>NC_059102.1:167562399-168812399 GCF_020740685.1 Jaculus jaculus | reverse complement strand
GCCTCAAACTCATGGCGATCCTCCTACCTCTACTTCCTGAGTGCTAGGTGTAGTTGCCTTCTTGACCCAAACAAAAGCAGCTGATAGAAGGAAAAGATTTATTGTGGCTTATGGTCTTCAGAGGAAGCTCTTGATTGCAATGATGGCAATGAGGGAATGGAGCAGTCTCACTCTAGCCCAGGGTGGCCTCAAACTCACAGCAACAATCCTCCTACCAGCCTCCCCATTGCTGGGATTAAAGGCATGTGCTATCATGGCCAGGTGTGAATTTTTATTGTATTTGAACAACTTGATTTGCTATTTTTTTTTTTGTCTGTAAAGGATTGTCTGAATTATTTAATATCTTCACATCCCTAGTCCTTAATCTGTTTTGTTCAACCATAAGTTCCAAGCACTCAGAACAGTTCCTAATGCATAGGAAGTATTTGATTAAAGCTGGATGAGTAATTTTTAGTTAAGAAGCAGCTCTTTTGAGAGAGAGATGGTCTCACTATGCACCTCTGGCTGGCCTAGAACTTGCCTGTGTTCTGACAGTTGGCATTACAGGCATGCAGTACCATGCCTGGCTCAATAAGTTAAAAAAGTTGGAATTCTATCATTATTGTTTGGTTAAAATGTGTATCAGATCATATATATGTATATGATCTGATATATACATATATATATGTGTGTATATATGTATATATATGTATGTATATTTGTAATATATAGTATGTATATATGTATATATGTCCCTAACATTATAGTACTTGCATTCTAGTGTAAGTATGTGTTGGTGGGATAGAAAAATAAATATAAGATAATAGTATTATACATGTCAGTTTTAAATCATGTGTATCTATTTCCCTGTCTTTTTCAGAAAGCTTAGATTCACATTTATAAAAAAAGAGGTAGGAAATAATGATAGTCATTCCAGGGAAACAACCCAAGGGCCATTGGGAAAGACAAATTCAACATTTTCACAAGTGAAAAATTTGAAGATCCAGCCAGAAACAAGACTTGGGTGAGTTTTAACTTAGTGCTGCAAGCTTTTCTAATATTTATGAAAAACATCAAGAGTTCAGCATAACATATGCCTCATATTGTGTAACAGATGCCCATAAAGCATCAGATTAGGATTGTGATGATTCATTTACAATGATAAGGGATATATTTTGTCATAGTGTTTCCCATTCTTCTTTTAAGTAAAACATAATTTTTTAATGTTTTTATTTTTTTGCAAGTAGAGAGAGAATATGAATGAGAATGGGTATGCCAGGGCCTATTTCCATTGCAAATAAACTCCAGACACATATGCCACTTTGTGCATTGGGCTTTATGTGGGTACTGGGGAATCAAACCTGAACCATCAGACTTTGCTCAGTGGTAAAGGTATTTGCCTGCAATCATCTCAGCCCTCAAACCAGATACTTAAAGTGAGCTTTAGTAGTCATTTATCCTAGCTCAACCACAGAAATGATAACAGACTGTAACAAAAATACAGGCTGTGCCTGGGTACGTCTAAGAATTGCTATGAAGATAGAGTTTGCTATGTGTGTTAATTCTAGCAACTTCTAATCCTGTGGTGTTTTTACTCCTCCACTTCTTCCTCCTCCTCCACATCTTCCTCTTCCTCCTCCCTGCCTCCTTCTTTCTCCTCCCTCCTTCCTCTTTCTCCTCCTCCTCCACTTCCTCCTGCACTTCTTCCTCTGCACTTCCTCCTCCACCACGTCCCCCTCGCCTCTTCTTCTTCGTCCCTCCCCTCCTTCTCCTCCTCTTCTTCTTCCCTCCGCTCCTCCTGCCTCCCCTCCTCTCTCTCCTCTTCCTCTTCTCCTTCTTTCTCCTCTTCCTCTTCTCCTTCTTTCTCCTCTTCCTCTTCTTCTTTCTCCTCTTCCTCTTCTCCTTCTCTATCCTCTTCCTCTTCTCCTTCTCTCTCCTCTTCCTCTTCTCCTTCTCTCTCCTCTTCCTCTTCCTCTTCTCCTTCTCTCTCCTCTTCCTCTTCTCCTTCTCTCTCCTCTTCCTCTTCCTCTTCTCCTTCTCTCTCCTCTTCCTCTTCTCCTTCTCTCTCCTCTTCCTCTTCCTCTGCTCCTTCTCTCTCCTCTTCCTCTGCTCCTTCTCTCTCCTCTTCCTCTGCTCCTTCTCTCTCCTCTTCCTCTGCTCCTTCTCTCTCCTCTTCCTCTGCTCCTTCTCTCTCCTCTTCCTCTTCCTCTGCTCCTTCTCTCTCCTCTTCCTCTTCCTCTGCTCCTTCTCTCTCCTCTTCCTCTTCCTCTGCTCCTTCTCTCTCCTCTTCCTCTTCCTCTGCTCCTTCTCTCTCCTCTTCCTCTGCTCCTTCTCTCTCCTCTTCCTCTTCTCCCTTCTCTCTCCTCTTCCTCTTCTCCCTCTCTCTCCTCTTCCTCTTCTCCCTCTCTCTCCTCTTCCTCTGCTCCCTCTCTCTCCTCTTCCTCTTCCTCTGCTCCCTCTCTCTCCTCTTCCTCTTCCTCTGCTCCCTCTCTCTCCTCTTCCTCTTTTTTCCTTTTCTTTTTCCTCCTCCTCGCCGCCCTCGTCCTCCCTGTCCCCCTCCTTGCCGTCACCCCCCCCCCCCCAGAATTCACTATGTAGTTTCAGGCTGGCCTTGAACTCATGTTGATCCTTTTACCTCTGCCTCCAAGTGCTGGGATTAAAGGTGTGCACCACTATACCCACCTAATTCTAGCATCTTTTTTTTTTCTGTAATAACTAAATGCTTTCAAGAGAAAATTTATGGTGAAGAAGTAGCTCATTGTGTAGCCTAGGTGGCCTCAAACTCCGAATCAATCCTGGACCTCAGCCTCCTAAGTACTGGAATTATACATGTGAACCCTTTTTGTGAAGGTAAACCTGAGAATTAATCAAATGCTTTATAGCCTTTGAAGGTAGTATTTCAGAAGGGGTAGACCTTGTAGATGTTTTTAAAAAAAATTTTTTTTTTATTTGAGGGCGACACAGAGAGAAAGAGGTCAATAGATAGATAGAGAATGGGCATACCAGGGCCTCTAGCCATTGCAAAGGTCCTCCAGACGTGTGCGCTCCTTGTGTATCTGGCTAACGGGGGTTCTGGGGAATCGAGCCTCGAACCGGGGTCCTTGCCGCTAAGCCATCTCTCCAGCCCATGGACTTTTTTTTTATCTTGAGGTATCTGGTAACAATCTTAAAATGTGAGATGCAGTTGTTACATAAAATCTATAAAACTTTATCCACTAACAATATGTATGTATGGGTAAAACAGACTATATTTAAAGCATTACAATGTTACAGTGGGTTCTATGGCCTCTTCTTTAATCCTTTTATTCTCTCCTTTGTGAATATCTGACGAACTCCTATATACCAGCTTCCCATCAGTATTACACTGCCTGACTATGTGTTTCCTTATTATAGGAATGATGTTTCCTGTGTCAGACGATCTAATTTTTCTTCTTCAGTCCTAAGTGGATGAATTAAGCTATACATTTGGATGATTAAGCTAACTGGTAACCTTGATACTGATACCTATGGTTCACACTCCCTCTTAGAAGTTGGATGGATGCTTCTGGACATACCTTTTACCTTTTTAATGTTCTTAAAATGAGTTTGCTCTGCTATGCATGTTTACCAACTCCTTTGGGTATGGTAAAAAGGAACTTTTACATACTTTAAGCATTTTAATGAAGATGGACTTTTTATTTTTTAGGTATAATTCATCCTGGCATTGTCAGAAAAAAATTTGTTTTATTTGATTCTTGTTTCCCCTCCTTGACCAATCCCTCTCACCCTTCCATTTTTTTCCTTTCCCCATAACATATTCCCACCTTTTTGTTTACATGTCACTTGTGTCCTTTTACCCACTGAAAGCAGTTTTTAAAAATAAAGTTTTGAATACTTGGATAATAGTTTTCTTCTTTGAAGAAGGCTGACTTATGTAGTACATTGTTTGAGCAACTTTATTTTGTAACTGGCAGTAGTGTACTTATCACCATGTGCCCTGAGTAGCAATGAACTGTTACTATACTGTGGCATAATAATCCCATTTCATTTCCTTATATGTATAAAATGAATTCCTACCTCAAGGCTGAGAGAACAGAGGACAATTCTACTTCCTACTCCTAGGTTTTCTATAATCCTCCCCATCCTGCACTTTTTACATTACTTTACTTTGTGTGGCAGTAACTTTGGTTTGGGAATTTTGATTCACCCACCTGATCACATAAAAATGCTGGAAAAGAGTCCACTTGATATTATAATTTGTGATAGCTTTACCTCAAAATCAAGTATGTCCATGCATCATGAACATATTAACAACTGGATGGCATCATTTAGGAATTTTTATAAGAGTCACACACTTTTATACATTCTTTTATGATTGCATACTTGCTCAGAGGTACTCTAAATCACTTGACAAAGTATCAACAAAATTATAATCACACTTAAAAATTTTTTTTTGAGGTAGGATCTTACTCTAGCTCAGGCTGACCTGGAAGTCACTTTGTAGTCTCAGACTGGCCTTGAATTGTGACCCTCATACCTCTGCCTCCTGAGTTCTAAGATTAAAGGTGTTAGTCACCATACTTGTCTGCACTTTATTATTTCTCATAAAACCTAAAAATGATTGACTTCTGGGATAAAACAAGGACTTCTGGATAGTCTGTATTCTTTTGGACTTAATCAGCCAATTCTAGAATGGGACCTCTGTCTCAGAGTTTTCAAACTTTAAAAGACATAATTCTAGGCAGAACCCAAGAAGGGCCCACAGAAAGCCAGGTGTGTGTTGGGTGACTCCCACTTCCTCATAAATGAAATGAGGACCAAGTTATCATGAGAAATTAGAAAGGTTAAAGTCAAGTAATGTGTCTCAACCATGATTCCTCATTGGGTCTTACACAGTACAAAAATGTGTCCTCAGTTTTATTCTGTGTTGCCCTACTTTTCACATTTTGTATACTAAAAAGTTCAGACTGACTGGCTTATTGGTATGATATGGAATATCTTAGTCATGAATATAGCATGTTTTTATTTTGATTCATGTGTGGTTATTTTTATTGTCCTCTGGGAAATCATTGCAACATCATTTTTCACTCATTGAAACTAGATTGAAGACAATCTTATTTGAGTTGCTAAAACTCCTATTGTAAATGAATGCTCTGTATTTTAAAATTACACATTTCCTCAAGTTTTTCAGCATAAGTAACTGAATTATGTTCAGGAATCTGAAATGTGAGTAGGTGCTCAACAGAAGATGCTTATGTGAACATCCCAATTAAAAAAAAATTCTACTAGGTGATGGAAGAGAATAGGGGAGAATAAGGATACATCATCAACACATCAAGAAAAGAGGGCTGGAGAGATGGCATAGCAGTTAAGGTGCTTGCCTGTGAAGCCAAAGAACTCATGTTCCATCTCTCTCCAGATCCCATGTAATCCAGATGCACAAAGGTGACAAATGCAAAGTTGCATATGTGCAGTAGGTGGTGCAAGTGTCTGGAGTTCAATTGCAGTGGCTGAGATCCTTTAGTTCTCTTAAAACAAAAAGAGCCAACTGTCTACTATAGGAGATGGGTCACCTCCATCTCATCTGACCGGCCCAGATGCCATTACAGGGTAAGCAATGACATGAATACTGCTCTCACAACCTGAAATCCAGTCCCAAGGAAATGGTGACAGACACTGGTCACTCAAACCTCAAAAATAGAAACAACCAAATTTCACATATGCAAATTAAGGGATTGGCTCCTGTGATCTCTGGCCTCTTGGAAATCCCCACATCTGAAGTCATCAAGTAGGGGATCCAGGAGAGGTGATGGCATCATTCTAGTCCAGAACGAGGAGGCAATGCAAGTCCTAGTGCAAGTTCACATTTTATAAAGGTGGCCATGTGCTTTGAGACAGGTAGGAAAGTAGTTCTCCCTTACAGAGCCTTCTTTATTCTATTCAGGCCTTCAACAGATTGGATGAATCCCACCCACAGTGGGGAGGGTAGTGAGCTTTATTCAGTCACATACTAATCTCACTGAGAAGCAACTTCGCAGCCCACACAAGGATGATGCTTATTCAGATATCTTAGCACCCTGTGGTATCAAATTGAAATGAAATTTAGTATCAAACCTACATCAACAACGGTAGTAGAAGATATTCACAATGTGCATAGACCAAAAGAACCATGTCTGGACTATATAAAAGACTTCTACAAATTAACTTTTTAAAGTATGAGAAAATAAATAGAAAAATGATTTCAGAAGAGGGGACATCCACATAGTTAATAAGATTTCACAAGAAATCATGAAATAAAAAGGTGTCAAACCCCATTCAGGGATTTAAAAAAGAAAACAGCAAATGAGAGGAAGATGCAGTCAGAAATGCAGAAATGTACCACCTGTGTCAGCCTCCTGGGCTTGTAAGGTCCTAAAGCTCTTGTTCCTTACTTTAATGAGAATCAGGCAGGTCTGTAGCACATCACCTGAGCATATCCTTATACCCAGAGATATAAAGCAGAATTATATTTATGCTATTATTTCTAATACTAAAGTGTTTTAATTTTTATTTATTATTATTAGTTTTGTACTCAGTGAATGCAGTCAAGTTGGTACCATTGTTAGCCTTGTCCATGTCCTACCCCCTCCCCCAGCCCCTCCTTGGTGAGCTATATGGGTCATGTATTCTGGAGTTAGCCCACAGTTATGGGTAGGATAAATGTCTCTGCATATCACGACCCAACATGTGGCTCAAACATTCTTTCCAACCCCTCTTCCACAAAATTTCCTTGAGCCATGTTGGGTTCATTTTTGGTCTGCTTCAGTGATGAGGTGTTGGGGGCCTCTGGCTCTCTGATTTGGTAAGAGTTGATTTTTCTTTGTGTTGATCTCCTTCACCCTTGTGCTGGTACCCAGTTCGTCAAGAAAACAGCACCCTTGCTTGTTTCTCCAATTGTTCTTAGTTTCAGCTGGGGACCTTCTGAGGTATGATGGGGTGGCTCTCTCCTTTCTCATATACATCTATCTGAGAAAGAGAAGGAGATTCTCCAACAGAGAGTAAGTTAGCACCAGACAAATGAGATAACCCTTAATTTTTTTTTTTTATAGAGAATTTAATAGTTGTAGGCCCTCTTCTAGCCCACAATTGGTGGTATCTTGTTAATGGAGAGTGGGCTTATGTTTAGATATGCTGCTAAGTAGGTTAGACCTTGAGTTGCTTGGACAGATATTGGTCATTTCCCCCAGTCGCCCATGTAGCACCTTCTGGCACTAGACACACTGACTGCCTGGGGACTGACTCTCTTCCAGCTTGCAGCCATGCCATTCCATTTTATGTGTCGACCACTTACAGTGTATTCAGCAGTAGGGTCTTACCACTAACCTTTGGTGGGTCATCAAGTCCTCTGACAGAAATTTGTATTTCTTTTAGGAAACTTTGTAGGTTTCTCTGATCAAAAGCTCATTGTGGATAATAGCCCCATGCTGGTACTGGGAGTTACAAGTCAGTGCCCACTAAGAAAAGGAAGAAAAAGACAACTAATATAAAAGAGTTAGAGAGAAGAGAGAGAGACTGTAGAACATTAAGGTCAGTCTTCATCATACCCTCTCCAGCGTCTTGTGGCTCAGGTGTTCCCTCTAAGTGCCCAGTGAAGGTTCAGCATTTGGTCTGCCTTTTAGGATGAAAAATTTTATGGTACCATTGCCGTTTGGGTCTAGACTTGTGTTTCCCACCCCCTCCGTTGCCCTCCCCTCACTCCCCACTCTTCCTATTGTCTAGTCCACGAGATGCTTGCTGGGTATGTAAGGCATCTTGGGTAGATTCAGGTTAGGTGCTGTAGATGAGTGAGACTATGTGGCACTTTTTTCTCTGTGATTGGGAAAGTTCACTGAGAATAATCTGTTCCAGGTTCAACCATTTTTCCTCAAATCTCATTGTGTCATTTTTTCTTACTGCTGTATAGAATTCCATTGTGTAGATATACCACATCTTAGTTATCCATTCTTCTAGTGATGGACATCTGGGTTGGTTCTAGCTCTTAGCTATTATGAATTGAGCCACTACAAACATGGTTGAGAAAATCTCTCTGGCCTGTGTTTGAAGGTTTTAGGGTAGATGTCCAGTAAGGGAATAACTGGGTCTGTTGGTATCTCAGTTTTTTCAGGAGTCTCCATATTGCTTTCCAAAGTAATTGTACCATCTTACATTCCCACCAACAGTGGATGAGTATTCCTACTTCTCCACATCCTCGCCAGCATGTATTTTCATTTGATTTTTTGATGTTTCTATTTTTATTGGGGTAAGGTGGAATCTCATAGTTGCTTTAATTTGCATTTCCCTGATGATTAGGGATGATGAACATTTTCTTATATGTGTGTTTGCCATTTGTATTTCTTCCTCTGTGAACTGCCTGTTCAGCTCTTTGCCCCATTTTGTCGGAGGGGTGTTTGACTTCTTACTGTTTAGGTTTTTGAGTTCTTTGTAGATTCTAGAGATTAGGCCTCTGTCAGTTGGATATCCAGCAAATATTTTCTCCCATTCTGTGGGTAACCTATTGGCTTTGGTTATTGTATGCTTGTCTGTAAAGAAACTCTTCAGTTTCATGTGATCCCATTGGTTGAGTGACTGTTTAAGATTGTGAGCTACTGGGGTTTTGTTCAGGAAGTCCTTTTCCATTCCTATATCATGGGAAGCACTTCCTTTCCAAATTGTATCCCTTTTATTTCCTTCTCCTGTTTTATTGCTTGAGCTAGGACTTCCAGTACTATATTGAAGAGCAGAGGTAAGAGTGGACAACGCTGTCTTGTTCCTGATCTTAATGGGAATTCCTCCAGTCTCTCTCCATTAAGTATTATTTGGGCCTTAGGAGCTTTGTATATTGCCTCTATTATGTTAAGATATGAACTAACCATGCCAATTCTCTCCAATGTTTTGATCATGAAGTGATGTATCTTGTCAAAGGCCTTTTCTGCATCTATCGAAATGATCATGTGGTTTTTGTGTTTAACCTTGTTTAGGTGGTGTATTACATTGACAGATTTCCTTATATTGAACCACCTCTGTGTTCTTGGGATGAATCCCACTTGGTCAAGGTGGATAATGCTTTTGATGTGTTGTTGGATTCAGTTTACGAGGAGTTTGTTCAGGATCTTTGCATGTAAGTTCATTAGGGAAATGGGCTGGTAGTTTTCTTTTCTTATAGAATCCCTGCCTGGTTTTTAAATTAGAGTGATACTAGCTTCATAAAAGGAGTTGGGTAGCTTACCCTGTTCTCCAATTGTGTGGCACAGTTTGAGGAAGATTGGTTTGAGTTCTTTCATGAAGGTTTGATAGAATTCAGCTGAGAAGCCATTTGGTCCTGGACTCTTCTTTTTAGGGAGGTTTTTTTTTTATTAATTTTTCAATCTCAATGAGTGTGATAGGTTTGTTTAGGACATTAATCTGCTCTGAGTTTAGCTTTGATAGATGGTATGCATCCGGGAATTTATCCATCTCCTCCACATTATCCAGATTTGTGGAGTAGAGGCTTTTGAAATAAGTCCTGATGATTCTCCCAATTTCACTTAAGTCTGTTGTGATCTCTCCTTTTTCATTTTGAATTTTGTTAATTTGAAGCATCTCTTTTTTTTTGCTTGATCAAATTGGCCAGGGGTTTGTCAATCTTGTTTATTTTTTCAAAGAACCAGCTCTTTCTTTTGTCAATGGTCTTAATTGTTTTTTTTTTTTTTTTTTTTTTTTTTTTAGTTTTCAATTCTTTAATTTCTGCTCTGATTTTAATTATTTCTTTCCTTCTGAAGCTCTTTGGGTTGGATTTTTCTTGCTTTTCTAGTGCCTTTAGGTGGATGGTTAGGTTGTTGATTTGGGATCTCTCTGTCTTTGTTATGAAGGCATTGAGTGCTATGCATTTTTCCCTGAGGACCGCCTTCATTGTGTCCCATATGTTTTGGATGATGTGTCTCATCGCCATTCATTTCTAGAAATTTTGCAATTTCATTTTTTATTTCATCCACTATCCATTTATTGTTTAAAAGTGTGCTGTTCAGTTTTCAGGTGTCGTTGGGATTCTTGGTGGGTCTTTTGTTGTTGTTTTCTAGCAATATAGCATTGTGATCTGATATCATGCAGGAAATTATGTCAATTTTCCTAAATATGTGGAGGTAGGCTTTGTGACCCAGTGTATGGTCTATTTTAGAGAATGTTCCATGGGCTGCTGAGAAGAATGTGTAGTCTGTGGATTTGGGTTGGAAAATTTTGTAGATGTCCATTAGGTCTAAGTGATCCATGGTTTTGTTGAGCTCTCTCACTTCCCTGTTGAGTTTCTGTTTAGATGATCTGTCTATTACTGATAATGGTGTGTTGAAGTCCCCAGCTATGATGGTGTTGGTGGTTATTTCTATTTTATTGTTAAGTAGGTTTTGTTTTATGAACTGTGGTGCCCCTGTGTTTGGTGCATACAGATTTATAATTATAATATCCTCTTTATGGATCATTCCTTGATAAGTAGGAAGTGGCCTTCTTTGTCTTTCTTGATTATTTTTGGTTTTAAGTCTATTTTATCTGATATTAATATAGCTATACCTGCTTGTGTCTTATTCCTGTTTGCTTGGAATATTGTTTTCTACCCTTTGACTCTGAGGAGGTATCTGTCTTTAGTGGTGAGGTGGGTTTTTTGAAGACAACAGATTGAGGGGTCTATGTTTTTGATCCATCCTATTAGCTTGTGTCTCTTGATGGGTGAATTAAGGCCATTAATATTTAGGGTAATGACTGTGAGATTTGATTTGATGCCTGCCATATTGTGATGTTATATGTGTGTTGGTGTTTTCATGGACTTTGAAAGTTTTTGTGCCTACTCTGAGTTAGGTTACTGTGATCTTCTTGTAGGTATTTGAATTTGGTTGTTTCTTCTCTGTGGAGAGTTTCTACTCCCTGTACGTTTGGTTTTGTGTTCATATAATTGTAAAGCTGAGTTTTGTCATGGAAAGTTTTTCTTTCACCATCTATTACGAGGGGTACTTTTGCTGGGTAGAGTAGTTTGGGTTGGAAGCCATAGGTTCTTAGGCTTTGTAGTGTTTCATTCCAGGCATTTCTAACTTTCAGGGTTTCCATTGAGAAATCTGGAGTAAATCGGATGGGGTTACCTTGAAAATGGTGTGTTGTTTTTCCCTAGCTGCTTTTAGGATTTTCTCTTTGGTGTCAATGCTTAGAGTGTTAATGACAATATGTCTTGGAGAGTTTCTCCTTTGGTCTAATCTGTTTGGAGTTCTGTTAGCCTCTTGTATCTTGATGGGCCTTTCTTTTAAGGGACTGGGGAAGTTTTCTTCAATTATTTTGTTAAATAACTTCTCCATGCCTTTTGTCTGAATTTCTTCTCCTTCTGGTATTCCAATGACCCTGGTATTAAGATGTTTAAGTGTATCCCACAATTCCTTCATGTTCTGTTCACAGAAACTTTTGAACTTACTGAAATTTTTGAACTGTTTCTTCCACTTTGTCTTCTAGACAAGAGTTTCTATCCTCCACATGGCTGACTGTATTCTTGAGATCTTCTAAAGAATTTTGTACTTGTTCAATTTGGTTTGTATTTTCTACTACTTTGCTATGTATAATATTCATTCCTCTGTCAAGCACCCTTTTCACATGATTTTCTTATTTTCTTGATGATTCTTGGAATTCAACCTTGTATTTCTTTATGTCTTCATTTAACATTGCCAGCTGTTTTTTGAGTTCCTCTTTTTTTTCCCACTCTTTTTCATATCTCTTAAGTGTCTTTGAACTCCTTCCATTTTATTATCTATTAGGTCTAGTCTAGTGATGGCAGCATCCACACAATTATTGGTCCTTTGTTGCTTTTCTGCAAGTTCTACCAGTAACTTGGTCAGGGTTGCATTGCTCATAGCTTCATTTTGCTGTTCTGATCCTAATGACTCTTCTCTGTTTTGATTAGAGATGTTCACTGTAGGACTGGGTGCTCTAACTTGATTTCTTGCATTTGATTTTCCATGTTACTTCTTTTGCTCTGTGGTCTGCTCATCACAGTGTATGTGCACGTAGGTGGTTGGATCAGCCTGGGCTCAAGCACAGTGGGAAGCTGAAGCAGCCTGAGGCAGTTGGCAAGCAGCCTGGGTTTTGGCTTTCGTGTGCCAAAGCCGCTGGGCACCAAAGTTGCCTGAGCTCTCACACGGTAATGCACAAAAGCTGCCTGCGCTCACGTTAGGAGAGACACTGAGGCACCAAGCACTGAAGCAGCCCAAACTCTGGCGGGGGAACACTGGGACCTGGGAGCAGTCTGCGCTCCTGTGCAACAGGACAATGGCGGTCGGGGGATCTGCAGACAGGGAGGTGATGGCACTTACGCTGGCGCAAGCTATAGAGACAGTCTGAGCTTGAGTGGCAGTTGCAATGGGCCTGGTCTCATGCGTGAATGTGCTGCGGCCAGAGCAGTAAGTGAGCGAGTGGGTGGAGCAGGCTAAGGCTCCACACACACAGATGGATAGGCATGGAGATCTGCATGGTGGTGCCCTGTTTGGTGCTCAAATTGATCAGAGGGGGCTGCTTGTGGGGAGGGGTGGGCTACCCCAACACAAGGGAATCAGTGATTCCCTGTTTTTTCCCCTCTGTGCCCTCCCACTGGCAATCTATTGGAGATTGCTCTCCCCTAAATGACCCAGTGAACCCTTAATGTCTTGCCTTTCTTTCCCCAGGATGTGCAGTGCAGTTAGGTGGTCACCATCTAGGCCTGAAGTCCTAAAGTATTTTTTTTATTTTAAATAAAGTCAGTATTGAAGTGGAACAGACTAAGTGTATACTGAAATAAAATTTTGTCAAATTTAATCTGTTAAATTTAGTATGCATGCCAGTTCCTTAGGAATCTTGCTTAGGTGCATTTTCTGACTGGTCCTGCAGATCTAGGGTAGATTCTGATGTTTGTCTCTAACGGACTCAAATGTGCAGCTACCCAGTTGCTTCTGGCTGACGATCATATTTTGTGAAGAATGATGCTAAATGGTTTTTAAATTTCAGACAGCTGAGTGAGGCCAAGGGCTTATAAACACGCCTGGTGACTCGGTTGCTGGCGTTTCTGTTCCCTTTGGCGCCTGTGTGCTCAAGTTGGGCATGATGTAGCATTTGTGGGCAGGTCCTTCCTCTTCCTGCTGCTGCTTTGGAATTCTTCAGGACTTGGATCAGGTATAAGTAAGAAATGTCTCTGCAGGATTGTGATTGAAGCCATGAGACTTTTTAAGGCACTCACCGTCATTTAGCATAAACCAATAGGTAGGGCTGCCTGTTTCTAGCTAAGTTTACTTTTAGAAAGTCGGTATCTTGGGCTGGAGAGATGGCTTAGTGGTTAAGCACTTGCCTGTGAAGCCTAAGGACCCTGGTTCGAGGCTCGGTTCCCCAGGTCCCACGTTAGCCAGATGCACAAGGGGGCGCACGTGTCTGGAGTTCGTTTGCAGAGGCTGGAAGCCCTGGCGTGCCCATTCTCTCCCTTTCCCTCTATCTGTCTTTCTCTCTGTGTCTGTCGCTCTCAAATAAATAAATAAAAAGTGAACAAAAAAATATTAAAAAAAAAGAAAGTCGGTATCTTTCAGATGTACTCAAGGCATTTTATTGTATTACAAACCAATTTAAGGAATCTTGAGACTTAATTGATATCATTCCCTCTTGTTATTTTCCTTTTGAGACAGGATTTTGCCTTGGTTATGTAGGTTGGACTGGCTTGGCATTCACTGCCCCAGGGGCTGGTCTGGTCTTCACAGCTATCCTGCTGTATTATTGCCCCTTTTAAAAAATGATGAGTTTCATGTTTCCTTCATAACTTAGGTTTATATAATGTTTAGCCAGAAAAAAGTTATCTCAGCCAGAGCCTTGTGTATGCACAGGATGCTCTGCAGAATGAAAATTGCACTTAGCAGCTGAAACTGGGTGAGTTGTAAATACTTTCTTCATCCATGGAGTTTCCTATGTCATCTGTACCATAACCATCAAATTTCTTAGATGAGCTGTTTGCACTGTTAATTCTTCTAGTAATGCACATAGCAAGGAGTAAATAAATTTCATGTTGTATATGTTTTGCTCTTCACTTTTAGCTGTTTCAGTAAGCAATACTGTCAAGTCATTTAACTTCAGGCTTATACCCCAGATGAGGTTCACTTTCTAAACTACTGTTTTGTCCAAGAGAAGTCTATAGATCACTGGATATTGCCAGGTATCTTCAGATAAGAAACTAGGTCTCTTCCCTGTAATTGAGAAAGTCACTTATTTAAATTAAGTTCATGTTGAAGATCAGATGTGTGCCACATAGCTGGAGATGTAGAACTAAAATATGAGTTGAGAGATTGCAAACATGCCTCCTGTTAACTTGTGAAAATGTCTCTGGGTTGTAAGCTGCTTCAGGGTAGTACTGAATGCAGTGTGAACCAGGCTTTTATGTAGTGTTGACATTCTGTCCAAGTTTATTTTGGCTCATTTATGCTGAGAATGGGTAGACAGATGAATAGATGGATGGATGGGTCTGTCTGCATGGAAAAACCTGAGGCCCATTACGTTACTTTTTCCTTAGTAATGGAGCGCTTGAGTTCCAGGCAGTGTTCTCAGATGTGCGTTTGGTTTTCCTCAATCACAACAAGATCCTGCAAAGAAGGTAATAGTTGCTATATTCCTTTCACATATGCGTGAAAAACTTACAAAGAAATTGATTTTAAATAAATTTAAATTAAATTTATCTTTTTAAAATTCTTTTGAGGAAGAGTCTGTCTCACTCTAGCCCAGGCTGAACTGGAACTTACTCTGTAGTTCCAGGCTGGCTTCAAATTCACAGTGATCCTCCCTTTACTGCTTCCAGAGGGCTGGGATGAAAGGCTTGCACCACCACACCTAGCTGAAATTTATCTTTTGAGATGTGTTTTTATAGCAATATGAGAAACAGAGCTGCAAAGTAGCTTCCCTTCTTGAGTCCCCATTGAGAACTTGTAATGTATCTAATGAGAACTGGGCTATGAAATAAAATGCATAGTAGTTTCAGAAAACCAGGAGATTTTATATATATATATATACATGATCAAATTTTTGTTTCATCATAGAGTACACCAACTTAAGGGAACTATGTTTAAAAAATTATACCTGCTTGTTTTTGTGGAACTGGAGATTGTACTTGCTTGGTGTTCATCTTTAAATATAGCTACTAGAATACTGAGAGCACTCATGTTGGGCCTTGAGAGGCCCAGACGTGAGGCCTAGTGGAACTTCCTGAGCCTAACTGCATCCACCCAGCTATCACTCAGCAGGGAGCCAAATGGCCTGACCTGCCACTTCCGCACAGGAAGTTAGAGTCCCCGATTGTGTGCGCTTAGAACCAATCATCTCAGAGGTCTTGGTATGCTATTGGCCCTTACATCTCACCCCACCCTAAAGTCTCTGCCTTGTTCTCAACATTATATAAACACACACCTGTAACAATAAAGTGAGTTCCTGCTTCGAAAAGACTCCCAAATCAATGTGGTTTTTCTCCAGTGGCCAGCCTTCCTATGCTCACCATCCTCCCTCAACCCCTAGAGAGGAACCAGCAGGCCTGGTTCTTCCCTGGGCACTACCTGAGCGGGAAGGAGCCCAGCACACTCGCTAGCGCTCCCCCTCATATATATATATATATATATATATATATATATATATATATATATATATATATATATATATGCAGTTTGCACTTATTTTAGCACTGACTTCAGTGTGGTCAAATGATGGGTTGATTGTGAGAATGAAAAGAAAACTCTTTTATAATGACACAGAAAATAGAAGTGGAGACATTTACCTGGAAATAGCTGTCCTGTAACCAGGATGTTGACTTTCAGCTTTGAGTTTTCTTACCTTGTAATTTCCTGTGGGATCAGTACATTTGTAAGTTACATTTTTCATGGATGGACAGTATTAAAGTTTCCTTCTCCCTCCTTCTGTCCCTCCCCCTCTGCCTCTAGTGCTTGGAATTGAATTCTGGGCTTTGTACATATTAGGTCAGTGCTGTATCTCTGATTTACATCCCCATTCTACTAAGGTTTCTTCTTGATTAAAACTTCAAGCACATTTATAACTTATGACTGATCTGTCCTCATGGGGGTCTGTGAAATGATAACATTTCAGATAAGGGATTTTGGAAATGTCCAAAGTTATGGCCTATGATAGCTCAATTTTCCTACCTCAACCTGCCGTCAAATTTTAATATTTTAGGGCATTGTGCATAGATATGTGTAAATGGGGAGCTATTTCAGAATGTGAAATATATAGCTTGAGTGTCCAAAGTTGTCTCTCACTCTTACTGGGTTGTAGAGATAGAAGCAAAGAGGTTGAAGGAGTAGGGCAAAAGGGAGAAGAAAGTTTCGTAGGATCTACTACTTCCTTTGAATTACTCAGATTTTCTAGGCCGGAGATACTATTCAACTTACCAAACCACCAAAATAATTTAATGCTTCATCATTTCAGATGTTCCAAGGAAATGATGTTTTTATATGATCTGAAATTAATTATGGATCAATGACGGATATCACCCATAATTTCCAGGTGGTTTGCTTTGTCAAGAGGTAGGTATAGGCAACTACTCTCCTTGTGTATTCCTAAGTACTTTGGTGGGTAGATGTTTCTGTGGAAAATATCAATATCAAAATGCACACAAGTGGACCAGTTTAAAAACTTTATTATGATACATTTCCCCATTCACCAATATTATTATGAGTACATTTTCCCCTAAGTAATGCATATATATAATGAATTAGGAATCAGCATTTATTTGAAGATATTTCACAAACAAATATGTAAATGTTATAAAAGGTTGTGTGTGGTAACTTGGTTGTATGCTCTATATTCTCATTGATACACTATTGATCTCCTTAATATTTGGGTCAATACCATCCTGTCTTTTTTCTTGGTTTTTCACGGTATGGTCTCACTGTAGTTCAGGCTAACCTGGAATTCACTCTGTAGTCTCAGGGTGGCCTCAAACTCTAGGTGATCCTCCTAACTCTGCCTCCCAAGTGCTGGGATTAAAGGCGTGTGCCTCCACTCCCGGCCCATCCTGTCTTTCTACTCAAATTAATTTGCAACTTAGCAAGGTCACTTGAAGATACTGACACTATTTTCCCACAATTCCTCACTATATCCTCAAACTTTCTGATGGGTTGTGTGGTAGTTTGAATTAATGTCCTGTAATAGACTCTGGTGTTACTAAAATCGAGTTTACAGCTTCTGCCTCTAGCAGGCAGACTCCTGCTATGGGCAGGGGCCATGTCCCTGGGGGCAGATCTGAATACTACCCTAAGGTGTGCACAGAGCTTGAGCTCTGCCTGGGGCTTCTCCAGTGAGCATTTACTGTAACCTTCACTATCTCTTTCATATACATATATATACACATTCTTCTGTAAAGGACCGTCTGGTTTATCTGTGGAGGATTCCTCTTGGAAAGGAGTGCTGACTTGCATTAAGAAACTGGGAAACCGAGCAGTCGGTCCTGTCTGCGTCAGGGTAGATCTGTACCCACTGACACGGCACAGCGCGGCACGCATGGAGACGGCGGGCCGCTGGGCGATCTTCACCGTCTTAACGTAGACACTGAAACGTAGATAGTGCTGAATCCTCCAAGTAGAAAAGCTAATATGGACTACAGCCAGGATCTGACTCCATTTCATAGTGCCAGATTCTACCAGAGCTTCTGCACATCTCCAGTAATCTTTTCTTTGCGGGCTTCTAGAAATGAGGCTTGCATCTATAGCCATAGGACTTGAGGGGAACCAAGGCTTAAATTTTGAATGGAATCATGCTTTACTGAATTTCTAAATAATATGCTTCCGTAGTCATGGAAAACTCTTACAAGCTGGTACGACTTATACATACTCCATGGAATGGAGGAAGAAATGTGTCTGATAAACCACCCTTGAATCTGAAGAATTCTTTTAACACTTAACTGCTTATTTCAGCCTTGGTGGCTGCAATAGTAGCTGCTGGGTTTTGAAGAACTTAATATCTTCTTCCAGTTGATCCATCCAGGGTTGGTCCCTTTGGAAAACTTGGCAGTTATAGAGATGGGAAAAGCAACGAGCCTGGAAAAAAAAAAAAGAGAAGAAAAGGCAGCGGCACCTTGGTGATTAAACAGAGGCAATGAGCACGCACGTGTGGAGCTAGAAGTTCTGCCATTTTATTTTGGCTTCTCATTCGCTAGGCCTAGTTGACTTTTTAAAAATCTTTTAGCCAGTTTTTGTGCAGTTTAGGCTTACTGACAGTGTGTGTTGTTTGAAAAATGTAGTCACTGCTTTTAACTGTGCCATGTAAAATTTTTGCTGCTGCTTAGGCTGTTTGACGTGAGAAGCCCAGTGAAGTAGCACTTCTAGAATTTCATGCATGACTCAGTTTCTAGCTATGCCGAGCTTTGATTTCTTTCTTTCTTCTTCTTTTTTTTTTTTTAAGTAGATTTCTTCTTTGTACAATTGTAAAATGTGTCCTCTTCCCACCTATTCTGGGCGTGTTGGAGCAGGATAGTCATGTAAACACATGAAAAGGGAGAATGCTTCTTAACTGAGATATGCTGGGGGTCTCTTGGTTAACGCACACTTGTTAGGGATGCCTTCTTCGTGGTGAGCTTAAATGCATGTCTTCCTCATTCTGTGATATTCTGAATGGATCTATGATGAAGCACAGATTCAGTCCTTCAATTTATCCCCTGGTCTGACCTTTTTGAAGTCAGTCTTGGCAGGAAAGTTGAATCTCTCATACTTTATGGTATCCTCTAAGCTCTCAAGGAAAGATTCATTGTTTTAAAAGCAAATATGGACATAAAGGCTGTTGTATCTAACAACCTGGCTGTAGTTCTTCATTCTCTCCCAGATCAAAAACCCAGGGTCGGCCTGGAGAGATGGCTTAGCAGTTAAGTGCTTGCCTGTGAAGCCTAAGGACCTGGGTTTGAGGCTCAATTCCCCAGGACCCATGTTAGCCAGATGCACAAGGGAGCGCATGCATCTGGAGTTCATTTGCAGTGGCTGGAAGCCCTGGCGTGCCTATTCTCTCCCTCTCTCTCTCTCTCTCTCTCTCTCTCTCTCTCTCTCTCTTTCTCTCTCTCTTTCTCTCTGTGTCTGTTGCTCTCAAATAAATAAACAAAATAATTTTTAAAAACCCAGGGTCATATTGCTCTTTGTAAACGTACAAAGTGATATAGAAAGTCTAAGTGAGATTTTAGTCTCTCTTTACTGAAGTGCCAAGAGTCTGAGTTATTTGCCTGGAATTGTCAACATACTGTCTGAGAGATGTGAGTCGCCTTACTTTCCCTCTTGTATAGGAAGAGCATCACCAACAGGGAAGGACACTGTAGCTCTGAAAATAAGATGGTCATTGATGGTTGGTAGAGCTTAACTTCTTAAATTCCCCTGCCTAAGCCCCCTTCTTAACTTTTGAGTGGGCTATTAAATGCCCATGCCTGCCAGGCTGTGTTGTGGTAAGAGAATCACTTTCTACATAGATGGGAGTCTATTTTTAATGTCAAATCTCTCTCTCTCTCAGGGTATTATAGCTGGTACGGTGTCGTCACAGTTTGTTCAGTCCTAGATACGTTTGTCATATTCAATGGCCATTTTGATATCTGAAACTTTTCTTCAATTCTGGGGCTCCAGAGTCATATTTTGGTATCACTTGATCAGTATCACCTTATTAAAGATTCTGTCATAAAATTATTTATATTCATTGAGACACTTTTCTTTCCCCTCAATTTTTTAAATTATGTATACCATAAACCCAACAATCTCTTATTTGTTCTGACAGAAATATCTGTAAATTATCAATCCTATTTTTTAAAAATATTTTTGTTCATTTTTATTTATTTATTTGAGAGTGACAGAGAGAGAGGCATATAGAGAGACAGAGAGAATGGGTGCGCCAGGGCTTTCAGCCACTGCAAATGAACTCCAGATGTGTGCGCCCCCTTGTGCATTTGGCTAACGTGGGTCCTGGGGAATTGAGCCTTGAATTGGGGTCCTTAGGCTTCACAGGCAAGCATTTAACCGCTAAGCCATCTCTCCAGCCCCAATCCTATTTTTTTCTTGTTATTTGTTTTACATTTAGGTTTAAGTTCTCCTCTGTGGTGCCTTTTGGAATGAATGGGTATAAGGTCAACACCTGGACTGACAGCTCTCAAGAAACAAAAGAAGGGCCACAGCCACTAGCTTTCGCACAGAGTAAGAATTGTAGACTTAATTTCAACACTTAGAGTAAGGTAAGAATAATGTTGTTATTAGGCTAGGTTTAATTATTGCAAAGAATTTTCAGTGAGGGGCTAGTGTTTAACCCTATTTGAATACTGTAATCAACACACTCAAGTCTCACAGTGGATCCAGTCAAGTTGAGTGTTTGTCATAGACTGGTCTTGGGCACAACTGTTGTTTTATTGCTACTTGTGCATATGAAATAGGCTATAGACTGGTCAGTTTTCTCAGTTTTATTTTAGGTATTAAGTTGTTTTCAATATAGCCTGAGGCAAAAAGAAATAGTGGTCATAGACTGCCCAGTCCTTGTCTCTTTTTTTTTTTAATTTTTTAAAAATTATTTATTTATTTATTTTTTTATTTATTTATTTGAGAGTGACAGACACAGGGAGAAAGACAGATAGAGGGAGGAAGAGAGAATGGGTGCGCCAGCGCTTCCAGCCTCTGCAAACGAACTCCAGACGCGTGCGCCCCCTTGTGCATCTGGCTAACGTGGGACCTGGGGAACCGAGCCTCGAACCGGGGTCCTTAGGCTTCACAGGCAAGTGCTTAACCACTAAGCCATCTCTCCAGCCCAGTCCTTGTCTCCTATATCTTAATACTTGCAGAAAATCATGTGTGCATACATATGTATAATATGTATGTATATTAATACGAATATATTAATATGAATAATAGAAGTGGGAAAATAGATCTACAAGGCTTGAACATTTAGAGTTTGCTCTAAATTTCCTCTAACTTTACTATGTATAACTAGTATTTCTACTGAGTAATACCTGAATAAAAATAAGCATTTTTTCTTACTTTAAAATAAAGTTGTGCAACAAACGTTGCTTGAGAAAATGTCTTCAAAGGTGTAATTGCATAAGCAAATAAGCTTCATTTTAGGAATGTGGTAGCCTCTGGAAGTTATGATATATGACATCAACACTTGATGTCTGAGTCTCAGGAAGGCAGCGATCCAGCTGATATTTACAAATATGACAATCACCTTTAATAGTATTAAATGATTTATGTATTTGATATACTTTGATGCAATAGATTACATATAAAGATAGTAATTTGATTCTTTAGGCAGCTTCTCTTTGAGTATCCATGAGTTTTCTGAACAAGGTGTAGGTAAGAATTATATGTAAGCAAGAATTATATGTAAGCAACTTTTAACCACTTTTCTTTCTTTCTTGTCCCACAGAACCAGCTACCTACATCTACCAACTATCATGTACTCATGCCCATGTTAAGACTTCCTCCCTTCCATGAGATGCAGGAGCAATTAGTTCATACTTAGACCTAGCTCGAATTTTCATGCTTATCCTATGACGAATAGTGGCATCTGTTACCTGCCCTCTGGAAGTTTTGATAATATATGTAATGTAATATTTATTTTTTTGTTAATTCTAAGTGAAATTGGCATTAGAACTTTGTATATCAAGTCAAGTTTGTAATTAAAGATGTTGCTATATGAAAATTGCTTGTATTTTGGTGGTTAGCTTGATTATTTCCTCAATATAAAAACATTCAACACTAGATTGTGCTTATTCCAGTTTGAATTTCAGGCTGAAAGTTTTTTTTGAAAAAAATTATTCATTGTGAGAGAGAAGGAGAGACAGACAGAAAGAATGGGCATGCTATGTCCTGCCAATGCAAACAAACTACAGATACATGTGCCGCTTTGTGCATCTGGCATTATGTGGGTACTGGGGAATCAAACCATTAGGTTTTACAAGCAAGCACCTTTAACTGCTGAGCCATCTATCCAGCCCCAAATTAGCACAGTCTTTTTTTTCTTTTTCTTTTGTGATAGAGTCTCACTATAGCCCAAGCTAACCTGAAACGTATTCTATAATCCCAGGCTGGTCTCGAATTCACAGAAATCCTTCTACTTTGCCTCATGAGTGCTGGTATTAAAGGTGTGTGCCGTCATGCCTGGCTTGAAGGAAGCTTTATAATTCCTTTTTATTTTAATTTATTTCTTTTTGGGTTTTTTTGAGGTAGGGTCTCACTCTAGCCCAGGCTGACTTGGAATTTTCACCATGTAGTCTCAGGGTGGCCTCGAACTCATGGTGATCCTTCCATCTCTGCCTCCCAAGTGCTGGGATTAAACGTGTGTGCCACCATGCCCAGTGTAAAGGTTTTATAATTCTTTTGTGAATTTGGTTGGTCTTTTGAAGTGAGATACTGTAATTTTGAGTTTACAATGTAAGTTTGAGGCCAAAGTAAGAAAGAGTCTATGGTTAATTTGAACCAGAGGGGGCTACAGGCATATATGGACACACACACACGCACATACACACATGCATCACTCACAAAGGAATGTCAGTCCTTTTCCATGAGCACAACTGGTCGTTTGAAATAGAATGTTTCTTGTGCCAGTTTCTTACCCCTGGAGAGCAGGTTAAAAAAAAAAAAAGCAAACTCAAGCTGGGCGTGATGGTGCACGCCTTTAATCTCAGCACTCGGGAAGCAGAGGTAGGATGATCACCGTGAGTTCAGGGCTACCCTGAGACTACATAGTGAATTCGGGTCAGCCTGAGCTAGAGTGCGAGAGATCCTACCTTGAAAAAATAAAAAAAAAATACCCTTATGATGAACACAAGGAAATGTGGCATATTGCTTTCTAGGCAAATAATTTATTCTTTCTACACCTAATTGAAAATAAATACTTCTTCTCTCCCATTGAACACTGCTAACTTCAAAATTTAGCAATGACTCCATGCCAACTAGCTTTCTTCAAGCTAGAAAGTGTTATTCAAGCTGATAGAGGAGAAAAGACAATAGTCCTATCCAGCTGTGGACCCTGTGTAGTCCACAATCAGCCTGCCAGGCAAGGTATGCCCACTGGTGTAAAGTGGCATGAATATTATGGGAATAACCAATTATTTTCTGGTTGGATTGGGTCCTGTTCTACAGGAGAGATTTTATGCCTGGTACAATAAGCCTAGCCAAAAGCCTAAGGGTAGGGACATATAGGCCCTAGGGGGGAACCCACTACTGTGGTTATGTCAATAGACAGCATGACAGCCAGGCACAGTGGTGCATGCCTTTAATCTCAGCACTTGGGAAGGAGGCAGAGGTAAGATCGCCATAAATTCAAGGCTACCCTGAGCCTACATAAAGAAAAAACAACAACAATAACAACAATAAAATTGCATGTCAAACTACCTTCTAAATATGTTCTTGTAGATTAGTACTCCATGAAGTCTCTATCACAGAAGTTTCTTACTATAACAGGCAGAGGTTAATTCAAAGGCACATAGTTGGCAAGATTGCTAAGAGTAAGTGTGTATTGCTTCAAACAGGACATCTAAACCACCCCTTCCAAGGCTTAGGGAAACATGGGAGAAGGGTTGGGAAGAATGTAAGGGCCAGAGGATGGAGAGGAGGGCTGCGAAACTGTCTTCTGGATGTGACGTGGCCGTTGTAGTCGTGAATTCACGGTAGCCTTGGTTTCCAGCAGAGGACTGAGCCTGCCAGTATTTCACCACTGCTGGTGGAAGGGAACACGAGATCTTAACACCATCACACTCTGCAGTAGTTTAGGACAGCTAATGATTGCTGAGATGGGGTAATTCAGGTTCATCTTTGGTGCAGCTACTGGTAAATTCCCCATTCCACAGTAAATAATCTACCCATGATGAAGAAAGCAATCCTAATTTAACTCAGTGTTTATAAGAAGGCATAAATGTAATATGGAAATTAATGGGGAAGAAGAAAAGTGTTAATGGAAGGAGAATGGAGATAAGAGGGTAGTTGGGGGAAATGTCAAAGTAAATTATACAGAGGCACAAAAATGTTAAAAATAAAATGTAAAAGTAAAAATTAAAAAACAGGATGAGATGTCTTCAGACTCTTTCAATATAACAAATGGGTTCAAACAACTGCCAATAGGATCTATGCAAGGTTTTATGCAGGTTTGGAGACAATTGCCAATGGAGTTCTTTTACTTTTATTGTTTTGAATTGGATCAGTAAATCCAAATTAATAAATATGGCTCCTTAAATTATTTTGAATAATACCATTATTTGGGCTAGGGAGATAGCTCAGTTTGTAAACTGCTTGCCTTACAAGTATGAGCCCTTGAAGTTGATCCTTAGAAATCATGTAATAAACGCCAGGCATGGTGGCACATTCTTGTAATCCCAGCACCAGTGTGGTAGTTTGAATCCATGTCCCATAGTAGACTCAGATGTTATCAAAGTTGAATTTGCAGTGATGGGGGGCTGTCACCAGGCATGGATTTGAATTCTAGCCTAAGGTATGCAGAGTAAATTCTGCTTGTGTCCCTGCTGTTTTTAAGTATGTATGTATGTATGTATGTATGTATGTATGTATGTATATATGTGTGTATGTATGTATTTTTGTTGCTTGCATTGTAGTGCTGGTGGTGATTTTTCTCTTTGAGTGGACCTGTCATCATGCAACTTCCCCTGGATCAATATACCTGAAATAAATCTCATTCCTCCCACAAACTGTGTCAGATCCCAGCAGCAGGGAGCTGACTACAAGTGGGAAGGTAGAGACAGATCTCTTCAGCTTCTGGTCAAACTGACGAGCTCGAGGCCAGTGAGAGATCCCAGACATCTCCCCTTCTCAACAACAGGTAGATTCTGCCTGAGGAACAATACCCAAAACGTCCTTTGGCCTCTAATTGCATGGACACACACACATGAATGTGGACACACATACTCAAATATCTACTGTATGTGTTGAATTATTTAGCTGTTGATTTTTTTGATAAATTGATTATGCCACTTGATTAATACCAATAATGCTTATTTTAAATAGAAGGGCCTCCTTTGTGTTTATTTTTAATGGAATTAATTCCCATTTTGTGTGATTCTTCTCTTGGTATAGTCTTTGTGTACATATTTTCCCTTATTAAGCAAAATTGCTTTTTATTTATTTATTTATTTTTTCTTTTCAGCATTTTAATTTTATTGCTTCCTTCTTTTTTAAATTTTCTTTTTGTTAAAAACATCTCTTGCTGTATTTGGCACAGTGACTTTCAATTTCTAAAAAAAAATCTGGTGAACATATATATCATTGGAAAAAATTTAAAACAATAACCACCCCCCAAAAATTAAATAAGCAAGTATCTACCTCGTTTATACTGCATATACGCAATCCATTTTAGAGAAATTACTGAAAATGCTATGAAATTAGTAACTCTCTCAAAATTGCTTTTTAAAATACTATAGGCACTTGTTTGTATTGAAGTAAATAAACCTAATGTGTATTTTCTCTTGTCTATTAAACTCACCCTGATCAAGCTTTAACATGAATCATGAATTCCATGTTGTTAAGTCTAGTTACTCAGTCTTATTATCAGTGTCAGGCCTGATTGATTCTTTCCTCTCAGAAAACCTTGAGAAAAAAAAAAAAATCTAACTTCAGCTGGGCGTGGTGGCACACACCTTTAATCCCAGCACTCAGGAGGCAGAGGTTGGAGGATCACCAAGAGTTCGAGGCCACCCTGAGACTACAGAGTGAATTCCAGGTCAGCCTGAGCTAGAGTGAGACCCTACCTTGAAAAACAAAAAACAAAACAAACAAAAAAAAAAAGAATAAAAAAGCAAAACCAAAAAAATCTAACTTCTACAACAGACTATCTGTATCAGTTGTTTTCTTGCTGTGGAAGCAACTTAAGGAAGGAAATGGGTTTAGTTTGGCTTATGGATTCTAGGAGGAGGCAAGGCATGCTGGCTTGTCACATTGTACCCAAAGTTAGGAAGCAGAAGACAAACAGAATGTTGGGAAGATTGTGCTCAAGGCAAGACATTTAATAAAATGAAGACCTTTTACTCTCTTAAGTCTTAGCCAGCTCCCTTCCATTTTCATTGACTTTACTTCAAATGTTCAATTCCTTTATATCACAGGGCATGCTTCTGCATGCAACATACACATATTCTTCTGCATACTTTAAATCATCTCTGGATTATTTATAATGCTGGATGGAGTGCAAATGCTATAGACCATTGTGATATATTGTTTAGGAATTGATGACAAGTAAATGTTTAAACATGCTCAGTACAAACACACTTAAAAATATTTTTATTTATTTATTTGTAAGCAGAGAGAGGGAGGGAGGGAGGGAGGGAGGGAGAGAAAGAGAGGAGGAAGAGGGAATGGATATGCTAGGACTTCTGGCACTGCAGATGAACTCCAGATGCATGTGCCTCTTTGTGCATCAGTTTAAGTGGGTACTGGGGAATCACACCTGGGTCAGTAGGCTCTGCAGGCAAGTGCCTTAATCACTGAACAGTTTTCCCAGCCCCAGATACATTTTTCTTCAAATATTTTGCAAGCATATTTGGTTGCATCTGTAGATGCTGAACCCAGTTGACTATACTCCTTTTTCTTCCTTCTTGCTTCCTTTCCTTTCCTTTCCTTTCCTTTCCTTTCCTTTCCTTTCCTTTCCTTTCCTTTCCTTTCCTTTCCTTTCCTTTCCTTTCCTTTCCTTTCCTTTCCTTTCCTCTCCTCTCCTCTCCTCTCCTCTCCTCTCCTCTCCTCTCCTCTCCTCTCCTCTCCTCTCCTCTCCTCTCCTCTCCTCTCCTCTCCTCTCCTCTCCTCTCCTCTCCTCTCCTCTCCCCTCCTCTCCCCTCCTCTCCCCTCCTCTCCCCTCCCTTTCCCTTCCCTTCTTCCTTCCTTCCTCCTTCCCTTCCCTTTCTTCTTCTTTCTTCTCCCTTTCCTTCTTTCCTTCCTTCCTCCATTCTGTTCCATTCCTTGCCTTTCCTTTCCTTCCCTCCACCCCCCTTGCTTTTTCTTTTCTGGTATGTTTGTAGTATGTGACTTGTGCATGTAGTGTGTATGTGTGTGCATGTGGTACATGCATGTGTGTGCAGATGCAAGGTACCATGTGCATGTGTTAGGAGGCTAGAGCAGGATGTTGAATGTCTTCTTTTATTACTCTTCTGCTTTATTTTCCTGAGAGAGAATCTCTCACTGAGCCTGGAACTTACTGTTTTTAGTTACATTGGCAGTCTAGTGAGCCTCAATGATCTTCCTGTTTTCAAGCCCTGCCCCCACCAGAACTGGGGTTACAGGCATGTGCAACCATGGCCAACACTTTACATTGGCGTTGGGGGTTGATTTGGGGTCTCATGCTTGTGCAGGAAGCCCTCCTACCTACTGAACCCATCTTCCCAGTCCTGACTCCACTCTTTAAAAACAGATTGTAACATTGACAATATAATTTTGACCATAAATAGGCATTCAATTAAGACATCTAATTTAATTTATTAGTAGGATTTGCCTTCCAAACTTTTATAGAGTCCCACAATCATCTCCATGGCTTGAATAGCATTTTTAGAATCTAAAATAAACATATTTAGTGAGAACTTATACTCTGTAGTATTGGCACATTCATTACACTTGAAAATTGTTCATGTGTTATGTGCACATAACAGCTCTTATGATAAAGTAATTGTAAGGTTTGAAATAATCAAAGTAACTAAAACATTAATTTAAAAAGAATAAATAGAGTTGGTTTTGTGTTTTTATTTATTTATTTATAGAAAATGCCTTTTATTTACTCCTTTTTTATTTTTAATTTTTGGTTTCACTCTGGCCCAGGCTGACCTGGAATTCACTGTGTGAATTCAGGGTAGCCTCAAACTCATAGAGATCTTCCTACCTCTGCCTCCTGAGTGCTGATTAAAGGTATGTGCCACCATGCCTGGCTTATTTACTTCTTACGATACTTATGTATTTGTGAGAGAAAGGGGCAGATAGAGAGAATGGATGGCATGCTAGGGCTTCTGGCCGCTGCAAATGAACTCCAGACACATGTGTCACCCTATGCATCTGGCTTATATGGGTACTGGGAATCAAACCTGGGTCCTTAGGCTTTCTAGGCAAGCGCCTTAACTACTAAGCAATCTCTCTAGCCTTGGTTTTGTGGGGTTTTGTTGTACTGAGAAAATTAGGTTTTCTTTGGGCTATTCTTTCCTAGGAATTTATAATCATGATCATCAGTTTTTATCATTTTTTTCTATGATTCATCCATCTAATCCCATATAAATGGAGAAATAATAGCTTTTTGGCTTCAAATACATGTGGTTTAGACTATTCATATATTAGGTTCAAGCTTATGATGTCAGAAAATTACATAATAAAAACAATGTTCAAAATTTAGTAATTATTGGAAGTACTGCAATCTGAGATTTCCAGGTGATTTTAACAGTCCCCTTGCAAACCTTGATCAAGTAACACATTATTTGCCTCTTTAATAAAGCTTTGGTGTTTGGCAATTAAGAGAACCTAAGACTTCAGGTAGTTAGCAATGTAATTAGGGCTTCCCATGGGCTACCCAAACAAGTAGAAAAATGAAGGCAGCTGAGCATGGGCTGCCATACAAAACCACTTAAACCAGGCACCACTTCCTGTGTCCTGGACGCTGTTGAGTTGGAAGTCAGCCTCAGTGAAGATGAAAGTCTCCACAGCATTAGAGATCTTGATTCTTCTTGCTGTCTTGATTTGGCCTTGTGCTGAGAGCATCAATGGTAAATGATCATTTAAGAGAAAGCTTCCTTGAAAGGGTAATTCATAGTGACTGCTTTCCATTCAGTCACAAGTTCCACCCTGTTGAGATCTGATGTTATCATTTACTGGAAGGCAAATACTTCAGGCCAAGTGTACATGTGTCAATGTACTCAAGATATATCTTCTCTTTCTGCCTAAATGTCTAAGGGGTTCCCAGGCTTTCCCTTCCAAACCTTCCTTTGTTTTGGTCTTTTCTTTACCTTGACCCTCATTTGTGAACACTACTTGGCTCTGCTTGTTTTGCTCTATCAAATGATGGGTTGTATCTTAACTGACTTTCCCACTTCTAGACTCTTTGTATTTCCTCCTATGCTATTGCATCTTGTTCTTTCATGAGTATTCCCCTAGTGGGGCATGGCGAGTGGTACACACTCATACTTCTAGGACTTGGGAAGTGAAGGCAAGAGGATCAGGAATTCTTGGCTGCCCTTGGCTATAGAGCAAGTTTGAGGCCAGCTTGAGCTACAGAAACAAAAATAGAAAATAAAAATATTGTTGTGCTATTACCTAAATTCATCACTCGTTCTATAATCCCACAGGATAAAGATGAATCTGTTGGAAGGGGGGTGTTATTTTGGAACCATTATGCAAATTTCTTATTTATTCATTTGTCTTAGAAGGCCTTTATGAGCAAGTATCATATAATTTCTGCTATTTCCACTTTAGGATGAATTCTTTACAATGCTCAAATTAGTTCCTTTCACTGCACAGCAGTAAATTATTGAAATGAGAACAGCACCTGCAGACAAAGGGCAGGTCTGGGATGGAGTGAGGAAGGTGTTTGGACCCTTGTCCTAATCAGTGATCTCAGCTGTAAGGAAGATTTTTTTTTTGCCTCAGTTAATGTATCCAACAGGGGTGTGTGTGTGTGTGTGTGTGTAATTTCTCAGTTGTTGGAGAGACCACCATGCAATAGCAAACTGACCTGAACGTGAGTTTGGATAGCAGCAGTGAATTCAGAAGCACAGGCTTTCAGATGCCTCTGTCCCCTTGCTATTTTGAATGTCTCCTTCATCTCAGATGTTGAGAGATTTGTTTTTTCTAGAAGGTTGTCCTGATCATCCAATTTAGGTGATATTAGAGTAATATTTTAAACACATTAAGAGGTGTGACTTGGAGATTGCCATCCCCAATGTAGATCATCTGCCTGTTCCAAGCCTGACTCTCTCTCTCTCAATCTCTCTTTTTCTTCTTGATGATGGTTTATCTGTAAAGACCAAGAACTCCCAGGTGCCATGGCTTTTGGAGGTGTCTGTAGCCACTCATTCATTAATCATATATACTTAGCATGCGTGGAAGATTAAGTATCCATTGAAATATATCCACTAAAAATAATTGGTCTAGGCCAGGCATGGTGGTGCACGCCTTTAATCCCAGCACTCGGGAGGCAGAGGTAGGAGGATTGCCATGAGTTCAAGGCCACCCTGAGACTACATAGTGAATTCCAGGTCAGCCTGGGCTAGAGTGAAACCCTACATTGAAAAACCAATAATAATAGTAATAATAGTTGGTCTTTGGCTTCCCAAAGCTTTCAATGGAGAGGTTAAGAATGTGTTTTACAACAGAGCTTTCATAGCACTCCTATCCCATGTGAGTTTTCTCTCCCCAGATTCTGTTCTTGTGGCTAACATTGTTGCTGTTTGACTTCTTTGGGTACAGGTTTTATTACTGTTGTACATCCATTATTGTTTTCCCCCTCCTAAGAGTACACAGGAATATCTCTCTCCTTTCTAAGGTGCTGTAATGTACTTCTGATCCTTTTACATGGCTGTTCTACATGTAGCACCTTCTGTGGAATTTCACACATTTGGGCATGTCCAGCCTGGCCACATGCATTCCAGTGTACCCCTGAATGCGGAGCAGCACACTTGCAGATGACAAGGTCATGTCACAAAGTCAAAAGTTTGAACACCTCTGCTAGGAGGAAGCAAGCATATGACTGTTTTCATCTCTATATGTTGACTTTTTATTCTGTGAAGTATATAACATCTAGATATTTGGGGGTATAAGTTTATAGATATTTTGGAAAATAATGATAATATGAAAATACTCTATAGGCTATTCCTTTATGTGCATATGTGCCCCCCCCCCCCCGTGTCCATGTAAAGGTATTGCTGTCCATCATGTTCGAGATGGTGTCTCTCAACAGGCTTGGAGCCTAATTAAGCTAGAATGGCTGGTCAGCGAGTCTTGGGGATCTTCAAGTCTCTTCTTCCCCAGTACTTGAATTGCAAGTGTGCAACACCACATTCAGCTTTTTTTTTTTCTTTACTTTGTGCCTGGGAATTAAACTCAGGTCCTCATGCTGGCAAAGCAAGTACTTTTCAGACAGAGCTATCTCCTTATCGCTGTAGGCTATTCTTAAAACCATGTTTACTCTTGACAGAAAACTAAATGCCTCTTAATTATCACAAAGAGTAAGGCTAAATGATTTTACAAAAAAAACTTTTCCGGGCTGGAGAGATGGCTTAGTGCTTGCCTGTGAAGCCTAAGGACCCCGGTTCGGGGCTCGGTTTCCCAGGTCCCACATTAGCCAGATGCACCACAAGGGGGCGCACGCGTCTGGAGTTCGTTTGCAGAGGCTGGAAGCCCTGGCGCGCCCATTCTCTCTCTCTCCCTCTATCTGTCTTTCTCTCTGTGTCTGTCGCTCTCAAATAAATAAATAAAAATAAAAAAATAAAAAAAAACCTTTTCCTTGAAGTCAGCACACAACTGACACTTCCTTATGTGTATCTTTTCATAGTGAAAATAACCTGTTCTTTGGATTGGGTGATGGTCGCTGTTAGCCCTTCCACTGACAACAGAAACATTCTATACATACGTGCTGATGAATTATTTCTGGGAACGGGCTGCCCTGTGAGTTGGATACAAACATATTTGTACCATTTTGTATACCCTACTCATAAATGTGGCATCAGGCAAACGGTGAGAATAATGACTATTTGTAAAAATAATCAATGTTTGTCATACCTTTATGCTTCCTGTTAAAAGTACAGTTCTTAAAAATCTTTTCTCCTAGTTATATGAATCCACAGATAGCACACAGTCAAATTGACTATGTATTAATCACTGATTATTGGATAAATTGCATGCACAGAATCTTGGAGCCTAGATTTGTGGATGAGTGAAGGCACCTACGTTAAGACATTTTTTTTTTAAAGTTACTATTCTGTTTTACTAAAGCTTGGTAAATTGTTCTAAATTGCATTCCATGCTTCTAATATGCAAGGCCATCAGTCCTGACAAGGGACATAGTACTCAATGTCAAGCCATTTGAAATATACCTATAAGGATTTGTTACTGCGGGAGAAATGGATTTTCATTGGAATAAAACCTGTGTTGACTATTTAGCAAGGTACAAATATTAAACTATGGTTTAATTCTAGGACATTATTTTCTTCTATACTGAAACATTTTCATTTAAAATTAATTATCATATTTCAAACAAATTGTTCTGTCCTCTCTATTTTTCCCCATCTAAGTCCCCATGCTCTCTTCCTGGCGTGTCCTTGCTTCCACTTTCATATTTCTAGAGTTCTTTTCTCTATACCATCCATTCTCTATACCACGTAGTCCTCTTTTGTGTCCTCCTATCTAGTTTTATACCTTCTTTATTTTATTTTATTTTTCTCAATTTTTATTAACATTTTCCATGATTATAAAACAATCCCATGATAATACCCTCCCTCCTCCCCCCCTCTTTCCCCTTTGAAATTCCATTCTCCATCATATCCCCTCCTCATCTCAATCATTCTACTTACATATATACAATACCATCCTACTAAGTACCCTCCTCTCTTCCTTTCTCTTCCCTTTATATCTCCTTTTTAACTTACTGGTCTCTGCTACTGAGTTTTTTCCTTCTCATGCAGAAGCCCAATCATCCGTAGCTAGGATCCACATATGAGGGAGAACATGTGGCACTTGGCTTTCTGGGCCTGGGTTACCTCACTTAGTATAATCCTTTCCAGATCCATCCACTTTTATGCAAATTTCATAACTTCATTTTTCTTATGTATACTCTTACATCACTTTATTTTCTATACAGAAACAATAAAAGTTAAGATCTGCATATGAGATACAGCATGTGATTTTTTTTTAGCCTATATTAATACTATAGTAATATTTTGGGACAATAACTAATCTAACCAGTCATCTATGATAAGGCAGTGGAGTTTCAGATGGTGCTTAAACAGTGTACTCAAGATGCTTAGCATTGGTGGAGGCTGAGAGACCAAGTCAGAATGGTTACTCTCCCAAGCTTGTGCTTTAAAGCTTTTCATTAACCTATAATGACAACCCTCAGTTGCAGTTTAAGTTTGCTTCTGTGTATTGTTTCCCCTATCTCAAGGTCCTTTGAACCCACTTTGATATAGTGTTCCTCTTTTGTCCCATTGGTTTGGCAGATGTTTACATGTACCTGAGAATGACAGTAGCCACCTCTGAGATGTTTGCTCTGTAGTCATATCTGTGTGTGCATCCTACACTGTGGGAACACTTTCTACTTAAAGTGCGTACTCTCCTAGGTTATCTCGGAGGACACAGTTCTCTTTCAAACTGAGATATACTTTACACCAAGGAATGTTCACTGCCAATCTCAGACCATCCCTTTGGAGTGTTCTGCATCTCGGTGAGTTCTGCAGACCTGTCTTCTTTGAAATGCTTTCCTATCTCCTTTTCCTATGAGGAGCTTCCACACATGCCTGAATTTTAGAGACTAAATGATGACTCATCCATAGGAATACTTTAGACTCTAAGTTAGTATTTACAAGATTTCAGTGGGTACTCAATTATTTTTAGTTATACAATTTAAATGTAATATTTATGAGAGAGAGAGAGAGAGAGAGAGAGAGAGAGAGAAAGGGAGAGAATATGAGTGTGCCAGGGCCTCTCGCCACTGCAAACAAACTCTAGATGCATACATTACCATGTACATCAGGCTTATGTTAGGAGAATCGAGCCTGCCTCCTTAAGCTTCATAGGCAAGCACCTTTACTAAGCCATCTCTCCAGCACTAAATGTAATATTTATTTTTAGAGTAAAAACATCAGGAGTTGGAGAGGTCCTAACCCACAAGAGAGTACTATTGGGTTATTGTATAGAAATGCAGCTATGAACCAGAATCATTACTCAGTCATCTTAGCTAAGAAGAATCAGTACCATACATTGATGTTTTCTCTTTTATAATACTCTTGATAAGTTTTGCTGTACAATTCCTTGTTATGAAAGTACATGGCTAAAAAAAATTGATAGAAAACCAACTAGTGAATTTAGTATTAACTCATGGAAAATGTATGAAAGGAAGGTCTTCTCAACTTAATGATTAAGTGTACTTTGCCATGTATTTTTATGAGATAGTGCCCCATAGGAACTTTGAGACTAAGTGGAATGGTATCCTAATGTACTTTTTACTATGTTACATATATTTACGGTGAATGTTATAAATCTGTATAACAAATTTGGAAACCACCCCAAACCACAGAACAATTTATAATCTTGTTAACGTATGGAAACACTGGATCTCAAAAAAATAATTTAGAGGGGCTGGAGAGATGGCTTAGTGGTTAAGCGCTTGCCTGTGAAGCCTAAGGACCCCGGTTCAAGGCTCGGTTCCCCAGGACCCACGTTAGCCAGATGCACAAGGGGGCACACGTGTCTGGAGTTTGTTTGCAGAGGCTGGAAGCCCTGGCGCGCCATTCTCTCTCTCTCCTCTATCTGTCTTTCTCTGTCTGTCGTTCTCAAATAAATAAATAAATAAATAATAAATAATTAAAAAATAATTTAGAGCTCAGATCAAATACACATTATGTTTTAATGTGACAATTATACTTTGGGGAAGACATTTTTTTCAATGTGGTAAAAATATACATAAGATAAAATTTACATGGGTCATGGCTCATGCCAACAATCCCAGCAGCAGGAGGATCACCTTGAATTTGAGGCCATCCAGGGCTCTAGAGTAAATTCCAAGTCAGCCTGGGCTGGAGTGAGATCCTGCCTTAAAGAAAACAAAAAGAACAGGTAAAATTTTTTCACTTAACTACCTTTAAGCATACAATTTGGTGGCATTAAACATACCTGCATTGCTATAACTCTTGATATCACCTTAAACATATTTTCTTGAGGCAAAACAGGGATGAGGAATTTAATGACACTCTGGGATATACCCGAATCCCATATAGAAGCCAAACACTCACTATGTCATGTCATATGTAAACACACACACACACACACACACACACACACACACACACACACACGTGTATGCACATAGAAATACATATTCATTTCCCAAGCACTACAATTTATCTAAGACTTTTCATCTTTCTATATGCTCAAGAAATAATAGAGAGATTAGCTTATCTATGAGCATTTCTGTCCAAATTTTATACCAAGAATCCATTATTCAGAAGGTAGAATATATAGGCAGTATGCCAGAAATCTTAGTTTGTAACATTGACTGGCTATGGAACTTACTGTGTAGATAAGGCTGGCTTCAAACTTGTGGTCATTCCTTTTTCCTTGCCTTCTAGATCGCCATTTTGAGAAAAATGATATTAAATAGTGCTATAAGTAACGGCCTCAAGTTTAGACTCAAAAAGACCTAGAACTACAACAGCATTTGACTTCTATTTTTTTTTTTCTTTAGGAAATCAGTATGGCTTACAGCAGTTTGTAATGATGATGAAATAAAATTGGAACCAAGTCCCTTTATGGATAACTTTGAAGCAAGTCCAGAAGAGTTAGGGTTACTAAATTTTCATCAAGATGTCTCCCATTAAAGAAGTGGAAACCATGAATTTTATTATCATAAATTTTGTTGTAACAATATTGTTATTAAAGTTTATGAGCATATAAAAACAGGTTTCTTTATGGTGTTCCTCAAATTATTTTGGTTCCCTTCCCCTCTCCCTTTAAAAATTTTATTTATTGGCATATAAGGAATTGTGGTATTTTCAAACATCATTTTTTTGTTTCTTTTCTCCACTCTTTCCTCCTTGTCTTCTTAGTGCCCTTCCTCAACATAGTCCCTTTTCTGCTTTCATGCTTGATGTTTTCTTTTGTTCTTTCTCCTTCTTGCCTTCTCTCATTCCCCTCTCATGGTCAACTTTCTTGATTAGTCCGTACTCAGGCTCTCATCCCCTGTGTTTGCCCCTGTAATTACACAAATAACTGAGTAGCAGAATTTATGGTGACATCAATTTTTTTCTAGTCATTTCTATTATATAGTATCATCATTGTTTTTTATTTTTATTCTCAAATTATTTTTGTTTATTTCTTGGTATGCCAACTTAAGGTGTGTGGATGGATGTGAATACAAGTGTTAGAGATATATTAAAACGCTTGGAAAGTACGTAAATACACCTCTTAAAAGCCATTAAAATTATGTCTTTGACCTGCTAAATTTTCATAAAACCTAAAAATGTTGCATGTTTGTGCAGTATTCATTGAGATCCTAAGACAGAAATTTCACTGGGCTATAAAGATTAACACTGGTTACATAGATTTTTTAGTTTTTATTTCGATCTACCATCATTGGTTTTAAGTTAGACTATTGATCTGTTTACTTTTATAGTATTAAGTAATCTTTAAATAAACCTGTACCTTTAAAGAAATTACTTACTAGAAATAAAGCAGCAAACTTAAACATTAAAGACACAAAGCCTTTAAAATTTTTTTAAATATTTTTTGTTCATTTATTTATTTATTTGAGAGTGACAGACACAGAAAGACAGATAGAGGGAGAGAGAGAGAGAATGGGTGCGCCAGGGCTTCCAGCCACTGCAAACGAACTCCAGATGCATGCGCCCCCTTGTGCATCTGGCTAACGTGGGACCTGGGGAACCGAGCCTCGAACCGGGGTCCTTAGGCTTCACAGGCAAGCGCTTAACCGCTAAGCCATCTCTCCAGCCCCACAAAGCCTTTAAAATGACCATTTTTTAAGGTTAAATTACACAAGATTTAAAACTTTTTTAAAAAAATATTTTTTTATTTAATTTTTTCTGTTTATTTATTTTTATTTATTTGAGAGGAACAGACAGAGAGAGGGAGAGAATGGGCACGCCAGGGCCTCCAGCCACTGCAAACGAACTCCAGACCGGTGTGCCCCCTTGTGCATCTGGATAATGTGGGTCCTGGGGAATCAAGCCTCGAACCGGGGTCCTTAGGCTTCACAGGCAAGCGCTTAACTGCTAAGCCATCTCTCCAGCCTAGATTTAAAACCTTTTAAGAACTTGAAATAAGAGAGCATAGATAGATAGGCAATATATCATTTTTTTTTTTAATTTTAGAGAGAGAAATAGAGACAAAAATGGCATGTCAGGGCCTATGGCACTACAATTGAACACCAGATGTCTGCACCTCCTAGTGGACATGTGTGACCTTGCATTTGCTTCACCTTTGTGCATCTGGCTTATGTGAGATCTAGAGTCGAACATGGGTACCACCCTAATTCTAAAACCAGGCAGAGATGCCCCAAGAAAAGAAAACTACCAGCCTATTTCCCTGATGAACTTAAATGCAAAGATCCTGAACAAAATCCTTGCAAACTGAATCCAAAAACACGTCAAAAGCATTATCTACCTTTAGCAAGTGGGATTTATCCCAGGAACACAGGGTGGTTCAACATATGAAAATCTGTCAGTGTAATACTCCATATAAACAAGGTGAAACACAGAAACCAAATGATCATTTCGATAGATGCAAAAAAGGCCTTTGACAAAATATAACATCACTTCATGATCAAAACATTGGAGAGAATCAGCATGGTTGGTTTATATCTTAACATAATAAAGGCAATATACACAGCTCCTAAGGCCCAAATAATACTTAATGGAGAGAGCCTGGAGGAATTCCCACTGAGATCAGGAACAAGACGGTGTGTCCACTCTCACCTCTGCTCTTCAATATAGTACTGGAAATCCCAGCTCAAGCAATAAGACAGGAGAGAGAAATAAAAGGGATACAATATGGAAAGAAGTTAAGTTAGCTCTATTTGCAGATGACATGCTTCTGTACATAAGAGACCTGAGAGACTCCATCCCAAAACCCTTGAAATTGATTAACTCCTATAGCAAAGTAGCAGGATACAAAATCAGTGCACAAAAATCAGTAGCCTTTCTATATGCAAATGACAAAGATACAGAGAAAGTAATAAGGGACATTCTCCCATTTTCAATGGCAACAACAACAAAAAAATACCTTGGAATAACGTTAACCAAGGAAGTGAAAGATCTATAAAATGAAAACATAAAAACACCCAAAAAAGAAATTGAGGACTTGAGAAAATGGAAAGACCTCCCATGCTCCTGGATAGGCAGAATTAACATTGTGAAGATGGCAATCCTACCAAAGGCAGATTTAATGCAATTCCAGTTACATTGATTTTGAAGATGATTTTCTTCAAAAGTTTTTTAAAAATGTTATTGACAACCTCCATACATATAGAAAAAATACCATGATCTAGCCAGGTGTGGTGGAGCATGCCTTTAATCCCACCACTTGGGAGGCAGAGGTAGGAGGATCGCCGTGAGTTCGAGGCCACCCTGAGACTCCGTAGTGAATTCCAGGTCAGCCTGGGCTAGAGTGAGACCCCATCTCGAAAAACCAAAAAAAAAAAAAAAAAAAAAAAAAGCCATAATCATAACCCCCTCCAGCTTCCCTTCAGTTTCCCTCTCCTGACTCTCTCACTGGATCCTATCTTTCCAAGTAGTCTCTCTTCTGTTTAGATGTCATTATTTCCCCTCCTACTATGTAGTTCTTTTGCAGGTAGCAGCAGCTCCTATGAGGTCATAAGTGCCGCAGACACTTTGTGTCTGGAAGACAGTATTGTAAAGCACTCCCCACTTCCTTTGGCTTTTGCATTCATTTCACAACCTCTTCCACAATGGTCCTTGAGCCTTGGAGGGTGTGATAAACATGTTTCCTTTAGTTCTGAGAACTCCACTGTCACTTCCTCTTAGCACTTGGATATATTTTGAGTCTTCTTAATGGTCATCACTATCTGAAAGAGAAGCTATTCTAGCCAAAAGTGAGAATAGCATTAAGATATGGGCACAAACATAAGTATTCAGAGGGCAGTTATGTGGGTATAATATATACATATGGCCAAACATAGTAGTAGTTTCCCTTATTATACTTTTAACCTGTCCAGCCATAGGTTTTCAATTAGATTTTGAGTATCAGGGAGTAATTCTCTCCTGTGCAAAAGGTCTCAAATCCAGAGAGAAGCTGGTTTCCTTCATAATAGACATGTTATCATTGCCCTACTTGGCACATCTGGCATGGCTGGCCAACCATTAAACTTGCAGGGTACACTGCTGCTTAAGACTATTGAGAATTTTTCTTCCCTAAGAGGCTGCATAGGTCTTTCAAGAATCCTGAAACCTAGTCAACAGGGAGGAAGCTTCCAGTTTGGCTACAGCTTGAGTTTCAGTGACCTGAAGCTCAGCCATGGGGTATCTACAACAATAGAGTCTTAGCATCTTGTTCTAGTGGGCAACCAAGAGTGTACGGAATAGCCTATAATGGGAAAGAGGGGTGTGTGTGTGTGTGTGTGTGTGTGTGTAGAGGTAGGGTCTCACTCTGGTCCAGGCTGACCTAGAATTAACTATGTAGTTTCCAGGGGGCCTCAAACTCATGGTGATCCTCCTACCTCGGCCCCCCGAGTGCTGGGATTAAAGGTATGTACCACCACGCCTGGCAGTTGTTCTTTTTTTGAATAGGATGTTTCACGCTCGCCAAGGCTGACACAGAATGGAATTCACTATGTAGTCTCAGGGTTACCTCTAACAATGATTCCTGAACTTCTGCCTCTCAAGTGCTGGGATTAAAGGTGTGTGCTACTATGTCCTGCTCAGAAAACAGGTTTTAAAACATTTATTTAATTCTATTTCATTTTTGATCACCATGGATAAAAAGAATGAGACCTAGAATTGTTTTATGTTAAAATACCTCTCTCATAAATAAATAGATAAATAAAAAGTAAAAAAAATCTTTTTTTTTAATTTAATTTATTAGTTTTCTTTTCAGTAAATACAGGCAGTTTGGTGCCATTATTTAGGCTCATCTGTGATCTACCCCCTCCCATTAGACCCTCCTTGTTAATGAAAATGGGTCGTGCATTGTGGAGTTAGCCCCCAGTTATTAGTATGATAAATGTCTCTGCAAATCATGACCCAACGTGTGACTCTGACATTCTTTCCGCCCCCTCTTCCGTAAAATTTCCCTGAGCCATGTTGGGTTCATTTTTGGTCTGCTTCAGTGCTGAGGTGTTGGGGGCCTCTGAGGCTCTGGCTCTCTGATTTGGTAGGAGTTGATTTTTCTCTGCATTGATCTCCTTCCCCTTTGTGCTGGTATCCAGTTCACAGGAAAACATCACCCTTGCTTGTTTCTCCAGTTGTCCTTAGTTTCAGTTGGGCCCCTTTTGAGGTATGTTCGGGCAGCTCTCTTCTTAGGATCTGCATCTATCTTTTTTTCCCTGTTGTCTGTAGTGCAGCTAGGCGGTCGCCATCTTGACCGGAAGTCCAGAACTCCCCCCAAAAATCTTTTATTAGATTAATTGCCACAGAGTTATGTTTCATGATTAATATACAAATATAAAATGTAAGTTTTTTTAATTTACATGCTTGAAAAGATCTTTATGTTAAATTTTTTCACAATAAAGATTACAGATAATATAATCCCAAAAAATGATAACATTTAAAATCTCAGTAAGTTTATCAGTATGAAATAAAATGGATTTGTTATTAAGATTTAAATATCATACTATTTTTGATAAATTATAACTTGAAGTTGTGGTATTAAGATATAAAGACAGGGCTGAAGAGATGGCTGAGCAGTTAAGGTGCTTGCCTGCAAAGCCCAAGTACCCATGTTCGACTCTAGGTCCCGCATAAGCCAGATGCACAAAGGTGAAGCAAGCGCAAGATTGCACATGCCCACTCGGAGGTGCAAACACCTGGCATTTGATTGCAGTGATTTAGGCCCTGACATGCCATTTTTTTCTCTATTTCTCTCTCTCTAAAATAAAAGAAAAAGATTTAAATATTATACTATTATAGATAAATTATAACTTGTCTAATTATAACTTGTCTGTCTAACTGTGCTCTCTTATTTCAAGTTTCTTAAAGGGTTTTTAATCTTGCGTAATTTAACCTAAAAAATGGTCATTTTAAAGGCTTTGTTTCTTTAATGTTTAAGTTTGCTGCTTTATTTCTAGTAATCCATTTCTTTAAAGGTACAGATTTATTTAAAGATTACTTAATACAGTAAAAAAGTAAACAGATCCATAGTCTAACTTAAAACCAATGATGATAGATTTAAATAAACACTACAAAATCGGGCGGGAGAGATGGCTTAGCAGTTAAGTGCTTGCCTGTGAAGCCTAAGGACCCCGGTTCAAGGCTCGATTCCCCAGGACCCATGTGAGCTAGATGCACAAGGGGGCACATGCGTCTGGAGTTCATTTGCAGTGGCTGGAAGCTCTGGCATGCCCATTCTCTCTCTCTCTCCCTCTTTCTCTGTCACTCTCAAATAAAATAAATAATAAACAAACAAAAAAAAAAACCCTACAAAATCTTTGGTTTTTATTGAATCTGTCTTTACATATGACTTACATATGTAAGTAGTTTCTTTATATGTTTATTTTTATATGTTAATATCAAATTGGTTTATAAGTAAATGGTCATGTAAATTAAAAGAGTGAGTCTAGATTAACTGTAAATTATATAACAAAATTTAAACAATTGTTTATAACTAAACAGTCTTAGTCAGTATTTTGTTAAGTCATTGTCTCAGTTTTATTCTCACAAGATGGTAGTTTATAGCTCCTGCCCCAGGATACAGCCGCATCCTCATTGAAAATTGCCCTTGTTTGAGCAGGATGTTCCTCTAGGCTCTACCATTCTTAGAATTCAAAGACTGGGACAATGGTTTGTTTCTGCTTTCAACTTAGCTTAGGTAATTAATATGCTTTTCTACAGGGCATACAGCTTAACCCAAATGTTTTTGAGCATAGATGCCCAGACTTTTCTTGCTTTTGTTGCTTTTTTTTTTTTTTAATTTTATTTATTTATTTATTGAGAGCGACAGACACAGAGAGAAAGACAGATAGAGGGAGAGAGAGAGAGAATGGGTGCGCCAGGGCTTCCAGCCTCTGCAAACGAACTCCAGACGTGTGCGCCCCCTTGTGCATCTGGCTAACGTGGGACCTGGGGAACCGAGCCTTGAACCGGGGTCCTTGGGCTTCACAGGCAAGCGCTTAACCGCTAAGCCATCTCTCCAGCCCTTTTTTTTTTTTTTTTTGACAAAGGTAATTTCTGGGTTCTTGTTAAATCTTTAATAAGTGTTTAAATTGGTTGGTAAAAAGTCTTCAAGGCTTTTATCATGTTTTCCCTGTGTTTTGATTTGAAGATACGATGCTTTCTGTGTTCTAGATATGCCTTCCTACTTTTTTTATTAAAATATAAATTTATTTTACTTAAAAATACTTAAAAGTTAACTTGATTGTATACAATGTCACCAAGCAACTTAAGTTAGATGTTAGACAAAATGACTAATCACTAACTGTTCAAGCTTTTATACCATTCTTTTAACTAGATCTGTTTTGCTAATGACAAAAGATCAGGTATGCCATATATCCATGTTTTTTTTTTTCAAGACTATTATAACTGTCCGTCTGAGTGTTAACTGAGCACATTTGGAAGCCAACGCCAATGAGGTTACAAGAACTAAAAGGGCAGCCATCATTTTGGTCATAGATCAAGCAGGGATCTAGAGGCAATGAGACAGTTTTCTTTTGTTTTTTTTTTTTTAATTTTTTTTGTTTTATTTATTTATTTGAGAGTGACAGAGAGAGAAAGAGGCAGAGAGAGAGAGAGAATGGGCGCACCAGGGCGTCGAGCCACTGCAAACGAACTCCAGACGCGTGTGCCCCCTTGTGCATCTGGCTAACGTGGGTCCTGGGGAATTGAGCCTCAAACGGGGTCCTTAGGCTTCACAGGCAAGTGCTTAACCACTAAGCCATCTCTCCAGCCCAATGAGACAGTTTTAAGGGTCCTGCAGTTGCAGTAAGTCACATATTCTCTTGGTCAGAGAGGCTGTGGAGATCCAGAAGGTGGACTGCGACCAGTACAGTTTATAAAGGAAGGACAAAGACAGAAGAAAAGATACTTAATGCTTTGACCAGAAGCATGGAAGTGAATCCAGATCCTGACACATCCCAGCAGAGGACACAAATGCTAAAGGAGCCATGTGACTCCTCCCAGGTACTAAAAAGCGGATCCTACACTCTTTCTACCACCTCTTCTCCCGCTCCCCAAGCTTTGACAGGTGTGATAGAGGTGTCATGTTTAGTGATGAGCCCTCAGCTACCAATTCTCATCACTTTAATAAGTTTTGAGAATCCCCAGTAGTCACCCTCTGCAAAAGGAATGTTCTCTGACCAAAAAAGTAAGAGTAACAGTAATTTATGGGCATAAACATAAGTATTTGGAGGGCAATTTTATAGGTAAGGAGAAACAGGACAGAGACAGATTTTCATAGACAGACAGGGGCAAAGGCCCAAGAAGAACATGGAAGCCATCTTTCTCTCCTGGCAGGACTAGAACCTGTGTCTTATCTGGTCTCATTCAAGAGGGCTGCAACAATTCAGCAGTGTATCCTGTTCAAGTTTTCCTGGGTGAGTACTCCTGGGTGGGTTGACCCCTCTTGGATTAGTCTCTTGAGTTTACCAACCAACCATATGTCTGTTATATTACCTGAGCCTGATAGCAACACTCATCCTAATTGGGTGTTTAATCCACAAATGAGTCTGGCACATGTGTGTAACACTCTTGGTTATTGATTCTCCTGGCTTACTTTCCTGGTCCTTGCTGTCATAAGTTCTCCCCTTTCCCAGCCTGGCTGGAAAGAAGGGGAGGATCTATTATTTGCCTGGGTATTTTCCTGCTTGTTTCCTATGTGTATTTTATTTCTGTAAGTTTTTCTGTTTTACTACCAGTGTGATCTTTTTTAAAGCTCTGAGCCCTTTACTGTCCTATCTTTTAGCTTATCCTGACCTCCATGTGAGTATGAAGGGGATCTTGTGGATTGGACGCTCCTGCCTTGCACTCTCTCTCTCTCTCTCTCTCTCTGTGTGTGTGTGTGTGTGTGTGGTGTGTGTGCGTGCGTGCGTGCGTGTGGTCTCTAGATGCTTTTTCCCAGTGGATGTCTCTGTGAAGAAAATTTTTCTTTCTTTTCTCTCCTTTTCCAGCTGGGTGAGAATTCCTTTAGTCTTTTAGTTAGCCTTCTCCTTGGATCATAAATCTCATGATTCATAATTTACCATTCTTAGAGTCTTTTTTTTTTTACAATTCTTTGCTAAATGGCTAAGAATCCCCAAAATGAGATCCATGGGCCAGGGATGTCTTGCATCTTTATTGAATTTAACCCTTCCCTGGACCCAAAAATACAAAATCAATGGGTACAACATATCCATTTAGCCAAACACAGTAGTTGTTTTCTCCTAAGTCTTAGGGCCTTCCAAGTCATAGGTCTTTGACTAGTTTTTTTTTTTTTTTAATAGTAGGTATTAATTACCTTCTGTCAAAGAGGTCTCAAATCTAATCAGAGAGCAGTTGATCTGTCTTTTTTATTTCTTGAGCAAATGGGGTTATATTTAGAAAGTCTTTGCAAAGACAAATATGTGGAAGGGATTCCCTTACTTTTTCCTATAGCAGTTTCAGTTGTAGGTCTGATATTAACGTTTTTGGTCCATTTGGACTTAATTCTTGTGCATGGAGAGAGATGAGGATCTATTTTCATCCTTTTACAGATACATATCCAGTTTTCCCAGCACCATTTGCTGAAGAGGCTCTCTTTCCTCTAATGAGTATTTTTGGTATTTTTGTCAAAGATCAGGTGGCTATAGCTACCCAGATTTATATCAGGGTCCTCTATTCTGTTCCATTGATTTACATGTCTGGTTTTGTGCCAGTACCACACTGTTTTTGTTACTATGGCTCTGTAATATAGGTTAAAATCAGGTATGGTGATACCACCAGCCTTAATTTTGTTGCTCAAAATTGTTTTAGATATTCAAGTTTGTTTGTGCTTCCAAATAGATCTTTATATTTCTTTTTCTATTTCCATGAAGAACGCCATTGGAATTTTGATGGGGATTTCATTAAATGTGTAGATTGCTTTTGGTAAGAGTGCAATTTGCACAGTGTTGATTCTTCCAATCCAAGAACAAGGGATGTCTTTCCATTTCCTAGTGTCTTCTGCAATTTCTTGCTTGAGTGTTTTGAAGTTTTCATTGCAGAGATCCTTCACTTCCTTGGTTAGGTTTATTCCAAGGTATTTTATTTTATTTGTCTTTTGATGCAGTGGTGAATGATAGTAATTTTCTTATTTCATCCTCTATGTGTTTGTTGTTAGCATATAGGAAGGCTACCAATTTCTGTGTATTTATTTTGTATCCTGCTACATGACTATAGGTATATATCAACCCTAACAGTTTGCTGGTAGAGTCTTTAGGGTCCTTTATGTATAGAATCATATCATCTGCAAATAATGACAATTTGATCTCTTCCTTTCCACTTTGTATCTATTTTATGTGTGTTTCTTGCCTTATTGTTATAGGTAAGACTTTAAGTACTATATTAAATAAAAGTGGGGCAGTGGACACCCTTGTCTTGTTCCTGATTTTAGTGGAAAAGCTTCAAGTTTTTCTCCAGTTAGTAATATGTTGGCTGTAGGTTTGTCACAAATAGCCTTTATTATATTAAGATAGATTCCTTCTATTTCATTTCTGTAGGACTTTTTTCATGAAGGGATATTAGATTATGTCGAATGCCTTTTCTTGCATTCTGTCATTTAAACTTTGTACTGTTTTCTGAGGTGAGTGCTTTTAAAAACTCAAATTTGTGAATGAACCAACTGTAGCCTCAGTTTTCTTTTATGGATATATCTTTATGCAGCTTTAAATTTTTAAAAAAAGTTGTTAATAAGATCAATTTTTCCCTACTTTCTCATATTTTTTCTTCCTCCCCTAAAGGCACTTTCTTGTATTCTGTCAGCTATAGCTTCCACTACTATTTCCTAGAACTTCTGTTTAGGTTTTCTCTGGTATCTGATTCTACAGTTGGACCCAGGTTCAGGTGCCTGACTCAGCAGCTTATTTGTTGCATATGCCTGGCCTCTGGGTCCCTTCTTGCTTCATATTCACACTCTTCCATTCCTAAGCTGCTCTTCACTTGTGGTTTCTTGTCTTCTTCCTCTTTTGTGTGACTTGGCCCCACTTATGCTGTTTTCAGAGCTAGGACTTACTTTTTATGAATTTGATTTTCCTCTCTGCATGTCCCCTCCCTTTCTCCTGGCATGGCTCTGCAGCAGTTTGTAAAGAATGTAATTTGAATGTTAACATGTCACCTACTACTTCTTTCCTTATCATTTTGCTCTGATCTTTCTATCATCTATCTCAGGGCATTCAGTTATATGGGATGATTTTATATTCTATCATTCAGAAGGTCTATTTTTGAAACTGAAAGGGGGAATATTGCAATCATACTGGGTAAACAGGAATGATTCTGGCTTCATACAACTCAGAACCTGGGCATCGTCAGTGTTGTGTTTGAATGACCTCTCCAAAATCATGTTGGAATCCAACTGCCATGGTGACAATACTGAGGTGGGACTTGATCACCCTCTGTCTTAAGTTATTGATAAAGGGTGTCTTATTTGAATCCAGAGCTCATCATTTCAGCTGGTCTAACTAGCCAACTTACCCTAAGTATCTTCTGTCCCTTCCTCTCTAGTGCTAGAGTCACAGCTGGGTTACCACATCAGCTTGACATTTATATGGATGCTGTAGATCCAAACTCAGGTTTTGCATGATAAACACTTTAACCACTGAACCATCTCCCTAGCCCTGAAGTAGGGCCTTTAAAAGGTGATTAGGTCATGAGGGCTACTTAGTGCTAGACATACCTGGTTCCTGATGAAGGATGAGGTTCAGCCTCATCCACTCTTTTTCATTTTGGCTGGCACATCTCTGTGTCAAGTGATGGTGCCATGATCTTTGACTTCTCACTATACAGACAGGAGTCAAATAAACTTCTATTGTGCATAAGTCATCCAACTCTGCTATTCTGTTATAGACAATGGAAATGGACTAAGATAAAAAGCTGTGCCAAGAAGTATAGCTCTGTTATCATAAGTGCTTAAAAATGTGGCAGTGGCTTTATAGCTGGGTAATAGCAGATGATGGAAGAGTTTGGAAGAACAGGCTTGAACTGCCCTAAATGGAGAATTTTGAGCAATTCTGGTAAGAATTCAGAAGAGGACAGCTATAGGAAAAGTCTGAATCTTCTTAGAGATGACTTAAGTGGCTGAAGCCAAAATGTTGGCAGTGACCTACTAGAAAAGGAAATACTTATGGGATGTTGGACAGAAATGAGGACAGAAAAGACATTGGATACTGGAGTCAAAGTTATATTTACCATATAAGTGTATGTTGGTCGCATTGCATTCATGTCCTAGGATTTTAAGAAATGCAGAACTTGGGGAATAGATCCAGGATGGACTCCATGGACTCCCTCCCAAGCTCTTGTTTCTGGCATTCTAGCCTTGCAGTCTTTTTGCTACTCCAGCCATGTCTGAAATGGCTGAGATGTGGTTCAATCTGCCCTTCTAGGAGACACAAGCTGTAAACCTTGGTAATGTCCACATGATACTAATTCTTTCTTTCTTTATATTTTTTTAATTTTAGTACAATGCAGACCAGCCTGCTGATTCTAATTCTTTTAAAAACTATTCTTATTTATTAGTTAGGGGAAGGGAAAAAGAGAGAGAGTGAAGGGGGATAGAGGGATAAGAATAGGAAGAGGGAGAGAGAAAGAGGTAAAATGGATATCAGTGTGTCACGGCCCCTTGCTGCTGCAACTGGACTCCAGATGCATGCACCACTTTGTGCATATGGCTTTATATGTATACTGGGGAATTGAACCCATGCTGGCAGGCTTTGTAAGCAAGCACCTTTAACTACTGAGTGATCGCCTCACCCTGCTACTAATTCTTCAGGTGTGCAAAGTACAAGCACTGCAAGAGTATGGCTTAAATTTTGAAAGAATGTTGCAAATATCTTGAATGCTCAGGGAGAGATTTTATGCCGGAGATAAGCCTGCACAATGATTTTACTAGGGGAGCTATGAGAGTGGAACCAGCCTCAAAACATGAGAACTATAGTCCTCATACTGTCCCAGTTTGGGTGAGTTGCAGGAATATGACTCCAATCTAGAGCCCCAAAGAACCTTTGGAGAAAGAAGGTCCAAAGCTTTGGAGGAACACCCCACTCCAAGAAGAAATTAATCTCTGTGAAACAATTTACAGTGACTTGAACATAGTCATCATCTAATGTATTGTACTTAAACTACAATTGCTGTTACTCAGAGAATTGAGTATGATCATTCCTATAAGGCAGTTTTCACACTGTTGCTCACACATTATGCAAACTAAGCTCCTCAGGGGCCACCATCTTCCTCTCGGCACGATTCTTACTCTCTGGTTTCACCTTTCATATTACACAATTAACGCTACCCTTCCTATGCTCTACAACACTTTCCCACCGACCTGCCCATACTTTCTGCTCATATTTCTTGTTCCAACAATGTGTTAAGAAATATCTTAGAGCCCAAAGATAGTGACTTCTGATGCCAATTTCCCTTTGTCATTAAGCCTTGAGGAAGTGGATGATTACAGTCTTTAACTCCAGTGTAATTAGCACACCTTCCAGGCAGCCAACAAAATGTTTCCACTGGCTATGCTAATGTGTTGCACAAGGGAAAGATTCGTTAAGCTAGAAGAGGAAGAGTCTACTGGAATTTTTATTTTTTGAACGGACACTATTGTGATTATTCCTGTCTCCTACTGTGCACCAAGAGATGGACTTCGGAGCACCTACATCTGTCACAATCTGAAACCTCCAAGGTAAATCCTAAAAGTACCCCTTCCGTAGGAATTCCCCTTTCATTTTGGTCTACTAAAAGTACCTTCCCATGGCCCACTTGAGCTGTTTTGTAGAGATTTAGAATATATAGCCTTGCAATTGGCTTCCCTTAGAATGAAAATGTTACTATAATGCTATTCTAAAAAAATGTCAGACATAGTGTCATGGTATTTATTTGGAAAATGTACATACTCACATACCCCTTAGAAACACTAAATCCACCTGAGGCAAGCTGGGTGTGGGGGTGCACACCTTTAATCTCAGCACTTGGTAGGCAGATACAGGAGGATGGCTGTGAGTTCAAGGCCAGCCTGGGAATACAGAGTGAGTTCCAGGTCAATTTGTGCAAAAGTAAGAACCTACCTTGAAAAACAAAACAAAACAAAAGAGAAATATTAAATCCAAGTGGCTGACCTATAATTTGGCTGTCACTCTCTTACAATGAGGGTTTGGACAATTCTGAGTTATGTGTGGGGTGAGGGTGTTTCTGCATAAATTCAGAGGAACAGTGTAGTATAACAACTAGAGGAAGATTACTGAGTTCTGGTCCTTAGCTTCTCAAGTTGCTAGCTGTAGATTTGGGATGTTATTTACCTGCTCTGTTCCCAGATGCCTCACTTGTGAAATGGAAAGGGCCACAACATTATCCATTCCTGTAGATGCTGGGAGGACTAAATTAGTTAACATGAATAACTTCTGCTGCTCACTAAGAGCTGGAGAGGTGACCTTAGTTGATAAAATCCTTCCCATATTTCTCTAATCTCTTAGAAGTAAATTAACCACATTTTATAAAACACGTCTTCTATTTGAAAGCTAAAAATTATCCCATATTTGAAAATATAGGTCAAACTCAATGGTATGATTGGACTGGACATCCTCTCTTCAGAGCTGCTCTGTGGTCTCTTAGCATGAGAGGATCTAGTGCATGCAGTCATATTTTCTGCTATCATCCATGGGTGTGGTTGTATCTACCACATACTTATATATGAAATATGTATTAACTGGGTACCATCTCTATGAAGGCAAATATCACCAAAGCAGCAGTGATGAGAAGATGGGGTGATATCAAAAACCATCCTGAAAACTGAAACTCAGACTAAGGGATGCTAGAAGAGTTGAGGGGGTATTGAGTATTCAAAAAGGGCTCATCATTTACACCTAGCCAGGACTGAAAGACTCCCTGAAAGTAAAACATGGGAATTGAGAAGAGCAGAAATTAATCACATGAAGCTATATAGAGAGAATGTTTTCAGGAAGGAGCCCCACCATGCTTCCCTCATGCCTGCTTCATGGAGAGTCATCTTGACACATGAACAAAATTAGCCCTTCTGTTACATTGAAAGATAGTATTTGGTGGTGGTGAAGAGGGAAGCATTAAGCTTTTCACTGCTTTTCCATGACAGCCATAAGTAGGTCCACATGGCCTCCCAGGAATTTCACAATGCAAAGCTGGGCACCTCAGCAGATGGTACCCCACATGGGCAAGTGAAACCAGAGCAGGAGAATGATTCTGGTTACCAACCTCTAGATGGATCACTCGACCATCAAAAGGGAGTACTACAAGCCCTTGGGGTAAGTCACCTTCTGTGTGCCTTCTGACCAACTATGTCAGAAGATTGAGTTTCCCTCCCCTTTCTCCTTCCCTTCATTTCCCCCTCCCCCTCCTTGCTCTTTCTTTCTTTTTTATCTCTGTAGTTCTGAGGATAGAACCCGTGTCCTCATGCACACGACTCAAGCACTTCATCATTGAGCTACAGCCTCTATTCCTATTACATATTTAAAAGTTTTTTCTCCATTCTTTATTTGTTTATGAAAGGGAGAGAGAGAAAGAGAGGGAGTGGGGGGAGGGGTAGAGAAATAGGCATGCCAGGGCCTCTAGCCACTGCAAACAAGCTCCAAACACATGCACCACCATGTGCATCTGGCTTACATAGGTTCTGGGGAGTTGAACCTGGGTCCTTAGGCTTTGCAGGAAAGTGCCTTAACCACTAAGCTATCTCTCAAGGCCTCTTTTTATATTTTGAGACAGGGTCTTACTAAATTTCCTAGGCTGCCCTTGAGCTCATTTATAGCTCAGGCAAGCCTCATGATCCTTGTGTCTTACCCTCCCAAGTAACCTGGTTTATAGGCCTGTGCCATCAGGGGTACACACACACTATGTTTTAAATTAAAAAATTAGAGCTGGGCATGGTGATGCATGCCTTTAATCCCAGCACTTGGGAGGCAGAGGTAGGAGGATTGATGTGAGACTCCATAGTGAATTCCAGGTCAGCCTGGGCTAGAGTGAGACCCTACTTCAATAGACCAAAATAAATAAATAAAATAAAATAAAATAAGTTGGGTTGAAAGAAAATCTACAGTGGACACTGCCTTTATCACATTAGCATCATATGGCCCAAACATCAACCTCCCAGACAAGCTAATGCAGTTACTTTAGGTTTAACATTTTTGCCATTTAAAGCAATGCTATCTCCTTTCTGAGGCACATAGAAATGATACTATGCCTTTGTTTTCTTCTTGTAGGCTGTCCAGGTCCTGAGTGGCATGCTGATTCTGGCTCTAGGTGTTTTTCTGGGCTGCTTACAATACTTGTCTCACCTCTTCAGGCATTTCTTCTTCTTCATCTTCTACACTGGCTACCCACTGTGGGGCACTGTATTTGTGAGTACTGCTATTCTCCTGGTCACAGACATGTTTGCAAGTTACACATTGCGATTTTCATCTAAAACTTTTGACATGAGCAGGGGAAAAGTCCTTTTCTTTCAAATTAAAAGACAGCACTTCCCTTCATATAATCATTTTATAATTTCCAGTGTCATCCGTTTCCCAGCAAATGTCATGATTCCAGTCTTTTTAATGATGAGTGAAATTCCATAATGTTTCTATATCACTTGTGCTTCATCTCTTCATTTATTGATGGGCATCTAGGCTGGTTTAATTTCCTTGCTATTTTGAATAGTGCAGAAATAAACATAGATGTAAAAGTATTTCTATGGTAAGAGAATGTTATTTTCTAGTGAGAAATGTGGCTTTTATTATTTTTGTGGTACTGGGAAATCTAGGGTATCAAACATGTTAAGCAAGTACTCTATCACTGAGCTACATCCTTAACTTAGAATCCTTGGCGTAAAACTTAGAAACCTTGAGTTTATGCCCAGGTATTCTGCACTTTGGAGGTAATCCAGGCTCAGAATGATAAAAACCTGTTTTCTCTCATATTCAGACCATAGATTTTGGCTTGTCTCATGGCACAATGGTAGCATGTCTTACTCCAGACCATAGATTTTAATTTTTAAATATGTATATATAAATATCTCTGTGCGTGTATGATACGTATATGTATGTGTATATGCGTGTGTGTGTGTTTGCATGTGTATGTAGGGACATAGGTCATGAACTTAGAAAGGGCACCACAAGAGGGGCAAAAGAGGCCTTAAGGGAGCAGGAGGAGAAGGCAATACAACATGTGAGGTGAGAGTAGATGAGAGCAATGGGGTTGGGGTGGGGGAGGGAGGAGGGAGACCAGCAGGTGTGGGCTAAGGAGGCTAGAGTGAGAATAAGATATTAACAAAAACAATGTATATAAATGCCACAATGAAACCAATTAGTTTGAATGCTAATCACAGAAACAACTCAGACACTAGACTTGTTGAACAAACATTAAGTCCCCAAATGAACTTAATATATATGTCTATATATTAAGTAATGAATATTAAAAACCAGGGCTAGGTGTCATGGCACACGCCTTTAATCCCAGCACTCAGGAGGCTGAAGTAGGATCACTGTGAGTTTGAGGCCAGCCTGAGACTTACATAGTGAATTCTCGGTCAGTCTGTGCTAGGTCAAGACCCAACCTTGAGAAACAGGAGAAAAAAAAAAAAAAAGGGATGAAAATAAGCATTGGTGAATTCTCTTGTGGTACAACTAAAGGTCCTGGTTTAGGCGATGAGAAATCTGATTGCTGATTCCTATCTGGACATCTAAAAGTTACTTCCCTTATCTGTGTTAAAATGTAATCAGAAGGAATAGGCCTTTTGGAGCTAGATGATCTTTAAAAGTTATTGAATTTAGTTTTAGTTTTGCCATTTGATTGCCACTTGTCTGATGGATTGTTGAAGTGCATAGTATAAACCCTTTGCTAACCAGGCATCATTATTATTTACTTTTAGTTTGGTTTTTAGATCACTGAAATTCACGTTGTCAGTTTTGAACTGAATGTTGAAAACAAAGGTGCTACCAAGAAATGTAAAATGGGAGCATTTGGTTGAAAATAATTAGTGGACTGTGTTATTGACAAATGAAAAAATATGAATTTATAACAAGTCTTATGCTTTTATTTATTCATAATTTTAAGTTCTATTTATCTTAAGCTCTCCTTGAGAAGGAAATTGTTCTGATTTTTCCAAAATTTCTTAAACTCAGATCTCATATTCTAACCAAAGATTGCGTATTGTTTCAGAGTACTATGTGAGTCATGTAACTTGAATTTAACATTCCTGAAATTGTTAGTTAATAGTATAATTTTGATGAAAAAAACAAAATTTCTTGAAAACCCAGGACATCTATTTGCTCTGTATAATACATTCTGATGACCTAAAGTGGAGAATTTCCATACTTTATTTTAGAAAAGGCAGGAACAAAGCTTTATAGGTGTGCAGTGAGGACAGTGTTTTCTACAAAATAGAGCTTTTTGTAGCACCATCTATCCTGATTCAAATATGACCACCAATTCTAATTCTAGAAGCTTCTCTCTGGTTCCAAAACAGCAGCAGAATAAAGTCCACAGTCTGCAATGCGACCTGCACGCCTCGCCACTGCTGGCTCGCGCCACGGTCGTCGCCTTCCCTCCCGCCACGCCCCGTGGGGATTGTGTCTTCCGTGCTCACTGCTCAGTCCTTTCTACTTGCTCACCTTCCCTTAACAATCCTTACCACGGATGTGAGGCCAGAACTAATATGCAAACTCTGGTTCTAGGCTTCCTCCCCAGGATGGAAGAAATAGTAGGACCTTCTTTTTGGATCTCTGAAATCCAAACAAATGTGTATACTATTAATCGTTTGAATGCTTTCCCTACTTAGTGCAAATATGTAATCCCTTTTTGTGAATTACTCTATTTCAACACCATGTGCCTGTCAGGTGAGTAATGTGAACATGAGAATATGCACATCTACATCTGTGTTATATAGAAGAAGAAACCGAGGTGAATCTGGGCGCAGTGATCTGTCCAGGTTTTGCTACAGCATGTATCTGAGTGAAGCTCAGCTTGGCACACGGGGTCATGCACTTACTGTCTGCGGTGGTGACATGGGAATTCACTGTGCCAACTCCCCTTGTTATCTGAAGCAGAAGTCAGAGCTTGTTCCTGCATTGTCAAGAAGATTCGGTAGTTGCATTTACTGTAGTAGGCCTTTGTTTGCTACAAACCTGACGACTATTAGATTTGTGAGTTAACCAGAGTGAGCATTTTAAGGAAAGATCATAAATATGGAAAGGGTTCGTTTTATCAAAATTAGAGTCAAGGAAAGCCTACCACATTAATGTAATGATTTTAAAATTGGACGGTACGCAGACATTAATATTTAAGATTTTGAAAGATCTTTTGGAACATTTAGCCCAATAAACAACATATCTGAAACTTGGGCATGAATATGAGAATTTCAAACAAATGTATCTCATTTATATTACCAAACATAATCATAACTCTAATCACATTTTTCTTTTTTTTTAAATTTTTTAAAAAATTTATTTATTTATTTGAGAGTGACAGACACAGAGAGAAAGACAGATAGAGGGAGAGGGCTTCCAGCCTCTGCAAACGAACTCCAGACGCGTGCGCCCCCTTGTGCATCTGGCTAACGTGGGACCTGGGGAACCAAGCCTCGAACCAGGGTCCTTAGGCTTCACAGGCAAGCGCTTAACCGCTAAGCCATCTCTCCAGCCCTCTAATCACATTTTTCAACTGTATGTATATATTTTAAAGTATCCACACTTACATAAGCCTGTTAAAAGCTAGACAAAAAGCAAAATGAAGAAATTATGAATTTACTTAGAATTTAAGCTACTTAAAAATTTTATCCATGTGAAATAACGAGTAACATGAGGCAAAATTTTGTGTTCCAGGGAATGAATGAAAAGATTTGTATAATTATTGCTAGATAACTATTAACTAAAGGATGCCATAAAGAAAATAGTTAAGTTATTTCTTCCTCTGCTTTACTTCCTATTTTCATGCAGTTCGTTAGTTCAGGATCCTTGACTATTACAGCAGGGAGAAAACCCACAAGGATGTTGGTAAGTACCAGCTCTTCCTCTTTTTCTATGACCAGAAGAGTAGAAATAACTTATCTGCTAACATTAGGCAAGTGGAGGTGGGTGAGTCCAACTGAGACACTGAGTCTCACTCCATGCACAGGAAAATCAGGTTTCTTTTATCAAAGTGTTCAGATGGTAGGTCTCAGGAAACTAGGTCAGTTGTGAACATAAATAGCTGAGAAGGACATTGTTAATAGTTGACAAATCTGAAGCTTAGCCGGGTGTGGTGGCGCACGCCTTTAATCCCAGCACTTGGGAGGCAGAGGTAGGAGGATCGCTGTGAGTTCAAGGCCACCCTGAGATGACAGAGTGAATTCCAGGTCAGCCTGGACTAGTGTGAGACCCTACCTCAAAAAACCAAAACAATAAATAAATAAATAAATAAAAAATCTGAAGCTTAGAAAAGGGCTTCTTGAACTTTGTGTATTGTCAGGATTAATTTATTCTGTTTTCAGTGTGGGATCCCTCATTACTAGTTTACAACTGAAAGCAAAGATTTCTCTTTCTTTAGGCTGTTCATTAAACAATTATAAAATCTATGTTATGTGTTCTCAGTCATCTAGCCAGTTAGTCTTCTTTTTTTAATTTTTTTTAAAATTTATTTATTTGAGAGCGACAGAGAGAAAGACAGATAGAGGGAAAGAGAGAATGGGCGCGCCAGGGCTTCCAGCCTCTGCAAACGAACTCCAGACGCGTGCACCCCCTTGTGCATCTGGCTAAATTGGGACCTGGGGAACCGAGCCTCGAACCGGGGTCCTTAGGCTTCACAGGCAAGCGCTTAACCGCTAAGCCATCTCTCCAGCCCATTTAGTCTTCTTTCCTGGTCTATCAGTTCACTTTCCCTGCTCCTTAGATGGCCGTTTTAGTATGACATTCTTGCCTTAAACACTGTCCCTTCTGCTTCATTTCTCTTTCCTACTGATGGACTTGCTTCCTGTTCTGAGAAAGCTGAAGTCATCAGAAGAGACTTTTCTGCCAACACTCTGTGGACTAGATTGGTCACAGTATTTTCATGCTAGCCTTTTACAGTAGATTAACTCTAATTTTCTTTAGGGTTGATCCTCCTACTTCAGTGTTACATTCCATTCATCTCCCCTCTACAACAATTTCACTTGTTTGTCTCTACTAAGTCTTTAAAATCAGTGTATAAGCATAGAATTACAGTATATACCTATTATCTTGGCAATATTTGCCCCTGCTAGCTAGGCACAATTCATTTTTCCTTTTGTTTCATTTTTATTTATTTATTACAGAGAGAGAGAGAGAGAGAGAGAGAGAGAGAGAGAGAGAGAGAGAGAGCGCCCAAGAGAGAGTGCACACCAGGGCTTCTAGCCATTGCAAATGAACTCCAGACTCATGCGCCAGTATGAGTGTCTGACTTATGTGGGACCTGGAGAATCAAACTTTGTTCCTTAGGCTTCACAGGCATGTGCTTTAACCACTAAGCCCCTCATTTTTCCTTTTTTAACATTTTTATTTCTTGAGTTGGGCATGGCAGTACATGCCTTTAATCCCAGCACTTGGGAGGCAAAAGCAGGGGGACTGCCCTATGTTTGAGGCCACCCCAAGACTACATAGTGAATTCCAGTTCAGCCTAGGTTAGAGCAAGACCCTACCTTGACAAACAAAAGAAATATTTCTTTTTTCCATATTTTGACATTTTAATATGTTCATATATTACATTTTGATTTTGTTCCCTACCTTACCCTTTCTTATTGACCTTCCCCTACCACTTACACCCTTCTTCTTCCCCATTAATTCTCATCTCACTTTATGCCCTTTATATCCATTGAGTTAAATTAGGGTTGCTTGCATGATTCTTGGTGGAAGTTTAATTACTGTGGAATGGTTAACTTAATAGTGGCTATACCATTGATGAACCTGACTCCCCATCTCCCTGTAGCTAGATTTCTTTAAAGGAGTTATCTATTGTATGTCTGTAATTCATTTCTATTCTGTTGTAATTAACTCCGCCTTTCTAAGACTTTTTTTTTTTGCTCTATTGTACCTTTGTAACTGCTCTCCTTAAGACTATTGAAAACTTACACATTGCATAAATAGTTTTCAGTTCTTCACCCTCATCTGAGCTGACCTATGAGGAGCATTTCCCACAATTCCTCTTCCTTCCAATAATCTCTTCACTTGGATTTCAGTACACTTTGATTGGCTTCCTTTCTTCGATGTCCTTGAGCTTCTTCTCAGTTTCCTTTTCTTATCCGTCTAGGACTGCTTAGTGCTGGGTGCTCAAATGCTTATTTATTTGTTGATTTCAACCAAAATGCATGCTTATGGTACTTTCAATTCCTATAATGCCTTCCTCCCTCCCTCATGGTCTCATGTGTTTGAGCCCTTGGTCCCTAGGGCCTTTGGGAAGGTTGTGGGCCTTTAGGAGGCGGAGCCTCAGGAGGATGTGTGTCACTGAGGGCAGGCTGCATGGCTGGCAGCAAGGTGCCACTTGCCTTCTCTCCCTAGCCTGCTTTCCTGTGCCACATCGTGACTCTGGGTTCCAGCTCCTGCCGTGCCTTGCCACCATGATGGGCTCTGCCCTTTGAAACTGTAAGCCAGGTGAAGTCCTTTTCCTTCTTTCTCTGAGTTGTTTCTTGTAGGGTATTTTCTCCCAGCTACAAGAGGGTAACTGACACATTAACCTGCTTAGGACTTTCTCCTAAGTACTAGATCAGCACGTCTGTTTGTTTTCACTGCGATGTCCAAAGGACCTAAACTGAAAGCCTACTTTTCCCCCTCAAACATTCTTCATGTCAGCTGATGGAAACTCCATCCTTTCAGATTCCTAGATAAGCTACTTCAAAGTATTCCTGACTATTCACAGTCCCGAATCCAGTTTTTCAGCAAATCCCATTGGTTAATCTTCAAGCTGTCTATGACTTTGACCTTTATTCATCTTTCCACTGATGACTCAATCTAGTCTCAGAATTCCTCTCAATGCTTGCTGCCTCCATTCTTAACTCGCTTCCTCCCATTCTCAGCCAAGACAGAGTGATCCCCTTCAGGCTATGCAGCTATCACCCCTTGGCTCAAAATCATCCAATAATTTTGTATTTTTCTCAGAATTAGAATGAAAATTTTATCATGATTTACCATACGGATTGATTTTCCATCTTCATTTCCTAATCTTGCCTGCTTCTTTCCAACCACCTTGGCCCCCTTGCTTGCTGGGAACACTGTAACACCAAAGACTTTGAACTGTGTTCTTGACTTCAGGGTCATTTCTCCAGATAGCCAAAAGGCTATCTGGAGAACACTGTCTCCATTAGTCATTCCTGTGTAATGTCCCAAGCCCCCATTCCTTGCTCTGGATTCCCAGAATCTCCTTATACCATTCTTTTATCCATCAGGACTTAATTTCTTCAAAGGTATGACATAATCTACATATTGGCATGCTTATTGTTTTCTTTGTCTTTTTTGTAGAGATAGATTTTCAGACTGTCCTTTAACTCCCTGTATACCTTGAACTTTTGATCCTCCTGCCTCTACCTTCTGAGTCCTGGAACTATTTGTGTGTGCCTCCATGTTCAGTTTATGGAGTGCTTAGAATTGAACTCAGGGCTCTATGTATACTAAGTAAATATGCTACCATCTGAACTATATTACTAATCCCTTCTTTGTCTCTATTGCTAGAATGTAAACTACAAGGGCTAGGGGCAGGTTTGTTAATGGAAGCTTGCCCTTCATGTAGCATACTATTGGGTATGTAAACAGCATTGAGTAGACACTTCTTTAAATGGAATATTGTTAAGGGGCTGAGGATGTACTCCATATCTTTACATAAAATTCCTTCTGTTTAGATGCAAAACAGTTTTGGGATGAACATTGCCAGTGCTGCCATTGCTCTGGCTGGAGCTGCGTTCTTGTCTGTGCATTTAGCACTCAGTGACCAGGCACTCAAGGGTTGCTCATCTTCACAGTCACCAGACCTGTGCATTTATCTGGGTTCCTCATCAAATGTAAGCTTACTATGGTTAATTGGGGTTGGGGAGATGTCTCACCTGGAAAGAGCATTTGATGAGCAAGCATGAGGACCTGAGTGTGATCCCTAGCACCTACATAAAAAGCCAGGCATGACCGCATGTGCCTGTATCCCCACTGTTAGAGTGGGCAGAGGCAGAAAGATCCCCATGGCGTGGGCTCCCTGGTCAAGCAGTCGGACCAAACACTACAGCTTCAGGTTTACTGAGTGACTCTGTCTCAAGGCAACAGAGCCAAAGAGTGATTGAGTGAGAACACTCAATGCTCTCCTGTGGTTCCCACATGTGACATGTGCATCTGCATACATATGCACACACCATGCTCACAGAAATATATGTAGTTGTACAATATTTCTTACAATTCAGAATATACAGAAAAACACATTGGTACCTTTATTTCAATGTTGGCTTTGCTGCCTGTTAGCTTTGCAATGATGGCACTTTTTTTTTTTTTTTTTAGATAAATGCTTTGCAGTTTAGTTTTTCATTTTTGCAATGATGATAATGATAGATAGTACCCATCTTATGGGTTGGTTGGTATAATAATTAAATAAGTTAATATTTAATAAGCAGTGAAATAGTATTCACTATTATTTTATATTGCTATTACTAATGCTACCATTATATTTTCCAGAGAGATTAAATTTAAAACATCATTTTAGCCAGGTGTGGTGGTGCATGCCTTTAATCTCAGCACGTGGGAGGCTGAGGTACAAGGATCACTGTGGGTTTGGGGCCACCCTGAGACTACATACTTATTTCAAGGTCAGCCTGGGCTAGAGCAAGACCCAACCTGGAAAAAAAAGAAATAAAATCATTTCATATATCTGTTTAATCAAACTGAAGAGACTCATAGCTCTAAAATCTAGAATGTTTAACAGAAACTTGAGGTATTGAATGGCTCCACTTTGGAGTTTAGTTGAGTATTTTTATTAAAAAAATTTTATTTACTTATGAGAGACAGAGCATATGAATGTGCATGCCAGGGCCTCCAGCTACTGCAAAGGAGTTCCAGACACATATACCACCTTGTGGATATGGCTGGCTTATGTGGGTCCTGAGGAATCAAACTAGGTCCTTTGGTTTTCCAGGCAAGCACCTTAACTTCTAACCCATCTCTCCAGCCAAGTATTTTTAAAGGGAAGCTCTTTAACAGCTTTCCATATTAGTACTTTTTACATCTGCGTTTTATATCCTAGCCTTTCCAAGGTCAACATAGAACTTAATATTTGTCACTTTTATACTCATTTCTGAATCCCTCTGCTTTTTTCATTGACATTTCCATGGACAAACATCCTCATTATCCTGTTTTACTTTTGTGGATTTAGTTAAATTTTCTCTACAAAGCAATATGATTTCTTTTGCAGGTGCCTCGGTGATAAAAGAAGGCACACACAGTACTGTTTTCATTTTGTGCTGACTCCAGCCTGGTGCCTTGCTTTCCAGAAAGAATGTAGATTCCTGAACCTTTACACTGTTGATAGAAGCATGTACAGCTCAGTTTTGCCCACTTTCCTAAACAATTCATCTCCTTAGTTTAACTGATAAGCTACTGAGAGTGTGGTATTTTTTCCTTTGTGGTTTCTTCCCATTTGACTACTTCACAAAGCTTATATGGAAATAACATGTATCTCAAATAATTTCATGATATTGCGCCCCTTCTTTAGAATATGTGTGTCTGCATCTCTTGAAATGTAATTTATGGTTTGTTTTACTCCATTCTGAGGGAAGGAAAGGTTACAATCTGAGTTCCCAAGGACATATTTTTGTATGAATGTTTCCACTGGGTTTAATATGAGGTATCATTTCTCCTAGGGCCTCGTGTCGCTAATGCTGCTCCTCACCTTGCTGGAACTGGGTGTAACTATCTCTGTCTCAACAATGTGGTGTCAATCAAACTTCTGTGGTTTAAGAGAGGTGGGTTTGTTTAATCACTAATAAGTTGAATAGCCTTCTTACTTCTCTGGGGTTTGAAGCTATTTCTGCTCTTAAAATTGGGAAGAAACTTTTATGTGGTAATGATTTCTGAAGTTCTGGGACTTAGAGATTAGATAAATGTGAGGGATGGAATGAAGGCTGAAAAAGAATTCAAATTTGAAAAATGTAAGAGGAATATACAGATGTACAAAAGCATATGTTTATAATTCAGTAAAATTTAATTTATTTTATTACTGCTTGTTACTTTCCAGCTATATGACCCAGGAAAATCACATATTATTTCTAGATTTTAGGTATCTTAACTCAGTGATTCTTCAAATGTTTCCACTTGCAACTCCTTTTTACCCAAGAAAGTTTTACAACAAGTAGCATAACCAGATATGTAAAACAGGCTACAAATTAATCATTTATTAATAATAAACATAAAAGACTGGAGAGATTGCTTAGTGTTAAGGTGCATGCCTATGCAGCCAAAGCACTCAAGTTCGATTCTCCAGGTCCGACGTTAACCAGATGCACAAGGGGGTGCACATTCGTTTGCAGTGCCTAGAGGCCCTGGCATGCCCATTCTCACTCACTCTCTGTCTCTCTCTCCCTGTCTCTGTCTCAATAATACTAGTGATAATAATGATGATAATAAATCATAAAAACCTTTATTTTAAAATAAGCCCTTGATTTATATATCATTTTAGCATTTATTAAGGACAAAAGCAAATTTGCCTGCCAATGAGAGATGAATGAATGTATTTATTTTTGCATATAAATTCAATTTTGCTGACTATTTGTCACTGCAGGATGTAGAGCATCCTCCATGCTTTTCAGAGTTGGTTGATATTTTGGTTGTGTTATTTTTAAGCTGAAAATGGTGATTTGCAGAAATATTGTTGTATAAATTTTCAGAAATATCTGTAGAGCCAGTTCATAAAATATTAGAAATTCTGTCATTATCACAAGTCAAAGTTCATTAAATATTTTTTTAAATGAAAGTCAAACCATTTTTAAAAATCAAGCATTCTGGCTGGGTGTGGTGGCACACACCCTTAATCCCAGCGCTTGGGAGGCAGAGGTAGGAGGATCATCATAAGTTCAAGGCTACCCTGAGACTACATAGTGAATTCCAGGTCAGCCTGAGCTAGAATGAGACCCTACCTTGAAAAACCAAAACAAAACAAAACAAAACAAAAAAATCAAGCATTCTAACACAATGCAACATAAAATACTAGGTTGATAGTCATATGATGAGGAATGACAGAAGGATAATTAAAGTCTTTGTTTTCTGTAAACTATGTTTTTATTAGTTATGCTTTTATAAGAGCGGAAAATTTATATAGTCATGAGTTTGGCATTCAAAGCAATCAGCAGCCTCCAATATGAGCCGAGGTGTCTCCAGCAGCATTCACTGGCCTTGTGTGGTGTGACAGGATGCGTGGTGCAAAGTGTGGATGCTGTGTGTTCAACACCAGGGCTGCAGACACTGCACTGAAACACAGGGGAACACGGCCAAAACACCCCAAATTCACTAGACGCTTGATTTCAAGATTTTTGTTTGTTTGTTTATTTATTTTGAGGTAGGATTTCACTATAGCCCAGGCTCACCTAGAATTCATTATGCAATCTCAGGGTGGCCTCGAATTTTATGGTGATCTTCCTACCTCTGCCTTCCAAATGCTGGGATTACAGACATGCAACAGCACACCAGGCTGATTTTGAATTCTTTTTTTCCCATGAGTCCACATTCATTCAGTTATATGAGCTCATATATAGTTAAAATCCCGAGTTCAGAAGCTGAGTCTTACTTCTATTGTTTTTTTTTTTTTGTTTTTTTTGTTTTTGTTTTTCAAGGTAGGGTCTCACTCTAGCCCAGGCTGACCTGGAATTCACTATGGAGTCTCAGGGTGGCCTTGAACTCACAGCAATCCTCCTACCTCTGCCTCCCGAGTGCTGGGATTAAAGGCGTGCGCCACCACGCCTGGCTGAGTCTTACTTCTAAAACAAACATTGTACAGTATTTAGCGGAGCAGTCATTGTGACTATACTAATGTCAGGAGTAGGGAGCAGCAGCAGCAGAGGAAGACAATGGTTCTTTTCTTGAAACCTGATGACGTCTCACCTTACAGGCAATTTCTTCACCTCCTGATTCTGTAGAATCAGGAATACCCCATGATGAAAGTAATTCTGAGGACATGAACACTTAGCCTCCACAGAGTGAGGAGAGCCTCATCTAAGAGTTCAGAAGAACATGAGTAATGAATGCGGACCTTGGACTGCAGCATCAAGATGAAAATCCTGGGCATTGTCTGAACCCTTTATTCTGAGACTATGAATCTCATTATCATGTTATGGATAAATATATTTCCTTACACATTCTTTGATTGGCAATTTCTCTGATCACTTCTCCAAAGTTTCTAGATGTTATCTTTCTTCTTTTACTGCTTTATGAAGTAGAGGTAGAAAATATCATATAATTTCTACATTTCTTTTTTAAACAAGATCTTATGTATCCAGGGCTGGCATCCAAATCATTATATAGTCCAGACTGGTCTAGAAGTCATGATAGTCTTGCTTCCACCTTCTTAGTGCTAGGTTTACAGACATAAGCCACTGTGTATGGCTCTAATCCTTATGTGTTCTCTAGAAAATACAGTTTCAAAATATCTAATAAATAAAATAAAATAAGATAAGATAAGATAAAATAAAATAAAATAAAATAAAATAAAATAAAATAAACAATGCAGGCCACTGCCAAAGCACTTGGTTACCCACCAAATCTAAATGATAAGACACCATTGCTGAAGACACCAAAAGCTGTTGGTCATATAGCGCATTGAGAGATCATGCTAGAACTGAGATTAAAGTCAGTTTCCTACTGTTTAGTCCTCAAAGTGCTGGAAAGTGCTATGCAAGTTACTGGGAGAAATAGTGGTCACCAACAGTACGAACAATTGATCATGCAAGCTACAAAAGTCATCCAGCCGAGATATACACAATTGTGGCACACAGGCTATGGGGTGAGGTAGCTTGAATGTGGCAGTTTGAATGTATGGCCCCATAGACCCAGTCACTTTTGATTAAGCTTTCTACTTGAGCCCATAGCAGGAGTATCACTGCTAGAGGGGGATGCCAATAGGGGTAGATCCTGGAGTCCAGCCCCAAGCTGTGTTTGGGGGAAATTCTTCAGTCCACCACTAGTAGGCTTGTTCAGAGCAGTGTGAGCTCTGGCTGTTGGTGCTTGCTGGTGGTGTATCCCTGCTATTGATTTATGGAAGTAAGCCAGCTTCTTCAACCATTGATGGAACTTGGCCTGGATGCTATAACAAGAAATAAACTTCTTCTTCCCATAAGCTGTGCCTTGTTGGATGTTTGTCCCAGCAACATGGAACTGATTTCAATGGGAGGGGTTGGTGATAAATTGCTTTCTGGTTGGATATGAACCAAGTCAGAAAATTCTGCCTTGGAAGTTCATAGATTATATAGGGAAGCTTCCACTGTTCTTTGGCTAAAAAGAAATGCTTTTCTTTTTTTAGAAAGTTTTCTAGATGTCTATTTTTATCCTCTTTGATCTATGCTATCCTCACAGTTAGCTAGAGAACATCTGTTTTTTGTAGATGCCAGTAAGTACCAGAGAGATCCTAGACCCATCAGTATAAGAAAGGATAGCCAACTGCCTAACATGAGACATGTCATCTAACCTGCAGCTGCCAGGGCTCAGGAAACATTGCAGAGGGAATGGTTGATTAAGTATGAGTGTTTCTCTCACTGATATCCCTAGAACTTCCTCTAGGGAGATAGCTGTAGACACAAAGCAGATCAGAGGCTGCTGAGAGCAAAACACTAAAGGAGACTGATAACATCACCTCTGAGGCTCAGGAAACATTGCATAAGAGGGGGTGGAAAGGATGTAAGAGGTGCAGGGTGGGAAGGAACATTTGAGGCATTGTGCCCCCTCCCACAGAGACTAACAGGTACATTCGTGACACCACAGTCAATACCAATAACTCTACTGAAGGAGGGTCCTCAATGGAATGGGATCAGGAGGGAGGGAAGATAACAATAAGAATTATGACCATTAGGCAACATGTGCATACAATAAAGTTCTAAGCTAGAAAATCATAAGTTTACTTTAGAGAGGTATAGAGGATGTTGTGTGTGTGTGTGTGTGTGTGTAGTCAGAATTGGTTTTAAAGTCTTATATTTTTTGGTTTTGAAAGTCATATAATATTTTTTGGTTTTGAAAGTCTTATAATAGTTTAAAGAAAAGTAAGCAAATTGTATTGATCAATATAAAATGGGTAAAAGTGTTAAAACAAAATACATGGGTATTTAGCTTATAAATGGCTATACTGACTATTTTGTACAATCAGTATTTGCATGAAGTCTTAATAGCTTATATTTATTACCTCTAGAGATGAATAGAAATGATAAACATTTTCAAGGAGAAAAATAACATGACACACAAAGGTTAGGAATTAAAAATGACATAGGAATATCTAAAATTAACTCTTTTTAAATTTTTCATTAATTAATTATTTATTAACAACTTCTATGATTACCGTGGTAGTTCCCTCCCTGCCCCCACTTCCCCCTTTGAAACTCTATTCTCCATCATAGCCCTTCCACCTCTCAATCAGTCTTTTATTTTGATGTTATGATCTTTTACCTCCTATTATGATGATCTTGTGTAGGTAGTGTCAGGCACTATGGGGTCATAGATATCTGGGCCATTTTGTGTCTGTAGGAGCATGTTGTAAGGAGTCCTACCCTTCCTTTGGCTCTTACATTCTTTCTGCCACCTCTTCCACAATGGACCCTGAGCCTTGGAAGCTGTGACAGAGATATTGCAATGCTGAGCACTCCTCTGTCACTTCCTAGCACCATGATGCCTTCTGAGTCATCCCAAGGTCATTGCTATCTTTAAAGAGAAGGTTCTCTACCAAAAGTGAGAGCAGCATTAATATATGGGTATGAACATTAGGAGAAGTGCTTACTGGACAGTTTGATGAGCATAGTATATACATTTAGCCAGAAAGCAGCAGATGTTGCATCCCTAGGGCTCATGACTACCCCTGTTTTAAGTTTTCAGTATCTGGGATGCATTCCTTCCCATGGAGCGGGCCTCCAGTCCAATTAGAGGGAAGTTGGTTTCCACATGACAGACGTGCCACTATTGCGCCTGTTGTCTCATTTGGACTGGATGGCAAAATATAAGGTATGCAGTGTCCCCTGTTGAATATATTCACTGGTTATTTCTCTCTCTCCTATTGAGCTGCATACAGAATGGCTTCTTCCAGCTTTCTGTCAGCTGGTCTACATGGATGAGGTTATCAGCTCAGTTCCAGCAGGATTTCACAGTGGCCTTGCAGCCCAAGTATGTGGAGTCTTCAGAAATAGAGTCTTACCATCTACTCTTGGTGGGAAATCAAGAGCCTCGGCAATGGACTGTAATGTTTTGGGGGCATCAGGGACCTCCCTTGCCAACAACTCATTGGAAGGTATCCCCGACACTGAAATTTTTCTAGTAACAATCTATGGCTCCTGAGTGTTTCATTGTCCAAAAAAGTAGGTGTCCATATGATTTATTTATATCCCCTTAGATCTTGATTAGTTCTCCCTCCACCTTTCCTTTACTCAGTCTCTTCCCCTGTCCTCATTTAGGCCTTTTCACCCACATTAATCTATTCTTCTACTTACACATATACAATACCATCCTGTTAAGTCTCCCCCGCCCTTCCTTTCTATTCCCTTTATATCTCCTTTCTAGCTTACTGGCCTCTGCTACTGTTAACTCTTATTTTTGAGGCAGGGTATCACTTTAGCCTAGGATAACTCGCTCTGTAGTCCCAGGTTGGCTTCAAACTCTCAGTGATTCTCCTACTCAGTGCTGATGTTAAAGATGTGTGCACACACAGCTAAAATTAATTCTTATTGATAGGAAATATGGAATAAATGTTTCTGGGTTAAAATGTTTTCCAGTTAAAAAGTTACACTTTAGAAAAGATTATACCTGTCAAAAATTCCATAGTACAGGGATATAAAAAAAATGCTTGACCAGTAAAATCCCCAAAACTCTTTCTCATTATGTGACTGATGACTATATTCTACCAAAGCGCACGTACACTAAGAAGGAATAGAATGTGGAATCAAGAGAATGAGAGTGTCAACATAGCAGAATCATGGGCCATGCCATTAGAATATTTGCATGGTTGGTAGGGAACAGTGGCATATAAATTCATCCCGCTGGTTATGGCCTTATCCAAGTCCAGACTGAGGACATCACAATTCTGATGCTGAAGTCAGTTGCGCTATTCAGGAGAGTCAGTTGTGCACTGTAAGGGATTCTGAGATGCATAAGTTTAACTAGAGGTTTCATTATTAACATCTTATTATAGTTGTGGTTTCATGTATTTTATTCCAAATTGACATTTTGTTTTATCAAACCCCACCTTCCCTGATTCTTAGAAATGTCTTCCTAATTCTAATAAAACTCTACAATTATGTGCATGGGATTAGCATGAGATTTATTTCCATCAAAACCTTTTGATATTAGAGAATTTGGTATGCTGGACTGCCCAGCTGAATCCATCTCCTTTATCTCTCTCAGAATATGAGGTAATGGGTCTCATGCTATTCTCTCAAATGTCTATTACATTTTGCTTATATTCATCTTTGCTTTTGCTCCAAAAAACATGAGGTTTAAGAGTCACATATCTGGGACTTCTGGCCATAATGGCAACCACCTAGCTGCACTGCAAATCCTGGGGAAAGAAAGGCAAGACATTAAGAGTTTTCTGGGTCTTCTTATCAGTGATAGGGCACAGAGCTGGGGGGAAATAGGGAATTGTGGATCCCCTCATGGGCAGGTAGACCACCCCTAACACCAAATAGCCGTCATGGCCTGCTGCCATGGTGCCGCCGCACCCACCTCTGTGCTCCAATCGCGTGCCAATCCCTGGATGCGGAAGCTTAAACTGCTCTGCACACTTGCCCACATTACTGTTCAGCATGACCAGTCCCACAGCAACTTCCACACAAGCCCAGACTGTGTCTCTCACTTGCACCAGCTCAAGTGCCCTCCTCTACCAGTCTGCTGTGCCCACCATCCCACATTCTCCTGTGGCAGGGGAGCTCAGACTATTTCCGGGTCCCAATCTTCTCAGCCAGAGTTTGGGCTGCTTCAGGGCTTGGTACCTCAGTACCCCTCCAAGCTCGAACGCAGACAGCTTTGGTGCATTGCTGCTTGAGAATACAGGCAACTTTGGCACCCCTGTCAGGCAGTAGATAGGTGGCTTTAGCAAGTGGGAGCCAAAGGCCAGGATGCTTGGCAACTGCCCCAGGCTGCCTCAGATTCCCAGATTCCTCAGATGCCCAGGCTGATCCACCCACTTACTTGCCCATACACTGTCATGGGCAGACCCCAGTGCAAAAGAAATAACATGAAAAATCAAATGCAAGAAATCCCAGTTAGACCACCCAGTCCTACAATGAATGCATCGAACCAAAACATAGAAGAGTTATTGGGATCAGAACATCAAATTGAAGCTATGAGCAATGCAACCCTGACCAACCTACTGGTAGAACTTGCAGGAAAGCAACAAAGGACCTACAATCGTGTGGATGCTACCATCACTAAACTAGAATAATTTGATAAGATATTGGAAGGAGTTCAAAGAGAGTTGAGAGTTTGAGGGAGAGTGAAAAAAAACAGGACCTTAAAAATCAGCTGGCCATACTAAAGTATGAAGACATAAAGAAATGCAAGGATGAATTCCAAGAATCAGCAAGAAAATCAGAAAATGATATGAAAAGGGAGCTTGACAGAGCAATGGAAATGATGCATAGAAAAATAGTAGAAAATGCAAACTTAATTGAAAAAATCTAAAACTCTCTAGAGGCTCTCAACAATAGAGTGAAGTGGAGGATAGAAACTCTGATCTGGAAGATAGGATGGAAGAAACAGTTCCAAATTTTCAGTAAGAAAAGAAAACTACCGGCCTGTTTCCCTAATGAACTTAGATGCAACGATCCTGAACAAAATCCTTGCAAACCGAATCTAACAACACATCAAAAGCATTATCCACCTTGACCAAGTGGGATTCATCCCAGGAACATAAGGGTGGTTCAACATATGGAAACCTGTCAATGTAATACACCACATAAACAAGTTTAACATAAAAACCACATGATAATTTCGATAGATGCAGAAAAGGCCTTTGACAAGATACAACATCACTTCATGATCAAAACATTGGAGAGAATTGGCATGGTTGGTTCATATCTTAACATAATAAAGGCAAAGCTCTAAAGGCCCAAATAATACTTAATTTAGAGAGACTGGAGGAATTCCCATTAAGATCAGGAACAAGACAGGGTTGTCCACTCTCAACTCGGCTTTTCAATGTAGTACTGGAAGTCCTAGCTCAAGCAATAAGACAGGAGAAGGAAATAAAAGGGATACAATTTGGAAAGGAAGAAGTTAATTTAGCTCTATTTGCCAATGACATGATTGTATATGTAAGAGACCCAAGAGACTCCATCCCCAAACTCCTGAAGGTAATTAACTCCTATAGCAAAGTAGCAGGATACAAAATCAATGCACAAAAATCAGTAGCCTTTCTTTATGCAAATGACAAAGATACAGAGATAGAAATAAGGGACATAGTCCCATTTTCAATAGCAACAACAAGAAAAAAATAAAATACTTTGGAATAACATTAACCAAGGAAGTGAAAGATCTATACAACAAAAACATGAAAACACTCAAAAAAGAAATTCAGGAGGACTTGAGAAAATGGAAAGACCTCCTGTGCTCCTGAATAGGCAGAATTAACATTGTGAAGATGACAATCCTACCGAAGGCACTATATAGATTTAATGCAACTCCAATTAAAATCCTTACAGTGTTCTTCACAGAGATAGAAAAAATGATCTCAAATTTCATATGGAAAGGCAAAAGGCCTCGCATATCCTAACATATCGTCAGCAAAAGAAATACCACTGGTGGCATCATCATACCTGATCTAAAGCTATATTACAAAGCCATAGTAATAAAAACAGCATGGTACTGGCATAAAAACAGGAGAATAGACCAATGGAATAGACTTGGGGACCCGGGCTTTGGGTCAAGCAACTATAGCTACTAGATATTTGACAAAGGCCTGAACAATATAGGCAATATGGAAACAATATGGAAAAAAGACAGCATCTTCAACAAATGGTGCTGGACAAACTGGATAACCACATGCAGGAAACTGAAACTTGATCCACACATTTCACCATGCACTACACTCAAATCCAAATGGATCAAAGACCTCAATATAAGACCAGAAACTCAAATACTACTGGAAGAAAATTTAGGAAGTACTATCCATGATATAGGAATGGAAAGAGACTTCCTGAACAAAACCCCAGTTGTTCACAATCTTAAACAGTCACTCAACCAATGCGATCACATGAAGCTGAAGAGTTTCTTTACAGACAAGCATACAATAAGCAAAGCCAATAGATTACCCACAGAATGGGAGAAAATATTTGTGGATTATCTAACTGATAGAAGCCTAATCTCTAGAATCTACAAAGAACTCAAAAATCTAAACAGTAACAAGTCAAACACCCCACCCGCAAAATGGAGCAAAGAACTAAACAGGCAGTTCAGAGAGGAAGAAAAACAAATGGCAAACACACACTTAAAAAAATGTTCATCATCCTTAATTATAAGAGAAATGCAAATTAAAGCAACCATGAGATTCCACCTTACCCCAATAAGGATAGCAAACATCAAAAAGTCAAATGAAAATAAATGCTGGCGAGGATGCGGAGAAGTAGGAACACTCATCCACTGTTGGTGGGCATGTATGATGGTACAACCACTTTGGAAAGCAATATGGAGACTCCTGAAAAAGCTGACTACAGAGATAACCACAGACCCAGTTATTCCCTTACTGGGCACCTACCCTAAACCCTTCAAACCACAGGCCAGAGAGATTTGCTCAACCATGTTTGTAGTGGCTCAATTCGTAATAGCTAAGACCTGAAATCAATCCAGATGTCCATCACTAGAAGAATGGATAACTAAGATGAAGTATATCTACACAATGGAATTCTTCACAGCAGTAAGAAAAAATGGCACAAAGAAATTTGAGGAAAAATGGTTGAACCTGGAACAGATTATTCTCAGTGAACTTACCCAATCACAGAAAAAAATTGCCATATAGTCTCATTCATCTACAGCACCTAACCTGAATCGACCCAAGATACCTTACATACCCAGCAAGCCTTTCAGGGACTAGACACTAGGATGGACAGGGAGGGATGGGAAGGCATTGAAGGGGTGGGAAACAGTAATCTAGACCCAAATGGCAATGGTACCATAAAAATCAACTTCCTAAAAGGCAGACCAAAGGGTTGAACCTTTACCAGGCCCTTACAGGAAACACTTGAACCACAAGACACTGGAAAGGGTAGGATCAAGTCTAACCTAAACCTTCTACATCTTCCCTCCCTCCCTCTCCCTCTCCCCCCCCCCCAACTCTTGTATATTAGTTATATTTTTCCACATTTTCTTAGTGGGCACTGAGGTGTAACTCCCAGTACGAGCATGGGGCTATTATCCACAATGAGCTTTTGATCAGAGAAACCTACAAATTTCCTAAAAGAATGACAGATTTCTGTCAGAGTACTTGATGACCCACCAAAGGTTAGTGGTAAGCCCCTATTGCTGAAGACACCATATGCAGCTGTCACATAAAATGGAATGGCATGGCTGGAAGCCAGGAGAGAGTCAGTCCCCAGAGAGTCAGCGTATCTAGTGCCAGAAGGTGCTACATGGGCGACTGGGGGAAATGACCAATATCTGTCCAATCAACTCATGGTCTAACCTACTTAGCAACAGATAACCTGTTGTGATGCCCACACAAGTGCAATAGTGGCACACAGCCATGGTGAAGAACTAACTAATCTTGATTTGGCTAACTGATCCCCTCAGTGGGACGGGACCCATAGCTGGAGCTGGGAAACAAGTCAGAATTATATCCAAACATTAGCCCACTCTCCAATATCAAGCTACCATCAATCATGGGCTACAAGAGGGCCTACAGCTATTAAGTTCTCTATAAAAAAAAAAAGTAAGGGTTATTTCATTTGTCCTGGTGCTAATTTACTCTCCATTGGAGAATCTGCTTCTCTTTTTCAGATAGATGTAGATCCCAAGGAGAGAGCCACCCCATCATACCTGAAAAGGGCCACGGCTGAAACTAAGGAAAATTGGCAAAGCAAGCAAGGGTGCTGTTTTCTTGATGAACTGGATACCAGCACAAGGGGGAAGGAGATCAACACAGAGAAAAATCAACTCCTACCAAATCAGAGAGCCAGAGCCTCAGAGGCCCCCAACACCTCATCACTGAAGCAGGCCAAAAAATGAACCCAACCTGGCTCAGGGAAATTTTGCGGAAGAGGGGGTGGAAAGAATGTCAGACCCACATGTTGGGTCAGAATATGCAGAGACATTTATTGTACCAATAACTGTGGGCTAACTCCACAATGCCCGACCCATATCCCTCAACAAGGAGGGGCCAGTGGGGAGGGGGTAGGTCATGGATGAGCCTAATAATGGTACCAAACTGCCTGTGTTTGCTGAATAGAAAACTAATAAAAAATATAAATTAAAAAAATATTTTCAAACTATCATACATGATAGAAAGACCAAATAATAGGAGGAGGTATTGCTGGAGCCCCACCCCTTTTGAGGATTTAGATCCAGTGGGTGATTGATGTGAGATGAAAGACACTTCCTTCACTAGTATAGAAATAGGAAGGTGCCCATGTGCCTATAAATGATCCTAATGAAATTCATTAGGTCACAAAAAACAAAGAAAAGATATGGAAGTAAAAGGGATGGCTTGCTAGCAAAAGGAAGGGGATTACTTGGAGTGAGAGGGGAAAAAAGGATAATGAAAGTAGGTGAATATGATTGAAATGTATTATGAACATGCATGTAAATGCCATAAGTAAGCACATCACTATGTATAACTAATATATGCCAATAAAAACTTTAATAAAGAAAGAAAAAAGAAAAAAAGAGACACATATGTGTCTTTATTCATCTTTATTCATCTGGATAAGCAGTGTGAAAAACAGTATTATAGGCAATGTACATAATAGCTGAAGGTGTTTCTACACTAAAGTTTTACTTTTAAAAACAAGTCAACTACAAATATAAATTTACCAAAAGTTTTGGAATTATAGTGGAAAAACAATAAAATACATTTGGTTAAGCATTCTGATATAATGATGTCAGGGTTGTGGGTGGGGTAAAGTACAGGTTTAAGAATGCTGGCATTGGGCTGGAGAGATGGCTTAGTGGTTAAGCACTTGCCTGTGAAGGCTAAGGACCCCGGTTTGAGGCTTGATTCTCCAGGACCCACGTTAGCCAGTTGCACAAGGGGGCACATGTGTCTGGTGTTCGTTGGCAATGGCGGGAGGCCCTAACGAGCCCATTTTCTCTCTCTGTCACGCTCAAATAAATAAATAAACAAAATGAACAAAGAATGCTGGCTTGGTCATCATTCATGACCAGAATAAGACACCTGCACCTTATCTGTGATTCTGCGTCATGTTATTTTTCTCTATCAACCAGATTTCTTTATTCATCAGAGAACACACATGTTCTGTTCTATCTTTCTAAAAGGCATCATTTTGGATCTTGCTTTTAAAGTTTTGGGACTTGTGACATTTCTCATAAAATTTGCATTTAGCATTCATCTTCTAAAAACTATTTGTCATGTTTTGAGAACAACAATTTCTTGTTTCCACAACCACATCTCCCATGGAGCATTGGAGTTTGTTGTCAGTCTCAAGGTTTTTTGGTCTTAATCACATTTATTGATCCCAGGCTTGGTTCTGAGATGTAGAGATGAGAGTGGAAGGGATGGTGGGGGCATGAAGGAGGAGGGTAATGAGCAGGACAGGGGCTGGGATTCTTTTGGGAGTCTATTAAAATACCTTTATAGGCAGCATAGCTAAAAATTATAATGTGAAAATTTAAGTTCATTTAAGCAAATTGGACATTTAACTTGAGAATACATTTGCTCACATGGGATCTAAAAGAAAATTTATTTTTCTTTTGGTGACTTAAATCTAGAATACAACAGTATAAAGAAAGTTGCTTGTCAGAAGAATAAGCCAGAGATGGAGAGTGAGAGGAAGTTATGTACATAGCCCGTGTTTACCAGAGGAAAGAGTGTGGTGGGTAAGCAATGTTAGCTCTATTATCTCTTCCTTTCAGACAGAGCTATGGTTAAAACTCATCTTGATAATATTGCCCTACCCCAAATCATACATTTCAATGTTCACTATTATGAAAAGTTAAAGAGCATGGCTATAGGAAACCCAGGTGTGGGTACAGAATGTGCTAAGCATTTCAGAAACAGGAGAGATGAAAGTTCGGGCATGAAGTAAGAGAGCGGTGTTCAGGTGATGCTCAGGGCCCTACTTGCGTTCAGCAAGGTAAGTATAGCATTGAGTCCAAACACTAAAGGCCATATCCAATTTGTTTCCTGCCCAAATCTCAAATTGTATTCCTGATTTTTTTTTTCTGTGCATAATAAACTATCATTTACACCTAGGAAACACCATAGAGTACTAGAGAACCATTATATGACTCCCAGATGTTCCCCAACAGAGGCAGGTAATTTCACTAAGGCTAGACAAGTGGATGAAATTGCTGTGGTTATTATTTTGGAATTTATGCTTAAATGTCATCTTGTCTAGAAATTCCTTCTTCAAACACCATGTATCCCTCATCAGGTAGGACTGTTGTTCCCTCCTCTGTGCTCTACCAGCTCTTGTCTCTGATCTACTGGGTCATCTTATAATTTCCCTTTGTTTTACTCTGCAAGATTTGGTATGCTGGGCTGCCCTGCTGAACCTATCTCTTTCTTTCTCTCCCTCTCAGTGTACAAAGTAATGAGAGCCCATGCCATTTTCTCAAATGTCTATCATACTTTGCTTATATTCACTTTTGCTTTAGCTCTAAGAAATCAGCAGGAAAGGGCTGAAATAGTGGCCTTCTTTGCCTGCTCAGGTTAAGAGCAGTAGGTAGCATGTGGCATTAATACATTTTGAATGAACATATAAGGGTTTATGTATAAGGTGTTATTTCCTAATTAAAACGGTATATTTTGGCTGGAAGGGTGGTTTAACAGTTAAGGTTCGTGCCTGCAAAACCAAAGGACCAAGGTTCAATTCCCCAGGACCAACCAGCCAGATGCACAAGGTGATGCAGCTTCTGGAATTTGTTTGCAGCTGCTGAAGGCCCTAGTATATTCTATCTATCTGTCTGTCTGTCTGTCTGTCTGTCTGTCTGTCTCTCTCAAATAAATAAATAAAGTATGTAAAAAATTTAAAAAACAGCGTATCTGTTAGATCGTTAGCTTCTTGAAAATGCAGTGAAAAGATGGCACCTGGATTAGTAAAATCTTGTTATGAAAGACATACAAGTATGCTCATTAAATTTTTCTGTTCATGTAGATATCAGAGTTTCCCCTGAGATACCTTATCACAAGGAAAATGGCCTAGGGTACAATGTATGTTGCAACTATTGAAAAAATTCAAGTTTATGTCTAGAATTCAGCCAAGTTGAAGCAGTGAGGACCTTCTGTGAACACCCCTCATTCATGTTGCCCTGAGGTGGCTGGCTATGATACCAGAGTGAGGAGCGCATTTGGCGCAGGCATATAGTTCAGATTTGCTCATAGAATTTTCTAAAATCCAAGTTCACGTCCTTTTATGTTTCCATTGTCCCTTACAATTACAAAGATCTCAACCTCAGGGAATCACTCTGATGTTTAGAAACGTTTAATTCTTTTATCATGAGTTTTATTTGTGTGTTTCTATATATATGATGTGCGTGTGGGTGTGAGTGGAGATCAGAGAACAACCCTGCAGCGTGCGCACTCTCCTTCCTGTTTCTTTCAGAGTGTCTCTCACTTGTGCTGCAGTGTGTGTTCCAGTTGAGCTGACCATGAGCTTTGGGGCTCTCTTGGCTCTACCACTCATTGCCATAGGTATATTGGGGTGCCACTTTGTGTTCACCTTTATGTGAGTACTGGGGAACTGAAAAGCAAGCACCTTGAACTTCCTAGCTATCTCCCCAGCTCATGGCTTAATGTTTAATTTAAACAGTATGTTGGTTAGTTTTAATGTATTTTAGTGTGAAAACCTACCTTTCATGCTCTATCAGTCATAGTTCATAGCAGTTAGAAGTTTGTCCCATTTCCAAGACAACCTGTTACAGACAAGTCCTCTAAACAGTGTCTAAGAGACAGGAAAAGAGTCCCCCTCTCTTTCTTTGAGTGTGTGTGTGTGTGTGTGTGTGTGTGTGTGTAAGAGAGAGAGGGAGAGAGGGACATAGATAGATAAATACATTGTAACTAATACCTCTACTCACAGTGCTTCGGCCTTGGGCCTACTCAGGAAGCTCTGTGTCTTAAATAGCAAGAGTGGGTTTCGTGCAATTGAAGAACTTGAGACATAGAAATAGCAGGGCTGTAGAAGACCACATCTATCTCTATTCTAAGGCTTTTATTTATCTTCTATATGCCAACTAAATTTTCATTTTGGGGTTTCATAAATCCTGCTGATGTCAGACAGGACTGTGCTCCAAGAGGCTCAAATTTCCTTATCTACCCTGCTTGTTATTCATAGACTTCTTTCTAAAATTTTATTTATTTCTTTGCATGTGCTTGTGTGTGTGCACACGCCAGGGTCTCTGCCTCTGTAAATGAACTCCAGGTACATGTACCACCTTGACTCTGGCTTTATGAGTCTGTCTGGAAAATTGAACCTGGGCCGGCAGTTTTGCAAGCAAGCACCTTTAACTCATGAGCTATCTCCTCAAGTCCCTTCAGTAGACTTCCTAATTTTGCTTTTCATTATCACAAGAAAAAAAAATCTGATTGATTTTAATCAGCTGGAAAGCTTCTCTGACCGTTAGCTTATGCATGAAGATAATTGGTGTTATGAGGCAAGCCACATCAACTGCTTGTCCAGAGCTCACTGAGAGAGAAAGTCTTCCAGGTCTTCATGTAACTGTTCTCTTTATTCCTGGATAGTATTATTGATAAGAATATGGATGCAGAAAATCAGAGCAGGGCAGATCTTGCTCTCCCAAACCCACAAGGGCCCTCTAGGTAAGCAAAGGGTATTTTTTTTTTCTATCTAAGTCACTTATGAGGACAGAGAAATTTATAGTGCTGGGCAGGTAGAAATGAATTCATAAATTTGTGGCTGGATTCATGTAGTTTAGTGCATATAAGGAGGCTGTTATATTTTCCTAGTCTTTCTCAGTAGTGGCTTGTGAACTGGAGATAACAGTTGTTTTTTTTTGTTTGTTTTTGTAAACCAGAGACATGTGTTTTGGGTATGAGGCAGGAGAGTGTGAACTACTCATGCAAATCTGTGATATGTGCTGGCGTAGGGGTTGAGGCTTTGCAAATGACCTCCTTCCTGATTGGTCTTTTTGAAACATAAGGTGTGATTTACTTGGTTACCAGATGACAATGATTTTGATACTTGTAATGAATGAAGATTAAAATAGGAACTGAGATGGAACTGTGGTCCTCTGACCATGTGTGCCACTCACAAAATATATTCAGATACATTTCTGTGTTGAGAGGATGGTGACGTGCATGGACAAGCATGTTTCATTGTTTGAATTTCACCTGTCAACCTAGATAAATGGAAAATGACCAAGTGGGAACCATGGGGTTAAGAGAATAGTTTTTGTCCTGTTTTTGGCATAGTTTTTGTCCTGTTCTGTTTCATGTAATCTCTTAGGCAGTGTTCAAGTGTTTCCGATCAGTTTCTGGGCCCCTCTGAGCTTTCTCCTCAGTCACTACTCTTAAGAGTTCAACTATAGGTTTATCTGGAAAACCCAAGAACAAAACTCTAGTTTCTGTCACTCAACAGCTTTATATAGGAAGTCAGAGAATCTCCTCATAACTGAATTTCTGGCAAAATTCACAGTGTGTCTGAAATTGAACTCTTGGATGTGTCTCCTCGTGACAAAATCCTGCCAGAGAATCCTGCCCTGTCCCCAACACAGTGGACATGGCAGACATTTTTGAAGAAGGAGTTGGAATTCCTGGGGGTGAGTGAATCACTTCCATTCTCAACTAAAATAAGGGTTGGCCCTAGGAAAGTGTATTTGGTTTAATCAATTATTTTCTTTCTTGGGTATTCATGTGGAATGAAAGGTCCTCCAAAATTCTTCATAGATGAGAGGTTTATTTGAGTTTAGTCCTTTTGGAAAGAGAGAAGCATTTTCTTGTAAAGACTTTAAAGTAGTAGGGCATGAATGGCAATTGGGAATGAAGGATTCATAACCTTTACTGATGACCATCATCATAGCTACATAAACAGAGGTAAAGGAGACATGTAACAGCCACTCAAGTGTCATCTTATGCTGTACTCCTTATACTTTTGTAAGGGCTGGGTTTCTTTGTTTTTGGAAAATATCACATTTGGATCACTTTTGAGGATAACCCCATACAAAAGAAGTTTCTCATATATTGTCCACTTGTAAGGAAATTGGTACACTCCTGACAAATGCCCTAACTTCATACAATTCATGTTTTCCATAGGTAACACAGATTCTTGTTGCTTTGATATGCCTTTGTTTTGGAATAGCTGTCTGCTCTACATTTGATATTTCAGACTTTGATGAAGAAATTTTCTCATCATTTAGAGCCGGCTACCCATTCTGGGGAGCAGTGCTGGTGAGTACTCATCTATTATTGTTTCTCAAATAGCATTTCTTTTGCTCATCTAGTTATTTATCTCCAGTATTAAGATGGGTGGTGAGTATCATCAAAATACATTATGTGCATTTACAAAATTATCAATAAATAGAATAAAATAATAAAATATAATATTTATAATTCTTTACATGTGTGGACTTGATATATATAAATGTTTATTGTTTCCAAAGCACTTTTTCATATGTGTTCTTTTTTTTTTAATTTTTTTTTTTGTTCATTTTTTATTTATGTATTTGAGAGCGACAGACACACAGAGAAAGACAGATATAGGGAGAGAGAGAGAGAATGGGCGCGCCAGGGCTTCCAGCCTCTGCAAACGAACTCCAGACACGTGCGCCCCCTTGTGCATCTGGCTAACGTGGGACCTGGGGAACCGAGCCTCGAACCGGGGTCCTTAGGCTTCACAGGCAAGCGCTTAATCGCCAAGCCATCTCTCCAGCCCTCATATGTGTTCTTTAACAGCCAAGGATTCTTAGCATAGTTAGCTGTGGGAAAAACCTTTAACATACTTTTATCAAATGAAATGTTTGAGACTACTAAAAGTTAAATGACTTGACTAAGAGATATGTGGCTAATCAAAACTGGACCTGAATTTTCAGGATCTGATTCTAGGAAAATATCCTTAACACAAAATTGCATGAAAAAAATATATAGTCTCTGTTCATTAACAATTTGAAAAGTGACCTTTATGAAGGGAGGGGAAAGAGACTGCTCAGTTGCGGAGATAAAGTTTCGCAGGTGTTTTTGATGAACTTCTAATTATGCTTCAGGTACTTTTGTATACTTACTTACTGGATTCTTTTTAACCATTTTTGCTGTCAGGAAAATATGTAAACATGAGTGAAATCACAAGGACATATAGACTTCCTGAGGCATAATTAATATTTATCTTATCAAATGTCTTTCAGCTCGTACAGTCTGAATCTTTTAGAAAATGGCTTGCATTTTCAGTATCAATTTATAATCACTAAATCTCTCCTTATGTATATTTTTATAATTATTATATGACCATATGGATATATATCAGACTTTGGAGGTATACCTCCTATGGATATTTTTCTGTTCTAAAGTAGCTGATGGTATAACACAAAGGGTATACATACAGACAAATCATAACAATAAAATGAGCCATGCTATAGTTACACACCAGATGTTCCTAGCCTTTGCCACTCTAAGGAAGTATCAAAATCATTGTTACCTGGTAACCAAGTAAAAATGAAAAATATTAGGTCCCATGCAAGAACTAATGAATGCAAACCTGTATTTTTTTTTGACAAGGTTTTCCTATGTAGCTAAAGTTGAACTCAAACTTATATAGCCCAAGTTTGCCCTGTACTCATGATTCTCATACCTCAACATCCTGAATTTACAGACATGTGCCACTATGTTCAGCTCAGAACCTGCATATTTTTTTTTATTTGAGAGAGAGAGAGAGAGAAAGAGAGAGAGAGAGACAGAGACAGAGACAGAGACAGAGAGACAGACAGAATGGGCATGCCAGGGCCTTTCAGCGGCTGTGAACAAACTCCAGATGCACGCGCCCCCTTGTGTACATGTATGACATTGCATGCTTGTGTCACTGGCATCTGGCTATATGTGGGACCTGGAGGTTCAAACAAGTGTTCTTAGGCTTTTCAGGCAAACGCCTTAACCTCTAAGCCATCTCTCCAGCCCAGACCTGCATTTTATTAACACTTTCATATGATTCACATAAGCATTTAGTTCTGAGAAGTACTGCATAAGAACTAAGAATGAAGTATTTTCTCATGAAAGACATTACTAGATAGTTTTATTGAGCACCTAAAATTTAACTTTCTATTTGAAAGGATCACATGGAAAGCATAGTATCATTATGGTTTTTTCCATTTCTTTTTGGACAGTTTGCCATTTCTGGATTTTTGTCAATTATGTCTGAAAAGAAAAATGCAATGTATCTGGTGAGTTTCAGTTTCATCTTCATTCATTCTTCTGAAGGTAAATATGTGATTTTTAAAATTTTGTTTTATGTTAGAAGGATTTTTGCAACACTAGCTGGATAAAATCATTGGAAACACAAGTTGTGTTATTTCATATACAGTGACGTTTACCACTGTTTAAGGAAATGCAGGCCCTGTCCTCACGAATACTGACGTATTATGAGATACACAACTGGCTTCCAATGCGGACGGCTATTTGAGAACATACTGTGCAGGCTTGGTTCACTTTGGCTGTTTGATTTGGTACCCGGGACTGAACCTAGGGCCTTGTGTTGGTCCATTGAACTGCGCCATGTTATTCTTGAATGCAGGCTCAGAAAGAACTAGATATTTACTAAATAATGAGTATGGTTCAAGGCATTCCCTCTTGAACTAAAATTCTGAACCAGCCTAGAATTGCGGCAGGCAACCAGCTCGAGATGCAGATCAGTTTATTGTCCGCAGACAGGTGCAGGACGAGGGTCGAGTATTCTTTTCTTGCCATCAGGTAAGAGGAAGCCTGGGAGCAAACGCTGTGAGCAGCATCTCTGCGGGAACAGCGACTGTCATCCTGACCCTCAACCTGAGCAGCGGCTTTGTCTATATCAGCTCCTGTGAGGACCTCCGTGAGGACGACGGCTGCTTCCTGGCTTCTTTTATCACTGTATGTATTTCCTGTCAAAAACATAACTTTCTGGGTTCTGATCTAAGCACAAAGCGTTCTTCCCTCTTGGTGGACACAATATCTTATTTAGAATCTCCATCTCAGAATACCGTGTCCTCTGGGTTCATTCAGTCCAGGGGACTCATAACCATACCACCCAAGCTTAGAGTTATTTTCGCTAAGAGTCCATATCCTGGTTTCACATGGATGTGTCAGTTTGTAAAGTCTGATCACGTGGGGCCGATGAAAACAGGAGCTGTTGTAAAGGAGAGGGAGCTTGGGCACATCTGCCCTGTGACTTTGTCTTTTGGATTGATTGTTGTTCAACAGGAAGTTGTGGCCATGTTGCTGTTTCTCACAATCCTCGGGCTTTGCAGTGCTGTGTCACTCACCATCTATGGGATTGGAGAGGAATTCAAAGGAAACAGAGTAAGAGGAAACCTGACATGAAATCCTGAATGTGTGGTTTATTACCTGAACTTTACAGAAGAATTTTTTTTTTCCAGAGAACTATTTGACAAACATTTATTGATTTTTTTCTAAACCCTACATTTTACTATATATGTTTATTTTTAAACATATTTTTATTTATTTATTTGAGAGAAAGAGAGAGAATGGTTGCACCGGGGCCTCTAGCCTCTGCAAACGAACTGTGAATGCATGTGCCACCTTGTGCATCTGGCTTACATTGGACCTGGGGAATCAAACCGGGGTCCTTTGGCTTTGCAGACATATGCCTTAACCACTAAGCCATCTTCTCCAGCCCTAAATCCTACATTTTAAACATTTATGTTATACACTGAAGTAGCACACATTCTATAGCATAGGCCCCTGAGGATGAGGACATAAGTGGGGTTTTATAAGCGTTTCACGTGGACACTGTGAAGGAGGCTGAGCATGAGCAATCAGTGCACAGGCAACATGTGCCAGAGGCATTTGGACATCTGGCCTTCCTTACATGCATTCGTGCCTTTTCCTTAAAACAAACAAACAAGAAAAAAAAAAAACCTCCTGACTTTCCCCTTTTTATTGCTAAATAAGCCTTAAGTTTCCATCTTAATTCATGACTACAGCTGCACCGTTGCTCTTTCCCACATTCACTCATATTTGGTGACAATTGCCAGTGTTCCTTGCACATATATTTACTCAAATCTGATAATGTATTTGAGGTAGTCACTTATTTTTGATACATACCAGTCTTTGCCTTTTTCAACCACTTTCCTTCAAATATAAATTAATCTAAAGATATACCAAAATTTCAGACACAGAATGATCCCACTAGCTTGTCACTGACATGATTTATTTTGGACCAGTTGGCCCGTCTATTTCATGTGGTTTACTAGACATGAAGGGGTCAATTAGAGTAAATGAGAAATGACATTATATTTGGAAGGCAAAAGGAGAGGAGATGTACCACTACAGCAGACCTTCAGAAGAAATTGAAAATTCTGGGCAATTGATATGAAATGATTTTCTTTTTTCAGGTCCCAGATGATCGTCTTTATGAAGAATTAAACATTTATTCACCAATTTACAGTGAGTTGGAAGATAAAGGGGAGATGCCTTCTCACACTGATTCATAAGAATCCTGTGAGCAGAACATTCTAAGTCTCAGTGAAGAGTCCAGAAACCAGTCCTTTAATAACCTTTAAGAGACTATCAGCACAATTTCTGCTGTCTCCTAACTGTGCCAGCTTTACATTAGATCTGCTTTCTACACTGCAGATCATAAAAATAACTCCTCATGTATAAGGTTGATAGACTCATATCTTTCCTGTTTTGTACTATGATCTCATATGAATTCTTTCTGGGAAACCAGTATGGGATAAACTTTCATCTACAACTGGCAAAAGGGAACCAGAAAGAAGTGGCTATGGATTGAACCAGATTTAGACAACATAGGTAATATTTTGCTCTTAGTTTCTTTCAGAGTCCTCAGTAGCTATCATTGTATATTATATACATCTACTATTCCATACCCATCTACACACACACACACACACACACACACACACACACACACACACAGGGAGCTTTATGGGCTATATAATTTTTATGTATGGAAATATTTTGTATCTTAATGATAATACAGTTTTGCAAAGACACAAAGTTTTATAAAAATATTTATAATTGCCCGAATCATCAGTATATTCACTAGTACAGTATAGTGCAATAATATTTAATATTTAACTATTGGTGAATAGAAGGTTCAAAGTAGGTTTCAAAGTTCCCTATTATATAATGAGAGGGATAACATAAAACCAGGGAAACAAAAAAATATGTATCATTTAATATTTTTGTGATAAAAGAATAAATTGCTGAGGCATGATTTGAAATAACTTTGATAAGAGTGTACAAACATTAATAAATGCAGAAGAAGACATGTAAAAATGTTGGTAGAGGTAGACATGGTGGCATATGCCTAGGATCTTGGGACTTAAGAGGATCAGGAGTTTGAGTTTGAGACCAGCCTGGCCTATATAAGACTCTGTCTCAAAGATCAGAGAATAGATTAATAAGATAAAGTTAAACAAGGAATGTTTGGCAATGTTTTTGAGTCTTAGATAATGGGGAATATCTGTAAAGAAAAAGGTAGGAATTTAGAAATCTGAATGGGGGAAGAAGAATATAGATAGACCTTAATCAAGTCCATTTTTAGATTTTCATTTTGAATGATTGAGGAAAAACAATTAGAGAGGGACTGATGACCTTCAACACAGAGTGCTAATGAAGATACAATTTATGTTAGAGATTTAGCTCATTGTATGAGTGATAATTACTGATTAGGAAGGTTAAATGCCTAAGAGAATTATTTTGAGATATGTATGCATCCAATTTAAACCTCAAATTCCTATAATCAGAGCAAAAAAGACAAAATCTAGAAGACATAAGCATTAGTCAGAGAGACATATTGTCAAATGGACAGCTGGTAGCCCAAATAGAGAAAGGTTAAGCCAAGGGAAATAATGAACCATGAAAGAATGCACATGTTGGTTTGGGCAAGAGAAAAATGCACAGTCATAATTCAATTCCTGGTAGTACATGTAGGTGGGGAGGAGAAAATAGCAATAGTAAATGAATCCAAAGTCTGCAGAGGAACTCCATACATGGCTATGAGTATATAGAGAAAACATCTGCAAAGGTATTTAGAGAGGATAGAAAGTAAAACATTTGTAAGGAGACTTTAGGAGGCTATGTAGAAGGCAGTGGAGCATAACTAAGCTAATAAAAATGATTTGGTGCTGTTGTTGTTTTTCTAATTTTAAAAGAGGATAAAAGCCGTTCATATATTTAGCCTATATAGAAGAATCTCATGAGACACTAAAAAAAAATCCATTTGAATATATCACTTACACCTTCTTGTCTATCATAGACCCAACTCAGACATTTACAGAACACACAGATGGCATGTTTTCCCATGCTTTAATTGTCCCACATTATCTTTCTAAATTTCTAGTTAAAGGTCATCGTCTCCATAAAGACCACCCAATACATCTATGTATCCAGACATCAGCACTATATTCCATCATAAACTATAACACAGTTTTGGTATACTTGTGACCTTGTTATGCATCCTCATTTAGCATGTGTGCAATAAATTAGAATTTAATAGTTTTTGTTTGTGTTTATGTTTGTACATGAAGTTGAGAGAATAAGGACATTAATGATGCTGATAAGGACCGAGAACAGTTTCTAGAGTTCTTTGTTTTGACAATTTCTCAAATAAAACAATGTATAAATAACTCTGGAGACAGAGAACAGACTGTGGAAACAATCACCAGCAGCCTTGATAATAATCAAGATAAATTGCACCATACATCATACCTTACAAGTTGGTCCTGACTTAAATTCATTTCCTATGCTAGGTGAACTTGGGAAATTTATTTCTCTTTGTGGACCTATATTAGGTTTCTCCTAAGAGATAAGCCAATAGAAGATGATAATGATTGATTGACTTATTGATAGATAGATGATAGGTGGTAGGTTGTATGGCTATAGAGAGATAAAGATTTATGAGAGGAGATTAATTAGGGAAGTTGACTCATGTTGAGACTGAGAGGTTCCATGACAGCATGTCTGAAAGATGGAGACCCTGAGATACCAGTAATATGCTTCTGTCAAATTACAAATCTCTAGAACCAAGGAAGCTAATGATGCAATTCTGTCTCAGAATTCTGAGCAAGGCCTTTGGGGGCAATAGGGCAAGCCCAAGAGTCCATCAGCCTTTAAATTCCTTCATCCATGCTAACCCAAGATATTTCAGGCACCCCCAATTTGCTATAGTGTGCCATTGTCTTTTCATCCATGTTTCTGTCAAAAAATTAAATAAACTGTTAGTGCTTTTCCTAATTTACAAGCTGAAACCTGAGATTCAGAATCCTACTTAGAAAGTACATATCAATAAATGAAACAAGATCCAAATTCATGGTCTTTTTTACCATTTTCTCCAAACACATAACATCCACTTCTTTATGTATCTCCCAGATTTTTGCTAGTGTAATTAGAAAACAGAAAGCACAAGTATTTAATTTCCTTTGTTATTAGACATCAGCAGTCTTCTTTCCATTAAAATCTTATCTTATGGTTAATGAGGCACTTCATTTTTTGTAGGAAGATAATATTTTATTTTGCTGATATATAAGTTCTTAATTTTGAGAGCCTTCTGAAGTTTATTGAAACCCCATTAATTTCCTAGACTATTCTGTGCACATATACACCAGGCTCTATAGATGCCCAACATGATTAAAAGAAACATATATAGGACAGTATTTCCTTATTTAAGGAGCTTAGAATCCAAAAGAGATCCAGAAACACAAAGCTGATTATATTAAAGTCAGGAGCCCTGAGAACTGAGTATACACATACATGCGTTATTCATTGAATATTTTCTTTCCCAGTGCTTTGTTATTGTCATTGTTTTGTCATGTAGGGTCTCACTCTAGCTCAGGCTGGCCTGGAATTAGTCTCAGGGTGGTCTTGAACTCATAGCAATCCTCCTACCTCTGCTTCTTGAGTGCTGAGATTAAAGGCATGGGCCACCATACCTGGCTGTCCCAGTACTCATTGAGATAGTTTATTAACTCTGTGGTTTTTCACAGTATTTATGACATACAATTAAGCAAACTTTTTGTGTTCTGTCTGAATTTACAGAGATGCTTCAACTGTTGTCACAACAACAGGAAGGCCACATAAGGATGGATAGGCCCAGTCATTTCTGCCTGGTGGGGATACCCTGAGCATGCTCGCACTTGCACACAAACACACATGCACACACACACACACACACACACACACACACACACACACACACACACACAAACACACATGAGAACAATAAAAGCAGGAACTTGATATGCATTTTTTTAATTAGATAGATACAAAGGGTTAGTAAATGACCATTTATCTAGACATAGAAGCAAGTATTGAACAGACTTAAAGACAGTAAATCACAGAGTGGTTCTTGTGTGCTAATGCTGAATGTGTAAATTGCTACCTGCATGATCACAGAATATCCTGAAGAACTACGCTTCCCTCACAATAACAGAAGAGATAATATTTGAAAGCTTAAAAACCTTATATTTTCAATTAAAGTTAGATTTATAGAACAGTTTTTATTGTTTTATTTTATTTTATTTTGTATTTTTATTTTTTTTCTTTTCACAATTTTTATAAACATTTTCCATGATTATAAAAAGTATCCCATGCTAATACCATCCTTCACCCCCCCCCGCACTTTCTCCTGTGAAATTCTATTCTCCATCATATTACCTTCCCTTCTCAATCATTCTACTTACATATATACAATAACAACCTATTAAGTACCCTCCTCCCTTCCTTTCTCTTCTCTTTATATCTCCTTTTTAATAAACTGGGCTCTGCTACTAAGTATTTTCCTTCTCACACAGAAGCCCAGTCATCTGTAGCTAGGATCCACATATGAGAGAGAACATGTGGTACTTGGATTTCTGGGCCAGGGTTACCTCACTTAGTATAATCCTTTCCAGATCCATCCATTTATCTGCAAATTTCATAAATTCATTTTTCTTTACTGCTGAGAAAAACTCCATTGCATAAAGGTGCCACATCTTCATTATCCACTCATCAGTTGAGGGACATATAGGCTGATTCCATTTCCCAGCTATTATATATTGAGCAGCAATAAACATGATTGAGTTCGTACTTCTAAGGAAATGAGATTGGTACTTAGGATATATGGCCAGGAGTGCTATAGCTGGTTCATATGGTAGATCAATCTTTAGCTGTTTTAGGAACCTCCACACTGTTTTCCACAATGGCTGGACCAGATTGCATTCCCACCAGCAGTGTAGAAGGGTTCCTCTTTTTCCACATCCCCACCAACATTTATGATCATTGGTTTTCATGATGGTGGCCAATCAGACAGGAGTGAGGTGGAATCTCAATGTAGTTTTAATATGCATTTCCCTGATGACTAGTGATGTAGAACATCTTTTTAGATGCTTATATGCCTTTGTATTTCTTCCTTTGAGAATGCTCTATTTAGCTCCATAGCCCATGTTTTGATTGGCTTGTTTGATTCCTTATTATTTAACTTTTTGAGTTCTTTGTATCTCCTAGATATTAATCCTCTATCAGATATATAGCTGACAAAGATTTTTTCCCATTCTGTAGGTTGCCTCTTTGCTTTTTTTCACTGTGTCCTTTGCAGTGCAAAATCTTTGTAATTTCATGAGGTCCCAGTGATTAATCTGTGGTTTTATTGCCTGAGCAATTGGGGTTGTATTCAGAAAGTCTTTGCCAAGACCAATATGTTGAAGGGTTTCCCCTACTTTTTCCTCTAGCAGTTGCAGAATTTCAGGTCTGATGTTAAGGTCTTTAATGCATTTGGACTTAATTCTTGTGCATGGAGAGAGAAAAGAATCTATTTTCATCCTTCTACAGATATATATCCAGTTTTCCCAAAACCATTTGCTGAAGAGGCTGTCTCTTCTCCAATGAGTATTTTTGGCATTTGTATCGAATATCAGGTGGCTATAGCTACTTGGGCTTACATCTGGGTCCTCTATTCTGTTCCACTGATCTACATGTCTGTTTTTGTGCCAGTACCATGATGTTTTTGTTACTATGGCTCTGTAGTATAGGTTAAAACAGGTATGGTGATACCACCCGCCTCATTTTTGTTGCTCAGTATTAGTTTAGATATTCGAGGTTTTTTGTGATTCCAAATGAATTTTTGGATTGTTTTTTCTATTTCCATGAAGAATGCCTTTGGAATTTTGATAGGGATTGCATTAAATGTGTAGATTGCTTTAGGTAAGATTTCCATTTTCACAATATTGATTCTTCCAATCCAGGAACAAGGGATGTTTTTCCACTTTCTAGTGGCTTCTGCAATTTCTTGCTTGAGTGTTTTAAAGTTCTCACTGTAGAGATTCTTTACTTCCTTGGTTAGGTTTATTCCAAGGTACTTTATTTATTTATTTTTTTTTGATGCAATTGTGAATGGGAGTGATTCTCTGATTTCATCCTCTGGGTGTTTGTTGTTAGCATATATGAAGGCTACTGATTTCTGTGTATTTATTTTGTACCCTGCTACATGGCTGTAGGTTTTGATCAGCTCTAACAGTTTGCTAGTAGAGTCTTTAGGGTCCTTTATGTATAGAATCATGTCATCTGCAAAAAATGATCACTTGATTTCTTCCTTTCCAATTTGTATCCCTTTTATGTGTGTCTCTTGCCTTATTGCTATGGCTAAGACTTTCAAAATTATATTAAATAAAAATGGGGACAGTGGACACCCTTGTCTTGTTCCTTATTTTAGTGGGAAAGCTTCCATTTTTTCCCCATTTAGTAATTTGTTGGCTATAGGCTTGTCATAAATAGCTTTTATTATATTGAGATATGTTACTTCTATTCCCAGTCTCTGTAAGCCTTTTATCATGAAGGGATATTAGATTTTATCAAATGCTTTCTCTGTGTCTAACGAGATGATCATGTGATTTTTGTCCTTCAACCCATTTATATAATGTATTACATTTATAAATTTGCATTTATTGAACCATCCCTGCATCTCTGGGATAAAGCCTACTTGGCCAGGGTGAGTGATCTTTTTGATAGATTCTTGTATTCTGTTTGCCAGTATTTTGTTGAGAATTTTTGCATTTATGTTCATGAGGGAGATTAGTCTGTAATTTTCTTTTTTTGTTCTATCATGGCCTGGTTTTGGTATCAGCATGATGCTGGCTTCATAGAAGAAGTTTGGTAGAATTCCTTCTTTTTCTATTTCCTGGAAAAGCATAAGAAGCAATGGTGTTAGCTCTTCCTTGAAGGTCTGGTAAAATTCAGCAGTGAATCCATCTAGGTCTGGGCTTTTTTTAGTTGGGTGATTATTGATAACTGCTCGGATCTCCATGCGTGTTATAGGTCTATTTAAGTGATTAATCTCATTTTGATTTAATTTAGGTAGGTCATATAAATCAAGAAAATCATCCATTTCTTCAGATTTTCATACTTTGTGGAGTATATGCTTTTATAGTATGGCACTCTGATTTTTTGAATTTCTCTGGAATCTGTTGTGATTTTACCTTTTTCAACTCTGATTTTATTAATATGTGTCTCTTCTCTCTTTCTTTTGGTCAGATTTGCTAAGGGTTTGTCAATCTTGTTTATCCTTTCAAAGAACCAACTCTTTGTTTCATTAATTCTTTGGATTTTTTTTGTTTCTATTTCATTAATTTCTGCCCTAATCTTTATTATTTCTTCCCATCTACTTATTTTTGGTTTGCCTTGTTCTTCTTTTTCCAAGTCTTTGAGGTGAAGCATTAGGTAGTTTACTTGTGACCTTCCTAATTCCTTTTTTTTTTTTAAATTTTTAAAATGTTATTAACATTTTCCATGATTATAAAAAATATCCCAATGTAATTCCCTCCCTCCCCACCCCCACACTTTCCCCTTAGAAATTCCATTCTCCATCATATTACCTCCCCATCTCAATCATTGTACTTACATGTATAAATATCAACCTATTAAGTATCCTCCTCCCTTCCTTTCTCTTCCCTTTATGTCTCCTTTTTAACTTACTCGCCTCTGCGACCAAGTATTTTCCTTCTCAGGCAGAAGCCCAATCATCTGTAGCTAGGATCAACATATGAGAGAGGACATGTGGCGCTTGGCTTTCTGTGCCTGGATTACCTCACTTAGTATAATCCTTTCCAGGTCCAATCATTTTTCTGCAAATTTCATAACTTCATTTTTCTTTACCTCTGAGTAGAACTCAATTGTATAAATGTGCCACATCTTCATTACCCACTCATCAGTTGAGGGACATATATGCGGGTTCTATTACCCAGCTATTATAAATTGAGCAGCAATAAACATGATAGAGCATGTACTTCTAAGGAAATGAGATGAGTCCTTTGGATATATGCCTAGGAGTGCTATAGCTGGGTCATATGGTAGATCAATCTTTAGCTGTTTTAGGAACCTCCACACTGTTTTCCACAATGGCTGGACCAGATTGCATTCCCACCAGCAGTGTAGAAGGGTTCCTCTTTTTCCACATCCCCACCAACATTTATGATCATTGGTTTTCATGATGGTGGCCAATCTGACAGGAGTGAGGTGGAATTTCAATGTAGTTTTAATATGCATTTCCCTGATGACTAGTGATGTAGAACATCTTTTTAGATGCTTATATGCCTTCGTATTTCTTCCTTTGAGAATGCTCTATTTAGCACCATAGCCCATGTTTTGATTGGCTTGTTTGATTCCTTATTATTTGACTTTTTGAGTTCTTTGTATCTCCTAGATATTAATCCTCTATCAGATATATAGCTGACAAAGATTTTTTCCCATTCTGTAGGTTGCCTCTTTGCTTTTTTTCACTGTGTCCTTTGCTGTGCAAAATCTTTGTAATTTCATGAGGTCCCAGTGATTAATCTGTGGTTTTATTGCCTGAGCAATTGGGGTTGTATTCAGAAAGTCTTTGCCAAGACCAATATGTTGAAGGGTTTCACCTACTTTTTCCACTAGCAGTTGCAGAATTTCAGGTCTGATGTTAAGGTCTTTAATCCATTTGGACTTAATGCTTGTGCATGGCGAGAGAGAAGAATCTATTTTCATCCTTCTGCAAATATATATCCAGTTTTCCCAAAACCATTTGCTGAAGAGGCTGTCTCTTCTCCAATGAGTATTTTTGGCATTTTTATCGAATATCAGGTGGCTATAGCTACTTGGGCTTACATCTGGGTCCTCTATTCTGTTCCACTGATCTACATGTCTGTTTTTGGGCCAGTACCATTCTGTTTTTGTTACTATGGCTCTGTAGTATAGGTTACCACCAGCCTCATTTTTGTTGCTCAGTATTATATTAGATATTCGAGGTTTTTTGTGATTCCAAATGAATTTTTGGATTGTTTTTTCTATTTCCATGAAGAATGCCTTGGGAATTTTGATAGGGATTGCATTAAATTTGTAGATTGCTTTAGGTAAGATTGCCATTTTCACAATATTGATTCTTCCAATCCAGGAACAAGGGATGTTTCTCCATTTTCTAGTGTCTTCTGCAATTTCTTGCTAGAGTATTTTAAAGTTCTCATTGTAGAGATTCTTTACTTCCTTGGTTAGGTTTATTCAAGGTACTTTATTTTTTTTGATTCAATTGTGAATGGGAGTGATTCTCTGATTTCATCCTCTGGGTGTTTGTTGTTAGCATATATGAAGGCTACTGATTTCTGTGTATTTATTTTGTATCCTGCTACATGGCTGAAGGTTTTGATCAGCTCTAACAGTTTGCTAGTAGAGTCTTGAGGGTCCTTTATGTATAGAATCATGTCATCTGCAAATAATGATAACTTGATCTCTTCCTTTCCAATTTGTATCCCTTTTATGTGTGTCTCTTGCCTTATTGCTATGGCTAAGACTTCCAAAACTATATTAAATAAAATTGGGGAAATTGGACACCCTTGTCTTGTTCCTGATTTTAGTGGGAAAGTTTCCAGTTTTTCCCCATTTAGCAATATGTTGGCTGTAGGTTTGTCATAAATAGCCTTTATTATATTGAGATATTTTCCTTCTATTCCCAGTCTCTGTAGGACTTTTATCATGAAGGGATGTTGGATTTTGTCAAATGCTTTCTCTACATCTTAGGAGATGATCATGTGATTTTTGTCCTTCAACCCCTTTATGTCATGTATTACATTTATAGATTTGCGTATGTTGAACCATCCCTGCATCTCTGGGATAAAGCCTACTTGGTCAGGGTGAATGATCTTTTTGATATGCTCTTGTATTCTGTTTGCCAATATTTTGTTGAGAATTTTTGCATCTATATTCATGAGGGAGATTGGTCTGTAATTTTCTTTTTTTGTTCTATGTTTGCCTGGTTTTGGAATCAGGATGGTGCTGGCCTCATAGAAGGAGTTTGGTTGAATTCCTTCTTTTTCTATTTCCTGGAAAAGCTTAAGAAGCAATGGTGTTAGCTCTTCTTTAAAGGTATGGTAATATTCAGCAGTGAATCCACCCGGGCCTGGGCTTTTTTTCAGTTGGGAGATTGTTGATAACTGTTCAGAGCTCCATGTTTTTTATAGGTCTATTTAAGTGATTAATCTCATTTTGATTTAATTTAGGTAGGTCATATAAATCAAGGAAATCATCCATTTCTTTCAGATTTTCACACTTTGTGGAGTATATGCTTTTATAGTATGTCCCTATGAGTTTTTGAATTTCTCTGGAATCTGTTGTGATGTTACCGTGTTCATCTCTGATTTTATTAATTTGTGTCTCTTCTTTCTTTCTTTTGGTCAGATTTGCTAAGGGTTTATCAATCTTGTTTATCCTTTCAAAGAACCACTCTTTGTTTCATTAATTCTTTGGATTTTTTTGTTTGTTTGTTTGTTTCTATTTCATTAATTTCTGCCCTAATTTTTATTTTTTCTTCCTGTCTACTGAGTTTTGGTTTGCCTTGTTCTTCTTTTTCCAAGGCTTTAAGGTGAAGTATTAGGTCGTTTACTTGCAACCTTTCTTATTTCTTAATATAAGCACTTAAGGCTATAAATTTACCTCTTAGAACTGCCTTCATTGTGTCCCAGAGATTTTGGTATGTTGTTTTCTCATTATCATTTGACTCTATAAATTTTTTGATTTCCTTCTTGATTTCTTCATTGACCCATTCATCATTTAGTAGTGGATTATTTAGTTTCCATGATTTTGTGTATGCTCTATAGCCTTTCTTGCTACTGATTTGTAGTTTAATTCCATTGTGGTCAGATAGAATGCAAGGAATTATTTCAATTTTCCTGAATTTGTTAAGATTTGCTTTGTGTCCTAATATATGGTTTATTTTAGAGAATGTTCCATGTACTGCTGAAAAGAATGTATATTCTGCAGCCTTTGGATGAAATGTCCTGTATATATCTGTTAGGTCCATTCCTTCTATGACCTCATTTAGTCCAGATGCCTCTCTGTGTATTTTTTCCCGGGATGACCTATCAATTGATGAGAGTGGGGTGTGAAAATCACCCACCACCACTGTGTTTGGTGTTATCTGTGACCTTAGTTCTAATAGTGTTTGTTTGACGAATTTGGGAGCCCCCATGTTAGGTGCATATATGTTTAGGATTGTAATGTCCTCCTGTTGGAGTGTGCCCTTAATCAATATAAAGTGACCTTCCTTATCTTTCTTGACTAACGTTGGACTAAAGTCTAGCTTGTCAGATATTAGGATAGCAGCCCCTGCTTGTTTCCTGGGACATTTGCTTGAACCATCGTCTTCCAACCTTTCACCCTAAGATAATGTCTATCCTTTGTAGAAAGGTGAGTTTCTTGGAGACAACAAATTGTAGGATCCTGCTTTTTAACCCAGTCTGCAAACCTATGTCTTTTCGTTGGGGCATTGACGCCGTTGATATTAAGAGATATTATTGAAAGGTGTGTATTTATGTTTGCCATTTTTTTGTGTGGTTCCATTTCTACCTGTGCTCTCCTGTGTTAAGTAGTATTTGAGTATTGCTTGTTTTTTCCAGGTTCCTTATATGTGTGCTTTTCCTTTTCTTCAGCATGGAGGATTCTATCAAGTATTTTCTGTAGAGCTGGTTTTGTCTTCAAATACTCCTTTAACCTGCTTTTGTCATGGAATGTCCTTATTTCTCCATCCATTTGAATGGATAGCTTTGCAGGATAAAGTAACCTTGGTTGACAGTTGTTGTCTTTCAGAACTGGAATATATCACTCCAAGCCCTTCTGGCTTTTAAAGTTTGTGTTGAATAATCTGCTGTAATCCTTGATGGGCTTGCCTTTGTAGGTAACTTGATTTTTCTCTCTAACTGCTTTCAATATTTTTTCTTTCGTTTGTGTGCTTGGTAGTTTGATTATAATATGGCGAGGAGAGGTTCTTTCCAGGTTTTGTCTGGCTGGGGTTCTAAAGGCTTCCTGTATCTGCACTGGCACCTCTTTCCCAATTTGAGGGAAGTGTTGTTCTATGATTTCGTCAAAGACACCTACTATGCCTTTGGCGTGGGATTCTTCTCCTTCTACTATGCCCTGAATTCTTATATTCGATCATTTCATAGTGTCCCAAATATCTTGAAATTCCCACTCTCACTTTTCTATAAGCTTTCTTTCTCTTTGTTGGACTGTATTAGATATGCCACCTGGTCTTCTAGCTTAAATATTCTGTCCCGTTCTTCATCCATTCTACTGGTTTGGTTTTCTACAGAGGTTTTTATTTCATTAACTGTGTTCTTCATTGCTTGTAATTCTGACTGGTTTTTCTTTGTTATTTTTATTTCCTTATTTATGTCTTGTATCACCTTCTTCATTTCATTAAATTGGTGTCTGTCTTCTTTGATTTCCTCTTTGATTCCTTTGATTTCCTCTTTGATTCCTTTTATTTGTTCTTTGACTTCTTCAAACATATTTACAATCATTTTTTTGAAATCTTTCTCAGGCATTTCCTCTAACTTTTTCTCACTGGAGGTCATTTCTGATGCATTAATACTTTTAAGTGGATTTATATCGTCTTGCTTTTTAGTGTTTCTTGTGTTATAATGTATATATATTTGCATCTTGGATTAAGCTAATGCTTGGATTTTCTAGCTAGCTGGGTATTCTTAGCTGCATCAATTGATTTGATGTTATATATCTTCAGGGTAGGAGCTTAAGGTCTTAGGTGTGGCTCTTAGGACTCCCAGAATATGTACAAAGGTGTTCTTAGGGGTTGAGTTTCCCTGCTGTGGGAGTATTCAAGTAGGCTAAGTGGAATAAAATACAGGTAGGTTCTAAAATTTAACTAAACACTGTACACATTCAATCAATAATAGCACCAAGTATTTATGCCAGATCCTCTATCAACAAAGAGGTTAAGATTTCTTATCAGTTGAGGGATCCAAGTCAGTTTGTGACCAAGTGAGACCCTTCATTGGTGCAATCCCAGTTACCTTGCATGATTTTGCTGTCAGTCAAGTTGCTGGCTGTGTCGTTGGGCTGCTGTTCTGATTTCTGGAGCTCAGCACTGGCTTTTCCTCTGGGGCAAACCAAGCCTGGCCACTGTGGCCCTGCAGATCGCCACCCCCGCTGCTGGAACCACTACTGCTACTGCTGAAACTGTTGCTGGATCTGTCGCTGCTGCTACTAAAGCTGCCACTGCTGGGTCTGTCACTGCTGCTGCTGAAGCTGCTGCTGCTGCTGTAGCTGCCACTGCTGGAGCCACCGCTGCTGCCGCTGAAGCTGCCACTACTGGATCCGCAGCTGCTAGGGCCACTGTTGCTGTTGCCGGAGCCACCGATGTTGCTGCCAGACTCTGCTCCTACTTGGGTCCTGCTGTCGGCTCAAGTCAGCATGGCCAGGTCCCAAGACCGCTGCTCTGTTGGCTGGAGCTGGGCACAGGCAGTGAGGGAGGGGAGGGAGCCACAGCTGCTCTAGTTCTCTCGCTGTTCCATATGTTCTTCTACCTTGTGATCTGCTCCTCCGTTTTCACTGCCATTCTCCCTTCACGTTTCTTGATTTGCGGAGAGCTCTGGTGTGAGTGGAAGCTCCCCTCACCTGGCTTTTCCTGTGGCTCTAGCCCAGCCTGGTGGCTTTCTGGTGTGTTGCCGCCGCTGCAGTCGGCAGACCTGCCAGGGCCACTTTTGCTGGCCTGTGTAGGCTCTGGATGCTCTGGGTCTCTCCTACTTCTCCCCTGCTGTTTTAATTTCCTATACACCTCACTTTTTAGTAAAAGTGTGTATTTTGCTGAGTTTTTTTGGTCTTTTTCCCTCCTATGCTACTTTGGCGTGGTACCTATACTGCCATATTAACCAGAAGTCCCCAGTTTTTCTTTTTTAAATCAATTGAAATTTCTTTTAATTAAAAGACTAAGGGACAAGAAGCTTCTTTGTTACAGTACATTACATATGGCTCTTACATAGAGGAAAATAGACATCAGGGAGTCAAATGCTCTTACCAGCACACAAATCAAGTGAACAGAAGCAAGATTTTGTCTACTAACACTGAGATTGTAATTCATCTTTACATGCAATATATTCTTTGGTAGACTTAATCACTCAGTGGAATTACAGAATTGCAAAAGAAAACATATAAAATCTGAACATAGTACTTAAATGCTACACAGAAAAGGCCAACTCAATCTTTCAAGGTTTTAAAATATTTTCTTAAAATTAGCATAAGATAAAGTTGAGTAAATGATTTTTCAAAATCATCTTCCATGTTGCTTCTGATCATTGGAGAAATGGAAATTAATCTGAAGAGTATGGAATATCCTTCAAACTCTTGGAGGATGGCTACCACTTTGGTCCCTTTTTCTTTCCAGAACATATTTATAAGGCATCATTTTGAAACTACTGTTGAAAACATCCTAATTAATCCTCTAACGTCAGCAGCATATTTTTACTACCACCATCACACTATTAATGTCCTTGGAGTTTCACCTTTTCCTGTACCAGGAGTGAAAGGTATTTAGGATAAATGACTACAAAACAAAAAGAGAAATCTGAGAAACACATTATCTTTCTAAATTTCTAGTTAAAGGTCATCTTCTCAATAAAGACCACCCAATACATCTATGTATCCAGACATCAGCACTATATTCCATCATAAACTATAACACAGTTTTGGTATACTTGTGACCTTGTTATGCATCCTCATTTAGCATGTGTGCAATAAATTAGAATTAAATAGTTTTTGTTTGTGTTTATGTTTGTACATGAAGTTGAGAGAATAAGGACATTAATGATGCTGATAAGGACCGAGAACAGTTTCTAGAGTTCTTTGTTTTGACAATTTCTCAAATAAAACAATGTATAAATAACTCTGGAGACAGAGAACAGACTGTGGAAACAATCACCAGCAGCCTTCATAATAATCAGGATAAATTGTACCATACATCATACCTTACAAGTTGGTCCTGACACAAATTCATTTCTTATGCTAGGTGAACTTGGGAAATTTATTTCTCTTTGTGGACCTATATTAGGTTTCTCCTAAGAGATAAGCCAATAGAAGATGATAATGATTGATTGACTTATTGATAGATAGATGATAGGTGGTAGGTTGTATGGCTATAGAGAGATAAAGATTTATGAGAGGAGATTAATTAGGGAAGTTGACTCATGTTGAGACTGAGAGGTTCCATGACAGCATGTCTGAAAGATGGAGACCCTGGGATACCAGTAATATGCTTCTGTCAAATTACAAATCTCTAGAACCAAGGAAGCTAATGATGTAATTCTGTCTCAGAATTCTGAGCAAGGCCTTTTGGGGCAATAGGGCAAGCCCAAGAGTCCATCAGCCTTTAAATTCCTTCATCCATGCTAACCCAAGATATTTCAGGCACCCCCAATTTGCTATAGTGTGCCATTGTCTTTTCATCCATGTTTCTGTCAAAAAATTAAATAAACTGTTAGTGCTTTTCCTAATTTACAAGCTGAAACCTGAGATTCAGAATCCTACTTAGAAAGTACATATCAATAAATGAAACAAGATCCAAATTCATGGTCTTTTTTACCATCTTCTCCAAACACATAACATCCACTTCTTTATGTATCTCCCAGATTTTTGCTAGTGTAATTAGAAAACAGAAAGCACAAGTATTTAATTTCCTTTGTTATTAGACATCAGCAGTCTTCTTTCCATTAAAATCTTATCTTATGGTTAATGAGGCACTTCAGTTTTTGTAGGAAGATAATATTTTATTTTGCTGATATATAAGTTCTTAATTTTGAGAGCCTTCTGAAATTTATTGAAACCCCATTAATTTCCTAGACTATTCTGTGCACATATACACCAGGCTCTATAGATGCCAATCATGATTAAAAGAAACATATATAAGACAGTATTTCCTTATTTAAGGAGCTTAGAATCCAAAAGAGATCCAGAAACACAAAGCTGATTATATTAAAGTCAGGAGCCCTGAGAACTGAGTATACGCATACATGCGTTATTCATTGTATATTTTCTTTCCCAGTGCTTTGTTATTGTCATTGTTTTGTCATGTAGGGTCTCACTCTAGCTCAGGCTGGCCTGGAATTAGTCTCAGGGTGGTCTTGAACTCATAGCAATCCTCCTACCTCTGCTTCTTGAGTGCTGAGATTAAAGGCATGGGCCACCATGCCTGGCTGTCCCAGTACTCTTTGAGATAGTTTATTAACTCCGTGGTTTTTCACAGTATTTATGACATACAATCTATTAAGCAAACTTTTTGTGTTCTGTCTGAATTTACAGAGATGCTTCAACTGTTGTCACAACAACAGGAAGGCCACATAAGGATGGATAGGCCCAGTCATTTCTGCCTGGTGGGGATACCCTGAGCATGCTCGCACTTGCACACAAACACACATGCACACACACACACACACACACACACACACACACACACACACACACACAAACACACATGAGAACAATAAAAGCAGGAACTTGATATGCATTTTTTTAATTAGATAGATACAAAGGGTTAGTAAATGACCATTTATCTAGACATAGAAGCAAGTATTGAACAGACTTAAAGACAGTAAATCACAGAGTGGTTCTTGTGTGCTAATGCTGAATGTGTAAATTGCTACCTGCATGATCACAGAATATCCTGAAGAACTACGCTTCCCTCACAATAACAGAAGAGATAATATTTGAAAGCTTAAAAACCTTATATTCTCAATTAAAGTTAGATTTATAGAACAGTTTTTATTGTTTTATTTTATTTTATTTTGTATTTTTATTTTTTTTCTTTTCACAATTTTTATAAACATTTTCCATGATTATAAAAAGTATCCCATGCTAATACCATCCTTCACCCCCCCCCCGCACTTTCTCCTGTGAAATTCTATTCTCCATCATATTACCTTCCCTTCTCAATCATTCTATTACATATACACAATAACAACCTATTAAGTACCCTCCTCTCTTCCTTTCTCTTCCCTTTATATCTCCTTTTTAATGAACTGGGCTCTGCTGCTAAGTATTTTCCATCTCACGCAGACCCAATCATCTGTAGCTAGGATCAACATATGAGGGAGAACATGTGGTACTTGGCTTTCTGGGCCTGGGTTACCTCACTTAGTATAATCCTTTCCAAATCCATCCATTTATCTGAAAATTTCATAAATTCATTTTTCTTTACTGCTGAGTAAAACTCCATTGTATAAATGTGCCACATCTTCATTATCCACTCATCAGTTGAGGGACATATAGGCTGATTCCATTTCCCAGCTATTATATATTGAGCAGCAATAAACATGATTGAGCTCGTACTTCTAAGGAAATGAGATTGGTACTTAGGATATATGCCCAGGAGTGCTATAGCTGGGTCATATGGTAGATCAATCTTTAGCTGTTTTAGGAACCTCCACACTGTTTTCCACAATGGCTGGACCAGATTGCATTCCCACCAGCAGTGTAGAAGGGTTCCTCTTTTTCCACATCCCCACCAACATTTATGATCATTGGTTTTCATGATGGTGGCCAATCTGACAGGAGTGAGATGGAATCTCAATGTAGTTTTAATCTACATTTCCCTGATGACTAGTGACGTAGAACATCTTTTTAGATGCTGATATGCCTTTGTATTTCTATCTTTGAGAATGCTCTATTTAGCTCCATAGCCCATGTTTTGATTGGCTTGTTTGATTCCTTATTATTTAACTTTTTGAGTTCTTTGTATCTCCTAGATATTAATCCTCTATCAGATATATAGCTGACAAAGATTTTTTCCCATTCTGTAGGTTGCCTCTTTGCTTTTTTTCACTGTGTCCTTTGCAGTGCAAAATCTTTGTAATTTCATGAGGTCCCAGTGATTAATCTGTGGTTTTATTGCCTGAGCAATTGGGGTTGTATTCAGAAAGTCTTTGCCAAGACCAATATGTTGAAGGATTTCCCCTACTTTTTCCTCTAGCAGTTGCAGAATTTCAGGTCTGATGTGAAGGTCTTTAATCCATTTGGACTTAATTCTTTTGCATGGAGAGATGAAAGAATCTATTTCATCCTTCTACAGATATATATCCAGTTTTCCCAAAACCATTTGCTGAAGAGGCTGTCTTTTCTCCAATGAGTATTTTTGGCATTTTTATTGAATATCAGGTGGCTATAGCTACTTGGGCTTATATCTGGGTCCTCTATTCTGTACCACTGATCTACATGTCTGTTTTTGTGCCAATACCATGCTGTTTTTGTTACTATAGCTCTGTAGTATAGGTTAAAATCAGGTATCGTGATACCACCAACCTCATTTTTGTTGCTCAGTATTATTTTAGATATTCGAGGTTTTTTGTGTTTCCAAATTAATTTTTGGATTGTTTTTTCTATTTCCATGAAGAATGCCATTGGAATTTTGATAGGGATTGCATTAAATGTGTAGATTGCTTTATGTAAGATTGCCATTTTCGCAATATTGATTCTTCCAATCCAGGAACAAGGGATGTTTTTCCACTTTCTAGTGGCTTCTGCAATTTCTTGCTTGAGTGTTTTAAAGTTCTCATTGTAGAGATTCTTTACTTCCATGGTTAGGTTTATTCCAAGGTACTTTATTTATTTTTTTGATGCAATTGTGAATGGGAGTGATTCTCTTATTTCATCCTCTGTGTGTTTGTTGTTAGCATATATGAAGGCTACTGATTTCTGTATATTTATTTTGTATCCTGCTACATGGCTGTAGGTTTTGATCAGCTCTAACAGTTTGCTAGTGGAGTCTTTACGGTCCTTTATGTATAGAATCATGTCATCTGCAAAAAATGATCACTTGATTTCTTCCTTTCCAATTTGTATCCCTTTTATGTGTGTCTCTTGCTTTATTGCTATGGCTAAGACTTTCAAAACTATATTAAATAATAATGGGGACAGTGGACACCCTTGTCTTGTTCCTGATTTTAGTGGGAAAGCTTCCATTTTTTCCCCATTTAGTAATATGTTGGATGTAGGCTTGTCATAAATAGCTTTTATTATATTGAGATATGTTACTTCTATTCCCAGTCTCTGTAAGCCTTTTATCATGAAGGGATATTAGATTTTATCAAATGCTTTCTTTGTGTCTAACGAGATGATCATGTGATTTTTGTCCTTCAACCCATTTATATAATGTATTACATTTATAAATTTGCATTTATTGAACCATCCCTGCATCTCTGGGATAAAGCCTACTTGGCCAGGGTGAATGATCTTTTTGATAGATTCTTGTATTCTGTTTGCCAGTATTTTGTTGAGAATTTTTGCATTTATGTTCATGAGGGAGTTTAGTCTGTAATTTTCTTTTTTTGTTCTATCTTGGCCTGGTTTTGGTATCCGCATGATGCTGGTTTCATAGAAGGAGTTTGGTACAATTCCTTCTTTTCCTATTTCCTGGAAAAGCATAAGAAGTAATGGTGTTAGCTCTTCCTTGAAGGTCTGGTAAAATTCAGCAGTGAATCCATCTAGGTATGGGCTTTTTTTAGTTGGGTGATTATTGATAACTGCTCGGATCTCCATGCGTATTATAGGTCTATTTAAGTGATTAATCTCATTTTGATTTAATTTAGGTAGGTCATATAAATCAAGAAAATCATCCATTTCTTCAGATTTTCATACATTGTGGAGTATATGCTTTTATAGTATGGCACTATGATTTTTTGAATTTCTCTGGAATCTGTTGTGATGTTACCTTTTTCAACTCTGATTTTATTAATATGTGTCTCTTCTCTCTTTCTTTTGGTCAGATTTGCTAAGGGTTTGTCAATCTTGTTTATCCTTTCAAAGAACCAACTCTTTGTTTCATTAATTCTTTGGATTTTTTTTTTTGTTTCTATTTCATTAATTACTGCCCTAATCTTTATTATTTCTTCCCATCTACTGATTTTTGGTTTGCCTTGTTCTTCTTTTTCCAAGTCTTTGAGGTGAAGCATTAGGTAGTTTACTTGTGACCTTCCTAATTCCTTTTTTTTTTTAAATTTTTAAAATGTTATTAACATTTTCCATGATTATAAAAAAAATCCCAATGTAATTTCCTCCCTCCCCACCCCCACACTTTCCCCTTAGAAATTCCATTCTCCATCATATTACCTCCCCATCTCAATCATTGTACTTACATATATACAATATCAACCTATTAAGTATCCTCTTCCCTTCCTTTCTCTTCCCTTTATGTCTCCTTTTTAACTTACTGGCCTCTGCTACCAAGTATTTTCCTTCTCAGGCAGACCCAATCATCTGTAGCTAGGATCAACATATGAGAGAGGACATGTGGCGCTTGGCTTTCTGTGCCTGGATTACCTCACTTAGTATAATCCTTTCCAGGTCCAATCATTTTTCTGCAAATTTCATAACTTCATTTTTCTATACTGCTGAGTAGAACTCCATTGTATAAATGTGCCCACATCTTCATTACCCACTCATCAGTTGAGGGACATTTAGGCTGGTTCCATTTCCCAGTTATTATAAATTGAGCAGCAATAAACATGAAAGAGCATGTACTTCTAAGGAAATGAGATGAGTCCTTTGGATATATGCCTAGGAGCGCTATAGCTGGGTCATATGGTAGATCAATCTCTAGCTGCTTTAGGAACCTCCACACTGTTTTCCACAATGGCTGGACCAGATTGCATTCCCACCAGCAGTGCAGAAGGGTTCCTTTTTTTCCACATCCCCGCCAACATTTATGATCATTTGTTTTCATGATGGTGGCCAATCTGACAGGAGTGAGATGGAATCTCAATGTAGTTTTAATCTGCATTTCCCTGATGACTAGTGACATAGAACATCTTTTTAGATGCTGATATGCCTTTGTATTTCTTCCTTTGAGAATGCTCTATTTAGCTCCATAGCCCATTTTTTGATTGGCTTGTTTGATTCCTTATTATTTAACTTTTTGAGTTCTTGGAGTATCCTAGATATTAATCCTCTATCAGATATATGGCTGGCGAAGATTTTTTCCCATTCTGTAGGTTGCTTCTTTGCTTTTTTCACTGTGTCCTTTGCAGAGCAAAATCTTTGTAATTTCACGAGGTCCCAGTGATTAATCTGTGGTTTTATTGCCTGAGCAATTGGGGTTGTATTCAGAAAGTCTTTGCCAAGACCAACATGTTGAAGGGTTTCCCCTACTTTTTCCTCTAGCAGTTTCAGAGTTTCAGGTCTGATGTGAAGGTCTTTAATCCATTTGGACTGAATTCTTGTGCATGGTGAGAGAGAAGAATCTATTTTCATCCTTCTGCAGATATATATCCAGTTTTCCCAACACCATTTGCTGAAGAGGCTGTCTCTTCTCCAATGAGTATTTTTGGCATTCCTATCGAATATCAGGTGGCTATAGCTACTTGGGCTTACATCTGGGTCCTCTATTTTGTTCCACTGATCTACATGTCTGTTTTTGTGCCAGTACCATGATGTTTTTGTTACTATGGCTCTGTAGTATAGGTTAAAATCAGGTATGGTGATACCACAAGCCTCGTTTTTGTTGCTCAGTATTATTTTAGATATTCGAGGTTTTTTGTGATTCCAAATGAATTTTTGGATTGTTTTTTCTATTTCCATGAAGAAAGCCTTTGGAATTTTGATAGAGATTGCATTAAATGTCTAGATTGCTATAGGTAAGATTGCCATTTTCACAATATTGATTCTTCCAATCCAGGAACAAGGGAAGTTTCTCCATTTTCTAGTGTCTTCTGCAATTTCTTGCTAGAGTATTTTAAAGTTCTCATTGTAGAGATTCTTTACTTCCTTGGTTAGGTTTATTCCAAGGTAGTTTATTTTTTTTTTTTTGATGCAATTGTGAATGGGAGTGATTCTCTGATTTCATCCTCTGTGTGTTTGTTGTTAGCATATATGAAGGATACTGATTTCTGTGTATTTATTTTGTATCCTGCTACATGGATGTAGGTTTTGATCAGCTCTAACAGTTTGCTAGTAGAGACTTTAGGGTCTTTTATGTATAGAATCATGTCATCTGCAAATAATGATAACTTGATCTCTTCCTTTCCAAATTGTGTCCCTTTTATGTGTGTCTCTTGCCTTATTGCTATGGCTAAGACTTCCAAAACTATATTAAATAAAACTGGGGAAAGTGGACACCCTTGTCTTGTTCCTTATTTTAGTGGAAAAGCTTCCATTTTTCCCCATTTAGTAATATGTTGGCTGTAGGCTTGTCATAAATAGCCTTAATTATATTGAGACATGTTCCTTCTATTCCTAGTTTCTGTAGGACTTTTATCAGGAAGGGATGTTGGATTTTGTCAAATGCTTTCTCTGCGTCTAAGGAGATGATCATGTGATTTTTGTCCTTCAACCCTTTTATGTAATGTATTACATTTATAGATTTGCGTATGTTGAACCATCCCTGCATCTCTGGGATAAAGCCTACTTGGTCAGGGTGAATGATCTTTTTGATATACTCTTGTATTCTGTTTGGCAATATTTTGTTGAGAATTTTTGCATTTATGTTCATGAGGGAGATTGGTGTGTAATTTTCTTTTTTTGTCCCATCTTTGCCTGGTTTTGGAATCAGGATGATGCTGGCCTCATAGAAGGAGTTTGGTAGAATTCCTTCTTTTTCTATTTCCTGGAAAAGCTTAAGAAGCAATGGTGTTAGCTCTTCCTTAAAGGCATGGTAATATTCAGCAGTGAATCCATCCGGGCCTGGGCTTTTTTCAGTTGGGAGATTGTTGATAACTGTTCAGATCTCCATGTTTGTTATAGTTCTATTTAAGTGATTAATCTCATTTTGATTTAATTTATGTAGGTCATATAAATCAACTAAATCATCCATTTTTTTCAGATTTTCATACATTGTGGAGTATATGCTTTTATATTATGGCCCTATGATTTTTTGAATTTCTCTGGAATCTGTTGTGATGTTACCTTGTTCATCTCTGATTTTATTAATTTGTGTCTCTTCTCTCTTTCTTTTGGTCAGATTTGCTAAGGGTTTATCAATCTTGTTTATCCTTTCAAAGAACAACTCTTTGTTTCATTATTTCTTTGGATTGTTTTTTTTTTGTTTGTTTGTTTGTTTCTATTTCATTAATTTCTGCCCTAATTTTTATTATTTCTTCCTCTCTACTGATTTTTGGTTTGCCTTGTTCTTCTTTTTCCAAGGCTTTAAGGTGAAGTATTAGGTCGTGTACTTGCAACCTTTCTTATTTCTTAATATAAGCACTTAAGGCTATAAATTTACCTCTTAGAACTGCCTTCATTGTGTCCCAGAGATTTTTGTATGTTGTTTTCTCATTATCGTTTGACTCTATAAATTTTTTTATTTCCTTCTTGATTTCTTCCTTGACCCACTCATCATTTAGTAGTGGATTGTTTAGTTTCCATGATTTTGTGTATGCTCTATAGCCTTTTTTGCTACTGATTTTTAGTTTAATTCCATTGTGGTCAGATAAAATGAAAGGAATTATTTCAATTTTCCTGAATTTGTTAAGATTTGCTTTGTGTCCTAATATATGGTTTATTTTAGAGAATGTTCCATGTGCTGCTGAAAAGAATGTATATTCTGCAGCCTTTGGATGAAATGTCCTGTATATATCTGTTAGGTCCATTCCTTCTATGACCTCATTTAGTCCAGATGCCTCTCTGTTTATTTTTTCCCCAGATGACCTGTCAATTGATGAGAGTGGGGTATTAAAATCACCTACCACCACTGTGTTTGGTGTTATCTGTGACCTTAGTTCTAATAGTGTTTGTTTGACGAATTTGGGAGCCTCCATGTTAGGTGCATATATGTTTAGGATTGTAATGCCCTCCTGTTGGAGTGTGCCCTTAATCAATATAAAGTGACCTTCCTTATCTTTCTTGACTAACGTTGGACTAAAGTCTACCTTGTCAGATATTAGGATAGCAGCCCCTGCTTTTTTTCTGGGCCCATTTGCTTGAAACACCATCTTCCAACCTTTCACCCTAAGATAATGTCTATCCTTTGTAGAAAGGTGAGTTTCTTGGAGACAACAAATTGTAGGATCCTGCTTTTTAACCCAGTCTGCAAACCTATGTCTTTTCGTTGGGGCATTGAGGCCATTGATATTAAGAGATATTATTGAAAGGTGTGTATTTATGTTTGCCATTTTTTTGTGTGGTTCCATTTCTACCTGTGCTCTCCTGTGTTAAGTAGTATTTGAGTATTGCTTGTTTTTTCCAGGTTCCTTATATGTGTGCTTTTCCTTTTCTTCAGCATGGAGGATTCTATCAAGTATTTTCTGTAGAGCTGGTTTTGTCTTCAAATACTCCTTTAACCTGCTTTTGTCATGGAATGTCCTTATTTCTTCATCCATTTGAATGGATAGCTTTGCAGGATAAAGTAACCTTGGTTGACAGTTGTTATCTTTCAGAACTTGGAATATATCACTCCAAGCCCTTCTGGCTTTAAAATTTGTGTTGAATAATCTGCTGTAATCCTGATGGGCTTGCCTTTGTAGGTAACTTGATTTTTCTCTCTAACTGTTTTCAATATTTTTTCTTTGGTTTGTGTGCTTGGTAGTTTGATTATAATATGGCAAGGAGAGGTTCTTTCCAGGTTTTGTCTGCCTGGGGTTCTAAAGGCTTCCTGTATCTGCACTGGCACCTCTTTCCCAATTTGGGGGAAGTGTTCTTCTATGATTTCGTCGAAGACACCTACTATGCCTTTGGCGTGGAATTCTTCTCCTTCTACTATGTCCTGAATTCTATATATGATCTTAAATAGTGTCCCAAATATCTTGAAATTCCCACTCATACTTTTCTATTAGTTTGTCTTTCTCTTTGTTGGACTGTATTAGATCTGCCACCTGGTCTTCTACCTTAGATTTCTGTCCTCTCCTTCATCCATTCTATTGGTGAGATTTTCTACAGAGTTTTTTTATTTCATTAACTGTGTTCTTCATTGCTAGTAATTCTGACTGGTTTTTCTTTATTATTTTTATTTCCTTATTTATGTCTTGTATTGAACTCCTTATTTCATTAAATTGGTGTCTGACTTCTTTGATTTCCTCTTTGATTCCTTTCATTTGTTCTTTGACTTCTTCAAACATATTTACAATCATTTTTTTGAAATCTTTCTCAGGCATTTCCTCTAACTTTTTCTCACTGGAGGTCATTTCTGGTGCATTAATACTTTTAAGTGGATTTATATCGTCTTGCTTTTTAGTGTTTCTTGTGTTATAATGTATATATTTTTGCATCTTGGATTATGCTAATGCTTGGATTTTCTAGCTATCTGGGTATTCTTAGCTGTATCAATTGATTTGATGTTATATATCTTCAGGGTAGGAGCTTAAGGTCTTAGGTGTGGCTCTTAGGACTCCCAGAATATGTACAAAGGTGTTCCTAGGGGTTGAGTTTCCCTGCTATGGGAGTATTCAGGTAGGCTGAGTGGAATAAAATACAGGTAGGTTCTAAAATTTAACTAAACACTGTACACATTCAATCAATAATAGCACCAAGTATTTATGCCAGAGTAGTTATTTTAAAAACCAGATCCTCTATCAACAAAGAGGTTAATATTTCTTATCAGTTGAGGGATCCACGTCAGTTTGTGACCAAGTGAGACCCTTCATTGGTGCAATCCCAGTTACCTTGGATGATTTTGGTCTCAGTCAAGTTGCTGGCTGTGTCATTGGGCTGCTGTTCTGATTTCTGGAGCTTGGCACTGGCTTTTCCTCTGGGGCAAACCAAGCCTGGCAACTGTGGCCCTGCAAATCGCCACCCCCACTGCTGGAACCACTACTGCTACTGCTGAAACTGTTGCTGGATCTGTCGCTGCTGCTACTAAAGCTGCCACTGCTGGGTCTGTCACTGCTGCTGCTGAAGCTGCTGCTGCTGCTGCTGCTGTAGCTGCCACTGCTGGAGCCACTGCTGCTGCCGCTGAAGCTGCCACTACTGGATCCGCAGCTGCTAGGGCCACTGTTGCTATTGCCGGAGCCACTGATGTTGCTGCCAGACTCTGCTCCTGCTTGGGTCCTGCTGTCGGCTCAAGTCAGCATGGCCAGGTCCCAAGACCGCTGCTCTGTTGGCTGGAGCTGGGCACAGGCAGTGAGGGAGGGAAGGGAGCCACAGCTACTCTAGTTCTCTCGCTGTTCCACATGTTCTTCTACCTTGTGATCTGCTCCTCCGTTTTCACTGCCATTCTCCCTTCACGTTTCTTGATTTGTGGAGAGCTCTGGTGTGAGTGGACGCTCCCCTCACCTGGCTTTTCCTGTGGCTCAAGCCCAGCCTGGTGGCTTTCTGGTGTGCTGCCGCCACTGCAGTCGGCAGACCTGCCAGGGCCACTTTTGCTGGCCTGTGTAGACTCTGGATCTCTCCTACTTCTCCACTGCTATTTTAATTTCCTATACACCTCACTTTTTAGTAAAAAAGTAGGGTCTCTCCTACTTCTCCACTGCTGTTTTAATTTCCTATACACCTCACTTTTTAGTAAAAGTGTGTATTTTGCTGAGTTTTTTTGGTCTTTTTCCCTCCTATGCTACTTTGGCATGGTACCTATACCGCCATATTAACCAGAAGTCCCCAGTTTTTCTTTTTTATATCAATTGAAATTTCTTTTAATTAAAAGACTAAGGGACAAGAAGCTTCTTTGTTATAGTACATTACATATGGCTCTTACATAGAGGAAAATAGACATCAGGGAGTCAAATGTTCTTACCAGCACACACAAATCAAGTGAACAGAAGCAAGACTGTCTACTAACACTGAGATTGTAATTCATCTTTACATGCAATATATTCTTTGGTAGACTTAATCACTCAGTGGAATTACAGAATTGCAAAAGAAAACGTTTAAAATCTGAACATAGTACTTAAAAGCTACACAGAAAAGGTCAACTCAATCTTTCAAGGTTTTAAAATATTTTCTTAAAATTAGTATAAGATAAAGTTGAGTAAATGACTTTTCAAAATCATCTTCCATGTTGCTTCTGATTATTGGAGAAATGGAAATTAATCTGAAGAGTATGGAATATCCTTCAAACTCCTGGAGGATGGCTACCACTTTTGTCCCCTTTTCTTTCCAGAGCATATTTATAAGGCATCATTTTGAAACTACTGTTGAAAACATCCTAATTAAGCCTCTAACGTCAGCAGCATATTTTTTAAAATATTTTTATTTATTTATTTATTTGAGAGTGACAGACACAGAGAGAAAGACAGATAGAGGGAGAGAGAGAGAATGGGCACGCCAGGGCTTCCAGCCTCTGCAAACGAACTCCAGACGCGTGTGCCCCCTTGTGCATCTGGCTAACGTGGGACCTGGGGAACCGAGCCTCGAACTGGGGTCCTTAGGCTTCACAGGCAAGCGCTTAACTGCTAAGCCATCTCTCCAGCCCAAGCAGCAGCATATTTTTACTACCACCACCACACTATTAATGTCCTTGGAGTTTCACCTTTTCCTGTACCAGGAGTGAAAGGTGTTTAGGATAAATGACTACAAAACAAACAGAGAAATCTGAGAAAGGGGCATTAAATCATTTCAAGCTGTTATACATCAAGGCCCAATATATTTTTTTTCAGTGCTGATTTGGTGTGACACTTTTTGCTTTGTGTAATAAATGACTTACTCATTAAGAGATCTTATCATGAATTAAAGACAGCATTTTCCTTTTAAATTAAAACCTTCCCACTGTGAATAGAGAATTGAAAATTTGAATGTTCTTTGGGTGACTTGAGATTTGTGTCATTGTAATTCCATATGGAGCTATTTCCTTTAAGCCACTTACACTGCTACATTTCTAAACTCATCTAGGAAAGCCTTCAAATAAATAAAGCATCTGAACTTTTCTCCCATAGATGGGTTCTCTGTACAGAAGGGCTTCCACTCATATAGCTGCCACTTTAATGAAGAGTTTGTAGCAATGATGCCCCAACTAATAGTCCTTTCATACAACAGTCTGGACAGGAGTAACACACTGTGCAGGAGAGCTGTCTGTCTCTGAGGATAAGGTTGATCGGTTGGAAATTTCTCTCTGGAGTTCCTCGACTTTTTTCTGAAGGTCTGCTCACTTAGCAAGAAGTTCTTTATATCTGCTATGACTAGGTTCCTGTGGCTTCATCCGTGGGTTCCACCTTATGTAATATCCCACCCAGAGCTCTAGGTGGCGCATGCTGGCGACTGGATAAAGGACATGATTAGAGTAGCTCCCATAAAGAGGATTAGTGAAGTCTTCCAGCTGGCTATTTGTGTAAGACCACAGTGAAACAGTCCTTTTAGGAAGATTCTGTTTTCCTCTCTGTTGTTCAGTGTTACAAAGGAATGTTCAGTGCACCACCACAGATGTCTTCCCTGACTTCACCTTGTCAGCAATCCTAAGAGCCCCTGCAAGAATGAGCTTAATATGTTCTAGCCAATGAGTAGATTACAAATTAGACAACCAGCGAGTTTCCTCAATGTTAGGATACACAGTCTCCTTAAGTTTCCGTAGTGATTCTCTCATAACATGAATATTGTGAATATCCAGAAAAACTAGTTCAGCATTTTGATAGGCATTTTCACTTTCATAACCTCCACCCTTTGCCTTATTTGCAACAGCATTAACACTTGGCCGGGCATCAAATATAAAGATTTTGTGCCACTGGGCATTGGAATCCGTGATAGCTTGAAGATGTTTCTCATCTTCTTTGCTTTGATTCCCACTCACTCCTACCATGGGCTGGCTGCATCTAGTGATTGTGGCTTGACTTTCAGGGTGAATCCATGATAAAAGTGGGATCCGTCCCCTTGACCTGAAGGATGCCACTCTTTTCAATTCTTCATCAGGAATGTTTGCTGGCACCACCAAGAGAGCAGGATACGTGTCACAAAGTTCACAGCGTTCACTTATCTTTGTTATTCTCCAGCTTTCATTTGGGATTCCCTGTCTTCTGTACTCTAAAAGAGGGTCATATAGTTTCCACCCATTTTCAGGGAATACTTCTTTATATTCAAAAGCAAAAACAGGCAAGTTCTGGAGATGGGAAATGCATATTTCATTAGATTCTCAAATATGGATCTCCTTGTTCGCCCCTCAGGCTTATGAGCAAATCGTAAATTCCTAATATCCTTGCACACAGTTTCCAGTCTGCATGAATGTTCACCTCAGCTAGAAGCACCACCAATTTTTTCTACTCTACTAATCAATCCAAGTGAAGCATCTAGAACAAATGGGGGATCCTGTTCCATGCTTTTGAAATATAATCTGTAATTTGTGATAATCAGCGTTCCTCATACTGCACCAGTGAAGGGACATATGTAAGTTACATCTTTGGCCATGTCTTTAATATTTTCTCCTGGCAGCAAGGGTGGTTCTTCCGTTTCTGCTAATTTGACTCCCTCAGGACCCTCAAATCAGGAGAAAAGTTGTCTGCCAAAGTTGAAATGGAATCTGATGATAAAACAGAAGCTGATTTTGTATGCTCTGAGTTCTCTGAATGAGAAGTACAGGCAATTATAATTTTTGAGATGTTTTATCTTCACTTCAGATGATCTTCAAATGTCAATGGCTCTTAACACCTTAACTGGACAGCGAGTCGGCGCTGGGCGGCCGTGCTGCCGCGGGCTGCGCGCCGAGATTCTCGGATTCTCGCAGCTCGAGCTCTTCTCCACGGTGCGGCTGGGCAGAGGGGTGACAGACCGAACACCTGGCCGTGGCTGTGGTCGCGGGAGACGAGCGCGCAGGGCCGCAGCTACTGTCAGGCCCCAGTTTTTATTTTTAATACCAAAAGTTCCTGGGTACCATTGAGGCACTTTCTCTAATATTCATCTTATACAACAATGTTACATTTCTCAAAACTAGGAAAGTCATATTGATAGAATAGTATTAATAGATTTTCACTAGATCCCACTCACCCCACCTCCAAACGTACTTTTTCTGTTCCAGGATCCAATCCAGAATATTGTAATTTCTCCTTATGTCTCATCCGATCTGTGGCAATTTCTGGATCTGTCTCTATTATTAATGACCTTGACTTTTTTTTTTCAATTTTTTTTTTTTTTATTTATTTGAGAGCGACAGACACAGAGAGAAAGACAGATAGAGGAAGAGAGAATGGGTGCGCCAGGGCTTCCAGCCTCTGCAAAGGAACTCCAGACGCGTGCGCCCCCTTGTGCATCTGGCTAACGTGGGACCTGGGGAACCGAGCCTCGAACCGGGGTCCTTAGGCTTCACAGGCAAGCGCTTAACCACTAAGCCATCTCTCCAGCCCAATGACCTTGACATTTTTGGAAGCCTACTGGCTGGTTATTTTAGAGATCTACTTTAGATTTTAGAGCAGGCAGCCCCTCTCAGAGGGGGACTTTATATAAGGAAGCTCTGGATGAAAAGAGCCCCCTTCTTTCCTTCCACTCGGCTGCCAGTGCTGCGTGCTGCCTTCCAGCATGGACTGAGGACCGGTACAGACTGAAGACCAGTGTCAACTGAAGACCGGTGTGGATGAAAAGCAGAAGCTCCTCAGGAAGCCTACAGACCTTCAGTGCCAGATTGTGGCTGCTGAGGTATCTGGCCACGTGGACTGAGCACTAGCAGGTTCCTTGATTCTCAGGTCTTCAACTGCTACTGGGCTACCATAAGCTAATCCAATAAATTCCCTTTTTAAAATAATTCATTCTAGCAATCTGTTCCTCTAGAGAACCCTGACAGTGGATTTAGGGCCACCTGTACTAGTGTGCCTCATAGTGTATCAACGCTTATCTTGGCTTTCCTCCTTCTATATCCCAGACACTTTTTGTTCTGCCAGTTGCTAAAAATTTCTAATTTCTGCAAAACCTTGCTTAAAAAAAAAAAAAAAAAAAGGAGTTAGTATCATGCGCAGAGATAACAGACTAAGGGGATGAACTTCTTTTAGGGAGGAATTACTCTTTTCTGTATATATGACAAATATTAAATAACATCAGTCTGAAGAAAAGAAGGTGTGCCAGATATTCATGGTCACCTACTCCTGTTCTGGTTTAGACAAGATCTCAACATTCTATTTTTAAATGTCATAGTTTGTAAATAGCATATTACAGTGTTACAACTCAGGCTCAACACATTCCTATGCAGAAGTCATGAATGGAGCCCCTCAACATGGCTTAAAATTAAGAAAGCACAGATGTTATTAGAACTTGGGGAATATTTATTGTCTTCCTAAGAACAAAAGTCACCATGAATGAAACTGCGGCAGGGTCCAGTGTTGCACAAGTAAGACCACTGACTCTCAGAGTGCCGAGTGAGAATCCAACTGTCGGGGCTACACATCAGAGGCAGGGATCCCTGAGAACAGGCCCCTACTTCTCGAACTGCTTGGAATGACAGCTTTTATTGGATAAAACTACAAGATGTTTATTGCAAAAAACAGGATGGGAGTTAAACCATGAATCACACAACTTATATGTTACAGTTACAGCCATAAAAGTAATTTTAAACATAAAGGGGAATTCTTCACTTTACAGCAGGGACATTCCATTCTTAGAAGATTACAGGAAAAAAAAATGAATTTGTGAAACAGATCTGTTGGTTAGTTATAGGAAGCACTTGGGGGGTGTGAGGTAGGTCTGTCACAAAGAATCTCCAAATGTTCTGCTTTAGCTGCCCTTAAGGAATTTGCTTAACAATGTAGGCCTGGGATAATGTTATTCAGACCATCAACATCAGAGCATCCTGTTTATCCACCATCCTGATCTGCTTAAGCAAGTGTTTCATTCCATTCTTTTTTTTTTTTTTGAGGTAGGGTCTTGCTCTAGCCCAGGCTGACCTGGAATCCACTATGTAGCCTCAGGGTGGCCTTGAACTCATGGTGATCTTCCTACCTCTGCCTCTCCAGTGCTGGGATCAAAGGTGTGTGCCACCATGCCAGTTCATTCCATTCTTTTATGAACTCCTACAAATAAGTGATTTCTATTTCTCTCTAAACTTGTTATAAAGAAATGTAGAGAAATATAACATTTTGCTCTCTTTACATTTCCCTCCCTGATATGGCATTCAGTTAAATGTTTGACTCATGAGGGATATGTCTAGGGTTTGTCCAGTTTCAGATAGGGGGCATACTGTATCTGTTATACCATAACCTTAACAGAACTAATTCTATTTTTAATATAGCTGATCAAAATATTAATTATGCAGGGTCCTACAGTGAGGCCTAGCAATACTAACAAAAGTGGGTCAATGACCACAGAAATAAGAGTAGTTAACCATGGAGACCAATTATACATAGCCTGAAACCAATTTCCAGTAGTCTGCCTTTGGAATTCTCTTTCTTTAAGGTTTTCTCTGACTAAGGCTAACGTGTTTCTGATTATTCCAGAGGGGTTAGCATAAAAGCAACAAGTTTCACCTAGGGCCATACACAGACCCCCTTGTTTCATGAAGAGTAAATCAAGCCCCTTTCTATTTTGTAACACTACCACAGTTCATGGATCTACCTATTGTTCTAAGAGGGTTATAGAGCTTTCTAAGTGGACCAGATCTCAATTTATTTGTTCACTGCAGGGAGCGGCTACAGACGCCATTACAAGATGGCGCTGACTTCCTGCTGAGAGTGGTGACGAACAACCCCCTACTTGGTCATATCCTGGCGACAGTCTTGCTTGATGCTGGGCGTGCACATGATGTAATGCATCCTGGGCCTATCCCGTGGCCCTGGGTGATGGGGGAGCAGGTGGCGGCCAATCCGTAGGTGTCTAGTAGTATTACACCCTATAAAAGCAGCTACACTCCTGCTCCCCGGCCCCTCGCCATCAACTTTGCTGTTAACCAAGAGGCTCTCCAATAAAGTGTGATCGAGAAGGATCTTTGTTTGCTGGTCGTTCTTATCCTGCTGGTCAGGAAGCTCACAGCAAAGTGGTACCGAAACCCGGGAACGCCGGGTGCTTTGTGGTTACCGGGCGAGGGGCCGAAGAGGATCCAGAACTTGACACACGGAGAGGAAGACCGCGGTAAGTTACCCCAGTCATGCTAGACCCGTATTTAAAAAAAGGGCGGGAAGCTCTAGCAAGACATCAGGATAGTCTTTCTGAGTCTGATTCAGGGGAGTCAAAAGTTAGGCCTAAGAAAAAAGGAGATATAAAGAAGGAGAAACATATACAAGATAAAGATAAAAGCCTGCAGGAGGAGCTTGAAGAGATGGGGGAAATAAGTCATCACTTGCCTGAGAAAGGGACTGAAGGGGCCTTTACCAGGCTGTATCCCCCTATTGAAGAGCTTGTACCTTTAAATGTTTTTGAGACAGATGAGGAAATCACCTCCAACTCAGACCTAGAGGAGGAGGAGGAGGAAGAATCATTAAAAAAGGGGGGGGAAGGAATCAAGGAAGTCACAAAAAGGCACTATTCATCTCTGCCTAGGCGCCCTCTACTAACAAAAGGAAAACAGGCCCAGGGAGATGGTCCTTTGCATTTGAAAGAGCCGTCTGCACCTCCGGCCCAGGGAGATGGTTTTCTGCATTTGAAAGAGCCGTCTGCACCTCCCCCCTATAACTCTGCTAGAGACACATGCCGCTTCATAAAACCAAAAACATGGTCGCGGCTAGTCTCAGTTTTCCCTGTATTTGTGGATCCAGTGACCCATCAGAGGAGGTATGATCCAATTCCTTACAGACAATTAAAAGACTTAGTTCAAGCAGCAAAAGACTTTGGCCCAGCTGCGGATTATACTGTTGCACTATTGCGCAGGATTGTTACAGATCCTTTAACGCCCACTGATTGGATAGAATTGGGTAAAGCTTGCCTTACAAAAGGCCAATTTTTAGAGTGGAAAGCCATAGTTATAGACAATGCTCAGGAACAGGCTAGGCAAAATATTGAGAATGGACATCCAGAATGGACAGTGGATATGCTTTTGGGGCTTGGCCCTTACATGGCTAACCAAGTTAATTTCCCAATTGAAGTTTACCAACAAATTAATAATGTTCACTAGTGGGCCTGGAAGGAAGTCTCTAATAAAGGGGAAGTAGCCGGTAACCTGACTAAAATTATACAGGGTCCCACAGAACCTTTTGCAGATTTTGCCGCCAGACTGGTGGCTGCCGCAGAAAAAACCATTGGAGCTGCAGATCATACTATGCCTTGTGTATTGCAACTAATCTATGAACAAAGTACAAAAGAATGTCAGCGAGCTATAAACCCAGTTCGGAAACAGGGACTGGAAGCCTGGGTTAAAGCCTGTCGAGAAATTGGGGGGCCACTCTCTAATGCTGGCCTGGCTGCTGCAGTCCTCGCAGCCACTAAGTCCCAACAGGCTCAGAAAAATAAAGGGTGCTTTAAATGTGGGCAGCTAGGACACTTTAGATGCCAATGCCCCAGAGCTGAACAATCCGCCCCGCCGGTAAAGGAGGGGTGGAAGCAGAGGCCACCGGGTACCTGTCCGAGATGTAAGAAGGGCAAACATTGGGCAAATGAGTGCAGGTCAGTAAGAGATATTAATGGTCTACCTGTACCCCCCCTTCAATCTACTCAGGACCAAAAAAACGGGATGAAGGGCCCCCGTCCCCAGGGCCCACAAATTTATGGGGCACTGCAGACCCCGGCCCCGGCGCTGGGCCCGCCTCCGTCCTCTCATGCAGGAGAGCCACGTCAGGCTCCGCAGGGCTGGACCTCTGTGCCGCCTCCGGATTGGTCCTAACCCCTGAGATGGGGATCCAAGCCCTGGAGACCGACGTTTGCGGCCCTTTACATAAAGATACTGTGGGGCTTCTTCTGGGGCGGTCGTCATCAACCTTGAAGGGGTTAATTGTCTTTCCTGGAGTCATTGACCCTGACTTTACAGGCGTCATTAAAGTCCTCTGCCACTCCCCTTATGGGACGATCTCCATTGCACCGGGGGATCGTATTGCTCAGCTGTTGGCTTTGCCCTCCACTCATTCACAATTCCCTGCTGAACAGAGGGAAAGGGGGACAGGATGTCTTGGGTCCACAGGGGTGGACCTGGCCTGCTTGTCATGGGAATTAGATCAGAGACCTCTCTTACAGTTAATCATTGAAGGCAAGATGTTCTCGGGCTTAGTCGATACAGGTGCAGACAGGAGTATTATAAAACTAGACTCCTGGCCAAAGTCTTGGCCCCTTCAAAGATCCTCTCAGACCCTTCAAGGTTTGGGGTATGCAGAGACACCCCAGATGAGTGCAAAAGAACTAACATGGTATACTGATGAGGGGCAAAAGGGAAAAATACAGCCTTTTGTATTAGCGGTCCCTATCAATTTGTGGGGAAGGGATGTTCAATCCCAGTTGCGCCTCCGCTTGACTAATGACTATTCGGAGGCTAGTAAAAATATGATGAAAATACAAGGCTTTGTCCCAGAACAGGGACTAGGAAAGTTCCTTCAGGGGCGCCCCGATCCAATTATTCCCAAAGAAAAATTAGACCGTAATGGATTGGGTTTTTCTTAGGGGCCATTGAAAATGCTGCTTCCAAAAGAATTCAGGTTCCCATCCCTTGGTTAACTAACAAGGCGGTTTGGGTCCCTCAATGGCCCCTATCACAAGAAAAATTGGAAGCCGCAAAACAGTTAGTACAGGAACAGGTAGATCTGGGCCATCTGGAACCCTCTGTTTCTCCTTGGAATACTCCAATATTTGTGATTAAAAAACAGTCAGGTAAATGGAGGCTGCTCCATGACCTGAGAGCAGTCAATGCCCAAATGCAGGTTTTAGGACCTGTTCAGAGAGGCCTGCCGGCACTTTCTGCCTTGCCCAAGGGCTGGCCAGTGATGGTCTTAGATATTAAGGATTGTTTCTTTTCCATACCGCTTTGTCCACAAGACAGGGAACGTTTTGCTTTCACTCTTCCCTCAGTCAATCATGAGAGGCCAGATGCTCGTTTCCAATGGCGTGTGTTGCCTCAGGGAATGGCTAATAGCCCTACTATGTGCCAATTATTTGTGGACACAGCCTTGGCCTCTGTCCGTCAAGAGTTCCCTTCTCTCTGTATGATTCATTATATGGATGATATTTTGTTGACAGCCCCTGAGTTAACAGTTTTACATGCCTCTTTTCAAAGAGTTGTTCAAGCATTAGAGAATCATGGCTTGCTGATAGCCCCTGAGAAGGTTCAACAGACAGATTCTGTTACTTTTCTGGGGACCGTCATTGGCCCTCATTCTGTGGGGCCACAGAAGATGTGTATACGGACCTCTCATTTACATAGACTCAATGATTTTCAAAAGCTGCTAGGAGACATTAATTGGCTGAGAGGTTTCCTTCATGTGCCTCGCTCGGAATTGCTGCCTCTTTTTTCTATTCTTGAAGGCAACCCTGATGTCTCCTCTCCTCGTACGCTTACGCAGCCTGCCCCTGAGGCCCTTACTAAGATTGAAGAGGCGCTTAGTAAAGCACAACTTGATAGATTTGATCCATCTAAACCATTACTTTGATGTGTCCTTAAGACTAAGGATGTCCCTACAGGGGTACTTTGGCAGGAGGGACCGCTGTTGTGGCTTCATGGACACTCTTTTGGGGCTCGCACTCTTCAGTATTTCCCACAGTTGGTAGCTCAGCAGGCCTGTTTGGGGCTTAAGTATTGCTTAGTACATTTTGCAAAGCTGCCTGATAAACTTATCATTCCCTATACTAAGGAACAAGTAAAAGTTTTGTCTGGCACAGTGGATGATTGGAGCATTCTTATGTGCGCCTTTCCAAATGTCATAGATAATCATTACCCAAAGAGCCCTATTTTGTCTTTTGTTGAAAACAATTTGGTTTACTTTCCTAAAATCACTGTTCAGGAGCCTATTACATCAGCCCCTGCCATCTTTACTGATGGCTCAAAGTCTGGTCGTGGGGCCTACTTGGTACAGGGATCGGAGCCTATAGTAAAAATGTTCAGACCTGACTCTCCTCAGATTGTTGAATGCTTAATAGTCTTGGAGGTATTTCAGACATTCCCCACTTCCTTTAATTTGTTTACAGGTTCCTTGTATGTGGCCAATGCAGTGGCTAATTTAGAGATCGCAGCTTCAGTTCGCTCCTCTAGTTTAGTGTCTAATATTCTATTACAACTTCAATCTTTAATTCTGCAGCGAACTTGCCCATTTTATGTTTCTCATATCCGAGCCCATTCATTGCTGCCTGGACCCCTTGTCACAGGCTAATGACCTGGTAGATCGGGCTACCAGGCTGGCCATGGTTTCCTTAGGAGATCCTAAGGCTTCAGCTATAGAATTTCATAGATTATATCATGTGCCTGCAAATACTTTAAGACTCAAATTTCTCATTTCCAGAAACGAGGCTCGAAACATTGTAAAGTCTTGTCAATCTTGTGTTACCTTTTTGCCTTCCCCACATGTGGGCGTCAACCCTCGGGGCCTGCGCCCTGGAGACCTTTGGCAAATGGATGTAACACATCTTCCAGAGTTTGGAAGATTAAAATACATACATGTTTCAGTGGACACATGCTCCGGTATTATTTTCGCCTCACCATTGGCAGGCGAAAAGGCCTCTCATGTAAAGACTCACTGCCTAGAGGCCTGGGCTGCTTGGGGAAAGCCACGCCATTTAAAAACTGATAATGGCCCAGCATACACATCTGCTGGTTTTCGAGCCTTTTGTGCTCAAATGCAGGTAACCCACACCACTGGCCTTCCTTATAACCCACAGGGCCAAGGAATAGTAGAAAGAGCTAATAAGACCTTAAAAGCTCTTTTATTTAAACAAAAAAGAGGGATAGCCGAAGACGCTACTCCCAAGGAAAGAATATCTTTAGCTCTTTTTACACTCAATTTTTTAATTTTGGATTTCCATGGTGACAGCGCAGCTGATAGACATGGAAAATCTCTAACTTCTGTGCCGAAAGAAATGGTGATGTGGAAAGACGTCTTAGATAATAAATGGAAAGGACCGGATCTTGTGATATTAAGATCCAGGGGAGCTGTTTGTGTTTTTCCACAGGACCAAGATTCTCCGCATTGGGTTCCGGCTCGCTTGGTGAAAACAATTATCCGACCCCAACAGGAGGCTCCTGGAGACGGAGATGCCTACCAGGATGGAGAGAAAGATGGAGAAAAGGAGAGCCTTATTGATGATCCTCATCCTGTGCCTGGAATGTAGGGGAGAACAGCGTTGGGGCATTATGTCTGCATTTCCCAAACCCATGCCAGTATACCACTCTGCTGTGGTTTTTCCCCGTTTCTTTACAACAGAGAAGGAACTGGGTCTTCCCATGGTGAGGAAAGACACCTCTTCCGTTTCTATCGGAGAACAGCGGAGTTTCCAGGCATCGGGGACATTGTGCTTTACGCTTGATCCGACTTATGAGGACTGTATGGTCTTAAAGAAACAAGCCTTTGCTTGGTTCCACGGGGACATGATTTGGGAAAGAAATGACCAACAGAGACGTAATGATTGGTATGGTCCAGAGAATAAGACTTCCCAATATAAATTTGGTAACTATACCTATACTGAATTGGCAATCTGGCTTAATGGAACATTTCTGGTTGGTGTAAACATATCAGACAAAGCATACCAACCACGACTTGCTCCTCATTGTTGGGGAAGTGATGAAGGGGAAACCTGGCCGTGGTCTGACTGTCAGTCTACCGGTGTTGGCTGGACGAGTAAGGGAAAACTCTTTAATTTCTCCCCGGACATGAGGGGTCCCCATCCCTATCCGGCCTTATGGACTGGGGGATTTTTCAGACAAGATAGAAGGTATAATCCATTTTCAAAGTGGATTTTGTGTGGAACAAATGGAAGCTGTACTGATTTCACACCTTTTGTGTTATTACAGGGAGGACAAGTTGCTTGTAATAATGTGACTGCAGTCTTTAGTGAGAAGGAGCAGGTGGTGGAGGAAGCTGATGAGAACTGGGATGCTTTATACAAAACTATCAACACCACAGGGGGAATTATGAGCATTGGACATGGGTGCCAAACTAACGCAAGAAATGCTACTTTCTCCCCGGCACCAGTTTGCGTTCACCCACCGTTTATGTTTGTCCTCAGTAATTCCTCCTTCAGTAGCTGCTCCAATACCTCCTGCCTCTTGTCCCAATGCTGGGATGCTCCAAAGTTTAAAAATGCTATGGTCCTTAGGGTCCCTCGTTGGGTCCCTGTGCCTGTGGAAGCTCCCAGCACGCTGACTTTATTTAGAAAAAAAAGGGATTTTGGCATCACAGCAGCAGTTATAGCAGCTGTGGCTGCGATAGCCGCTGCCGCTACTGCGGCGGGTGTGGCCATAGCTTCCTCAGTACAGACGGCTGAAACTTTGAATAACTTGGCTACTTCTACCTCAGAGGCCTTAGACACTGAGACAGCTTTAAATTCTCACTTAAAGGGTGGTATCCAAATTTTAAACCAAAGAATAGATTTAGTCCAAGAACAGGTTGATGTCCTTTGGCAGCTAGCTCAGCTGGGATGTGAATGGAAGTATAATGCATTGTGTGTTACTAGTGTCCCTTATGAAAACTTCACCAGAGCTGCTAATCTGTCTCGTAGTTTGTCGCTAGCCCTCTCGCAAAATTGGTCTAAGGAATTTGATAGGGAATTGGAGGAATTAAGACAAGCTATAGTACATATTAATTCCACACAAGTGGATCTTAGCTTGGCAGAAGGCTTTACTTCTTGGATATCATCTGCATTCTCCTATTTCAAGGAATGGGTAGGAACTGGAATGTTTCTGGTATGCTGCTTAGGAGGGTGTGTGCTTTGCCTATGGTTGGTCTGTCGCCTGCGAACCCAAACTAGGAGAGATAAAATGGTCATTTCACAAGCGCTTGCTGCCTTAGAATGTGGCTCCTCTCCCCAAATCTGGCTGGCAGCTTTAAAAGACAAATAGCTTCCCTGGCCCTTGCACCCTCGGGGTCTCAGAGTACCCATTGCACGAGGATGGGCAGGAATATGGTAGCTTTCGTTTGACCGCCGCCTTTGCGCTCTCAGGGGACCTGTCCCATTGCACTGAGGAAGGGGAGGTTGGACTTCTTCCCTTGATCGGTCAACACATCATGAGGTGCGGACCTGATCGGGAAGGCATGTTTTCTATTTACGCTTGGCCATTTTATTAAACAAAAAAGGAGGAGCTGCAGGGAGCGGCTACAGACGCCATTACAAGATGGCGCTGACTTCCTGCTGAGAGTGGTGACGAACAACCCCCTACTTGGTCATATCCTGGCGACAGTCTTGCTTGATGCTGCGCGTGCACATGCTGTAATGCATCCTGGGCCTATCCCGTGGCCCTGGGTGATGGGGGAGCAGGTGGCGGCCATTCCGTAGGTGTCTAGTAGTATTACACCCTATAAAAGCAGCTACACTCCTGCGCCCCGGCCCCTCGCCATCAACTTTTCTGTTAACCAAGAGGCTCTCCAATAAAGTGTGATTGAGAAGGATCTTTGTTTGCTGGTCGTTCTTATCCTGCTGGTCAGGAAGCTCACAGCAGTTCACTAAGTAGTCTAAGATTTTTGTTCCCTGTTATTAGAGAGGCAGCGCCTAAGGCATCTGATCCTGTAATTCCAGCTCCTATCAAGAGTGGTACCAGTATTTGGGCAGCTCTTTTGGCCCTCCCTGATATGGCAGAAATCAAGCCCATATGTTCTCTACCTGATGTTCCATTATACAAGTGAACTTGGGGGATAATATGGGTCCATATACATAGCTCATTAGGATCTTTTAAAAACTCTAAATTTATGCAGGGAGTAAGGCCATTAGCACCTGAAAACCAGGTAGTAGTGGGCTCTCAAGAAGGGCTTCTTATGGTTTTAGATTTAAAGGTGTTTCACAGTATTGCTGAAAGGGGGAGGAGGATAAGGAATAGTCAGAGGGCTTGAGACATAGTCTTTTCTCCTAATGTCTCCTAGTGTTATCACTAGCTTAGTCCCCTCCCCCCGCCCAAGGGCAATCTTTCTCTGCCCTGGTATAGTTGAGCTTTCTTAATTGTAGTTCTCCCTCTCCTGTTGCACTATTAGTACTTATTCTCAGAGAATAGGGAGGTCTTGGGCTTAAGCAGAAGCAACAGTCATTGGTTAGATTCACATCAGTTGCACTGACAAAGGAATACATTGAGAGGATAGGATTGGGGGGCAGTCCGGGGGCAGGAGGGACAGAGGTGGGGCCTCTTTTATTTTTATTGATAACTGGAAGGGGAGGGGTTAGACCATTCTTTGCCTTAGGAAGAGTAGCCCTGACTTCATGGGGGTCCATAAATATATCCTGGTTGGGTCCTATAGGCTGTACTGAGGGAACTACTTTCATTCTTTGGATGGTAAACTTGGTACCTGGGTCTCTCCCCTGTTGATATTTGTGGATCTCCCAAGTCCTTCCTGTGCCCCATTGTCTGGTCAAGGGAAAAGGGTCCCAGCTATGGAAAGTAATAGTAACTGGATTACAATAACCAATGGCTTCACAGCTATCGTTGGACACTATCTTAAGAGATGTGAAGGGGTCCTTATCTTTCCAGGGTACTATGGTTTCACATCTCCAACTGGCACAGTGGTATTGGTCTTCCCTTTGACAAGATGGTGCCCTGTTTTGGGGGTAGGCATAATATTGGGCTTCCCTTATGGGCTTTTCAAAGGGGAGATAACCACAACCATTCCAACATGTTAAGTGGCTTCCAGTCCCAGCAATTGCCCCCTGGTGGATTCTTATTACCCCTGAGCTTGCATAGGTCCTAAATTTTGGCCATATTTTTCCTCCAGTTTTGTTGTTGTTGTTGATATCATTTGTTTGTTTTTTGAGGTAGGGTCTCATTCTGGCCCAGCCTGACCTGGAATTCACTACGTGGTCATAGGGTGGCCTTGAACTCATGGTGATCCTCCTACCTCTGCCTCCCGAGTGCTGGGATTAAAGGCGTGTGCCACAAAGCCCAGCTTAGGGATATTTTACAGAGATCTAGTCTAAACACTGGAGGGGTGGTAAAGATCCTTTGTGTTGACTTGGCCCTTATTTTCCTTATTGTGATGTCTTTTAATTCACATTCCCAAGCCCTAGGAATGTGGGGATTTTCTTGTGTGGTAAACTTTAAAGAGTTTAGTAACAACAAGTTCATGAGCCAAAGAGTCTTATCTTTAGTGGGTCCCTTGGATGTTTTAGAACTTGTCATCTCTTGTTTTCCTTTTGTTGTTCTGGGATGTCCTCAGGTAGTGTTGTCTTTTTAATTTAAGAGTGGTGGATCCAGGTGTGGATTCCATCCACTTTCACAGCCATTGGTGTGGTCAGGATGACTTGACAAGGACCTTTCCAATGAGGATCCAATGCTCTGGAATGATGTCTTCTGATCCTGACTCTCTCTCTGCGCTGAAAATGATGGGGGCAAACAGGAGATGACTGAAAAGCAGCCATGATTGTCCAGGCAATGGACTCCTGTACATTTTGTAAGGCTAGTAAAGACTGGGGGAATTTTTCATTATTAAAGTCAGTCACTTGTTCAAGTCCCATCCTAGGCAGGATAAGAGGGGTTTTCTATACACAATTTCAAATAGAGTAATTGCCTTTATGTATGGTGTAAATCTAGCCCTAACAGGGCAAAGGGAAGGAGTTCCACCCAACCTTCACCAGTCTTTAGGGTTAATTTAGTTAGAATCTGCTTTAAAGTCCAATTCATCCTCTCTACATTTCCTGAACACTGGGGATGATAAGCACAATGTAATTTCCAATTCATCCACAGTGGTTTAGTTAATTCTTTAATTACTTTGGATATGAAGGCAGCTCTATTGTCTAATCCTATCATGAGGGGCAATCTATATCAGGGAATTATTTCATCTAGTCATTTCTTGGCTACTGCCTGGGATATCTTAGACTTGGTTGGAAATGCCTTTACCCATTCCAAAAAATTATCGATATAAACAAGCATGTACTTAAACCCATATTGGCCTGGCTTTACCTCCGTAAAACCAACTTCCTAGTATCTTCCTGGCTCTGTCCCTCTTTCTTGTGACCCCATTTGTGGCACCTTACCAAAGGAGGCATTTGTCTGTTGGCAGGTCTCATAGCAGGTGGTGGTTTCTTTAATGATTGCATCCATACGCAGGAAGAAAAACTCTTTCCTTATTAGTTCAGATAGCTTGTTGCTGCCTAAGTGGGTTCATTCATGTAGTTGTCCAGCCTAGGGCTTGGGGCAGCAACAGCTGTCCACCCTCAAGCACATACCAACCGTGTGGGGTCTGCTCCTTCATCAGATGAGAGGTGAGCCACATGTCATGTTCTGTGTATGTCAGTCTCTCAGGAAGAGTGGGTACTGGGAGGCGGATCAGACAACCTGATGGATGAAGCTGCACTCTGCTGCTAGGTCTGCTGGTCTGTTCCCTTTTGCTTCTGTGATCTCCCCTTTCTAATGGCCCAGACAATGAATTATAGCCACTTTAGCAGATGCCCAAATGGCAGCCAATAAGTCCCATTTTCATTTTCATTTTATTTTTTTAAATTTAATTAATTAATTTATTTATTTGAGAGCAACACAGAGAGAGAAAGAGGCAGAGAGAAAGAGAGAGAGAGAGAGAGAGAGAGAGAGAGAGAGAGAGAGAGAGAGAGAGAATGGGTGCGCTAGGGCTTCCAGCCATTGCAAAGGAACTCCAGACACATGTGCCCTCTTGTGCATCTGGCTAACATGGGTCCTGGGGAATTGAGCCTTGAACTGGGGTCCTTAGACTTCACAGGAAAGCACTTAACAGCTAAGCCATCTCTTCAGCCCTCATTTTTATTTATTTTTTTTAATTTTTCTTTTTTGGTTTATTTTTATTTATTTAGTTGAGAGCAACAGAGAACGAGGCAGAGAGAGAGAGAAAGAGAGAGAATGGGCGCGCCAGGGCTTCCAGCCACTGCAAACGAACTCCAGACGCGTGCGTCCCTTGTGCATCTGGCTAACGTGGGACCTGGGGAACCGAGCCTCGAACCGGGGTCCTTAGGCTTCACAGGCAAGCGCTTAACCACTAAGCCATCTCTCCAGCCCTCATTTTTATTTTTGATGTCTTTAGTTTCTGTTGTTAATAGCCCTTGCTACTGGTAGATGGTCCCATCTACATGTGCTGTGACAAAGACATAACGGCTGTCTGTGTAGATACTCAGTTTTGTCTTTCCCATTGAGCCTTGGTCAATGCTATCAGTTTAGATTTCTGAGCCAATGTACACTGAGCTAGGGCCTCAGACCACCAGGTTTCTTCCAAAGTCACCACAGCCACCCCTTCATACCTGATTCCATCTATGACAAAGGTGCTGCCATCAGAATACATCATCAGATCAAAATCTGGCCAAGCCACATCTGTCAGGTCTGGGCAGAGTCCATGGAAGCTGTAGACAGTCGTGTAGAGGAATTGACACCTCATCAGTTTCTGGCAGCAGGGAGGCTGGATTCAAAGTTGGTTGTTTGGCAAAACTGTATCCCTGGCTAATGTAAGAGCAAGGACTGATAGTGGGTTATGTAGGACTTGGAGAACCATCAGTCAGTAGGGCTTTTTAGAAGAGTCGCTATTGCATGTGGGGCTGTAACCTATAAAGTCTATCCCAAGGTTAGTTTGTCTGCATCCTTTGTCAGAATAGCAGCAGCTGCAATAGCCCAGAGGCAAGGGGGCAACCAGCAGCTACTGGACCTAACTTATTAGTCAAGTAGGCCACTGGGTGATGCCATGGCCCCAGTTAGGATTAGGATGCCCCTGGCTGTTCTGTTCTTCTTGTCCATATACAAGTGAAAGGATTTGGTTAAATCTGGGAGCATCAGGGAAGGGGCCAATGTTAGAGCTGACTTTAGCTTTTAAATGCTTGCTCCTCATTTGCAGTCCTATTAAAATCTTTTTCTTTTCCTCTAGTGTTCTCATATAGAGGTTTGGCTAATTCAGAAACTCTTGGGGTCAAAATTCCACAATACCCCATATCTCCAAGGAATTCTCGGATTTGTCTCAGTCTGAGGTGTGGGGATCTGGGGTGATGGCCTGAATTCTAGAGGCCAATGGCATCCTCTTACCTCCTTGGAGTTTCTATCCCAAAAAGATTGCCTTATGCATGCATAGCTGAGCCTTCCTGGCTGACACATGATAGCCCAGATGTTGTAAGGTGTCCAGAAGATGCTCTGTGGTAGCAAGACATTTCTGTTTGTGTGGCTAGGTGGAGGTTGTTCACGTAGTGCAGGAGAGTTGCCTCAGGTGTCTCATTGCGAAAAACCTGCAAATCCTTATGGAGATCCTCATCAAAGAGAATAGGGGAACTTTTAAACCCCTGTGGAAGTCTAGTCCAGGTCAGTTGCCCACTGGCGCCTCATTCCACATATGTCCATTCAAAGGCAAAAATGGGTTGACGTCCTTTCACCAATGGGATACTAAAGAAGCATCCTTTAAGTTCAGCACTGCATAAACTTTCCTTTCTGGTGGAATCATACTGAGCAAAGTATATACACTGGGCACAGTGGGATATATATCTTGCACCTGTTTACTTCTCTTATATCTTATACTGGCCAATACTCTCCTGTTCCTAACATTTTTACTGGAAAGAGGGGGGTGTGCCAGGGCAATTGGCGAGGTACCAAAATGCCAGCCTCCAGTAATCTATGTGTTTCTTTATGCCTGGTTTGCTTCTAGCAGCATAGGATATTGTTTGACTCATATTGGCGTTGCCATACTTTTTAGTTCTATGATGATTGGTACATGGAGGGCCACCAGTCTGGGGCTATTGTTTTCAGCCCACACCTTTGGAAACTTGTCTTATAAGGTACTCAAGAGATCCTGATTTTTGCCTGTGATGGGGCTCTCTAATAAAAGATATTCTTCTCCCAGTGGCACAGTTACTAAAATTTCTGGCTTGTCAATAGACACATTTATGTCTCAGCTCCCAAACTGAGTTTTTGCTTTCAGTTTATGTAATAAGTTTCTCCCCAACAGTGGGTATGGGTGCTCAGGGATAACAAGGAAGGGATGTGTCACAGTACCTTATCTGAGGCCCACTTGTTTCATGATGGCCCAGGGGTAAAGTTTTGATCCAGTTGTACCCTTTTGTTCCTATTGTCCACTTATGTGGGCCAGGGGGTGATGTCCACCCTCTGCTCATGCCATTGTTTTCCCTTGCCATTATGGAGCTTCCCTCTAGAGCCTGCTAGCTAAAATAAACCTCTTTTATTTCCCACAAGCTGCTCTTGGTTGGGTGATTTCTACCAGCAATGCAAATCTGACTACAACACCCCCTCAGTCTGTTAATTCCAAAATGGGTGTAGTCTCTGACCTTGTTGGGGACAAATTTGTGGGGCACCATGCAGCTGCCCAGAGACCACCCAACAGAATCCCGTGAAAGAGGTTAAGGAATGCCCTACCATCGGTGGGGCTGGGATCCCAGTATGGTTGTGTGGAAGGGAAAAACCTCATCAATAACAGTAGGGTTTTCCATGGGGTGGCTGTCGTCTCCCAACACTAATTTCTTGGCTTCCCTTCTGATTCTGTCACATTCCTCTGTGGTGAAGAGAGTCTGCAAAAGTTGCTGGAAGTCTGCCCAGGTAGAATGGTGGATGTAGAAAATAGCCTCTAGAAGAGATATCAGGTTCTGAGGATTCTCTGAAAAAGAGGGGTTCTGATTTTTCCAGCTATACAAATTACTGGTGGAGAAGGGAGTGTAGAGGAACAGAACTGCTAGAATTAATCATTTTAAAAAGGGAAATTATTGGATTAGCTTATGGTAGTCCAATAGCAGTTGCAGGCCTGAGAATCACGGAAGCTGGTAGTAAGTAGTTCAGTCCACCTGGCCAGATGCCTCAGCAGTCCTGACCTGGCACTGCAGATGGTGCCGAAGGCCTGGAGGCTTCCTGAGGAGCTGCTGGGTTTCGATCCACGTGGGTTTTCAGTTGATGCTGGTCTTCAGTCCACACTGGTCTTTAGTCCACACTGGTCTTCAATCCATGCTGGAAGGTAGCGAGCAGCTCCAGCAGCCAAGTGGAAGGAAGGAAAGTAGGAAGGGACTCTTTTTACCCAGAGCTTCCTTATATCAAGTCCCCCTCTGAACAGGGCTGCCCACTCTGGGGGAAGGGCTCACTCTGGACTCCTTTAGTTGATCCTTCCTGGAAGCAACCTCTGAGATCCACCCAAAAAGGGTTTCTGTGGATTACTAAACAGATCAAGTTAACAACACCTTAACTATCACAAGTCCACCCCTTGTCAACTTGGCACCAAATCATATCTCCTTACATCATACTTAATTTCCAAATTAAAGCAGTAACAAGCTCATAATTCTGCCTAATATGGCATAACGATCCCATACACAACCAGAACTGCAAAATCTTCCCCCAATATAAAGCTTACTCTCTAATATAATAGGTCTAATGTAAACTCAATAGTTATCTAGTGATATAATCTTAATATTGTTTAGATATGTACACATACTCAGTATCAAGGTAGGACAGAAACATTGCAATTACAGTCCTCATTTCTGTAACTGGTTACGTGGCCTTAGTAGGTATTTGTAACTGCCTTCTTCTACTACCCATTCTGTATTTCCTCCACTTTCAGCAAGCACCTCAGCAGGTCTTGGTTCTTTACCTAGAGGGGTGACCCATACCTTCATTCCTGAAGGATCTGGGCCATTTATCACACTACCTCTATTGTGTTGTCGCAGTCATCCATTGACTTTGACAACTGGACATGGTAACACTAAAAGCATCCTAAAGGATCCCCTGCACTCCAGGCATACTCTTCCTTACCTCCATTTGGATGAGTAGTCCAATTTCCCCCTGGTAATCTGGATCAATCACCCCTGCTCTCACTGTAACTTCTTTTTCAGCCTGCACTCAAAGACATTAAGAGCCCAAAGTGACCAGGGGGAAGTCTTAGCTTCCAGTTCAATGGAATGTTCTTTGTGTCTCCTAGCAAAAGCACTCCTCCCTCTGGGACCAAAACTTGTAGTCCAGCAGAGCATAAGGTTGCAGGAATAGGAAGCAAAAATTTAGTTAATGGGCCACTTGGGGTGATGGGAACTGGGACCATTCCCATTTCTACCCCTTGATTCCTGGACCCGTGAATCTGGGCTATAGGAGAAACAGTACCATATATAGGATGCTGATTCAGAGCATATACAGCCTGCTGGAGGACACTCCCCCAGCCCTCCAAGCTATTGCCACCTAGTTGGCATATAAACCATAGATATATGAGGTGCCACACCAGGTGGTGGGGTTGCTGTTGGAGGAGCCTGTCTGAGTGGCAGGACCCCAGCTGAGGCTCCTGGAGTTTTGGCCAGGTTGGGGAAAACAGGAGGAGGGGAAGGCTGATATTGTGATCCATTGCAAGTATGAGGAGGACTGAAAGGGTAAGCCTGTGGTATACGCAGGAGAGGAGGAAGGGAGAATGTTGGGGCTGGAGAGAGATGTGGTGGGGGAGTCTCTTATTGATCTTGGAGAGAACTTGTTTGGGTTTAAGCTTAGTTACAAGGATACAGGTGAGGCCATTGGGAGGGAGTAATTCCTTACCCAGGAGGGGGAAGCTCTTCTATGAGGTTTCTCCAGGCAATGATGTAGAGGGCCTCCTCTGGATGTCCTGGGGTGGAAAAGCTTTTATTTTGAACAGAGTAAATTACAGATAGATTAAAGGTGCCCTCTGGTGGCCATCCTGTGTTAAGTGATGGCCATTCAACTGCACAATAAGTATCTAATTTACCAGGACAGACCTGGTCACCCTATTCTGCAGCCTTTTTCTGAAAATCTTTAAAGTGTTACTTAATCAATTTCAAAGAGTTCTTTCAATGGACTGATTCTGACCCATATCTCCAAAGACAAAGACAAGACACAAGAACACAACACCAAAAACAAAAACACTAGCAATTCTGACCTTCTTCCTGACAAGGCCATATGGCTGCCGAACTGAAATTGCACCAGGGCCAGACCTCCATTTGAAATCTAATAGATTTCAGAGAGGGTCAAAGGCAGATCCTTGATCCCCCATGCAGTGTGTTTAATAGAGTAATCAATGCTATGGCCAACTTCCCTCTTGCACCCAGAAAAGCGTGCAAAATCAGGAAATCAAAGACCAAACCAAACCAAAACAAGCAAACAAAAAAACAACACCAACAACAACAAAAACACAAGAGTAAAATAGCATTTCTGAAGGTCTCCTACTCATTAAAGAAAGGGACCAGTCTTCCTAGGAGAAAGATTGCGATCATTACCTGCCTGCTACCAGCTCTAACTCTGAAAACACGCAGATGAGTGGAGATCCAGTTCTCCCACCAACATTGGGGCCCTTTCCCAGTCCGGTTGCCCTAGAGTCAGGTTGGGGAGTGTCTTGAAATGTGGATCCCAGATGAGCCCCCAAGAATGTTGTGGTGTCCAGTGTTGCACAAATAAGACCACTGACTCACAGGGTGCTGAGTGAAAATCCAAGCACTGCACATCAGAGGTCAGGATTTCTGAGAGCAGCCCCAAACTGCTCAAACTTCTGGGAGTGTCAGCTTTTATTGGAGAAAACTCCAAGATGTTTATTGCAAAAGAAGGATGGGAGTTAAACTGTGAATTGCACAACCTACATGTTACAGTTATAGACATAAAAGTAATTTTAAGCATAAAGGGTGTTTCAGTGCTTTACAGCAGGGACATTCCATTCTTAGAAGATTACAGAGAAAGAAAAAAACACATTTGTGAAACAGGTCTGTTGGTTGGTTACAGAAAGTGTCTGTGGGGTGAAAGGTAGGCCTGCTACAGAGATGCTGGGAATGTCCCACTTTAGCTGCTCTTAAGGATTTTGCTTAACAGGCCTGGGGTAATGTTATTCAGACCAGCAGAGCATCCTGTTTATCTACCATCCTGATCTGCTCAAGCAAGTGTTTCGTTCCATTCTTTTATGAGCTCCTACAGGGAAGTGATTTCTATTTTTCCAAGTTTGATATAAAGAAACATAGAAAGCATGTGAGGGCGATCTGGCTGCGACATCTGTCACCCTATTGATCGCCAGGGTTGATTCGGCTGATCTGGCTGGCTAGGCGGGTGTCCCCTTCCTCCCTCACCACTACATGTGCGTCCCATCCGAAGCTGCACGCTAGGTCGAAGAGGATGACCTTCCCCGAATAGAGGAAGACTGGTCTTCCGTAAAGGGTATACGAGTAGCTGCATTCCCCTGCTAGAACCTCCAAACAAGCTCTCAAAAACCTAGAGAAACATTTTGCTCTCTTTACAAAACTATTTCTTTTTATAAATTTCTTCATAAGAAACTACTTCTTTTATAAAACCCAAATGATAAGCTGAATAATGATCACTTAGTTAACAAAGTTTTATCCAGGAAAACTAGTAACAAATGAGTAAATCTTGATTTTTTTTTTTTTTTGGAGTTTTTACAGTTTATTGGTCATCTTAAACATTTGCAGCATGGTGGCGTATTAAGTCACCACAGTCAGTCTTCAGTCCTTTGTCTTTTTAAGACTTAGTTTTCCCAGTAGTTAAAAGCCTGGAAGATAATAGAAACATATAAAGGCCTGTTTTATAACTGTTATCATGAGAAAATCATCATCAGTGAACTGAATTAGAACCTTTACATCATGAGACATGGTGATATAAAATAATCTATTAACTTAACACATTAATTTTACCTGTTCACATATTACTGAACTATAACATTCTAGCATTATATAAGATTTTGTTAAATCTCATTGCCACTTGCAATATAAAAGAGCACTATTATAATTTGTATTCTTTCTCACAAAATCTGAGAACTGAATTTTAGCAAGAAATAACAGATTTTACTGGCCTTGGACAAAACAAGAGAGAAAATATATGGAGAACGAAATCAATATCAGAATTTGGGAGACTTCCGGTTAAGATGGTGGCATAGGTACCACGCCAAAGCAGCCTGGGGGGGAAAAAAAACAAAAAAACTCAGCAAAATACACACTTACACTAAAAAGTGAGGTGTATAGGAAATTGAAGCAGCAGCAGAGAAGGAGAGATCCAGAGCATCCAGAGCCCGAACAAGCCAGCAAAAGCGGCCCTGGCAGCTCTGCCAAACGCTGCAGCAGCAGCACACCAGAAAGCCGCCAGGCTCGGCTCCAGCCACAGGAAAATCCATGTGTGGGAGCTTCCCCTCACACCGCGATCTCTGCAACTCAGGAAACGTGAAGGGAGAGCGGCAGTGAGCAACAGAGGAGCAGGCCGCGAGGTAGAAGAACACGTGGAGCACCTAGAGAACCAGAGCAGCTGCGGCTCCCTCCCCCCTCCCCCACTGCCTGAGCCCAGCTCCAGCGAACAGAGCAGCGGTCCGGGGACCGGTCAAGCCAACCTGAGATGACAGCGGGACCCAAGAAGGAGCAGAGTTCAGGAACAACATCAGCGGCTCCGGCACCGGTAACAGCGGCCCAAGCTGCAGCAGACCGAGAAGTGGCAACAGCGGCAGACCCAGCAGCAGCAGACCCAGGAGGGGCAACAAAAGCAGACCCAGCAGCAGCAGCTTCAGCTGCTGACAGACCCAGCAGAGGCAGCTTTTGCAGCAGAAGTTCCAGCAGCTAGGGTGCTGTTCTGCAGGGCCACAGTTGCTGGGCTTGGCTTGCCCTGCAAGAAAAGCCAGTGCCCAGCTCCAGAAATCACAACAGCAGCCCGACGACCCAGGCAGCAACTTGACTGATATGAAACTCATCCAAGGTAACTGGCTTTGCACCAGGGAAGGGTCTCACTTGGTCACAAGCTGACTTGGATCCCTCAACAGACCAGAAATCTTAACCTCTATGTTGATAGAGGATCTGGTTGTTATAATAACTACTCTGGCATACATATTTGGGGCTGTTTTTGACTGAATGGGTACAGTGTTTAGTTAACTTTTAGAATCTACCTATATTTTATTCCACTCAGCCTACTTGAATACCCCCAAAGCAGGGAATCGCAACCCCTAGGAACACCTTTGTAGATACTCTCAGACTCTTAAGAGCCACATCTAAAACCTTAAGCTCCTACCCTGAACATATATAACATCAAATAAATTGATACAGCTAAGAATACCCAGCAAGCTAGAAAATCCAAGCATTAACTTATTCCAAGATGCAAAAATATATACATTATAACATAAGAAACACTAAAAAGCAAGATGATATAAATCCACCTAAAAGTATTAATGCAACAGAAATGACCTCCAGTGAGAACGAGTTAGAGGAAATGCCTGAGAAAGATTTCAAAACAATGATTGTAAATATGTTCAAAGAAGACAGAGAAAAAATCAAAGGAGTCAAAGAGGAACTTAAAGAGGAAATCAAGGGAATCAAAGAAGATGCAGGACACCAATTTCATGAAATAAAGAAGCCAATACAAGACATAAATAAGGAAATAAAAATAATAAAGAAAAACCAGTCAGAATTACTAGCACTGAAGAACACAGTTAATGAAATAAAAAACTCTGTAGAAAATCTCACCAGTAGAATGGATGAAAGAGGACAGAATATCTAAGCTAGAAGACCAGGTGGCAGATCTAATACAGGCCAACAAAGAGAAAGACAAACTTATAGAAAAGTATAAGTGGGAATTTCAAGATATTCGGGACACTATGAAAAGATCAAATATTAGAATTCAGGGCATAGTAGAAGGAGAAGAATTCCACTTCAAAGGCATAGTAGGTATCTTCAACAAAATCATAGAAGAAAATTTCCCCGAAATTGGGAAAGAGGTGCCAATACATATACAGGAAGCCTTAGGAACCCCAGCCAGACAAAACCTGGAAAGAACCTCTCCTTGCCATATTATAATCAAACTACCAAGCACACAAACCAAAGAAAAAATATTGAAAGCAGTTAGACAGAAAAATCAAGTTACCTACAAAAGTAAACCCATCAGGATTACAGCAGATTATTCAACACAAACTTTTAAAGCCAGAAGGGCTTGGAGTGATATATTCCAAGTTCTGAAAGATAACAACTGTCAACCAAGGCTACTTTATTCTGCAAAGTCATCCATTCAAATAGACAGAGAAATAAGGACATTCCATGACAAAAGCAGGTTAATGGAGTATTTGAAGACAAAACCAGCTCTATAGAAAATACTTGATAGAATCCTCCATGCTGAAGAAAAGGAAAAGCAAACATATAAGGAACCTAAAAAAAATAAGCAATACTCAAATACTTGTTAAAAGAGCACAGGTAGAAATGGAACCAAAAAAAAAAAAAAGGTAAAAATAAATACACACCTTTCAATAATATCTCTTAATATCAATGGCCTCAATGCCCAAATGTAAAGACATAGGTTTGCAGACTGGGTTAAAAAGCAGGATCCTACAATTTGTTGTCTACAAGAAACTCACCTTTCTACAAAGGATAGACATTATCTTAGGGTGAAAGGTTGGAAGATGGTGTTTCAAGCAAATGGGCCTAGAAAACAATCAGGGATTGCTATCCTAATATCTGACAAGGTAGAGTTCAGTCAAACGTTAGTCAAGAAAGATTTGGAAGGTCACTTTATATTGATTAAGGGCACACTCCAACAGGAGGGCATTACAATCCTAAACATATATGCACCTAACATGGGAGCTCCCAAATTCATCAAACAAACACTATTAGAACTAAGGTCACAGATAACACCAAACACAGTGGTGGTGGGTGACTTTAACACCCCACTCTCATCAATTGACAGGTCATCCCGGGAAAAAATAAACAGAGAGGCATCTGGACTAAATGAGGTCATAGAAGGAATGGACCTAACAGATATATACAGGACATTTCATCCAAAGGCTGCAGAATATACATTCTTTTCAGCAGCACATGGAACATTCTCTAAAATAGACCATATATTAGGACACAAAGCAAATCTTTACAAATTCAGGAAAATTGAAATAATTCTTTGCATTCTATCTGACCACAATGGAATTAAACTACAAATCAGTAGAAAGAAAGGCTATAGAGCATACACAAAGTCATGGAAACTAAACAATCCACTACTAAATGATGAATGGGTCAATGAAGAAATCAAGAGGGAAATCAAAAAATTCATAGAGTCAAATGATAATGAGAACACAACATGTCAAAATCTCTGGGACACAATGAAGGCAGTTCTAAGAGGTAAATTTATAGCCTTAAGTGCCTATATTAAGAAATTAGAAAGGTCACAGGTAAACGACCTAATGCTTCACCTTAAAGCCTTGGAAAAAGAAGAACAAGGCAAACCAAAAATCAGTAGACAGGAAGAAATAATAAAGATTAGGGCAGAATATAATGAAATAGAAACAAACAAACAAACAAATAAACAAACAAAAAATCCAAAGAATTAATGAAACAAAGAGTTGGTTCTTTGAAAGGATAAACAAGATTGACAAACCCTTAGCAAATCTGACCAAAAGAAAGAGAGAAGAGACACAAATTAATAAAATCAGAGATGAACAAGTTAACATCACAACAGATTCCAGAGAAATTCAAAAAATCATAGGGCCATAATATAAAAGCATATACTCCACAAAGTATGAAAATCTGAAATAGATGATTTCCTTGATTTATATGACCTACCTAAATTAAATCAAAATGAGATTAATCACTTAAATAGACCTATAACAAACATGGAGATCTGAAGAGTTATCAATAATCTCCCAACTAAGAAAAAGCCCAGGCCCAGATGGATTCACTGCTGAATTTTACCAGACCTTTAAGGAAGAGCTAACACCATTGCTTCTTAAGCTTTTCCAGGAAATAGAAAAAGAAGGAATTCTACCAAACTCCTTTTATGAGGCCAGCATCACCCTGATACCAAAACCAGGCAGAGATAGAACAAAAAAAGAAAATTACAGACCAATCTCCCTCATGAACATAGATACAAAAATTCTCAATAAAATATTGGCAAACAGAATACAAGAGTATATCAAAAAGATCATTCACCCTGACCAAGTAGGCTTTATCCCAGAGATGCAGGGATGGTTCAATATATGCAAATCTATAAATGTAATACATTATATAAACAGATTGAAGGACAAAAATCACTTGATCATCTCTTTGGACGCAGAAAAAGCATTTACAAAATCCAGCATCCCTTCATGATAAAAGTCCTCCAGAGACTGGAAATAGAAGGAACATATCTCAATATAATAAAAGCTATTTATGACAAGCCTACAGTCAACATATATCTAAATGGGGAAACACTGGAAGCTTTTCCACTAAAATCAGGAACAAGACAAGGGTGTCCACTGTCCCCACTTTTATTTAATATAGTTCTGGAAGTCTTAGCCATAGCAATAAGGCAAGAGACACACATAAAAGGGATACAAATTGGAAAGGAAGAGATCAAGTTATCATTATTTGCAGATGACATGATTCTATACATAAAGGACCCTAAAGACTCCACTAGCAAACTGTTGACAGCCATGTAGCAGGATACAAAATAAATACTCAGAAATCAGTAGCCTTCATATATGCTAACAACAAACACACAGAGGATGAAATCAGAGAATCACTCCCATTCACAATTGCATCAAAAAAAAAAAATATATATATAAAGTACCTTGGAATAAACCTAGCCAAGGAAGTAAAGAATCTCTACAATGAGAACTTTAAAACACTCAAGCGAGAAATTGCCGAAGACACTAGAAAGTGGAAAAACATCCCCTGTTCCTGGATTGGAAGAATCAATATTGTGAAAATGGCAATGTTACCAAAAGCAAGCTACACATTTAATGCAATCCCTATCAAAATTCCAAAAGCATTCTTCATGGAAATTGAAAAAACAATCCAAAAATTCATTTGAAATCACAAAAAACCTCGAGTATCTAAAATATTACTGAGCAACAAAAATAAGGCTGGTTGTATCACCATACCTGATTTTACCTATACTACAGAGCCATAGTAACAAAAACAGCGTGGTACTGGCACAAAAACAGACATGTATATCAGTGGAACAGAATAGAGGACCCAGATGTAAGCCCAAGTAGCTATAGCCACCTGATATTCGATAAAAATGCCAAAAATACTCATTGGAGAAAAGACAGCCTCTTCAGCAAATGGTGTTGGGAAAACTGGATATGTATCTGCAGAAGGATGAAAATAGATTCTTCTCTGTCACAATGCACAATAATTAAGTCCAAATGGATTAAAGACCTTCACATCAGACCTGAAACTCTGAAACTGCTAGAGGAAAAAGTAGGGGAAACCCTTCAACATGTTGGTCTTGGCAAAGACTTTCTGAATACAACCCCAATTGCTCAGGCAATAAAACCACAGATTAATCACTGGGACCTCATGAAATTACAAAGATTTTGCTCTGCAAAGGACACAGTGAAAAAAGCAAAGAGGCAACCTAAAGAATGGGAAAAAATCTTCACCAGCTATATATCTGATAGAGGATTAATATCTAGGATATACAAAGATCTCAAAAAGTAAATGATAAGGAATTGGGCTGGAGAGATGGCTTAGCGGTTAGGCGCTTGTCTGTGAAGCCTCAGGACCCTGGTTCAAGGCTCGGTTCCTCAGGTCCCACATTAGCCAGATGCGCAAAGGGGCGCACGTATCTGGAGTTTGTTTGCAGAGGCTGGAAGCCCTGGCCCGCCCATTCTCTCTCTCTCCCTCTATCTGTCTTTCTCTCTGTGTCTGTCGCTCTCAAATAAATAAATAAATAAATTTTTAAAAAAAAGTTAAATAATAAGAAATCCAACAAGCCAATCAAAAAATGAGCTATGGAGCTAAATAGAGCATTCTCAAAGGAAGAAATACGAATGGCATATAAGCATCTAAAAAAATGTTCCACATCACTAGCCATCAGGGAAATGCAGATTAAAACTACATTGAGATTCCATCTCACTCCTGTCAGATTGGCCACCATCAGGAATACAAATGATCATAAATGTTGATGTTGATGTGGAAAAACAGGAACCCTTCTACACTGCTGGTGGGAATGCAATCTGGTCCAGCCATTGTGGAAAACAGTGTGGAAGTTCCTAAAACAGCTAAAGATTGATCTACCATATGACCCAGCTATAGCACTCCTAGGCATATATTCAAAGGACTCATCTCATTTCCTTAGAAATACATGCTCAACCATGTCTATTGCTGCTCAATTTATAATAGCTGGGAAATGGAACCAGCCTAAATGTCCTTCAACTGATGAGTGGATAATGAAGATGTGGCACATTTATACAATGGAGTTCTACTCAGCGGTAAAGAAAAATGAAGTTATGAAATTTGCAGAAAAATGGATGGACCTGGAAAGGGTTATACTAAGTGAGGTAACCCAGGCCCAGAAGGCCAAGCGCCACATGTTCTCTCTCATATGTGGATACTAGCTACAGATGACTGGTCTTCTGTGTGAGAATGAAAATACTTAGTAGCAGTGGCCAGTAAGTTAAAAAGGAGACATAAAGGGAAGAGAAAGGAAGGGAGGAGGGTACTTAATAGGTTGATATTGTATATATGTAAGTACAATGATTGTGATGGGGAGGTAATATGATGGAGAATGGAATTTCCAAGGGGAAAGTGTGGGGGGTGGGGAGGGAGGGCATTACCATGTAATTTTTTTTATAATCATGGAAAATGCTAATAAAAAACTTTAAAAATTTAAAAGAAAAGAATTTGGAACTGTCTGTCATTCTTTTATAACTTTTCACAGAACCATAGGTCAGCCTTTCCCTAGAGAAGGGTATTTAAAGAACTCATGAGTTTAATCTGCTAGCAGTCAGAAACAGAACTCATATCACTTGCAAAATCCAGCTCTCCACAAATTTTAAACAGCAAATTATAATGTATATGTAATATGATTTTGTTTTGGTTGTTTTTTTGAGGTCGGGTCTCACTCTAGCCTAGGCTGACCTGTAATTTGCTATGGAGTCTCAGGGTGGCCTCAAACTCACTCATGGCAATCCTCCTACCTCTGCCTCCCCAGTTTTGGGATTAAAGGTGTGTGCCACCATGCTCCTGGTTTGTAATATGATTTATATGATAATGAGCTAGAAAGACAGGAAAAACAGAGAACCAAAAATCTCCGTATGTAAATTGTGATTTAAAGTCTCAATAGCCTAGAGTGGTACTTTTATTTAGTGAGTAAAGCAAGCCCCCGGGATCTCAGGAATGTAAACCCAGCTGGAAGTTAGCTCATATAGTCCCATGGTAGGCAAGAGTGCTGAGGTGGTTTAGCATTTTTTGTAAGTCTGGTTGTCTCCTAAAACAAAGAAATCCTTAAGGCACTTTAAATGGTACTTTTCTCTGGATGCCAACTTTTCTCTAGCCTACAGTTTATATTTAACTCATGCTTAAGCACAGAAAACTATCAAATACTTACAAATGGGTGAGGATATACTCTAGGAAACCCTATGTGAAGACACATCTACTCATCATGAAGCAAAATATAATGTATTAGAACGTGTCCTATACTTCTTTTGTTTTCTTCTCCAAAGCATCCTCTAGAGACCCACTTTTTTTCTGTCTCTAAGAGTGGCCACAAAGCCAGACTTATTTGGGCTAGTTGCTCTCACCAATGTTCTCTAAAGTCCCCTTAGCCTGAATGTAAAGAGAACAAAATGCTGTATTTCTCTACATTTCTTTACACCTGGCCTTAGAGAAATATAGAAGTCACTTCCTTGGAGGAGGCTCTGTTGAAGGTAGACAAAGAGGAAGCTCTGCTAATGGCAGGTAAACAAGAGGCTCTGCTGGGATGAATAGCATTTACTGGGGCTGCATCATTGAGCAAACTCCTTAAGATAAGCGGGACTCCTGGTTAGAGGCCTACCCCACACCCCCCAGTTGGTGCTTCCTGTAACTGATCAAAAGATCTGCTTACAAGTTTTCTCTCTCTCTTTTTCTTTTTTACTTTTAGGACTGTAACTGTCACATATAAATTGTGATTTAGGGTTTAACTCCCATCCTGGCTTTTTTTTTTTTTTCCCTAGCATCATTTGGTTATTTCCAATAAAAGCTGACACTCTGAACAGTTCACAGCTGCTCCCCACTCCCCGAGATTCCTACTGGTATACCAGACTTTCTTTTTTACCCAATAAAACTTTACCTCACATTCTGTGAGTTGATGGTCTTACTTGTGTGACACTGGACCCCAGAACACTGTACCCCTTCAGTAGCGACAATGAGAGGGAGCAGAGTCTATGGATTAGCCACTCCTCTGACACTGAAAGTTTCTTGCACAACATTTTTGGAGCTGTTCAACTCCCCAAAGTGGAGGTTTCTTACATACCCCCTTGGACTGGTGCCTATATCATGTCTCAGGCATTCACACTCATCCCCCTAAAATGAATCAACTACCAAGATAATACTAGCAATGAAAAGCCTCTCTGGAGTAAATGTTGAGCTTTACATGTCAGTGAAGTAAAATTATTTTAAATATTATTCTCTTAAAATATTAACTTTGACTCTTTTCCTCATATTCATAATCTGTACAGTCTATATTATTTTCCTAAATCTAGATAGGAGGTAAGCACAATAGCACTCAGGCTGATTTTGCCATTTAAAAATGGCTACCTGCCATACTCCCTGAATTAAGAGACACTTAGTGTAATTTATCACATGCAACACAGAAAACAATGTGTCAACTGGTAAAACATCCCAAACATCTTGCCTTAAAAGCTTGTCTAGCACACTGCAATCCAAGGCAGGGTCTATGCTCAAATAGACTCAGCTTTGCCCCCCTCCCCTGCATGAAACTATGTGATGAGCCTCTCAGGTCTATTTATCTTTTAGCACTAATAGTTTTTAGCATATGCCAATTCAGAGTGCTTTTTTTTTTTTTTTTTTTGGTTTTCTGAGGTAGGATTTCACTCTAGCTCAGGCTGACCTGGAATTCACTATGTAGTCTCAGAGTGGCCTTGAACTCACAGTGATCCTCCTACCTCTGCCTCCCAAGTGCTGGAATTAAAGGCATATTCCACCACACCCAGCCAGAGTGCTTTTTAACCAAGGTACAAACTCAGTCAGCATTCGACAGAGTGAGAGAACACACACACACACACACACACACACACACACACACACCACACACAAACATAGGTATGTATATATGTATATATACTCTTTTAAGAAATAATAAGGAGGGCCGGAGAAATGGCTTAGCAGTTAAGCACTTGCCTGTGAAGCCTAAGGACCCCAGTTCGAGGCTCCATTCCCCATGACCCACATTAGCCAGATGCACAAGGGGGCGCATGTGTCTGGAGTTCGTTTGCAGTGGCTGGAAGCCCTGGTGCACCCATTCTCTCTCTCTCTCTCTCCCACTTTCTATGTCTATCACTCTCAAATAAATTTAAAAAAAAAAGAAATAATAAGGAAAGGAACAAAGTTTTAAAATTAGCAGTATTTTTAAAAATGAATATAACATAAAGATTTGATTTACCTTTTAAAATCATAAATAAAATATTGATAGGTTAAAGACTATGGTCAATTGTTTAACAAATGGCATATTATGAGAAATAGCTCATGTGACTATACACTGAAGATGCTGACCACTTTCTGCTCAGGTCCTGAGAGACTTGAGAGAGTTGGACTTGAAAGTAATACATTAGCATATTTGGCAGTGGAAAATACAGAACAGATATATATGAGAAATATAAAATTTGAGAAAGAGGAAATGTGAATGTGTCTCTGTTGGGAGCTATGAACTAAACCTTGGCCATGTTAACAGAGACTGCCATATAGCAAGCTAAGTTTTAACTTCCTCACCTAATACTCAACTACCAGAAACAAAGACTGCCATATAGCAAGTTAACTTTCTACTTCCTAACCTAATATTCAACTACCAGAAACAATGGGATCATACACCTGGCTAAACACTTCCCCATCCTGCCGGTAGCTGATGAAGAAACAAAGGCATTGCAGTTTAATCAGTTTAACCAGTTTAACTCTGTGATCTTTGCCCTATGTTCCCTTCCCCCTGTTGCACCCGTCCTGCCAGCAGGAAGAACGACAACAACAGAATTCTTCTCAAGCACACTTTATTGGGAGCTCCAAGCTGAAAGAGAGGAGGACCCCGACCCTACGGAGCGCCAAGCTTATATACTCATAGTCATGTGGTTGTGCAGCGACGTCTGATTGGCTTAAGTCTCATCGGATGACTTTGCATCACCCAATCGGAATAAGTGAGCAGCCATATTGGAATAACGTCATATGCTCACGTGCAGACGATCAGGATACAAAAGCAGTAAACAAGCTGACGTGGCAAAGCCTGATGAAGCCAGCGTGGCTTCCCACAGTTCCCCCTTTTTTATTGTTTTTGATCCTCAGGATACCCAATCAAGGACCAGCCCTCATGATGGCCGGTCCGATCGAGGGTAGAGCCCAAGACCAAAAGCCTACTTAAGCACCTTCCCAAGTGCAATGGGAAAGAATCCCACTGGGGTGCAAAGACTGCTCATACAGGGATGTAAGCCTTCCAAGGTGCAATGACAACAAGGTCACTTGATGTGCAAAGGCCTTACAGTTGACAGAGTGGAACTAACCATCTCGCAGGCTCGCCAGCCACACTTGTGGAGATGCTCCTTGATCCAAAGCCATAAGTGCCTGAACAATCTTTACGTTATCCTGCTTATGTTGTCGTCTGATTCGACAGATAAGCCAGAGACAGAACACCATACCACACAGAAGGGCTGCTCTGAACATAGCCACCCCCACCCATTCCTTAAAGAAGGAAAATGCAGAAGATAGCCAAGAGGTAAAATCTCCCAGGGAGACTGGTTCCAGACGAGTTCCATTCAGTTGTACAAACTGGAATAGTAACTTCCAAGATAACTGCTCTCCTTCGAGCGTCCAGTTTCCTGCCAAAAATTCAGCTAGCTTGTGACTCTGATTGAAAGAAGCAGTAAAATTAAATTGCAAGGGAGTAATGCACAAATGTTGATACTGGGAAACACAGCCAAGTTGTATTATTTTATATAACTCCTCTACTTGATTTTGCACCAGATCTACTCTTTGATTAACTAGATGAATGCCAGCAAGAAGGTGCTTATTACTTGCTTCTTGTGTTTCTAGTGCTGCAGAAGTATTTTCCATGATGTTATTAAGAACTTCCACAGTTTGAGCCTGAGATGTCATGGCAAGAGCAGCAGTAGTTGCTGCTGCAGCTGAAATAACTATGGCGGAAATGATTGCTGCAGTAATACCAAAATCTCTTTTATGATGAATGAGTCCTACTAAAGGAAAGTTATTTGGATCCACCTCCACTGGAATGGGGACAAAAGTAGGTAATTTTACTAATAAAGCCAGGTTGATGCTGGCATTCCAGCACTCTGCAAGCCAGCACGTGGTGTTCCTGCAATCTATCGAAGAGGTGTTGGTGCTAACATTCGCTGTTAGAAAGAAGAATGGGGCTTGCACACAAATTGAGGCTGGATTAAAGCTACTATTAATCCATTGGTGATTTTTGGTTATATCCTTAATATATATTTTATCATTCTTATTGATTCGAACTGCTGAAATATTCCATAATGCATGTTTAGCACCCAATAATCCTGCTAAGGCTGACACATCCGCCATTGCACCTACCTCGTTGGAAAGAAGCCATTGATACCAGGGCCATCCAGCACTATTACTAAGTATATCATTTCCTTTACTCTTAAATTGGTAGTGCTAATGGGGGGGTCATTTGGAATCCCTGCAGGATCTGTTTCTGGATTGTATCTGGACTCTGACATGGAGTGAAAATCGGGGAGAAGGCATAAGTAGGTTCACACCAGGGGGCACTTTTTATATTACTAGCATTTATCTTAAGACTTGGCTGTCTAGAGGGGACAGTCACTTCACTCTGTATCAATAACGTGGTAATGTTAACATTTGTAACATTACCTCCCTCTCCTGACTCATTTTGTTTTCCCTTAGTTATCTGGGTTAAAGCTGCGATTATTACACTCATGTCAGCTTTAGACTTTTCCAATGGGTCCTGCCAAGCACTAAGATTTTGTTTCTGTAATACAATACATGGGGGAGAGGGGGGGTGCTGATTCTTATTACCCTGGAAAAAGCACAAAGTGCCATTCAGTTGAAAAGAGGCTTGATTATAAATTTTTGGTGTTTGCCTAGGATCCCTGATGGAAGGCATTTCCCCTTGGCAGGATGTAGAGAATAAAGTAGGTAAGATACCAGAATAGGAATGAACTGGCATAGGGACAGGCCATGTTCTGGCCACAGCCCAAAATTGCATCTTATTCCCCTTTATCATCATCGGCAGGAGCAGGCTCAGGATCATCAATAGTAGTAAGGAGGTTGTCATTCCTTGTCTTCTCATGACGTACAATTAGAGTCAACCGCTCTGGCACCCAGATAGGATCAGCTTGGCCCTGTGGAAAAACACAAACAGGTCCCCTGGATCTGGCTATAACTGGATCCGGGCCTTTCCAAACATTTTCAAGTACATCCTTCCATTTTGCATCTTCATAACAAGGAGGGAACTGGGTCATATGGCGGTCAGCTGCCGTTAAACCTGCAGCATCAATCGTCAGAAAATTTAAAGTAAAAAGTACTAGAGATAGTTTATTCTTTGGGGTGTGGCCTTAGCCTATTCCCCCTTTTTGTTTTTGTAAACATTCTTTGATAGAACGATGGGCTCGTTCAACAATGCCTTGCCCTTGTGAATTGTAAGGCAGGCCAGTGGTATGAGTAAGTCCCATAATGTCACAAAACTGGCGAAAACCTTTTGCAGTATATGCAGGTCCATTATCGGTCTTTAATACCCGGGGCTTTCCCCATGCTGCCCAAGCCTCTAGACAATGAGCAATAACATGCTGAGTACATTCACCAACAAGGGGAGAAGCATGAATAATGCTTGAACAGGTATCTATAGAAACATATACATATTGCAACTTGCCAAAAGAGGGGATATGCATAACATCCATTTGCCAAATCTCTCCCGAATGCAGTCCTCGGGGATTAATGCCAATATGAGGAGAGTGCAAGAAATGAACACAGGCAGGGCAGTTGACAATAATATCACGTGCCATGGCCCGAGAGATACTAATTTTTTGCACAGCACTGCAGAAGACACATGATACAATTTGTGAAAATCTCGAGCCTTGGACAAGTTATCCAAGGACAGGAGAAAAAAGGCTCATGTGGCTTTATCAGCAAGATCATTGCCTACAGCCATGGGACCAGGAAGCATAGAATGAGCTCTAATATGTTGAACAAAAAATGGATTGGTGCGGGACCAAATTAAACGTGGCAACTTAGATAAATGTACAGCAACAGGGCTGGTATCCTTAATAAGGCCTGCTACTTCTAGATTCTTAAGAGCATTAACTACATACTGGGAATCAGAGATTAGATTAAAAGATTCACTGAAAAGCGCAAACACATGACATACAATTTGGCATTCCACTATTTGAGGAGTATTTGGTTCAAATCATACTGTGACTGGTTGTTGTCCCTTGATTACATAGGCTCCTAGGCCTGTCTTATATCCGTCCGTATAGATGTCTAAGGCATTTGCAATAGGTGACTGCGAGGTAATCTTTGGGAACACAAGGGGGTGTAGCGAGACAAAATGCAATAAAGGGTGTCTGGGCAGATGGTTATCCAATCTTCCAGAGAATGAGCACATCAATATGGCCCAATCATCAGTTGTAGCAGCTAAAATATGTACCTGTTCAGAGTTATAAGGGGTAATCAAAGAATCAGGGGCCACACCAAAGTGCATCAGAGATGACTTTATACCTTGAATAGCAAGGGTGGCTACCATAGTTGGATAATGTTCTATGCATTTTTTAGGAGAAGAATGAGAATGTATCCATAGCAATAGACCTTGTTGCCATAGAACCCCTGTAGGAGTTTCTGGCGTAGCAAGAATGCACAATAAAATGGGTTGTCCCGGGACTATTCTGCATAACTGTGCAGACTGTAAAGCTTGCTCCACTTTAAAAATAGCTACTCGTGCAGCTGGAGTCAAAGTTCTAAGTGAGGAGATATGTGAGTGTGAGTCAACTTTCAATATTTGAAATAGGGGTCTCAGTTCATGGGTAGGAATCTTTAGATATGGTCTTATCCAATTTATATCCCCTAACAATTTTTGAAAATCATTCAATGTCCTTAATGCATCTGTTCTTATTTGTAGTTTTTGAGGTCGAATGATATTTTTAGTAATTGTTGCTCCTAGGAAATTACCTACCTCTTCTTCCTGTACCTTTTCACTAGCTATATGTAAACCATAGGCTTCAAGATCCTTCTTGAGGGATAGGAATGCTTGTGACAGAATGTCCTCCATGGGAGCCACTAATAGGATATCGTCCATATAGTGGCAAATCCTCAATTTCGGGAATCTCTTCCTAGTAGGTGCTATTGCTAGGCTTACATAATGTTGGCAGATAGTAGGGCTATTGGCCATCCCTTGCGGGAGGACCCTCCATTGAAACCGCTGATCAGGCTCCTCATGATTGATAGCTGGTAGAGTAAAGGCGAATCTTTTACAATCCTCCAAGGCCAAAGGAATAGAAAAGAAACAATCCTTTATGTCAATAATAATAAGAGGCCAGCCATCTGGTAAGCTAGATAACAAAGGGAGACCTCTCTGAATCGGTCCCATGATTTGCATTTGTGCATTTACAGCCCTGAGATCATGAAGTAGCCGCCATTTTCCAGACTTCTTTTTAATAACAAAAATGGGAGATTGCTCTTTTATTAGTTCTTTTGCTGCTATGAGCTTTTCTAGGGAAAAGGGCCACTGAGGTACCCAAACCGGTTCAGCCATTTTCCAAGGAATGGGAATTGCATCCTCAGTGGCCCCTATGAAAAACCCAACCCTCGTGTGCCTGGATTACCCGAGGCCACAAGAGGATCTACCTGCCCCTGTAATTTTTTACCTAGTCCTCTGCCTGGTATATGACCCATCATTTTCATAATAGATTGACTCTGAGGAGAATACTCATTAGTTAATTTTAAATTCATTCGTGCCAAAATATCTCTTCCCCATAAAGTAATAGGAATATCTACTATATAAGGGATAACTTTTCCTTTTTGTCCCTCAGTGCTAGACCATGTAAGTTCCTGAGAGCTAATATCTGGAGCTTGAGCATACCCTAAACCTTGTAAGGTTTGCGAAGAGGATTGTTTGGGCCAGTTCTTGGGCCAATACTTAGCTGCAATAATACTGCGGTCAGCTCCCGTGTCCAGTAATCCCTGAAAATGTATCCCCTCAATAGTAAGCTGTAAAATTGGTCTCTCATCTAATTCCATGGATAGGTATGTCAAATCAACTCCTGTAGAGCCTAGTCTTTTGTTCCCTCTAATTTTCTCACAAGAAGGGAACTGGTTATGAAGGCTAGGAATAACCAGTAACTGAGCTATCCTGTCCCCAGGTGAGATGGCAATAATTCCTTTCTGGGATGAGCAAAGCACTTTTACTGTGTCAGTATAGTCAGAATCTATGACTCCTGGAGTAACAGTCAATCCTCTTAGTGCTGAGGAAGATCTACCAAGCAGTAAACCTATTAGTATTAGGGGGTAACGAGCCTTGAAAGTCTGACTCCACAGGTTGCACTCCCATCTGTGGTGCTAATATGAGTCTGGTGGTGGCACAGATGTCCAATCCTGCGGAACCCGGAGTGGCTCTCCTGATTGTGCCAGAGGGCAGAGAGATGGATTCTGAAGTGCCCCATATATTTGAGGGCCCTGAGGTCGGGGGCCCCTGACCCCGTTTTTTTGTATTAGTTGTTGATTGGTTAATTGGTTGTCCATTGATATCTTTTACAGAGCGACACTCATTGGCCCAATGTTTTCCCTTTTTACACCTAGGGCATAAGCCAGGCAAGCACACCTGACCCTGCACTTTAGCATTATTATTATTTTTTTTAAATTATTTATTTATTTATTTGAGAGCGACAGACACAGAGAGAAAGACAGAGAGAGGGAGAGAGAGAGAATGGGTGCTCCAGGGCTTCCAGCGTGCGCCCCCTTGTGCATCTGGCTAACGTAGGACCTGGGGAACCGAGCCTCGAACCGGGGTCCTTAGGCTTCACAGGCAAGCGCTTAACCACTCAGCCATCTCTCCAGCCCACTTTAGCATTATTTTGAGGACATTGTTTCCTAAAATGGCCTGTCCTTCCACATTTAAAACATGAAGAAGTCCCTCTGTTCCCTGTAGTGGCAGCCAAGACTGCTGCAGCAAGGCCTGCATTAGATAATGGACCTCCAACTTCTCTGCAGGCTTTCATCCAGGCCTGAAGTCCTTTTCCCTTCCAGGGCGTAATTGCCCTCCTACAGTCTTTAGTGCATTGCTCATAAATTAGTTGTTCCACAAGCGGCATGGCTTGGTTAGCATCACCGAAAATGTGGCCAGCTGCTTCCATCATGCGAGCTACAAAGTCTGAAAACGGTTCAGTAGCTCCCTGAATAATTTTAGTAAGGTTGCCTGATACTTCCCCTTTATTTGGCAATGCCCTCCAGGCTCTAAGAGCGATGTTATTTATTTGGTATAAACTTCAAGAGGATAGGCAATCTGATTATCAGCCCATTGTCCTTGTCCCATAAGCATATCAAAATTCCATACGGGCTGACCATTTGCTGCATAGTTCTGGCTTGACTTTGGGCAGCATCAGTGTATAAAGATTTCCAGTCTAAATATTGTCCTAGGCTTAAACAAGTCTTAGAGATTCCAAACCAATCTGCTGGGATCAAAGCTCTATTGGTAAGACGTTCTAACAGCGCCATAGTAAAAGAAGCATTTATCCCATAAGTTCTAGCAGCTTCTGTGAGATCCTTGAGCTCCTTATACCCTATAAGTTCATGGTATCTAGCATGTGTGTCAGGGTTCTCAAAAACTGGATAAGCACTAGCCAGCTTTCTCCAAGTACCTAGTTTTATAAAACTACATCCGGATGAAGCACATGCCCCGGGCAGAAGTAGGCCATCTTGTTTACACCTCCTGTTGGTAGAAGCATAAGATAGCGGAGGAACAATGACGCCAACTTCTCCAGGTCCATAACGTTCCCGACCGCATTCGGCCGCTGCTTCCTTAAGATCCTGTTCTTCCTCTGGGGTTAATTCTTCTCCCTCAGAGTCACTAGAACTTTCTATATACAAATTTGCAAGTTCAGTCAAATCTGGATATAGCTCCGGACCTGAAATTGGCCTTCCCTTTTGCGTTTCACTTTTATTCTGTTCTATCTGAAACCTAGGTTCTCTTTTAATTTTTACCTTTTTTTGTTTTCCCCTTTTATTTTCTTCAGACTCTGACATGCTATCTTGATGATGTGATAATATGCGTTGGCCTTCCCTGATCACCTCTTCACAACGTTTGTCCTCCAAACATGATCGCACCAAGTGCCATAAGGGCTGTGTACCTGCGCGCAACTTTCGCGTTTCTGCCTCGCGGTCAATGTCTCTGCCTAGCTTATCCCAGCAGGTCAAATTTAATCCCCCAGTCAGCTCAAACCAAGGTGCTATCATATCCACCTCTTCCAAGAACCCCTTAATAGTCTTATCTGATATCTTAAGTTTGTGTTGTTTTAATAATTCCTGTAGCGGCTCCAAAAAGGTGGAGTGGTGGTGTCTCATTCTGCAGCCTTATATACAGGCTACTTACATTTGGGGCGATCAACTGACTTATCTACATCAGACTTACAGATCAGTTACAAGCCAAAACTTATATAGCACAAAGGGGAACTTACCGGTACCGCCGCTCCATGTGTTGAGTTCTGAATCCTCCCTCAGAAGTATCCTCGGGGGTCCTCTCAACTGGCCATTTGTTGACAAGTCCCAGGTTTCGGCACCACTTGTTGCGCCCATCCCGCCAGCAGGAAGAATGACAACAACAGGATTCTTCTCAAGCACACTTTATTGGGAGCTCCAAGCTGAAAGAGAGGAGGACCCTGACCCTACGGAGCGCCAAGCTTATATACTCGTAGTCATGTGGTTGTGCAGCATCGTCTGATTGGCTTAAGTCTCATTGGACGACTTTGCATCACCCAATCGGAATAGGTGAGCAGCCATATTGGAATAACGTCATATGCTCATGCGCAGACAATCAGGACACAAAAGCATTAAACAAGCTGACGTGGCAAAGCCTGATGAAGCCAGGGTGGCTTCCCACATCCCCCTACAACTCCTTGCCCTGACCATGTCCCCTTCCCCCTACAACTCTATATAAACCTACACGTAAGAATAAGCTCTCGAGGCTGTGGCAAACACCTAGCATGGTCTCCTTCTTGTGTCTGTTTGCCTTCTTTCGCCCAGGTTAGCTTCTCCTCGAGTCCTTGCTCAACTCCCCACTGGCCAGGGCAAGTCTCAATTTCAAGAAACTGAAGCCACTTTATTGAGGATGAGCCAGCCACTCTGCATTGGGACAAGAGTAAAACTGTGATATATATATATATATATATATATATTTTGAAAGGAGAGGGCCTGAAGGAAGAATGCTGAAGGACTTTCATGTTCTCAAAGTCAGTTTTTACCCACCCCTCTCCGGGATAAACTATTTTGGCAGTGTGGCCTACCTGGTACTGGTTTTAGAAGAATTTACATGAAGGAAACAGTGAAGTGCACATGGTTCTGGAGATGGCTGCTAGGTGATGCAGCAGGGTTGAAGTCCCTGTGTGGAGTCCATGGGGGACCCATGGCATGGAGCTGTAGGAATGAACCATGGGTTGCAGTGGTGATCTCAGGGTATGGAGATTCCAGGACTATGGGATGTCCACCATGGAAATCTTCTGGCTTGTGGTTTATTTCTCCAGGGAAGCAAATGGCACAAATGGAGGAGTAAACTTTCTATATCCTCATGGATTTCATCCTGAGGCCTAGATGCCTGAATGTAGCTGTAGGATTTGAGATTTTCCCTGTTAGATTTTGATATTGCAGTGATCCAGTCTTTCCTTGACATGCTCCCATTTCTCTCTTTTGGAGTGGGAAGGTTTATTCTGTGCCATTATGTGTTAGAAATACGTTACTTGGGTTTGATTTTATAGGGCTCACAGTTAAGAGATTGTGTTGAGTCTCAGATGAGACTTTGGACTTTTGCACTGTGTTGAAACTAGTAATTATGGGACTTTAAAATTTTTATGGAATGTATTTTTCATCATGCAATGGCTATGAGTTTTAAGGGGCCAGGGTAAGTTTGAGTGTCAAATGTCCCACATAGCTTCATGTGTTTGTGGTTAAGCTTCATACTTAATGATTCTTTGGTGGTCTTTAGGAGATTAAGCCTTGCTGGAGAAAGTGTGACATTAGTGGCGGGCTTGAGGTTTATTACTCAAGTCCCAGTGGGTATTCAGAATTCACTTTCTTTTTCTTCCCTTATGATGTGTGATGAAATGTGATGTGTGCTTTCTGCTCTTGCCATGCCTTCCCCACCATGATGAAACTTCCCCTCAAAGCAACAAGCCCTTTCTTTTGATAAACTGCTTCTAGTCAGTTGCTTTGAACCAGCAACCAAAAGGTATTGCTACAAGTAGTCAAGCTGTTCTCAAATGCTAGTTCTATTTTTATTTTTGTTAAGGTGGCAACTAACAGAGATAATGGAATAGATGTGTCATGAAAGCAAAGGAGAACTATGTGGGAGTAAATGTGGGGATTATAAAGAAATACAACAGAGAGGGTTATATGGGTAAATGAGAACAAAAACCCTGATACATGTGAAAATGTCACAATGAAGTTCATTACAGTGTATCCTAAGTAAAAATATCTAATGTAAAAATGAACAAATGGATAGTATAAGCCAAAAGACAGAGTCTTTAAGAAAGTATCAAAAGATTTGCTATAAATCCAAAATCTCTGTAGTAGAAATGAAGAATATTCTTTTAAATTTTTATTTATTTGAGAGTGACAGGAAGAGAAAGAGGGAGAGAGAGAGAGAGAGAGGGAGAGAATGAGCATGCCAGGGCCTCCAGCCACTGCAAATGAACTTCAGATGCATGTGTCACCTTGTGCGTCTGGCTTACATGGGTCCTGGGGAGTTGAGCCTCGAACCAGGGTCCTTAGGCTTCACAAGCAAATGCTTAACCTCTAACCCATCTATACAGTCCCAGAAATGAATATGTTTTAGTATCACATAAGTCAGTTGGATATGACTAGTTTAACTGAAATTACACACATACAAGCCAGAAAAATATGCATCATGATTTTAGAAAGCATTTATTTATATATTTGAGAGAGATGGGGAGGGTAGGAGAAAATGAGGATGTATGTATGGCATGACTGGGCCACTTGCCCCTGCAAATAAACTTCAAATGCATGGGCCATTGTGTGCTTCTAGCTTTATGCAAGTAATAGAGAATAGAACCCAGGCTTGAAGGCATTGCAAGCAAACACCTTTTACAACTGAGCCATCTTCTCAGCCCTTGACACTAGTTTCTAATGCATTTGGTTCACAATTTCCCTCTGTTGTAATATTTTTCTTTATTTACTTGTTTGACTTTCTTTAAAAAAAATTTTTTTTTGTTTATTTATTAATTTGAGAATGACAGACAGAGAGAGAAAGGGGCAGATAGATAGAGAGAGAATGGGTGTGCTGGGGCCTCCAGCCACTGCAAACAAACTCCAGACACGTGCACCCCCTTGTGCAGCTGGCTAACGTGGGTCCTGGGGAATTAAGCCTCGAACCAGGGTCCTTAGGCTTCACAGGCAAGCGCTTAACTGCTAAGCCATCTCTCCAGCCCACTTGTTTGATTTTCATCTACATTTTTATTGAGAACTTTAACATATGAACATGCTATGATTAGATCTTATTCCTGTATCTCTTACCCTATTTTGTTGCCCCCCTCAGCCCTATACCACTGAGGGTCCTCCTCTTTGCATGTGGTCCTACTGCTTTGATGTAACATTCTTTTGTTGCTATTTGTTTGAGGTAGGATCTTGCTCTAGCCCAGGCTGACGTGGAATTCATTATGTAGTCTCAGGCTTACCTCAAACTCAGAGAGATCCTCCTATTTCTGCCTCCCAAGTGCTGGGATAAAAGGCCTACACCACCACACCAGCTTAAGTCTCTCTCTCTCTTTTTTTTTTTCCAAGGTAGGGTCTCACTGTAGCCCAGGCTGACCTGGAATTCACTATGTAGTCTCAAGGTGGCCTCAAACTCATAGTAATCCTCCTACCATTGCCTCCCGAGTGCTGGGATTAAAGGCATGTGCCACCATGCCCAGCAAGTCTCATTATTTTTACACTCCTTCATCCTCCATGTCAAAATGTCTATGGTCTCAGAACAATGAAGGTCTTGTGAGGGTAACTGCAACCACTGAGCTCATGAATACTCTAGTCAGTTGATATTCAGAAGACAGTGCCACAAAGTATTCTTCCCATTTTGTGGCTCATACATTATTTCTGCTTCTTCTTCTGCAGTGTTCTCTGAGCCTTGGAGGGTGTGGTAGTGAGAGGGACTAGTCAGATAGCTTTGGTAGACAGGCAGTTACAGAGAGAAGGCTCAGAAATGAGAAACTTTAAAAAGTTGCCCTGTTTATCACAGGAGCCAAACTGGAATTTAACATCTGCTTGGGCTATTCCTTTCAGGCTCCTTGGCTGCTTAGATCTGTACCCGGAGCCTCAGGGGTCTCAACAGTGGTAAGATCATATCCTCCCCATTCTTTTTTTATTTTTTAATTTTTTTATTAATTAGTTTTGTATTTAGCAAATGCAGTCAGTTTGGTAACATTATTAGGCTCATCTGTGACTTACCTCCTCCCCTTGGCCCCTCCTTGTTGAGGTATATGGGTCATGCATTGTGGACTTAGCCCTCAGTTATGGGTAGGATAAATGTCTCTGCATGTCATGACCCAAAATGTGGCTCTAGCAATCTTCCCTCCCCCTCTTCTGCAAAATTTCCCTGAGCCATGTTGGGTTCATTTTTGGTCTGCTTCAGTGATGAGGTGTTGGGGGCCTCTGGGTCTGGCTCTCTGATTTGGTAGGAGTTGATTTTTCTCTGTGTTGATCTCCTTCCCCCTTGTGCTGGTATCTGGTTCACCAGGAAAACAGCACCCTTATTGTTTCACCATTTTTTCTTAGTTTCAGCTGGGGCCCATTTGAGGTATGATGGGGTGGCTCTCTCCATAGGATCTATATCTATCTGAAAAAGAGAAGCAGATTCTCCAGCGGAGAGTAAGTTAGCACCAGGACAAATGGTATAACCTTGCTTTTTTTTATAGAGAATTTAATAAGTGTAGGCCCTCTTGTTGCCCATAATTGGTGATAGCTTGATAACGGAGAGCGGGCTTATGTTTGGATATGGTTCTGACTTGTTTCCCAACTCTAGCTATGGGTCCCATACCACTGAGGAGATCAGTTAGCCGAATCAAGAGCAGTTGATTGCCCACCATGGCTGTGTGCCACTATTGCACTTGTGTGGGCATCACAACAGGTTATTTGCTGCTAAGTAGGTTAGATGCTTGAACAGATATTGGTCATTTCCCCCCAGTCGCCCATGTAGCACCTTCTGGCACTAGATGCACTGACAGTATGGGGACTGACTCTCTTCCAGATTCCAGCCATGCCATTCCATTTTACGTGTTGAACACATACAGTGTATTCATCAGTAGAGTCTTACCACTAAGCTTTGGTGGGTCATCAAGTACTCAGACTGAAATCTGTCTTTCTTTTAGGAAACCTTGTAAGTCTCTCTGATCAAAAGCTCATTGTGGATGATGGCCACATGCTGGTACTGGGAGTTACAGGTCTGTGCCCACTAAGAAAAGGAAGAAAAAGATAACTAATATACAAGAATTAGAGAGAAGAGAGAGAGAGACAGAAAGAGAGAGGGAGGGAGGGCAGCTGTAGAAGATTAAGGTTAGTCTTCATCATACACTCTCCAGTGTCTTGTGGCTCAGGTGTTCCCTCTAAGGGACTGGTGAAGCTTCAGCCATTTGGACTACCTTTTAGGGAGTACAATTTTATGGTACCATTGCCATTTGGGTCTAGATTAGTGTTTTCCACGCCCTCCATTGTCCTTCCCTCCCTCTCCACCCTTCCTATTGTCTAGTCCATGAGATGCTTGCTGGGTATGTAAGGCATCTTGGGTAGATTCAGGTTAGATGCTGTAGATGAGTGAGACTATGGGGCGATTTTTTTTCTGTGATTGAGTAAGTTCACTGAGAATGATCTGTTACAGGTTCATCCATTTTTCCTCAAATTTCATTGTGTCATTTTTTCTTACTGATGTATAGAATTGTGTAGATATACCTCATCTTAGTTATCCATTCTTCTAGTGATGGACATCTGGGTTGATTCCAGCTCTTACCTATTATGAATTGAGCCACTACAAACCTGTTTGAGCAAATCTCTCTGGCCTGTGGTTTGAAGGTTTTAGTGTAGATGCCCAGTAAGGGAATAACTAGGTCTGTTGGTATCTCTATAGTCAGTTTTTTCAGGAGTCTCCATATTGCTTTCCAAAGTGGTTGTACCATCTTATGTGCCCACCAACAGTGGATGAGTGTTCCTACTTCTCCATATCCTCACCAGCATTTATTTTCATTTGATTTTTTGATGGCTGCTATCCTTATTGGGGTAAGGTGGAATCTCATATTTGCCTTAATTTGCATTTCTCTAATAATTAAGGATGATGAACATTTTCTTAAGTGTGTTTTTGCCATTTGCATATCTTCCTCTCTGAACTGCCTATTTAGCTCTTTGCTCCATTTTGCGGGTGGGGTGTTTGACTTGTTACTGTTTAGATTTTGAATTCTTTGTAGATTCTAGAGATTAGGCCTCTGTCAGTTGGATAACCCACAAATATTTTCTCCCATTCTGTGGGTAACCTATTGGCTTTGCTTATTGTATGCTTGTCTGTAAAGAAACTCTTCTGCTTCATGTGATCCCATTGGTGTGTGACTGTTTAAGATCGTGTGCTCCTGGGGTTTTGTTCAGGAAGTCTTTTTCCATTCCTATATCATGGAAGGTACTTCCTAAGTTTTCTTCCAGGACTATTCGAGTTTCTGGCCTTATATTGAGGTCTTTTATCCATTTGCACTTGAGTGTAGTGCATGGTGAAATGTGTGGATCAAGTATCAAGTTTCAATTTCCTGCCCATGGTTATCCACTTTGTTCAGCACCATTTGTTGAAGATGCTATATTTTTTTCCCATATTGTTTCCATATTGCCTATATTGTTAGGGCCTTTGTCAAATATCAAGTAGCTATAGTTGCTTGACCCAAAGTCTGGGTCCTCAAGTCTATTCCATTGGTCTATACTCCTGTTTTTATGCCAGTACCATGCTGTTTTTATTATTATGGCTTTGTAATATAGCTTTAGATCAGGTATAGTGATGCCTCCAGAAGTATTTCTTTGGCTGAGGATATGTTAGGATATGCGAGGCCTTCTGCCTTTCCATATGAAATTTGAGATCATTTTTTCTATCTCTGTAAGGAAAACTCTAGGGATTTTAATTGGAATTGCATTAAATCTAGATATTGCCTTTAGTAGGATTGCCATCTTCACAATGTTAATTCTGCCTCTCCAGGAGCATGGGAGGTCTTTCCATTTTCTCAAGTCCTCCTAAGTTTCTTTTTCGAGTGTTTTTATGTTTTCATTGTATAGATCTTTCACTTCCTTGGTTAATGTTATTCCAAGGTATTTTATTTTATTTTATTTTGCTATTGAAAATGGAACCATATCCCTTATTTCTTTCTCTGTATGTTTGTCATTTGCATCAAAAGGCTACTGATTTTTGTGCATTGATTTTGTATCCTGCTACTTTGCTATAGGAGTTAATCACCTTCAGGAGTTTTGGGATGGAGTCTCTCGGGTCTCTTACATATACAATCATGTCATCAGCAAATAGAGCTAACTTAACTTCTTCCTTTCCAAATTGTATCCCTTTTATTTCCTTCTCCTACCTTATTGCTTGGGCTAGGACTTCCAGAACTATATTCAAAAGCAGAGGTGAGAGAGGACATCCTTGTCTTGTTCCTGATCTCAATGGGAATTCCTCCAGTCTCTCTCCATTAAGTATTATTTGGGCCTTCTGAGCTTTGTATATTGCCTTTGTTATGTTAAGATATGAACCAACCATGCCAATTCTCTCCAATGCTTTGATCATGAAGTGACATTGTATCTTATCAAAGCCCTTTTCTACACCTTTCAAAAAGATCATGTGGTTTTTATATTTAAGCTTGTTTATGTGGTGTATTACATTGACATATTTCCATATGTTGAACCACCCCTGTGTTCCTGGGATGAATCCCACTTGGTCAAGGTGGATAATGCTTTTGATGTGCTGTTGGATTCGATTTGCAAGGATTTTGTTCAGGATCTTTGCATCTACATTCATCAGGAAATAGGAAATAGGTAGTTTTCTTTTCTTGTGGCATCTCTGCCTGGTTTTGGAATTAGGGTGATTAGGAGTTGGGTAGCTTTCCAATTGTGTAGCACAGGTTGAGGAAGATAGGTTTGAGTTCTTCCATGAAGGTTTAATAGAATTCAGCTGAGAAGTTGTCTGTTCCTGGACTCTTCATTTTGGGGAGGTCTTTTATTACTTTTTCAATCTCCATGAGTATGATGGGTTTATTGAGGAGATTAATATGCTCTGAGTTTAGCTTCGATAGATGGTATGCATCCAGGAATTTATCCATCTACTCCACATTATCCAGTTTTGTGGAGTAGAAGTTTTTGAAATAAGTCTTGATGATTCTCCCAATGTCACTTATGTCTGCTGTGATCTCTCCTTTTCATTTTGAATTTTGTTAATTTGAAGCTTCTGGTTTTTTTGCTTGATCAAATTGGCCAGGGGTTTCACAATCTTGTTTATTTTTTCAAAGAACCACCTCTTTGTTTTGTCAATTGTATTAATTGTTTCCTTGGTTTCCAATTCATTATTTTGTGCTTTGATTTTAATTATTTCTTTCCTTTTGGAGCTCTTTTGGTTGGATTTTTCTGTTTTCCAGTGCCTTTATGTGGATGGTTAGGTTATTGATTTGGGATCTCTCTGTCTTTTTATGAAGGCATTGAGTACTATGAATTTTCCCCTGAGGACTGCCTTCATTGTGTCCCATAAGTTTTGGTACGATGTGTTCTCATTGTCATTCAATTCTAGAAATTTTGAAATTTCATATTTTTATTTCATCCACTATCCATTTGTTGTTTAAACGTGTGCTGTTCAGTTTCTAGGTGCCATTGAGATTCTTGGTGGGTCTCTTGTTGTTGATTTCTAGCAATATAACATTGTGATCTGATATCATGCAGGGAATTATGTCAATCTTCCTAAATACGTGGAGGCAGTCTTTGTGACCCAGTATATGGTCCATTTTAGAGAATGTTTCATGGGCTGCTGAGAAGAATGTGTAGTCTGTGGATTTGGGTTGGAAAGTTCTGTAGATGCTCGTTAGGTCTAAGTGGTCCATGGTTTTGTTGAGCTCTCTTACTTCCCTGTTGAGTTTCTGTTTGGATGATCTGTCTATTACTGATAATGGTGTATTGAAGTCCTCAGTTATGATGGTGTTGGTGGTTATTCCTTTTTTATTGTCAAGTAGGTTTTGTTTTATGAACTGTGGTGCCTCTGTGTTTGCTTCATACAGATTTATGATCATAATATCCTCATGATGGATCATTCCTTTGATAAGTAGACAGAGGCCTTATTTGTCTTTTTTGATTATTTTTGGTTTGAAATCTATTTAATCTGCCATTAATACAGCTACACCTGCTTGTTTCTTATTTCTGTTTGCTTGGAATATTGTTTTCCACCCCTTCACCCTGAGGAAGTGTCTGTATTTAGTGGTGAGGTGGGTTTCTTGAAGACAACAGATTGAAGGGTCTAAGTGTTTGATCTACCCTGTTAGCTTGTGTCTCTTGATAGGTGAATCAAGGCCATTAATATTTAGGGTAATGACTGTGAGATTAATTTGATCCCTGCCATATTGTGATGGTATATGTGGGTTGGTGTTTTCATGGACTTTGAAGTTTTTTGTGCCTACTGAGTTTGGTTATTATAATTTGCTTCTTGTAGGCATTTGAGCTTGATTATTTGTTTCTTCTTGTGGAAAATTTCCTGAAATACTCTCTGTGGGTTTGGTTTTGTGTTCATATAATTGTAAAGCTGAGTTTTGTCATGGAAAGTTTTTCTTTCACCATCTATTATGAGGGATACTTTTTCTGGGTAGAATAGTTTGGGGTGGAAGCCATAAGTTCTTAGACTTTGCAGTGTTTCATTCCAGGCCCTTCTAGCTTTCAGGGTTTCCATTGAGAAATCTGAAGTAATTCTGATGGGGTTACCTTTGAAAGTGGTGTGTTGTTTTTCCCTAGCTGCTTTTAGGATTTTCTCTTTGGTGTCAATGCTTAGAATCTTCATGACAATATGTCTTGGATAGTTTCTCCTTTGGTCCAGTCTGTTTGGTGTTCTGTAGGTTTCTTATATCTTGATGGGCCTTTCTTTTAAGAGACTGGGGAAGTTTTCTTCTATTATTTTGTTAAATAAGTTCTCTATGCCTTTGGTCTGCATTCCTTCTCCTTCTGGTATTCCAATGATCTTGATATTAGTATGTTTAAGTGCATCCCACAAGTCCCTCATGTTCTGTACACAGAAACGTTTGAACTTACTGAAATTTTTGAACTCTCGAACTGTTTCTTCCATCTTGTCTTCCAGATCAGAGTTTCTATCCTCCACATGGCTGACTCTATTCTTGAGAGCTTCTAGAGAGTTTTGGACTTGTTCAATTAGGTTTGCATTTTATACTACTTTTCTATGTATAATTTCCATTCCTTTGTCAAGCTCCCTTTCGCATCATTTTTTTATTTTCTTGATGATTCCTGGAATTCATCCTTGCATATTGTTATGTCTTCATTTTTCATGGCCCAGCTGATTTTTGAGGTCTTCTTTTGTTTTACTCTTCCTCAAATTTCTAACTCTCTTTGAACTCCTTCCATTTTCTTATCTATTATTTCTAGTTTAGTTATGGCAGCATCCACATGATTATTGGTCCTTTGTTGCTTTTCTGCAAGTTCCACCAGCAGTTTGGTCAAGGTTGCATTGCTCATAGCTTCATTTTGGTGTTCTGATCCTAATGACTCTTCTATGTTTTTATTAGAGATGTTCATTCTAGGACTGGGTGATCTAACTGGATTTTCTTGCATTTGATTTTTCATGTTATTTCTTTTGTGCTGTGGTCTACCCATTGCAGTGTATGGGCCCTAGGTGGGTGGATCAGCCTGGGCTCAAGCACAGTGGAAATCTGAGGCAGCCTGAAACAGTTGCCAAGCAGCCTGGGCTTTGGCTCTCACTTGCCAAAGCCGCCTGATCTACTGGCTGGCTGGGGTGCCAAAGTTGCCTGATCTCTCAAGTGGTAATGCATCAAAGCTGCCTGTGTTCGAGCTAGGAGGGACCCTGAGGCACCAAGCACTAAAGCAGCCTAAACTCTGGCATGGGAACACTGGGACCTGGAAGCAGTCTGCACTCCTGCACCACAGGACAACTGTGGATGGCTGGTGCATCAGACTAGTAGGGGATGGCACTTGAGCTGGCACAAGCAACAGACAGTCTGAGCTTGCCTGGCAATTGCTGTGGGCCTAGACTCACTGAACGTGTGGAGGCAGGAGCAGTAAGTGAGTGAGTGGGTGGAGCAGTCTAAGCTTCTACATGCAGGGATCGATCAGCGCCCGGGACGCTGCTGTGGATACAGTGGCTACTTGCCGGGAGTGGTGGGCTACCCGCCCATGAAGGAATCAGTGATTCCTGTTTATGCCAAGACCCACTGAACCTGTGGTAGCCTGAGCAGTAAGTGGGGGAGTGGGCGGGGCAATCTAAGCTTCTACATGGAGGGATCGATTGGTGCATGGTGGTGCCATGGATATGGTGGCCACTTGGGGGGAGGGGTGGGCTACCCACCAACGAGGGAATCAGCAATTCCCTGTTTTTCCCCCTCTGTGCCCTCCCACTGGCAATCTATTAGAGATTGCTCTCCCCTAAAAGACCCAGTGAACCCTTAATATCTTGCCTTTCTTTCCCTGGGATCTGCAGCACAGCTAGGCGGTTGTCATCTTGGCTGGAAGTCCTACTTCCCATTCTTACATCCTTGGCTATCAGAGTGGGAAAAGATAGTATAACTTTAGTAATTTTTTTCTGACTTTGTTTTAAAAGCCCAGCCTTTTTAGAAGAATACTTTTTGGGGATCCCTTGCTCTGGAGGGTGTGCAAGCAGAGTAAGCAGGCCAGAGGTCCTAGTTCCTTCCCCACCTTCCAGTTCCAGAGTTTGTGTTCCCCTACTGCTGGCTTGGGGCTTCCTGGACCCTGAAAGCTTGCTACAGAAGGAGGCCCTTTGCTCCATCTTCCTGATTGAACAGACCCTGAGTCCCCAACTCTCAGATACCCTGCTCCAGAGGGTGTGCACATGGAATGATTAGGCCATACCTCCTGGTTTGGTTCCTTGCTCCTGGTTCCCTGGTCTCAGTACTCCTGCTGCTGGCTTGGGAAGCCTGATATCTGTGTGCTACCAAAGCAGACCATTTGTTATGGCTTCCTGACTAACTGCCCCACTGGGTCCTCAAATCCCAGTCCCCTCAGTCAGAGTACATGAGCCACTGTGGGACTGGGCCTCTTGATCCTGGATCCTTAGCTTCCTGGCTCCTGGGTTCCCAACTCCTGCCCCCCTTGTGCTGAAGAGTGGGCACAAGTCAAATGAGTAGGCCAGAGGTCCCAGTTCCCCAGGTACCTTTCAAGTACTTGCAATCTCTACAATCTGCATATCTGTGGTTATAACCCTATTATACACCTGTCAGGTTCACAATTAAAACAGAACACATACTGAAGATTCTACATGCACAAATACTTGATTTCCCTTCAATAAAATAAAAGTTTGAACACAATACAAAAAAAGTTACAAAAGTGAGAGATCTACACCAAGAATACCTAGTCCCACAATCAAAGCCTCCCATGAAATCATAGAGAAAACACTAGAAATTGAATCACAAAATGAAAACACAACAGGATAAATGACCATGATTAAAAGAATCTTAACTGGAAGAAACCATGGAAAAGTAGCCATCACATAAATGAAATTGAGCAGAATTATCTCTTGAGCATTATGTTTTTGTCACTAGGCTTAACATAATTGAAGAAAACCAGAGATGCCTCAAAAGAGATATAAATGAACTTAAGGTGAGTAAACAAATAGAAGACCTTAATAACCAGCTGATTAAGTTTATTGAAGACATGATTAAATGCCAGAATGAGTTCCAGAAGGTTTCAAGAAAATCAAACCTCAAATTAAAATCATACTTCAAACAAGAGATGAAAAATAACACAACGGAAAACAAAGTCAAATAGAGCTTTTAAGAACAACTCTAGAACCCTCAATAATAGAATCACTCTTGTGGATGACAGAAATTCTGACCTGGAACGCAAAACAGAAGATGATCAAGAGTCCAAAAACTTTGCTAAGTTCAAAAAAATCATGTGAATAAAATATAAGGGAACTGTGGGATACCCTAAAATAACCAAACATCAGGCTCATGGATATAACAGCAGGAGAGGAAATCCAGGAAGGAGGCATAGAGAAATTTTCAAGAAAATTATTGGAGAAAATTTTTCCAATTTCTCAAAAGAAAGGCCCATAGCTCTCAGAACATTAAACAGATAGGACCAAAGAAGAAACTCTCCAAGGCACATTATTGTTAAAACTCTTAGCAATTAAAACAGAGAGAGTGATAAAGCTGCAAGGAAGAAACAACTCACTACATACAAAGGCAATGTCATCAGAAATACCCCAGATTTCTCAATAGAAAGCCTGAAAGCCAGGAGGGCCTGGAATGAAACACTTCAAAGTCAAAAACACTATGGGTTGCAATCAAAACTGTACCCAGTGAACGTACTCCTCATAATAAATGGTGAAAGTAAAACTTTCCATGAAAAAAGTCAATTCTATATTCATATGAACACAAAGCCAAATCTGCAGAGAACACTTGAGGGAATACTTCACACAGAAGTGTCAAACAACCAATCTCAAGAGCCAACATGAAGATCACAATAACCAAAACTAGAGCAGGCTCAGAAATGTAGAAAGCACCAAACCCCATAAAGCACCCCATCATGTCAGGAATTAAATCAAGCCTCACACTTATAACCTTAAGTATTAATTGTCTTAACTCACCCATCAAAAGATACAATTTAATTGGGTGGATCAAATAATTGGACCCTTCTATCTGTTGTCTTCAAGAAATTCACCATACCACCAAAGACAGACACCTCCTCAGGGTCAAAGGCTGGAAAATGATATTCCTATCAAATGACAATAAGAAATCATCAGGTGTTGCTATGTTAATATCTGATAAGATAGACTTCAATACAAAAGTAATCAAAATGGACAAAAAAAGCCACTTCTTACTTATCAAGGGAATGATCCAATATCAGAAAATCAGAATCATAAATCTATATGCACCAAACATGGGTACAGCATAGTTTATAAAATAAAACCTACTTTACAACAAAACAGAAATAAACAACACCACCGTCATAGTTAGGGACTTCAATGTTCCACTATCATCAATAGACAGATCATCCAAGCAGAAATAATAGAGATCAATAACACCATAGGTCAACTATATCTAATGGAAATATAAGAACTTTCCATCCCAATTTTATAGAATACATAATCCTCTCAGCAGCCCATGGAAGCATCTCCAAAACAGACCATATATTAGGTCATAAAGCATGCCTCCATAAATTCAGGAAAACTAAAGTAGCTTTCTGCATTATATCATATCACAATGCTTTAAAGCAAGAAATTAAGAGCAAGAAGCACATCAAGAACTCCACCAGCTCCTGGAGACTGAATGACACACTTTTAAACAATGAATGGATTGTGAAAGAAATTGTAAAATTTCTAAAATTGAATGATAAAGAAAACACAACTTAACATAACTATGGAACACAATGAAGACAGTCCCAAGGAGAAAATTCATATCACAAAATGCCTCAATTACAAAGATGGAGAAATCCCAAATTAATAACCTAACTTACCACTGAAAGGCATAGGATAAACAGAAGAATCTATCCCTAAAAGCTCTAGATGGAAAGAAATAATGAATTGAAAACTAACAAAACAATTAAGAAAATCAATGAAAACAAAAAAGAGCTGGTTCTTTGAAAAAATAAACACAATTGACAAACCCCTGGCCAGTTTTATCAAGTGAAAAAAAAAAGTCTGAAATTAACAAAATTAGAAGTGAAAAAGGAGAGCTCTCAACAGACATCAATGAAATTTGGACAATAATCAGGACATACTTCCAATATCTCTACTCTACAAAATTTCATGATCTGGAAGAAATGCATGAATTCTTAGCCACATACCACCTAACAAAGCAGATTAATATTTTAAACAAACCCATGACATTCCTTGAGATTGAAAAGCTAACCAAAACCTCCCCCAAAAGAAACATCCAGGATTGGATGGCTTCTAAGCCAAATTCTATCAAATCTTCACTGAAGAATTGCAACCAATTCTTCTCATACTGTTTCACATACTCAGAGAGCAGGGAATCCTTCCCAATTGCTTTTATGAGCTAATATCACACTAACACCAAAACTAGACAGAGATACAACAGGAAAAGAAAACTATAGGCCTATGTAGCAGATGAATTTAGATGCAAAGATCCTGGAAAAACGTCCTCAGAAACTGGATTCAAGAACACATCAAAAGCATTTTTCACCTTGACCAAGTAGTAGCCAGAAACGTTTCAATTTATGGAAACTGGTCAATGTAATACACACATAAATAAACTTAGTCAAAAGAACCACATGAATATCTCAATTGATGCAGAGAAGGCCTTTGACAAAATACAATAGCAGTTCATGATCAAAACACTGGAAAGAATAGGCATGGAGGGTTCATATCTCAACACAATTAATACTATGTATAAAGCAACTAAATCCCAAATGATATGTAATGGGGAAAGACTCAAGGAGATCCTGTTGAGATCAGGAACAAGACAGAGGTGCTCACTCTCATCACTGCTCTTCAACTTAATACTAAAAGTACTATCCCAAATAAGAAGACCAGTGAGTGAAATAAAATGGATAAAAATTTGTAAGGAAGAGGTCAAACTAGCCTATTAAAAAGATAAGATGATCATATACAAAAGTGACCCAAAAGTCTGCATCTCAAAATTTCTAAAGGTTGGTGAAGATGCGTCCATCTAGCAATGTTGCACCTCTCAGAGAAGGAAAGGCAAGACATTTAGGGCTAATTGGTTCTTCTAGGGTGAACAGACTCTAATAGACCTCCAGTGGGAGGGCACAGAGGGACAAAGCAGGGAATCCATTGATTCCCATGCTCTCAGGTAGCCCACCAGTTGCCCAATCCCCTCAAGCAGCTGTCCCAGCCACAGTCCCAGCTTCAAGTTCCTCCTGCACTAACTGCAGGCAAGGGGATCCAGGCTAGCAGGCCAGCACAGCTCCACATGTGCCTCCAACCTTGTGAATGCCACCCCACTCACCACCCTCCCCACCTCAGTGTCCAGACCCAGGTCAGCAGGCTAGCGTTCTTCCAGGGAACCTCCAGGTGTAAATACCTTCTCACTTGCCTCTGCCTCCTGCCCCCATGCATGAACCCAGGCCAGCAGGCTAGCATTCTCCCAGGAGACCTCCATGCTCAAACTCTGTCCCACTCACCACCGCCCCCCACTCCAGTGTGCTGACCCAGGCCAGCAGGCTGGCATTCCCCCAGGGTACCTCAACATTCAAACTCAGTTCCCCTTGCTGCTATCCCCCACCCCAGTACACCAACCCAATGGCCATAATTCACCCATCAAGAAATAAAAGCTAACAGGGTGGATCAGAAAATTATATGCCTCAATTTGCTGTCTTCAAGAAACCCACCTCACCACTAAAGAAAGATATCTCCTCAGGGTGAAAGGGTAGAAAATAATATTCCAAGCAAATGGAAATAAGGAACAAGCAAGCATAATGATAATAATATCAGATAAAATGGACCTCAAATCAAAAGTAATTAAAAGAGACAAGGAAGACCATCTCTTATCAAGGGAATGATCCAATAAGAGGATATCACAATCACCAATCTTTATGCACTAAACACAGGTGTACCACAATTCATAAAACAAAACCCACTTGACAACTAAACAGAAATAATCCCCAACACCATCATAGTTGGGGACTTCAATACTCCACTATCAGCAATAGATAGATTATCCAAACAGAAAATTAGCAGGGAAGTAAGAGAGCTCAACAACACCATAGATCAATTAGACCGAATGGACATCTACAGCATATTCAACAAATGGTGGTGGACCAACTGGATAACGATATGCAGGAAATTGAATGTCAATCCACACATCTCCCCATGCACAAAAATCAAGTCCAAATGGATCAAAGACCTTGATATAAGATCAGAAACTCAGCTACTACTGGAAGAAAAAGTAGGACGAACTTTCCGTGGTATCAGAATGGGAAAAAACTTCCTGAACAAAACCCCAGTAGCTCAGGAACTTAAACAATCACTCAACCATTGGGATCTCAGGAAGCTGAAAAGTTTATTCACAGACAAACACACAATAATCAGAGCCAATATATTACCCACAGAATGGGGAGAAAATTTGTGCAGGCTATACAACTGATGGAGGCCAAATTTCTAGAATGTACTAAGAACTCAAAAACCTAAGCAATAAAAACTCAAATGACCCACTTATAAAATGGGACAGAGAACTGGACAGGGAGTTCTCAGAGGAAGAAATACAAATTACAACCACACACTTAAGAAAATATGCATCATCCCTAACCATTAGGGAAATGCAAATGAAAACAACTATGAGGTTCCATTTTACCCCATTAAGGATAGCAAACATTAAAAAATAAAATAAAAACAAGTGCAGGCAAGGATGTGAAGAAATAGGAACCCTCATTCACTGTTGGTAGGAATGTGAGATGGTATAACCATTATGGAAAGCAATATGGAGACTCCTAATAAGGTTGACTATAGAGTTACCAACTGACCCAGTTATTCCCTTACTGGGCATTTACCCTAAAAGCTCCACACCTCAGTTCAGAGATGTTTGCTCAACCATGTTTATAGCTGCTTAATTCATAATACCTAAGATCTGGAATCAACCTGGATGTCCATAATTAGACAAATGGATAACCAAGATGTGGTATATCTTCACGATGGAATTCTACACAGTTGTAAGGAAAAATGACACAATAAAATTTGAAGAACAATGGTTGAACCTGGAACAGATTATTCTTAGTGAATTCACCCAATCACAGTAAGATAATTGTCATATGGTCTCACTCACCTGTGTCTCCCAACCTGAATCTTCCCAAGATGCTGACATACCTAATAAGCATCTTAAGGATCAGACAAATAGGCAGGGTGGGGTGGGAGGAGAGGGCAAGGGTGGGGGGTTGTGGACACAAAACTGGACCAAAATTGCAATAGTACCATACAATTCTACATCCTAAAAGACAGAATAAATGGTTAAATCTTCATCAGGTCTTTAGAGGGAACACCTGAATCACAAGGACCTGGAGAAGGTATGATGAAGACTGACAGTCTTCTCCTGTTTGTTTCTCTCTCTCTCTCCTCTCACTATATTTTATATTACTTATCTTTTTCTTCCTCCTTTCTTGGGTGCTGACCTGTAACTCCCAGCACCAGCATTTGGCTATCATTCACAATGAGCTCTTGATCAGAGAGACCTACAAGGTTTCCCACAGGAAGACAGATTTCTGTCAGAGTACTTGATGACCCACCAAAGTGTAGTGGTAAGACCCTACTGCTGAAGACACCATATACTGTTAGTACAGAACATGGAGTGACATGGCTGGAAGCTGGAAGAGAGTCAGTCCCCAAACAGTTAGCTCATCTAGTGCTAGAAGATGCTACATGAGTGACTGGGGGAAAATGACCAACATCTGTCCAAGCAACTTGTGGTCTAAGATTCTCAGCAGCAAACAACCTGATAGGATGCTCACACAAGTGCAATAATGGCACACCACTTTGGTGGGTAACCAATTGCTCTTGATTCAGCTAACTGTTCCACCCAGTGGAATAGAACCCTTAGCTGGAACTGGGAAACATCAAAACCACATCCAAAAATGAGCCTGCTCTCCATTATCAAGCTCCCACCAATTGTGGACTACAAGAGGGCCTACACATATTAAATTCTCTATAAAATAATAATGGTTATCCCATTTATCTGGTCCTCACTTTACTCTCAACAGTGAGAAATCAAACAACCCACTCCAAATATGAGGCAGAGAACTGAATAGAGTGTTCTCAGAGGAAGAAATGCAAATGGTTAATACACATTTAAGAAAATGTTCAGCATCCGTAACCATTATGGAAAAGCAACTTAAAACAACTATGAGATTCCACTTTACTCCAGTAAGGATGGAAATCATTAAAAAGATCAAATAGAAAAAAATATTGGTGAGGATGTGGCAAAAGAGGAACCTAAATTCACTGTTGGCTTGAATGCAAACTTGTAGAACAACTATGGAAATCAACATGAAGATTCTTATTTTAATTTTTAATTTATTTTTTAAAAAATTTTTAATAACATTTTCCATGATTATAAAATATATCCCATGGTAATTCCGTCCCTCCCCACCCCCACACTTTCCCATTTGAAATTCCATTCTCCATCATATTACCTCCCCATTACAATCATTGTAATTACATATATACAATATCAACCTATTAAGTATCCTCCTCCCTTCCTTAATCTACCCTTTATGTCTCATTTTTACCTTACTGGCCTCTGTTACTAAGTATTTTCATTCTCACGCAGAAGCCCAATCATCTGTAGCTAGGATCCACATATGAGAGAGAACATGTGGCTCTTGGCTTTCTGGGCCTGGGTTACCTCACTTAGTATAATACTTTCCAGGTCCATCCATTTTTCTGCAAATTTCATAACTTCATTTTTCTTTACCACTGAGTAGAACTCCATTGTATAAATGTGCCACATCTTCATTATCCACTCCTCTGTTGAGGGACATCTAGGCTGGTTCCATTTCCCAGCTATTATAAATTGAGCAGCAATAAACATGGTTGAGTATGTACTTCTAAGGAAATGAGATGAGTCCTTTGGATATATGCCTAGGAGTACTATAGCTGGGTCATATGGTAGATCAATCTTTAGCTGTTTTAGGAACCTCCACACTGTTTTCCACAATGGCTGGACCAGATTGCATTCCCACCAGCAGTGTAGAAGGGTTCCTTTTTTTTCACATCCCCTCCAACATTTATGATCATTTGTTTTCATGATGGTGGCCAATCTGACAGGAGTGAGATGGAATCTCAATGTAGTTTTAATCTGCATTTCCGTGATGACTAGTGATGTAGAACATTTTTTTAGATGCTGATATGCCATTCGTATTTCTTCCTTTGAGAACTCTCTATTTAGCTCCATAGCCCATTTTTTGATTGGCTTGTTTGATTCCTTATTATTTAACTTTTTGAGCTCTTTGTATATCCTAGATATTAATCCTCTATCAGATATATAGCTGGTGAAGATTTTTTCCCATTTTGTAGGTTGCCTCTTTGCTTTTTTCACTGTGTCCTTTGCAGAGCAAAATCTTTGTAATTTCATGAGGTCCCAGTGATTAATCTGTGGTTTTATTGCCTGAGCAATTGGGCTTGTATTCAGAAAGTCTTTGCCAAGACCAATATGTTGAAGGGTTTCCCCTACTGTTTCCTCTAGCAGTTTCAGAGTTTCAGGTCTGATGTTAAGGTCTTTAATCCATTTGGACTTAATTCTTGTGCATGGCGAGAGAGAAGAATCTATTTTCATCCCTCTGCAGATATATATCCAGTTTTCAAAACACCATTTGCTGAAAGAGGCTGTCTCTTCTCCAATGAGTATTTTTGGCATTTTTATCGAATATCAGGTGGCTATAGCTACTTGGGCTTACATCTGGGTCCTCTATTCTGTTCCACTGATCTACATGTCTGTTTTTGTGCCAGTACCATGCTGTTTTTGTTACTATGGCTCTGTAGTATAGGTTAAAATCAGGTATGGTGATACCACCAGCCTCATTTTTGTTGCTCAGTATTATTTTAGATATTCGAGGTTTTTTGTGATTCCAAATGAATTTTTGGATTGTGTTTTCTATTTCCACGAAAAAGCCTTTGGAATTTTGATAGGGATTGCATTAAATGTGTAGATTGCTGTAGGTAAGATTGCCATTTTCAAAATATTGATTCTTCCAATCCAGGAACAAGGGATGTTTCTCCACTCTCTAGTGTCTTCTGCAATGTCTCGCTTGAGTGTTTTAAAGTTCTCATCGTAGAGATTCTTTACTTCCTTGGTTAGGTTTATTCCAAGGTAATTTATTTTTTTTTGATGCAATTGTGAACGGGAGTGATTCTCTGATTTCATCCTCTGTGTTTTTGTTGTTAGCATATATGAAGGCTACTGATTTCTGTGTATTTATTTTGTAACATGGAGATTCTTGAAAAGGATGAATATAAAGCTACAAAGGACACAGTTATTCTCTTACTGGGCATTTGTACTAAATGTTCCATGCTTTGCTACAAAGATATTTGCTCAGCTATGTTTATAGCTGCTCAGTCCATAATAGTTAAGAACTGGAATCAATCCAGGTGCCCATCACTGGATGAACTGATAACAAACTCATGGTACATTTACACAACGGAATTCTACTCAGCAGTAATAAAAATGATACAATGAAATTTGTAGAAAAATGGATAGACTTGGAACAGCTTACACTCAGTAAACTCACACAGTCACAGAAAGACAAACACTGCATGGTCTCACTAATCTGTGGCTCCTAACCTGGACCAGCTCAGATTGCTGTCATACCTGAGAGGCAATTTAAGGCACAGACAATAGGCATGGGATGGTTTGGGGCAAGGGGAAAGGGAGGATGGAGTAAAACATACACAAAACTAAATCCAAAATAAGCTGGTACCACAGAAACCTTCATCTTTGAAGATAGACTAAAGGATATACCCTTAACAGAAGTAAGGGGGAGCACCTGAAAAGAAGGACACTGGACAGGGTGGGATGAAGTCTTGCCTTAAATAAAAATGTTTGTCTTTGCCCTGTAACTCTCTGTATCAAAAATCAGTTGCTACCCACAGTGAGCTCTGGGTCAGAGAGACCTATAAGGTCTCCCAAACAAGACAGGTTTCTGTTACAGAACTTGATTATTTGCCTGAGGCAAAAGGTAAGACCCTATTGCTGAAGACACCATATGGTACTGACACAGAGCATGGAGAGACCTGGCTGGAATCCAGAAGACAGCCAGTCCCCAGACAGGTGGTCTAGTTCTGGAAAGCACTACATGACCTACTGGGGGAAAGTGGCCAACAACAACAAGCAACCAGAGGTCTAAGATACTCAGGATCAAACACTCTGCCAAGATTAACACACTGGTGCAATAGTGGCACCCAGACTTGGTGAGTAACCAATAGCTTTCTTATTGGCTAAGAGATCTAGTGTAAAGGAATCTATATCTGGAATTGAAACCAGGACGGAAGCCAATGGAGCCAAAGATTATGTCAAGCTCTCACTATTACTTGGGTAAAATCAAATTCTCACTAAACTAACAATGCTTATGCCATTTAAACTATGCTGACTTCACTCTCTGTTGGAGAAGCTGTGTTTCTTTTTCAGAAGATAGCGAGACTGGAGGAGATCAATTATCCTTCACACTTCAGCCATGCCACAGCTGAAACCACAGAGGAATTGGGGAGATGAGCAAGAGCGCTGCTTCCATAGTGAACCTAACAATCAGTGCCAGGGTGAAGGAGACAGACCCTAAGCATACTCAATACTCACCAAATAAGAGATCCAGAGTCTCTTAAGAGCTCATCACTGAAGTAGATTTAAAACACACCCACCACTGCTCAGGGAATTTTGCAAAAGAGGGGGCAGAAAGATTGTAAGAGCCACAGATTGAGACATCATGAGCAGAAGCAGTGCCTCCCTCCAAAAATTGTCTGTGGCTCCCAGAATGCATAATCCACAACCCCTTGGAGAATACCTGCAACTCCACTGAGGAGGGTCCCCAGCAGAATGGTGGCAGGGTTGAGGGAAAGGAGAGTACCAACACATGATGTATCCATACAAAATGTTGTTAATAATAATAAAAAAGAAATTATATGTATCCGCTTGTTGTATAAGTCAGTTAAGGGTTTCTTTGCCTATAAACTTGACTATCCCCTTAGGACTTAAGAAAAATAAATTTTGAAACCTTTCTTTTTTGTCTTAAAATGTAGTAATCCTGAGAACATTATAATATACTATGCTGAGAACTTTGTTGTAGATGATGTTTTGCAGTAATGACAGAATTATGGACTGCTTGTTGTTTATTTGCACATTTCCATCATGATTTTCTATCACAACATTTCATCCTGCCTGGGAACAAGGACAGTTATTATTTAAATAAAAAGGAAACTAAGAATAATTTTAAAAGAATACCATTTCATGTCTTTTTTTCTCTTTAGAATCTACTGATGGACCAGGTATTATATATACAATCAGAAAGCAGTTTGTTACCCCACAATTTATGTTCCAGTGTTGCACATATTGCCTGGCTGGTTGTGTAGCTAGCTTGATTCACTGCTTGTCAAGACTGCTGATAACATTTCTCACCCAGTAGCCAGCATGCACTTCTCAGCCTTATGGCAGCCAGCCAGTGGGAAGTTCCAGCTTGATTTCTCAGTGTCCTGTGACCACAGCAGGTGGTGTCTTCAGGACTAAGATTGAATATATAATGCCTGTTCCTTGGGAGGGTATTCATGTCTGGTACTGAAAACCTAGGGCTTGGAAGGACATAGACCCTAAAGAAATGCTATCACTGGTCTTTGGCTGAATAAATGTGGTATATCCATCAACAGGCCATCTAAATGTTTATCCCTGATCTCACTTATTGTGAGAAAAGGTTCTTTGTTAAAGATGCAATGAATGCTCATAAAACTGACCAGAAGATCAGAAAGCTGCATGCTTAGCACTGGATGAGTCATCTTTGTCACACCCACCAGGGTTCAGGGAACATTGCAGAGGAAGTGGGAGAAAGACCATTAGTGCTTCTCTTGCTACTATCCAGAGAACCTTCTCTATGGAGATGGCAGTAGATTCTAAAGAGATTTAAAACTCATTATAGCAATAAATAAATAAGTAAATGGTTGTTCAGAGTTAAACACCAAAAAAGACATCTCTAGTATAACAGGGTTTAAGGGGTGACAAACGGTCCTTGAACATCAAACCCTGAGTCTGTCTGTTTTACCAAATAGTTACCATAGAACCAGACTGAGAAGGATAATTTCCAAACCATTACATTTTTACTCAAGAATATTCAAGGGAGAGCAAGAGAGAGTTTGCTAACCGAGGAAAGAAAGAAAAAAATGGATACATTCATGTGGTCCAAAACCCCATGTGAGAGTCAAACATGGGCCTGAGAAAAAAAGACATGAAATTGTATTCTTTTAAAAATGATTCTTAATTTCCTACCTCTTAACATTTCTTACCCACAAAGAATCCAAACACTGCTTAATTCTCAGTTTTGACACAATGTTTTCTCTGTTCTTTCTGTCACTTCCCTATTCTGCATTATGGGAAGAAACTTCTTACTTGGAAGAGAAGGTCCAGTCAGCCCTATGAAACAAACACTTCTCTAACTCTCTGTGATGCTGAAGCACATTTCAGGCTGTGCTTTCAACTGCAGTTCTTGTTGTCCAGCAGCATTTTATCCACAAGCATTATGAGGACAGAAGTTATGGCCAAATAACACATTTTTATCTCCTCTATTCCACACATTTAGGATTTTTTTGACTTTTGCTATTTAAAATGGATATGTACAGAGTAGACAGGGAAGGAACCGAGGAAAAGATAAATGGAGGAAATGAACAGAAGAATATTCCTAGTAGCTTCAAGGTGGCATTTTGAAAACTGAAAGATCTCATGTCATTTTCATACCTTTGGTCCCCCTCTCATTCTCACAGTATGTTTGAGAGAAAACAACCCATCCCAGCTGCTCAAATGGCTTAGAGGCTGTTGTCTGTCTCATCTGATTCAAAAGGCTGACTGAATTTGCACAGTTTGTGACCATATGGGAGGCTTCTGAGGAAAAGGCCCTCTGTTCCAGCACTACAGAGGATGCACTACCAACGGGAGACGCAGGGAGGGAAAGAGACAAGAAAGTAAACTGGCAAACGGCACTAGCTGTGCAATGATAGGCAAGCCCATTCTCTCTAACTGTTTTATTGATAATTTCTGTACAAATGCATAATGGATATTTTGGTTCATATTTTATTTATTTATTTGAGAGTGCTAGACAGAGACAGAGAGAGAGACAGAAAAAAGGAGAGAGAGAGGGAGAGAATGGGCACACCAGGGCTTCCAGACACTGCAAATGAATTCCAGATGTGTGCACCCCCTTGTGCATCTGGCTAACGTGGGTCCTGGGGAATCAAGCCTTGAACCAGGGTCCTTAGGTGTCACAGGCAAGCTCTTAACTGCTAAGCCATCTCTCCAGCCCTGCATAATGGATTTTAATCACATCCCCCTATTGCCTCCTTTGACCCTCCTTCCCCTTTCCCCTTCTTCTGGATCCCTTTTCCAAGTTTTCCCTTTTTGATATCTCTTTCTCTCCCCCTTCTCCCTCTTTCTGTTTTTGGCCATAGGTAAAATTTTAAAGCTTTTATTTATTTTTTTTAGAGAGGCAAATAGGAAGAGAGTGGAGGGAAGGAGGAAGGAGGGAGGGAGCGAGGGAGGGAGGGAGAGAGAGAGAGAGAGACAGAGACACACAGAGAGAATAGGGGCACCAGAAGAAGAAATCCAGGCCAGAGGCATAGAGAACATATTCAACAAAACTATTGACAAATTTCAAAATCTCTCAAAAGAGAGACCCATTCAGACACAAGAAGTCCACAGAACACCAAAGAGACAGGACCAAAGAAGAAACTCTCCAAAACATATCATAGTTAAAACTTAACAACAAAACAAAGAGAGAGTGTTAAAAGCAGAAAGAGAGAAGCAATTTACAACATACAAAGGCAACCCCATCAGCAGATCCAATAGATTACACACTAAATGGGAGAAAGTATTTGCCAGATATACCACTGACAGAAGCCTAATATCTAGAATCTACAAAGAACTCAAAAAACTAAACAATCAAATAACCCACTCCAAAATTGGGGCAAAGAAGTAAATAGGGAGTTCTCAGAAGAAGAATTATAAATGGCTAACACACACTTAAGAAAATGTTCAACATCCCTAACCATTAGGGAAATGCAAATTAAAACAACTATGATATACCACTTTATCCTAGTAAGGCTGGCAAACATTAAAAAAAAATCAAATGAAAACAAATGTTGGCGAGGATGTGGAGAAATAGGAACCCTCATTCACTGTTGGTGGGAATGTAAGCTGGTGCAACCACTATGAAACTCAATATGGAGACTACTGACGAGGATGAATATAGAGTTACCAACAGACCTTGTTATTCCTTTACTGGGCATTTTCCCTAAAAAGCTCCACATTTCACTTCAGAGGTATATGCTCAACCATGTTTATAGCTGCTCAATTCATAATAGCTAAAACCTGGAATCAACCCAGGTGCCAATTTTTGGATGAATGGATGACCAAGATGTGGTATATCTACACGATGGGTTTCTACTCAGCATTAAGAAAAAAATGACACATTAAAATTTGTAAAAGAAAAAATGGTCAAACTTGGAACAGATCATTCTAAGTGAACTCACACAATTACAGAAAGACAATTGTCACATGGTCTCACTCATCCGTGGTTCTAACCTGGATCACACTAAGTTGCTGACATTCCTGAATGGCATCTGAGGCTTGGCAATAGGGAGGGTAGTGGTTGGGGGAATGGGAAGGGCAAGGGCTGGGATACAAAACTGAACCTAAGTTGAACTGGTGTCATAGAACCCTGTCCTGGAAGTTAGACTAAATTGTGGAACCCTCAAAAGGATTTTAGAAAGAGTACCTGAATTGAAGGGTCCTGGAGAGGGTGTGACAAAACCTTACCTTAAATTTGTCTTGTTTCTCTTTCTTCTCTGTCTTTTTTTTCCCTTTTCCTTTGGTGCTGGCCTGTAATTCTCTGCACCAGGATGTGATCTACATCCACAATGAGCTGTTCATCAGAGAAACCTGCATGGTCTCCCAAACAACCAAAAAGGACTTCTGTCAGAGTGCTTGATTACCCACCAGAGATTAATGGTAGAACCCTACTGTTGAAGACACCCTACCCTGTCAGCAGGGACCATGGCAAGACCTGTTTGGAATACAGAAGAGAGCCAGTTCCCACAAAATTAGCCCATCTAGTGCTGGAAGGTGCTACATGAGCTACTGGGGGAATGTGACCAACATCTGCCCAAGCAACTCAAAGTCCAAGGACTCACAAGCAAACAATGTGACTTGACGTCCACACACATGCAATAGTAGCATGCAGCTATGGTGGATAATCAACTGCTCTTGAACTGGCTAACTAATATATTCCGTGGAAAGGAAACCATATTTGGAACTTGGAAACAAGTCAGAATCATATTCAGATAATGATTCTGCTTTCCACTGTCAAACTCCCACTAATCTTGGGCTGTAAGAGGGTCTACACCCTTTAAATTCTCTCTAACTTAGTAATGGTTATCCATTTAACCAGTGCTGACTTCATTCTCTGTTGGAGAATATGCTTCTCTTTTTCAGATGGGAGCTGGATCTGAGGAGATATATGACCCAGTGCACTCCAGCCCAGCCCCAAATGAAACCAGAGAAACTGGGGAAATGTGCAGGAGTGCTGCTTTCTTAGGTAAGTTGATATCAGCACAAGGGTGAAGGAGATTGACAATGAGGATGCTCAACACCTACCAAACCAGAGATCCAGAGGCTCTTAAGTGCCCATCACTGAAGTAGACTTGAGTGCTCCCAGCATGGCTCAGGGAATTTTGTGGAAGATGGGGTGGAAAAATTGTTAGAGCTGCAAGTTGGGACATTTTTCACAGACACTGGCCCTCCCCCATAACTGCCTGCTGCCCCCATAATGCATAGCCCACAATTTCCACAGGGTTGACCTGCATCCCAATGAGGAAGGCCTCTTCAGAAAAGGGGCAGGGAAGAGGGAAAGAATGATACAAACATGTATTGCTTACACACTAAATATGTCCATATCTAATTATAGTAATTATAATAAAAATTAAATGTGAAAAAATCCAGCCCGAGAGCAGTAGTTCCCCTTATAACTGCCATGCCATCATTGGTGAGCACCTCTTGCTCGGCTGGCTAGTTGTGTAGCTCACAGAGATTGCCAGTTAAGGCTTTTCATAAATTTTCTACCTTAGCAGCCTGTGTAGCCCTTTCCAGTACTAGTGTCCCAAATTTTTAAGGACTCTCACAATCTCCAGCAATTCTGATTACTTAAGAGTCTGTACAAAGCTATTCAAAAATGACTGGAAGAGACTACTATGTTTTCTAATAACCAATCTCAACAAAACTCCCAAGGCATACGAAGAAACATAGTCATAATACTTGAGATACTAGGATGATGTTGTTGAGCCTGAAGGTCGGAAAGAAACAAGTAGTTAGCTTAGTACAGCATTTTAGTTGTGCATGAAGAAAAAGTTCTACAGATATGTGTCAAAACAATAAGACTATATTAGTGCTACTTCTCTTTACACTTAAAATGGCCAGCATGGTGAATTTTATGCAATTTAAATATAATTAAAATTAAAAATAAAAAGCACAGGACTGTAGAGATTGCTTAGTAGGTAAAGCATTTGCCTTGAAGCTTCAGGACCCATGTTTGACTCTCCAAGTCCCACATAAGCCAGATTCACAAGGTGATGCAAGCATGCAAGGTTGCACGTACATACAAGGTGGCACACACATCTAAAGTTTGATTGCAGTGCCTGGAGACCCTGGCATGCCAATTCCTTCTCTCATAAAATAAAAATAAAAAATAAAAATTATGACCTCATTATGATTTAGTATAATAATGATCCTCTATGCTGAGAAAATACTTTTGCTCCTAGATTAGCAGTTCTCAAGATGGGGATGAAGGCATTTTGTTTCTCCTCCACAGGGGACATTTAGCAATATTTCTCTGACACCAGTGGATGTTACAGCTACCAGGGTGAGGTTGCTTCTGGAATCCCTTGAGTAGTGGTCAGGGACTCTGATAAACAGCCTTTGGTAAACAGGTCAGTCCATACACCAGGGAAATAGCAATGCCCACCCAAAGAGCTATCAGAAGTTTCTTTTTATAAAGCCTGCCCTAGATGATTAGTCCATGTTTATTGTGGTTATATTAGTCCTTTGCTTCCTGGTTAGGTTAGGGAAGGTCAGACTAGAAATGATTGAGAACGTAAAGGAAGGATGAAAATGTGCTGAAGAAATAGAGAGAAGTCTTATGTGTAGAGATTAAGGAAACTCCCTCTCCAAAATAAAATAAAATAAAATAAAACCCAGGAGATAGAGAAAGAGAGAAAGAAAGAAAGATAATGACAGTGACAGAACCTGAGAGTGGCAGGGACTAGATGGGCACATGTGGGGTTAGAAGTCAGTAGACCACTGGTAGGTCAGTATGGAAGACTCCTAGCTAAACATCTGAAATATGTTGTCTCATATAATCTTTGAAACTTCTCTAAACTTATTTAAAATTATGAGGACACAATAAGGGTACACACACACAGAGTATACAGACAAGATAAGAAGTCTTGGGTGAGCAGATTTAACAGTTTGTGAGCAAATTACCTAGGAGAGAAAAAGGGTATAAAAGTCCCTTAAAAGGACATCTTTTTCAAAGTTCAGAAGAAGAACTGCACCCCAGTAACTCACAGGATTCTGGGACATTGACAAGCACACAGGCAATATGTATAAGGGACAGAGACAGCAGGCACCCTGGGAAAGTAGAAGGGGCACGAGGAGATCAGAAGAGACCCTTCCCAGTAGATTTCTGAGTGAGTTCATTCTCACTCTTTTCTAGAATTTACCAGGCTTAACCTCTGTGCTATTCTGGCCTTAAGATCAAAGTCAAAGTTCAAAATGATGTGATGACATTTCTTACTCCTGTCTTCAACAGGCGAGTTTGTGGATGAAGTAAAGAACCCGCCATCTTCTGACATGACAGTGACACAGCTTTCTAGTTTCCTCTGTTTTCAAAGGGAGAAAGAAATTCGACAAATGAGGCTGTGTGGCTGCTGAATGCTGGCTCTGGTTCTCTTGCACAATGACATTGAAGTCAGTCAGCTTCCATACGCCCACTAAGGGCTTTAAAGAACCAGTGGTTCACTTGTCTTCAGGAAACCATCCCATGCATGAGTTTGAGTTGTTCAGATTTTGTTGAATTTCCCCTACTTAGAACTCCTACTGATTTACTAGCTTCCTAGAAGTGTAGATCCTTACTGAGGGTACTTCTAGTTTTAGAGAGAAGGTCTAGCAGTCTACTCTAGACCATCGGTCAGGTAGAGAAAGAATGATCAGGATGTAAACAGAGCTCTAGAGTAGGCAGTAAGTAGTCAGTGAGTGCCAAAAGGCTACTTTCTGCCTGTCCAGAATTGGTGATCAAAATATACATTTGTCAATCATTCTATCTATAATCTATCATCTAGCTAGTCAGCTACCTATAGCATACACAAAATAACAAAAATGTTTTATTATTCTCTCTCACGATTATTATTAGTTATCTATTATTGAATGTTCCTTGAGAGACATAAGGTCATTATTCCTATTATTGTTGCACTTTACTACATATTATGAAATAGATTACATTGCTAGCAATATTATTAACAATTGCAACATTTTTACTGAATGTTACTTACAAACAGTAAAGCCTGCTTTACTTAAAAATATATTTTCTCATTTCCATGACACTTCTCCAGGGCTGATTTTGTTCCCTATTTAGTGCACAGGTAAATGATGCTTCAAGAATTCAGCTGAGGTGGGGGGGTGGTAAGGCCATGATGGCTCACTGGGTAGGAGTGCTTGCTATCCAAGCATGGGGGTTTGAGTGCCTTCTTCATCCTGAATTTGAGTCTCCAGCAGGCATGTAAACATGTGACCACGAAACCCTAGTTCTGTGTAAATGAGTAGAGACACAAGAATCACTGGGGCTCACTGGCTAGTGAATAAAAATGGCAGCTGTAGGTACAGTGAGAGACTCCACCTCAAAGAAACATATTAATAACAGGCAGGAACTTGATGTTCTACACTGGCCTACACATACATGTGCAAGGGCTTCTTGTGTCTGCAGACACATGTGATACACTGCACACACACATGTGCATACCCTACACACACCACAGTAGAAACCATGCCCCTAAACAATCCACCAACAAAGCTCAGTCTTCTGTAGAGTGTGGATCTCGTGAACTAGAGTTCATGGCTCCCACACTACTGCAATGCTATTAGTTCCACTAGTGAGTTGTCCAAAGTCAACTGGAATTTACAAAAAAAAGGAAGTACAGATGCATTTCACACATAGGCAATCTGTAAGTATCACATCCTGTGAAGAAGTGAACACTGAACTAAAAAGGGTTGGTGACAGCCAGAAGACCACAAGAAGGAACTGAGGATTGGACTTAGAGAACACAGTATTAATGCATCTTGGGGTCTTGTGAGAGCTCAACTAGGACTAACGGCAAGCTTCACAGCACAGGTAGGCAACAATGAAAGAGTTTTTCTACTCATTACTCTCTTTCTGTGATTGCATTACTAGAGAAATTCACTGAAGCATGAAAGTAGAGGAGAAACTAGAGCTTTTCAAAAGTAGACTGGGGAAGTGGAAGGGCATCTGACTTTAATCCTGTTCCTGCTGTTTTCTGGCTACCTACTTTCCTAATGCCACATGATTGATGGAACCAGAGCTCTTGTCACTTCAAATGACCTCAGGCCATTTGCCAACTGGTCAGCCCATGGAATGAGGATGACAGAGAAAAATGATCCAGGCTGAGCTCAGCAACTGATTCTATAGACAAGCTAATCCTTATGATTAACAAGGGACAGTTCTTGAAGGAGATGATGCTCCACATCTTCTCATATCACTCTATGCAACTGCTTCTCCAAGACTATAAACTCAGAAAGACCACCACTAGCAAGTGGGAAAGACCAGGTAGCCTTATATGGAGAATTACTCAAGGGCTCCAGAGTCAGGGTGCTATGATCCAGCACCCAGCAATGTGCAAATGACTAACTAATAATGAAAATTTAAATATGTATTAATCAATTATTCCATGTCATTATTCAAAGTCCATATTATTTTCATTCACAGCTCAAATTTTGTTCAGATTTCCTATGTTCTTACTAATTAACTAACATGCAGGATTGTTGTGAAGATTAAAAGCACTCCATGTTAATTCTACTAATTATATGTAAAATTAATGCTAAAATTGTTACTCCTAGTCCTATATTAAGTACACAGAGTTCAGTGGTTTGATTAATACATAACCTGGATTTAAAAATATGCAAGGATGATTCCTAATGAAGCCATGACTACAAAGATAATTTGATGTTGAAATTAGTTCATAGATAAAGGAAAATGTACTTGAACTGTACAGGCTCAGGGGAAAGGGACTGCTGCCTGTGAGCATCAGGACCTCTCAAGATTCATCCTGTCTCTTCCCATGATGTGTTTATTACTAAAATCTGTGGTTCATGTCAAAGATTATGGAAAAATATCTACATGAATCAAATATTTGTAGTTTTTTCCTTCTCCATACTAAGTTTCTTTCCCTAAAGGACAGGTCAAGACTAGATTTAAAGGAGCAGATACTTATGGATTTGGACTGGGAAAATAGTTTCTTTTGAGAGCTGAGTTGATTTTATCTTCCAGTGGTTGCAGCAGCATAATGATATCACAAGTAATGACCAATGAGACTGTTACAGTGATCACAACAAATGGAGTCAGCTTCGCTCAAACAGACAAACCTCAACCTATTTACAAGATCCAAGATGGCCTGAAGAAACACCTGAAGTCAGAAATCAAAGTTATTGCGGTAAGTCCAGTTCAGAATGTGCCGGGGCAAGTGGAGGACAGAAGGAAGAGAAATTGTGTTCTGTACTAGAGAGCCATATTGCGTTTAGAGAGTGCTTGGAGTTTTGTCAGAGGGCTACAGGGTGACCAGCAGGCCAGTGGAAGCTATAAAGAGGGAACTTTCCACTAAAAGAAAATTGGTTTTCCCATATTATGAATATGAGTAATTGAAATTTTATGTATTGATTTTTTCATTGTTGTAGAGTTCTTTATATTTTATTTTATGAAAATAATGGCAAGGAAGTACATAATATAAATACTTCTAAACAGGCTGGAGGGATGGCTCAGCAGTTAAGGTATTAGCCTGCAAAACCAAAGAACCCAGGTTTGATTCCCCAGGACCTACGTGCTTCTGGAGTTCATTTGCAGTGGCTGAAGGCTCTGGTGTGCCCATTATCTCTCTCTATCTACCTTCTCATAAATAAAATAAATACATAAAAATTAAAAAAATAAAAATATACTTCCATACGCATACTTGTGTATGTGTGTGAGGGAGGCATACTTTCCATCTTAAGATGGAACACTGGGATCCCCAGAGTAGGAACCTGAACTGAAGGGGCTGTAGTGCTTGGTCAGAGACCCTGGCTCTTGGCAGAGTACAATGAACTCTTGGAGCTGTAGGGAGGGCCTTCCACATTCTACTGCCCTAATGAATGTGAGAGCTTTGCTCTGTCTCCAGTTTTTTCCAAAGAGAGCAGTAGATAGTTAATCATGCACTCTGAGAGCCCAGTGCTTGCCAGGGATGGGGACTAAACAGGCCAACAGTGGTCCAGGGCTTCCTAAGAGGCAGGAGTACCTAATGGCAAGCCCGGAAGCCTGAGGGTGCATGCTCTCCACCATGGATTTTCCTGCTTTGCACCTCAGAGCTTATACTGCCTACATGCTCAGATCATGTACTAGATGATGTCTGCTCACTATGGGGAGTTGGAAAGCCTGTCTTTACAGATGCTGGTTTTAATCTTCCACCTCTGTTCTTCCAACAGGCGATCCAGATCCTGTGTGGGATAATGTTGTTGTTTCTGGGGATCATCTTGGCATCTGCTCCCACTGCCCCACATTTTACTCCAGTGTTTGCTTCCCTGCTAAAATCTGCTTATCCTTTTGTGGGAGCCTTGTGCGTAAGTAGAGTTGTGTGGAGGGCAGGACTGGGAGGAGAGAGGAGCATGCTGTCAGTACCAGAACACATACATACTCCACTGGGCACCTCGCTGCATTTCTGACAGCTAACCGCAAGAGGAGTCAGCTGTAGACCTTGTTCTTCTGTGTACTATCCATGGACAGTCTGAGTGTGCAGTGGTACAACAATTACTGCATTTTTAATTTGATTCTTATCCAGTTCAAGGAAACAGTTCTTTTGAAGATCACCTTTTCATTTCATCCTCTTGGCCTATGATGAGTTTAGTGGCATCTTTAGGTTTAGTAAAAGTGCAGAAAGCAGGATGCAGATAAAAAGGGCATGTCTATGTAGTGTACTAACATCCAGTGAAAGACTTCACACCCTGCACAGAATGACTCCGATGCTATGGAAGGAAGGAGCACTTTCTTCCCTCAGCATTTCGCTTTGTTAACGGAGGCGCTGAGGGTGGACTGAGTGGCTTTCTCTGCTTCAGTGATGAACTAGAAACAGCTCTTGAGGCAGATCTGTGCCTGTGGGTTGGGAGGACTTGATGGTCTTTTTCTCAGAGGTCCGTTTTCCTCTGGATTGATGTGAAGGGATCTTTCAGGAAAAGTTTCTGTTACAGGAGATGCCCACCAATTTCCCAGAACTAAGTAAATATCTTTTTGACATTCCTACATTTGTTTTTATGATGTTTCCAGAAGTCTAACTTTTTTCTATATGATCTATATTTTCTTCTTAACTAACTGTGGTCACATTTTGATTTCATTAGTGAAAAGTATCTTCCTTGTGTCTTAGATCTATTCAAGGACACTGAATTCAATCTGTTATTCCTTCTTTTTCCCATCTATTAGTTCTATCTCCTTATGTTCCTCCTGACTTCCTCTTCTCGACCTCCTCATTCATTTTTTGACCTGTATGACACAGATAGTCTTGGAGCTGTGCACTGGATGAGAATTAAAAAAAAGTTTTTTTGGTACTTTTATTTATTTGAGAGCAGCAGACAGAGAGACAAAGGGGCAGATAGAGAGAGAGAATGGGCATGCCAGAGCCTCCAGCCACTGCAAACGAAATTCAGACATGTGCACCCCCTTGTGCATCTGGCTAACGTGGGTCCTGGAGAATTGAGCCTTGAACCGGGGTCCTTAGGCTTCACAGGCAAGTGCTTAACCGCTAAGCCATCTCTCTGAGATGAGAATTTTGCAGAATGTTCCTAAATCTGAGTTATTCTGACATCTTCCAAATTTTAATTGATGACAGGGTGATGGATATTTAGATTAAGATGACAAATGATCTGGAATTCTGTCAGGTTTCATGAAAATTGTATTCTGTCACCATCTTGTCACTGTTGAGCTTAAACCTGGTTGTGGATTAGATGGCGTTCCACTCGGAGTCTGTATCTCTCCTCTGCTCCCTACTGCGCTCTTGCACCTCACTAAGCACTGCTCACACTGGAGGAAGCCAAGTTCTTTCTAGTTTCTTAAGACTGTTCATTTGTAGCTGTGAAAGTAGCATAGCAGCGGAGCCCTTGGTTAACACATACAAGGCCTTAAATTCAATTCCCACACCACAGAATTAGTCTCCCCATTTATTTACATAGATAGGCTGCTCAGTTCAGGAAAAACTGAAACACTGACATCCTTCCTTATTTTTCATTTTCTAAAGATTTCCTGTTACTAAACTTCCCTGAATCTACTGAATCAGAAAAAATAACTTGATATTCTGCCCAGCTAAAGTTTTATGCCTTCCAGCCTAATCCTTTGTTCTTTTCTTTCACCTCAATGTGTACCACTCCCATGTTTCTGTTCTTCCATGTTTGTTCATACCCTACATTATTCTTTGAAAACCAGGAAAAATCACTCTCCTAACTCTTACAAAAATTTAAGACAGGAGGTACTCTTCCAAATCAGGAGGTCAGCATTGTCTTGATTTAAATGCCAGATAAAGACACTATAAGCCAAGGAAATTATAAGCCAACATCTCTGGAAGCATTGGTGCACAACTCATTAACAACATCCACAGCACATTAGACAGTTAATTAAACATGTTCAAGTGGGATTCATATCAGGGGTGTAAGTGTGGCTTAATTTATGTAAATCATTTAGAGTGAAATGTCTATGTATGAAAAAAGAATGAGAACTGCATGTCCATTTCCCATTAATTAAAAAATTTTTTTATTAATTAGTTTTGTATTCATCAAATACAGTCAGTCTGGTACCATTATTAGGCTCATCCGTGACCTATCCCCTACCCACTAGCCCCTCCTTGTTGAGGTATATGGGTCATGCATTGTGGAGTTAGCCCACAGTTATGGGTAAGATAAATGTCTCTGCATACAATGCTTAAAGTTCTTCTGGCTCCAAATTTTCTTTTCTCATCAAGAAAATATTTACTTGCCATATGTTCAGGTCTTCATTAACTTTAATGGGATAGGTTTGTGCTCATAGCTACTTTTCTCATATTTGCTTAACACTTCATGGAAAAAGAGACATATCTATGTATCTAAGTTTTACTTAGATAAAGGATCATTTGTTTCAGGGCTTTTAAAATGCTTTTCCCCCCCACAAAACTAATTAGTAACATTATGGCCTCTCTAAGCATGGAAATTGATCTCTGACAATGTTTTATTCTTGTCTAAGTAGTTTGTCCTCTCTGGATCTCTGTCAGTCATCACTGAGAAAAAGTCAACCAAGCCTTTGGTAAGTATGAGAGCCATAATCCACAACCGAGGGATTGTTATGAAATTTAGGGAGAACTCTTCAGGTCCATTCTCTCCATCTTGGAAAGTCAGAAACTAAGTTCTAAAGAGGCTATTTGTTAGATTAAGGAGAATGTTCTGGAGTCCTCATAACCCTGTCTAGACCACATTTCTTGCATCATAATCCCCCAAACCAAACCAGAGGCCAGTGCACAGTAATCTCACACAAGAATTCTTACTTATAATGTTGCTTGTGTGGCTATGATGGTTAATATTGATCATCAATTTAATTGGATTGAAGAGCACATAGGAGATAAGTAGAGCACACCTCTGGTCACATGCATAAGAGTATTTCTAGATTGTGGTGGCCCCAACACATGTGCTTAGAAAGCAGATGGCATAAGAGAGGGAAAAGAGAAATCCACCCAACATGGGTATATTCTCCCTCCCTGCTCTCTTATCTCTCTATACCTCTCATTCCTTGCCACAGTGATTGAGCTGTGGTTCTCTGCAATATCCACCCCACAATGATGGCCTGACGCCTCTAAACTATGAGCCAAGGTGTATTGTTCCTTCAAGCTAGTCATATGATACAGTTTGCTAACAATCAATTTGAATATAACAAACACTTTCAGTTTTAACTCTTCAGCTTCAAAACCCATAGTGTTGTTAAAGGTGCTTATATTGAGGGTTCATTGCATGGTTTTCCCCTGTTGGAATCCTTTAGAAACCTCAGAATAAAATGTTGGTTATATGAGAGGTTATCTTTCATTCTTTCATCTATGTAACTTGAAAGTTAATGCTTTTGTTGGAACTGAATAAGAAAGTTCCTAAGGGATTAATTTCACCTACTTTTAGCTCTCTGAAGAAGAAATTTGAATTAGAAGTCAGGGAGAGACTACAGGAAGTGGATTTTGTAATCATAGGAGACAATATCATATAATACTCTATCCTAGAAAATCGATTAGTATGTAAGGAAATGAGAAAGAGCCCAGGACAATACCAATGGCTATCTTCCTTTCATCAGAAAGTAGAGATTATTTGAAACTACCATCCAGACTCTAAGTTATTCACCAATGATGCTGAGTAGATTTTTCTATGGTTATGAAAATGCATCCTCATGCCTATCCTGGCTAATATGGCCACTTTATGTGGCTATTGCTAAGTTGAAGTGAGACTAGTAAAAATGGAAATGTAAATATTCATTTATTTTTTACTTTAAATATAAGTAGGCAACATGGGCAATAACAGTCATATGGAATAGCACAGTACAACAGTAATAGTCATAGACCTTCAAAGGGAGCTACATGATACTCAACCCAGAAAAAGGTGATTGTTGCAGTCAGGTTCGTGTTGCTGGCATGAATTGCCTGACCAAGAGCAGCTTTGGGGGAAAAGGGTTCATTTTGACTTACAGACTCAAGGGAAGCTCCATGATGGCAGGAGAAAATGATGGTATGAGCAGAGGGTGGACATCACCTCCTGGCCAACATAAGGTAGACAATAGAAATAGGAGAGTGTGCCAAACACTGGCATGGGGAAACTGACTATAACACCCATAAGCCTGCCCCCAATAATAAACCACCTCCAGGAGGCTTTAACTTCTAATTGCCATCAGCTGGGGAGACTAACGTTCAGAACACCTAAGTTTATGGGGAACACCTGACTCAAACCACCACAGTGATCTTGCAGAAAAATGCTGGAAACTCAGACATACAGGTGGTCTTTTTTTTCCCATAGTGAAATCTATCAACTTTCTCAAGGTTGAAGAAGGGAACTATCCTGCAAACATGTATATTCTAGGCATGCTGATTGTGATCATAAATCAGTAGGTCTGGGACTGTGATTTCATTGAGTATTTTTGGAAATTGGTATCCCAAAGTATCACATGCTGAGAGATGAATACAACATATCTTAAAAATCAGTGCCTGTGTGAGATTAAATACCACTCTAGGCATGATGGTCAAGTAGTCCCAAGAACCTAGCTACCTGAAATCACATTTTTCAGCAAAGTCTCAGCTCAGTTCTCATCTTTTGTAAGTTGAGGAAGAAAGGGAGTGACTTCAGAAATCAATTTACTTATCCCTCTCATTTCAAATATGTAGCCTGGGATCCAGAGAAATTCAGTGATCAGTGAAGCCAAGGAACAGAGTTCTCAAGGACACAGAGACCAGGGCAATAGAGCACTGTAGCCTCATTTTCTCAACATTCACTTCCAAACTTCTGCCTCACACATCATCTCACACATTTTTTCATTCTTTATCAAATGACTAGATCTCTGCCTACAACCATACTGTGTGTCCCTGGATATAACTGATCATAAGCTGGTTCAGACCCCAGGCTCTGCCTGTGGCTGAGAACCATGGCTCCGCACTCATGTTTGGGTGGGTGTATTTTTGAGAAAGGTAGTGTTCAAACAGGAGTGACTCACTGCAGTACCTTTCCTATAAGCCTGAAGCTTCTGGCAGGGCAGTTCCAAATATTATAACTCTTTTACATTTCTGCAATAAAACTCTCTACTTAAAAAGAGGAAACATTTATTTGTCTCATATTTTGAATGTTTGATACACAGTTGAATGGATGGATTGCCTCATTTTAAGGCAGTGTCTCTTTCTGGTGTGTGTGGGGAAGCCATTTACCACATGGCAACAGGAAGGAGAGTAAGAGGAAGGTGCCCAGTGATGTTACTGATCTACCCCCTCAGGGGCACTCCCCTGATGGCCTAAGTCCTTTTGATCAGTCTCCAGCTCCTAAACAATCTACCCCCTCACAATTCCATAAAGCTGGAGATCAAGCCCTTAACATATGGTCTTTGTGAGGCAGGTAACATCCAAACTACCAATGATTGAATGGGTTGAGTGACAGGGTAAAGTGTGATTTTACACCTCCACCTTTGGCCACACGCTCTTCAGAATTTTTCAAATTCACCTTACAAGGACCCATTTGCAGTCTTGATACACATTGTAGAAGAGAAATACTTTTTTATTAGTTTTGTACTCCATGTATACAGTCAAGTTGGTACCATCGTTAGCCTCCTCCCCACTCTACAGGGACCCTCCTTGGAGAATATGGGTCGTTTTTCTAATCCCTGCCACTGAAGTGTTTCTTAGATGAAGATTTCTTCATTTAAGTCACAATTTATCTTATAGGCTGATAGGCATGAAGATGGTATAGAAAACTAAAATTAATTTTTGAGTTCTTAAAGGAGGCATATAAGAGGAATTATTGAAATGTACTGGAAAAGAAGTATGAGAGACATCTGTTGCTCATTTTAGGTTCACAGTAGCCTGGCTGTAAGCATCCTGAGTGTTCTTTCCACTGTAGTGGGCATTACTATCCTCTCTTTCAACCTGGCTGCCTTGGGTCCTGCAACAAAAGAGTGTGAAATGAGCAAAGAGCTTAAGACAACTCCATATAGTTATTATGACTACCTTGACCTACCCAAAAGGGAATGCCACAGTGCCAAAATCACTCTGACTGTAAGTATTTCTAAATGGAGTGTTCTAATCTTTTGAGATGTTTGATAACCATGATGTCTTCTTCTCCTTCTCCTTCTTTTTCTCCTCCTTCTTATTTTGAAAAAAAAACAACAACTATTCTTACAGGTTTTGCCATTTAGATTGAGGCCAGTGCCATGTAAGATAAAGGTATATGTAAACATAAAATCCAAAGGCTAGATGAAAGGTTTACATGGTAACAGGTCAGAGTTGAGGAACATATGCCACATAGGTTGATGATAAAAATAAAAAGAAAAGATAAATGAAAAGATTATTGATAACTTCTTAGCAAAAAAAATCAGTTTTGAGGCATAAAGTATTTTGTCAATCAAAATATCTTGTCCCAGGGATGGTTAATTAAAAAAAAAAAACAACTATAGACATAGCAGAAAGAACCAGATGATAAGAAAAAGTCAACAAGTAAACCTGGCAGGCATGTATGGTAGAGTGGTAAAGTGGTCTGAGCAAATGTTAGCCACTCACTGGAAACTGAGGGTAGGAAGTAAGAGGAGGGTGTGCCAAGGTTTTTCCTCCTTCCAATCGTCTCTGTAGTGAGCACCACTGCTCAGCAGTGAAGCAAGCACAGTGCTGCTCTTGTTACAACTGAGAGAAATGGGGTTTGTAAATTAGGTGATAAGAAATATAGGGAAATAGAGAACTGATAATGATGTAAGGAAACTCCATCTTATTGGAAGGAAGAAAGTAATGCAGTTTTATTAGAGAGAATGATAGTTTTAAGTTGGAACATCAAGGGACATGTATTTGGCTCCAAACACACTGAAAGGAAAACAGAGCATATAGCAACAAGGAGCCTGCCAAACATTTAATGTCCTGTGACCATAAAAGTAAGATAAGTGAAAGTCACAGCTGGAGAATAGACAGAAAAGTTTTGTTGAACTTATGCTTTCTGTACTTCATATGGGTCTGGGCCTAGGTACTTCTTCCTGCATCAATAAAATCATAACCAGAACTTAACTGACCTTCATAAAAATCTAGGAGAGTTGAGGAGGAATTAGCATGGTAGATAAAGTATGCATGATAGCATATATTTATATTATAAATAAGAGAGATTGAGTTGAGACACTGTACAGATAATGTAGACAAGTCCTATTCCCTCTTTACCTGTGTGAAAATAAACTAGAAGCATATTAAATCACATTATTCACTTTCTATCAAGTGGCCTCTATGAAATATACCTCAAGATAGAAATGATGGTCCCTATGCTCAGGCATAAAGCTTTTTTTTTTATTATTAATAACATACTTTGGGGGCTGGAGAGATGGCTTAGCAGTTAAGGTAGTTGTCTGCAAAGTCAAAGAACCCAGATTCTATTCCCCAGTACCCATATAAGCCAGATACACAAGATGGCACATATGTCTGGAGTTCATTTACAGTGGCTGAAGGCCCTGCTGCACCCGTTCCTTCTCTCTCTCTCTAATAAATTAAATAAATAAGCAAAAATCTTAAAAAAGAACACACTTGCCGGGAGTGGTGACTCATGCCTTTAATCCCAGCACTCGGGAGACAGAGGGAGGAGGATCAATATGAGTTCGAGACCACCTGAGACTACGTAGTGAATTCCAGGTCGGCCTGGGCTAAAGTGAGACCCTAGCTCGATAAACCAAAAAAAAAAAAAAAAAAAAAAGTTGGTATGGATACATCATGTGTTATTTACAACATCTTTTCCCTCCTCCCTGCCCTCATTCCACTGAGGCACTGAGGGCCCTCCTCAGTAGGGTTACTGGTATTCCCCATGGGGTTGTGGGTTTTGCATTGTGAGAGAAGCAGTCAGTTACTGGTGTGTCGGGGGGGATAATGTTACTGGGCATGACACCTTAATGAGTTGACTCAAGGTGTTAAAAAATTCAGAAGCTTGATTTTGTTATTTCTCTTTTATAGCCAGCAAAAAGGTTAAAAATAATCCAGCACACCCAAAGAACAAATAAGGTTCTATCAATACTATATTTTACACATAACACGCACAGTTAAACCTCACCTAGCCTCCCAAATGTCCGAGAAGGAAAAAGCACTATGTGCACAGGGTAAGTGAGCAAGCAGAAGCCAGGGAGGCAGAGACACTGGCCCAGGCTCCGGTAAGCAGCAAAGGCGAGGCTGGGGTGGAGCGCTGACTGCAGCCCTGGCAGTTCTCCCACCACGCCGCGCCCTCGCTGACAGCGCACTCAGCCTCACCTATCACAGGAGGTGAGTGCCGGTGGCATGACATGCGGCAGCTGACTCAGTTCTGACTCAGCATCCTTCTTCCTCTCAAGGAGTTAAGGAGCAGGGGGTTTATTTAAGACATTTCCCAGGATTGTCGGCATCAGCTTTACCTTCTGCATGGTGTCTCTACTTTGCTTTGATGGTTTTCTCTAGTCACCTCCTGCCAGAGCATGAAGGCACCAGCTGACTCAAGAACTCCCAGTCTCTTCTCTCCTCCACTTAGGGAGCCCTGTCTGTGATGCTGATCTGTACTGTGCTGGAGCTCAGCTTGGCTGTGCTCACTGCTCTGCTGTGGTGGAAACAGGCTCATTCTGACTTCCCAGGGGTAAGTGTGCCAGGGGCTTCCTTGAATCCTGACTAGTCCACAACATCCACAGTGACAGAACAAATAATAAGTCATTCATCAAAAGGTACACATGGGCAGTAATTCTGACAGTGAAGGAAGAAGGGAAGATGATATAACAAGGACAATTGAATAGCTGATGGGATGAGGGAACCTGCCTGTGAAAGTAGTTGAACCTGAGAACTCACCCGGTTCATTACTCCCATGTTGTAAACGAGGACACTGGGGTTCTTGGAAGTTAAACACCTCTCCTGGCATTATTCTGTGAGTTTGTTTATGCTCAAGACACTAGAGCAGGTACGCTTTCTCTCATGGCAACATGTCTCCTTCATGGTGTTGGTTGGTAAAAGGCCTCTGCACACTTGACTCTGTCACCAGTGTTTTATGCTCTGCTCTTTTGTCCTAGTTATCTTAAAATTACTTGTATGTTCCGAACATTATTAAAGAAATATTGTTGAATCAAAGCACATACCAACTCGATGAACTCATGCTTACCTCAACTGAATTAAAACACTTTGTCCTAAACAAAATTTTGATTACAGACTATAGAATGAATGTTAAATGAAAATTAAATATATTATGAACTTAATAATATGCTATATTTATCTTTGGATAGCTATGAAGTCTATGTGGATAGTTGAAAGAAATTGTATTTCTCTACATATACAAATGTATATATACATATATGTGTGTATCTATATACATATTATTTAAACTTGATTGAAATATAAATGTAATATATTTTCTTATTTTTAGAGTGTGATTTTCCTGTCTCGTGACTCAAGGAATAAACCCAGCATATCCTCAAAGTCACTTTGTAACCACGAGTATGAGGAACTAGCAACACCTTAAGAATAAAAAGTAGAAAATATTCAATAGAAGGCAGGTTTTATGATAATATAGAAAACTCAAACATCACAAGAAAGCAATACTTAAGTTCTCTAAAATGTAGCCTGTTTATATGATGAATATTAAAAATGTTTTGAGCATCTGTGTTTAGTGATATTCTCTTGATTTGTGTGACCTTGGCTTCAGGAAAACTCAAACCTGAAAATTGCTGTTTCCTAGACTAGTAAGAGTCATTCATATGTCTTTGAAAACAAGGCATTATTTCAGGGGATCAAGGAAAGTCAAGGGGGGAGTTACCATTTTCTTTTATCCTACAATCAAAAGGTAGAGCTACCTAGTTAGTTGCTGGGTTGTGAATCCCTACAGATGACACTGACCTTTAATAATATGCATGTTATTCATTAGTGCATGGAGAAAAGTCTCTTGTTATAAAGCTTCAAGAAGTGATGTCACTGGATTCACAATAAAGTCTTTTTGTGATGGCATGTTCTGCCTATTTTGTTATTTTGACTTTAGGCACAAACAAGTTACCAACGATACATACAGCCATCAGTGTTACATCTCTTTATACCCCACCAAGTGTCCAACCCAAGTAAGCACAGATACAATACCCAATATTTCTCTGCTATGAGATGGTAATTGAATTGCCTTTCTGATTTGAAATATAAAGGAACAGTCAAATTGTTAGTGTTATACCCCAGTGCTCACAAACACACACGCATGCTCATACATGTGTATTCTTCCTCATACACCATTTCTCTTACTTTTTTCTCTTTAAATATTTTTATTTATTTATTTATTATTTGAGAGGAGAGAGAGAGTGAGAGAGCATGAGAATGGACACACAAGGGTCTCCAGCCACTGCAAGCAAACTTGTGTGCACAAACTTGTGCATCTGGCTTATGTGGGTACTGTGGAATCAAACCTGAGTCCTTTGGCTTCACAGACAGCTAAGCCGTCTCTCCAGTTCCCTTATTTCTTTTGCTATTGCTAACTGTCTTTTACAGATCTTCTGCTGGAGGGAAATAGCATCAAGTTAAAGATATGTATTAACCAGAATCAAACAAATATTCAATGTTTAGAAATGCTATTCAAGTGCTAGATAGCATTCTTTATTCCAGAGTTACCAAAGCAAATAAAGGTACACATCTTGGCTTTAAGATATAGAACCAATGTGGTTCTGAGTCATGAATAAAGCATATTTCGTTCTGCTAGGAGAAACAGAAACAGAGAATGAGAATCTTTCTTTGAAATCTTCCATTGTCAATCCCATGGTGCCACCTTCCTGCTCCATTGAAGAATGGACTCAACATCACCCAGAAAGCACAGTTAGTGTTCACATCTACTGCATTCTTACCCTAGCATCAAGTTTTTTAAAGTTGTTATAGAAGGGGAACTATAGAAACTAATAGTATTATAAGGAAATATAATAAAAATATATTCGTAAACAGCTTATACAACTAGATGAGATGGGAACACACCCCTAGGAAGACAGTAGATTGCCAAAATCAATAAAAGAAAATAAAATAGAATACGAATGATTCTTGAGCAAATGAAGGAGTGGAAACAATACTCACAAACCTCAGCAAGCACAACTCAGGCACAAATAGCTTCACTAGTGAATTAATTTCAATAAGTGAAAGAAAAATGGCCAGTTTGTATAGCCCGTTCAGCTGCAATTGTTTGAGAGATGACAGCCATTAAGATAGGGCCAGCTGATCTGAATTAGAACATCTGGAAGAATGTGGACTCTTTTGAAGTAAGGGGCCTCAATGCTGAAGGAATCCTGCTCTTCAAAGTCTGCTTTATTCCTCCTTGGATTAACTAGTTGGTAGCTTACTTCATACTATGGACTATAACAAATTTAGGAACAAAAGAGTCATTGGGTTTGCAACATGGTTTTGTTTATTGGAAATGTCCATGGGCAAAGTGAAGCAGGCTTACTGGATTACCTGCATGGAGACCCAATGGAGCCATGAGGATTAACTGTGGGTTTCAGTGAAGACTCAGTGGAGATGCCAGGACTATGGTATGGCTGCCAAGGAGAGCTGCTGGCATCAGATGGAGTATACCTTGGGCTATGAGCAGTGGAGCTGGAGAAGTAGAATTGGAACTCCAGAGTCTTGTCATTGATTAGAATGATCAGAGTTGGATACTTATCACTGGTTAGAGTTGTCAGACATGGAACTATAGAGTTTGACACTTACCCTTTATGTTTAAATCTTGTATTGGTTCAATCTTTCTTTGCAGTGCTCAATGCCATCTTTTACAGTGTGAATGTTTATTCTGTGCCATTATGTTTTTTTCTTTCATTCTTTTTATTTTTTGGTAGTATGGCTCAGTTAAAAGACCTTGGACTATAGGGATGTTTGAACAGCATTGGGATAAATAAAAATTATAGTGCCTTTTCTTAGGTTGTACTGAATACATCGCATTTTACATCATGGATGGCTATCAATTTATGGAGGCCAGGGGCAGAATGTGGTGTTTTGAACTAGGTATTCCCCATAAACTTATGTATTCTGAATAGTAGGTGTCCGGCTGGTGGCAATTTGGGAAATTGGAGTCTCCTAGTGAAAGCAATTTTTTTTTTTTTTTTTTTTGTGGAGGGAGCTTATGGGTATTATTATAGCCAGCTTCTCCTTGCCAGTATTTGGCACATTCTTCTGCTGCTGTTGTCCATCTGATGTTGGCCAGGAGGTGATGTCCACCCTTGGCTCATGCCACAGTTTTCCCTCCATAATGGAGCTTCCCCTGAGTCTATAAGCCAAAATAAACCCTTTCTCCCATTAGCTGCTTTTGGTGGGATGCTTTCTGCCAGCAATGTGAAGCTAATTTCAATAGAGGAGCATGGGGGCACTGTGATCTTATTCTATGGTGTTAGCACTCTGATATCAGAAATCAGAAGAAGAAAAGGAGGCCATGAAAAATGCAATCATAATGCATTTTACAATCTTTGGAAAATGGTCATTATTTAAAATTTTTTTTTCTGTTTTATTTATTTATTTGAGAGGGACAGAGAGAGAATGAGGCCAACAGAGAGAGAGAGAGGGAGGGAGAGAATGGGCGCGTCAGGGCCTCCAGCTTCTGCAAATGAACTCCAGACGTGTGTGCCCCCTTGTGCATCTGGCTAACGTGGGTCCTGGGGAATTGAGCCTCGAACTGGGGTCCTTAAACTTCACAGGCAAGTGCTTAACTGCTACGCCATCTCTCCAGCCCCAAAATGGTCATTATTACAATGCATGTTTTATTAAAATGTCAGTCATAACCTGGATAAAGGGCATAGCATGTGGGACATTGTTTCTGACTCCCAGTAGCCAACATACCACTGTAGTTTAGCATTTCTGTGGCTTGAGTAGGCTGTAAGTCTCACAGTAAAGAGGTATCAGGGAATTTGTCTGCTCTGGGTATGTATGACTCACAAATCCTTCGACCCATTTTGATTCATCCTCAAGACCAACTTTAATAGGAATAGTCATTTTTACACAAAATATTATAGCTACCAAGGTTGCTTTACTCAGAGAGCCACCTACCTTCCAAAAAGATCTGAAATCACATTACTTTTACTGATTAGAAACATTGAAAATGAATTTTTAGCTGATGTAGATTTTTTTCTTTTCTTTTCAGGTTTTTTTTTTAAATTAATTTTATACTCAGTGAATACAGTCAAGTTGGTACCATTGTTAGTCTCCTTCCTGTCCTCCCCCCTCCACAGAGACCCATCTTGTTGAGGTATATGGTGTACATTTTTATCTCTCAGCACTGAAATATTTCTATCACACCTTCCAAGTCTCAGGGTCCATTGCGGAAAAAGTGGCAGAAAGAATGTAAGAGCCAAAGGAAGGGCAGGACTTCTTATACTGTGCTCCTCCAGACACAAAATGGCCTGGATATCCATGACCTCACAGTGCCTGACACTACCTACATAAGACCATCATAATAGGAGGAAAAGATCATGACATCAAAATAAAAGATAGACTGATTGACAGGGGGAGGTGATATGATGGAGAGTGGTGTTTCAAAGGGGAAAGTGGGCGGCAGGAGGGAATTACCATTGGATATTGTTTCCAATCATGGAAGTTGTCAATAAAGAAATTAAATTAAAAAAGAAAACAAACAAAAAAGAATAATGTCAATGATACAATTCTCCAACTCCAAATATGCATAAGCATCCTATAGTTTTCCAAGTGTGCCTTGATAAGAATCCTCTCTTGTGTTGCCATAGAGTTGAAGCTGTCAAAAATCAAGCACAAGCTCTCATCTTGTGATTGGCTCAAGTTTAAATCTAAGCCTTGAAGGGTACAGTCAAAGTGTGAGTACTGAACAGAAAGCAGTGGAGTCTGTAACTTGATATGGAGATGTGTGGGGCGACCCTGATGAGACTGTGGACACTGGACTCTGAGATTATAATGGGTTCATTCTTTTATACTTTGATGGCAGATGCATCTCCAGCTGTATCTGAAGTCCCTACATGATTGTCCTCTTTATCTGTGTATCAGTTACTTTCTCACTACTGGAAAAAAAAAAAAAGAAAGAAATAGCTAACCACAAGCACCTTAGGGAAGGTATATAAACATGATATCTTAGGGAAATTATATAAGTAAGCATAAGTAAACATGATTGCAAGTGGAGTCATGCACGTGCTTCATGGATGAAAATATGTCTTCATTCGTGTACCTACTGCCAAGGACTCCTGCAGGTGTCCTTCTGAGTCATTGGTGAAGTTACCACTCAGCTAAGTGATTCTCATGAATGCCTGAAAAGGTCAGGTTTCTCACTTTAAAAGGACAAACAAGTCCAATGGTATTTTAATATGTCTTATAACACTGCATAGGTTGCTTACTTGAGATAAAAACATATTGGAGGGCTGCAGAGATGGCTTAGCTGTTGAGGAGCTTGCCTGCAAAGCCAAAGAACCCAGGTTCCATTCCCCAGGACCCACATAAGCCAGATGCACAAAATGGTGCATGCATCTGGAGTTGTTTGCAGAGGCTCAAGGCCCTGTTACTCTCTCCCTCTCTCTCTCTCTCCTCTCTATCTGCAACTTTCTCTCTCTCTCTAATAAATAAATAAAATTTAAAAAATATTGGAACAACAGCTAATGAGTTTAAATGAAGGCAGCTTGAGTGGATGGACAAAGTGTATTCAGGAGTCAAGGGTTGTTAATTGAAAAACCCCAGGGCCAGGAGTGTGATATGCCTCTATGAATTGCTGTCCAGTGGTACCCAAGACCTCACAAATTATACAGAATATTTTTAAATATTTTATTTTTTTTATTTATTTGAGAGAAAGAGAGAGAGAGGGAGGGAGAGAATGGGCACACCAGGGTCTCCTGCCACTGCAAACAAACTCCAGATGCACACATCCCCTTGTGCACCTGGCTTATGTGTGTCTTGGAGAATAAAACCGGGATCCTTTGGCTTTGCAGGAAAATGCCTTAACCACTCAACAATCTCCCAGCCCTGTACAGAATATTTTTATGTCATCAGTTGATTCCAGGACTGAACAATTAGTGCCTTTTGCTGAAGCTATTACGTATCTGGGTTGTGGAACATGAAGGAAGGTAGCACTGAACTGGAAGCTTCCCTCTTGCTGGCTTGCATTTGCATTGCCAAAACATGTGAAGAATGATGCTGGGATTCCCACTGGTATTGCCTAGAGTCGGTGTATTGCATTTTGGTAAGCTTGCTGTTGTCACAATGTTAATTCTACCTATCCAAAAACATGGAGGGTCTTTCCATCTTCTCATGTTTTTCCCAATTTCTTTAAGTGTTGTCATGTTTTTCCGTATATAGGTCTTTCACATCCATTGTAGGACTAGGCATCCTTGGTGGAGGTCTCACAGTTTGTTGACTTTCTTTTATTATTATTATTATTATCTTGGTAGGGGTCTACCCATCTCAGGATAAAAGCCTTATTTTATTAGGGAGGAAGCAAGTATTTGTCCTTGTAGGATCTTCAGTCAGTGTTCTGTTTTAGATTTGAACCAGAGTTGAGCGGGATGTGGTTATATCCACAGATGTACACATCCTGGAGGTTGCAAGTTTGCCAAAGCTCTGGGCTGGTGGCTGATAAGTGGGCTAGTTTAGAGGTTGGAATCTCTTCAGCCTGTAGCCATGCCTTGGCTGTGGGGCTCAGGAATAGTAGCAATTTTCCCTCCTCCACCACTGTACCACAGCTGAGCAGGTGTAGAAGTGCACAGATTTCTCCCCTGGGCTTGCCAGGGTTTCTGTTGTTGTTTTGAGGTATAGTCTCGCTGTAGCCCAGGCTGTCCTGGAATTCACTCTGTAGCCTCAGACTGGCCTCAAACTCTGGCCTTAGCTAGAGAGAGACCCTACCTCGAAAAAACAACAGCAACAACAGAAAACTGGGCATAGTGGCACACGTCTTTAATCCTAGCACTCAGGAGGCAGAAGTAGGAGGATCACCATGAGTTCAAGGCCACCCTGAGACTACAGAGTGAATTCCAGCCTGGGCTAGAGTGAGACCCTACCTCAAAAGAACAACAATAAAAGATATTCTTTTATTTTTACTTGTTTATTTGAGGGGTGGCAAGAAAGAGGTAGCCAGAGAGAATGGGTGCACCAGGGCCTCCAGATGCTGCAGTAAGACCCTACCTCAAAAGAAAAAAAAATTTTTTTAAAAATGCTCAGTGTCATCAGGCCCTGCTAATTGCCTCATCTCTTCCAGATGGTATAGTATGGCTCTCTCTGTCTCCACTAAGCAAATGCCCTACCTGCTGGCACAGCCAGCCTACATGCTCTTGCCTTCGCAGGATTTCTGCAGTCCCAGGTCTGCCTGACAGTAGGAACCAGAGTTGGGCTCTCAGCTGCTTTGTCTGGGTGATTCTCCCCGCCTTGGCTCTCACTTGGTCTACCTTTGTTTCGTTTGTTTTTTGAGGTAGGGTCTCACTCTGGCCCAGGTTGACCTGGAATTCACTCTGTAGTCCCAGGCTGACCTCAAACTCACAGCGATCCTCTTGCCTCTGCCTCCCCAGTGCTGGGATTAAAGGCGTGCGCCAGCACACCTGGCTACACTTTCTCTTCTCTTTTTCCCTCTGCTCCCATTCTTCATTGGTTTACAGATGAGGGAAACTAAACTTTGAGATTATTTATTTATTCTTAGGCTTTTTTAACAAAAATCTTTTGTTGTTTTGTTTTTTCGAGGTAGGGTTTCGCTCTAGCTCAGACTGACCTGAAATTCACTATGTAGTCTCAGGGTAGCCTCCAACACATGGTAATCCTCCTACCTCTGCCTCCCAAGTGCTAGGATTAAAGGCATGCGCCACCACGCCCGGCTCCCCAGGACACACGTAAACTAGATGTACAAGGTGGCACATGTGTCTGGAGTTTGTTTGCAGTGGCTGGAGGCCCTGGTATGCCCATTCATTCATTCTCACTCTCTCCCTGTGTCTTTCTCTCAAATAAATGAAAACCAAAATTTAATAATAATATTTTTGTGCTGGAGAGATGGCTCAGTGATTAAGGCACTTACCTGAAAAGCCAGAGGACCCAGGTTTGATTCTCCAATACCCACATAAAACCAGATGCACAAGGTGGTGTATATTTGTGTATGTATACTGTGTTAAAGTCTTTATCATCATTCTCATAAATGAAAATATAAAGACTCCATGAAAAGGAAAAATCAATATTTTTAAAAATCTCAATTATTCACATTCAGAATAAAGGAAAAAGCATTAAAGTCTTCTCTTCATGGCTTTAACTGCTCTGCAGATCATCCTATAGTCCCTCTAGTCTGAAGACATAATGTATCTTCTTTCTTCCATCCCCTACTCTGGCATGTTCTGAACTAGATTTACTGCAATAACTTTGACTTCTAACTTTAGATGTTTCTTCGGGCCATCTTGGCTGAACTCTCAGGAGAGCCCAAGTTGTTTCATCTCTGGGTTCTGCAAGTCCAGTCCTCAGTTCCTTCTTGTGGTCACCTAACCTTCGTCAACCCTTCTTAGATCAGCACTTACTGTTTCATAGGCTGTGGTAATTACAGACTGAAAATGTGTGAACTAGATTTGTACTTCCTTTTCGGTAATTTGCTTGTTTGTTTATTTTTATTTATTTGAGAGTGACAGAGAGAAAGAAAGAGGCAGAGAGAAAGAGAGAATGGGCACACCAGGAACTCCAGATGTGTGCGCCCCCTTGTGCATCTGGCTAGGGTCCTGGGGAATCCTGCCTCAAACCAGGGTCCTTAGACCTTACAGGCAAGCACTTAACCACTAAGCCATCTCTCCAGCCCCTTTTCTGTAATTTTTTAATGACTTCAAAAAAATCACTGATAAAATTAGTGGTGCTAGGAGAGTGTGGGAATTACAAGCCCCAATATCTGCTTGCTTTATATTCTACACAATTCTACATGCTGGAACCCTTATTTGTCTATGTGTTAAATAGAGAACAATACCAGGTATGGAAAATTGTCATAAAGATGAGAGACCATGTTTTTGAAATAGTTTACTGTTTCTAAGAAATATTCAATAAAATGCTATAATTACTCCCAACTAATGTATTTTATTTATACACACACACACACACACACACACACACACACACACACACATATATATTATAGTATATATATTGCCAAAGATTTTCTCCAATTCTGTAGGCTATCTTTTCACTTTTAAATTGGTTTCTTTTGCTGTGAAGAAACTTTTTATTTCATATAGCCCTGTTTATTGTTGCTGGGGTGATGTCCTGTGCAACTTATTGAAGTCTTGTCCAGAAAGTTCTTGCCTATGACTATATTATAGAAGTTATTTTGTACTTTTTAATCCAGCAATTTCTTTGTTTCAGGTTTTAAATGGAGGTCTTTTATCCATTTTGTTTTTTTAATTTCAATTTTTATTTTTATTAGCAACTTCCATGATTATAAACAATATCCCATGGTAATGCTCTCCCTCCCCCCACTTTCCCCTTTGAAACTCCATTGTCCATCATATCCCCTCCTCCTCTCAATCAGTCTCTCTTTTATTTTGATGCCATCATCTTTTCCTCTCATTATGATGGTCTTTTGTAGGTAGTATCAGGCACTGTGAGGTCATGGATATCCAGGCCATTTTGTGCCTGGAAGATCACATTGTAAGGAGTCCTATCCTTCCTTTGGCTCTTACATTCTTTCCACCACCTCTTCCACAATGGACCCTCAGCCTTGGAAGAAGTGATAGAGATATTGCAGTACTGAGCACTCCTGTCACTTCTTCCCAGCACCATGATGCCTTCTGAGTCATCCCAAGGTCACTGCCATCTGAAAAGAGAAGGTTCTTAACCAAAAGTGAGAGTAGCATTAATATAAGGGTATGAACATTAAGAGAAGTGCTTACTGGACACTGAAAATTTTCTAGTAACAATCTATGCCCCCTGAGTGTTCCATTGTGCAAAAAAGTAGGTTTCCATGTGATTTATTTATATCCTCTTAGATTTTGATTAGTCCTCCTGCTGCTTTTCCTTTACTCGATGTCTTCCCGACCTCACTTGGGCCTTTTCACCCCCATTTGGATTGATATTTTTACAGGAAGAGAGATATGGATCTAATTTCATTTTTCTTTTTTGCAGGTGGGTACACACTTTTGTTAGCACCATTTGTTGAATAAGCTATCTTTTTTTTTTTTTTTTCTGCTGAATACTTTCAGGCTCATTTGCCAAAGAGTAGGTGGCCAAAGCAGTGTGGATTTACTTCTGGGTCCGCTATCCTGTTCCATCTCTATGTATGTCTGCTCTGGTTCTACATACATGCTGTCTTAATTACTATTGCCCTGTAAAGTAGTTTGCAATTTGTTATTGTGCACTTCCCCCTGTGTTCTTTCTCTTCATAATTTCTTTGAGTATTCATTTTCCTTTGTAGTTCCAGGTGAATTCCTGAATTATCTTTCCCACTGTGTGAGGAATATCACTGGAATGCTAATGGGAATCGCATTTAATCTGTAGATTACTTTTGATAGGAGAGTATTTTCACAATGTTAATTCTGCTTATTCCAGGATCATGAAAGTTCTTTCCATCATGTAGTGTTTTCAGACAGGGGTATAACAAGCAGAGTTAATAAAGAACTGAGAAAAAGTTGAACACCAAACAAAATACTAACTACCACATAGGCTAATGAAATAATAGATACGTCACAAAGGAAGAAACCCAAATGGCCAACGAATACTTTAAAAAATGTTCAACATCCCTAGCCACAAGAAAGATACAAATCAAAACAACTTTGACATACCATCTTACCCTAGTCAGAATGGCTATCATTAAGAAAACAGACAAAAAATGCTGGAGAGGTTTAGGGAAAGTGGAACCCTCATCTACTGTTAGTGGGAGTGCAAACTAGTACAGCCATTATGGAAATAAGTATGGAGTTTTTCAAAAAGGTAGGAAGAGATCCCTATATAAGCCAGCTATACCATTCCTGGGCAGATACCCTAAAGACTCCACGTTGTACTAAAAAGATACTTGCACATCTATGTTTATTGAAGTTTTATTTGAAATAGCTAAGAAATGAAATAAGTCAAGATGATTATCAAAAGATTGAATAATGAAAATATGGTGCATATACATGACAGAACTCTATGCAGCAGTACAGAAAAATGAAATTCACAAGAAAATGGATGGATTTGGTCAAAACCATATTAGGTGAGGTGACTTAAACTAAGAAAGACAAAAACCAATTCTCTCTGATATCCAGGTCATAGCATGCATACCTATAAGAATGTGTATATATAATATATATATATATATGTGAATTATAATGTTATATAGATATTATAGTACATAATATATTACATATAGATTATAAAGATATATAAAATAAAAATATAAAGATAGAAGTATAAAAAGGTGGATATAAAGATGAGCTGAGCTGGAAGAGAGGGGAGGGAAGGGTAGAAGGTTACATGTGATACAGTAGAGAAAGAAAATATGAAAAAGAAAGAGAAGAGGGATAGAAGGGGTGATGGGAATAAAACAAATTGTACTTGAAAATGGATGATACCTAAATCTGTTTTACAACTAAAAAACAAGAAACAAATGCTATGATTACTACTAGTAATAGTAATATAGGTAAAATATTTCATAATATAACATTGTCTATAATAATAATATTTACACATAGACACACATACATACACTTTCCCTCCCTTTACCAATGCCTCAAACTCTGGACAGGCTGAAAGAATCCTTTTGGCACTCATTGTCTACTTGTTGCCTACTCTAAAGTCCTGATCACCTGACCACTCTTTATAACCAATAGACAGTCTAGAGTTGGCAGATAGGCCTCTTCTCCAACAATGGAAATGCCTGTGGGAAGGCTGGATGCTTCTAGGAAGCTAGGAGGAGGTCCAAGTGGGGAAAATTCAGCAGGACCCCAATGACTCAAAAAACTTACACATGGGATGGTTTCCTGAAGACAAGTGTCTCTCAGGTCCTTCAAATCCTTGTGTGGGTAATCTTTGGAAACTGAGTTTTATGTTATTGTGTAAGAGAACCTGAGTTAGCTTCAGCAACGAACTAGCTTCACATGGGGAACTTCCAGTGCTTTCTTTAGGTCTGCCTGAAGGATCTTAGGAAGGTGGACTGTAAATGTTGTGTCATAAGGTGGTGAGTTCTTCAGTTCATGCATGGACTCACCTGCTGGAGACAGAATTTTGAATCTTGTCATTATTCTTTTTTTTTTTTGTGTGAGACATTTCCACTTTCTTTCTTTTTTTTTTTTAATTTTTATTAACATTTTCCATGATTATAAAATATATCCCATGGTAATTCCCTCCCTCCCCACCCCCACACTTTCCCGTTTGAAATTCCATTCTCAATCATATTACCTCCCCATTACAATCATTGTAATTACATATATACAATATCAACCTATTAAGTATCCTCCTCCCTTCCTTTCTCCACCCTTTATGTCTCCTTTTCAACTTACTGGCCTCTGCTACTAAGTATTTTCATTCTCACACAGAAGCCCAGTCATCTGTAGCTAGGATCCCCATATGAGGGAGAACATGTGGCGCTTGGCTTTCTGGGCCTGGGTTACCTGACTTAGTATAATACTTTCCAGGTCCATCCATTTTTCTGCAAATTTCATAACTTCATTTTTCTTTACCGCTGAGTAGAACTCCATTGTATAAATGTACCACATCTTCATTATCCACTCATCTGTTGAGGGACATCTAGGCTGGTTCCATTTCCCAGCTATTATAAATTGAGCAGCAATAAACATGGTTGAGCATGTACTTCTAAGGAAATGAGATGAGTCCTTTGGATATATGCCTAGGAGTGCTATAGCTGGGTCATATGGTAGATCAATCTCTAGCTGCTTTAGGAACCTCCACACTGTTTTCCACAATGGCTGGACCAGATTGCATTCCCACCAGCAGTGCAGAAGGGTTCCTTTTTTTCCACATCCCCGCCAACATTTATGATCATTTGTTTTAATGATGGTGGCCAATCTGACAGGAGTGAGATGGAATCTCAATGTAGTTTTAATCTGCATTTACCTGATGACTAGTGACGTAGAACATTTTTTTAGGTGCTTATATGCCATTCGTATTTCTTCCTTTGAGAACTCTCTATTTAGCTCCTTAGCCCATTTTTTGATTGGCTTGTTTGATTCCTTATTAGTTAACTTTTTGAGTTCTTTGTATATCCTAGATATTAATCCTCTATCAGATATATAGCTGGCGAAGATTTTTTCCCATTCTGTAGGTTGCCTCTTTGCTTTTTTCACTGTGTCCTTTGCGGTGCAAAATCTTTGTAATTTCATTAGGTCCCAGTGGTTAATCTGTGGTTTTATTGCCTGAGCAATTGGGGCTGTATTCAGAAAGTCTTTGCCAAGACCAATATGTTGAAGGGTTTCCCCTACTTTTTCCTCTAGCAGTTTCAAAGTTTCCGGTCTGATGTTAAGGTCTTTAATCCATTTGGACTTAATTCTTGTGCATGGCGAGAGAGAAGAATCTATTTTCATCCTTCTGCAGATATTTATCCAGTTTTCAAAACACCATTTGCTGAAGAGGCTGTCTCTTCTCCAATGAGTATTTTTGGCATTTTTATCGAATATCAGGTGGCTATAGCTACTTGGGCTTACATCTGGGTCCTCTATTCTGTTCCACTGATCTACATGTCTGTTTTTGTGCCAGTACCATGCTGTTTTTGTTACTATGGCTCTGTAGTATAGGTTAAAATCAGGTATGGTGATACCACCAGCCTCTTTTTTGTTGCTCAGTATTATTTTAGATATTCGAGGTTTTTTATGATTCCAAATGAATTTTTGGATTGTTTTTTCTATTTCCATGAAGAATGCCTTTGGAATTTTGATAGGGATTGCATTAAATGTGTAGATTGCTTTAGGTAAGATTGCCATTTTCACGATATTGATTCTTTCAAGCCAGGAACAAGGGATGTTTCTCCACTTTCTAGTGTCTTCTGCAATTTCTTGCTTGAGTGTTTTAAAGTTCTCATTGTATAGATTCTTTACTTCCTTGGTTAGGTTTATTCCAAGGTATTTTATTTTTTTTGATGCAATTGTGAATGGGAGTGATTCTCTGATTTCATCCTCTGTGTGTTTGTTGTTAGCATATACAAAGGCTACTGATTTCTGTGTATTTATTTTGTATCCTGCTACATTGCTGTAGGTTTTGATCAGCTCTAACAGCTTGCTAGTAGAGTCTTTAGGGTCCTTTATGTATAGAATCATGTCATCTGCAAATAATGATAACTTGATTTCTTCCTTTCCAATTTGTATCCCTTTTATGTGTGTCTCTTGCCTTATTGCTATGGCTAAGACTTCCATAACTATATTAAATAGAAGTGGAGACAGTGGACACCCTTGTCTTGTTCCTGATTTTAGTGGAAAAGCTTCCAGTTTTTCCCCATTTAGTAATATGTTGGCTGTAGGCTTGTCATAAATAGCCTTTATTATATTGAGATATGTTCCTTCTATTCCCAGTCTCTGTAGGACTTTTATCATGAAGGGATGTTGGATTTTGTCAAATGCTTTCTCTGCATCTAATGAGATGATCATGTGATTTTTGTCCTTCAACCTATTTATGTAATGTATTACATTTATAGATTTGCGTATGTTGAACCATCCCTGCATCTCTGGGATAAAGCCTACTTGGTCAGGGTGAATGATCTTTTTGATATACTCTTGTATTCTGTTTGCCAATATTTTGTTGAGAATTTTTGCATCTATGTTCATGAGGGAGATTGGTCTGTAATTTTCTTTTTTTGTTTTATCTTTGCCTGGTTTTGGTATCAGGGTGATGCTGGCCTCATAGAAGGAGTTTGGTAGGATTCCTTCTTTTTCTATTTCCTGGAAAAGCTTAAGAAGCAATGGTGTTAGCTCTTCCTTAAAAGTCTGGTAAAATTCAGCAGTGAATCCATCCGGGCCTGGGCTTTTTTTAGTTGGGAGATTATTGATAACTGCTCGGATCTCCATGTTTGTTATAGGTCTATTTAAGTGATTAATCTCATTTTGATTTAATTTAGGTAGGTCATATAGATCAAGGAAATCATCCATTTCTTTCAGATTTTCATACTTTGTGGAGTATATGCTTTTATAGTATTTCCCTATAATTTTTTGAATTTCTCTGGAATCTGTTGTGATGTTACCTTGTTCATCTCTGATTTTATTAATTTGTGTCTCTTCTCTCTTTCTTTTGGTCAGATTTGCTAAGGGTTTATCAATCTTGTTTATCCTTTCAAAGAACCAACTCTTTGTTTCATTAATTCTTTGGATTGTTCTTTTTGTTTCTATTTCATTAATTTCTGCCCTAATCTTTATTATTTCTTCCCGTCTACTACTTTTTGGTTTGCCTTGTTCTTCTTTTTCCAAGGCTTTAAGGCGAAGCATTAGGTCGTTTACTTGCGACCTTTCTAATTTCTTAATATAGGCACTTAAGGCTATAAATTTACCTCTTAGAACTGCCTTCATTGTGTCCCAGAGATTTTGGTATGTTGTGTTCTCATTATCATTTGACTCTATAAATTTTTTGATTTCTTCATTGACCCACTCATCATTTAGTAGTGTATTGTTTAGTTTCCATGATTTTGTGTATGCTCTATAGCCTTTCTTGCTACTGATTTGTAGTTTAATTCCATTGTGGTCAGATAGAATGCAAGGAATTATTTCAATTTTCCTGAATTTGTTAAGATTTGCTTTATGTCCTAATATATGGTCTATTTTAGAGAATGTTCCATGTGCTGCTGAAAAGAATGTATATTCTTCAGCCTTTGGATGAAATGTCCTGTATATATCTGTTAGGTCCATTCCTTCTATGACCTCATTTAGTCCAGATGACTCTCTGTTTTTTCTTTCCCTGGATGACCTGTCAATTGATGAGAGTGGGGTGTTAAAGTCACCCACCACCACTGTGTTTGGTGTTGTCTGTGACCTTAGTTCTAATAGTGTTTGTTTGACGAATTTGGGAGCCCCCATGTTAGGTGCATATATGTTTAGGATTGTAATGTCCTCCTGTTGGAGTGTGCCCTTAATCAATATAAAGTGACCTTCCTTATCTTTCTTGACTAACGTCGGACTAAAATCTACCCTGTCTGATATTAGGATAGCAACCCCTGCTTGTTTTCTCGGCCCATTTGCTTGAAACACCGTCTTCCAACCTTTCACCCTAAGATAGTGTCTATCCTTTGTAGAAAGGTGAGTTTCTTGGAGACAACAAATTGTAGGATCCTGCTTTTTAACCCAGTCTGCAAATCTATGTCTTTTCGTTGGGGCATTGAGACCGTTGATATTAAGAGATATTATTGAAAGGTGTGTATTTATGTTTGCCATTTGTGTGTGTGTGTGTGTGTGTTACTTGTTCTACCTGTGCTCTCTTCTGTTAACTGGTATTTGAGTATGGCTGGTTTTTTCTAGGTTCCTTATATGTGTGCTTTTCCTTTTGTTCAGCATGGAGGATTCTATCAAGTATTTTCTGTAGAGCTGGTTTTGTCTTCAGATATTCCTTTAACCTGCTTTTGTCATGGAATGTCTTTATTTCTCCATCTATTTGGATGGATAACTTTGCAGGATAAAGTAACCTTGGTTGACAGGTGTTATCTTTCAGAACTTGGAATATATCACTCCAGGCCCTTCTGGCTTTAAAAGTGTGTGTTGAATAATCTACTGTAATCCTGATGGGCTTGCTTTTGTAGGTAACTTGATTTTTCTCTCTAACTGCTTTCAATATTTTTTCTTTGGTTTGTGTGTTTGGAAGTTTGAGTATAATGTGGCGAGGAGAGTTTCTTTCTGGGTTTTGTCTGGCTGGGGTTCTAAAGGCTTCCTGTATCTGTATTGGCACCTCTTTCCCAATTTGGGGAAAATTTTCCTCTATGATTTTGTTGAAGATGCCTACTATGCGTCTGGAGTGGAGTTCTTCTCCTTCTACTATGCCCTGAATTCTTATATTGGATCTTTTCATAGTGTTCCGAATATCTTGAAATTCCCACTCATACTTTTCTATAAGTTTGTCTTTCTCTTTGTTGGACTGCATTAGGTCTGCCACCTGATCTTCTAGCTTAGATATTCTGTCCTCTCCCTCATCCATCCTACTGGTGAGATTTTCTACAGAGTTTTTTATTTCATTAACTGTGTTCTTCATTGCTAGTAATTCTGACTGGTTTTTCTTTATTATTTCTATATCTCTATTTATGTCTTGTATTGCCTTCTTTATTTCATTAAATTGGTGTCCTGTCTCTTCTTTGATTCCTTTGATTTCCTCTTTGATTTCCTCTTTGATTTCTTCTTTGATTGTTTTCATGTGTTCTTTTACCTCTTTGAACATATTTATAATTATTCTTTTGAACTCTTTTTCAGGCATTTCCTCTAACTCTTTCTCACTGGAGGACATTTCTGATGCTTTAATACTTTTAGGTGGATTTATATCGTCTTGCTTTTTAGTGTTTCTTGTGTTATAATGTATATATTTTTGCATCTTGGATTAAGTTAATGCTTGGATTTTCTAGCTAGCTGTGTATTCTTAGCTGTATCAATTGATTTGATGTAATATATTTTCAGGGTAGGACCTTAAGGTATTAGGTGTGGCTCTTAAGACTCTCAGAGTATCTACAAAGATGTTCTTAGGGGTTGAGTTTCCCTGCTATAGGAGTATTCAAGCAGGCTGAGTGGAATAAAATACTGGTAGATTCTAAAATTTAACTAAACACTGTAGACATTCAATCAAAAACAGCCCCGAGTATGTATGCAAGAGTAGTTATTATAATGACCAGATCCTCTATCAATAAAGAAGTTTAGATTTCTGGTCTGTTGAGGTATCCAAGTCAGCTTGTGACCAAGTGAGACCCTTCCCTGGTGCAATCCCAGTTACCTTGGGTGATTGTGGTCTCAGTCAAGTTGCTGCCTGGGTCGTCGGGCTGCTGTTCTGATTTCTGGAGCTGGGCACTTGCTTTTCCTATGGGGCAAACTGAGCCGCTGCTGCCGCCTCTGCTGCTGTTGTAGCTGCCACCCCTGGAGCCCCCACCGCTGCTGAAGCTGCCATTGCCGTGTCCACCACCGCTGCTCACCCCGAAGCCGCTGCTGCGGGATCTGCCACCGCTGCCACTCCTGGGTCCGCTGCTGCTGGGGCCACTGGAACCGGTGCTGGAGCAGCTGAAGTTGCTGCCGAACTCTGCTCCTGCTTGGGTCCCGCCGTCAGCCCAAGTTGGCGTGGCCTGGTCCCGGGCCGCTGCTGTGTTCGCTGGAGCTGGGTTCAGGCGGCGGGGGAGGGGAGGGAGCCTCGGCTGCTCTGGTTGTATCGCTGTTCCACGTGTGCTTCTATCTCGCGGTCTGCTCCTCTGCTGCTCGCTGCCGTTCTCCCCTCACGTTTCCCGAGTTGCGGAGAGTGCGGTGTGAGGGGAAAATCCCGCACCTGGCTTGTCCTGCGGCTCGAGCCGAGAGTCCGGCGGCTTCTGCCGCTCCGCGGCTGCGGCGGGTGGCCGAGCCGCCCTGGAGCCGCTGTTCCCGCCTGTGCAGGCTCTGGATGCTCTATAACTCTTCCACTTCTCCGCTGCCGCCTCAATTTCCTATACACCTCACTTTTTAGTAAAAGTGTGTATTTTGCTGAGTTTTTTTGGTCTTTTTCCCCCCTAGGCTGCTTTGGCGTGGTACCTACGCCGCCATCTTAACCGGAAGTCTCCACTTTATTTCTTGCCTGCTGGGTGTAGAATTTTGCCAAATCTTAACTTCAAACAGAAGTGGCTGGCAGATCCAGACTGAACCCTACCCCCTTGTTAGCCTGGGATCTCTTTCCCTTCTGAGAGTCTGCTCCAGGTATGTGAGCTCTCTTCCTGGCAGTGTCAGGACCTGGTAGTTCAGGAAAGATGAACATCCAGAAAAAAGGCCTGCCCTCTTTGGAAATCTTGTCATTATTCTTGAGGCCAGAGCAGAACAGAGATTTGGTGTTATTGTAAACTCTAGAGATAAGTGAGAGTGGATTCACTCAATAATCTAAGGGGAAGAGGATCTCCTGATCTCTTGGTACCATTTCTACTTTCCCAGGTTGCCTGTTGTCACTGTTCCTTATACATCATACCTATGCTCTTATCACTGTCATAGAATTCAGTTACTGGGGTGCAGTCCTCCTGAGCTTTGAGAAAGAAGGAACATGACCTCTTCAGTGGAAACCACACCCACCTTCCCTACAGGGTATTTGTTAATAAACTAGTCAAACCTGCCCACCCAAGAGTCCCTGTCCAGTCAGCTATACTCTATGTTACTCTTACGGTGTATACACTGTTAGGATTTTAAATACTTTTAAAGAAGTTCCAAAATTTACATTAGATAACACATGTAAAGCACTTAACATAGAATCCTCCACAGTGACCTAGCAGCAGTTACATACTGTTAACCCCACATGTGCCATTTCCCCCTACCAACCTTAGTCTCTGTCTCTGTTTCTGTTTTCTCTCTGTTCCCACCTGGCTCAAGTTAATTTCTTGATTTTTAAAATTTAAAAGTTTGTGTTTAAAGTACATACACTTTGCCATGTTAACCAGTTTAAGTGTACAGTCCAGTGGTATTGATTATAATGTTCTCATTTGTTAGCAGGCATTTTCTGTGAATTGAAACATTCCCTCTTGGAAGAAGGATGCAGACTCATAAGTTAAGATTCTGAGGAAAGTTAAAAGGCTCTGGAAATGTGAAATTCATGAGACTATGACAAATGCAATAAAAGAAGGAAACAATTGCTGGGAAGGAGTAGACTCCTGTTGAACTGTCTATAGTTTACTTAGGCAGGAAGCTCGAGGTGTAGAGTTTTTGTGATTCATCACATATGCTGGGAAGGGCAGCTGTTGAGTGACCGATGCTTCTGTTAATAACCCCTCGCTCGTGTTCCTCTAAGTAATCCCAGTAAACTCATTGGTTTGCTATGCTGAATTTGGGTACAATTGTTTCTTTGGTTTGTTGTGTTTTGCATTCAGTTTTTCTTCATTTCTTCCAGGAAAAGTCACAAAACATGGTGCTGCCGATTTCTAGAACGTTTCCATTTTTCAAACAAAATCTTTTTGCTAAAGGCCCTCAAGAAACCCAATTCTTTTTTGATAATAAAACATTAATAGCTGGGTGTGGTGGCACACTTTTTAATCCCAGCACTCAGGAGGCAGAGGTAGGAGGATCACCATGAGTTTGAGGCCACCCTGCGACTGCATAGTGAAGTCCAGGTCAGCCTGAGCTAGAGTGAGACTCTACCTTGAAACACCAAATAATAGGAATAATAATAATAATAATAATAATAATAATAAAATGCATTATTAAAAACCCTAAAACACTACACTCATTAAACCACAACTGCCTATTTCCTCCTTACCCTCATTACCTTGGCAATGTTCTCTTGCATATGAGTTCTAGAACTTTTTGTGATGTTTCATATGATTTGAATTGTACAATAACAAGTGTGTGTGTAGTTAATTTTAGTTAGCATGACACCCTTCAGCTTCATGCATGTTGTAGCATGTGATGGGGCTTCTTCATTTTGTGAGATTACTTACTAAAATATTGTATGCACACATTTTTTTTAACTCACCAGTCAGTAGCATCCAGGTTATTTCTACCCCTTACTGTTGTAAGTAATGCTCCAAAGAGCACAAAGTACACAAGGGTGGTTCAACATATGAAAATCTGTCAGTGTAATACACCACATAAACAAGCTTAAACATAAAAACCACATGATCATTTCCATAGATGCAGAAAAGGCCTTTGACAAGATACAACATCACTTCATGATCAAAACATTGGAGAGAATCGGCATGGCTGGTTCACATCTTAACATAATAAAGGCAATATACAAAGCTCCAAAGGCCCAAATAATACTTAATGGAGAGAGACTGGAGGAATTCCCATTGAGATCAGGAACAAGACAAGGATGTCCTCTCTCACCTCTGCTTTTGAATATAGTTCTGGAAGTCCTAGCCCAAGCAATAAGGCAGGAGAAGGAAATAAAAGGGATACAATTTGGAAAGGAAGAAGTTAAGTTAGCTCTATTTGCTGATGACATGATTGTATATGTAAGAGACCCGAGAGACTCCATCCCAAAACTCCTGAAGGTGATTAACTCCTATAGCAAAGTAGCAGGATACAAAATCAATGCACAAAAATCAGTAGCATTTCTGTATGCAAATGACAAAGACACAGAAAAAGAAATAAAGGACATAGTCCCATTTTCAATAGCAACAAAAAAAAATAAAATACCTTGGAATAACGTTAACCAGGGAGGTAAAAGATCTATACAATGAAAATATAAAAACTCTCAAAAAAGAAATTGAGGAGGACTTGAAAAGATGGAAAGATCTCCCATGCTCCTGGATAGGCAGAATTAACATTGTGAAGATGACAATCCTACCAAAGGCAATATATAGATTTAATGCAATTCCAATTAAAATCCCTACAGTGTTCTTCACAGAGATAAAAAAAATGATCTCAAATTTCATATGGAAAGGCAGAAGGCCTTGCATATCCAAACATATCCTCAGCAAAAGAAATTCCTCTGGTGGCATCACCATACCTGATATAAAGCTATATTACAAAGCCATAGTAATAAAAACAGCATGGTACTGGCATAAAAACAGGAGTATAGACCAATGGAATAGACTTGAGGATCTGGATTTTGGGTCAAGCAACTATAGCTACTTGATATTCGACAAAGGCCCAAACAATATAGACTGGAAAAAAGATAGCATCTTCAACAAATGGTGCTGGACAAACTGGATAACCACATGCAGGAAACTAAAACTTGATCCACACATTTCGCCATGCACTACACTCAAATCCAAATGGATCAAAGACCTCAACATAAGACCAGAAACTCAAAAACTACTGGAAGAAAATCTAGGAAGTACTTTCCATGACATAGGAATGGAAAAAGACTTCCTGAACAAAACCCCAGTGGCTCAAGTTCTTAAACAATCACTCAACCATTGGGATCATATGAAGCTGAAGAGTTTCTTTACAGACAAGCATATAATAAGCAAAGCCAATAGAATACCCACAGAATGGGAGAAAATATTTGCAGGTTATCCAACTGATAGAGGTCTTATCTCTAGAATTTACAAAGAACTCAAAAGTCTAAACAATAAGAAGTCAAATACCCCACTCACAAAATGGGGCACAGAGTTAAACAGGCAATTCACAGAGGAAGAGATACAAATGGCAAACACACACTTAAAAAAATGTTCATCATCCCTAATCATCAGAGAAATGCAAATTAAAACAACTATGAGATTCCACCTTACCCCAATAAGGATAGCCAACATCAAAAGGTCAAATGAAAATAAATGCTGGCGAGGATGTGGAGAAGCAGGGACACTCATTCACTGTTTGTGGGAATGCAGGATGGTACAACCACTTTGGAAAGCAATATGGAGACTCCTGAAAAAGCTGACTATAGAAATACCAACAGACCCAGCTATACCCTTACTGGGCATCTACCCTAAAACCTTCAAACCAAAGGCCAGAGAGATTTGCTCAACCATGTTTGTAGTGGCTCAATTTGTAATAGCCAAAAGCTGGAATCAACCCAGATGTACATCATTAGAAGAATGGATAACAAAGATGTGGTATATCTACACAATGGAATTCTATACAGCAGTAAGAAAAAACGACATAAAGAAATTTTTTTTTTTTTGGAAAATATTTTATGATGCTATTTATTTTATTTATTTTTTTCTTCTTTTTTATTCTTTTTTTTTAATTTATTAGTTTTCTTTTCAGTAAATACAGGCATTTTGGTACCATTATTTAGGCTCATCTGTGATCTACCTCCTCCCATTAGACCCTCCTTGTTATTGAAAATGGGTCGTGCATTGTGGAGTTAGCCCCCAGTTATTAGTATGATAAATGTCTCTGAAAATCATGACCCAACATGTAACTCTGACATTCTTTCCACCCCCTCTTCCGCAAGATTTCCCTGAGCCATGTTGGGTTCATTTTTGGTCTGCTTCAGTGCTGAGGTGTTGGGGGCCTCTGAGGCTCTGGCTCTCTGATCTGGTAGGAGTTGATTTTTCTCTGCATTGATCTCCTTCCCCTTTGTGCTGGTATCCAGTTCACAGGAAAACATCACCCTTGCTTATTTTGCCAGTTGTCCTTAGTTTCAGTTGGGCCCCTTCTGAGGTATGTTGGGGCAGATCTCTTCTTAGGATCTGCATCTATCTGTTAAAGAGAAGCAGATTCTCCAACGGAGAGTAAGTTAGCACCCAGAAAATTGAGATAACACTTACTTTTTTGATAGACAGTTTGATAGGTGTAGGCCCTCTTATACCCCGTGATTGATGGTAGCTTGATATTGTAGAGTGGGCTTGTGTTTGGGTATGGTTCTGACTTGTTTCCCAGCTCCAGCTAAGGGTCTAGTACCACTGAGTGGATCAGTTAGCCAAATCAAGAGCAATTGATTCCTCACCATGGCTGTGTACCACTATTGCCCTTTGTGGGCATCACATCCAGTTATTTGTTGCTAATTAGGTTAAACAATGTGCTGCTTGGACAGATCTTGGTCACTTCCCCCAGTCGCCTATGTAGCGCCTTCCGGCACTAGACACGCTGACTGTCTGGGGACTGACTCTCTCCTGGCTTCCAGCCATGTCATTCCATTTTACCTGTCAGCTGCGTATGGAGTCTTCAGCAATAGGGTCTTACCACTGGCCTTTGGTGGGTCATCAATTACTCTGACAGAAGTCTGTCATTGTTTTGGGAAATAAAGAAATTTGAGGAAAAATGGTTGAACCTAGAACAGATCATTCTCAGCGAACTTACCCAATCACAGAAAAAAAAAATCGACACATAGTCTCACTCATCTACAACACCTAACCTGAATCTGCACAAGATACCTTACATACCCAGCACTAGATAATAGGATGGATGGGAGGGCGGGGAGGGCATTGAAGAGTGGAAAACAGTAATCCGGACCCAAACGGCAATGGTACCATAAAATTCTACTTCCTAAAAGTCAGACCAAATGACTGAACCTTCACTAGACTCTTACAGGAAACACCTGAACCACAAGACACTGGAGAGGGTAGGATCAAGACTGACCTAAATTTCCTACATCCTCCCTCCCTCCCTCTCCCCCTCTCCCCTCTATCTCTCTCCTCTCTAACTCTTGTATATTAGTTATGTTCTTCCTCAATTTCTTAGTGGACACTGACCTGTAACCCCCACTTCCAGCTTGGGCCTACCATCCACAATGAGCTTTTGATCAGAGAAACCTATAAGGTTTCCTAAAACAATGACAGACTTCTGTCAGAGTACTTGATGACCCACCAAAGGCCAGTGGTAAGACCCTATTGCTGAAGGCTCCATACACAGCTGACGCGTAAAATGGAATGACATGGCTGGAAGCCAGGAGAGAGTCAGTCCCCAGACAGTCAGCGTGTCTAGTGCCGGAAGGCGCTACATAGGCGACTGGGGGAAGTGACCAAGATCTGTCCAAGCAACACATTGTTTAACCTAATTAGCAACAAATAACCCGATGTGATGCCCACACAAGCTCAATAGTGGTACACAGCCATGGTGAGGAATCAATTGCTCTTGATTTGGCTAACTGATCCACACAGTGGTACTAGACCCATAGCTGGAGCTGGGAAACAAGTCAGAACCATACCCAAACACAAGCCCACTCTACAATATCAAGCTACCATCATTCACGGGGTATAAGAGGGCCTACACCTACCATACTGTCTATCAAAAAAGTAAGTGTTATCTCAAAGTACATTTCCAATATCACATACATTATAGAACCCAATTTATTTTTTTGTATGTGTGTCTGGTTTGAGTGAAGCTTTTATGTGTGTGGGTACATGTGGATGGCTGTGTGTGTGTGTGTGCATACATGCGAAAAACAGTAGTTGATGACAAGTGTCTTCCTCAATAACTACCCACCTTATTTTTTTTTGAGACAGAGACTCTCACTGAACCCAGAGTTGCCAATTCAGCTGACTAGTTAGTCACCAAGCCCCAGGGATCCTTCTGTCTCCACCTCCCCTGTGCTGAGATTACAGCTGTGCATGACCACACCCAGCTTGTATGTGGGTGCCAAGGATCAAACTCAGCTCCTTGGGCTTGTGTGACAAGTACTTTATAGGGTGACCCATCTCTCCCATGCCAGGTCTTCATTTTTTTAAGAGTTTATTGTTTAATTTCCACACGCTTGGGAATTTTCTTTTTTTCATTTATTCATTAATTGTTTGTTTTTAATTTTTAATTTTTGTTTTGTTTTTCTTTTTCATTGACAGATTCCATAATTATAGACAGTAAACCACAGTAATTCTCTTCCCTCCAACTTTCCCTTTGCAAATCTATTCTCCATCATATCCCCTCTTCCTCTCAATCAGTCTCTTTCATTTTGATGTCATAATCTTTTCCTCCTATTATGGTGTTCTTCTGTAGGTAGTGTAAGGCACTGTGAGGTCATGAATATCCAGGCCATTTTGTGTCTGGAAGAGTGCATTATAAACAGTCCTAGCCTTCCTTTGGCTCTTACATTTTTTCTTCCACCTCTTCTGCAATGGACCCTGGGCCTTGGAAGGTGTGATAGACATGTTTCAGTGCTGAGCACTCCTTTGTCAGTTCTTCTAACACTATAGTGCCTTTTGAATCATCCCAGAGCTCACCAATATCTGAAAAGAGAAAGTTCTCTAACCTAAAGTGAGAGTAGCATTAATGCATGAGTATGAAGATTAAGAGAAGTGCTTACTGAGCAGTTTGGTGAGCATAGTATATACATTTATCCAGACACCAGCAGACATTACATCCCTAGGATTGATGACTTCCCCTGTCATAGGTTTTCAGTATCAGGCATGTATTACCTCCTGTGGAGTGGACTTCGAGTCCAATTAGAGAATGTTTGGATTTCCTCCATAATGGACATGCTACTATTGCACCTATTGGCTCATTTGGCTTGGTTGGCCAAATTTAAGGCTTGCAGTGTCCACTGTTGTTTATTTCCACTGGTGATTTATTTCTCTCCCATGGAACTGTATGCAGCATACTCTTTCCGGCTTTCTATTAGCTGATTTTCACAGATGATGTTTTCAGCTCAGCTCCAGAAGGATTTCTCAGTGACCTTGCAGCCCAAGTATGCAGAGTCTTCAGCAATAGGGTCTTGCCATCTATTCCTGATGGTAAACCAAGAACATCAGCAATGGCCTGTAATGTTTGGGGGATATTAGGGACCTCCCTAGCCAACAGCTCACTGGAAGGTAACCTGTCCCTGGCACTAAAAATTTTCTAGTAACAATCTCTGGCCTCTGGGTATGCCCTTGTCCAAAAAAATAGGCTTTCATATGACAATACAGGCAAGATATAAAGCTCCTAAAGCCCAAATAATACTTAATGGGGAGAAACTCAAGTAGTTCCCACTGAGATCAGGAGCAAGTCAGGGGTGCCCACTCTTACCACTGCTCTTCAATATAGTACCCATCCCAAAACTTTTGAAGGTGAAAAATTCCTTCAGCAAAGTGGCAGAATACAAAATCAATGCACAAAAATAAGTAGCTTTTCTATATGCAAAGGACAAATATAAAGAGAACGAAATCAATAAGGCTGTTCCATTTTAATAATAACAACAAAAATTTAATAACTTAGAATAACACTAACAAAGAATGTTAAGGAACTATATAATGCAAACATAAAAAAAAAACTCAAGAAAAAAATAGAGGAGGACTTAAAAAGACGGAAGGATATCCCATGTTCCTTGATAGGTGGAATTAATATTGTGAAAATGGCAATTCTACCAAAAGCAATATAGCTCAGTCACTCTAGTGCTAAAACAAAGGTTATCACTTTTCTTAGAAGCTACCAGTGTGGAATCCAAATGGTGAGACTTCCAGTCAGCTTTCAGATATGAAAGAAGCCGGTCCACAGTGCACCCACAGTGGTCCACACAGCCTGTCATCTTGAAGGAGGAGCTCAAAGTTGTTTTGTTTTCCCAAGAAAATTGCCAGCTTAAAAAAAAAAAAGCCAGAATTAGTAAAATGGCATAAGTTCTTTGCAGTTTTGGAAAACAAAAGCTCAATACTACAAGGATTTTTTTTCTTTGTCTTTCACTTATCTTTTCTTCCACTCCTCCTGTGCACTCTTCCCCACCTCATACATATTTATCTTAAGGAAATAAGCAAAAATGTCCTAGTTGTTCAAATGCGGAAGAAAAGTGTATTATGTTGAAATAGCTTTTGTCTTGCTCATAATAACTTGTGGATAACTTGCTATTAGGCAACAGGAACACTAAACCTGAAACTGCACCTCTCCCTCTATGTTAGTATTCACCAGATTCAGAGAAGGAAGCACTAGACCTCAGCATGAGCTACTTCATAAGACTGACTGGAACATCTCTAATTGAGAAATTACTTTATATAATGGAGGAGAACTGGGAAAGATGCAGAAGAAATGCATGAAAAGTGATAATTAAGCAACTTGTGTAAGCTGTTTGTGAGTGTGAAAAATTAATGGCTAGAAATAGGTTTATGTTTCTGGTTTCTGAGTGTTTAGATGACTCAAGTAAGAAAAATTCCTCTCTCTCTCTTTCTTTTTTATTAATTAGGTTTTTATTCAGCAAATACAGTCAGTTTGGTACCATTATTAGGCTCATCCATGACTTAACCCCTCCCCTTGGTCCCTCCTTGTTGAGGTATATGGGTCATGCTTTGTGGAGTTAGCCCTCAGTTATGGATATGATAAATGTCTCTGCATATCATCACCCAACATGTGGCTTTGACATTCTTTCTGCCCCCTCTTCTGAAAAGTTTCCCTGAGCCATGTTGGGTTCAGTTTTGGTCTGCTTCAGTGATTCTCATTTTATATACAAAAGCTCAGAGCTTTCCATTCCTGTCTCACACATTATTCTATTATTTTTCTTTAATGATTTATTTCTAAGAGTTGTCTTTATATAAATCTTGTTGTTACAATATTAGTTGGCAGGATCTGGAGAGATGGCTTCTTGGTTAAGGTGCTTGCCTGCAAAGCCAAAGGACCCAGGTTCTAACCTTCAGTACTTGTGTAAAGCCAGATGCACAAGATGGGGCAGGCATCTGTAGTTTGTTTGCAGTGTCTAAAGGCCCTAGTGCACCTATTCTCTTCCCCACTTATAAATAACTAAAATATTTTTCAAATAAAAGTTTTCTGGTTTTAATAGGCTTCTGGCTCACTACATACATAAATACTTGCATTTAGTATCCTGGCTCCATGGAAATATATAAGCGATTTTGACCATGTCATGTCAAGCTAACACAAAATCTAATCTAATTCTCTCATGAACAACACATATTGACACATAATTTCTCAATTTATATAAGAAGTTTCAAGGTCTTCCAGTTAAGATTGCAGGCTCCTAACAATGCTAGAGCTCCTGGGGTAGCACTGGGCAAGAATTGTGAGGCTTCACTATGAGTAGGCCTTTGCCAACCTCCACTGGTCCTTCCACCCCATGCAGCCCTGCTGGAGACCCTTTCTCCCAGCACCTTTGAGCCAGACACCCACACCCCACACTTCCCACAAATGACCTTGAATGTGTCCCTTAGGGCCATCCAGCAGCCAGTGCATTCCCCTATCTCCCCACCCTGTGGACCAGTCCCACAGTCCCCACACTGCCCACAGGTGCCCTTGTATGTGCTCCTTGGATTTACCCCACTCTGTACCACCCCTATAGCCCACACTTGCACCCCTGCCTCTCATCCCTCATATGCCAGACACGGCCTGCACTGCATAACCTGTGCCCCTGCAACCCTGCCATACCAGGCACCTGCTGGTCCCCACATCCTGAGCCCCTGAGCCATCAGGATGTGCACTTAGGTTACTCAACTCCACCACTCCAGGTCCTCCACACTCCATGGCCTGAGTGCACCCTTGGGTAATGCACCCCCAGAGAAGCCCCCAAGAGTGCCCCTGTGAGTCCCCCACAATCAGTGCCACATCCAGAGCCTTTGGTCATGCACTCTAGCCTGCACAGACCCTGAACTCACTATCCCCCATGGATGGCCTCTTCTGATTGATGGCCACCACCACACACCAACACCCCCCACACCAGCCAACTCCCTGGTTAGGCCTGATCTGTGGCCCCAGTGACCCCCACCACATCCTCACTGCCCCACCTCCTTCTAGAAACTACTTGGTACATTGATCATCTGCAGAAGGAATATCTGGCAACTACCTGCCAGCAGGAACCAGTGAATCCTCCAAAACCAGACCATCTGGGAACAGTACGGGAGCAGGGCAAGTGACATGTACACTGAGCCCCACAATCAAGGCACAGCTCTGATTCGGGCAAAGAGATGCCAGAACGCCAACCACACCCTTGGTTTCAATCACCAGCCCAGACCTGATGGTGCACTCGCACCCTCCAAAACCTGTGCATCTGTGAGTACAAAACCATGCCACTCCTATCCCATTCAAACACAGAACACTCACTGAAGATACTACAAGAGAAAATTCTTGCTTCCTCCTTTATTAAATAAGACTTTGACACTAAGATAGGTAGAATCCATTGCAAAAAATAAAAGATGATACAACAAGCTGAGTCATCTCTGACAACATTGCCTAGTCCCATGACTGAAGTCTCCAGTGAAAACATAGATTACACAACAAAAATAGAATCTCAAAATGAAAGCACATAGAGCTATGTGACCCTGACCAAGCAGATCGCTGAATTGTGAGCAAATCACCAAAAACTCAACAATCATATAAATGCAATGCAATTTTCTTTACGAGGCTTAACTTAATTGAGGAAAACTACAAGAGAAGGATAAAAAAATACAAGGTGAATAGGGAAACAGAGAATCTCAATAACCAGCTGGTTAAGCAAAATGAAGACATTAAATGCAAGAATGAATTCCAAGAAGCATCAGGAAAATCAAACCACAACTCGCAAGTGGAACTCAACAAGGCAATGGAAACTATACAGAAAAAGGTAACAGAAAATACAAACCAAATAGGGCTTGTAAAAGTCTCTCTAGAAACACTAACAGAGTTAAATTTGTGGATGACAGAACCTCATTACTGAAAGACAAGACAGAAGAAATAGTTCATACATTCAAAAACTTGGATAATTTTAAAAAATGTGCACAAAACATGAGGAAATTGTAGGATACCCTGGAATGACAAAACATCTAGATCATGGACATACCAGGAGAAAAAAATCAGACCAAAGGCACAGAGAACATATTCAACAAATTATTGAAGAAAACTTTCCCACCCTCTCAAAAGAGAGACCTATCCAGATACAAGAAGCTCACCTAAGTCCAAACAGACTGGACTAAAGAAGAAACTCTCTAAGGCACATCATCATTAAAACTCTAAACAATGAGGAGTTCCTTGTGTGGTCAGTGTCTGGGTGAGGGCAGTGTGGTCTGCAGTGAGTAGGCTAGACCCATCTTTGGTCCCCTCCCACTGCCCAGGTCTGAGTTCCTTGCCCAGTCAGTGTGTGGGTGGGCCCAGCAGTCTGGAGTGAGTAGACTGGACCCATATCTGGTCTCCTCCCACCTCCTCCTGGGTCTGAGTTCTTTGCATGGCCTGTGCATGGGCAGGTACAGTGGTCTGGAGTGAGTAGGCCAGACCCATATCAGGTCCCCTTCCACTGCCTGGGTTTGAATTCCTTGCATGTCAGTGTGTGAGCAGCCACAGCCCTCTGGAGTGAGTAGATAAGACCCCTGTAACTGGGCTCCTCCAACCTCACCAGTCTAGGTTGCCTTCACTGGTCTATGTCCTGGAGGGCTCAAGTAGGCAGATCCCTGTTGCTTTATTCTTTCTAGTCTCCTGGTCCTGGTAGGTCCCATTATGCCTCATTTGGAGAGGCCTGGCCCTTGTGTGAACTTTGAAATCAGGCCTTTTGCTCTGATATCATGACTGTCCACTAAGTACCAATATCTCTGTTTACCTGAGTCATAGAGTGAATAGGCCAAAAGGCAAAAACTTGCTTCCTTCTCAATAAAATAGAGTCTTCTTAAAATGGGTAGGCAACAATATCAGTAAAGTAGACTTGAGAAAAGACAGCATCTTCAACCAATGGTGTTGGGCAAATTGAATGACCTTATGTAGAAAAATGAAATTAGACCCACTCATTTCACCACACACAACAATCAAGGCTAGATGGATTAAAGACCTCAATATAAGACCTGAAATTCAACTACTGGAAGAAAAAATAGAAGGCACTCTACACAATACAGGACTAGGAAAAGACTTCCTGAACAAAACCCCAGTAGCCAAGGAAATTAAACAAGCACTCAACTAATGAGATCTCATGAAGCTAAAAAGCTTTTGCACAGACAAACATACATAAGCAGAGCCAATGGATGGGTGTCGCTTCTCAGTCCAACCAGCAGAAAGGAACAACGCCACACAACATTCTTCTCAAAGCAGTTTATTCAGGAACCTTAACCGCATGCAAAGAAAGAAAAAAAATGAACTGAACCCCGAGCCCTTCCCAGTCCGTCCTTAAATCCCTAGCCTGCACCACTCAGAGTCTGCCGCGTAAGTCTCTTCAATAGGCTCACCTCAGTAAAATGTCAGATGGTCTAATCTTGCATAGCAACGAGTCTGTGCAGTGCACACTGCGGACGTGGCTATTTAGGGGTGTATAAGGAAGTCAGGTGCAAATCATACAACTTGGCAGCCGTCCTGGGAGCCATCTTGGAATGGCTGCCACACCCGCTCCCTACAGATGGGAGAAAATTTTTGTCAGCTATACAACTGACAGAAACCTAATATCTAGAATCTACAAAGAACTCAAAAAACTAAACAATAAAAAAATCAAACAACCCACTCCAAAAGTGGGTCAGAGAACTAAATAGGGAGTTCTCAGAGGAAGAATTACAAATGGCTAACACACACTAAGAAAATGTTCAACATCCCTAACCATTAAGGAAATGCAAATTTAAACAAGTATGAGATTCCACTTTATCCCAGTAAGGATAGCAAACTTAAAAATTAAATGAAAACAAATTTTGGTGAGGTTGTAGAGAAATAGGAACCCTCATTCACTGTTGGTGGGAATGTAAGCTGGTAGAACCACTGTGGAAATCAATTTGGATACTCCTGAAAAGGATGAATATAGAGTTACTAGGAGAGCCTATTATTCCCTTACTGGGCATTTACCCTAAAACCTCCACATCTGAGTTCAGAAATACTCAAACAGGTTTGTAGCTGCTTAATTCATAAAAGCTAAAAACTGGAATCAACCCAGATGCCCGTCATTGGATGAATGGATAACCAAGGTGTGGTATGTCTACACAATGGAATTCTACTCAGCAGTAAGAAAAAAAAGGCATATTGAAACTTGTGGAAAAATTATTGAACTTGGAACAGATCATTTTAAGTGATCTCACACCATCACGGAAAGACAACCATCTCACTCTTCTGTAGTTCCTAATCTGGATCAGTCCCAGTTGCTGACATAAGGGAATAGCATCTGAGTCTTGGACAATAGGGAGGGTAAGGCTTGGGGGAAGGGAAGGGGTGGGAGGGGGGAACACAAAATCTGAACCCATATTGAAGTGGTACCATAGACTCCTATATCCCAGAAATCAGACTAAAAGGTGTAACCCTCAAGTGAACCTTAGAGGGAGCACCTGAATTGAAGGGCCCTTTGAGAGAGTGAGATGAAACCTAACCTCAAATTTCTCCCATTTCTCTTTCTTCTCTGACTTTTTTTTCTTCTCTTCCCTTGGTGCTCACCTGTAATTCCCTGTACCAGGATGTGGTTTCCATCCATAGTGAGCTGTTGATCAAAGAGACCTACTAGATCTCCCAAAACAAGCAAGACTGACTTCTGTCAGAGCACTTGATTACCCACAAGAGGTTAATGGTAATATTCTACTGCTGAAGACACCAAATGCTGTCTGCACAAATGTGGAGAGCCCTTGTTGGAATCTGGAGGAGAGCCAATTCTCATATATTTAGCCCATCTAGTACTGGAAAGCGCTACATGAGCTACCACGGGGAAGTGGCCAACATCTGTCCAAGCAACTCAAAGTCTAAGTGACTCAGAAGCAAACAACCTGATGTGATGCTCACATAAGTGAAATAGTGGCACATAGCCATGGTGGATAACCAACTGCTCTTGGATTGACTAACAGACGCACATAGTAGAAAGTAAACCATATCTGGAACTGGGAAACAAGTCATTATCATATCCAGATAATGATTCTGCTTTCCATTGTCAAGCTCCCATTAACCTTAGACTATAAAAGTGTCTAAACCCTTTAAATTGTCTCTGAATTAATAATGCTTATCCCATTTAACTGGGGTTGACTTCACTCTCCGTTGGAGAATCTGCTTCTCTTTTTCAGATGGGAAGTGGACTTGAGATGAATGACCCAGCACACTCCACCCTGGCCCCAGCTGAATCCACAGAGGAAATGGGGAAATGAGCAAGAATGCTGCTCTCTTAGTTAAGCTGGTATCAGCACAAGGGTGATGGAGAAAGATTCTGAGGACACTCAACACCTACCAAACCAGAGATCTAGATGCTCCTAAGTGCCCATTACTGAAGTAGACTTAAAATGCCACCAGCATAGCTCAGGGAATTTTCCAGAAGAGGGGGCAGAAAGGTTGTTGCAGTCACAAGTTGGGACATTTTTTACAGAGACATTGCCTCTCCCCAACAACTGACTGCTGCCCCCATATGCATGACCCACAATCCCCATGGAGATGACCTGCATCCCCAATGAGGAAGGCCTCTTCAGAAAAGGGGAAGGAGGAGGGAAAGGATGGTACCAACATGTGATGTGATGTTTATATACAAAACATGTCCATATCTAATAATAAAAAGAAAGAAAAGCCACTAGTAAAAACATACATTTATGTGTGTTTAAGAGTCATAGTCATGGATGATTTTTTTTTATTGTAAGTTGTTTCTTTTTTTTTAAATTTAATTTATTAGTTTTCTTTTCAGTAAATACAGGCAGTTTGGTACCATTGTTTAGGCTCATCTGTGATCTACCCCCTCCCATTGGACCCTCCTAGTTGATGAAAATGGGTCGTGCATTGTGGAGTTAGCCCCCAGTTATTGGTATGATAAATGTCTCTGCAAATCATGACCCAACATGTGACTCTGACAGTCTTTCCGCCCCCTCTTCCGCAAAATTTCCCTGAGCCATGTTGGGTTCATTTTTGGTCTGCTTCAGTGCTGAGGTGTTGGGGGCTTCTGAGGCTCTGGCTCTCTGATTTGGTAGGAGTTGATTTTTCTCTGCGTTGGTCTCCTTCCCCTTTGTGCTGGTACCCAGTTCACAGGAAAACATCACCCTTGCTTGTTTCACCAGTTGTCCTTAGTTTCAGTTAGGCCCCTTTTGAGGTATGTTGGGGCAGCTCTCTTCTTAGGATCTGCATCTATCTGGAAAAGAGAAGCAGATTCTCCAACGGAGAGTAAATTAGCACCGGGAGAATTGAGATAACACTTACTTTTTTGATAGACAGTATGATAGGTGTAGGCCCTCTTATACCCCGTGATTGATGGTAGCTTGATATTGTGGAGTGGGCTTGTGTTTGGGTATGGTTCTGACTTGTTTCCCAGCTCCAGCTATGGGTCTAGTACCACTGAGTGGATCAGTTAGCCAAATCAAGAGAAGCTGGTTCCTCACCATGGCTGTGAGCCACTATTGCACTTGTGTGGGCATCACATCAGGTTATTTGTTGCTAATTAGGTTACACAATGCGTTGCTTGGACAGATCTACTTTCATTGTGTTAACTTTGTTTTTATTAGTAGTGGATATAATTATATTTATGGTATTTAAACTTTATTTTAACAGTTTTTCACTGAAAATTTTAACAACCTCTGTGAAGGACCATCAACTGCAGAGCTTGAAATAACAGTCACATGTTGACATAGAGGACTGAGGAGGGTAAAAAGAAAGAGACATCAAAACAGATGAATGAATACTTGGAAAAGGAGGGGCCACAGTCTAATAGAGGTGGAGGAAGGGGGAAAGAGGGTAATAGGAGGGGAATACAATCAAATTTTAGAATGCTCATGTATTAATTTTCTCAATAAAAATTAAATGACAAAAAATAAAGTACCACAGTTGGCTTTCTGCATTCAAAAAATAAATAAAAACTCTAAACAATGAAAATAAAGACTGTTAAAAGCAGTAAGAAAAAAGCAACTCATTATATACAAAGGCAAACCTATCAGAAACACCTCAAATTGCTTGATAGAGACCTAGAAAGCCAGAAGGTTCTTGAATGGAGCACTTAAAGGTATAAAAAGTTATGGCTTCCAATTCAAACTACTGTACCCAGTAAAAGTAAAATTTTCCAGGATAAAACCCAGCTTATAATTATGTGACTAGAAAACCAAGCCCACAGAGAATCCTTCAGAAAATACTCCACACAGAAGAACTGAACAACCAAACTCAAGGGCCTGCAAGAGGAAGATCACAATAACCAAAAGTAGAGCAGGCTTGAAAATGTACAAAGCCCAAGACAGCACAAAACCACATAATGCCCGCAACATGACAGAGGTTGAATTGAACCTCACAGTTATAATTTAAATATTAATGATCTTAACTCACCCATCAAAAGATACAAGTTAACAGGGCAGAACAGAAATATGGAGGCTTCTGTCTGCTGTCTTCAAGAAATCCACCTCACCACTAAGGACAGACACCTTCTCAGGGTAAAAGGATTAAAAAAATGGTTTTCTTCCAGGTATGGTAGCACTTACCTTTAATCCCAGCACTTGGGAAGCAGAGGTAGGAGGATTGCCATGAGTTTGAGGCCACCCTGAGACAACATAGTGAATTCCAGGTCAGCCTGGTCTAGAGCAAGACTCTACCTCAAAAAGCGAAAAACTTAAAATAAAAAAAAAAAAAAAGAATTTCAAAGCAAATGGAAATAAGAAACATGTGAGCATGGCTGCTGTACAAAAATCTGATAAAATGGACTTCAAACTCCAAAGAGGATGGAGAGATGGCTTAGCAGTTAAGGTACTTGCCCACAAAGCCTAAGGACCCATGTTTGACTCTCCAGATCCTAAATAAGTCAGATGCACAAAGTGACACAAGTGCAAGGTCAAATGTGCACGCTAAGAGGCACATGCACCTGGAGTTCGATTGCAATGGCTGGGGGCCCTGCAATGCCAATCAATTCTCTCCCTCCCTCCCTCCTTCTCTGTCAAATAAATAATAAAGTAAATAAAAAAATAATAATTTTTAAAAGGACAAAGAAGGCTACTTCCTACTCATCAAGGGAATGATTCAACAAGAGAACATCACAATCATAAATCTATATGCCAACACAGATGCACCACAGTTTATAAAACAAAACCTTCCTGGCAACAAATAAGAAATAAAACCCAATACCACCATAGCTGGGGACTTTAATATCCCACTAACATGGACAGATCATTCAAACAAAAAACCAACAGGGAAATAATAGAGCTTAATAACACCATAGATCAACTAGACCTAACAGACATCTGCAGAACATTCCACTCCAATTCTACAGAATATATATTCTTCTCAACAGTCCATAGAACCTTCTCTAAACTAGATTACATATTAGGTCATAAGGCATGCCTCCTTAAATTCAGAAAATTGATGTAAGTTCCTGAATCATATTGGAACACAATGTGTTAAAGCTAGAAATTAACAAGAGAAACAACAGAAATTACAGCAGCTACTGGAGACTGAATAACATAATTAAATAATGAATGGGTTGTGGAAGAAATAAAAAAGGAAATTGTAAAGTTTCTAGGGATTATTAAAAAAACATTTCAAAACTTATGAGACACAATGAAGGAAGTTCTAAGGGGAAAATTCAAAGAACTAAAAGCCTTCATAACAAACACAGAGATTTCAGTAACCTAACTATCCACCTAAATGTGTTGGAAAAAACAAGAACAATCCAACACTAAGAGTCCCAGACAGAAAGAAACAATTAAGATCAGAGCAGAACTTAATAAACTTGAAACTGAGAAAACAATTAAGAAAATTTATGAACTGAAGTGATGGTTCTCTAAAATATAAATAAGATTGATAAACCTCTGGCCAATGTGGTCAAAAAAGGACAAAAGTCTCATTAAAAAAACAATAATGACAAGGGAGTGGTTACAACTGATATAAATGAAATTGGACAAATAACCAGGATATATTTCCAAAACTACTTCACAAAATTGGGTAACCTAGGCACATACCATCTACCCAAACTAATTTCAGAGTAGATAAATCTCCTGAACAAACCTATCATCCCTCAAGTTGAAACTGTAATCAAAAACATCCCCAAAAGAAATGTCTATAGTTTCCCAGATGAATTCTACCAAACATTCATTGAAGAACTGAAATCACTTTTCCTAAACTTGTTTTTTTTACATAATTAAAGAACAGGGAATGCTCCCTGCCTCCTTCTATGAAGATACCATCACCTTAATACCAAAACCAGACAGAGATACAACAACAAAAAAAAGGAAACTATAGTAGATCTATGCCCCTGATGAACTTAGATTCAAAATCCTAAAAAAAAAAATCCTCACAAACTGACTTCAACAATATTTCAAAAACACTATGCACCTCAGTTTAGAAGGCTTCACCCCAGTGATGCAGGGATGGTTCAAAGTATGGAAATTGATTAACATACCACCTAAATAAACAAACACAAGAACCATGTGATCATTTCAATAAATGCAGAGAAGACCTTAGACAAAATACAGTATCACTTCATGATGACAATGCTGCAGAGGGCTGGATAGATGGCAGAGCATTTTAGTCATTGGTCTGCCAAGCCAAAAGACCCAGGTTCAATCCCCTAGGACCCATGTAAAGCCAGATGAACACGGCGATGCATGCATCTGGAGTTTGTTTGCTATGGCTAGAGGCCCTGGTGTGCCCATTATCTCTATCTGGCCCCCTCTCACTCACTCCCAAATATATATTTAAAATAAGAAGAAAAATGATGGAGAGGCTAGACATGTAGGGTTTATATATCAACACAATAATATAAACATAATAAAGCCTCATACAAAGCACCTAAAGCACAAATAAGACTTAATGGGGAAAGACTCAAGGAGTTGTCATCAAGATCAGGAACAAGACATGGGTGCCCACTCTCACCACCATTCTTCAACATTGTACTACAAGTCCTAGTCCAAGCAAAAAGACAGGAGAAAGATATAAAATAAATGCAAGTTGGAAATGAAGAAGTCATACTAACCCTATTCATAGTTAACATGATCCTACACATAAATGGCCCAAAAGACTCCACCATAAAACTTCTAAAGGTGATGAATTCCTTCAGCAGAGTGGCAGGATACAAAATCAACACACAAAAATCAGCCGTCTTTCTATATGCAAAGGACAAATATACAGAGAAAGAAATCAATCAGTAAGGCTGTCCCATTGTCAATAGCTACCAAAAAAAAAAAAACAACAAAAAAAAAAACCAAAAACCAAATACCTTGGAATAATACTAATCAAGTAGATGAAAGACCTATATGTGAAAGTAGAAAAACCTTCCAGAAAGAAATTGGGGAGGACTTGAGAAGATGGAAAGACCTTCTATGCTCTTAGATAGAATTAATATTATGAAAATGACAATTCTACCAAAATCAATATACAGAATCAATGCAATACCAATAAAAATCCAAGCATCATTCTTTACAGAGATAGAAAAAATGGTCTCAAAATTCATATGGTATGGCAGAAAGCCTCAGATACCCAAACATATCCTCAGCAAAAGGAATACCTCTGGGGCTATTCTCCATACCTGATCTAAAGCTATACTACAAATCCATAGTAACAAAATCAGCATGGTACTGGCTTAAAAATTCACATAGATCAATGAAAAACAATTGAAGACCCAACCCTTAGTTGAAGTAACTATAGCTACTTGATCTTTGACAAAGGAACCAGTAATGTACACTGGAGAAAGGACAGCATCTTCAACAAATGGTGCTGGACAAATTGGATAATCACATGGAGAAGAATAAAACTAGAAACACTCATCTCACCATACTTAAAAGTCAATTCCAATTTCATGAAATATCTCCACATAAGACATAAAACTAATTAAATACTCAAAGAAAACATAAGGAGAACTCTCAGTGATATAGGAGTGGGGAAAGACTTCCTGAACAGTATCCCGATAGCCCAGTAAATTAAATAACCACTCAGCCAGTGGTATCTCATGAAGTTAAAATGTTTTTGTATGGACAAACATACCATAAAGAGAGCCAATACACTGCCCACAGAATGGGGGAAAATCTTCACCAGCTATGCCACTGACAGAGGCCTTGTATCTCAAATCTACCAAGAATAAAACGAAAACTAAGCAATAAAAATTCAAATAATCCACTCAATAAAATGGGGCAATTAACTGAATAGGGAGTTCTCAACGTAATAAATACAAATGGCTAATGCTCACTTAAGGAAATGTTCAATGTCATTACCCATCTGAGAAATGCAAATTAAAACAACTAAGATAGTCTATCTTACTCTGTTAGGATGACAATCATTTAAAAAAAAATCAAAATATAAATCATGTTGGTGAGGATGTGGGGAAAAAAGAACCCTCATTCACTGTTGGTGGGAATTTAAACTTGTATAGCCATTATGGAAATCAAGAAGTCAACTTTTGAAATAAATGAAAATAGAGCTACCACCTGACCCAGTTATTCCTCTGCTGGGCCTGTATTCAGCAGTAAGCAAAATGGTATAATGAAATTTATAGAAAAATGGATGGAATTAGAACGGAGCATACTCAGCGTACTCACACAAGCACAGAAATACAAATGCTTCATGTTCTCTCTCATCCATCCCTCACCTGGAACAGCTTGAGTTGCAGGCATACCTGATGGAAACTTGAGGGCCAGAAAATCGGGATGAAAGGGTTTGTGGAGAGGTGAATGGGTGGTCTGGGGAAGATACACACAAAACTAAACTGAAAATGAATTGTTAGCATAGAAACCTTTCTTCTGTAAAGTAGACTAAAAGATAGAGCCCTCAGCAGGACTATAAAGGGATCATCTGGTAAGAAGGGTCTGGGAAAGTGTGGGAGAAAGTCTAACCCTAAAACATTAGGCTCTGGCTTGTAACTCCCAATATCAGAATTTGATTACAATCCAGATTGAGCTATTGATTGGAGACCTAAGAGGTCCCCAAAACAAGACATGCTTCTGTCAAAGCACTTGATTCCCTACCTGAGGTTAATGCTAAGACCCTGTTGCTCCAGGCACCACATGTGACCAACCAAAATACTTGGTATAATCTACTTAATGGAGGAAAGGTTTACTTTGGCTCAAATTTATAGCAGATAAAGGGAAATCATGGAGCTGTTGTCCTGTGGCCACAGGAGTTTGTATTAGATCTCCTCACATCATGGCTGGTCCAGGAAACAAAGCTCATACTGGAACCAGAAATGATGTAAACTTCAAAGACCTGCCTCTACTGACCTACTTCCACCTTAACTCCTATAACAATAGCACCACCTGAGGAGCAAGCTTTCAGACACATGAAATGTTAGGAGATGTTTTAAATTCAAACCACAACAACAGGATAAGATCATTATTAGAATACATGTATACTAAGCATACATACCCATACATACTATATGTTACATATATTTAGTGTGTATTTATATACACACTAAGTGTTTAGGCATTAAGTGTTAACATGTTAAGCTCTCTTCTTTATACATAGTTAAACCCTTGTGAGTACATGTGTACATATATCTTGAACCTACTCCCTCAGCAAAATCCTCAAATACAACATAAACTATAACCTTCATATTGGGCACTTGTTCTCTGAATCAGTTCATCCTGCATATGCATTATATTGAATCCTTGATCTACTTCTCACATTTTGTCTCACCCTTTCTCCTGCTACCCCTTGTAACCATTGCTGCTCTCTGTCTCTGTGCATGCAAAATTTTGCCACATAAAACAAGATCACAGTATTTGCCTTCTGAGTTTCTGAGTTTGTCTAATTTCATTTTTCCTAAAGCACTCTAATTTCATACACATTATGTCACACAGAAACATGTACTTTTTAATTTATTGTGTGTGTGCTGTGAATTCACATGTGTGTACAGATGAATGAGCCCATGTACCGTGCACAGGCCAGAGAAAGACATCAGGTGTCCTCCTCTGTCCATCCCCTTTCTACTTTATTTGCCTGAGATACAGTCTGTCTCTGAGTCTTTAGTGTTCCATTTTTGGATCTGACTGGGTGACCAGAAGTCCCAGTGATCCTCCTACCCCTCGGTCCCTAGCACTAGGGTTACATGCATATGCGGTCTGGCACGGATTTATACGTGGGTTCTGGGGATCTAATTCAGGTCCTCATGTTTGTGCAGCAAGCTCTTTTGCCTACTCAGCCATCTCTCTAACTCCCAAATGTTATTTCTAAAGTTAAATTGTATATAATTTATCCATTGATTTGTCAATGAACATTTATGTTGTTTTCTTATCTTGTAAATACTGTTGCAACAAATACAGGAGTGTAGATTTCTTTAAGGAGGAGTTTATTCCTTTCTTTTGGGCATACAACAAGAATAAAGACAACTAGTTGTATTATAACTCTATTTTAATTTGCTTTTGGTTATTTTAAAAATAATGGATGTAACAATTTAATTTCCCACCTGTACACAGCTGTGATCAGCAATTAACTTTTGTATTTTGGATAATAATCACACTCATTCTAGGGAGGTGATATCTTTTTGTGATATTAATTGTAATTTCCTTGATGATTAGTTATTTTGAGAAATTTTTACATAACTGACCACCATTGAATGTTTTCATTTGGAAAGGCTCTATTTTTTTTTTAATTTTTTTATATATATTTATTTATTTGAGAGCGACAGACACAGAGAGAAAGACAGATAGAGGGAGAGAGAGGGAATGGGCGTGCCAGGGCTTCCAGCCTCTGCAAACGAACTCCAGATGCATGTGCCCCCTTGTGCATCTGGCTAACGTGGGACCTGGGGAACTGAGCCTCGAACCGGGGTCCTTAGGCTTCACAGGCAAGCGCTTAACCACTAAGCCATCTCTCCAGCCCTGGAAAGGCTCTATTTTTAATGAGGTCATCATTATTGTTGCAACTATGTTATAACTGTTCTTTGTAAATTTTGGATAGTGTTATCATATATCTGGTTTGCAAATATTTTCCCAGGTCATGAGCAGCGTTTTCATTATGTTGACAGTTTCCTATGTATGCAGAAGCTTTTTAATTTAATAAAGTCCATTTATTTATAGCTTTCTTTTTAGCCTAATCTTTTGGTCTAATATGGAATAAAAGTAACTGGAAAAATAAAAATTAAAGGCCATCATGTTTCTTCTGGAACTTTTGGTGCTGTTTTTCAAGATAGTCTCACTCTAGCCCAGGCTGATCTAGAACTCACTCTGTAGTCCTAACTGGCCTTGAACTCATGGCAATCCTCCTACCTCTGCTTCACAAGTGCTAGGATTAAAGGCCTGCACCACCATGTAAAATGTTTAAGTGCTGTTGACTTACTAAATGCATCAATTATTTATTCAAGGACTGGTATTCATATGCATAGCCAGTGCAATGAGGTGTCAATTTCCCTGGGAGAAAACAAGAACATGATTTTGTATTCAACATAAACATACATTCTCATACTTGAAAACCAGAGTTGGGTTCTGGTGTTTTCCCATTGGGTTCTTCTGTTCAAATAAGTGCAGATTTTCTGAAACATTTTTTTTTCTTGATGTGCCAGTGGCATCAAACCTTCCTGAAATGGGGCAGGAGATGCTGTTTCTGCCATAGCAGGATTGGATGGAATAATTACCATAATCTGTTAAATCAATCAGAATGCCATTGAGTCATCTAAATACTCCAGAGCTTCCTTTTCTTACCTACATGATGCCATCATTTCCAGCATCCCACTACTGAGTCAGGTCTCCATCAATCTGGCAGGCTTCTTAGTTATCCCTTAACTCTGGCTAGATGGGCTCAATGGAGAGTCTGACCAAAGAAAATGATCACTTTTGCTGAGTTTCAGGATAGAATAATCTTGAGAGCCATGAATAAAATTCTGTAAATACCTCACTAGTCCAGAGTATCAGAAACATCATGAACCTAGGAAGATCATGTCTTTCTTTGCAAACTCACACAACATGGAACCAGCCCAGATCTCGGGTGGAACCCATAAATATAGAGACTAAGGCTTCACATGCCCAGGAGCACTGTGCTGCTGAATGACAGAGGAGAATGTCAGAAACAGCATTCTTATCTCTGACTACATTACAAAAAGAAGTACACTGTCATGAGTTCTATATCAGGAAGGAAATGAATTCTTCCATGTTAGCATGGAAGATTACCCACAGCCCAGCCAACTCTACAAGCACAGACTTACAACATCCTTTGCAGAGAACCTATCTACCCTGAACTCATGGTCTTTGTCCAAGGACTCTGAGATGCAGTGGTTCATATCTGTAACCTCAAGACTGGTGAGGTTGAGGAAGGAGGATTGCCATGAAATTAAGCCAACCTAGGCTACATAGTTAGACCCAGGGAAGATAATAACAGGTGAAATCTACATTCCTAACAGTAGTGTATATATAGTATATATGTGTATATATATATATATATATATATATATATATATATATATATGGTGTATATAGTGTATAGTTTATGTGTATATACATACACACACACATGTATAATATTGGCTTAACCTGTACATAACTGCTGTCTCTCTAAGTCATATTCAGTTAATCATTGGCGATTGCATATGCTTTACCTAATGATTCCATGAGTGCTGCTCTTTGATAAAAAGAATTCACCCTCCAACCCTTTCATATAATGATAATCAAATCTTGTTCTCCCAAGAGGCCTGGAGCTTCCTGAAGTAAAGGCACTGTTCTTATTTTGGGTCCCACAAGGTTCTAACCCTAAACTATAACATAAAACATAGGATCTTACATCTGTGATCTCCTATGGCTGTGATGATGTCAGGCAGAAACCGATCTATTCCTTCCAATCTCAGAAAGAGGAGGAACAGTGAGATTTCACCTGACTCCTCAATAGAAAGTATCATTTCCAAAACTTAAAGTGATCCAGAAATCACAGAATGGTGGCTGTTGCTCCAGAGTCAGTTCTCCTCAGAGTTGCCTTTACCATGGTATCCCATGACCTATAGTCAAGGGGTCCATCTGAAAAAGCACATTAAATACACTAATTATAGTTCCTGATGCAGCCAACGCAGAGCTGATGATGACATTCAAGTGCAGACTGCCTGTGACATAGAAGGGAACAGCCATGAATTAAGCACTTTAGCAATATTCTCAGGTATACCTCCATCAATTACTTGACTCCCTCCATTACTTACTAGGGTCTTTTACCCTCTCTTATATAGTATCTGAGCTTGTCACTTTCTTATTGTAGTACCTTTTCTAATCCCTTGACAAACCAAAAATGATTCTGTCATTCCTGAGACCAAATTCCTCACATGACTCCCAGGGACACAAAATATACATGCTAAATTTCCCAGCAGGGATTTCAAAGTCCTTTTCAACCTTAGCAGGAGAGCTCTGTCTGTCATCCCCTACCACACTCTGCTGCCAATACGAGCCTTCTCATCTCTGACTACATGTTGTTGGCCACTCATGGTCCTGTCCCTTTTGCCATTCTCCCTTTTGTGCTATGGATTCCTTTGCACATCTCTTTTCATATTTAAGTTGAGTATGCTATATTATAGAAGCAAAATTGCTCAAGAAAGCATAAGAGGTTTAGTGAGAATACAATATGAAGTGTATTCTAATGCTTATATCTATGGAAGATACTTGGGAAAGATATTGGAGCCTAGATTTGGAAAAGTCACTTCCATCATGCTACAGTTTGATGTTTAAAATGGAAACTCAAATATAGCATTTAATGAGGGATGAATTCTTTGCTGTAGCCTTTATTGGTTTTGTAACAGGCTTCCTGATATAAATTTTGTATTTTGGCATTTTCTTCTAAGAAATAGCTTTTTATAAATGTCTTGTATGGAAAATGGAAATTATTTTGGGTACAGTTGGAATAGCTATTTTAGTCTATCAGTTAATAACATGTCACTCCAATATTTGTTATCAGTGTCATGGACTGGATCTCAAGCTTCAAAATTTACTTTACTGACTGTATCTGGCATTTCTGCTCCAAAATCTTTCCCTAACACAGTATCTGTCATATGTGAGGGGCTTTATTATCAGCCAGTTGCTCAACTACAACTCTTAAAAGACAGTTCCTTCTTAGCTTTGGGAAAACAAGGAAACAAACTCTTTTATACCGTGGAAGAATTCTCATTTGATTAAATTCTTCCCCCTTTGATATCAAAATAAAACAAACACACACCAGTCCCTGTGTTGCTCTTGGTTGTGCTGCAACAGACTAGGATCCTGATATCAGAACTAGTAATAAGAGGAAAACTAAAGCAAATTAAAATGACTTTAAACAATTATTATAAATCATAACTTGATAAAACTCCTAAGTTAGATTCCTATCTAATTCAATTCCTATCTAGACTTCTGTTTAAAGCAAATCAATGATCTTGTTTGTTAACAAAAGCTATCTAGCAAATGCTTTCTTGTATTCTCCAAAAGAGAAGAATTAAAAATTTATCAAGTTTTTGGGCTGGAGAGATGGCTTAGCAGTTAAGCGCTTGCCTGTGAAGCCTAAGGACCCCGGTTCGAGGCTCGGTTCCCCAGGTCCCACGTTAGCCAGATGCACAAGGGGGCGCACGCGTCTGGAGTTCGTTTGCAGAGGCTGGAAGCCCTGGCGCGCCCATTCTCTCTCTCCCTCTACCTGTCTTTCTCTCTGTATCTGTCGCTCTCAAATAAATAAAAAATAAAAAAATAAAAATTTAAAAAAAAAATTTATCAAGTTTTTAAAAGCATACATATAGTAATGCTACTGAAATTGTTTGAAAGAACTGAAAGAAAAAACTTTCAAACTCCTGAGGTGTAGAATTGCTAACATAGTACCAAAATTCAAGAAGTTATTCTAACAAAAACGGAGACTAACAATTATTATTATTTAAAATGTCTGTTAAGAATTGTAAAGAAAATGTCTCCAGGACCCACATTAGCCAGATGCACAAGGGGGCGCACGTGTCTGGAGTTCATTTGCAGTGGCTGGAGGCCCTGGCATGCCCATTCTCTCCCTCTCTCTCTCTGCCTCTTTCTCTCTCTGTCAATTGCTGTCAAATTAATAAAAAAAATTAAAATGATTTTCAACAAAAATGAATGAATTGAATGCAACAATGTATGTACATAGTATGAAAAGATGTTTATTCCAATAATACAAGTATTTTTCAATATTTAAAAATCAAATCTTTTAATCTATAACATCAATAGACAGAAGAACTGTCTTGTGACCATATCAACAAAAAGCACTGGATGAAATACAACATAAATTTATGATAATAACTCCCAGTGAAGTAAGGATAGAGAGGGACTTTCATAACTTGATAAAAGATTTTTATTTTTAAAAATACCCACAATGAAGTTAAAGCAACAATGTAATACCCCTGAACACCTATCAGAATGGACAAAACCCGGAACATTCATACCAACAAATGCTAGTGAGGATGTGGGGTAATGATAACTCTTGCTGTACTTTAAAAACTCTAAAATGGCACAGTATGGTGGGAATTTACAACAAAACTAAGCATACTAAACATTTACAATATGCTGGGGTTTGGATTTGGTTGGTACCCCAAAATCTTATGTGCTGGAGTGATCCTGTATTCCCATAATGTGGAAGTAGAGGAACCTTTTAGAAGTAGGGGTCAGTTAAAGGAAATTAAGGCCAGAAGTCAGCAATGTCGAGAGATATTAATGTTGTCTTTGAGTGGGATGGTTCCCACAACAGCAAGTTGTTGTAAATAAGGTAAGCCCGTGTGGTGGGCCTCTTCTTCACATGGCCACTCGGCTTTCTCCTTCTCCAGCACTGCAATGCGTCAAAATCCAACATCACTTCATGACAACTTGGTCTTTTCCTTTCTGGTTTGTATCTCTTTTATATGCATCTCTTGCCTTATTGCTATGGCTAAGACTTCCAGTACTATATTAAATAAAAGTGGGGACAGTGGACACCCTTGTCTTGTTCCTGATTTTAGTGGGAAAGCTTCCAGTTTTTCCCCACTTAGTAATATGTTGGCTGTAGGCTGGTCAAAAATAGCCTTTATTATATTGAGATATGTTCATTTTATTCCCACTCTCTGTAGGACTTTTGTCATGAAGTGATGTTGGATTTTGTCAAATGCTTTCTCTGTATCTAATGAGAGAATCATGTGATTTTTGTCCTTTAGTCCATTTATATAATGTAAATTACATTTATCACTTTGCATATATTGCATCTCTGGGATAAAGCCTACTGGGTCAGGGTGAATGACCTTTCTGATATATTCTTGTATTCCATTTGCCAATATTATGTTGAAAATTTTTGCATCTATGTTCATGAGGGAGATTGGTCTGTAATGTTCTTTCTTTTTTTTCTATCTTTGCCTGGTTTTGGTATCAAGATGATGCTGGCTTTGTAGAAGGAGTTTGGTAGGACTCCTTATTTTTCTATTTTATGGAAAAGCTTAAGAAACAATGGTGTTAGTTCTTTCCTGAAGGTCTGGTAAAATTCAGCAGTGAATCCATCTGGGCCTGGGCTTTTTTTAGTTGACAAATTTTTGATAACTGTTCAGATCTCCATGCTTGTTATAGGTCTATTTAAGTGATTAATCTCATCTTGATTTAATTTAGGTAGATCGTATACATCAAGGAAATCATCCATTTCTTTCAGATTTTCATACTTAGTATGTCCCTATGATTTTTTGAATTCCTCTGGTATCTGTTGTGATGTTACCTTTTTCATCTCCTATTTTATTAATTTGTGTCTCTTCTCTCTTTCTTTTGGTCAGATTTGCTAAGGGTTTATCAATCTTGTTTATCCTTTCAAAGAACCAAATCTTTGTTTCATTGACTCTTTGGATTTTTTGTTTGTTTGTTTGTTTCTATTTCATTAATTTCTGCCCTAATCTTTATTATTTCTTCCCATCTACTGATTTTGGGTTTTCCTTGTTCTTCTTTTTTCAAGTCTTTAAGGTGAAGCATTAGGTCATTTACTTGCGACCTTTCTAATTTCTTTTTTTTTTTTTTTTTTTTCGAGGTAGGGTCTCACTCGGATCCAGGCTGACCTGGAATTAACTCTGTCATCTCAGGGTGACCTTGTACTCATGGCAATCCTCCTACCTCTGCTTCCTGAGTGCTGGGATTAAAGGCGTGTGCCACCACACCCGGCTCCTAATTTCTTAATGTAGGCACTTAAAGCTTTAAATTTCCCTCTTAGGACTGCTTTCATTGTGTCCTTGTGGTATGTTGTGTTCTCATTATCATTTGATTCTATGATTTTTTTGATTTCCTTCTTGATTTCTTCATTGACCCATTCATCATTTAGTAGTGTATTGTTTAGTTTCCATGATTTTGTGTATGCTCTGTAGCTTTTCTTGCTATTGATTTGTAGTTTGATTCCATTGTGGTCAGTTAGAATGCAAGGAATTATTTCCATTTTCCTGTATTTGTTAAGATTTGCTTTGTGTCCTAATATAGGGTCTGTTTTAGAGAATGTTCCATATGCTGCTGAAAAGAATGTATATTCTGTAGCATTTGGATGAAATGTCCTGTATATATCTATTAGGTCCATTTCTACTATGACCTCATTTAATCCAGATGCCTTTCTGTTTATTGTTTGCTGGGATGACCTGTCAATTGATGAAAGTGGGGTGTTGAAGTCACCCACTACAACTGTGTTTTGTGTTATCTGTGACCTTAGTTCTAATAGCATTTGTTTGATGATCTTGGGAGTCCCCATGTTGGGTGCATATATGTTTAGGATTGTAATGTCCTCCTGTTGGAATGTGCCTTTAATCAATATAAAGTGACCTTCCTTATCTTTCCTAACTAATGTTGGACTGAAGTCTACCTTGTCAGATATTAGGATAGCAACCCCTACTTGTTTTCCAGGCCCATTTGCTTGAAACACCGTTTTCCAACCTTTCACCCTAAGATTGTATCCATCCTTTGTAGAAAGGTGGGTTTCTTGGAGGCAACAAATTGAAGGATCCTGCTTTTTAACCCAGTCTGCAAACCTTTGTCTTTTGGTTGGGGCATTAAGGCTGTTGATATTAAAAGATATTATTGAAAGGTGCATATTTATTTTTGCCATTTTTTTGTAGTTATTCCCATCTTACCTTTGCTTTCTTGTATTAACTAGCATTTGAATATGGCTTGCTTTTACCAGGTTCCTTATATGTGTGCTTTTCTTTCTCTTCAGCATGGAGGATTCTTCCAAGTGTTTTCTATAGAGCTGGTTTTGTCTTCAAATATTCCTTTAGCCTGCTTTTGTTGTGGAATGTCCTTATTTCTCTGTCTATTTGAAGGGATAGCTTTGCAGGATAAAGGAACCTTGGTTGACAGTTTTTATCTTTCAGAACTTGGAATATATCACTCCAAGCCCTTCTGGCTTTAAAAGTTTGTGTTGAGTAATCTGCTGTAATCCTGATGGGCTTGACTTGGTAGTTAACTTGATTTTTCTCTCCATCTGCTTTCAATATTTTTTCTTTGGTTTGTATGTTTGGTAGTCCAATTATAATGTGGTGAGGAGAGGTTCTTTCCAGGTTTTGCCTCGTTGGTGTTCTAAAGGATTTCTGTATCTGCATTGGCACCTCTTTCCCAATTTGGTGGAGGTTTTCTTCTAAGATTTTGTTGAAAATGCCTACTATGCCTTTGGAGTGAAATTCTTCTCCTTCTACTATACCCTGAATTTTTATGTTTGATCTTTTCATAGTGTCCTGAAAATCTTGAAATTCCCATTCATACTTTCCTATTAGTTTGTCTTTCTCTTTGTTGGAATGTATTAGATCTGCCACCTGGTCTTCTAGCTTAAATATTCTGTCCTCTCCTTCATCCATTCTACTGGTGAGATTTTTTTACAGAGTTTTTTTTTTTTATTTCATTGACTGTGTTCTTCATTGCTAGTAATTCTGACTGATTTTTCTTTATTATTTCTATTTCCTTATGTATGTCTAGTATTGACCTCTTTATTTCATTAAATTGGTTTCCTGTATCTTCTCTGATTCCTTAGATTTCCTCTCTCATTCCTGTGATTTCCTCTTTAACTTCTTTGAGCTTATTTTTAACCATTCTTTTTAAATCTTTTTCAGGAATTTCCTCTAACTCATTCTCACTGGAGGTCATTTCTAATGCATTAGTACTTTTTGTGGATTTATATTGTTTTGATTTTTGGTGTTTCTTGTGTTATAATGTATATATTTTTGCATCTGGGATTAATTTAATGCTTGGATTTTCTAGTTAGCTGTTGAATTATTAGATGTATAAATCAATCTGATGTTATATATCTTCAGGGTAGGATCTTAAGGTGCCAGGTGTGGCTCTCAAGACTCTCAGAGTATCTACAAAAGTGACCCTAGGTGTTAGGTGTTCCTGCTATGAGAGTATTCAGGTAGGATGATTGGAACAAAATACAGGCAGATTCTAAAATTTAACTAAACAATGTACACTTTCAATGAAAAACAGTACAGAGCGTTTATGCAAGAGTAGATATTATGGCAACCAGATCCTCTAACAAGATCACTGTACCTTAGGGTGTGTCGTACCCTGCACCCTTAATCCTTTCAACAAGGAGATTAAGATTTCCAGTCTGTTGAGGGTTCCAAGTCAGCTTGTGACCAAGGAAGACCCTTCCCTAATGTACAACAGAAGAGGAAAGAAAGCCCATATAAATCAAGAAGCAACAAATATAAGCCCAAAATGTAGCTTATTTAAGAATGGCAAATCCAACCATCCATCAGATTTAACATATAACTTATTCTGATATGGAAGGTGCAATTAGCACTTCTGGTTCAGGTGCTGGCAGTGGGGGATGGGAGGCTATAGATGGTGATTTTAATTCTCCTGCTGGTCCACGTGATCCTCTACCTTGTGATCTGCTCCTCTGTTGTTCACTGCCGTTCTCTTCTCCCTTCATGTTTCTTGCATTTGCGAAGAGCTCTGGTGTGAGTGGAAAATCCCCTCACCTGGCTTTTCCTGTGGCTCAAGCCGAGCCTTTCAGCTTGTCCCCACAGACCTGGTGTTGCTGCTGCTACAGCCTCTTCTGCCTGCCTGTGTGAGCTCTGGATGCTCTGGATCTCTCCTACTTTTCTGATGCCATTGGTAATTTCTTATCCACCTCACTTTGTAGTAGAAGAGTATATTTTGCCGAGATTATTTTTTTTTTGGCTTTTACTCCCCTCGGTTGCTTTGGCATGGTTCCTATGCCACCATCTTAACCAGAAGTTTTTCAATGTTTCTTTCTTTTAACCAGTGAAGAAAATAAGCACAACCATTAGAGGGTGATATTTCCATGGGGGCTCACCCAGGATCTGTCCCCTTCTTTCTGAAGACCACCAACTCAGACTCATCTAAAGACTCCTTTCCCCTTCTGAAAGAAACTGGACATGGGGAAGGGAGAATCCCATTGTCAAGAATCCCCTTTCTTATGTCACCTGGGACATCATATCCCTTCCCACCTCCTCTAAGAAAACAGACCTCATGACTTATCATGACTCTGTCATTTTTATGTCATGAAGTCCACTCCTGAAATCAGTCACAAGATTTATCTAAGAATGGGAATTACTGGTCATGTATAGGCAGGTTAAGATCAACCAGACAAAATGCTAGAAGAGATCATGTAGTTCACAGGCTATTAGCGGTATGTGGAGTCACAAGGGTAAGAGAGGCTGGTGCATGGATGTTGCCTTTCTCATCATGACTAATGAAGGGGGGAAGATACAGAGGACCCGGAGCACTAGTCTATAGGTATTGGGTTTTTTTTGTGGCTATATACAGGAGAGGAAAAAGACAGGTAGTTATGAAACTAGAATGAGGAGAAGAGGCAGGGAAGTCTTAGAATAGATGTGATATGAAAGCAGAATGGAAGCTGAGGTAGGAAGGAGGGGTTAGAAGGAGAGGGGGTGAGGGAGACGGATCAAAATGAACCAAGTATGCATGAAAATGCCATCTTGAAACCTATAATTTTGAATGTCCATTGAAAAACCACGTTTGAGATATAATCTATGGTAGCCACAGCTCTAGTTGCAATCCCTGTGTTGTGCAAAGCAATGGTCACAGGTCTGTGAGCAATATAATATTATTAGTCACTAACTAAAGAGAAATATGAAGCACAGGGAAATTTTGTAGCATTTTTGTGATTATTATACAGGTACAAATGACAGTGATGGGATTTTCAAATCCCCCATTATTTACCATATGACTATATTTCCCGATATGATTACTTAGTCTATTTTCTCTGTATCTCCTTTAAATGATAGTTGGGAGCACATGAATGTAATTTATTTTTACTATGTAATTAAAAGAAAAAAGGTCTGATATGTGTAAACACTTTGTATTATATAATCACGTATATGATACTAGGCATGAATTTCATTGGTATATTCCTGCTTAGTAGGGGACAGGAGAGAGGAAAGGAGAGAAAGAAGGGCAGAGATAGAGAAGAGAAAAGAGAATTTGTTGCATTTTATCCACATGTACTGGCATACAATGCCTTGTGTATGTATAAGCACTGACTTCACTGTTGCATGGTAGCTATTTTTTTTTAACATGTTACTATTTTTATGGAATAAGAAAGAAGTGGGAAATGGGGAGGAAGAAACAAGGTCCATACATCTGAATAAATGTGTCCCCACGTTTAGTTAAAAAAAAAGTCCAGGTGAAACAAATGTGAGGAAGTGTAGTCTGCATGAAACTCAATTGATAATACCTTTGTGCCCATCTACTTTAAAATCTTTGCTGAGTTAATGTCCTTATAGCATGTCCTAGGGATAAATTAAAAAGTGCTATTTACCAAGTAAATAAACGATATGTTTATTCAATGTCTGACATTCTAACAAAGAGTCAGTGGGGTGACTTCCCAGAACATGGGCAAAAATCGAGAAGATGCTCTGATACACACACACACACACACACACACACACTCACACTCACACATCGGGGCTGGATTCTGGTGCTTTCCCCAGAGAAGTCTTGTATCAAAATCAGTGCAGATGTTCTGGAATTTTTTTCTCTTTTGTTGGTGGCATTAATACTTCTTGAACTGCTGCTGGACACGCTGCTTCTGCCATGGGAGAATTCTGAGGCATCATTAACACAACCTGTGAAATGAAGCAGAATGACAGTGAGTTACCCAGTCACCTCGGGACTTCCCTTTCAGACCCACACAATACCATCATTATCAGAACTTCCACTGTCAGGACTGAATTGAGTCACTCTGGTGGTTTTCTCAGACTTTCCCTTAGGTCAGACTAGACACAGAGCGCACTGAGTGGCAGAGGTTGACCTGAGAGGCTAGTGACGTGCTGATTCTTAGGATGAAACAATCTCACATATGGATAAGGGCAGCAAGTAAGCTGAGTAAACCAAGGTGTTTGGGAAAATACAAAGCTCTTCTTCCAAACTAGTTTGCATGTACTGATGACATCAACATGTACAAATCATGATTTGGTGGCCCTGAATAAAATGTGGCACTCTCCACAATGACTCAGAATGGCAGCAAGTGTCATGAAAGCATGGAGAATGCTGGTCCCTGTTCTGCTGGAATTTGATGGCAACTGTGGAGGACCCAGGAGGGTGTGAAGACTTGTATTACTGCTCCACAGTCCTTACACATCTAGGTTCATGTCAAAGAGTGGAGGAAGAATTTTTCAGCTGTGTAACTACTCTACAGAGTTCAAACTGCATACCAAGATCTAATTTTTTTCAAGCATTTTCCCCCTTCCCAAATGTTTCATCATTTAAGGCAATAACAAAGCCTTCAATAATATCATAAACTCACCTTTTCAGGGCCTTAACATTGCACAACTCAGTAGAAGCCTTAATGTAATTTAGTTCAATTCTTTCTTTAGACTGAGCCTATGGGGGTGCATATGTTATTCCATGAGAGGCCCAGAAGAAAGTGAAGAGAGACAGAAGGATTTAAATGAGTACCTATTACCACATCATTATTTTATTATTGGCTGCATATCATGTCTGTCTTCAGGCCTGTGGGTAATGAGGCTAGTGGGCACCTATTGTGTTTCTCTAGCCACTTCCTCACTCTGACCCTCAGTGCTTGGAGGAGATTCCTGGCATATTATGGACTTTTCTCTTGTCCCATTTCCACTTCCCACTTCTGTGACCTTCCTGCTGATCTGGCTGGGTGATCTGCTGCAGGTCTCAGGGTTCTGGCCAGGTGTGTACAAAGGAATTGCAAAGCTGGGTGCCTGATATTTCTTCAGTAGCCAGGAAAGTTTGTGGTAGTAAGATATTGAAGCAATTTTCTACAAACTTCTAGGATGTAAACTGCTCTCTAATCTGGACTCTGAGGGGATGCCATTTGAAGTAAGGACAGTAAAGCAGTATTTCTTTGGCCACTGTGATAACAAAAAGGCCACATGAGACTGAGTGACACTTTACCCTTGAGTGTGAATGAAACCTGGGGATAAGACAGTTATCACTCATATGAGTAGGTCACTGATCAATTGACTTTAAATGTATCCACAGGACATTACTCTCAATGAACATGATGTATTCATGAGAGCCCTTTAAAGGAACATGAAAGAACTTGAGACATTGGTCCCTTTACTGTCGTCAGGGAAGTACACTGTCGTGAGTTCTACATCAGAGAGGAGGTGAATTCTACTACATGACTATGCAGTAAGCTCAGAAGCTTCAGATGATCCTACAATCCAGACAACTCCATGAGCATAGCCATGTGAGATCTTGAGCACAGAGCAGCTAAGCTGCTTCAGCCACAGAAAGTGAGAAGTGATACATGTGAGTTCCGTGTTAAGCTTCTATGTACCTGTGGCTTTTTTTTTTACAGAGCAACAGAAACTAGAAGAGACACCTTCAACTGAAAGCCAATACTCACCGGACCCAGGTTACAACAGAGCACCCTGCATCCAAAGGCAGAGAGGGACATAGCAATGCAGAATTCCAGCAGACTGAAAATTACCACCAAACCATCCAGACCCTAAAAACAAATTCATAACAGGGTGTGAGGAATGGAGATCACAAGTTCCCGACTTTTATTACTAATCACTACATCAAAAGAGAAAAGGCACTGACCAGGAGGCTAGAAACCTGGCTGCTAATCCAGCCCAACCCTTAGCCAATTCTTGGCTTTCTAAATGTCATTTATTTACCCTCACTATTTGAAACACATGTAATATATTAGTATAAGCCCCATGGAAGTGCAATCTCTACGTCAACTGTAGTTAATCTTTGGCAATTTCATATGGTCCAGCCTAGTGATTCCAGGTACTGTGATCTCCACTGGCTTTTTCTTCCAAAGGGTACACTTTATTAACCTCTTTATATTAATAAGCTTTGTATGGTACCTTTTTAATCCCAAGACTAATGCTTCTTAAAGTTAAGGAGCTGTTCTTAATTTTCCTAGAGGGATAACCCTGAAATCCAACATAAAATATGTGTTGCAGGTTCTGTGGAATGACTCCCTAAGTCCTTGAGTAGAAAGAGTCCTGACAATTCAGATGTACAAAAGGTCTTAAGGGATCCTCTGCTATAAGGTGAGGCAGGGGGAAGAATGGATCACACTAGTAACCATGAATTTGTCATAACCTAACTGAGATGGTGAATGATGAATAATGATCCCACTAGATAATTTACAGAGTATTATTTTAATTTTTTATGGTTATCTACTTGTGAGTAGAGAGAGAGGGAGGGAGAGAGAGCAAACGAGCAAGCATGGCAGGGCCTCTTGCCACTGCAAATGAACTCCAGACACATGGTCCACTTTATGCATATGGCTTTACAAGAGTACTGGGAAATTGAACCCAAGCCAAAAGTTACCTTTAGCCTTTGGGCCATCTCCCCAGGTAAACTTTCATTTTAAAATTATATCAATAATCTCAAGAAAGCAGTAACAAAAATACAAGCTCTTTTATGTATAAAGTGTGTGAGGTCATAAGCCTTCATGGTCATAAAGCCAGTCAATCCTATGAAATTGCTTTGCTCCTATAATTACATCCCTATGTTAACAGACCTTCAGAAGTAAAGAAACAATGTTCTTTTTGAAAATACACACATAAACATGCTTGAGATTAGGTTAATTAGAGAAAAGAATTTACAAAACATAATCATGTCATTGCCAACTTCTGAGTAACTTTAAAAAACTGTTAAGTTCACTGAAGAAATATTCTTATATTGCTGAGGCAATGGCTCAATAGTTAAAGGCACTTGTTGCAAGGCCTGCTGGCTTAGGTTGTTTGATTCTCCAGTACTCACAGAAATCCAGATGTGCAAAGTGGTCATACATCTGGAGTATACTTGCAGCAGCAAGAGGCCCTGGCATACCCTTCCTTCCTTCCTCCCTTCCTTCCTTCCTTCCTTCCTTCCTTCCTTCCTTCCTTCCTTCCTTCCTTCCTTCCTTTCTTCTCTCTCTCTCTTTCTTCTTTCTCTTCTCTCTCCCTCTCACATTCTTATAATATTCTTATTTAGAAATAAAATTACTTACCACAAAACATTTAGAGTTCTCAAGAGGGGTTAGATTAAAAAAAGCCCCGAGGAAATTATTTTGATATAAATAGTGCTCAATATTTATGCATGCTTAACTAGGAATGAAATAAAGACAAGGCAGTCAGTTCTACATAATAAGTAAAAATATTGAGTTTTCTTTGCTTAAGAAGATGCAATGAATTTAATAATTAGACAGCAAGTGAAAAATCTGGAAAGTTTTATGGAGGAAAAATAATAGAAAATACTGTAGTATCAACAACCAGTAGCCATTCTAGCAGCAAAGATGTAATTGTATATTTTAGTCAACTCTGATGTGTTGTCTTGACTAGGCTGCAAATGCCCAGAGGCCAAATCTTCAAGTAGTTTTGCTGCTTATAAAATCCTGTGTAAATGATAACTTGGAGCAGAAAGCAAAGTGATACAAAACTAGTAAAATATAGAATGGTTACATAACTAAGGTGGTAGAGTTCTTTCCTAGCATGCATGAAGCCTTGGCTTTAATTTCTAGCATCCCATAAAACTGGAGCATGGTGCTGTGCCCTTATAATCCTAGCATTTAGGAACTAGAGGTAGGAAGATCAGAAGTTCAGGTTCATGAATGGCTACATAATGAGTTCAAGGCCATCTTGGGGTTGTGTAAGACTATCTCAAAAGAAAAACTTTTATAATAATTTTTAAAAGAACTAAAAATTCAAAAGCATTCAGGAAAAAACCTGAAAATTTTCTAGGTGCTGGATGTTGAAGCTCAAACTCAAAAGAACCTTCTAAGAATAGTAGAGGATGTTGAAAGGACACTAAAGTACTCATAAATTCAAGGATAATGTCCAAAACAATTTTATTTTACTATTAGAGGACCTGTCTCTCCATCAAGCCACATTAGTACATATAAGGACTGATCGTCACTCTCTATTTTTAGAAAAGGCACCATGAGTGTTTTAAAATAACTAGGAGGGCTGCAATGTTAGCTCAGTGGGAGGGTAGTTACCTAGCACACATGGTTTCAATCCTTAGCATTGAATAAACAAAAATAATATAAGAAAATAAAATTTAAAAATAAATTACTTAAGAATTCCCAAATGGCAAAAGAATAGTTGTTCTATATGTGAGCTTTCTTTTCACTTTGCCTCATTATGTACAGAGAAAGAATAAAGAGCAATGGATGTTGACATGACTCCTAAATTTATAAAAAGCCCATCTACTTCTCAATCTCTTCCAGCTTCCCCCCTCCCCCCAGGCTGATTCTGCAACTTCAGAATGCTACTGTAGCTTTTGCCAGAGCCAGTGCTGGCTTCTTCATGACCTGGACTTCTTCAAGCACAGAATCTGGAAGCAGTCAACACTCACCATTAAAATTGATGTAGTCATGGAACAGTTTTCTGATGTTTCTCTACTATAGATACAGTAGTGAATATAATAAAATGAGGTCATGCTGATTGCACTGATTACAATCCCTGAAAAGGCTAACACGGAGCTGGTGACATTCAAGCCCAGGCTGCCTCCAACCTAGAAAGAAATGAAAGTGTCCATTAATCCAAAAATCCTCAGACATATCTGCATCATATTAAGCCCTCCTCCCTTTCTTTCCTTATACATAGTTATCCTCAGTATCTTGATTATTTCAATAGTAGGCTAATTTGTCTTTATCCTTAGTTTCATTGCAAATCTCATGTTGAAAGAAAATATGCTGTCATTCTTGAGATGAACTTCTTCCGATTAATCCCATTGGTAAAAGAGGTAAATTCAAGATTTCTTGATTTATTCAATGTCCTATTCATTATTCAATAGTGTCTTATTTAATGAAGAGTTTGTGCATTTTTCTTGTTATTAATTTCTAGCTTTATTGCATTGTGGTCAGATAAAATATGAGGAGTTATTTAAATTTTTTGAGACACGTAATATGTGATCTCTTTTCAAGAAAGGTCCATGGGCTGCTGAAAAGAAGGTAATCTGTAGCATTTGTAGTTTGTATGGAATGTTCTGTAATAATTGTTATGTCTATTTGATTTATGGTGTCATTTAACTCCACTATTTCTTTGCCGCTATCTATTGGTAACAGTGAAGTGATTGAATTTTTCCCACTGTTATTACACTGGGATTTATGTCTGATTTTATATCTAGTAGAACTTGTTCTATAAAATGAAGTGAACATGTATTTGGTGCATGTAGCATTAGAATTTTAATTGGTTGAATTTTAATTGGTTGATTATTTCTTTAATCAGTATACAGATATGATAAATTTTGGTTTCAAGTCTATTTTGTCAGCTATTAGAATAGAACACCTTTATATCCTGGTGCCATTTCCTTAGAATATCATTCCATCCTTTTATCAGAAAGTAGGATAGTTAGCTGAATTTCTTGAACACAATGAAGGATGTATCCTGTTTTCTAATCCAGCCTGTTATTTTCTTTTGGCTGGGGACCTGAGACCATTAATATTCAGAATTATTGTTGAAAAGCATGAGTTAATCCCTGCCATGTTGCTGATGGCTATGGTGTTTGGTATATCCTTACTCTTCATTTCTTTAATAACTCTTCTATCACAGACTCTTGCTTCTCTGCTAGTGACGTCTTCTATCCAGCGTCCTCAGTAGAGCTGGTTTAGTGCTCATAAATATCTTTTTTTTTTTTTCTAAGGTAGGGTCTCACTCTAGCTCAGGCTGACCTGGAATTCACTATGTATTCTCAGGGTGGCCTCGAACTCTTGGCAATCCTTCTACCTCTGCCTCCCAAGGGCTGGGATTAAAGGCATGCGCCACCACACCTGGCTTCATAAATATCTTTAGCCTATGTTTTAATGGAAAGATTTTCTTTCTCCTTCTATTATGAGAAATAATTTGCTGGGTGTACTAGTTTGACATCTGTGTTCTTTAAATATTTTTTAAGTTTATTTATTTATTTTTATTTATTTATTTGACAGTAACAGACAGAGAAAGGAAGAGAGAGAGAGAGAGAGAATGGGCACGCCAGGGCCTCCAGCCACTGCAAATGAACTCCAGATGCATGTGCCCCCTTGTGCATCTGGCTAATGTGGGTCCTGGGGAATCAAGCCTCGAACCGGGGTCCTTAGGCTTCACAGGCAAGCGCTTAACCGCTAAGCCATCTTTCCAGCCCTCTTTCAATATTTGAAGTACATCATCCCACACTCTTGTAGATTTTAGGTTTTATATAGAAAAAAATCATTTTTTTTTTCTGTTGGGCCTGCCTTTATACGACTTCATGTTTCCCTGTTGCAATATTTAGTACTCTTCTTTGTTCTGTTTATTTAGTGTCTTGACCATAGTATGATGTTGGGAGTTTCTTTCCTGTCCCTTTCTATCTGGTGTCCTATATGCCTCCTTATATTCCTGTTATGCAGATAGTTTGTACATGGTATTCCAAATATATCTCATCTTCCATTCATATGTGCTTTTTTAACTGCTCATTGGTTTTGACTAATTGATAACTTGCCTGATAGTCTGCCTTCCATTTGATCCATTCTATTGGTGAAGCTTTCCAGGGAACTTTTTGTGTAACTTAAGGGTATTCTTCATTTTCAGCTTCATTAAAGTTTTGTTTTTCCTCAGGATTCCTCTCTTTATAGAATTGCATTTTCATATCCTGATTTGACTTCCTCATTTCACCCAGCTGTTTGTGCTCTCTTAGCATCCATTTATTTGTGTCCCTTTGAATTTATCCAAGGTTTCATCCACATGTTCTTCTGTGCCTCTTTGAGTTCTTTGTACATGTTTATAATCATTCTTTTCAGCCATTTGGAAGCTCTCCTGGGGGTCCTCTACTGTGGAATTGGTATTTATGGGGGACACCTATGTGGCTTGTTCTTTGTGTTACCCATTTTGCACTGAGGCTTACCTATTTGGAGATAATGTAATGGTCAGGTCTTTCCCAAATACCTGTATTAAGTAAGTGTTTGGAATGGTGCTTGGAGTTGCTTTGTGCTGGCTTTTCTTTGTTGTTTTGTGGTGCTTGGAGTTTAGTCATGTAGACACTTGATGCTGCTTTGTGAGTGGGGGCTAAGTGAGGTGATCTCAGTTCCGTTAAAGCTGTGCCTGAACTCAAGTGTCAATTCACAGCTCTAACGGTAAAAAGATTAGCCATCATGGTTGAGGAAGAAAGGGCGTCTCTAAGTGTCTACACTTGATAAACCAGTGGCCTATTAGCACCTGTGATAGAAGAAGGTAAATATGCTAGGGTAAATCTAATTCTCAAATTCGCACATGGATCTCATCTTAAATGCTGGATTGTGGGTGTCATGGGGGTAGGAAAGGGGTGGTTTTAGGAGAAATCTGAGTTGCTGAACTCACATGCTGGTCTCAGCTCAAATGGAAGATTACTGGCACCTGCAGTGGAGGAAGGGAGGAGTACTAGAGGCACCAGGGAGAATCTGGGAATCTCAGCTCATATGGTAGATCTTGGGGACTAAAAACAAGAAGAGAGGGGTGCTAAGAAGCATCTGAGTGCAAAACTGCCATGAGTCTCCACTCAAAACTGGCAGATAGTGGGCACACCCATGTTGGAGGATGTGTATAATTTTTTTATGTCTGCATTTTTTTTTTCGAGGTAGGGTCTCACTCTGGCTCAGGCTGACCTAGAATTCACTACATAGTCTCAGGGTGGCCTTGAACTCTTGGCGATCCTCCTACCTCTGCCTCCCAAGTGCTGGGACATGCCCAGCATGTCTGCAATTTTTGACAAGCATATTCTTCTAGATGGAACTCAAAATCCTTGATTTTTCATTCCTGTTTTCCATGGTGGAAGAATGAATATTTTGATTTAACACTTACCTTTTGGTATTAAAATTAAATTTAAAAAATGCTTACCAGACTTCTTGTGGTTCTTCTGCTTGCTGCAACTGCAAGGGATCCTGAAATAATAAACTAGTGATAAAAGGAAAAATTCAGGTTAAAAATTTGATATATTATTAGAAATCATAACTTGTGGAAAAATACTCCTAATTTTGATATGTATTGATTGATTATCTAAAAAGAAACATCAAATTTAGCAGCGAATCCCCCTCCTTCCCAGTATGAATGGAAGAATTCTACAAGATATAGCATCATGATATAGTTTTTCAAGATTTTTTAACATACATAATAGTAGTGATATAAAAATTGTTGAGAGCTGTGAATGATAAAATTTCCAAATTTCTGACAAACTGGAAATATAGCATCAGAATTGAAGATGGTATTTTAAAGAAAAAGAGACTATATCTGTTCATATTAATATTATTGTAGTTACTAAATAGCATAAACAAAATAAGACAAAGAAAAGAATTAATCCTTTACTAGGTGATGACTAAATTCACTAGTTCATTTGATTCCATCAATGTGGATATGTGAATAACTAGAGTCACCTTATTTGGGTTCACTTTCATAATACTGTTTGTCCATATAGGCTTCTGAGTTAGTTTTCTAAATCTGAATTTAAAAGATTCAAAAATCGTGTCTTAATTTAAAAATGAGTAAAGTAAAAGAGCTCCAAAATTCATGCTTCAACAAATTTCTTAATTCCAAAACATAATGATAACTTATTAAATGAAATCACCAGTGGGGAAAGAGATTATAGTCTAGAGTGTAAAATAAGTCATGAATGTTTGGGATGGTCCTTCAAATAGTGCTGGGTTTTGGATCTCCAGTGTCTCTCAAAGGCCTTTATGTTAAAGTCTATCCCCAACATGGTGCTACTGAACTGTGGAAGTGTCTTTAAGAGGCTGGGCTAAGCAAATACTTTTCAGGTTAGAGGGTAACCCTGTGAAGTGCATAGGATAGTGTGTTCCCACTCCTTCCCTCTCTTCTTTCTCTTTGACTTCCCAACCATGAAGTGAGCATTTTAGGTTACCCATGTCTTTCTGCCATGATGTGCTATCTCACCACAGGCCCAAAACAAACCAGTTGATCATGGATTGGAACCTCCCAAACTCTGAGCCAAAAATATACTTTCTCTTCATAAATTATCTCAGGAAGTTGTTACAGTAGTGGAAAACTGCTTAATATAAATGTATTGGCAATTAGGAAATATTATAATTTGTAAAATTAATATAATTATGAAAAGATCATGGTCTAATTGCTATTCTCATTGCAATGTCGACAAGAAACTTACATAATTAAGAATTACTATTGACTTAAAAGCAATTCATAAACTAGGTAGAATTGTTATTTTTATAACAGGAAGGAGTATATCTCAGTATCAAAGTATTAGGGTCATGTTTTTTAAAATTAAAATCAAAGTAAAGTCATAATGGCTATCATCAAGAAAACAAACAACAAACATTGGTAAGGATGGGGAGAGAGGAGCTCTTACACACATCTGGCTCATTTGTAACCTACTGCATCCATTACAGAAAGTAGAGGCTTCTCCAAGAACTAAAATTAGAACTACTATATGATCAAGAATTACTACTCCTGAGCATAGACCTGAAGTGTTCTAAGTCAGTGTACCACAGAGATACTTGCACAACCATGTTTTGTGCTATGGTAATCATAATAGCCAACTTAAGGAACCAACACCCATGCCCATCAGTAGATGAATGGAAAAATAAAATGTGGAATATGGGCTGGAGAGATGGCTTAGCAGTTAAGGTGCTTGCCTGCAAAGTCAAATGACCCAGGCTTGATTCCCCAGGACCCAAATTAGCTACATTGACAAGGTGGCTCATGAGTCTGGAGTCTGGAGTTCATATGCAGTGGCTGGAAGCCCTTGTACTCCCATTCTCTCCCTCTCTCATTCCTCCCTCTATCTATTGTTTTCTCTCTATCTGCCTCTCTCTCTCAAATAAATAAATTTAAAAATAGGAAAACAAAGTTATTTTTTAAAAAGAAAATCTGGAATATACACACAATGGAAATTTATTCAGCTTTATAGAAGATATGCTACTCACCATCACTGACCCCCAAATTGTATACCCAATGTATACCGAAATAGGAACTGGTGTATCAACTGGCAATGTGGCACTAATCATTAGTATTCCTATAGCAAGGTTCATAAGGGCAACCACAATCTGTACAACCTAAAGAGGAGAAAGAAAACATACTATTCACACCACAAATGACTGTCCAAACACTTCCTATCCAAACACCAAATTGACCTCATTCTCTATCCTTCGATATATTAAGATGAGGCTCTGGATAATTCCTTCTTATTTTTCCATGTAAATACTATGAAGATAAAAACTATCATGTAGATAATCTATCACTACCCAAATAATTTTTTTAAATTTATTTATTTGAGAGCAACAGACACAGAGAGAAAGACAGATAGAGGGAGAGAGAGAGAATGGGCACGCCAGGGCTTCCAGCCTCTGCAAACAAACTCCAGACGCGTGCGCCCCCTTGTGCATCTGGCTAACGTGGGACCTGGGGAACCGAGCCTCGAACTGGGGTCCTTAGGCTTCACAGGCAAGCGCTTAACCGCTAAGCCATCTCTCCAGCCCCCCATATAATTTTAAGGTTAAAATGTTAAACTCTGCCTAAAGGTACTTTTCTGATACACATGGCACTACTTACACTTCTGCAGCTGCTTTTCTTGGTCACATGCTCTGACAAAAATGACCCAGTAGCTAGGAAACAATCACTAAAGCAAGTAAAACCAACTTGAGCCCCAAGCATGGTGGTGTTCACCTTTAATCCCAGTACTCAGGAGTCTGAGATAGGGCTAGGGTTAGGGTGAGTTCAAGGTCAGCCTGGGGCTATGAAGTGAGCTTCACATCAACCTGGGCTAGAGTGAGACCCTGCTTTGAAAAAGAAAAAAAAAAAAAAAAAACTTGAAGAAATAAAATCAGAATCAGTGTGAAAAAAAAAGAAGCACAAATATCATATTCTCTTAGGATCCAGGGCCTGAGGAAAGAAGTATGACATGGTGACCTAAAACAATGAAAGATCGATTGGAGTACAGTTACTCTCTAGACAGTAGAAAAAATATGAGGAAAATGTAAACAAATTATAAAATCTTGTGAGATACAGTGACAGCAGTACTTAGAAAAATTGTATAATGATGGATATTGTGTGTGTATTATATAATCTAAAACTAATTACCTAAGTTTTCATCTTATGAAAGCCAGAAGAGAAAATCAAAGGGAACCAAAGAAGAAATAAAGAGTAGAATGGAAACTAGTGAACTAAAGACACAAACAGATATAAACAAAAAAATAGAAGCCTATTTTTTTTCTTCAAAGATAAGTAATGAAAATCAACTACTTGCTAGCCAGGGTCACTAAGAAAAATAGACTGAAGACACCAGTTAGTAATATCATAAATTATCTGTGGGAAATCATTACAGAACCAATAAACATTATACAATAAAGACCACAAGAAACTCTGTATCCATTGATGTGATATTGCAGATGAAGTGAAAAACTACTTGAAGACAATGTTCCAAATTTCAGAATAGGAAATAGAAAATCTCAAGAAGTTGATGCCATCAAATAAAATGATCAATATTAATAGTATCCTAAAATAGAAAGATTACAGTAGTGAATTCTACCAGATGTTTTAGTAAGAAATGACACCAGTGTTCTGTAGTCTTCTCAAGAATGCATATAATGAGGGCTAGAGAGATGACTTAGTAGTTAAGGCGTTTGCCTACAAACCCCAAGGACCTTGGTTTGGGAGGCACATGCATCTGGACTTTGTTTGCAGTGGCTGCAGGTCCTGTGGAGCCCATTCCCTCTCTTTCTCTCTCTCTGCCTCTTTCTCTTTCTCTCTCTCTCTCAAAAAGGATGTATATAAAGATACTATGTCCTAGCTCAAAATGTCCAAAAACTTTTCTAATGAACATTGACACTAAAATCCTCAAACAAATATTAGCAAATTGAAGATGTATTAAAAGAACTGTGTAGTGACCACATGCTGTTTATCCCAAGTATGCACAGTTCAATATTTAATAATTAATTTAACTTATCCAATAGAAAATTGAAAGTAAATCGTACGATCATATTAGTAGATACAGAAACAGAAGTAGATAAGGTCTAATAAAGTCACAGTAAACTAGAAATACGGAGGGACTTCCTCAACTGGGTATAGGAGTGGGGGAGGGGAAGGGGAAGGGAAGGAGGAAGCAAAGGAAGAGACAGAGGGAAGAAAGGGAAAGAAGGAGAGAAGAAGGAAGAGTGGGAGACAGGGAGACAGGGAGGAAGGAAGGAAGGAAGGAAGGAAGGAAGGAAGGAAGGAAGGAAGGAAGGAAGGAAGGAAGGGGGGAAGAAAAGAAGGAGGGAAGGAAGGAAGGAAGAGAAAAGAAAATCAGAAAGAAGTACAATATAGAGATGGACAACTAAATCTTAGTGAAGATACTTGGCGTGATGCTATTATAGTGGATTTGTGTTACGCATTTGTGTAAACCCATAGGATATACAACAGTACATATGAATTAGTTATGAACTTTGGGAACAGAGGTGGGTCACTAGAGCTTTGTAAGTTGCATCATACCATTCCACTTTGGTAGGAAAAGTTGATAAGAAGTAAGCTGCATATAAGAACAAACTTTTGTGATATATTTGTATCTCTCTACTTTGCTGGCATTCTAAAAGTATTTCCCCAAAAGTCTATTTTACATATTCACTAACATATTAACATAAAACTAGTGTCTATCAACATAAAATGTTGAAGAAGAGCCGGGCGTGGTGGCTCACGCCTTTAATGCCAGCACTTGGCAGGCAGTGGTGGAAGGATTGCCTTCAGTTCAAGGCCACCCTGAGACTCTATAGTGAATTCCAGGTTAGCCTGGGCTAGTGTGAGACCCTACCTCGAAAAACTAAAAAAAAGAAAATGTTGAAGAAGGAACAGAAGAAAGGTAGCTTCTATAGGTAGCTTGCCAGGGACAAAGGCCCAAAGAAAACACAGAAGCCACATCACCTGCCTTGGCAGGATCAGTACCTGTATCTGATCCAGTCTCATTCATATGGCTGCAAGCAACAATTCAGCAGTGCTTCCTGCTGTTTCTTCCAGTTTTCCTGGACCTGACCCGCCAGGGTGGGCTGGCCCATGGCCCCTCCTGAGCCAGCTTCTTTAGTCCACCAAACAATTAGGCCTCTACACACTTGAGCCTGATTATGAAGCTCATCCTAATTGGCTGTTTAATCCACAGATGAGCCTGGCACATGCGTGGAACTCTCTTGAGCTCTGGTGCCTGACTCTTCTGGCCCAGCCTGGCTGAGAAGGGGAGAGGATGGGGTCTCTGCTTGCTTGTGTGCTGTCCTGCGGTGCTTTGGGACATCTTCCTGTTTTGCTGCATGTGCAACCTTGCTTTGATCCCCGAGTCCCTCACTAGCGTATTCCTTAGTTTCTGACCCCTGTGTGAGTGTGAAGGTGTAGGAATCTCTTGCCCTTTCAGTTCCGTTGCAGTAGCTAGAGGGCCTGGCATACACATTCTCTCTTTCTCTCTCTTTCTCCCTCTCTCTCCCCATTTACCTTTCTCTCCCTCTTTCAAATAAATACATAAAATATTTTTAAAAATAGGTCTGTTCTTTGCTTAGAATTAACTTACCCCAAGAACTCTGGGTTCCCCCTTCAAGAACTTCTCTGTCATCCCTTTCCACATATATGAGTGCAGGGAAACAGGCTGCCCCAGATGCTGCACACCATGACCCGCCTCCATTGTGGTCTGCTCCACTCCTTGCATGGTTGTTATGACAATAGTAGCAGTGCTGCAAGAAGAAAGATAATTTAAGATGAGGCCCTGAAAATGACAAAACAGAGACCTAGACAAAGGGACATGGTACTTTGAAGTATGTTTTTTTGAAGTACATTTTACTCTAAGGCCCAATTCTGGACTGAATTCTAAGTAGAGAGCGACCAAGAGAAGGAATCTGAGCACCATGTGACATACAAATGCTAGAAAGTGTTGAAAAGAAACAATGTGGACAGAATTTATTCAAATACTTAAGTACACTGGGCCCTATAAATTAGAAAAACTTATATCCCAAGTCTGCTCAGATTTTCTGTTCATATCACTGACTGTTGCCTTGATAAAAGATCATAGCGATTCCTCTCACTAAAGGATCACATCAGTAATAATACTATTCTACACACAATTATCTCTATTAGTATTTATTTGTTGTACAGTGATTTGTGTGTGTGTGTGTGCGCGCGCGCATGTGTGTGTGTATGGGAGAGAGAGAGAGAGAGAGAGAGAGATTTTATTAGGATACAAAATAACAGGTTTCCTTGGGGAAATTTCATATGTACTTTGTTTTGATTAATCTTTCTCCTCTCACTGTCTCGCTGCCCCTCTTTATCTCGCCACTTGAACATTTCTGCCCACATTTTGGCCTTTCTACTTCCAGTCACATGTATTCTATTTCCCTTCCCACTCCCTTCTTTAAATGTCCTTTTCCTCACCACGGCCCCTTTCTAGCTTCATGGTCTATGCTCACACTCACCTCCATATCACTATGCACATATGAAAATTGGAAGCATACTCCCTCTTTTAATATCAGAAAACAGGTATATGTGTAGCACTAGAAATCTTCCAGGTCTATTTTCTTGATTTTTTTCCTATAGGTACTAGACTTTGCAGCTGGATTTTGTTGTATGTGTATGTAGTATAGTGATGTAGTGTGTGAGACGTGTGTGTGGCATATGCACAGGTAGATGCAGATGCACATCCCTTGTTCATGCAAGGACAAACAAACATCATGTGTCCCTTTCTATTTGCTTATTTTCCTTGACATAGATTCTCTTCACTGTTCCCAGAACTTTTGGTACTTTGACAACTCCAGAAACTCTCTAGTCTGCTCCCCTCAGGGCTGGGGTTATATACATATTTGGCCAAGCCCAGATATTTATATGGGTTCTGGGGAATCTGACTCTGAAATATTAAGTCCCCTCAGGTCCTGACACTTGTACAGGAAGCACTCTTTTTTTTTTTTATTTTTTTATTTGAGAGTGACAGACACAGAGAGAAAGACAGATAGAGGGAGAGAGAGAATGGGCGCGCCAGGGCTTCCAGCCTCTGCAAACGAACTCCAGATGCGTGCGCCCCCTTGTGCATCTGGCTAACGTGGGACCTGGGGAACCGAGCCTCGAACCGGGGTCCTTAGGCTTCACAGGCAAGCGCTTAACCGCTAAGCCATCTCTCCAGCCCCAGGAAGCACTCTTAACTGCTGAGCAATCCCTAGCCCTGGAGATGGAATTTAAGGCTCAGAATTAAATCCTTGGCTTCACATATTTAAATCTCTCATACTAGTACAGTGGTTTAAAACTCAATTTCCAATGCATATCAAGGATGCATACAATTGTTTATCTCAGCCTACAATTTAATCCTCCCTCTTTCATGCCTCTGCTTCTATTCATTTTAGCATCTCTAATAATATTACATATAAATAGTTTTAAACTACATGAAATTTTACTCTAACCACTGGCATCCACACTAAGGTACTTGAAGGCCTGTGTCCATGAATACTGGAAGAATGTAGCTTACTACGATTCTTCAAATGACAATTGGCTCTGACTCCAGATATGCTTCATTGAGGTTCTTAAATATCACTTGCTTGGGTATGTGTGCCATTTTATTGGTGAATTTTTTTTAATATTTTTTGTTCATTTTTTATTTATTTATTTGAGAGCGACAGACACAGAGAGAAAGACAGATAGAGGGAGAGAGAGAGAATGGGCGCGCCAGGGCCTCCAGCCACTGCAAACGAACTCCAGACGCGTGCGCCCCCTTGTGCATCTGGCTAATGTGGGACCTGGGGAACCGAGCCTCAAACCGGGGTCCTTAGGCTTCACAGGCAAGCGCTTAACCGCTAAGCCATCTCTCCAGCCCTATTGGTGAATTTTTTAAAATTACATTTGGTTAAGTTATGTTTATGAAAACAATTCAAATTGCTTTTGAAAATTAACTTTTATTTTATCTTTGGTGGAGAAGAGGAACTGCATCATAAGCTATTTTGTAATGCAATTCATAAAAACCATTAACAGGGTCATATTTAGAGAAAGATTGAAGGAAAATGATCCAAATAAAATAAAAAAAATTAAACATCTAAAACATTGACTTGGGAGCTGGAGAGATGGCTCATTGATAAAGGTGCTCACCTGGGTTCAATTCCCCAACACCCATACAAAGCCAGGTGCACAGCATGCCTGGAGTTTGATTGTAGTGTTAGGAGGCCCTGGTGTGCCCATTCTCTCCCTCTCTCTCTCTCTCTCTCTCTCTCTCAAATAAATAAATAAATAAATATTTAAGTTAACTGGAACATAAACTTAATTTTACTACATATTCAAATTTAGACCACGGTAAAATTTAAAACACAGAATGACAAATTATAAAATTAAGTGAACTCTAAACCAGGATACAGATAAATACAACTCATAAATGACTGATAAGAAAAATATATGTGAATGGCATTAAAATACTTATTTATGACCTGAAAATAAATATAAGAATGCAACCACACATTGCAATATTTTTTCTTCTCTTCACAAATTGACCAAAAATAATTAGGAGAAACATAATTGGATCTCTGTTTCCTTACTAAAATGATAACTAACTGACTGACCATCAGGTGAAATGATGGTTGAGACTAAAGACTAAATGAGAATGAGAGTAGGAGATAGGAAACAGGGTGTTGTAGGAAAAAAGAAGTTCAGGCTAAAGGGTTTATTTTGGCTTAAAGACCTGAGGAGAAGCTCCATGATGACAGGGAAAAATGATGGTATAAGCAGAGGGTGGACATCACCCCCTGGCCAATATAAGGTGGACAACAGCAACAGGAGAGTATGCCAAACACTGGCAAGGGTGAAACTGGCTATAATACCCATAGGCCTGCCCCCCAAAATACACTGCCTCCAGGAGGTGTTAATTCCCAAATCTCTCTCAGCTGCGAACCTAGCATTCAGAACACATAAGTTTATGGGGACACCTGAATCAAATCACCACATTCCACCTCTGCCCACCCATAGAATTATAACTATACATGACAGAAAATGCAATGCATTCAGTCCAAATTTCAAAGTCCCCACATTTTTTAAATCAATCCTAATGATGTTTTAACATCCTCATAATCCAAGGTCTTTTAACTGAGCCATAATACAAAAAAATCCGCCCCCAAAAAAGCACATAATGGCACACAATAAACATTCACACAGCAAAAGAGAGTATTAGACATAGCAAAGAAATATTCAACAAATACAAGATTTAAACCAGGGCAAACATCAAACTCTGTAGCTTCAAGCCCAACAACTCTAGCCAATGACAAATCTCCAAGTCCAATAATTCTAACCAGCAACAAGTCTCTGGAGTTCCAATACTGCCCCTCCAGCTAGGCTCCTCACAGTCCTGGAAAACTTCATCCAGAGCTGGCAGCTCTCCTTGGCAGCCATCTTGTGGTCCTAGCATCTCTACTGGGTCTCCATTGCAACCCATGGTTCATCCTCATGGCTCCATTGGATCTCAATGCAGGCATCCAGCAAACCTGCTTCACACTGCCCATGGCCATTTCCAAAACACAAGACCATGTTGCAAACACGATGACCCTCTCTTTCCCGCATTTCTTATACTCCACAATACCAGGTAGGGTGCCAATTTGTTAATCCAGGGAAGAATAAAGCAGACTTTGAAGAACAGGACACTCCTTGAGCACTCAGGCCCCTTCAAAAGAGTCTACATTCTTCCTGTTGCCCCAGTGCAGGTCAGCTAGCCCAGTCTCAAAGGTTGTAATCTCTCAATTGCAGCTGAACGGGCAGCAGTTTCAGCCTAAACATTTGTTTCTGTGTCATATCCCTTTTCTCACATCAGTCTGTTTCTATGTAAAGCAACCCTGCACAAGTTCTCAGGACGCAAGCATAACAAGCCTCTCACAAAAATGGCTAGCCCAGTCCAAGCAAAGCTCTTTCTCACCCTCACCAGCTAAACCTCACAGTCCACAGTTCTTACTGCATTCAAGTCTTTTTAACTCTGATCAAAATAGTCCATCAAGAGCTGGGTGTGGTGGTGCACTCCTTTAATCCCAGCACTCGGGAGGCACAGGTAGGAGGATCACTGTGAGTTCGAGGCCACCCTGAGACTACATAGTGAATTCCAGGTCAGCCTGGGCTACAGTGAGACCCTACCTTGAAAAACCAAAAAAAAAAAAAAAAAAGTCCATCAAGCTGTACTTAGAGCACTGCAAGGCATCTCTTAGGCTAATGTTTCAATTCCTTCCACATTTCTCTTGAAAATCAGCTCCAAAAAGCCAAAGTCACACATTCAAGTGTTTAGCAGAAATGCTCCTCTCGGGACTAACGTTACTGTTGCAGTCAAGTTCACAGTGCTAGCAGAAATCACCCAACCAAGAGCAGCTTGTGGGAAAAAAAATTATTTTGGCTTACAGACCGTAAGGAAAAGCTCCATGATGGCAGGGAAAACAATGGCATGAGAAGAGAGTGGACATCACCCCCTGGCCAAAATCAGGTGAACAAAGGAACAGGAGAATGTACCAAACACTGGCAAGGGGAAAATGGCTATAACTCCCATAAACCTGCCCCCAACAATGCACTGCCTCCAAGAGGCATTAGTCCCCAAATCTCCTTCAGCTGAGAACCTAGCTTTCAGAATACACATGTTTATGGGGCGCACCTGAATTAAACCACCACAGATACTTAACAACTTTTGTCATTTTTCAATAAGCAAATATTCACAATGAGATGCTACCTTGTCTTCTGCTGCTGTGGAAGAAAAAAAGAGACTCTAAGGAGAGGTGGAAAATGAACCCTTTTCTGTGGATGTTCAGAGTTTGAACTGGTGCAGCTACTGTGGAAAGCACTGCTCAAAATACAAAGTTAGACATATAATTTGCTCCAGAAATTTTACTGCCAGGTTTATATATACTAGTGAAATTATAACATATGCAAGATTTTCCGTGAACTTAGTAGCATGCCACAGAGGGTCATCACATGAGCAAAATAGTGTTTCATCAGATTAGTATTGCAAAGTTTTTTGATACAAAGAATTATTCTAGAATCTTACCACCTGCTAAATTTCAGCTTGTTCATTCTTTTCTCATAATGCATAGTCTACTTTTTCTGTGTCTATATAATGTGAATAATGTCACCTGCATATGGATGGGAATTAATGATGTTTTAACACATGTGAAATATTATGTGGCATACTATGCCACATAATAATACAAATACGTACTCACTACTGGTGCTATTGTTTCATCACCTACTTTCTAGCTTTAAATACAAAACAAACTTCTCTAGCACAATATTCCTCTTGAAACATGCAGACTTCATGCCATCCACCTGATCCCGACTTCCTCCTAGGAGTGAATAAGCCAGGAGTAGAGCGCTACCACTTGCTACAATATTCATGGTGCCATGTGGCTAGAGTTTGAACCTTCTATTTTTCAGTACACCTCCAATGTGGATTAGTCTGCATCATCCTCTCTTTGTGCTTTAATGAAGGAAGCTACCTATAAGACTCTGGAGACATGCCAAGGGCTCCTGGTCACCATCTTGTGGTTTCTGTAAAGGTAACGGCTTTATAGGGTGGGTTAGTTTACATATTATATGCTGTTTTTGGCCAACCCATGGATTTTCACATCTCCTGAGCGGAATACAAGTCTAAATTTGGAAAGATTAGAATAAAATAGAAAACTGTAGCACTTACCTGCCTTCTTGGTGCTGAGACAAAACACCCAACCAGAAGCAGTTTATGGGAGGAGTTTATTTTCAAGACTTATGGTTTTGAGGAGCATTTCATCATGGTGGAGAAAGCACGGCAACTGTCTCACACCCTCATATATCAGTGAAGGGGAGAAGAGGGGGAGAGAGAGAGCGAGAGAGAGAGAGAGAGATAGAGAGAGAGCGCACTAGAAGAACAAGGTAGCTTTGAACACCCAGTGGGCAGGACTAATAAACCTTAAGACCCACCTACAATGCCACATCTCTTTCAGTAAGGGTCAACATCTCATAGACTCTACCAGCTAAAGCCCAATTAGGAAGCTTAGTCACCAACACATGAGGCTATGGGGACATTGTACATTGAAACTACCACATTCTTCCCTGGCCCCCATAGAATCATGATCATCTCACAATGCAAATTGCATTCAGTCTGACTTTAAAGCCCCCATTGTCTTTTCCAATCTCAACACTATTCGAAAGTCCAAATTCTAATATCTCATCTGAGACTCAAGACAGTGCCTTAACTGTGAGCCCTGTAAAATCAAAACACAAGTAACATGTCCATCACATGATGGACAGAGTAAACATTCCCGTTGCAAAAAGAAGGCATAACAAGGAGAGACTAAACAGTGGAGAAAGAAAATCAACAGGGCAAACATCAAATCCTGAAGCTCCATGTTCACCATCTCAGACTTGTGATAAAAACTTTCTGGGCTCCAAGAGGCCCAGTGCTGCTCCGGTACTGTGCTGTCTGCGTTCCAGGCAGAGGCACCTGAGCCACAGAAAGCAGCTTTCCCTGGCAGCTGTCCCACAGTCTTGACACTGCTGTACCTCGGTGTCTCCACTGCCATTCAGGGCCCATCCTCACAGCTCCAAGCTATGTCCTCACAGACAGGTATTTCAAACCCACCTCACATCACCACCTTCAAAACCATGTGCCTTTCATGGCCCTATTTTCTACATTTCTCCTGTTTCTAAAACCAATACCAGGTAGATATCTAATATTATCTTAATTTTTCCCCGCCTTCTTATTGTTGAAGCCTTCAAACATATTGGACTTATTTCAATTTTTCCAAGTTGGTAATTTTATTCCTATATGAGGAGGTCTATACACCCTCAGCCACACTGCAAGAATTTTTAACACTTCCCTTTTCTGCAAAAAAAAAAAAAAAAAAAAATCCACCACAACATCTGCTTTTCTGATGCATGGGCAATATCATGCACTCTTTGCCTTCTCTCAGACATAATTCCCCACTGCACGTGACTTGCTCTTCCAGCTGGTAGAGCAAGGCTTTAGGAATTGGGAAGTCACTGTGACTTTCTTCACATGCAATAGAAGGCAAAAGTGCTGTAATAGAAGATTCTTTTTCATCCCTTTTTATAATTTCTACCTTTTTGTACTTTTCTACCTTGGTTTATCTGCCTTTTGCAAATATCCCATATTATTTCAGACAAAAGATTTAGAAAATGTTCTATGTTACTTTAACCAAATAAAAGTATATATTAATACTGTAGATTCACTCACTTTAGGTTGATGGGAAACATCCCTGTTTTGAAGTAAAGCAACTAGCCAATACATTCTTATTCTCTCAAAAGCATACCTGTAGATGTAACATCTGTGAAAGTCCCCTTATGGCTAAAAACTATTTTTCCAGTGGCTATTGCAATTAACTTGTCTCTAGGAGAAATATTCCTTTTAATTCTTTTGTATTTTAATAATTAACTATAGGGTTATCCATATATAAGCCCATACATAATCTCCAGTTTGCTAGCTGTCAAAATAAACCTTTTTCCTTGTTCTGACAAATGATTCTTGGGGCATTGACCTTTGCAAGTGGAAAACAATGGATGAAACACTTGTTCAATGGCCTTTCTAGGAATATTGTGAGCTTGTCCAATGCTCTCAATCAGCTCTTATGGCACTTTTATGATTCCTTAGTAAAATGGGTCATGTTCTGGACTCTCAAAGCTGATGTGTGTTTCTCAGGAGTATTGACAATAAATTGATGAAGCTGACATTTACATCACAGAAATACATTTTTATACATAGTGTAAATAAATTTCCCAAGGAAAAAACTGTATATTTACTATGTAGGGCTCCATGTCCCAGTTCTTAAGTAAACCAAAAGTGTGGACAATATTACACTGATATGAGGGGCAATTCTTCCAGGTTAGGGAAGAATCTGACACAATTTGTCATTATCTGTGGCATGTATGAGACTACCAACAAATACAATACAGTGTCTTCAGTGTCTTTTTCTTTTTTTTGCTCCTGGTAGAGAGATGGAGAAACATAGACACTCCTCTTTCTTCCAGTAGCTTGGACACCTGCAACACCACCAATCATATTTCTTCATTTTTATATTTACATCTGCCTCCTAGGTCACAATCAACAAGAAGGAAGCATACAGGAATGTAAACAACCAGCCTCTCCTGTGATGGATATATGAAATAAGAGATTCACAGGGAAGCCTGAACCCAGGAAGCTGTTCAAAATCCCGATTATGAAATGGCGAGCTGTGCTACAAAAGGCCTTCAATAGGATTCCTTAAGTCTGGATTGTATTATAAGCTTTATTAACATGTAGATTTCTCATTATTTGACTTCTCTGTGTTTGTTGTAACTCATCTGAGGAAAGATTACATTGGGCACAATTTTCTCAAAGCCTCTTTCTGATCTCCACACTGCTAAAAGTCTTCAAGGCATCTTTCTTGGAGAAGCTTCAATTTATGACCTGAGTGTCCCAGGAATGATGCCAAAAACACTTGAGTCAGGTGACAATCTAGCTCAGGATTAGGCTAAATATTTTAAGTAGAGACTCACCATTTACCCTATACCATCTCTACCCAATTCTACATGTGATGGATGCCTCAAAAGCAGTATGTATGAGGCAGGGTATGGATGCTATGGAAGAAGGGACATTAGAGAGCATGAAATGATCAAAGTTTGAGATACTATTTTCAGTTTTTGATGACCTGGGAATTTAAAGAACCAAAGTAACCAAAATTTCATAGTTTCCCTTTTTAGCTTTCAGAAGCACCTTATTTCTATTCCTGTTCCTATGCATTACAATCCAGACCACTCCTCAAATGCCCCCAAAGTACATTTAAAGGTGCATCCATCCCAATCTACAATACCAATTTGTACCCTGGGAGGTAGCCTCATTTTGGTCTTATTGCATGCTCAAATGCCCTAGAACAAGAAATGAAAATGCACCAGTCCGAAATCCAAGGGAAGGCAAGTGCCTGGACATACCTTTGTTAAGCCTGCAATGTCTACTGTCTCTGGAACAATGCCTCAGGTGTGTTGTCCAAAGGTAGCGACTGCTCCACCACCCAAGTGTCACTCAGCTTAAATCTAGCAACTTTTTTCTATGTCCGAAAGGCTATGCTGTTAATTTCTGAGAACTACAACTAGTTCCTTTTTAATGTGGGATGCTTCACTGATTTTACATCCTTTCTGTGGGTGTGTAACCTATTGTGAAATTTGTTGGCAAAGCAAAGACTGCCACTTACAGGGTTTTTGTCTGAAAACAGAACAAGTATTGCTGTAGATATCAGTGTGAGGATTTACTGTTTGTCTGCTCAAAGGCCTTCCTATATCCAGATTAACTTAATAAAACTTACATAAAGATCATTGGCAAAGTTTATTTTCAACCAGATTTAGTGGTGCATTCCTGGGATCCCAGTACCCAACATGCTGTGTCAAGAGCTTCGGCCTAGGCTACACAGTGAGACCCTATCTCAAAACCAAAACAAATAAAAGCCCACTGTAGTAATTTCACAAATTTTCAAATTACCCTTGTTTTTGGTGAAATATGTCTATCATAATTTAAATGTAGATGTTGTATGAAGTTACTATTGGAGAGTTACCATCAATGTCCATAACATGTGAAGCAAATTTGTTGTAAAACAATAATTAATATACCCCATTTAAAAATTATTGTAGGGCTGGAGAGATGGCTTAGCAGTTAAGTGCTTGCCTGTGAAGCTTAAGGACCCTGGTTTGAGGCTCAATTCCCCAGGACCCACATTAGCCACATGCACAAGGGGGCACACGTGTCTGGAGTTCGTTTGCAGTGGCTGGAAGCCCTGGTGCACCCATTCTCTGTCTCTTCTCTCTCTATCTGTCACTCTCAAATGAATAAGAAAATTTTTTTTAAAGTTAAAAAAAATATTTTATATAAGTATAAAAACAGGTTGCTGGGGGTAGAAAGGCCTAAGTAAAGTCAGGGGAAGAGACTGAGTAAAGGAAGGGTGGGGGGGGTAAACAAAATCTAAGAGGATATGAATCAGCCATATGGAAACTTACTTTTGGGGGAAATGGCTCACCCAGAAGGTATAGATTCTTACTAGAAAATTTTCAGTGCCCGGGGTGGGATACCTTACAGTGAGTCATTGGTCAGGGAGGTCTCTGATGCCCCTAAAATATCATAGGCCATTGACAAGGCTCCTGGTTTCCTACCAGGAATAAATGGTAAGACCCTATTGCTGAAGACTCCACATGCTTGGGCTGCAAGGTCACTGAGAAATCTTGCTGGAGCTGAGTTGAAAATTTCCTCTATATAGACCAGCTGACAGACAGCTGGAAAAAACTATGCTGCTGGTAGCTCCATGGGGAGAGAGAAGTCATAAACACGACTGTACACTGTAAGCCTTAAGTTTGGCCATCCAGGCCAAATGAGCCAATGGGTACAATAGTGGCATGTCTGTAATGGGGGAAAACAACCACTATCTACTTGGATTGGAGGTCCACTCCATGGGAGGGAATACATGCCTGATACTGAAAAACCAATGACAGGGAAAGTCATGAGCCCTAGGGGTATAACACCTGCTGGTGCCGGGGTAAATATGAATATTATGCTCATGAAACTGCCAAGTAAACATCTATCTTAGTGTTCATACCCATATCTTTATGCTACTCTAACTTTTAGCTAGAGAAACTTCTCTTTTCAGGTGGTGGTGACTTCTGGGATGATTCAGATGGCACCTAAGAAGAAGTGACAGAGGAGTACTCAGATTGAAAACTCTCTATCATACCTCCTAAGGCTCGGGGTCTATTGTGGAAGATGTGGCAAAAACAGTGTAAGAGACAAAGAAAGTGTAAGACTCCTTACAATGCACTCTTCCAGGCACAAAAATGGCCTGAATATCCATGACCTGACAGTGCCAGGCACTATGTACACAAGACCCTCATAATAGGAGGAAAAGATAATTATATTAAAATAAAAGAGAGACTAATTGAGAGATGGAGGAGATATGATGTAGTGTGGAGTTGTAAAGGGGAGGGTGGAGGAAGGGAATTATCATGGTTTATAGTTCATAATTATGGAAGTTGTCAATAGTAAAAAACATGAAAAAATATTGACAGTTTTCATACATGTACATAATGTATTTTGATCACAATCCACATCCATTAGGAGAAGAGTGTACTCTTTCTAAGACAAATTCAATTGAAATAATTTAGTACATAATGTTATTTGTCAGAAAGAAGAGGTTCAAAGAAAGGAGAATGGAGGAGATGGGTTCAAAATAAAGTAAGGGGAGGGAATTCTGATCAAAATACATGATATGTATGCATGAAAACTGCTAATGAAAAGAGTTTGACTATTTCCACACTCTCACACATGGATCAGGACTTCAACACATGAACCTTGGGGGACAAACCCCATTCAAATCAAGGTAAAGAGGAAAGCAAAGAGCTTGTCAGCTTTCATTGTGTGTGTGTAAAATGGCTAGATAGATAGATAGATAGATAGATATTTTTTTTCACATAGATTCTACTCCCCATGGGTTTGTAGTCTACTGGGGAATTCAGACAAGTGAACACTCGAGTAAATATGCCATTAGAATCCTGGGTAGCCCCCAATATAAAGCTCTACTACAAAGCTATAGTAAAAAAAAAAAAAAAAGATAGCTTGATACTGGCATAAAAACAGAAATACAGACCAATAGAATAGAATTTAAGGCCTAAAATTTAGGTCAAGTAGATATGGCTACTTAACCTTTGACAAAGGTGCCAATAATGTAGACTGGAGAAAAGATAGCATTTTCAACAAATACTGCTAGACAAATTGGATAACCACCTGTAGAAAAATGAAACCAGACACACTCATCTCACAATACACAAAAATCAACTCCAGGGCTGGAGAGATAGCATGGTGGTTAAGGTGCATGCCTGTGAAGCCTAAGGACCCAGATTTGATTCTCCAGGTCCCACATAAGCCAGATACACATGGTGGTACATGCATCTGGAGTTCGTTTGCAGTGGCTAGAGGTCCTAGCTTGACTGTTTTCTCTCTCCCTCCCTTTCTCTCTCCCTCTCTCTCTCTCTCTCTCTCTCTCTCTCTCTCTCTCTCTCTCCCCCTCCCTCCCTCCTTCCCTCCCTCCCTCCCCTGTGTCTCTGATAAATAAATAAATAAAAATAAATCCTTAAAAAACTCAACTCCAAATGGATTAAACACCTCAATATAAGACCTGAAATTCTTCAAGTATTAGGAGAAAAAATAGGAGGAACTCTCCACAATATAAGAGTGGGGAAGAACTTCCTGAAAAAATACCCCAGTAGCCCAGAAAATTAAACAATCTCAACCAATGGGATCTCATGAAGGTAAAACGCTTTTGTACAGACAAACATACCATAAGCAGAGCCAATAAATTATCCACAGAATGGGAGAAAATTTTTACCAGCTATACCACTGACAGAAGCCTAATATCTAGAATCTACAAAGCACTCAAGAAAATTAAACAATAAAAAAAATCAAACAACATATTGAAAAAATAGGGTAGAGCACTGAATAGCAAGTTCTCAGAGGAAGAAATACAAATGGCTAACACACTCTTAAGAAAATGTTCAACATCTCTAACCATCAGGGAAATGCAAATGAATACAATTTATGAGATTCCAACTTACTCCAATAAGGATAGAAATCATTAAAAAATCAAATGACAAACAAAGTGTTTGCAAGGATATGGGAAAAGAGAAACACTCATTTACTGTTGGTGGGAATGCAAACTTGAACAACCACTATGGAAATCATTATATAGATTCCTGAAAAAGATAAATATAGAACTACCAACAGACCCAGTTATTCCCTTACTGGGCATTTACCTTAAGTGTTCCATGCTTCACTACAGAGATATTTGTTTATAGCTGCTCACTTCATAATAGCTAAGAACTGGATCAATTCTGGTGCCCATCATTGGGCAAGTGGGTAATGAAGTTGTGGTACATATACACAATGGAATTCTACTCAGAGGTATTAAAAATGATTCAAATTTTGTAGAAAAATGGATGGCCTTAGAACAGATCATACTCAGTGAACACACACAATCCCAGAAAGGCAAATGCCACATCTCTCTCACCTGTGGTCCCTAACCTGGATCAGCTTGAGTTGCTGGCACACTGGATGGCAACTTGAGGCCCAAACACAGAGGCAGAAGTATTTGGGAGGGAGGGTAAAGGGAGTCTTAGGGGATATAAACACAACACTGAACCCAAAATGAACTGGTACCATAGAAACCTTTATCCTCGAAGGTTGACTAAAAGCTAAAACCCTCAACAGGCATAAGAGGAGTGCCCGAAAAGAAGGGCTTTGGAGAAGGTGGGATGAAGCCAAACCTTACAAAACTTTGTCTCTGACCTGTAACTTGTGGTACCAGAAATAGATGCTATTCATATTGAGCTTTTGATCAGAGAGACCTACGAGATCCCTAAAACAAGACAGGCTTCTGTCAAAACATTTGATTGCCTTCCTGAAGTAAAAGGTAAGATCCCATTGTTGTATACACAATATGCTGCTGGCTCAGAACACAGAAACTCCTAGCTGGAATCCAGAAGAAAGTCAGTCCCTAGACAGCCCATCTAGTGCTGAAAAGCATAAAGCTTTACATGAGCTACTGTGGGAAAGTGGCCAAAAATGGTGTGAGCAAGCAGGGGTCTAAGCCACTCAGAAACAACCACCCTGACAAGAAGTTCACACCAGCCGGGCATGATGGCGCACACCTTTAATCCCAGCACTTGGGAGGCAGAGGTAGGAGGACAGCCTTGAGTTCGAGGCCACCCTGAGACTACAGAGTGAATTCTAGGTCAGCCTGAGCTAAATGAGAAAAAAAAAGAAAAAGAAAGAAAGAAAAGAAGTGCACACCAGTGCAATGGTGGCACACAGCCCAGCCCCGGTGGTTAATCAGTGGCTTTCTGATTCCATCGGTGGATGCTCAGCAGAAAGGAACCCATATCTGGAACTGAGAACCAGGTCTGAATCCTACGGAGACAAAGATTATGCTCTCCAATGTCAAGCCAAGCCTTCAGCTAAAAGAAGGACTATACCCATCAAACACTCCCTAAATTAATGATGCTTATTCAAGTTAACCAATGCTGACTTTACTCTCTACTGGAGAATCTTTCTTTTTCAGTTGGTAGTGAGATCCAAGGAGATAAATCACCCCTCGCATCTCAGTCAAGGCCAGGCGAAACCACAAAGGAAGTGGGGAGATGAGCAAGAGTCCTACTTCCTTGGCGGGCCTGACAAGCAGCACCAGGGTGAAGGAGACACATGCCGGGGATAATCAGTGCATACCAAAGCAGAGATCCAGAGGCTCCTAAAAGCTCATCTGAAGCACTTAAGACTCACTCACAAGGCTCAGAGAATTTTTCAGATAAGGGATCAGAAAGATCACAGGTTGGGATGTCATGCCCAGAGGCAGTGCCTCCCTCCAATAACTGACTGCTGCGTCCACAATACAATGCACAGCCCACAACCCCATGGGGAATACCAACAACCCCACTGAGAATGGGGACAGGGAGAGGGTAGAAAATGGTACCAACACATGATGTATCCATAAAAAATACGGTTTTTTTTTTTTTTAAGAAAGAGAGAGAGAGAGAGAGAGGAGAGACAGAATTGGTGTGCCAAGGCCTCAGCCACTGAAATCCAACTCCAGACACTTGCGCCACCTAGTGGGCATGTGAACCTTGAGCTTGCCTCACCTTTGTACATCTGGCTAATGTGGGATCTGGAGAGCAGAACCTGGGTCCCTAGGCTTTGCAGGCAAGTGCCTTAACCACTAAAGCATCTCTCCAGCCCCCAAATATTTTAATAAAAAATATTGTTCACCAATAAACTTACAAATTTCCTGACATTTTGATTGATTGTTTTTATAAGACAACATAAGCTAAACTTGAGAATGCCAATTAATTATTAAATAAAAATCTAAAAATAAAAATTAGAACCCTGGGTAACCAGTTCTCTGCAGGGCAGATGAGGTCATCATCATCATGAGAGTTCACAGGAAGATCAGTGACCACCAGCTTTGGAAGAAGAGAATTCCTGAAGGTGACCTCCAAAGAGAAACTTGATCAATGAGCAGAAGACACCCTTGGGGATGGGCTGCAGTCAGTGGGTTATACTGGTAATGAAAGAATTATGAACACAGAAGTAGGAAGATTATGAGTTCAAAACCAGTTTAACATATACGGTGAAAAACTAAAAAAACACAACCCTGGGGAATCAAATTAAATATAAAATATACTTCTCAAGTGGTAAATGAGGAAGTTTGCAGTAAGAAAAGACCTTTATGATGAAAAGTTTAAACTTTAGGGAATATGCCTAGTTTAAAAAAATAGTTATTTTGGGGGGGCTGGAGAGATTGCATAGTGGTTAAGGCACTTGCCTGCAAGGCCAAAGGGCCCAGGTTCGATTCTCCAGGACCCACGTAAGCCAGAGGCACATGGTGGCACATGAGTCTGGAGTTTGTTTGTAGTGGCTGAAGGCTTTGGAGCACCCATTCTCTCTCTCTCCCCCTCCCTTTCTCTCTTCTCTCTCCCTCACCACCTCTGTCTCTCAAATAAATGAAATAAATTTTAAAAAATTATTTATGTGGGAGAAGGAGGCATCAGGACTTGTTGCTACTGCAAATGAATACCAGACAATTTGTACCATTTTTTAATTTTATTTATTTTGAGAGAGTGTGAGAGAGAGAGAGAAAGAGGCAGATAGAAGATGGGCATTCCAGGGCCTCTAGCCACTGCAAACTCCAGACACATGTGCCACTTTGTATATCTGGCTTTATGTGGGGACTGGGGATTTCTTGTCCACAAAGGGCACATCACTTTCCAAGCCATGAAGCTCCCTTTACACAGAGATAGCAGAAAACATGCTTACAAGGCAGACTGATTGGCTGAACACATTTGCAGACAAATGGAGCATTCGGGAGCATTTAGAGAAGGTTCGCTATCAGAACAGGACTCATTTGCTTTTCTATGTGTAGGAAGCATGTTTATGGAGTGAGCGATTCCACCACAGCCAGCCATCCACTTGGGAACTTCTAGCCATGGGTGAGTTTTTCCAACTGGGTTGGGGTTGAGCTGACGGGAGGGCCCCCTAGACCTTACTCGCCAACATGGGTTCTTTATCCTCTCCAGTTCTCCACGTGGCAGGAGCTCCCTGAAATATCTTTTTCCTCTTCTCTTTCCATGGTTTTTCCAGTTCTTCCATGTGGGATCTCTAGCCATGTGGGTTTCTTTCCTTGGCTCTGTACTTCCCTCAATAAGTATAATAATTTAATAAATTGCTATCACAGGCCCCACAGATGTTTGTCACAGAAATAAAACATCTTCTGCACTATTTTCTCTTCCACTGCTGATTCAGTCTGTGCGGTCTGCTGCGCATCCTTTCCTCCTCTGAGCATCCTTTCCTCCTCCGCCTCCAAACCCACAGCGGACCAAGGCCAGCGGCCCTCACGTGACCCCCGACGCCTGGGGGTGGGTCCGCAGGGTGGAAGCCGCGCCCCCCCACTGATAATATTCTGCTATTAGAATATTTTGCTGTTAAAATGGATACAGCGGCTGGGCTTGGTGTTATAGGTCTGCTAATCTCAGCTACTTAGAATGCTGAAGCAGGAGGATTGCAAATGCAAGATCTATTTGGGTGACAGGGTGAGTTCAAGGCCAGCCTTGGCAACTTAGCAACATCCTGCCTCAATACAAAAGATTCAGAAAGGACTGGAGATAAAGCTCAGTGGTAGAATGCTTGTCTAGTATTAGCAGCAAGATATAGATGCATCAATATTATAAATCTTATTTTATAAAACATGACTTAATAAATGAAAGTTATTGATTTTATAAGTATAACAATGTCTTTCATCTTGCATCCCATGCAAAAACTGCTAATGTTTAATAGGATCACATGTGTTTAAAAGTATGATGTCTTTTGGAACCATATTATTTTCTGCACATACAACTGCTTATATGATTAATTGCATTTATTATCTTAATTGATATTTATTTTAATGTTTAATGAATCTTTATATTTCACCTTCAAGTGTCATTCACTGTATTACTTTTCTGTCACTGTGAGATAATATCTGGAAAAAAATCAGCACAAAGGAAGGATTTTTTTTAGTTCATAGCTTCACAGACATCACCCTTCAAAGCAAGGATGGCATGGCAGAGCGGAGCAGTTCACATTGCAGAAGCTGGGAAGCAAAGAAAAGTAGCCTATAGGCTGAGTCTGGAAAAAGGTAACTTCCAATGACATGCTCCAGGTGCCCACTTCCTTCACCTAGGCCCCACCTCATACCTTTCACTAATGTCAAATTACAACTCTATCAAGATATTAATCTATTGATGCATTTAGAGCCTTCACAATCTGTTTTTTGAAATGCCTTCACAGAATTGTGATTTACCAATCCCCTATGTATTTCTTTTCTTTAGTGTATGTGTATGTTTACGTGATGTCAGTGAGAGAGAGAGAGAGAGAGAGAGAGAGAGAGAGAGAGAGAGTGTGTGCATGTGCCTGTGAGGACAGAGGTCAATGTAGGGTGTATCAATCACTTTCCTCTTAATTTTTTGAGACAGGGTCACTCACTGAAACTAGAGCTCACTGATTTGACTAGATTAGCTTGCCAGTGCTCCAAAGAAATTCCTTATTGTTGCCTCTCGAGAGTTGTGATTATAGGCATGTGCCACTATGTTTGGCATTTTTAAAAAAATATTTATTAACCAGGTGTGGTGGGACACACCTTTAATCCCTGCACTCAGGAGGCAGAGATGGGAGGATTGCAGTAAGTTTGAGGCCACCATGAGACTCCATAGTGAATTCCAGGTCAGCCTGTGCTAGAGTGAAACCCTACCTTGAAAAAAAAAAGTTATTAGAGAGAGAGATAGAAAATGGGCATGCCTGGACCTCTAGCCACTGTAAATGAATTCCAGACTCATGTGCCATCATGTGCAATCTGGCTTATGTGGGTATTGGGGAATCAAACCTGGATCCTTAGGTTTCACCAGCAATCACCTTAACCAGTAAGCCATCTCACCAACCCTTGTCTGGCATTTTTATGTGGATGCTGAGAATTTCAACACAGGACCTTATATTTTCAGGGAAAGCACTATTTCAGTGAGCAATTTCCCCAGCCCCTTCTAAGCATTTCTTAACATAAGCAAGCTATTGATCACAATTAAACAGTGCATGCACAATTGTAGGTAATTTAAAAATATCCTCACTGGATATCAGTGTCTATTATGGAGCTCTTGTGTAGATCAAAGGACAAACTAGGGTATTGGTCATCTAGTTCTACCTTGTTCTTGAGATAGGGTCCCTCTTGCTCTTGCCTTTGTGCCAGTGGGGTGATCATCTGGCTGTCCTGCAAAATTTAGAATTTTCCTCCCATTGCTATTGGTGTGTTCAGATTACACACACATGTACCACTTTGCATCAGTCTTTACCTGGGTGATGGGGATTCAACATGGATTGGCAGGTCTGCAGAGCAAGAGCTTTAACCATTGAACATTCTCACCAGCCTGAAAACTCTTAATAGTTTTAGTTGCCAACATTTTGTTGGGAGGATATGATTATATTTGTAAAAGTTATATTAACAACAATGCAGAAAAATAGGATATGGTGACATGATCACAGAAGAAACAGAATAAGCTAAACTTTATGAAATACTCCACTCCTTCAACACAAGCACTAGTATGTATAAACCTATAAAAATACTGCCCTAAATAGGCATGAGGTGGACTCTTGGAATGGCCCACTCTACCCCTTTATTTCCCATAACATCAACAAAGGGAATAATTTCCACACTAAGCAGGTACTTACTAGTTAAGTTGAGTGACCAGTGCGATTTGCTTTTTTCTGTTAGGTCCTCTGAAAGAGTTCTAAGCTTTTTGCCAGGTTTAGAATGCAGACATGAATTCCTTCCTATGGAGTGGGCCTCAAATCTACCAGAAATCCATCGGTTATTGCCCTAGCATCCATGTCACTACTGCACCTGTGGGTAAATGTTGCCTGTCAAGTCGCTCACAGAATACAGAGTTCACAGCTGGGTAAGATTGTTGATGCCCTTTTTCTCTCAGTAAGTTACACAGAATCTTCCTGTATGGAGAAAGCTAGCTGGCAAGAAAGAAGCTTCCAAATCAGTTCCAGCTTAGTTTCTCTCTACTCTACAGCTGAAACATGTGATGTCTTCAACAATAGGGCCTTACCACCTAGTTTTGGTAGGTAGCCAAGATCAATGGCAATAACCTATATTCTTTTAGGGGCAGATGTAGCCTCCCTGACCAACAGCACTCTGGGAGATATCTCATCACTGGCACTGGGATTTATGACTAATAACCTGTGGCTTCTGGGACAAGGACCATCTTTATACACCCATATAAAGGGCCTGCACTCAGACACTTAAAAAATATTTTTTAATTGGCTTAACAAGTAGTATGAAAATGGAAAAAAAAATAAATACTGTAAGAATGATTTCAGGAGTCATCAACTTTTCACTTTATACCTACTTAAACTCTGATAATGTTTCTCTTTGACACATTGGTATGGCAGGGAGTTGTGCACTATGAAATGTTGTGGTCAATAGATATATAACTGTGGGTTTAAGGATGTTGCAGCAGTACAAATTATTTCATTTTTCTAATTATAATCAAATTTGCATTATGTATAAATTCACAGTGAATTGCTGTTAAATAACACATAAATATTCTCCCATGCCAAAATATGTCTGCTTCCCCTTCATAAATTCTTGTGAGTGCATATCATTCAGATGCTGTTCTAGTTAAAATATACTTGGATATCTGCATAAATCACAGCCTTAGATAGAGGAGATGTCATAGCCAGAAGAATGAACATACACAGAAATGTGATGAAGGGTACTTTAGTAAAATGTGTCAGATTTTCCTTTTTCCTACCTACTTAATCCATTCTCCCATACCATGGTTGGAACCACTCAAAGGCCCATTAATTTGCTTTGCAACCCACTGTGCCTTGAATAATATCAAAGATGTTGTGGAGTTCCCTGTGCAGACAGTGTTCAGGTGTGTGGTGATCTGGAGTGAGTAGGCCAGATCTGGTTTCCTGGCTCCTTCAATCCCCCATCTGGTTTCCCTGAGCTGGTCTGTATGCAGGTGAGCATTCTGGGCTCCTCTCACCTCCCTGGTCTGTGTTCCCTGCACAGACAGTGTGCAGGTGGGCCAGGTGATATGGAGTGCGTAGGCAAGACCTGAGCTTCCTGGCTCCTCCCAGTTCCCCAGTCCAAGTTCCCTTAGCCAGTCTGTGTGCTGGAGGGCATGGCATGGAGTAAGTAGGCCAGATCCCTGTTTCCTTGCTCCTCCTCCCAGTTCCCTGGTCCTGGTAGGTCCCATTGTGCCTTACGTGGGAAAACCTGATACCTGTGTGAGCTGTGGAATCAGGCCTTTTGCTCTGGTATCCTGACTGGCCACTGGATACATCCCTGTTCAGCTGAGTCAGAGGGTGCATGGGCCAAAGAATAAAAGCTGTCTTCCATCTCAATTAAATAAAGAGGCTTCCTAAAATGGGTTGATAACAATGCAAAAAAAAAAAAAAGTCAAAAAACTGAGAGATCTCCACCAAGGATGCCTAGTCCTACAATGGGAGCCTCCAATGAAATCATAGAGAAATCAACAGAAATTCATTCCCAAAATGAAAATAAAACAACCAATGAAACACTGATAAAAAAAAAAAATCACTGAACTGGATGCAAACCATCAAAGAACCAACAAACGTATCAATGAAATTCAAAAGAATCGTCTCCTAGAGTGTTCAGCTTTTGACAGTAGGCTTAATGTGGTTGAAGAAAATGTTATAACCCTTCAAAGAGATGTGAATAAATTAAAGGTAAGTCATGAAATGGAAGACCTCAACAATTGGTTGATGAAACTTAATAAAGACTAGATCAAATACAAGAATGAACTCCAGAAAACATCAAGAAAATCAGAACTCAAATTGAAATGGTACTTTAAAAAAGAGATGGTCATGATACAAAATAACACAACAGAAAACAAATATCAAAAAGAAATTTTAGGGCTGGAGAGATGGCTTAGCGGTTAAGCACTTGCCTGTGAAGCTTAAAGGACCCTAGTTCGAGGCTCGATTCCCCAGGACCCACATTAGCCAGATGCACAAGAGGGTGCATGTGTCTGGAGTTTATCTGCAGTAGCTGGAAGCCCGGGTGCGCCCATTCTTTCTCTATCTGTCTCTTTCTCTCCCTCTCTCTCTGTCCCTCTCAAATAAAGAAATAAAAATGACAAAAAATGTTTTAAAAAAAAGAAATTGTTAAAACCTCTCTAGAACCCCTTACCAACAGAATTGTTCATATGGAAAACAGAACCTCTGACCTGGAAGACAAGACAGAAGAAATTGATTGGAAGGCCAAAAACTTTGCTAAGTTCAAAAAAATCAAGTGAATAGAATACAAGGGAACTGTGGAACACCCTAAAATGAAAAACATCTGGATCATGGGTATACCAGAAGGAGGGGAAATCTAGGCCAGAGGCATAGAGACCATATTCAACAAAATTATTGAAGAAAATTTTCTGAATCTCTCAAAAAGAGGGACATCCAGATATAAGAATTTCATAGAACACCAGACAGGACCACAGAAAAAACTTTCTAAGACACATCATAGTTAAAACACTGAATAATGGAAACAAAGAGAGAGTATTAAAAGCAGCAAGAGAGAAACAATTCACAACATACAAAGGCAATCACATTAGAATTACATTAGATTTCTCAATGGAAACCCTAAAAGCCAGAAGTGACTGGAATGGAACACTTCAAAAACTGAAAAACTATGGTTTCCAACTCAAGCAACTTTACCCTGAAAAAGTATTCCTCGCAATAGATGGTGAAATAAAACTTTCTGTGAAAAGAGTCAACTCTGTGATTATATGAACACAAAACCAAACCAAAGGAGAATACTTGAGGGAATTCTCCACACAGAACAGTCAAACAACCAATCTCAAGAGTCAACAAGAAGAAGATCACAATACCCAAAATAGACCAGGCTCAAAATAGTACAAAACACAAGAAAGCACCAAACCAAATAAAACACTTCACCATGGCAGGGATTAATTCAAACCTCACAGTAATAACCTTAAATACCAATGGTCTTAACTCACCCATCAAAAGATACAGGTTATCAGGATGGATAAAAAGAACTGGACCTTTCTATCTGCTATCTTCAACAAACCCACCTCACCACTAAAATAGACACCTCCTCAGGATGAAAGGTAGGAAAATGATATTCCAAGCAAATGGAAATAAAAAGCAAGCTGATGTTGTTATATTAATATCTGATAAAATAGACTTCAAGCCAAAAGTAATAAAAAATGATAGGGACTGGAGAGATAGCTTAGCAGTTAAGCACTTGCCTGTGAAGCCTAAGGACCCCAGTTTCAGGCTTGATTCCCCAGGCCCCACGAAAGCCAAATGCATAAAGGGGCACATGTATCTGGAGTTCATTTGCAGTGGCTAGAGGCTCTGGTGTGCCCATTCACTCTCTCTCTCTCTCTCTCTCTCTCTCTGTCTCCCTTCCTCCCTCCCTCCCTCTTTCTCTGTCTGTCACTCTCAGATAAATAAATAATAAACAAAAAAAAATTTCAATGACAAAGAAGGCCACTTCTTACTCATCGAGGAAATCACCTAACATGAGCACATCACAATCACAAATATATATACTTCAAACACAGGAGCATTACAGTTTGTAAAACAAAATCAACTTGACAAAAAGACAAAAATAAACACCAACTCCAACATAACTGGATATGGCAATACTCCTCTATAATCAATAGACAGATAATCCAAGCAAAAAACCAACAGGGAATTAATAGAGCTCAACAAAATCAAAGATCAATTAGATCTTATGAATATCTACAGAATTTTCCACCCCAACTCTACAGAGTACACATTCTTCTCAGCAGCCCACAGAATCATCTCCAAAACTGGCCATATATTAGGGCATAAAGCATGCCTTCATAAAGTCAAGAAAATCAAGGTCACTTTCTGCATCATGTCAGATCACAGTGCTTTAAAGCTGGAAATTAACAACAAGAGAGACATCAAGAACTCTACCAGCTCCTGGAGACTGAATAACACAAGTTTATACCATGAATAGGTTATGGAAGATATCAAAAAAGAAATTGAAAATTCCTAGAATTGAATGATACCAAAATCTTATGGGACACAATGAAAACAGTTCTAAGGGGGAAATTCATAGCCCGAAATGCCTTCATTACAAAGTAAGAGAGATCCCAAATTAATAACCTGACAGTCCAGCTAAAGGCACTGGAAAAACAAGAAGAATCCAACCCAAAGAGCTCCAGAGGGAAAGAAATAGTCAATATTAGAGCAGAAAATAATGAATTGGAAACTAAGAAAACAATTTTAAAAATTGATGATATGAAGAGCTGGATCTTCAAAAAATTAACATGATTGACATATGCCTGACCAAATTGATCAAGAAAAAAAAAAAAGAAAAGTCTCAAACTAACAGAATCAGAAATGGAAAAGGAGAGAGAGCACAACAAACATCAGTGAAATTGGAAGAAGTATCAGGGCATACTTCAAAATCCTCTACTCCACAAAATTAAATAATCTGGAAAAATGTATGAATTTCTAGACACACACCACCTACCAAAACTATATTGAGATCAGACTAATCTCCTAAACATTTTTATCACATCCATGGAGATTGAAAAAGTAATCAAAACCCTTCCCCAAAATAAAAGCCCAGGACTGGATGGCTTCTCGGGTGATTTCTATCAATCCTTCATAGAAGAACTGAAACCAGTTTTTCTCAAACTGTTCCACATAATTGGAGACCAGGAAATCTTCCCCAAGTCTTTTTTATGAAGCTAGCATCACCCTAATACTAAAACCAGACAGTGATACAACAATGAAAGAAAACTATAGGCCTATGACCATCCTGAACAAAATCCTTGCAAACTGAATACAACAACACATCAAAAACATTATCCAACTTGACCAAGTAGGCTTCATTCCAGGGATACATGGATGGTTTAACATGTGGAAAGCAGTCAATGTAATATACCACATAAGTAAACTGAACCATAAGAACCACGTGATCATCTGACTTGATGCAGAGAAGGTCTTTGACAAACTACAACACTACTTCACGATCAAATCCCTGGAAAGAATATGTATGGAGGATTTATATCTCAACACAATAAAGGTTATATATATAAAGCTACTAAATTCCATAATGAGGAATGACTAAGGAGTTCCCACTGAGATCTGGAATCATACAGGGGTGCCTACTCTCACTACTGGTCTTCAACATAGTACTAGAAGTACTAGCCTAAGAAATAAGACTGGAGAAAGAAATAAAAGGGATTCAAATTGGAAAGGAAGAAGTCAAGTTAGCCCTATTTGCAGAGGACATGATGCTACATATATGTGACCCAAAGGTCTCCATCTCAAAACTTCTAAAGGTGATAAATTCCTTCAACAAAGCAGCAGGACACAAAATCAATGCACACAAACCAGTAGAATTTCTATACACAAAGGACAAATATACAGAGAAAGAAATCAGTGAGTCCATTCCATTATCAATAGCACAAAAAAATTAATACCTTGGAATAACACTAACCAACAATGTGAAAGACCTATATAATGGAAACATAAAAGCATTCAAGAAAGAAATAGAGGAGGATATAGGAAGTCCTCACTTTCTCCTGAATAGGTGGATTTAATATTGGAAAATGGCAATGCTATCAAAAGCAAAATACAGATTTAACACAATGCAAATAAAAATACCAGCATCATTCTTCACAGACATTGAGAAAATGATCTCAAAAAATCCATATGGAGGGCTGGAGAGATGGCTTAGCGGTTAAGCGCTTGCCTGTGAAGCCTAAGGACCCCGGTTTGAGGCTCGGTTCCCCAGGTCCCACGTTAGCCAGATGCACAAGGGGGCGCACGCATCTGGAGTTCGTTTGCAGAGGCTGGAAGCCCTGGTGCGCCCATTCTCTCTCTCTCCCTCTATCTGTCTTTCTCTCTGTGTCTGTCACTCTCAAATAAATAAATAATTAAAAAATAAAAAAAAATCCATATGGAATCACAGAAGGCCTCATATTTCAAATATATCCTCAGGAAAGGAAACCACCTCTGGTGGTATCACCATACCTGATCTAAAGCAATATAATAAAACCACAGCGACAAAAACAGCATGGTACTGGAATAAAAACAGAAGCATAGACCAATGGAACATAATTGAAGCCCCAGACCTTAGGTCAAGAAATCTCAGCTGCTTGATCTTTCACAATGATGCCAATAATGTAGAATGGAGAAAAGACACCATATTCAACAAATGGTGTTGAACAAATTGGATGACCATATGTAGAAAAATGAAATTAGACCCACCCATTTCTCCATACACAAAAATCAAGTCCAAATGGATTAAAGACCTCAAAATAAGACCTAAAACTCTTCAACTACTGGGAGAAAAAATAGGAGGCACACTCCACGATATAGGATTGGGAAAAGACTTCCTGAACAAAGCCCCAGTAGCCCAGGAAATTAAACAAGCACTAACCAATGGGATCTTATGAAGCTAAAAAGCTTTTGTACAGACAAACATACCATATGTAGAGCCACTAGATTAGCCACGGACTGGCAGAAAATCTTCACCAGCTATACCACTGACAAAAGCCTAATATCCAGAATCTACAAAGAACTCAAAACACTAAAAAAAAAAAAAAAAAAAAAATCCAACAACCCACTCCAAAAGTTGGGCAGAGAACTGAATGGGAAGTTCTCAGAGGAAGGATTACAAATGGTTAACACAAACTTAAGAAAATGTTTAACATCCCTAAACATTATGTATATGCAAATTAAAACAACTATGAGATTCCACCTTACCCTAGGAAGGATAGCAAACCTTAAAAAATCAAATGAAAACAAATGTTTGGGGTGATATGGACAAATGGGAACACTCATTCACTGTTGGTGGGAATGTAAGCTGGTACAACCACTATGGAAATCAATGGAGACTCCTATAAAGGATAAATACATAGTTACCAACAGACCCTGTTATTCCCTTACTGGACATTTACTCTAAAAGCTCCACATCTCATTTCAGAGATATTTACTCAACTATGTTTATAGCTTCTCAATTCACAACAGCTAAAAACTGGAATCCACCCAGGCTCCCATCATTGGATGAAAAGGATAACCAAGATGTGGTATATCTTCATGGTGGAATTCTATTCAGCAGTAAGAAAAAATGACATATTGAAATTTGTAGAAAAATAGTCGAACTTGGAACAGATTATGCTAAGTGAACTCATGCAACCACAGAAAGACAAACATCACATGCTGTCACTCATCTGCAGTTTCTAACCTGGATCAGCCTGAGTTGTTGACATACCTGAACAGCATGTCCAGTTTTGGACAATAAGCAAGGTAGGGCTTAGGGTGAGGGGAAGGGAAAGGGGGCACAAACTGAACCAAAGTTGAACTGGCGCCATAGAACCCTATATCCTTGAAGTCATAATAAAAGGTGGAACCCTCAAGAGGACCTTAGGGGGTGCACCTGAATTGAAGGGTTCTGGAAAGGGCGAGACAAAATCTAACCTTAAATTTCTCCTGTTTTTCTTTTTTTCTGGCTTTTTCTTTCTTCTTTTCCCTTGGCACTGGCCTATAATTCCCTGTCTATATCCACAATGAGCTGTTGATCAACAAGACCTACTAGATCTCCCAAAACAAACAAGACAGACTTCTGTCAGAGCACTTGATTACCCACTAGCAGTTAACAGTAAGACCCTATTGCTGAAGACACCATATGCTTTGGCATGGACCATGGAGAGACCTTGTTGGAATCTGGTGGAGAGCCAGTCCCCACACAATTAGCCCGTCATATGCTGGAAGGTGCTACCTGAGCTACTGAGGGAAAGTGGCCAACATCTGTCCAAGCAACTCAAAATCTAAGCGACTCAAAAGCAAGCAACCTGACATGATGCTCACACAAGTGCAATAGTGGCACATAGACATGGTGGGTAACTAAATGCCCTTGGATTGGCTAACAGATCCACTCAGTATGGAACTTGGAAACAAGTTAAAATTATATTCAGATAGTGATTATGCTTGCCACTGTCAAGCTCCCACTAACCTTGGGCTATAAGAGGGTCTGCATCCTTTAAATTCTCTCTAAATTAATAATGGTTGTCCTTTTTAACCAGTGCTGACTTCACTTTCCATTGGAGAATCTCCATCTCTTTTTCAGACAGGAGCTGGACCTGAGGAGATAAACGACCCAGTGCACTCCATCCAGGCCCCACCTGAAACCATAATGGAATTGGAGAAATGAACAAGAGTGCTACTTTCCTAATTAATCTGATTATCAGCACAAGGGTGATGGAGATAGACAGTGAGGACACTCAACACCTACCAAACCAGAGATTCAGGGGCTCCTAAGTGCCCATCACTGAAGTAGACTTAAAATGCTACCAGCATGGCTCAGGGAATTGTGTGGAAGAGGGTGCAAAAAGATTGTTGGGAATTGGGGAATTTTGCACAGAGATGTTGCCTCTCCCCACCCCCATAATGCATGACCTACAATCCCCATGGGGTTGATCTGCACCCCCAACAAGGAAGGCCTCTTCAGAAAAGGGGCAGGGAGGAGGGAAAGGATGGTACCAACATGTGTTGTTTACATACTAACTATGTCCATATCTAATAAAAAAAAAGGTATTGTGATGTTTTTACATGTTATTCATGCCTTTCACTTAAAATAACAACTTACAACACAGGAAGGACATATTATCTTGTTCACTATTTTTTCGTGGCTTAAGATAATGTCTGCTTAATCTAAATATTAGATAATATGTTTTAAATAAACTTGTTTGTGTTTAGATCCATAAACATACACTTATGAGCATATATTAATACATGTGTATTTTTAAAGTTATGACTCATATGAGATTCAGAGCAATGGCTGCTATACTTAACCATAGCAAGTAACTGTCACAGGTCTATGGGTGGGTTGATATTATCTTTCTTCTATTGAAGAGAAATACGAACCACAGAAATTTTGTGTTATGCCTACTATTAAAGTGGAAAATGAAAGAGATGGGATTTTTTTTTGAGGTAGGGTCTCACTATAGCTTAGGTTGAATTGAAATTCACTCTGTAGTCTCAGGGTGGTCTTGAACTCATGGCAATCCTCTTACCTCTGCCTCCTGAGTGCTGGGATTAAAGGCATGCACTACCATGCCTGGCTGAGATGAGATTTTTTTTTAAAAGCACTTATTATTTATACTTTTGATGCTTTCTATAAAACAGATTACCTAAAACTATCAGACCATCAGTATTCTGTACAGAAACATACATACATGTGTGCACACAGGGTAAATTTCCAGAAAGGTCCTTTTGTCGTAAAAAAGTTTTAATAGTGAATATAATTCTTTTTGTGCTCCTCTAACTCTCTATCTCTCCATATATATATATATATATATATATATATATATATATATATATACACATATATACACATATATACATATATATGTATATATATATAATGTATGTTATATATAATATGCATTTATTCACTTAAATTATTTTCACTTTGGAGTAATTTTAGATAAACATAATAGATGCACTTAAAATTATTTTAATATACTTTTTTTTTTATTTGAGAGCGACAGACACAGAGAAAGACAGATAGAGGGAGAGAGAGAATGGGCACACCAGGGCTTCCAGCCACTGCAAACGAACTCCAGACACGTGCGCCCCCTTGTGCATCTGGCTAACGTGAGACCTGGGGAACCGAGCCTCGAACCGGGGTCCTTAGGCTTCACAGGCAAGCGCTTAACTGCTAAGCCATCTCTCCAGCCCTTAATATACTTTTGATAGAATATTTTTTGATAAAAACTCCTCCAAAGGTTATAATTTGATTTTTTAAAATTTACTTCTTAATTCTTTTATTTAAAAAATTGTGCTCTTATATCCCCTCTTCCCTGTCCCAATTCTGCTGAGGGTCTTTGGTGGGTTTATTGGTATTCATTGTGGGGACAAAGAACCTTTAGTTAGTCTCTGGAGGTGGGGGAACATAGTGCCTCAGGTTATAGAGATGAGATTTTTAAGATGAAACCCTAGGGTCAATTGATTAGCACAGCATCATTCATTACCTCATCACTGTATTTCCTGACATTAACACTTAAGATTGCTGTCCTCTAATAGTGCACCTGAATGGGAAGCAGGTATGAATGCACTGCTTCTAATTTTATTTAATTCATTTCTGTTTTGTAATTTAAAACTGAATATATTAATAAGTATTTAATATACACCATATACTGCATAATAATTTATAATAGAAAGTATTGCGAGACAGATACACAGAAAGAAACTTAATGATTTTGTTGAATCTTATGTACATACAGCTGTATTCATTGGTCCTGCACACACATGCACTCAGCAACTCTGTGGTATTTTTCATAGACTAAGAAGAGGTTAGAGGCATGAAAATCCATGCATTATTATCATAATCAAGGAAAACATACATCCCCCAAAATAGTAAAACAGAAACACACAAAAGAAAACCAAACATAAAACATGTCAAGTAGGGGGAACATTAGACAGAGAAGTAGAAATATAGTCTTTTATTGAGGATTTAGGTACATGAACATGCTATAATTTGAACATGGCATTGAATCTCATGTCAGTCCGATGGCTTCTCAGGCATCACTTAGATCAGACTCGACCTAGGATAATCAGTGGCAGAGCCTGACCTGAGGTGCTGGTGGCTGCTATTGAGTCATAATGTGCATCAGTCTTATGTATGTCAATGAGTTTGTTGAACCATGGTGTTATAGAAAATAGCCTAGCTGTTCTTCAAAACTAGTTTGCCCCTACTGATGACAGCATACATCCAGGACCAGCACATCCATGAATAAAATTCCACAAACACTGCACTGGCCCAGAATGGGAGAAATATGAAAATCAGGAGCATTCTGGTCTTTCTCTCACAAAGTCATGTGATGAGACTTTGGATGGTGTCAGTGGTGGAACCAGATGACATAGAGACTTAGGTATCAATGGCCCGAGATCACTACACTTCTGCCTTCACTCAGGATATGAGTTGACATATTTATCTGGTATACATGGAACATAAGAATCATAAGCTAAAATATTAAAAAACTGAAGTTTATTCAGGAAATTTCCCCATTCCAAATTGTGCATATATTGAAGCTCTAGATCTTTGATCATTTCTGAGAAACATTTCTAGGACCTTAACAATGCAGAACCCACTGTTAAACTAAACTTGATTAAGTCTCTCTCTTCTGTTTTACAGAACTGTGGGGATTAGGAGTGTAGTTGCCTGGGAACTCCAAATAAGCAAAGAGTCAGAAAATGATGTGAATCCATGTTGAGCAACCTTATCCCACTATCATTTTATTATTGTCTGTGAGTCATGTCTGACCAGAGGCCTGTGGGTAATGAATCTAGTAAGCAATCTGTTGAGTGAGTATGGTTTTGCTAGCTACTTACCCCTAGAACCCTCAATTCCTGGAGGACACACCTGCTACATTCTTCCAATGACCTACCTCCTGGTGTCTCCTGTACTTCAATTGCCCATTTCTCTATTTCTCCTTGTGACATTTTTTTCTGAATAGCAAACAGGAGAATTGGCTGCATATCTCAGGTAAGACAATGGTCAGGCATGCATAAACTCATAGGGAAATAAGATCCCTGGCATTTCTTAAGTAGTCAGACAAACCTGCTATAATAGGCTAATAAATGAATTAAGAGCCAATCATCGTGGAACATGCCTTTAACCTAGCACTTTGGTGGCTGAGGCAGGAGTACTGAGTGAATTCCAGGCCAACTAAGGCTACAAAGTGAGACCCTGTTCCAAAAGGCAAAAATAAATAATAAGAAATTAGAATTGTAAAATGTGACATAATCTAAAATTGCCCATGAAAGTATGAGAACCTTGTTGTGAACATGCCACATGGATTACCACAGGAGGAAGAAATGCCATGAGGTTTGGATTATGCTTCTGTGGCAGATGTATTAGCATGAGTTTTATGCTTTAAGCTTGTTTCTTCCTAAGTAACAAATTGCTATAACTTCCTATATTAAAAACTCAAAAGTTTTTATATGTTGGAATGTGCACTAATTTATCAGTCATTATGCCACTTAAACACTTGGTGTCATTGTCATGGGCCATGCTCAATCTTCAATATTTGTTTGACTGGCTGCACTTGACATTTCTTCAAAATTCTCAACATATGAACCAAGATTCTCTTGGCCATTACCTATAATAAGCAGTTCCATGTGTGCTATAAATCAATTGTTCAATTAAAATTGTAAAAACAGAATCTTTAAGGTAAAACTCAATGCCTCTTGACTTAAAAAAGAGAAAGAGGGCTGGAGAGATAGCTTAGCAGTTAAGTGCTTGCCTGTGAAACCTAAGGACCCTGGTTCGAGGCTCAGATCCCCAGGTCCTACGTTGGCCAGATGCACAAGGGGGCGCACACATCTGGAGTTCATTTGCAGAGGCTGGAAGCCCTGGTGCGCCCATCCTCTCTCTCCCTCTATTTGTCTTTCTCTCTGTGTCTGTCGCTCTCAAATAAATTAAAAAAAAGAGAGAGAGAGAAAGAGAGAGGAAGAGAAACCAATTTAGTTTCTATATCCTGACAGAATAACATATTTGATTAAATCCTTTCTCTTTTGATGTCACCAGATCTCTCTAACAAGTTCTTCTAGCTGAAACTGACCAAAAAAAAAAAAAAAAATCTGAAATAAAAAACCAGCAATAGCAGGAAATTTTTAAGTTAAAAAATTCTTGGGCTGGAGAGATGGCTTAGCAGTTAAGGCATTTGCCTGCGAAGCCAAAGGATCCAGGTTCGATTCTCCAGGACCCACGTTAGCCAGATGCACAAGGGGACGCACGCATCTGGAGTTCCTTTGCAGTCAGTGGCTGGAGGCCCTGGCACACCCATTCTGTTTCTCTCTCTTTCTGCCTCTCTTCACTCTCTCTCTGCTTGCAAATAAATGCTTTAAAAAAATTCTTTACCTCTTATTGGAAATGAAAATTTGGGTGCTAGAGAGATGGCTCAGTAGTTAAGATGCTTTCCTACAAAGCCTAAGGTCCTAGGTTTGATTCCCCAGTACCCATATAAAGCCAGATACAAAAAGTGGTATATGCATCTGAAGTTTGCAGTGGTTGGAGACCCTGGCATGCCCATTCTCTCTCTCTCTCTCTCCCTGTGTGTGTGTGTGTGTGTGTGTGTGTGTAATACTCCTTGCAAATAAATAAACAAAATATTTTTAAAAATTTTAGAGCTGGGTGTGGTGGTGCACGCCTTTGATCCCAGAACTCGGAAGGCAAAGGTGGGAGGATTGCTAAGAGTTTCAGGCCACCCTGAGACTGCATAGTGAATTCCAGGTCAGCCTGGGATAGAGCAAGATGCTACCTCAAAAAAATTACTGAAATTCACTCCTAAATTATACTAAAGTGTTAAAAAAAAAAAAGACTATCTTTTAAAGAGCACAAAAGTTTGCAGACAAGTATCTGATTACTCAAAAAAAGCAGTGCAGTTTTATAAGGTAGATATATTAGAAGATTATCAATATTTTCAAAAGAAAAATGCTAGTAACATTGTTTGAGAGAACTGAAAGAAAGCTTCCAAACTTCTGAAATGAAGTACTGCTAGTGGTATGATAATTGAGTAATATATTCAAACAAAAAGAAAAAAATGAATTCTCTTTTAAAAGATCTACTATTGTAAATCAAACCACGGCAAAGGAAAGCTTTTCATTCCACCTTAGATAATTACCAGAAGAAGTCCATCAGTTTTGTCAATACTTCCCATGTAGCCAAAATGAAATCAATGTAGTGGGGTTCTGTACCACATACTATTTAGCCGTGTGTGTTTCCATGTTTATAGTATACACTTGAAGGTTTGAAATAGGCATCTGTGGTAGTTTGATTGTATAACCCAATACACTCAGGTGTTACTAGAATTGAGTTTGAAATGTCAGCCCGTAGCAGGTAGACTCTTGTTACAAGGGAACATGTCAGTGAGGGTTGATCTGAATCCAGCCCAAAGGTATGCACAGAGGTTTGAGCCCTGTCAGGAGGTGTGCTTACTGATTTTTTGGTATTTTCTGGCTGTTTGGTTGTTTCTCTCTGCTTGGATTTGTGAAAGAGGCTCAGCTTCTTCTGCCATTGATGGAAACTTTCCTGGATCTCTAAGTTTGAAACAAATCCTGTTCCTCTGCTAAACTGTTTCTCTGGTTGGATGTTCATCCCAACAACATGGAGCTGGCTACAACAGGAACTTGATACCTGAGAGTTGAGGTGTTGCTGCAGATGTTTCTGACACATGTGCATTGGTCTTCTGGAAGTTGTGTGCTGGAGGAGACATGCGGAAGGACTTGGTACTTGTGACTGCAGAAGCCTCACAGTCCCATAAGCCTAGGTGTATTGGCTATTCTGGTGAGAGTTTGAACATGCTAAAGGCAGCGAGTATTTGAAGACTTGGCTATGGAACTTTCAAAGGGAAGAAAAGACAGCAAAGAACTGTGTTGGAACTGGACTACTGACATAAGAACTGGCTGTGTTCTGCTGCCCAAGCCCTAAGAGTTTAAGCAAGGCTGAATTAAAAAATATGAACTAGTGTGCTTGGCAGAAGATATAGAACTGAAAGATGTGTGGTTTATCACAGGAAAAATTTAAGCAAGTTTAAAATTACAGGCACAGAGACTGGTCTTAGGTTATTGAAGTTTCTATTGTCAAATAGTATACTATCACTAAGGATGGCTCAACTATTTACATTGAAACAATGGAAAAGATGTCTAAGGTAAACTCCACCCAAGAAAGACTAAATGGGAGAAATGTAAACTCTTTTTAAAGGAGATGACTGAAAGGAAGAAACCAGCTCTTCAAGGTCACAGTTTATTTCCTCTCTGGATTGGCAACATGGCTGTGTCACTGCATACCTGGTAATGGTTTTGGAAGCATGAAAACCGCATGGAAGTGGGTCATGAAGTGCACATGGTTCCGGGAGCTCCTGCTGAAATGCAGCATGTGAAGAAAGATATGTTGTCCCTTACTGGAGGCCATTGAGGACATTGTAAGATGAACCATGGTTTGCAATGGAGAGCCAAAGATGTTTTGGATATACCAGGACTGTGCTAAGGCTACCATGGAGCACTATTGTCTCAAGATGGAAGTTTTCCTCAGCTACTTGGCCCAGGTGGAGGGGCGGAATTGGAAAATTCAGAGACTGTCATCTCTGGTTATAGATGTCAGGCTTGAACTGCAGATCTTTGAAGTTTACCTGATGGCTATTGAATTAGCATTGGTCCAATCTCTCCTTGTTATGCCTTATAGCAATGGAAATGTTTACTCTGTGTCATTATATGTTGGAAGTATGTAACTTGGTTTGATTTTATAGGACTCATAGTTAAGAGACAGTCTTGAATCTTGGATGAGATTTGAGACTTTAAAACAGTCTTAAAGTTGTAAAGCTTATGAGGACCTTTGAGTTTGGACCAACACATTGTAAATCAATGAGAGATGGTTTGAGTCTATTGGGAGCCATGGGCAGAATGTGGTAGTTTGAATGTATGGCCCCATAGACTGAGGTGTTTTATGAAAATTGAGTTTGCAACTTCAGCCCCTAGCGAATTTCTGCTTTGAAAGAGTGTTGCAGTCAGCTTCACATAGCAGGGATGAACCTCCAAACCAGTCACAGGTTATTGGAGGAAAAAAGGATGTATTTGAAGCTTACTGATGCTGGGAAAGTTCCATAATGGTGGAAGAAGCTGGCCCCCTTTCACAGGTCCACAAGCAGAGAAAGACCACCAGCAACATCTAAGCAAACACATCCCAGGAGCTCAAACACTGCATGTCTTTAGATTGGAATTTAGAGCAGCCCCCAAACCTTAGTGCTACACCCTAGGATTTGCCCACAGTGACACTAAGTTACAAGCTAGAATAAAATCATGAATCTATTGGAAGACATCCATTTAAACCACCACAGGGTGTGTGACACTGGAAGTTCATCCCAGAAACATGGAGCTGTCTACTACAAGATCCTAACACCAAATGACTGAATTGATGAAATAGCTTATCTTTCTCATTGTTTTAATTCAGAATTGACCAGAGCTGAGTGACTTGTGAAATACAAGAAAACCAACTTCAACTGCACAGGTTATTCTTTATTGGAGCAAAGAACCATGAGGGATGGCAGTTCCCTTGGGATGGAATGACTGTTTTTGACTGTGAGGAGCTGGGGATTTAAAGGTCCAGGGCACCAGAGCGGGCATGGGGGTACAACTAAAAGAACTTTTGGACTTTTTTGATTATTTCTGCCTGCTATGTTTGTTTTACCTTTAAGAGTGAAGAATTGGGGAAATAAGGCCTTTTCCTTTGTTTACTAACCTCCTGCTGAGAATGTGGAATGACAGGATTAAGGTTCCCCAGTGGGCAGGTCTGATCTGGATATCTTTGAATTTATGGGCCTGTTTTTAAGTTTTATGGTCAAAAAATATTTCCACCAAGGCCAGTGGTTCTTTAACCCTTTACTCATTACATTTTCATTTATTTATTTGCAAGCAGAGAGGGGATGGGAGAGTATGGGTGCATCAGAGTTTCTTGCTGCTTCAAATTCCAAATGCATTTGTCACCTTGTGCATCTGGCCTTATGTGGGTACTGGGAAATCAAACCCTGATCAACAGGCTTTGCAAGCAAGCACCTTTAACTGCTTAGTCATAACTTCAGAATATATATTAATTGTTTTAAATTTATTTTTATTTATTTAAGAAAGAGAATGAGCATGCCAGGGCCTCTAGCCATTGCAAATGAACTCTAGATGCATGTGTCACCATATGCATCTGGTTTATGTGGGTTCTGGGGAATCAAACCTATGCCCTTATGATTTTCAGGCAAATGCCTTAACTGCTAAACCATCTCTCCAACCCTTAGCCAATATCTGTTTTTTGTTGTTTGTTTTTGTTTTTGTTTTTTGAGGTAGGGTCTCACTCTGGTCCAGGCTGACCTGGAATTAACTCTGTCATCTCAGGGTGGCCTTGAACTCATGGTGATCCTCCTACCTCTGCCTCCCGAGTGCTGGGATTAAAGGCATGCGCCACCATGCCCAGCTCAGCCAATATCTTTATTCTGAACACATTTCAAATTACTAAGACATAAAACCGATTCATATAAATAAAATTATCAACCCAACCATGGGTGAAAATAACAGAAAATTACCAATCATTCAGTCTGAAATAAATCAGGTGCATATGAGAAACTCCTTCAAATGGCTGAGGTTTAGAACCTAAGTCTCCTTCCAAGATCCTTGTGTTAAAGGCTTAGTGAAAGGGTCTGTGAGTCATTGCTGGCATGCCCCTAAAAGGTACAGTGGTAACTAAGGTCTTTTCCTCTCTTTGTCTTCCTAACCATGAAGTAGACAGTTTTGCTTTGCCATGGAAAAGAAAGTGCTGTGGTAGCACTCAAAAAAGGGGGAGTACAGGCTGGAGAGATGGCTAAGCGGTTAAGCGCTTGCCTGTGAAGCCTAAGGACCCTGGTTGGAGGCTCGGTTCCCCAGGACCCACGTTAGCCAGATGCACAAGGGGGCGCACGCGTCTGGAGTTCGTTTGCAGTGGCTGGAGGCCCTGGCATGCCCATTCTCTCTCTCTATCTGCCTCTTTCTCTCTCTGTCCATCGCTCTCAAATAAATAAATGAAAATAAACAAAAAAATTATAAAAATATACAATGGAGCTAGGCATGGTAGTGCACATCTTTAATCCCAAGCCCAAGGTATGAGAACCGCTGTGAATTTGAGGCCAACCTGAGACTACATAGTGAATTCCAGACCAGCCTGGGTTAGAGAGAAACCCTACATTAAAACAAAATAAACACACACACACACACACACACACACACATACACACACACACACACTGGGGCTAGAGTGATGGCTCAGCAGTTAAGTGCACTTGCTTGCAAAGCCTGAGGGCCTAGGTTCAATTCCCCAGTATCTATATAAAGCCAGATGCACAAAGTGGCATATGCACCTGGAGTTTGTTTACAATAGCAAGAGATCACCTGGTTGGCCCATTCATATTCTCTCTCTCTCTATCTTCTTTTTCCTTGCAATCAGATAAAATATTTACAAATATATATACAATTGAGTCTTAAATCTAAACAGTAATTATACAAACTGCCTAGTTCATAAATGAGACAACTTTAACAGCTCCTCACCTTCCTTCAAAGTCACAAGATGGTAAAGCATAGGGAATGGCATAGCCATCTGGGACTCTGCTTGGCTTGACAAGCACACCTTTCTCCTACACAATGCACATGGCAACCTGCTGTGAACCCAGGACCCCACCTGCACTGAGCTGCAGGTACACTGCCTCCAACTCTAGACATTGAATTAGTTTTCTCCTCCCTTTAGCAACCATTATTTAGGATCAGTACCTATTCAAATATATTCTTAGATAGTTACAAAATTTGAACAGCAGGAGACCATCCAACCTGGACTGGTCTGGGGTACATGTGCAGTAAGAAAAACTATCCAAATGAATTGTTAGGGGAAAACCCTATTTACATTCTTATGTCAAGTTATAACTAGCCATACGTATGATTAAAACTAGATGCATCATGGGAAAAAACATTCACAGACGCTGGGTGTGGTGGCACATGTCTTTAATCCCAACACTCAGGAGGCAGAGGTAGGAGGATGACCATAAATTCAAGGCTACACTGAGAATACAGAGTAAATTCCAGGTCAGTCTGAGCTAGAGTGAGATCCTAACTTGAAAAGAAAGAAAGAAAGAAAGAAAGAAAGAAAGAAAGAAAGAAAGAAAGAAAGAAAGAAAGAAAGAAAGAAAGAAAGAAGGAAGGAAGGAAGGAAGGAAGGAAGGAAGGAAGGAAGGAAGGAAGGAAGGAGGGAAGGAGGGAAGGAGGGAAGGAGGGAAGGAGGGAAGGAGGGAAGGAGGGAAGGAGGGAAGGAAGGAAGGAAGGAAGGAAGGAAGGAAGGAAGGGAAGAAAGAAAGGGAAAGGAAAGGAAAGGAAAGGAAAGAAAGGAAAAGAAAAGAAAAGAAAAGAAAAGAAAAGAAAAGAAAGAAAAAGAAACGTTCACAGTAGAACAAACATATGTAACCCAAGCCTGTAATTTAACCGAACCACCCATGCAATTGTTGGTGTAGGTCAAGCTTGAGGTCCATGACTGTGAGGCACTCTGGCAATTCCAGCCCATTGAGAACAATGTTGTGTAACACTTACCCAAAAGGAATGACACAGTACCAGCATGAGTCTGCCAAAGAAGAGGATTGGGCCCCAGGAAATAGGGTGCAACTGCAGTCTGGGTGCTGGGGCTAACAGGGAATAGCATCCATTCACACCCCAGATGAATATGTAACATTCAAGGGTGACTTGCTCCCTACTGTGGGTGCCCAGAGTAATTTTAACTTCTGTGAGGACTGGTGTGCAGCTATTAAAATTTCAGGACAGGGTCTACATATATAGCTCAACCAGAAGAATCTCAGGACTATCTCACACCCCCAGGTGGCAGCTTCCTGTAACTGACCAACAGATCTGTTTACAAGTTCCTTTTTTTACTTTTATGGTTGTACCTGTCACATGTAAATTGCGATTTAGGGTTTAACTCCCATCCTGTTAGTTTTCTAACATCATGGTTATTTCCAATAAAAGCTGACACTCCAAACAGTTCAGTGCTTTACTCTGAGAATCTGGGGTGCAGACCGGATATACCAGACTTTCTTTTTTCTTTTCTTTCTTTTATTACCCAATAAAACTTTGCCTCACATTCCTTGAGTCAATAATCTTACTTGTGCAACATGGGACCCCAGAACATCTTGGGGGCTTGTCCAGGATCTATATTTCAACACCTCCCTCCCCGACTTTGAGGCAACTGTACCAGGAAAAGACCCCTCGTCTCAGCCTGAGAACCATATCTCCATCAGCCTGCATATTCCTGGTTTTGGAGATGGTAACAAGCCATTGATGGGGAACTTTTACCTAGGATTGCCAGCCCCCACCTTTATTGGGTAAGAAACCCCTGGAGGTGCTTTTTCCACTCTTCTTTTTGTTTTTCCTTTTTTTTTTTCTAGTTTTCCTGGTTTTCTGGTTTTGTGCACTTTACTAGGTCCAAGAGGGAAGCTGGACGCAGCATTAATTCCCCTGGACGAGGGATCAAGGGGCCACCCTTGACCCCCTCTCGCTCCATTCAGAGATTTTGAACAGAGGTCTCTTTCTGGTTCAGTGTTGGTTTGACAGCCACATGGCAGTGTCAGGAGAGCCTTTATTCCTAGCATATTTGTATTTGTCTTGTCCTTGTCTTTGAAGATATGGGTCAAAACCATTCTGTTATAAAATCTCCTTTAAAACTGATTAAAAAACACTTTAAAGATCTTAAGAAAAATATATAAACAATGAGATGAGCTAGGCCTATTATCCTAGCTACTTGGAAAGCCAAGACAGGAGGTTCCAATGTGATAGCCTGACTCCACATTTTAAACCATATGAGTTTTAAATTCTTTGATAAAAATAAGTACAAAATTTTAATTTAAGCTGCCTGATGTTTCCTCTTTTGTTTGGGGTTTAAACAAATAAGACATTGTTTATAGATACCTTTTGGTTTTTTTTATCAATCCAAATAGTTCAACAGGTCTCTTCTAAAGTTTTTGTTGACATTTGATTTATTTCAATTTTTTTTCTGTTTTTGTCTTTAAAAGTCAAATTTAACTGAAGCCTATGGTGAGCTGAAATTTTATGTAAACAATGTCATACTTTGTCACATGATATCATAAATATTTTAATTACTGAGTTTATGTTCTAAGCCAACTTCAACTTGCATAGAGGATTATTAAAAACAACAAAGTTCTCTCTGAGGTGGGGACTCATAATTTTCCAGGTGTTTTAAAAGATTGTAATGTCCTGTTACTTAAAAGGAGGAGGCAACTAGCCTGAGTTCTAAGACAGCCTGCCTCAAGATAGAAACAGAAATTTGCCTTAATTATTCCTAATAAAAGCATTTCCAAATGTATTAGAGCTATTGATAAAGATTATCCCCCAAATGGTGGTCATGTTTTGCCTTGTGTTTATAGAAAGTGTATTTCTTGGCATTTATGAATAGGAGCTATCTTAAATCAGTGAGTTATATAATATCTGAAAATATATATGCTGGTATTATAAAACAAGTCTGGTTGTCAGGTAGAAATTTTTTGATGATCTAATACTAAGGAAGGCTTTTTCTCTACAAATTTCCAATAATCAGATGGCTAACTCTTTGAAGCCAAACTACTTGCTTTTGTCAGTGGGTAATAAGATTAATCAATTTGGTGTAGTTTTTCCTATTAGCCTTATAAGAAAGATAGTTAATTATGGGTTGATATGAGATGACTGAAGGAACAGGGAAGGTATTTTTCAATGTTGGACATAAAGTGCTTGTTAAAAATGCTTTTTGGGGGCTGGAGAGATGGCTTAGCGGTTAAGCGCTTGCCTGTGAAGCCTAAGGACCCCGGTTCAAGGCTCAGTTCCCCAGGTCCCACGTTAGCCAGATGCACAAGGGGGCGCACGCGTCTGGAGTTCGTTTGCAGAGGCTGGAAGCCCTGGCACGCCCATTCTCTCTCTCTTCCTCTATCTGTCTTTCTCTCTGTATCTGTTGCTCTCAAATAAATAAATTAAAAAAAATTTTTTTAAAAAAAATGCTTTTTTGGAGCTGGGCGTGGTGGCGCACGCCTTTAATCCCAGCACTCACGAGGCAGAGGTACGAGGATCACCGTGAGTTCAAGGCCACCCTGAGACTCCATAGTGAATTCCAGGTCAGTCTGGGCTATAGTGAGACCCTACCTCAAAAAACAAAAATAAATAAAAAAATAATGCATTTTTGAATGGAACTTAGATCAGAATGTTAAAGTATGTGGATGAAGACATTTGTATGTAGAAAGGATATAAGAGATCTAAAAGGACCAAACTTTACCTAAAATTGATTTCCTTTTAGAAGGCACAACAAGCTAATTTTCAGGCTAAACCTAAACACCATGCCTGAAGCTAAAGATTTTTCAACTGTTTACAAACTTTCAAGGATGCTCTAAAGGTCTAATATAGGGACATAGACTTAATGTAAATTCAGCTTACATTAGACACTGGTGATGTCCTATGCTAGGTGGTTCACAAAGTCGTAAGCACAGATATAATTCACATTCCTTAGAGGTCAGACATAGACACATCCCTATCACCTTATGTATTAAAAATAGATAAAATAAATTTCCTAGGTTAAAAAAAAAAAAACTTCAGAGTAAGACAAGGAATGTTAGGATGCTTAGCTCTTTGCTCTATCATTTCCTTTTGCTCTTGCTTGCTGTTACATGCTATTTAAAGTCATGGCAAGCCAGACTCTAGAAAAAGAGATGATTCCCCTTTTATCTCAGACCCCATGCAAGTTTAAGCCATGTGTCCCCCTGACCCTGTCAAGAGACAGAATGGCCAATTGTGTCTGATAAGGAAAAGGGAATGACAAATGGCATATAACTTCGTTTCTCTTTTGAACACCTAAAGTCACATCTGTTAGATGAAATTTCTCAGTAGATAAAAGGTTAGATGGGTAAAATGAGTCAAGGCACCCCTTTGTTCTAATGGTTAAACCTAAATCTGATTTAGAGCAGGTTCTCTGATATCCATTCTCGAGACAGTCTTCTGTACCCATCAGCCCACATGGGAGGAAAAGACAAGACAGTGAATGTCTACACAAAACAGAATCTACAGCGCACCTCTCATCTGATAAAGGAACAGACTCCACAAAGATGCTATCAACTAGAAAATGGACAACTGTTGCTACCCCAAGCCCTAGGGCAAAGACTGGCTAAACAACTACATAAAGAACTTCACTTAGATAGCAACACGAGCTAAAAAGGAAAAAAATTTTCTTCCCAAGTATGGACTCAGTCATCGAGCACATCACCACACACTCAGGCCTGCCAACAGACATATGACTCCTGTGGTAAGGTACCACCAGTGAAAATGAGAGACTAAAACAAACAAAAGAAAACAGAGCCAGATAGATATTGGGAAGTTAATTTCATAGAGCTAAAGCCAGATTAATATAAATATAGATATTTACTTGGTTTTGTTGATGCTTTTTCCCAACCAAGTCTGAGACAGCCTAAATAGTGTCTAAAAATTTTTAGAGGAGATAATTCCCCACTATGGGTTGCACATCAGGTTAGAGACAGACAATGGGCCTGCCTTTATGTCAAACATCACTAACAAATTGACTGAGACTCTGAGGATTAGTTGGCAATTTCATTGTGTCTATCATCCCCAAAGTTCAGGACAGGTAAAAAAGCATAAATCTGACCTTGAAGGAGACTTTAACTAAATTAACCCTAGAAACTGACAAAGAATGGATGGGACTCCTTGCCTTCACCCTGTTAAGGGCCAGATGTGCCCCTTATGTAAAAAATACTCCATTTAAAATTGTGGATAGAACCCACCCCCCAATCCTGCCAGGCATGGATCTTGAACAGATAACTGGCTTTACTAGTGAAAGGCTTCTTCTGTTCTATCAAAAGAGCCCAGGAGCCCACTGCTCTGGTAGTCCAGGCTGCTTTTCAGACACTCCGTTTGCCCCCATCCCTTTCAGCCTGGTGACAGCTTAGATCAAGAGACTCTATATTGGGATGTATTGTGATGTTGAAAGGGCCCCCACCAGGTCATCCTAACCACTCCAAAGGCCATGAAAGTGAAGGGGACAAAATAAAAGAGGATTAGACTTACCTTTTATAAAACAAGGGGGCCTATGTATGGCTTTAGATAAAATGATAATTGGTTTCACTCTATGTTTAGTTGGTCTCCATGATGAGCTTCCTTCTCTCTCCTATTGCTAGCCCCGGATACTCCTACTCTTAGGCCTTGCCATAGGACCCTTAAATCATTAATACTCTAAGTAGATATATAAAAAAATAAAGCTAGTTCTGTTAAACTTATGGTATTATGGACACAATATGCTGCCCCATCTGAAACTGAACAAACCTTTGATGTTATCCCTCACGAGTTAAAGATTTAACTCAATTTCTTGTCAGAGGGGGAAATATAAAGAGAGCAAAATGTTATATTTCTCTACATCTATTTATACTTAGCCTAGAGAAATATAGAACTCACTTCTTTTTAGGAAGCGCTCCTGATGGTAGACAAACAGAGGCTCTGCCAGTAGCAGGTAAATAAGAGGCTCTGCTGGGATAAATAGCATTTCCTGGTCTGTACCTGTTCTTGTCACAGTGAACACATCTATGTAAAGTTACAGTCTGGCCTGTGGTGATTAAATTCTTTGAGATATACCTTACTTTTTGGCTATGGTTTTTTCTATTGAATGTTTAAGACAAAGTAGGTGGCCAAAGTTTAATTTTATGTTGTTACTTTGAAGGTCAGTTATGACTCTTAGGAGATACTTTTAGGGACCTGGGAGAAGTTCAATGCCTCTCTCAGCATTTGTGCCATCTGGTGAGATGAGTCAGAGCCATGCTGACCATGTGGCTTCCCTTCCCTTGGAAGCATTACGGTTTGTTTGTTTTTTTCTGTTTTGACTCTCTTTCTGCAGACCTCCTCCATGTAGACCAGCTGACAGACAGCTGGAAGAAGCCATTCTGCATGCAGTTCAATGGGAGAAAGAGAAATCACCAGTGAAGATACTCAACAGTGGAAACTGTAAGCCTTGTATTTGGCCATCCAGGCCAAATGAGCCAATGGGTGCAAGAGTGGCACATCTATCATGGTGGAAACCAACTGCCCTCTAATTGGACTGGAGGTCCGCTCCATGGGGGAAACACATCCCTGATACTGAAAACTTAAAACAGGGGTAGTAATTATGAGCCCTAGGGGTGTAGTGTCAGCTGTTTTCTGGCTAAATGTATATACTATGCTTATCAAACTGCCCAGTAAGCACTTCTCTTAATGATCATACCCTTATATTAATGCTACTCTCACTTTTGGTAGAGAAACTTCTCTTTTCAGATGGCAGTGACCTTGGGACAACTCAGAAGGTATCATGGTGCTGGAAAGAAGTGACCAGAGTGCTCAGTACTGCAATATCTCTATCACACCTTCCAAGACTCAGGGTCTAATGCAGAAGAGGTGGCAGAAAGAATGTAAGAGCCAAAGGAAGGGTAGGACTCCTTACAACGTGCTCCCTCCAGACACAAAATGGCCTGGACATCCATGACCTCACAGTGCCTGACACTACCTACACAAGACCATCATAAGAGGAGGAAAAGATCATAACATCAAAATAAAAGAGAGACTGATTGAAAAGGGTAGAGGACATGATGGAGAATGGAGTTTCAAAGGGTAAAGTGTGGGGAGGGAGGGTATTACATGGGATATTTTTTAAAATCATGGAAGTTGTTAATAACAACTTGAAAAAAATAAAGAAAATCAACTCAAAAGAAAATGACTTAGAAACATCAGTTACAAGATTCTAAAAAAGAAATGGGGCCTAGACAAATGGCTCAGCACTTACTCATGGACACTTACCATAAAGTCTAACCACCTGAATTTGACTCCCCAGTATGCACATAAAGCCAGATGCACAAAGTGGCACATGTGTGTGGAGTTCATTTGCAGCAGCTAGAGGCCCTAGTGCACTCATGCCCATTCTCTCTCTCTCTCCTTCCCCACCCTTCTCTCTCTCTCTTAACTTTCTCTCCACCCCGGGGTGTAGAGGCTCATGCCTTTAATCACAGCACTCAAGAGGCCGTGGTAGAAGGATTGCTATCAGTTGGAGGCCAGCCTGAGACTACATAGTGAATTGTAAGTCAGCCTGGGCTAGAGTGAGACCCTACCTCAAAACACACCCACCATATCAAAAAAGAAAAGAATGGACTTCATAAAGGAAAGATCTTAGGGTAATGGTTCTGAAAGTAAGGGTAAAGGCTAAGCCAGTTTGGGGAGTTTTGTGGGGAAGGTGAGGACAGACAAGGATAGAGGTACCTAAAGATGGGGACAGAGCTTTTGGCATTACTCCTGCTCAGAAGAGCAGACAGGCACAGAAACCCTCTGTGTCTCGCAACTCAATGCAGACGGTAGACTCTGAAAAGCCTGTCATACTGGAGGATGCCAGACTCCTCTAAAATAGTAGTGCGCCCAGTGTGGGCCCGAGAGAACAGCGTTGACATTCTTGGAACTTGTGATCTATTCTGGATCTGAATCATAGAGCCAGGGTGCACACAGCTTTTTAACACCCTCTAGGTGATTCTGATGCACACTCAAGGTCGATACCTCAAGCTTAGAGTAATGACTGGTGACTTCACATACAGATTAGATTCAGCTAAGGGGCTTAAGACATTTTGGACTCCTAGTCATAATGCAGATTAATTAATTCAGAATGAGTGGTGGTGATGGGCCCCATGTGTTGTTACATTTTAAATTTTATGATGCTTCCAACTCCCTGACACGATCTAGAGACAAAGAAGGATCTTGAAGAGTCTTTGGCTTTCTCCTCCACTTTTCCAGTTAACCAGTCAAGAACCACAGGTCTTGTTCACACTAACTTCTGTTAAAAGAGTTCTAGTCTGGGCTGAAGAGATGGCTCAGCAGTGCTTGCTTCAAAGTCTAAGGACCCTGATTTGATTCCCCAGTACCCATGTAAAGTCAGATGCACAAGGTGGTGCATGTGTCTGGAGTTTGTTGCAGTGGCTAAAGACTCTGGTGTGCCCATTTTCTTTCTCTCAAACAAATAAATAAAATATGAAAAACAGTTCTAGTCTCATGTCATGTTGCATGCAAGTGATTTTGATTTTACACTTCAGTGTGGGACATTTTAATCCAGTTAAGTTGGGTCTTCATTTCAATACTCATTCTACCAACTTTGGGGGGTGTCATTACTTCTTGGTCCTTTTACTCTTATGTTACGACTTCTGTCTTTGGAATGCTTAGATCAGCAACTAAGTTCTCATAAAAATGTTAGGTGACTAAAGAACCAACTCTGTCTCATTGATTCTCTTCATTGTTTTCTTAATTTCTAATTCATTGATTTTCATACTTTGATCTTGTTTATTTTGGACTTCCTTATTTCATCTGTTTGTGTCCTTTTCGGACTAATTCAGGATTTCACTCATGCATTTATCTGTGTCTTGTTTGAGATCTTTGTACACATTTATGATCATTCTTTTGAGCTCTCATAAGTGTCCTCTGCTCTGGGCTTGGTATTGCCTTTTTGTTGTTTTGTTTTGTTTTTTGAGGTAGGGTCTCACACTAGTGCCCGTCTGGGCTCTGGGTTAAAGCAAACCTAAACTGTCTGACACTCTGGCCCAGGCTGACTTGGAACTTACTCTGTACTCCTACGCTGGTCTTGAACTCACTGTGAACTTACCTCCAAAGTGCTTGGAGAAAGACACGTGCCACCACACAGAGCCTGGGCTTGGTCTTCTTGGGTGGGGATGAATTGGTTGGGTTTTTCATGTGATGTGGAGATTTTCTTATCTGGATATAGTGTGGGGGTCAGTACTTTCTGGCACACTTGTGTTGAATGAGTACTTGGCTTAATACTTGATACTTCCTTGTGTTCAGTGTTCTTTGCTCTGCTTTATGATTGAGGTTCTAATGTAGCAGTGCTTTGTACTTCTCTATGGGTGGGGAGAGGCGATCCACTGTGACCAAGTAAACACTTGGAAACACTGCCCATTAGGAGATTGTTGGTGACCCCTCGGGTGAGTGGGGAGGAGTTGCTAGAGGGAATTTGGAGGCAAAAACTCAGTGCAAGTCCTGGCCCCAGTGGCCAGTGAAGTCCACATGGTAGAGTTAGGATTCCTGAGGAGGTTCAGAGGGTTGTAACTGAATGTTGGACTCAAGCCCAATGTTATATCGCGTGCACCCTTGTGGAACAAGGAAAAGAGGGTTTGTCCAGCTCCCAGTCAGGTATGGGTCACTATGGAGGTGGTGTTGATGCTGAGGGTTCACACTTCTCCTGCAGCTGTGTGCTTTACTCTGCCATAGTGGAGCGTGGTGTGGGCACATGCAGCAACAAGTGGAGGGGAGATAATGTGTGCCCTTCACAAACCTTTCTGAAGTCAGCTTAACAATGGCAGTGGTAAGGATGCATTATGGCGCATGAGTGGAGTGGGGAGAATTAAGGCCCTTTAAAAAACTGTCTGTCCCTCAGTAAACACAGCAGCCAGTGGTGAGGGTGCAAGTAGGTGGAGGGGTGGTAAAGGGAGAATGTATGTCCTTCAAAAACCTGTCTGACCTCAGTTAACAGTGATGGAGGTGATGGTGCATGTGGGTGCAGAAATGGAGTGGAGATGAATTTTTCCATTCACAAACATGCCTGACTACAGTACAACAATATCTTTTAAAAAAATATTTTATTTTTATTTATTTGAGAGCAACAGAGAAAGAGGGAGAGAGAGAGAGAGAGAGAGAGAGAGAGGGCATGCCAGGGCCTCCAGCCACTGAAAACGAACTCCAGACACTTGTGCCCCATTGTGCATCTGGCTAACATGGGTCCTGGGGAATTGAGCCTTGAACCGGGGTCCTTAGGCTTCACAGGCAAGCGCTTAGCTGCTAAGCCATCTCTCCAGCCCAACAATATCTTTAATAGTCATGGCTTATACATCCCATGCAACTCCTAGGATGTGAGATATGGGAGTGGAAACCTATTTAAGAAACTGTGCTCCTGCTCCCGAGCCGCTCTCCACAGCTCGGCGGGCGGCGGCGGCGTGAGGCCCGGGAAGGCGGTCAGCGGATTGCGGACTGAACCGGGCCGGCGTGGGCGGCGCGAGGGAGCGTGAGCGGCGCGGGGAGGCGGCGGAGCTCCCCCGGAGGCTGCCCGGCGCGGCGGCCATGGCGGGCCTGTGAGTCGGCGAGAGCGCTCCGCGGCAGGCTCTGGGTTTCATTCCCAATCACCTTCTCTTCATGGGACCTTAGAAGAGCCAACCTCCACTCATTTTGTGCCGAAAAATGGGATGCAGTCACCTGCTGCCTGTCGGGGTATTGAGGCCACAGCAAGGAGTTGGTGTCATTTGAAGACGTCGCTGTGGACTTCACCTGGCAAGAGTGGCAGCACCTGGATGCTGTTCAGCAAAACCTCTACAGAGATGTGATGCTGGAGAACTACACCAGCCTGATGTCCTTGGGTGAATTAAACTCCTGCATCTGTGTGACCAAACCAGATTTGATATTAAAGTTGGAGCATGGATTTGCACCATGGAGTGGAATAGAAGGCTCAGTTCAGAGGATTCCAGAATTAAAAAGTCAACAGAAAATGCAGTGGACAAATATTGATGATTTAAAGCAATATCAGAATGCTGTTTATCACAGCTTCCATCACACTTCTCATCAAGGAAGAAACACAGGTGAGAAGCTGTATGAAAGTGGGACAACCTTGAAATCCAAGTTACATCTCACTGTGCATCAGAAAACTCACACAGTTCAGAAACCTTATGAATGTAATGAATGTGGAAAAGCTTACATCACCAAATCACATCTTACTGTGCATTATCGAACACACACAGGTGATAAGCCATATAAATGTAGTGAATATTGGAAAGCTTTTATCACCAGGCCACAACTCACTAAGCATCAGAGAACTCACACAGGTGAGAAGCCATATGAATGTACTGAATGTGGGAAAGCCTTCATCTCCAAATCAAATCTCATTACACATCCGAAAATTCACACAGGTGAGAAGCCATATGAATGTACTGAATGTGGAAAAGCCTTTGTCTCTAAGTCAAAACTCAATAAGCATCGGAGAACTCACACAGGTGAAAAGCCATACAAATGTACTGAATGTGGGAAAGCTTTCATGTCCATATCAAATCTCACCATACATCGGAGAATTCACACAGGTGAAAAGCCATATGAATGTACTGAATGTGGGAAAGCTCTCATCTCCAAGTCACATCTCTCTTATCATAGGAGAGCTCACACAGGTGAGAAGCCATACAAATGTACTAAATGTGGGAAAGGCTTCATCCTCAAGTCAAATCTCATGAAGCATCAGAGAATCCACACAGGTGAGAAGCCATATGAATGTATTGAATGTGGGAAAGCCTTCACCTGCAACTCACAGCTCACTATACATAAGCGAACTCACACAGGTGAGAAGCCATATCAATGTTATGAATGTGGTAGAGCTTACCTTATAAAGTCAGATCTTAAGAAACATCAGAGAACTCATACAGGTGAGAAACCATATGAATGTACTAAATGTGGTAAGTGTTTTATCGCCAAGACACATCTCACTCTGCATCAAAGAACTCATACAGGTGAGAAACCATATGAATGTACTAAATGTGGTAAGCGCTTTACCTCCAAGACACATCTCACTCTGCATCAAAGGACTCACACACGTGAAAAGCCATATGAGCGTACTGAATGTGGGAGAGCTTGTCTTACCAAGTCAGATCTTAATAATCATCGGAGAATTCATACAGTTCAGAAGCCATACGAATGTAATGAATGTGGGAAAACTTTTGTTACTAAGACAAACTTTAATAAACATCAGAGAACACACAGATGAGAATCTATGAATATACTGTGTGGAAAAACTTTCATCTTCAAATCACAGCTCACTATGCATTGGAGAGCTCACATAGCAAATAAACCATGTGAATATAATAAATGTGGAAATACATTCCTCTCCTGGGGATTATTGATGTAATGTGAGAAAGTTTTCTGCCAGAAGTCACAACTCAGTGTGCGTCTTAGGTGAAAAGCCACATGAATATACTAAAGTGAGAAAGCTTTTTTACTGAAGTCATAAGTCACAAATTATAAGAGCTCACAAAGATTAAAAGCCAGTTGAGTATAATAAATTTGAGAAAGGTTTCTTGTGGAATTCTACGTCAGAGAATACACATAGGAGAGAGATATCATATGAATGTAAATGTGGAAATACATTCATGTCCCAGTCATAGGTCACTGTGCATCAGCAAATTCACACAAGTTGGGCACTATATAAATGTAATAAATGTGTAAAAGCTGTTGTTCACAACCTACTATGTATGAGACAATTCATACAACTTAGAACTCATATGAACATAATGAATGTTGAAAACCTGCAGATAATATTCATGAATCTGAAAAAAGATACAATTTATTCTTTTTAAGTCATAGTCTAGTGAATTTCTGAAAACATGTAGATTTTCTTCTTTTGTAATTGGTTTGGGGGAAGTATATATATTTATTGGAGAATTTGCACTTGAGGATCCATGCAGTGATCTAACCAAAGCGTAATGACAATTGCATTGTTTGAAAAAGATAAAAGCAGAATAAAGTGTTGTATACAAGAAATTTTGACAGTGAAAAAAAAAAAAAAGAAAGAAACTGTGGGGAATTCTACTCTTACCAAAATATATAATCAGCTTCTATTAGGGGACTCAAAGTTGGCTTCCTAAATCTATTTCAAGGACAGAGACTCTGACTTTGAGGAGTAGGGAATATTTTGTATGCTCTGAAGAGTGTTTGCAGCATTCAGAGCCATTATAATGTGTGCACAGACCCGGAAGGAAATACTCCATTAAGGATCCTCATGCTGGAGATAATATGGGTAAGTTGGCATTTTCATGAGTTGGGATTGGATTTTCCACCAATCTGGATCTTGGCTATGAAAACTACACTTTGATAAGATTCTCTGTCAGACAAACTCAGACTCTTCACATGAAAGCTAAACAGGTTTCTGAGATGCAGACCATACCATCACTACTGTTGCATTATGCTGACTAGAGAAAGTGATAAAGCTGTCAGATTCAAAAGGAAAGGAAAATAAATGTCTACCTATTGACAACGACACACAATAGAACAGATGACTTAAGCTATTTTTATAGTGCCCTACCATCAGTATACAGGCACCAGAATGAGACAGATGGCTTGCAGTATCTCCTAAGATTCCCTGTAGAGCTGATCAAAGGTTCTCATGATTCCTTTTGTTTGAACTAATTCTTCTACCTTGATCTAATAAAAATGTTTCTAAATTTTCATTTGCTTCTCTGTCCCTAGCTCAACATAACTACTCTCCTAAACCCAACAGCTTCCCTATAGCTTATGTCTCCATTTTCTTACTAAGAGGAAACGCTCTTGTTGATGCCTTACTTTCTCACTTTGTACTTCTTCATTCCTTTTGTGAGAATGTCTAATTCTAGCAATTGAAACAGTGACTCACTAAATTCCTTCCCTTTTTATTTTAAAGTCACATCCAAATGTTTTTAGTAAATAAAAAAAATTGAAAATGTCATTAAGGAAATTTTGACTTCTAACTTAAAGATTATATACTCATGTCCATACTTCCACCAGACTAATTTGTGCTTGTCCTCAGATCTCAGTAAACATCATTCCATTCCAAGCACTGTTCCTGACCTCTGCACACCCTCCTTTGTGGTTTCATAGTTCTTGATCTTATTTCTTCACAGTTTCCAGAACTATATTACCATGAGATAATTCTCTTCTCTATGTCTCCTCGGTGTATATCCCAAAAGGATAAGGACCATGGGTTACTGGTTTATCAATGATCAATCAGAAATTAGAAGAGAGTAACAGTTGCTACTGAATACTTATTGACTATATAAATATATAGGAATAGACGATAGACCATAGCAGATAGGCAACTGGACATAAGAAAATAATTATTAAAAAGGATAAAATAATTCAAATTGTCTTCAGGAGTCTATGGATTGAGAGAGTACCTGAATTTGGAGAATGAACAAACATAAATATAAGTAGGCTTAAAAACAATTTTACAGGGTCCAGTGATAGATCTTACACAATGAAAGTAGCAATCATTCCAACCTGTTCCACAGATACTTCTAAGAATATCTCACCCTACTGAACAAAAATAAATGGCTACCATAATCAAGCTAGACTGTTTGCCCAAAAACTATATTTCAGCTTCACAGAAAGTGTCTTATGTATTGAAAGTGCATCACATATGTCCATGAAACTATTTTGGGAAGAAAAATGAATGTGTATGTCAGGATATATCTGCAATGTGACAAGAAGATCTTAAAAGAGACTCACTGTGACGCTAGACATCAGCTACTCTGGAGTAGAAAGGCCAGGCAGGTAAGGTTGATTCACTTTTTATTTCAGAATTCTCAGATAATCTTCAACTTGGAGACAGATTTCAGACTTTTTTTAATTTTTATTTTTATTTATTTATTTGACAGTGACAGACAGATAGAGAAAGAGGCAGATAGAGAGAGACAGAGAATGGGCACACCAGGGCTTCCAACCACTGCAAATGAACTCCAGATGCATATGCCCCCTTGTGCATCTGGCTTACTTGGGTCCTGGGGAATTGAGCCTTGAACCAGAGTCCTTAGGCTTCACAGGCAAGCGCTTAACCACTAAGCCATCTCTCCAGCCCCAGATTTTAGACTTTTTAAGGAAGATTTTAAGGCGACTGGAATGCTCAGCAGTTGGAGTCACTGAGAAACTAGGTTGGCTTTCTCCAAAATGATTAGGAAGCTTGACTCTAGCCTTTCATATCAGGAAGGTTGGACTATATCTAATCACATTATCAAACAAAGTACACCCTGTGGCTGTTAGCATACACTATATATAAACCGATATTTCTAGTCCCTACAGTTTCCTTTTATTCAGGTTTTTTTAGTTATGTATATAGTGTATATACAGCCATGATGGTACCATCATTAGCATTCTCCCTGACATCCCCCCATGAGGACTGTGGGTGTTGTATTGTGGGGGTGGCCATCAGTTATGGGGGAGAGGCAATGTCTGTGCATAATGACCCAACTATGGCTCACAATTTTTCTGCCCCCTCTTCCATGAATTTCCCTGAGCCATGTTGGGTTCATTTTAGGTCTTTTTCAGTGACAGGAGGTCCTGGGAGTCTCTGTGTTTCTGGATAGCAGATTTGGTAGGAGTTGAGTGTTCTCTGTATCTATCTCCTTTACCCTCATGCTGATACCAGGTTCACCGAGAAAGCAGCTCTTGCTCTTTACCCCACTAACTCTATGGCTTCAGCTGGTGCCCTGGTGGGGTGTGATGGGCTGATTCTCTCCCTAGGTTCTGCATCCATCTGAAAAAGAAGCAAATTCTTCAAGGAAGAGTGAGGTCAGTGCAAGATACATGGATACCCATTATTATTTTAGAGAGAATTTAATAAGTGTAGGCCCTCTTGTAGCCCACTATTGATGGGAGATTGATATTAGAGAACAGGCTTATTTTTGGATATGGTTCTGACTTATTTTCCCATTCTAGGCATGGGTTCTGTTCCACTGAATGGATCTTTTAGCCAAATCAAGAGCAGTTGGTTTCTCACCATGGTTGTGTGCCACTATTGCACTTGTGTGAGCATCATGTCAGGTTGGTTGCTGCTGAGTAGCTTATACTATGAATTGCTTAGACAGATGTTAGTCATTTTCCCCCAGTTGCTCATGTAACACCTTCTGACATGAAACAAACTCTCTAAGGATTGACTCTCTTTCAGTTTCCAGCCAGGTCACTCCATGTTCCATCCCAACAGCATATGATGTCTTTGGCAGTAGGGTCTTATCATCAAACTTTGGTGGGTCCTCAAGTACTCTGACAGAATTCTGTCTTCTTTTGGGAAACCTGGTCAGTCTGTCTGATCAACAGCTCATTGTGGATGCTACCCACATGCTGGTACTGGGAGTAACAGGTCAATGCCAAGGGAGAAGAAAGAAGTCAAATGTAGGTAATATAAAAGAGAAAAGAGAGAGGGAGAGAGAAACAGGAGAAGATTGAGGATAGTCTTTATCATACTCTCTCCAGGCCCCTGTGAATCAGGGATTCTCTCTAAGCACTTGACAAAGGTTCAACTTTTTAGTATGTCCTTCAGGATATAGGATTTTATGGTACCATTTCCGTTTGGGTCCAGTTTTTTGTCCCCCTCCACCCTCCCTTCCTGCCCCACCATCCCTATTGTCCAGTCTTCAAGATTCTTATTAGGTATGTCAGCATACCTAATGCAGGTTAGGAGGCACAGATGAGTGAGACCATGTGATGATTATCTTTCTGTGATTGTGTGAGTTCACTGAGAATTATCTGTTCTAAGTTTGACCATTTTTCTTCAAATTTTATTGTGTCATTTTTCCTTACGGCTGCATAGAATTTCATTGTGTAGATTTACCACATCTTAGTTATCCATTCGTTGAATTATGGACATCTAGGTTGATTCCAGCTCTTAGATACTATGAATTGGGCAGCTATAAACATGGTTGAACAAATATCTCTGAGCTGAGATTTGGAGCTTTTAGGGCAAATGTCCAGTAAGGGAATAACTGGGTCTGTTGGGACCTCTATAGTCGTCCTTTTTAGGAGTCTCCATATTGCTTTCCATAGTGGTACCAGCTTCCATTCCCACCAACAGTGGATGAGGGCTCCTTTTGCTCTACAACCTCACCAGCATTTGTTTTCATTAGATTTTTTTAACTGTTTGCTATCATTGCTGGGGTAAGGTGGAATCTCACAGCGGTTTTAATTTGCATTTCTCTGCTGATTAGGAATGTTGAACATTTTCTTATGTGTGTGTTTTCCATTTGCATTTCTTCCTCTGAGAATTTCCTGTTCAGTTCTCTGCCCCATTTTGTTAGTGGGTTGTTTGACTTTTTATTGTTTAGGTTTTTGAGTTCTTTGTAGATTCTAGAAATTAGGCCTCTGTCCGATGTGTAACCAGCAAAAATTTTCTCTCATTCTGTGGGTAATCTATTGGCTCTGCTTATTGTATGTTTGTCTGTGAAGAAAGCTTTTCAGCTTCCTGAGATTCCAATGGTTGAGTGATTGTTTAATTTCCTGAGCTACTGGGGTTTTGTTCAAGAACTCTTTTCCCACTCCTATATCATGGACAGGTCCTCCTATTTTTATTTCCAGTAGTAGCAGAGCTTACAGTCTTATATTGAGGTCTTTGATACATTTGGACTTGATTTTTGTGCATGGCAAAATTTGTGGATTGAGTTTCATTTTTCTGCATATGGTTATCCAGTTTGTCCAGCATCATTTGTTGAAGATGCTGTCTTTTTTCCAATCTATGTTATTAGAGCCTTTGTCAAATATCAAGTAGCTGTAGTTACTTGACCCAAAGTAAGGGTCCTCAATTCTGTTCCATTGGTCTATGTTTTTGTTTTTATGCCAGTTCCATGTTGTTTTTATTGCTATGGCTTTGTAATACAGCTTTAGATCAGGTATGGTGATGCCTCCAGAGGTGTTTCTTTGGTTGAGGATATGCAAGGCCTTCTGCCATTCCATATGAATTTTGAGATCATTTTTTCTATCTCTGTGAAGAAAGATGTTGGGATTTTTATTGGTATTTCATTAAATATATATATTGCTTTTGGTAAGACTGCCATTTTCACTATGTTCAGTTTCCTTCTTGAAAAACAACCCAGATGATAGCCAACAAACAGAGCATTTCACAGTTCTCCCTAAGATCCACCAGATAACAACCTGAATATGCAATGTTCTTCCCAAAGGCTTTTAGAAGCTCTTAATTTTATTACATCCTAGGCAAGTGAATAAACAAAACTCTGAAAGTGTTGATTTGGATGAAGGAAAATAATCAGGACCTGGTAGGAAGCTACAGTCCTGATTTTCTGGGTTTTGTATTTAGAAAGGCTGCAAGCAAAGCTTAGGTGCTCAATGTTCACTTTAGTTATAGGGTCAGTTACAGGCCTGAGCACAGAGGTTTCTTCTATACTTCCTGGGAGCCAGCACTAGAATAATCCAAATGCCCAGTAGAAGGAAGACTTGCATGGGTCTTCTGAGTCTGGGTTTCAGGATATGTTTTTGGACAGAAGATCATATATAGTTTCAACCTTGTCATTCTGTCTTCCTCAATTGACCACCTTCCAGCCTTGAGGCAATATGCCAAGGCTGTGATCAAAACCTACATCAGGGATATCATTGTTGCATGCTCTGAGCAGCCATCAGCAGACTACCCCTGGGAAATGGGCTTTGTCACTGCCCTCTAACTAAACACGAAACAGCTATCACAGCTTTTCTCTGGGAACATGTACTCCAGCCTCATCCTGCTGACCTTGCAAAAGGCTCACTGTTGCTGGCCTTTTCCAACTTCCTTAACTTGGGAACTTCCACATCTTGACTGTTCTTCTTGGAGTACTTTAACGCCTTTCTCTTAACAACCACCACTTATTTTATCTGACAAATCATTTTTTTAATGAACTTTTTATGAATAAATGTATGCCTGTTTCTAGCTTTTGTTGTTGAAATGCCTGATCATGATGACTCATTTACTTAGCCTATCTTTGTTTTTCTGATTACTTATTACAGATGCTATAAAAACTCATCCTGTGTAACAAATTTGGCTTTGAATTATTTTCCTGATCTTTATGTTAATTAAAAGGCAGTGAAAATTCTGGTAAGTAAGCACAGTTTTAATTAATTAATTAATTTATTTATTATTTATTAGAGACAGAGAGAAGGAAAAATAGAAAATAAGAATGGGCATGCCAGGACCTTTAGCCACTGCAATGAACTCCAAATGCATGCACTGTCATGTGCATATGGTTTACATGGGACCTGGAGAATCGAACTGGGTTCCTTAGGCTTCACAGGCATGCACCTCAAATGCTAAGCCATCTCTCCAGCCCAGTAAGCACATTTTGATGTTTAGAAATATGCTTCTAAGTTCTAAAACAATAGCAAAAGACATATCTTTATAACAATTGGCTTCTCATAATTCATTTAATCTGTTACCATTTGTATATTCTGTTAAACAGTATAAATGATATGGAAATACATGCACACAGGATTCTTCCTAGCATATTTACATATGTATATATATGTATATTTAACCATTTTATTGGGTTAATGTATCTGTAGTTTTCATCTATTATTTGAAATTTATTTATTTAGACTACATTCAAAGATATTTATTTATATTCCATCATCATATTCATATATAAATATAACTGTTTGGGATTCCTGTTCTCATCTTACTCATTCTATTTTAGTACTAGTAGCATTTCGTTTTGGTCATTTAAGATTGCTCTGCTTTATCTTTTGTATTATATTCAACTTTATTTTAATATCTTTTATGAATTTTTAAATTAGTGTATAATGTCTCATTATTATATTTTCATACATATCATTGCTCCATTTTTTAATTTTCAAAATATTTTTACTTTTTTATTTGTGTGTAGCAGAGAGCAAGAAAGAGAGAAAGAGAAGGGTGCACCAGGGTGTCTTGCTGCTGCCAATGAGCTCCGTATGCATGCCCCACATTGTATATCTGGCTTTATGTGTGTATTGAGGAATTGAACCCCAGGCTGGCAGGCTTTGCAAGCAAGCACGTTTAACCATTGCTCCTGCCCTCCATTTAATTTATGATAGCACTACTCTTACTTCCACGTCTCTCTTTCTTATAATACTTCTCGCACATTCCATGTGAACATAAAATCATGAAGTCAATTTCCAAGATGGAATTTGTTGAAAGTCTGTTATATTTGGAATAAAATGGAATAGCTGATGTCCAGAAATACATAAATTTGGTCAAGTCTGAAGTTTGTTTCTTAATTTAAAGGAAAAAAAAGTACATCTGGAGAGATGTTTCAGCAGTTAAGATGCTTGTTTGTAAAGTCTAACAGCCCGGGTACAATTCCCCAGTACGCATGTAAAGTCAGATGCACAAAGTGGCACACATGTCTGGAGTTCATTTGCAGTGGTAGGAGCCCCTAACACAACTGTTCTCTCAATATCTATCTCTCACTCACTCTCTCTCACTCTTTCTCTCTCTCCTTGCAAAAATAATTAAATAAATAAAATAACTTTTAAAAACAGGCTAGTTCCACTTGTATAAAATATGAAAATTATTTTAAAATGTGTGTTTTCCTCAATTTAATTTCTTAACATTTCAACTTAACTGCATGAAACTATTTTACAATTTTGTTTCATTGGAAGTGGGACATATTCACCTTAAAATTCTAATGTTGTTATTGGCTATTCAAAAACCCATAATTTTTTTGGATTTGAATTTAACTTATTGTGATATCAAATATCTGAACCATTTATCTCCAATTACTTTAGGATTGATTGGTAAATGTGACCTTCACTATTTTCTCCTTTAACATCATTTTCTTGGAGATAGAATATGATCAACTATACTAATGTATCAAGCATGCATCTTTTAATTGACATCTTTTATAAATATAAACAATAGACAATGATCATAATTTTTTCTCACCACACTCTATTTCCCCCCAAACCCCCCTCTATTGAATCTCTTCATTTTTTCCAACTGGTGTCTCATCTATTTTTATATTATTGGGTGTTGCTTTCCTCTTATTATGCAGAACTTGCATAGGTAGCATCAGCCACTGTGAAGTGATGAATACTATGACCTCTTTCTGTCTTCCTTTGGCTCTTACATTCTTTTTGTCACCTCTTTTACAATGGTCCCTGGGCCTTGAAGGGTGTGATAGAAATGTCTTACTCAGTGGTGAATACACCATTGTCCTTTCTTCTGAGCACTTTGGTGAGTTTTCAGTCACCCCAGTGGATAGCACCATCTGAAAAGAGGAGCCTCTCTAACCAAAACTAAAAGTAACATTAATATATGGGCATAAATCCATAAAAGGAGTTAGAAGGCATAATATATCCAGTTAGTCAGAAAATAGTAGTAGTTTCCCTCCTAGGGCTTATGACCTCTTCAACCATAGGCTTTTCACTAAGGTTTCAGTATGATGAAGGAATTCCCACCTGTGGAGCAGGCCTCAAGTCCAATCAGAGAGCAGTGATTTCCCCCATAACAGGCATGCCACCATTAAACCAGTTGGTACATCTGACCTGGCTATCCAGCCATAAAGTTTGCAGGGTCCATGCCAATTAAAATCATTGATGAATTTTGTCCACAAGCTGCATAGATCTTTTTTGCAGCATCCTGATAGCAAGTCAACAGGGAGCAGGCTTCCAGCTCAGCCCCTAGCCTGATTTCTCAGTGAACTGCAGTCCAAGCATATAGAGTTCTCAGAAATAGGGTCTTACCATCTAGTTCTGGTGGAGAACCAACAGCCTTGGCAACACACTATAATATTCTGAGACATTAGTGGCCTCCCTTGACCAACAGATCGCTGGAAGATATTCCACCCTTGGCACTGAAATTTTTCTAATAACAGTCTATAGCTTCAGGAGATATTATTCACTTCTATAAGAGAATTCTGTCCAAACCCTCTCTTTTTAGACATATGTATTATTAGCTAGCAAAGAAATAATTTCCATATGACTTACTCATAAATCTTAAATTTTTATTAAACAACCTCTCATCCTTTCCTGTCCTCCATCCTCTCCTTTCTAGAATTTAAATCATCTTTTTTCTTACTTTTATCAAAATCTGAGAGATATTTGCTAAAAATCCCAATTATTGCTGGGCGTGGTGGCGCACGCCTTTAATCCCAGCACTCGGGAGGCAGAGGTAGGAGGATCGCCATGAGTTCAAGGCCACCCTGAGACTACAGAGTTAATTCCAGGTCAGCCTGGACCAGAGTGAAACCCTACCTCAAAAAAACCAAAAAAAAAAAAAAAAATCCCAATTATTGTTCAAATTTTCTAATAAAAATTTTTAATCATTTATGTATTATTTGGTTTTAAGGATTTCTGACAATATATAATCATTAGAAATTAATCATTTTTGTAATATTTAAGAATTTTCTAGCTTTCATTTCTGGACTTCATTTCAAGGACTTAGACAATCTACTTATTTAATTGTAATGTGGTTGGAGAAACAGTGGACTTCAGTACACTAAACAAGTTATTTTTTTTAATAATTTTTTTGTTCATTTTTTTTTTAATTTGAGAGTGACAGACAGAGAGAGAAAGAGGCAGATAGAGAGGGAATGGGAATGCCAGGGCCTCCAGCCACTGCAAACAAACTCCAGACACATACGCCCCCTTGTGCATCTGGCGAATGTTGGTCCTGGGGACTCAAACCTCTAACCCGGATCCTCAGGCTTCACAGGCAAGCACTTAACTGCTAAGCCATCTCTCCAGCCCCAAACAAGTTATTTTTTGTGTGTGTTTCTAAATTCAAAAGGAGGAGAAAGGCACCATTTATCATATAAATAAAGTGATGCAAATACACAAAATTAAAAAAATACTCAGGTTAAGAAAGGCTTGGTACAAAGGCATTGTTGCATTTATGCAAGTGTTAACAAAAATATTGGTGAAGATTTATGGCACTGTGGAAAAATACATATGCTATCTTGTTATGAGCAATTCTATCACACAGAATTGCGTATCCAGATTGATTAATAACTGTGAGAGGAGACCATGGCTTTGTTTCAGATAAATGATATTAATGTGCACCCAAATTCATAAAAGAAAACCTACTGTCAACAAAACAGAAACAACCACCAACACCATTACACTTGGGGACTTCAAAACTCCACTATCAGCAATAGATAGATCATCCAAACAGAAAATCAACAGAGATAAGAAAGCTCAACAACACCATAGATCAATTAGATCTAATGGACATCTACAGAACTTTCACTCAAAATCTACAGACTACACATTCTTCTCAGCAGCCCACAGAACATTCTCTAAAATAGATAATAGGGCTGGAGAAATGGCTTAGCAGTTAAGTGCTTGCCTGTGAAGCCTAAGGACCCTGGATTGAGGCTTGATTCCCCAGGACCCACTTTAGCCAGATGCACAAGGGGGCGCACACTTCTGGAGTTCGTTTGGAGTGGCTGGAAGCCCTGATGCACCCATTACCTCTCTATCTGTCTCTTTCTCTCCCTCTCTCTGTCAATCTCAAATAAATAAATAAAATTGAACAAGAATATTTTAAAAAATAAAATAGATCATATACTGGACCATAAGGTCTGCCTCCACATATTTATGAAGATAGACATAATTTCCTGCATGATATCAGATCACAATGATGTATTACTAGAAATTAACAGCAAAAGATGTGCCAGAAATCCCACCAGCTTTTGGAAACTGAACAACACATTCTTAAACAATAAATGGGTAGTCAATGAAATACAAAATGAAATTGTAAAATTTCTAGAATTGAGTGACAATGAGAACACATTATACCAAAACTTATGGGACACAATGAAGACAGTCCTTAGAAGAAAATTCATAGCACTAAATGCCTTCATAACAAAGAAAGAGAGATCCCAAATCAATAACCTAACCATCCACCTAAAGGCATTAGAGAAACAAGAAGAATCCAACCCAAAGAGCTCTGGACAGAAAGAAATAATTAAGATCGAAGCAAAAATTAATGAATTAAAAACTAAGAAAACAATTAAGAAAATTGATGAAATAAAGAGCTTGTTCTTTGAAAAAATAAACAAGATTGATAAACCCTTGGCCAATTTGATCAAGTGAAAACAAAACAGACATTGCAAATAAAAAAAATAAGAAATGAAAAAGGAGAGACACAACATACATAAGTGAAATTTGGAGAATCATCAGGATTTATTTCAAACCTCTATTCCACAAAACTGGATATTATGGAGGAAATGGATGGATTCCTGGACACATACCATGTACCAAACCTAAACATAGCAGATGAATCTCCTAAACAAACCTATCACATCCATGGAGATTGAAAAGGTAATCAAAAACCTCCCCAAAATGAAGAGTCCAGGACCAGATGGCTTTTCAGGTGAATTCTATCAAACCTTCATGGAAGAACTGAAACTAATTTTTCTCAAACTGTGCCACATAATCAGATACAAGGGAAAGATCCCCAACTCCTTTTATGAAGCTAGCATCTCCCTAATTCCAAAACAGGCAGAGATGCCACAAGAAAAAAAAACAAACAAACAAACTATAGGCCTATTTCCCTGATGAACTTAGATGCAAAGACACTGAACAAAATCCTCACAAACTGAATTCCATAACACATTAAAAGCATTATCCACCTTGATCAAGTAGGTTTTATCCCAAGAACACAGGGGTGGTTCAATATGGAAATCTGTCAATGTAAGACACCACGTAAATAAGCTTAAACACAAAAACCACATGATCATTTCAATAGATGCGGAACAGGCCTTTGACAAAATACAACATCACTTCATGATCAAAACATTGGAGAGAATAGGCATGGACAGTTTATATCTCAACATAATAAAGACTATATATAAAGCTCCTAAAGCCCAAATAATACTTAATTTAGAGAGACTGAAGGAATTCCCATTGAGATCTGGAACAAGACAGGGGTGTCACCTATGCTGTTCAATATAGTGTTGGAAGTCCTAGCTCAAGCAATAATACAGGAGAAACAAATAAAATGGATACAAATTGGAAAGGAAGAAGTTAAATTAGCACTATTCACACATGAATTGATTCTATACATAAGTGACCCAAGAACCTCCATCACAAAATTCTTTTTTTTTTTTTTTGGTTTTTCGAGGTAGGGTCTCACTCTAGCCCAGGCTGACCTGGAATTCACTATGGAGTCTCAGGGTGGCCTCAAACTCACAGCGATCCTCCTACCTCTGCCTTCCAAGTGCTGGGATTAAAGGCATGCGCCACCACTCCCGACTTCATCACAAAATTCTTAAAGGTGATTAATTCCTTCATGAAAGTAGTAGGATACAAAATCAATGCACAAAATCAGTAGCCTTTCTATATGCAAAAGACAAACATGCAGAGAAAGAAATACATGACATTGTCCAATTTTTAATAGCAGCAACAACAACAAAAATACCTTGGAATAATATTAACCAATGATGTGAAAGACTTGTGTAATGAAAACATTAAAACACTGAAGAAAAAAATTGAGGAGGACTTGAAAAAATAGAAAGGCATCCCATGTTTCTGGATAGGAAGAATTGTGAAAATGGCAATCATACCAAAAGCGACATACAGATTTAATGCAATACCAATAAAATTCCCAACATTTTTCTTCACAGAGACAGATAAAATGGTCTCAAAATTCATATAGAATATCAGAAGGCCTCAGATATCCAAGCACATCCTCAGCAAAATAAATACCTCTGAAGGTATCATCATACTTGATCTAAAGCTATTTTACAAAGCCATAGTAACAAAAACATGGTACTGGCATAAAAACATTGTAGACCAATGGAATAGAATAGAGGACCAAGACTTTGGGTCAAGTAACTATAGGTACTTCATATTTGACAAAGGCCCTAACAATGTAGACTGGAAAAAATATAGCATCGTCAACAAGTGGTGCTGGACAAACTGGATAATCATATGCAGGAAAATGAAATTCGATCCACAAATCTCACCATGCACAAAAATCAAGTCCAAATAGATCAAAACCTCAGTATAAGACTGGAAACTGCTACTACTGGAGGGAAAAATAGGAGGAACTTTCCAAGATGAAGAAGTGGGAAAAGACTTCTTGAACAAAACCCAAGTAGCTCAGGAATTTAAACAATCACTCAATCATTAGGATCTGATGAAGCTGAAAAGTTTTTTTCACAAACATACAATAAGTGGAGCCAGAAGCCAAACATGGTGGTGCATGCCTTTAATCCCAGCACTTGGGAGGCAGGGAGGTAGGAGGATCACCATGAGTTCAAGGCCACCCTGAGACTATATAGTGAATTCCAGGTCAGCCTGAGCTAGAAAGAGACCCTATCTTGAGGAACCAAAGGAAACAAAAAAGCAGAGCCAATAGATTACCAACAGAATGGGAGAAAAATTTGACCATCTATACAACTGATGGAAGCCTAATTTCTAGAATCTACAAAGAGCTCAAAAACCTAAACAATAAAAAGTCAAACAACCCACTCACAAAATGGGGCAGAGAACTGAACAGGGAGTTTCCAGAGGAAGAAATACAAATGGCAACCACACACTTAAGAAAATGTTCAACATCCCTAACCGTCAGGGAAATGCAAATTAAAACAACTATGAGATTCCACCTTACCCCAGTAAGGATAGCAAACAGTTAAAAAAAAAAAAAATCAAATGAAAACAAATGCTGGTGAGGATGTGGAGAAATAGGAACCCTCATTTACTGTTGGCAGGAATGTAAGCTGGTACAACCACTATGGAAAGCTATATAGAGCCTCCTAATAAGGTTGACTATAGAGTTACCAATAGACCCAGTTATTCCCTTACTGGGCATTTACCCTAAAAGCTCCATGCCTCAGTTCAGAGGGATTTGCTCAAGTGCTCAACCATATTCATAGCTGATGAATTCATAATAGCTAAAAGTTGGAATCAACCCAGATGTCCATCATTAGACAAATGGATAACCAAGATGTGGTATATCTACACAATGGAATTCTATACAGCAGTAAGGAAAAATGACAATGAAATTTGAAGAAAAGTGGTCGAAGTTGGAACAGATCATTCTCAGCAAACTCACCCAATCACAGAAAGAAAATCGTCGCATGGTCTCACTCATATGTGGCTCCTAACCTGAATCTGCCCGAGATGCTGGCATACCTGATAGGCATCTTGAAGACCAGACAAAAGGGAGAGTGGTGTGGGAGGGGAGGGTAAAGATGTGGGGGACAAAAAACTGGACCTAAATGGAACCAGTACCATAAAATCCTATATCCTGAAAAATAGACTAAAAGTTTGAACCTTCACCAGGTCCTTAGAGGGAATACCTGAATCAAGGGGCCCTGGAGAGTGCATGATGAAGGCTAACCTTAATATTCTCCTGTTTCTCTTTCTCTCTCTCCTCTCTTTCTATTTTATATTACTTGTCTTTTTCTTCCTCATTTTCCCTTGGCTCTGGCCTGTAACTCCCAGTACCCGGATGTGGTTAACATCCACAATGAGCTGTTGATCAGATTTCCCAAAATAAGAAAGATTTCTGTCAGAGTACTTGATTACCCACCAAAGGTTAATGGTAAAACCCTACTGCCAAAGACCATAAGCTGTTGATATGGAACATGGAGAGACCTGGCTGGAGTTTGGAAGAGTTAGTCCCCAGACAGTTAGCTTGTCTAGTGCCAGAAGGTGCTATATGAGCAACTTGGGGGCAAATGGCCAATAACTGTCCAAGCAACTCATGGTCTAAGCTACTCAGCATCAAACAACCTGAAGTGATGCTCACCCAAGTGCAATAGTGGCACACAGCCATAGTGGGTAATCAGCTGCTCTTGAATTGGCTAACAGATCCACTCAGTGGAACAGAACCCATAGCTGGAACTGGGAAACAAGTCAGAACCATATCCAAAAAGTGAGTTCATTCTCCAATATCAACTGCCCACCTCTTGGACTACAAGAGGGCCTATACCTAGTAAATTCTATCTAAAATAGTAATGGTTATTCTATTTATTCAGTGCTGACTTCACTCTCTATAGGAGAATCTGCTTCTCTTTTTCAGATGGATGTAGAACTGAGGATAAAACCAGCTCATCACACCTCACCAGGGCTCCAGCTGAAACCATATTGTAATTGGGGAAATGAGCAAGAGTGCTGCTGTCTTGGTGATCCTGGTACCAGTCCAAGGGTGAAGGAGATAGACACAGAGAACACTCAACTTCTACCAAACCAGAGATCCAGAGACATAGAGGCTCCCAAGACCCTATCACTGAAGTAGACCTAAAATGAACCCAACATGGCTCAGGGAAATTCACAGAAAAGGGGGCGGAAAGAGTGTTGGAGCCAAAGTTGGGACAGTATGCACAGAGACATTGCCCCTTCCCCATAACTGATGGCTTCCCCACAATGCATGACCCGCATTCCCAATGATGAGGGTCCCTTCAGAGAGGGGAGGACAGAAAGGAGGCTAACAATGGTACCCACGTGGCTGTTCACACACTGAGTATGTACATAACTAATAAAGAGAAAACTAAATTAAATTAAATTAAAATCCTTTACCCAGAATGTCTTGAAAAATATAGGGCTAAATGTGTCTTTTCTCATTAAATTTTTTTTTTTTTTGCTCACTTCCCTTTATAGTCTGTATGTGGCTAGGTTATTTTGGGTTTTCTGGGTTGTTGTTTGCTGTTCCTGTTGTTGTGATTTTGTTGAGATAGGGTCTCACTCTAGCCCAGGCTGACCTGGAATTACTCAGTAGTCCCAGGCTAGCCTTAAAGTCATGGTGATCCTCCTACTTCTGCCTCCCCAGTGCTGGGATTAAAGGTGTGCACCACCATGGCAGGCTTTTGGCCAGGGTTATTTGTTTTGGCAATATTTCATCTTTTCTCAGTTCCAGTTCCACACTTACAAAACACAAAAAATTATCTCCCAAAAGCCCTGTGAACAGTTATACCAGAGAGAATTATGTTTGCAGGTCCTGCAGTTAATCTGAATACACGCACTGTTTCTAAACACTATTGCAGTAACGTGGGGTGTATATGAGGGAAGGGAAAAAACAAGACTTGTTTCTCATTTTTAAGGGTGTCAGATTCCAGATTTCCAGAATCAATTTGTGTTGAAATCCATTTGGGTTGAATTTTGGGCACCTTTTAATGCTCTCAGCGGTGGGGTGGAAAAATTTGCCTTTAAAAAAAAAAAAATGAATGTGGATCTTGAGACAAGTTCCTTTTTGTAGAAATTTGGTGATCACCACATTTTTCCAAGCCATTCTTGAGTCATCTCTGTCCCATTCAGCTTAGTTGAAATGTCTTAGTGTCCTGCTCATGTATGTTACATGTCAGGGACAAGTGTACTTTGCCCCAGCAGCTATCGCCATTTTCTCTTACTACAGCACCCCAGAGGCCTATAAAGCCAGCCTCCCAGGCACAATGTTTCCTTGCTTTCACTGTGACTACAGAAGGAGCCCTCTGAGAAGACTGCAGAACCAAAGCTGTGTGCACTGATTCATATAAACTCAATCCCTCCTTCCAACCTGCAAGCATGTTCTCCTGCCCTTGCTCCCTGAGCAAGAGTGAGGGAAGGAGTGAAAAGTTTCTCCATGACTGCCTCTGCCACGGCAGCTGTGAGGCTGGAAATGAAGGAGGCTCTCTGCTAACCTTGGTTCCTGGGGAAAGTGGGGAAGGCTGAGTTATAGTGGTCTGCAGCACCTCATTTCTGAAAGAACAGGGTAAACCTTCATTAGTACTGAGAATAATAATATACCTTGAAATTGTAAGGAAATTATGTATATGTTGCACTTTTTTCTAGACTAATCTCTTTGCTTCGAAAGTTTTGAAATTAAAATACAAATATTAAAATTAGTATTAAACATCTATCATGCCACTTCTATAAATTTTTCAAATATTTTATTCATTTATTTTATTTGCAAACTGACAGAGAAAGAGGGAGAGAGAGAGAGAAATGGGTGTACTATGGCCTCTAGCCACTGAAAACAAACTCCAGATACATGCATCACTTTGTGCATCTGGCTCTATGTGGGTACTGGGGAATCACATCCGTGTTGCAAATGCCTTAAGCACTGAGCGATCTGTCCAGCCTGATTCTGTAAATTTTATAACAATATGTTCTTTCTTATAGCTCTGTAGCCTGTTAACGTCTCTTACAGTACACAGATATGTGTGTGTTTCTTCTTGTTTGACCCTCTGTTCTCATCTTTTGTCTATGATCCATTTTCTCTGTGATCCAGTCTATCCCCTGGAAAGACAATGAGTGATCTTTTCCAGAGCAAATTTCATGCCCATAAATTATGAATCTCAGGGCACTGCATACTCCAGAACAGCAGGGAGGGCAGCTTTCAGTCAGAGAAATACTTTATATTAGCCAAGCATTAGATGTCTCCATCTCAAACATTTTGAAAGCAGTTGAAGACAAACTTCCTGAAAATACATTGTTTGTATTTTCCAATAGTTTAACTATGTTTCCTTTTCTCTCCTACCCCCACGTTTGGGCAGCATGAATGCTGAAATGCCAAGACCTAGGACATGTGCACTGAGTGACCAGTAGATGTCGTTCTACAGTACCTTCAGGGTGAGTGCTGCTGGCAGAGCTGCAGCTGGCTTGGGAGAGTTAATCTTATCGTTAAGGGCAGCAATAACATAAGCCCCCATATCCACCCACTGAAATTCCTTGACACATCTTGGAACTCAGGGTCAGTGTGGACTCAAAGTGGGCACATATGACCAATTTTGAAGACCACATACATGCACAAACACCTTCCTCTATAAACCTCTATACCCACTTCATATGTACAAAGCACAAAGACTGATCTTGGACAGCATCCTAAACTGCTCAGTGTCTTCCGCTGTGTCTGCATGATGCAGACAGCTTAATGCAGAGCAGCACTCTCATGTGCAAAATGGATGAGTGAGAAATGTGCACCAAACTCTAAAGACAGCGCTGGCACAGCATAAGGAAACGTTTCTACCTTATATAGTTTACCCTCTTTCCCAGTTCATACAAAACTTGAGATTGGCCCTCAAGATCAATCAAATGACTTTCTGATATCAATCGTGCTAAATAAAGCAATAAGAAAAGGAATGTATTATACAAAATTCACATCTATGCTCTGTATCTCTATAATATTCTATATTATGTATATAAATTCACATATATATAGAATGCTAAATGATGTGCCATCTTTCTGTTTTATGTACACACACACACACACACACACACACACACACACACACGGTGCCACCATGTGTGACTGCAAGGGCACTGTCCATCTGGATAGAGTGAGACATAGGCAGGATATACTACTCAGTTTCATCTGAGGTTCAAGGACAATAGATAATGACAGTCATGACAAGGGCAGGATGAGACATGGGGGAAGAGTCTGCCCCTGAGATGCAGCGTGAATTAGAATTGAGAACTTTTTTTTTTTTCCTGAGAGGAATATGTTATTTTCAGTATTGTTTAGAATTGTCTACATGTGCATGTTAAAAGGCAGGTGACTAGCTTTAAAGTTTTGACGGACAATGCTTCTCCTTACTACCTGCATCTTGAGGGACTATTCCTATCAGCTGTTCTTGGCAGGCTGAGGAGATGACAATAGTTCCCAATTTGCAAGAATGAAACACCACCAAATGAAACAGAAATTACAAAAAGAAATAGCCAAAATATGATTTTCCACCTGCCTATAAAATAAATTTAAGAGACCATGGGATTAAGACTGAAGTAAGAGGACTTTGTTCAAAACAGAATGTCAAAAACTCTATTGGAGAATTCACCAGAAGAAAATTGATTCTATGTAGGACTTTCACCTCTTCCCACCATAGGGGAAACCCCACTCTGAGAGACCACCATGGGAGCATGTGTGGAGACTGATATGGATCATTCACAGTTTGTGGAAAATAGTGGCATTCTAAGATACTCTGAGGAAGAAAATGAAACTATGACCAGGGCTTTCTACCCTATGGCCCATGTAATTCTCCATTGCTTCACAACAAGTGGCCATAACTGGAGGGGTTTAAAGCAACATAGACAAGAGGTATGGGAGGCACTAGAGTCAGACACAACTAAGCAAGAGACTTGTGTTAGATGAGCTATACATCTACATGGGAGCTGAGTGAAAGGTGCTTTATCTGAATGAACTTAGAACTTGCTCTCAAAGAATACCAGGGTGTAGAAAAGGAGGCTGGAGATTTCTCTGATATACACCAGAGTCAGGGCATATTGAGAAGCCTGTACAACCAGTTGTAAGAATTATGGAACAGACGGGAACCTAGCCAAACTAGCACTGTGATGGACCCACAAAGGCCCTCAGTACTCACAAGCTTGGATAATAGTGACATCCACCTGGGAAAGAACCAATTAGGGAAGGCATTTTTGCCCACACCCCTACTACCCGCCTTTGATTCTAAGGATCAGACATCTGTCTTCTTATCAAGCTGAAGAGGAGCACTTGAGAAAATAAAATAGCTTTCTCCCCTATAAGGTTCTCATGTCCAGCAAGCTGAAGCAGGTACAATCCATTAGCTGATAGTAACTTGCCTTAGGTTTCAAATAGGAGTGAGGGAAAACTGCCCCACTGAGGTTATCTAGAAAGGACAGTTATGGAAGACAGTAAGGTTTTCTTTACGATTTGTGAGCCCACCTTACTCAAGCACCAGTAACAAAGATTCTGAAATCCCACATGAGACATAGTAACTCAGCTTTCAAAGTTTATGCTTTACCTACAGGTCTAATGATCCTTATTTTGCTTTTTGATGCAAGCATCAAATCTTATAATAGAACTGGATTAAAATCCTATGCAACTTCTGACTTGATACACATATGATATAATATTATTAACATTGGTTAAAAATTTTTAAAGTCTCTTTGTTATTGTTGCTGTTTTGCTTTTTGAGACAAGGCCTTGCAACTCACTGTAATGTAGCCAAGACTGATGTGAGCTCAAAATCCTCCCATCTCAGCTTCCTGAGGGCTGGAAGGACACCTATGAGTCCCATTCCTGACCAAAAAGTCACTTTACTGATATGAAATGTTATCTTTGTGTTTAAATGGTATTCACACAAAATTCCTTCATCCACCAAATTATAATCATATTAAATCTTGTCATTAACTATGTGGTTAAATATTGTAACAGTTATTTCACATTTATTTTCTTAAAATGTAAATTTAATGACTAAAATTCAGACTACATTTGTTTGTAAAATTTCCAGATCTTACAAAAGAGACAGACATCTATATACCAGAGACCTACAGAAAACCAGAGACAGGACTACAAAAATAATTCCCCATATCACATTAAAGTCAAAACACTAGACACGCAAAACAAATAAAGAGTATTAAAATCTGAAAGAAAGAAGGAGCTTGTCACTTATAAAGGAAAGTTCATCAGAATTGCTTCTGATTTTTAAATGGAAACTCTAAAAGCCAGATTATCCACTTGCCCAAGGTCACAGATGTTCCTGGAAGTAGACATGGAATTCCTGAGTAGCACCCAATGCTTCAAATAGAGCCACAGACTTAGTATGAGACTTCCATCACAGTGCCCTTTCCCATCCCCACCCCCAAGTAAGTTTCTAGTGATGAGCTGCTGAGCTGGTAAACCACAGACAGCTTGTTACTTAAAACTACCAATGCTAGGAAATAAGAATAGGAAAGATGAGAAAATTAATGTGGTATACAGAAAATTATCCCAAGATCTTGAGCCAAATAGACCCAGTTCCAGCACCAACCACTTTTGCAAATATGGGGTAATAATTATATTTGCAACCATTTATTAAATATATAATATATTCCAAGCCAAGTGCCTTTTGTTACTATTTCATTCAGTAAAAACCACTTGAACTTATTAGTCCTGAGTTTCAAATATATAAAATGGAATAACATCTAGGTTGCAGGATGTTTACAAAGATTAGAGTTATAATGATCTAGAACCTAGAATTCAGCATAGGGTAACTAAATGTTTATATTGATAATTACTAAACTAATATAAGCTCTCTATAATAAAGGAAAACAGAATAGTATTTGTCCAATATTCTAATAATAAAAAATGAAGATAATAAAGGCATGAGAGGTTTAGCTACAGTCTTGGGAGGTGTGGTATAGGCATGAAGCTTCAGGAAGGAGAGCGATGTGAATGCTTTTAGGACCATGAAGCAAATCCTATCTGAATGATTCATGTCTCAATTGTGTGCCTTCCAAAAATGTTTGCAACGTTTTCCCATCTGCATGCATGTTGTTCACCATGGATGCTTTGTGCCATGTATGCTAGCTTTTCATTGCTTCTTCTGAACCCCACATCTGGTTTTGCTCCTAAATGACAAGGCATGATCTATGGCTATACCACCCTGCATGGTACTGATCTCATGTAAAGCACAACATACCATTAGTCATACACTTCATTGTTTTTCACTCTTGGGTTGCCTAATCAAATTAAAACAGATAATGGCCCCTGCTTCATAAACAAGGCCTTTATCGGTTTTCTCCAGACCTGGAAAATCTCACATTCCACAGACATCCCATACAACCCCCAGGGCCTGGCTATTGTTAAATCAAACTCTCAAGTCTCAATTACAAAACAAAAGGGGGAATCCTTACCCTCACATGACCAACTAAAAAAGGCATTATTTACCCTAAATATTTTAAATTTTTCTAACAACTTATAATGTGTGATGGTTAAAAACCTATTGGGCTCCGGGGGTGGAATGTGGTAATTTAAATAAATGGCCCCCAATATATTCAATTGTTTATTTGCTTGTAGTCTACATTCTACAACCACCTGGCTGGAGTCAGTGTCATTGTGTGGATCTTAAGGTGTGATGGTGGGTTTCAGATTTCAATCTAAAGATATGCAAAGTGGGCCTAGCAGGAGTTCCTGAAGTGTGCTGTGGCTTTTGGCTTTAGGCTTGTACTTTTAATGTCTAACTGTCCTTACCCTAGATACAGTTTCATCTGTTAGGCGCTCTATATACTAGCATTCAAAGTTAGAACTTGTTTGGAGTGTCATGTAGATTTTCAATGGATTTGTGTTACTTCTAAAAAATATAATGATAGTCAACAGCATTGGGAAAGTGCATTTAAGAGATATTTGACATAATGATAATATTTCCTTGGATTTGATTCAGTTGTATTCAGAGATTTTGTCTTTGCAAAATAATCATCTTACTTTTCATGCAGCTAAAGCGGCTGATGACTTAATATCTGCTTTTAAGTCTGCCTTTCCTGGATGGAATTCTCTCACTTCTTGGATAGAAAGTTTTGCTGCTACAGGTGTTTGTTTGTCTTTTGCTCACTTCATGTCTGCTGCCCATACTCGTTAAATGCCTTTTGAGATCCATTATAGATATCTACGCAAAAGTACATGGGATACAGCTACAGACCCGACTTGAGTCATTAGCTTAAAGCCCCTACAGAGGCTGGTAGTCAAAGACAGGTAAGATTCCTTCAAGTTAGGTCAACCTAAGACATACATGCGTACCCATGTATGTACAGATACATGTTTCTTTGTGTGGATATGTGTGCACATGTTCAAGTGTGTGCCAGTACACATACATGTGTGTTTGCATGCACACAGAGGCAAGGCTACAACCTTGAGTGTTCCACCTTTTTAAATTTTTTATTGCCAGGCATGGTGGCATACACTTTCAATCCCAGCACTCAGGAGGAAGAGGTAGGAGGATCATCATGAGTTAGAGGCCACCCTGAGAATACATAGTGAATTCCAGGTTAGCCTGGGCTAGTGCAGGATCTTACCTTGATAACAAAACAATAAATATTTTGTTTATTTAAGAGAGAGAGAGAAAGAGGATGGTAAAGAGAGAGAGAGAGAGAGAGAGAGAGAGAGAGAGAGAGAGAGAACATGGGCACACCAGGGCCTCTAGCCACTGCAAATAAACTCCAGACACATGTGCTACCTTGTGAATCTGCCCTACATGGGTACTAGAAATTGAACCTAAGTTTTTAGGCTTCACAGGAAAGCATCTTAACTGCTAAATTAACTCCCCAGCCCACCATCTACCTTTTTGAGTAAGGGTCTGTCATTAGCCTGGAAATCACCAAGTAGGCTAGGGCATATGGGCAGTGAGCCACAGGGATCCACCTGCCTCTGCCTCCCCAGCTCTGAGGTCACAAGCACCAACTGTCACCTCTTTTGTAATGTGGATTCTGAGGATCACACTCAGGTCCTCATGCTTACAGAGAAAACATTTACTGACTTAGTCCCCTCTCCAGCCCTGGAAAAATCACAATTACTCCTAAAATGCAATAATAAATATAAGTTGTGCTATAAATGTTTTTCTCTGTTTGATATAAGTTGAAATTGGTCCCCACTTGATAAGTTTCTATTGCAAATTTGCCTAACTAGACTGTTGTCCATATTACTTTTCCCCAGGTACTTTTCAAAGAAACAAGTCATATGTCAAAATGTTTTATTTATTTATATGGTCATATTTATATGGTCATGCCAAGTTTTCTAGTCTACTTATCCTTCAAGGAAATAAAAGAGATAAATTGTAGAGTACTTTTTCTTAGAGTAGATCTACTGGCTCCTCATAGGTTTTGTTCCTATTTAATATAGAAAATGATAGCATATTTTATACTATTTACAATTCAATATGTATATCCAAATAATCTCTTTTGTGTATTTAAAACATGTTCTAGAATTGTCCCTCACGTTTGTTTTGACAATCCAAATCCTGTGTGGCCTGATGATTTCAAGTTTGGGGGCCATTTTGCTTTTGGCTTCTGACTCCTCCCATTTTGACTGAGGAGCTTCCACCACCACTTTGAAGACTTGGTACCCACTTGGAGGAGACCTGTGTGTGATTAGAGTGGGGTCTCAAAGAGGGGGAGGAGCATGCTGTATATATGCTTACTTGGAGCTTAGTTATAGAGCCACTCTGTCTTCAAGAGGAAAGCAAGCAAGAGAAGCACTCAACTTTCCCTTTTGTCATCCCATATCCTGTCCCTGTCATTCAAGAGTAACAGTGGAGTGTCTACCTTGTTCTGTGTGTGAAGGGATTGGTTGCAGCAGGAGGCAAGAGCATAAGGCGATACAGTGGGTATATCTGCACAGTTCTTGTCTGGCATTACAGCACACATTGTAAAGAAGCATGGAGAGATAGATTAGCAAGGAGAGCACTGCATTAATTCACATGATGTGATATTAACTTGAAAAAGGATGTTGACAGTAGAAGCAATAAGAAGTAATTGGGTTCGACATGTACTATGAAAATGTGAAAGCTTTTTTTTTTTTTACTTTCCTTTTGGGGGCTTTGAAGAAGACATTGTATTTTTTTTTATTTTAAGAATAATCCATTTGTCAGGCAGTGAGTGAGAAGACCAATTTCAAATGATATGGGACCATGAGTAGATGCCACAGATTTTTAGACATTTTGATTTGTGGCTTCTTGACATCTAATGGCTCATGAACAAGGACCCTAGTGGTTACTTTGCTTGGAGTTTCTAGGCCAGACCTAAACTTTCCACAGATGATGTGTTCTTACAAAGGAAGAGTGGGGCACTTTCATGGAAGATGAATTTTGCTGAGGAATCACTTCTGTATGGACATGGCCCATGCATGGACACAAATTGCGTCAACCTACAGGAAGACCCTACTCTTTACTGTTTTTGCCTTGCCCCATTAGCTTCTTTCCTGGATGCTTGTGTTGGATGCCATCATTCTATCCCTTTATTTGTTAAGTCATTGGTCTGCCTCAACCTCCTCTCTCTCAACACCACAATTTAGTAATACTCACCTCCTCCCTCCCTGTGTGCATCTTTTCTCTAGGCCTATAGTTGCTACAGTAAAATAATCCAACACTTCTGAGCCTCTGTCCATTCTTCAAAGTCAGTGTAACTCTCTTGGGTGGACAGAAGGCTTATATAGGAATATGGATACATGGCACCCCTGCATCATTAAGTCTCAAAAATGTCCCAACAGCATTTTTTATTGAGTGGTTGGACACAATATAGTAGCCACATTTTCACTGGACAACAGAACTGACCATTTCTTTCTGTTTTGAACAGTTTGCCTTCGCTGGATCCCTCTCAATTATCCGTGGCAAAATATCAACAAAACCCTTTGTAAGTACAAATACCATCAAACTGAAGCTGACTAGAATGGTCAGAACCTCAAAGTTAATCCTTCTAATTCAAAAATCTCCATTTATACTGGATGAAAATGAAGCTCAGAATGGGTTATGGAGCCCATGCTTTTTTGACTGCCCATTGTCAAGACCAACAGTGTTTTCTTTCTGTACCTGGGTCACTTGATAAGCCACTTATGTGATCAATGCATTCATATTCCACATTTAATAAGAGGAACACTGAAGCCCAGAGGAGAAAGGAGCTTTCTTGTTGAAATACACACATGGGTCAGTCCACGCTGCCTGTTACCAAGTCCAGAACTCTGACTCCCATCTAATGCTGTGGACTCTTCAAAACCGTGTCCCCAGCTCCTGGGCCCATGCTATAGTTTCAGTCATAAGAAACACATGTCTCTCATACAACCCGTGTTCTCATACATGGCTAGCCAGTCACTGTGTCTTCTGGACTTAAGAGGTGGCTTTTCTGTCAGTTACTTCTGTGGTATGAGGCAGGGAATGGGAAAGGTTGCTACTGACAGAAGCAAAGGCTTTAACTACTTCCTCCACCTGCGTCTGCAAGGTTAGGGCCTGGTCATTGTTCTGGCGGGAACGGGTACCGCAAGCACCACAGGCACTGAGTGCACACATCTCCACTTCTTGCCCCGTCACTGATGAAAGTGAAGGCTCACACTTGTCGTGTGCTGCTTATCAGCATCTGTGACCACATGTGATCACTTTCTAGGGTATCCAGCTTCTATAAGTTACCTCCATCTGTTCTCTAAGGCAAAGCCATAGATTAGGTTTCCCAAACAATATCAAATATCATATTCTAGGGGCTCTTCAGGCAACAGTTCTAAACTTACGGGAAAGTCAATGGAAATGTAGGCAGAGGACTACACAGCCCCTCTCAGTCTGTGCCACTGAGTCAAGGCCCAGCTCCCCTCCCCTGAGGTCATGTATTCTCTTATTCAGCACACATTTCCTAATGTGTCAAATGCGAGAAGTAAAACAAATATGAATTCGATACAATCTGTGCCCAGTAGGAGAACCGGGGTTACAGTGGAATCAAACCCAAAGAGGCACCACCTACGGCACAATGGACAGGGGAGAACAGAACTGGGCACTGCGTCTGTGGCCATGAGCAGTCTGACCTGCAGTGCACTCGGCTCTGCTGCTGCTGTGGCCGGCCTCTTCCTCCTCATTTATAGTTTGGTGGGCCTGGAGCCTGCTTCTCAAGGCTGTACTTCAGGGAACTCTGTATCGTCATCGTCTGATCTGAAGTCCCATGATTCAGTAGTTGAAGATAAGGACTGTCTCCTGGCTTATTTCAGTATAGCAGTAAGTACTTTCAGACTGACTATCATGCCCTTCTGTTTCCCCTTTGCAAAATTTCTGCTTACTTTTGGGAATCTCTGGTTTCATTTTTTGGGGGCTAGCTATCTAGACAGAAGAAAAAAAAAGTTACGATTATTTGAGGCCTGTTAGCAGATTACATAATGTGGGGAATGTGTTGCACACAGCAATAAAAGAAAAGAGAATGAAAGGCACAAAAAGAAATGAAGACAATGCAGAGTCTATGCCCTCAGTGATCTTTCTGTGTGTGCATGTGTGTATATAAGCGTATGTGTGTATGTAAGTGCATGTGTGTATATAAGTGTGTGTGTATACAAGTGTATGTGTGTATCTAAGTGTATGTAAGTGCATGTGTGTATATAAGTGTGTGTGTGTATTTAAGTGTATGTGTGTATATAAGTGCATGTGTGTATATAAGTGTATGTGTGTATATAAGTGTATGTGTGTATATAAGTGTATGTGAGTATTTAAGTGCATGTATGTATATAAGTGTATGTGTGTATATAAGTGTATGTGAGTATTTAAGTGCATGTGTGTATATAAGTGCATGTGTGTATATAAGTGTATGTGTGTATATAAGTGTATGTAAGTGCATGTGTGTGTGGAGGCCAGGAGGCAACTTTGGGGTTATTCTTTGGATGCCAGTCATCTTTTTATTTTGAGAAAGGGTTTCTTTTCTTTCTTTCTTTTTTTTTTTTTTTGTTAGAACAACTCAGCAAAATAAAATTCCGATTTATTGTTGGACATTGTTTCATACATACATCAAACAAGCCAAAAAATTAAATAGCAACTTCATAGACAAAAAAGGAAAAAAAGAAACCTTTTATCTTTGGCCTTTGTAACCATCTCATAGAAACCAACTACTTGTAGTACAGCTAGGTGCATACACAAAAAGAGTTACTGAAATGCTCGGAATAAGATTGGGGGTTTTTTGGCTTTTTTTTAACAAGTTTTTTTTTTTTTTTTTTTTTCTCCTTTGAGCTTATAATGAACATGTTCACACCACAAGTAAAGTCAGAAGTAGTTCAGAGAACGTTCTGAAGGTTGGTCTGGTCATCTGTTATCATTAAAAATGGCTGCTCCCTAACAATATGCACAAAAACATAAAATGTAAATAAAAATACAAATAAGTTTTCCTTTTGAAGTACTTTTAAGAAAAAGCCCAGGGCCTTGGGGGTTTTGGCTTTCTCCTGCCCTGCTGCAAATTCTCGCTGTGGTTTTGGTGGTGAAGAGCGTGTGTCATCTGCAGGGGGCGCTGCGCGCGGTTGCCGGGCGACCTGCCTCTACTCGAAGGGGACCGCGTTTAGATTCTGAGTCGGGAAGTGGAGGGGGAACAGGTCACGGGGGTCTTTTGTCAGCAACTTTTCCTTCTTTGCTGTCTAGCCATCCTCATCGGTCTTCTGCTTCTTGGTATCAACATCATCATCCTCATCATCTTCAGCTGCCCGCTTGCCCGTAGCTGCCTCGGCCTCCTCATCTCCATCCTCTTCCTCACCGTTTCCTTCTTCCTTTTCCTCCTCTTCCTCCCCACCTTCTTCTTCATCTACCTCATTGTCAGCCTCCTGTTCCCCATTTTCTCGTTAGCATTCCCACCGGCAGGGGCTTCTCTTCCATTCTCCACCTCCTCCACAACTTCCTCCTTTTCCTTCAAACCCTCGGTGGTGATCTCGGAGCTGGTGCCCGCAGCCGCGTCTGACGTGGTGGGGCGCCGGTGAGCCGGTGCGGCGGGCCAAAGAGAAAGCGAGAGGGAAGGCCGGCGGCAGAGGTGTCCGAGACGGAGCCCGGGAACAATGCAAAGATGGCTTTTCCGAGCAGCCTGTCGAGACAGGGTTTCTTATTGGACTGAAGCTCTCCAAAGAGGCCTGACTGGCTGCCCAGCAAGCTCCAGGGATCCTCCTGCGTTTGCCTCCACAGCGCTGAAATTAGAACTGTACCAGCTGAGAAATGGCTCAGCAGTTAAAGGCATTTGCTTGCAAAGCCTACCAGCCCAAGTTTAATTCCCCAGTACCTATGTAAAACCAGATTACAACGTGGGATATATGATAAATGTCTGGAGTTCATTTGAAGAGGCAAGAGGTCCTGGCGTGCCCATTCTTTCTCTTTCTCTCTCCTCCCCTACTTCTGCTCGCAAACGAATAAATGAAAACAAAAATTTAAAGAAATCTTGCTACCATTAGTTCCAGGGGTTGAACTCAGATCCTTGTTTTTGTGAAGCAAGGACTTTACTGACTGAGCTATCTGCCCTGGCCCCAGTGGTCTTTCTCATATAACAGGTATTTCAAAAGCAATCTGTTTAATTCTCAAAGCATCCCTTTGTTTGCCAGCATGGTTTTCCTACAGGCACAGTACAATTATTAGAACAAGTGTTAATACATATCAAAACAAGCCAAATACCTTATATAATGCCTGAGAGTTAATAGAAATTCTAAGTTTTGGTTCCTTTATATTTCATAAATGATAATATGAATAATCTGAGATAAATATTGGGTCCAAGTGCCAACAATGCAAAAGTTAAGAAACCTGGATAGGCATGGTGGCTGCAAATTGGGAAGTGTTTCAGATAAAATTTGTTTGCATTATGTTTGGTTATGTGAAAGTGTTTATCTTCATGATTTAGTATTTAAAATCATAACAAATGCAAGAATACAGAGAAATATCCCCAAAAGCACATGATGTTCATTATATTTGTTAGAGTACAAGTATAGTATTGGTATGTGTAATATATTTATATTATTATATATTTTGTTGTGTTAGGATAGCTATAAGAACTTGGCCTTTTATATACGATCTAATATATTTGTGTTTACTATGTGCCTATAACCAAGTTGACAAGAGAATAAGTCTTTCATATAATAATGTCCTTTTCCAGGGAAACAGAGGGCTGGAGAGTTCTAGAATTTTGGTTCTACGACTCAGTGATTGAGATTCTGTGATTCAACTAAGTAGAATAACTGCTGAGGACTCATTGCTGAGGGCTCCATGTGACACTGGTGGAGAAGAACACCATGATTACAGCTGCAAACATTTACTCCTCCATTCTAACAGAACTCTGCCATTGAATGATGGAGTCTCCATCTCAGAATAAACGAGGGACTGGTGACATCACTATAGATCCAGGTGAAACCGTTTTGACTGCGTTTCCCTACAAACCTCACACCTCTCTGCTGGATGTCCTGACAGGGGAGCCAAAAGTTTTAGGGGTGAGTCTGACCAAGCACTGTCATCGTGGAGGGGAGAAAAGGGCCTAATGTCTCCATGTTTGTCTGCAGAAATGCCATTGTGGAGCTGGGTGTGGCGGCACATGCCTTTAATCCCAGTACTTGGGAGGCAGAGGTAGGAGGATCACTGTGAGTTTGAGGACACCCTGAGACTACATAGTGAATTCCAAGTCAGCCTGAGCTAGAGTAGGACCCTGCCTCGAAAACTCATCAAAAGAAGGAATGCCATTGTGTAATGATGTTCAAGGAGGGAGTTGATCTCCTTTCCTATTCCACTCCCCCCTTTCATCTGCAATTAAAAAAAAAAAATCTTGAATTACAGGCAGTATATCTAAACCATTTGCTTCTATAAACAATTGGATCCTTAGCTTAGATTTAAAAGAGCAATAGAATGTCTGGTAGAAATGTACATAGTTTGCCTTGGGTCTTAAAAATGTATCTGAGGTGAAGAATTGTTTAACTTTGAGGAGAGGAAACAGTCTGGATAGAGGGGAAAGTGTGTTTAAGCACAGAGGTTTGCCCAAAGGCCTGGGGCATGAGTCCCCTCATGTGTATTTTCTCTTTACAGGCTGTACACATCCTGCTTGCTCTGGTAATTGTGGGACTTGGACTCATATTACTATTTAATTACATCAGTTTCTCCCAAAACTTTCCCCTTGTGATCCTCATAGGATACCCATTCTGGGGAGCACTCATAGTAAGTACCATCTTTTAGGAACTTTTCAGAAATGTCTATAAGGACTGATGTGAATTGCTTTAAGTTTCATGACAATAAATTTCTAAGTATGCGTACCCTTGAAGAGACCAAAAAAGCAGTCTATTTCACGGCAAAAGAAATGACTCCCTGATCCTTGTCTCCCATTTGCTTCTTGGCATGCATATGGTACTTAAAAGTTTCAAGGCTGGAGAGATGACTTAGCAGTTAAAGTGCTAGCCTGCAAAGCCTAAGAATCCAAGTACAATTCCCCAGAAACCATGTAAGCCAGATGCCTATGGTGGTACATGTGTCTGGGGTTTGTTTGCAGTGGCTAGAGGCCATGGTGCACCCATCCTCTCCTTCTCTCTTCTCTCTCTCTTTATCTCACTTTTTCTCTCTCACTTCTCTCTAATAAGTAAATAAATAATGTAAAAACTTTAAGTTTCCAAAGGCTGTGTGTGCAAAGCATCTCATATTCCTAATATGGGAGGTTCTACTTTTCCTCTTGCAATCAAGGAAGCTGAGTTTGAGCACAAGCAATAGTTTAAACATATGTAGCTAGCACTCATAGAATCAGATGCTCAAAGCTTAAAGAGAATTTCAAGATTATTATAGCTCAACCCCTTTTTTGTTCCACAGAGAAGTTAATGAATGTCACTCATAGGATATCATGGGGCCTTCAGTATTGTTCAGCACAATGCTTTTTCCACCTAATCCCTACTATCTGGGCTTCTAATCTTGTTCTGTATATTTGAGGATAGAGTCATTAGAGCATCTCAAGCTAGAATATGCACTAAACAAAAGGGAAAGGATATTGGTTTTTTGTTTTTTTTTGTTGTTGTTGTTGTTGTTTTTGAGGTAGGGCTTTGTCCTAGCCCAGGTTGATCTGGAACTTATGCTGTAGTCTCAGGCTGGCTTCAAGCTCACAGTGATCCTCTTACTTTAGCCTCCTGAGTGCTGGGATTAAAGTTGTGCACCACTATGCCTGACAGTTTTGTCATTTTTATTTGATATTAATAGTTTCAGACACTAGAATCTTTCTTAAGACATTTTATGGATGCCTTAGTGAATAACTGAATCAGTGAATTAATGACAAAATTGATGAAGAATAAATGAGGCCATAATCCTTGACTATCAAAATGAGCACATTTTGATGAATATAAACATTCCATGACTTTTCTATAATTTACATTTGAAAACCTGGCAATGTTTTAATTTTCCCAGAACAAGTAATATGCTGCTGAATATGATTTTCAGACTATACAGGCTCTAACTATAGACAATCAAACAGAGGTACCCCTCACTTATATTTTACATCAGAATTTTCCCAGTGTGATTCTGTGTGACCCACATGTATATACTTTAATAAGGTTCTGGCCAGCTGCTTTCAAAATTCCATGCTCATGGAAAAGATATTTACTGAACACATATACATCTTCTTGCTAGGTTCTGTGAGCCATCTTGAGAGAGGTGGTAAATTTGTCTACACTACTGATAAGGGTTGTGGGAACTATGTGAAGGTTTAGTTGGGAAGCCACTTGGCCTGAGGATCAAGGAATTGCTTTGCACACAGGTTCTCACTAGCTAAAGGAAGGAAAACATTCCCCAGTGGTGGCTAAGCACGATATTAAAGATGTGACTGGGAAAGAACAACCTAAATAAGTCCACAATTGTGACATAAAATGAGGCCACAAGTGGAAACAGGAACCAGGTTATGGGCATGGAAGAATATGGAACTATAACATAAGAAGAAAACTTAGCCACTGATGATTTTTAAAGAGAGTAGTGACATTTTAATACTCATCCTCATTGAAATATCATGTTTATTGAATAAGAACTGAATTTTAAGACAATAGCCATTCTGGGAGAATCAGTTGGGAAGACGTTACAGTTGAACTACAGTGAAAATGGCAGTGGAAACAAGAGAGAGGACAGCTTTGATAGAGACTAGGAGACAGAACTTGACAGGACTTGACTGTCTTATGGGAGAGTGAAGTACAGGAAGACACCAACATTAACTTTCAGATCTCTGTACTCCTGTGCAAGATTCATAGACTACAAGATCCAAATGTCCCCAAGGGTCAATGCCAATTACCACTGAGGATGTTTATACCCCCAGAATGTAAAATTAAGGGCTTATCCCCCTTCTTCCCTAATACTTATGTTGAAAGACTCAATTGTCTGGGAGATTTAAAGTCAGTTTGAAATTCCAAAGTATATTGTTGAAAAGTGGTCCAACATACCCCCTGTTAACTTTTGTCTCTTGTCTTGTTAACAGTTCTTTCTTGCAGGATTCTTCACAATCACCAATGCTAAATCAATAAAAGTTCTGGTAAGTCACTTCTTTGACCTGTCTGCAATTTAAAATCTACTTGTTTAATATCACTTTTGTGATATAAAATGTATCTCTCAACAGACATGGTGGTACACACCTTTTAATCAGGAGGCAGAGGTATGAGGATAACTGTGAGTTTGAGGCCAGTGTGTGACCACAGAATGAGTTCTAGGTTAGCCTAGGATAGAGTGAGACCCTACCTCAAGAAAAGATATCTCTCAGTAAAATCTTTATACATCAAATTTGGAGTTCATTCCTATTTGTCAGTAAGACTATTAGCCCAACATCCTTACATTGACTCCATTTCTTTGGTCAAGTAAGCTGATAGGCACTTACTGGAAACTGTTCTAACCTAAATTGTTCTTCATTGGGAGTAGTCTTGTTCCTTCTCCCCTGAGAGATAGTTCAAAGGTCTTGAGGCATTTCTGCTTGTCATAAATGAATAGAGGTTACCATTTCCATCTTGAGGAAAGATACCAAGAATATTTCTAAGCACACTTATAAACAAGGAGGCACAGGAAAGCCTCCTACAATAACAACAAAAGTTATCTGACCAAAAATGTCCATAGCCTCAAAGTTGAGAAACTTATCTTTGACTAAGACCCATCCCAAGGACCCAGTGACTCACCCTAAACTTGCAGTTCACCTCTAATGCCAGAACAAGCTTTTCTTGGGGGTTTAGAGGAAAGGTCTGGGCATTGATGCGGCATGATTCTTGGATTAATTGAAAACTACCACTCATAGATGTGTCAGCTTGAATGGAAAACTACCTACTTCTAAGGGTCACTTTTAGGATTAAGACATTACTTACAAAAACATGATGATGTTTAGGTGTTCATATTCTTATGTAGTCATTCTGATATTATTTAAAGTCCTGGAGGTGCAGGCCTCATTTCAAAAATCATTTGATCTCTGTCCATCTCTCCATGTAAATTTCCTCTAGGGATAGTTACAAAGTACAATGAGTGTACCTATCTGCTCCTCTGGAAATAAATTCTGACAATGCATATGAAGTCTCAAATGAGAGCTGAGAAATACACAAGGATTAGGTAAAGAAAAAACTACCAGTCCCTGTGGAGAGCTCTACAGATGTAGGCAGCAGGATATGGGGTCAAGAACGCTGAGCTGGTTGTCACAAGGCCTGGCTTTTCAACAGAGCCCTTCCATATACTAAGGGATTTCTCATAGTCACATAATTCTTGTTGCTGATTTTTTAGGTAAGCCCAATAGACTGGCTTTTTATAAAAAAAAAAAAATATGAGAGTGTGAGAGTGAGAGTGAATGAGAGAGAGAGAAAATTTGCACACCAGAGCCCCCAGCCACTGTTATTGAACTCCAAATGCATGCACCACCTTGTGTGCATGTGAAAACTTTGTGCATGCATCACCTTGTGCATCTGGCTTATGTAAGATCTGAAGAGTCAAGCATGAGTCTTTAAGATTCACCTTAACTGCTAAGCCATCTCTCCAGCCTGTCACATAACTCAAATCATTCATCAGTAAAACAGAGGTAACAAGTGTCCTGCCTTACATCATATAAGAGGCTGCAAATCTAGAAACTTTAATCTCTTAAATGTCCTGTGGGGGCAAAAAAGGCCTTGGAAAGAACAAAGGATTTAATATGAAAAGAGAGATGGCATATCTGCTGCCTTTTTTTCTCCTTTTTATTTTTTATAATTAACAACTTCCATGATTTTAAACAATATCCCATAGTAATTCCCTCCCTCCCCCCACTTTCCCCTTTGAAACTCCACACTCCATCATATCCCCTCCCCCTATCAATCAGTACCTCTTTTATTTTGATGTCATCATCTTTTCCTCCTATTATGCTGGTCTTGTGTTGGTAGTGTCAGGTGCTGTGAGGTCATGGATATCCAGGCCATTTTAGGAGCATGTTGTAAGGAGTCCTACCCTTCCTTTGAGTCTTACATTCTTCCTGCCACCTCCTCTGTAATGGACCCTGAGCCTTGGAAGGTGTGATAGAGATATTGCAGTGCTGAGCACTCCTCTGTCACTTCTTCCCAGCACCATGATGCCTTCTGAGTCATCCCAAGGTCACTGCCATCTGAAAAGAGAAAGTTTGCTAGTGAAAAAGTGAGAGTAGCATTAATATATGGATATGAACATTAAGAGAAGTGCTTACTGGGCAGTTTAATGAGCATAATATGTACATTTACTCAGATAGCAGCAGATGTTACAATCCTGAGGCTCATGACTACCCCTCTTGTAGGTTTTCAGTATCAAGGATGTATTCCCTCTCATGGAGTGGGCCTTCAGTCAAATTAGAGGGCAGTTGGTTTCCCCCATAACAAATGTGCCACTATTGTACCCATTGGCTCATTTGGCCTGGCTGGCCAAATGTAAGGCTTGCAGTGTCTACTGTGGAGTATCTTCACTGGTGGTTTCTCTCTCTCCCATTGAACTGTATGCAGCATGGCTTTTTCCAGCTTTCTGTCAGCTGGTCTACATGGTGGAAGTTTTCAGCTCAGTCTGCTATCTTTTGTATTTATTATTTTGCCAAAAGAATGCATGTTTTCAATAATTATCTCAGTTTTGGATAAACATACAGCCATAAATATATCTGTAAGTCTTGCTTCATTAGGCCTCACGCTGTGGCAGGAAGGACATTTGTAAATAATCATTGCACTTCCCACCTCCACAGACACAATACAACCAAGAAAGGTACGTACTGGATGGACACATGTTTATTCTTTTGGAAGAGCAAGGTCAATACTGAGAGTGGATATTGAAGAAAAGAATAGTCTGTCCTCTGTCCTTGAAGATCTCAGACACACATATTTTCTCTTCAAACATCATGGGAATGAATAAAAACAAATAAATGTAGCAATCAATGTTTTGTGCTTTCCATGTTGGAATACTCAAATTAACAACAACAACAAAAAAAAAACCAATCCCACTCCCATTTTTTGTACACTCTTTAAACATGTTAATTATTTTGTATGTCACTGTTTAAATTTTTCTAGGGAATATATGTCATCTCTTGGGCTTGATATTTTTATGTTTCTGGAGTATAGGTGCATTGACTAGCATACATTTGCTACACACTAAATTTTTAGGGAGAAGAGGAATAAGTGAATACCACTTTAAAGTCATTTTTAAAGGTAGAAATTGAGATTCTGAGAGATTCTGAGATTTCAAATAAAGTCTTGATTTACAAGTTGAGATTGTTTCTAACACACAAGAATGCTTCTATAATGTGAAAGATGTTTTACTGAAATAAGATTAATATTAACCATATAATATCCTTGGCCCATTCTAGAATTTTATTTGCCTTCTGTTTTTGATGAATCAGATTTCAATTGACAGAAACTTTCACTCATAACTGACCAGATGGAGCAACTCATTCCTGTGAAGCTACTAGAAAGATAGAAGTTCTAAGAAGTTCTTAGAAGCTGGTTTTAGATGGTATCAAAATTTATTTGTTTTATCATGTTTTGAAACTATTTTCCAGGGACAAGGCGTTACAACAATTAATATCCTCAGTGCCCTGGCCGCCATAGCTGGGATTGCTTTAATCATTATCAGCTTTGCACAACAACATGACTTCTGCAAGCAGCCATCCCTTGATGGAGCATGTGGTATGGGTAGATCTCTTCTCCTTGTAAGTGGTCTAATTTTGTATGAGGAATCTATATAATTGTACCCAAACTGCATCTGTGACACAATGGGGAGTTGATTTTTATTCTAATAACTGAAGTTATGTCAACATCCCAACTTAAGTAATAATGGTCAAAATAGTTCAACAGCTATATTTTCTGGATTTCTGATCCTTGTTTTGTCACATATAAACTTATGACCTTGGCCTAGCATTGTATTCTGTCTGCATTTCAATTTTTCACTTGTGAAAAAGTAAGTTAAGAATAGCTACCTCATTGTTGCACCTGATAAAGTGTAAACAGTTAATAATTGGAGCTATTAAAATTACTGAAATCAATTGCATTAAATTTGACTTTTAAATTGTTAAAAAAGGAACAAAGTGATCAAGTGATTTGCTCAGTTGACATAAATACATACCACTTCACCAAAACACAATGGGAGAAAGTGTTTAAGAAGTAAGGTATTTAAATAATAATTTTATATAATCATAGCAAATTTTCAATACAGGAAATAAAATCTGTCATACTAGGAAATATCATTAGAGATATAAGTATTTATCTTAGAAGTAATAGTGGCATTATATTTAGTCATGTCAAAGATTTCAATAAGACTTTCCCTGTAGTCCCTAAGCAAGCTCTGGAGACTTTTTTCTAGGTCCACCAGCTATACTGTGAAGACATGCACTAGAATTTCAAGATTTGAAGTGGTTAAGATGGGGACAAAGTAGACTCATGGGAAATTACCTTTCTTGATAATGAGAAGAAGGGAGAAGAGCTGTCACATATCAAGTATTTTATTTAACCCCACAATCACCTACTGGATAAGGCTAGAAGGCCTTCTCATGTGTTCTAAGTTCCAGAATTAAGCTCAAGTTATTAGTAAATTCAGAAAACAATGTAAGGGATAAAAATCCTGTCCTATATGAGCAGGACTAGTTCTTCACTATTCAGTGATAGAAACCAGTAAATTGAATACAGCAGAAGCATTACACATTTTGCTTCTACCAACAAATGATTATAACTAAGCTATCAGGTATATTGTAAGGAAACGGAGATTCAGACAAAGCTAGTCACATGCCCAAGGATAAATGTGATCTAGAGCCCAAGTGTACCCAGACTCTTCTATCTCCAGCACTTATCAGTTAAGTTTTGGACACTACACTACACCACTCTGCCTCTTAATCTTAACATTACCTTAAAGCAGAGTGTGCAAAATGGTAATCTGTCAAACATATTGTAGATATGTATATATGTATATCTTGTAGAATACAGAACTTTAAAACCTTACTTCAAAAAAACATGAATATGTATATGTAGTAACAATTCACGAACTGAACAAAATGGATACTTACCATGAATACTGTTGCTCTTGTTTCTTGCTAGATGATATCTTGGCCATACCAACATTGTAGTCTGTTTCCCCTGCATAACCAGCAAGACAAGAAAATTACACAATATTTAATGACTAAAGAACAACAGAAATATGAGTTATCCCAAACATGGGAGAGAATGGAAAGTATTCTTGGTTTCTGTCTTGATACTGACTTAATCCCAAATATGATTTATTTCTTCTCCATATTCACAGGGAATTCTGTCAGTCTTACTGATTATCACCATAGCAGAGCTCAGCATCTCTGTGACAATTGCATCCTTTAGGTGCAAATACTGGACAAGTTCAGATGAGGTATGTTCAAAGTTCTTAATGAATAAGAACTGATTCTTATGGGAACACAGACCAGTATGTTCAGATACTGAAGTGAAACTTCTCAATTTAATAAGATCAGAGGTGGCCAAGTTTAAGATTAAAGCTCACTCCACCTTTTAAGGTAATTAGACATTTCTTTTTTGTCCTGTGTGTATAGTTCTCTATCTCCCTGAACAATATAGGAAATACCAAATTTAGTGAGATCCCAAATTATAAGGTGGGAAACTTATATATTTATTGATTGATTACTATGTTAGCCACTCTTATAATCACTAAACAACAGCTCAAACATATTAATATAAAAATAATACCTTTATTTTGCATAGAAAATGACTAAATCACAGAGAAGTGAAATAACATCTCCATTGTCACCACAGTATTCTGATTTTGTGGTACAACTTCATAGATTGTTTTCCAAGTTACAATACCAGTCCAATCTCTCTGTGTGGCAGGTTTGTTCTTTAAATTAACTTTAAACAATCAAATGAACATACTTTAAATGTGCCATACAATGAGTTTAAAAAGTGTGCACACACTTGCTTGGTTATGATTATAGTTAAGATATAGTGCATTGCCATAATCCCAAAATATTTTAATTGTAATTCCCTTAATGATTCATGATGCCAGGCATACTTCATTTGCTCACTTATCATGCAAATATCTCTGTTGTACAAGAGTTTCATACAGTCCCTTAATTAGTTTATAATTATGTTGTTCATATTTTTGTTCAATTATTGTATTGTTATATGTTCAGGCTTGCAGTTCCAGGAGGCCCTGGCATGCCAAACCTTCCACCCCCACCCCCATCTTTCTCTCTCTCTTGACAATGTTTAATTAGGGATGTCAACTTGATTGGATTTGAAAAGAACCCAGATTGGCATGTCTCTGAGTATGTCTACACGGGCATTTCCTGACAGGAGAGTGGGTGAGACATTGAGACATGCTCTGAATGCAGACAGCACTATTGCATAGACTTAAGAAAAGGGAGAAAGCCCAGCTAGTGAACATTTTTAGCTTTTTAAGTTAATCATTGATCCATTTTGAGTTAAATTTTTATATTGAGTAGGGATTCAGTTCATTTTTTTGCATGTGAAAATCCAGTTTCCCCAGCACTGGTTGTCACAAAAGACTACCTTTTCTTAGAGAATGATTTTGGCATCCTTGCTAAAAATCAATTAACCATATATGTGATGGTTTATTTCTGGGACTTCCTATTCCAAGGGTCTATAAATCTTCCCTTTGGTCAGCACCATACTATTTTAATTACCATAGTTTTATGGTTTCAATATTAGAAATTATTATTTTAAATATTTTATTTATTTGCAAGCTGAGAAAGGGAGAGAAAGACAGAGAGAAGATAGGCACACCAGGACCTCCTGTCACTGCAAACAAACTCCAGACATATGCACCATTTTTTTCATAAGATGATGAGGTCATCTGTACATAGAAATATTTTTTCTTTCACTCTCTAACTTGGATAAGTTTTATTTCCTTTTTATGTCCAGTATCTCCAGCTAGGACATTCAGTACGATATATTAATAATGAAAGTAGGTGTTGTTGCCTTATTCCTGACCCTAGGTGGAGAGACTTCATAGTCTGTCAACTTTGGTATGATACTAGCAGTGTTTTTTTCATGAGCAATCTTTGTCATGTTGATGTCATTCTCCTTAATTGCTACTTTCCTGAGAATATATTTTTTTAATTAGAGGAGGCTGTTAGATTTTCTCAAATGCCTTTTCTTCTTCAAGTGAGATGATCATGCATATTTTTCTTATAGTAATGTGACATATTTATTGATTTTCTCAGGTCAAGCAAATCTTGTATATGGGGTATAAATTTCACTTAGTAATATGAAGAATAATCCATTTGATATGCTATTGGACTCAACTTACTATGATTTTATATTTTGCTGCTAACATGCAGGTGGGATATTGATCTCTAATTTACTATCCTTATGATGCCTTTATCTGATTTAATATCAGGATAATGGCCTCCTTATAGAATATAGTGGTCAGCTTTTCTTCCATTTCCATTTTTTGGAAGAGTTTAGTAATAATTCACCTTGAGTGTATAAATCTTAAACATATTTTATTAATTGTATCCCTAATTATTCTATACTTTTATTGTAGATGATATTTAATGTTTTGTTTTCAAAATTCAATTAGTTTTCCTAATTGATATAATGTGACCTTATTAAACTTGTTAGTGCTTGCAGTATTGTCATAAATATCCTAGAATTTTCTAGATAGATAGCTGTTGCAGTTTTCTTCATGTTGCTTGGACAGGACACATTACCAAAAGCAGCTCCTAGGAAGAAAGGATTTATTTTGGCTTAAAGTCTCTAGGGAAGCTTCATGATGACAGGGGAAAGCATGATAGAGCGGAGGCTGGACATCACATCCTTGCCACAACAGGTAGAAAAGAGCAGCAGAAAGGTGAGCTGAACTAGCTCTGGAAAACAAGAAACTTATAAACATCAAGGTTTGTTCCCAGTGAAACATCCTAATTCTGGTACCAATTTTCTGTTGTAATTATCTTCATGTTGCTGGAAAACAAACAACACCTAACAAAATGCAGCTTGTGGGAGAAAAGGGTTTATTTTAGGCTTATCATTTCAAGGGGAAGGTTCATCATAGTGCAGTTGGCTCACAAGTTCACACATCCACAGCGGAGAAAGAACATCAAGTACAATCTAGCTCTACACACACAGTAGGCTAGATTCGTCAACCCCAAGGTCTAACCCAGAAATGCTCCTCTAGCAATACTCTACCTCCAAAGACTCTACTAAGTGGGTACTAAATAGGAATCTTAATCACAAGCACCTGAGGCTATGGGGAAAATATATATGTTCAAACCACAACAACCATTTTATCTGAGAAGATACTTTAAATTCCAAACATTATATCTTTTTTTTTTTTCTGGTTATAACATATAGTATAGGGTCTCTAATACATTTAAAGAAAGGCTGAATGTGACCATCCTTATTTTGTTTCTGATCTTTGGTTTAAAAATTAAATATTTAGGGCTGGAGAGATGGCTTAGCAGTTAAACTGCTTGCTTGCAAAGCCAAGGGACCCAGGTTTGATTCCTCAAGATGCACATAAGCCAGCTGCACAAGGTGGCACATGCATCTGGAGTTCATTTTCAGTGACTGGAGGCCCTGGCATGCCCATTCTCTGTCTCTCTGTCTCTCTCTTTTTCTCAAATAAATAAAATGTTAAATATGTTTTTAAAATTAAATATTGTTCCCTTAAATATGGCCTAGCCTATAGATTTTGAGGGGACAATAGGTGTGTGCTTAAGTGTGTGTGGTATGCATGTGGGTGTGTGTCTATCCTTATGTGTATGAGTGTAAGTGTGGATGCACATGCATATGTGTGAGCCCAACATCAGAAGTCATCCACAATAATTCTCCACCTTATTTTTCTCAATGAAGCTGGAGCTAAGTGATTTAGCTGGAGAAGCTAGCCAGAAAACTCCCACGAGCCTCTGTCTTGCTTTCCCAGTGCTGGGGTTACAAGTACACACTGCAGTGCCAGGCTTTTACATGGATGGTAGGGATCCAAACCCAGGTCCTCATTGCTTATGTGGCAAGAGAAGATTGCTTAATACAATGTAAAGCCCTTTATAAAAATTATAATAAATTATTCATACCAAATTACTATTCAGCTTAATTCTGTGAGTAGGGTACTATTCTACTATGGCATAGCAAAGTACTACAATACATAGTGTAAAGTACTACAAGAGATTCAAAGACAGTATAACATTAACTCTAACCTCAAGAAGAAATGGAAAGAAAACTTAATTTCCTGAGAAATTTCTCTATGTAAACTGTTGTGCTGAAAAACACTATTTCATGTGATCTGAAGTTATAAACACTCTGGATTGTTATAAGAAACCATAGGTTCAAAAGGAAAGCACCTACACTTCTTTTGAAATATGAAATCTTAATGTCACATGTTTATATCCCTAGGATACTTCTCTGCTTAACATCTCAGAACCAGTTGTAAAATAAGAATTAAAAACCTGGTTAGGTATACTGTGACCATCACTTGCAGTTACTTTGAAGCTGTTCCTGACACCTAATAGTCACATTGTCTTCTTGGATATTGAGGACATTTAAAATCTTGGTAGCTTGAATAAATTAGAAAATTATAATTTGCCTCAAAAATTCTCTTTTAATAAATTGTAAGCATTAACTCCAGTGAAACAAAAGTTGGTGGATGAATGAGCATACAGAAATCCCTCAAACTACCACCCTTCCTTATATAAACAGTTCTCTAGTGGATTTAATATATGGGCATGGATAAGAATAGACTATGAGGATTGCAGATTCTTAGTCTACTCGTGCCATTAACCAACTGGGAACCTTTCAATCATTTCACTATTGAATTCCAACCAATTCACCAAATAGAAAAAGTAATCTGTTCTGACTATGAATGATCTGAGAATGGGCCTGAACTATAAAAACCAGCAGGACAGACTACAGAGATAATTCTCTTTAAACACAAAAGAATACTTTGAGGAAAGAATAGGAAGCACTGACTAGAGGCTCTATTGGATACTAGATCTCTTTTGAATGTGAAGGCAAACCCAGACTCTCTAGCCAATCATACTTTCTAGCAGTATCTAGCTGCACAGTACCTACACCTTAAACCTTCATGACCTTTGTTTCTACTTCCTGAATTTTAACTCATGTCTTACTTCAACTTATCTCTTTTGTCTAAGGAAGTCCCATTTATCTATCAGAAAGTTAAATATCTTTCATGTGAGTCATTTTCTGGCCTTAGAATCAAACTGTGTTCTATGACCCCATAAAGCACTTAGTATCTATTTCTATAATGGGCACTTTGCTGAATGGCCCCTACTGTCATCTACTTATGTTGGCCTGCCTATAATTGTTAGCAGTTTAAGACAGAAATTTACATCTGATTATCTTTGATCACCAATATTCAATTCATCAAGATGATCAATAAATCATTATCAATTAGTCATCCACATATGAATAATGACTAGATGATTCAAACTGTCTAAAAAATTTTGCAATATCGAATATAGGAGGAATATTTGAGGAAATATTGACAAAATTTCCTTATTCAATATCTAGGATATCAGCCTGCTGATCCAAATTACTACCAAAGAATGCATGGTAAAGGTGGGACTGGTATTTGTTTTCTGACTTCTCATCTATTTCCTACTTACAGTCTTAAACTAGAGTGAAAAGAATTTGAGAATTTAGAAAGTGACATCAAAGATTTTCCTGTCTGTCATATTAATGTTCTTCTGCTCCCTTGATATTACAGGTTGTGTTTTTCTTGCCTTCGGGTGCTACTCAAAATGGTGAACAACTTGCCTCAGGAGAAAATGCTCAACTGCAATTTGAGCTTCAAGAAAAATCTTCCAGAGGTGACACAACTTCAAACCTACAAGCTGTTTACTTTGGAGGTTATACTTTCTTCAAGTTAAGAGTTTTAAGAAGTCATTTAGCACCTCCAAACAGCTCACAGATATGTAATCAAGGTAGAGAGAATTACCAAACACTTTCTGTGCCTGTCCCAGATGAACAAGAACAGTCTATCCCTCCACCTTTCCAATCTCCAGAGGAAGAAACTGAACCAAAGCCTTTACCTCCTACATTAGAGCCAAGGCCTTCAAATAGTCATTATAACCAGGAAGATTCCATAACCAACCAAGTGAATGATGAAGACCTACAGTCTGTTATACCTGTCTCCTCCCATCATAGCCAGAGAAGTTCTAAAACTAGCCAACGGACTGATGAGGACCTACAATCCGCCATACTTCATACCTCTGAAATGCAAGCCCAAATGCCTCAGGATGAAGCTTTATCACCACTAGTTCTTCCAACCCCTTCCATGCAAAGCCTCCAAGTTTTGTTACCTGAAGACTTGACATCCCCAAAAGTGACACATCCCCTGTCAACAAAAGCCTTGCAATCTGAACCCCCACCATTCCATCTTATACAGTCTTATGATATTATATCTGGAGACTTGCCCTCTCAAGACATACTGTCCCAAGATAGTTCATCTCAGGACACACTATCCCAAGACAGTCCACCTCAGGACACACCATTCCAAGACAGTCCAGCTCAGGACACACCATTCCAAGATAGTCCATCTCAGGACACACCACACCAAGACAGTCCATCTCAGGACACACCATACAAAGACAGTCCATCTCAGGACACACCATACAAAGACAGTCCATCCCAGGACACACCATACCAAGACAGTCCATCTCAGGACACACCATACCAAGACAGTCCATCCCAGGACACACCATTCCAAGACAGTCCATCCCAGGACACACCATTCCAAGACAGTCCATCCCAGGACACACCATACCAAGACAGTCCATCCCAGGACACACCATACCAAGACAGTCCATCCCAGGACACAACATTCCAAGATAGTTTATCCCAGGACACACCATACCAAGACATACTAACTCAAGACATAGCATCCCTAGAGACTCCTTCCCAAAACATACCAACCCCAAACAATTCACCCCAAAATGTGCCATCTGAAGATTTTCAACCACAAAGTGATCAACCTCAAAGCTGGCAACCTCCAGAAATAACATACAAAGACATTCGAACAGAAGTCATGGAGCTGACTCAAGAATGGAAATCCAATAAGGAACACGATAGCAGGAGATCCTCAAGAAGATTTTCCATGGGTTTTCAAATGAAAAATTGGCAACCCCCTCCAAAAATATATTCCTTTGAATTACAAAGCAAAGCTGAGAAATCCCCAAGAAGATATTCCTTAGACCTAAAGGACAAAAGTGGGCAGTCTCCAAGACGGAAATCCCTAGATCAGCAAATCAAATCCTGGATATTCCCAAAGAAGCGCTCCATAAATAAGGAAGAAAAATATACTCAGACCTCAGAGCAATCCCTAGCTCAGCAGTCCAAAGAAGAGGAACTTCCACAGCAACAATCCCAAGATGTGCAACATGAAGACCAACAAGCTAAAGACAGAGAGGATGTCGGGCAGCAGGCTGATAAAGAGAAGCTCCTGAAGGAACAAATCCAAGATCAACAAGCTGGAGACCATCAGGCTCCAGAGGAGAAAGCCCCCAAAAGACCAACCCCATACTGGCAAGATGAAAGACAACAAGCACAGGTGAGGAAAGTGCCAAGGCAGTTCTGCCAGGATTGGGACTCCCAAAGCCAGGCGTCCCAAGACTCTCAAATCCCACAAAAGACATGTTTACAGCAGGCAACTCTGAGCTGGCAATCCCAAGACTGGAAAAGCCAAGGCTGGAGAAACAAGAATTGGAAACCACAAGAATGGCAGTTTGAAATGCAGTCTTCCTTCCGAGACTGGGGATACCAAGAACTAGAGAAAGAAGCCCTAAGGCAGAAAGCTCTATACCAAGAAACCCAGAATACCACAGCCCAAACAAAGAAGGTCACACAATTAGAAAACTTCCTATTTCAAATAGGTCATTGTGAAAGTAAGGACCAAGAAGACAATATGTATGAAGATGGTACTCAAACAACAGACAATCTACCAGAGGGCACAGAAGGTACATGCCAGCAGCCATGTGATCAGCAATTAGCATATGTGAAGCCAGATGATCAACCTTCTAGCCAAAGTTTAGTGCCATACACAGATGTAATCTCCTTGTCCAATGTAGGCTCAGAACAAGAGGTACCGCAAGAAAATTCAAGTTGCTCAATTTCAGAGAAAGAGCTAAACATAACTTCTTCCTCGTGTTACCAGAGAGATCAGCAGCCATCTGAAGAATCTGACTAATATGCAATAAGAACCCCAAATCCACAGACCCAAATAATGGAACCAAAGGAAGAGAGAACAATTTATTCTTCCTTTGCCTGTGTACTCAATTGCTGTCACTACCTAATTCACTCGCCAGAGATGAGGGACATGCAGAACCCTCAAAGAACTCATTCTTTGTTAGAATAAAACAACCACAAAAAACAACACAAAGATTAACACTATATCAGAACTTTCTGGGGGTGAAAGAATAAATCTCATGCAAACTTGCAACTTTTGTGTCATCAAATTCAGTGTTTCAATTTGTGAATAATTCATTTTATATAACTTAATACTTAATAGACTTACTTGCCTATGGTGCACATGTTTTTCTCCCCACAATTGTGTTGAAAATAGATGCACTAGGCTTGTTTTTTAATGGAACAATGTGGGTAAGCTAGATGGGAGGAGACATATCTAGGAACAAGAAAGGAATCAGGGAAGGAAGGCAATGCTCACTTAGAAAAGATGGCACAATGTATTATATTGACTAAAGCCCTTGTTGTTTTCTGGATTCCCACAGTCATTGCTTTGTTTCTCAACCTTTGGGAGGTAATTTCATCTTCTGTGGTCAAAGTAACTTGTATTGTTAGAAACTCAGTTACCTTCCACCTTCCAGGCCTAATTGCAGCTTTTTTTTTTTTTCAAATTTCTAATCTCTTTGATAATTTTGATATAAATTACCCTTTTTTCTGTAATTTTTAAAAGTTTAGTGTTTTTCATCTAGTGTTTTCTCTACTTTGGAATTATGTCCTTTTTTTTTTTTTTTGACCTCCTTGCTACCTTTTTCCCCCAAGCACTCCACCAGTTTTCAAAACTTTCTCAACACATTGTTTCATATTCTGAGTCACACCAGTCAGATCTTGAAGGGACTCCACTGGAGGTGCCAAGCCCCCTCACTCTCCAACGTGGGTGCACAGCGGTCACACTGGGACCACCCTCTATTGTCCTCAATATCCAAGAGCTTTCCTCCCTCATCCATACATGAATATAGGAAATTCACTGATCTTAATATCCCTGAGAATGACTTTTAAAAGATTTTATTTCTATTTGAGATAGAGAGAGGAGGTGGGGAGAATGGGCACACCAGGGCCTACAGCTGTTGCAAACAAACTCCAGACACATGTGCCACCTTGTGCACCTGGCTTATGTGGGTACCTGGGTCCTTTGGCTTTGCAGGCATGTGCCTTAGCCACTAAGCCACCTCTCCAGCCCTTTTTAAAAATATATTTTATTTTTGTCTATTTGAGAAACAGAGAGGCAGATAAATAGAAGGGAAGGGAGAGAAGGGAGAATGACTTTTATGAGTGACTTTTTAACATAAAAAATTAAGTGAGTACCTTATTTTTCATACTTCAATATTTGTTTAGAAGTGTCATAAAGTTTTTTGCATTTTGAGGTAATTAAAGACTCATTCAATATTCTATCATTTCAACTACAAAGATAGTCCAGTATGCCCTTTCCACCCAGTTTTTCCCCAGTGGTGACATTTTATGTAGCTATAGTACAACCTCAAAATTGGAAAAATCACACTCTAACATTGTAGTTAATGAGACTACAGATTTTATTTGAGTTTTACACTTTGTCATCCTGTATCTGTGTCATTCTATGCAGTTCTCTTATGCATATATTCCTGTATCCATTATCACAATGAAGATATGGGTCTGTTTTATTACACAAAAACTCCTTCATGCCATTTCATTGCATTAAAACTTAATCACAGCCTTATCTCTGTTCCCTAGTAGCCACAAACCTATTATCCATTCCAATTGCTAAGCCACTTCAAGTACTTAACCTCTTGAGATTGCCTTTTTTCCACTAAGCACAAGACTCTTGAACACTGTCTACTTTATGTTTAGTAATAGTTCATTCTTTTTAATTGCAGAGGACTTTCACTATGGGGAGGTGCCAAAATCAATTTAATCATTCATTTAATTCATTCATGTATTGAAGGGCATTTTGGTTTGCTTCTTGATTTTTCCATTTAAACAAAGCTACTAGAAACATTTATTTTATCTTTTTTGTATGAACATTAAGGTTTTATTTTTTTGGAGTAAATGCCCATGAGATATTTTCTAGTTCCATAGTAGATGTATGCATAGTAATTTTAAAAGACTGACACACTTTTTTAAGAGTAGATTTACTATTTTTCCATTCCACCAGGTATGTATCATAGAACCAGTTTCTGTATATCTTCACCATCAATTAATATCCCACTTCAGGAAAATAAGTTCTAGTAACTTTGTAGCAATATCTCTTTGTGGCTTTAAGTAATGACTTATCATACTGCTACCATAATCACATTGCTGGCAGAAATCACCTGCCCAAGAGCAGCTTGTGAGGAAAAAAAGGTTTATTTTGGCTTACAGACTCAAGGGGAAGCTCCACGATGGAAGGGAAAATGATGGCATGAGCAGCAGGTGGAAATCACCCCCTCGCCAACATCAGGTAGGCAACAGCAATAGGAGTTTGTCACACATTAACATGGGAAAACTGGCTATAACTCCCATAAGCCCACCTCCAACAATACAGTGACTACAGGAGGCATTAGTTCCCAAATCTCCATCAGCTGGGAATTTAGGATTCAGAACACCTAAGTTTATGGGGGACACCGAATCAAACCACGAGAACAACCTTTCATGTTTCCAGTTGCCTCTGGAGAAACAGAATATTGGGAATAAAATTTGAATATCATGCATGTCTAAAAGGGTTTTTAATTATACTCTCTCAATTATTTGGTGGTTTTTCTTTATAAAATTCCACATAAGGAGCAATTTTTGGTCTATATATTTAAGGTCTCCTTGTCTTCTTTCCAGTATTCCTGTTGAAAATCCAGAGCCATTATTATTCTTGGCTCTCTCTAATGACTTGATAGCTTTTCTTCATGGGCTTGTCTGGAGCATGCAGTGTAGTGGAATCATTGTCTCCTGGAGGAAACATCTCTCTTTTTGGGCTTCTAGGCCATCAGAGCTAATATCATAGGAACACAAAGCCAAGATTTTGCTAGAGTAATAAAAAACCACTTTCATTTCTTGATTCCTGTACCTGTGAATCATGATGATCCAAAAAACCACAGCATATTCTATAGCTTCTGAATGCATCTCAACAATACATTCTAGAACTGGAGAAATAACCACAAGATGGGATTTGTGACTCACTAGGACCTTATGAGATAAAATTATGCCCAATCTCCTTGGATCACCTGACCTCCATAAGTCTTTGGTCTTACTAATGGAGCATAGAGATATTAGTATCTATGTGAAACCACAGTCTTATAGTCTCAAAAATGTTTATTTCCTTTACCCCAATTCATTTACTCTAGTAACCTTACCAGTCCATTTGAGGAGGAATGGGTGAAGGGTGAACTGTGGGTAGTATACTGGAATGTTTCTCCATGGGAACCTAGTTTCTCCTACATTCAAGTAGTTCTGGATCTATAAACTGGGTCAGATCTGGGGCTGACCTCAGATTTTTTATGATTCAGGTTAGAGTTTTGTTCACCTGACCTAGAACTTTGCTGCTATTCCACCTGAACTAAGAATTAAGAAGGATTCTTACCTATTTCACATCTAGGAACACCATGATCAGCAATCCAATGCCACATGTTCTGTGTGCCACACCATTCTGATCATTGCTTTGACTCTGATCTTCACTGTGACAACTGCATTATTTTTGATTCCTCATCTCCCTTCCACGACCTCAAGAATTACTCCCAGTGAATTTAGGTTTTTAAATTCAGTGACTATAGTTCCTATAAGGTTTAGGAATGACCAAGACCATGGACACCACTCTGAGGAAAAGACAGAAGTTTTTATTCAGGGAAAACACTAGCTGCCATGACTGACTCTCAGGAGCAGAGCACAGTCAGCTTTGAGATTACAGATAGTGGGCTATATAGAGTTCTTCAGTTAGGGGAAGGTGAGGAAGGAAAATAGCTAGGGTGTGAGACCTGAACAGTGACCAAGTGGGAAATTAGGAGGCAGGAAACCTAGACCTGGGGCATGTTTAGGCAAGGAAGGGATAACGGAAATTCCCTGAGGAATGTGGATGACCGACTTCCTTATGTCTCTGTCTGCCATCCTGCTGGGACTCCATTTTGTCCTGACCTAACAGTTCCTACTGTCAGTTTTGGATTACATATAATATTCACAAAGTTTTCCAAAGATTCCAAGGTTCCCTGCACAAACATCACCACAGGAGTAACTTTAGGACCTCCAACACTGAGTAAATAGGTCATAAATCTTCCTAAGTCTTTGAAACCCTTCCTCAACATTAAACCAAGAAAGATCTAGCATTTCCAATTCAATCACATGAGCCACATTTTGGTCCATGTTTCAACTGGACAAAAAGTTCTTTTTAACTCCCTAAGCTATAACATTAAAGGCAGAGTTCCTGTTTCATGAGCCCTTATCAACACATTCATCTAGATTCAACATTATGTTTCTTCCACAATTAACCTTTACCCTTAATATTTATTTTGCACATGTTCTCTAGGTTTCTCTCTGTGTAAATTAGAAAAAGCCAATACCTCTTTTGGAGTGCAACATGCTTCCTGACCGACAATCAAACAATCTCAGTGTTAGAGGCAACTTGAAAACAGGTACAGGTACAGCAAAGAGGAAAGTCATGAAAAGACTCAGATTGTCTGATAAGGTACTTCCCTCTGAAGGGGCCATCATGGTTTCTTCAGGGAACAAGATTAATAACCACAGATAGAATGGAGAGTTTGTTACCACTAAGGACAGAGAAGCCACATCTCCTGAAAAGAAGACTCATTAGGATTTAGAGTTTATTGTTCCAATATTTACAACATATTTCTACATTTGCCCATTCTAACTTTCCACCTCCCATTTGTCTCTATAAATGTACCCACTTTAACAGCAGGCACCATAAAAGACAGATTTTTACCTTATATGGGAATATAGCCAGTTTCTGTCTGGGCTTCTGAATTTGGTTTTCAGGAGCCACAGCCATGTAGGACAGAAGAGGATCCTTCAGGACACACTCAGCATACTGTGCCCGACTGGAGAACCTGAATCCCTGACCTCCTCCCTTTCTCTCCCCACTTTGTCCAGAAAAAAGTGGGAGCCCTCAGCCAATCTTATTCCAGCATCACTGCATTGTCACCCAGGCCCCTGGCCTATTGGAAGTGCTTAGCTCAGTCTCTAGTGGAGACACTCTCCATGCCTCAGATTGCTAGATCCCACCATGAGCTATCAGTGCTCTCTTAGCAACTGAAAATAGACTTGTTGGCAACTTTAAGCTTGACAAGCTTGGAGAGCTAATTAAGAATCTCTAGAAATAATTTATAAGACTTCCCCTTAAAATTTCATTCCTGGGCTGGAGAGATGGCTTAGCGATTAAGCACTTGCCTGTGAAGCCTAAGGACTACGGTTCGAGGCTCGGTTCCCCAGGTCCCACGTTAGCCAGATGCACAAGGGGGCGCACGCGTCTGGAGTTCGTTTGCAGAGGCTGGAAGCCCTGGCGCGCCCATTCTCTCTCTCTCCCTCTATCTGTCTTTCTCTCTGTGTCTGTTGCTCTCAAAATAAATAAATTAAAAAAAAAAATTTCATTCCTGTAGAGCTTTGCTAGACCAAAACCTGGGCCAATGATTTCCAGAAGAACAAGACAATATTATAAGGATTATAGACAGCTGATGGGTAGATTGTATAGATAGAGAAAAGAGAGAGGATAGACAGACAGATGCTGGTGTATATATTACCCAAATTATCTCCCTTCTATTGACTGAAGTATTCCACCTCAAATTTTTTTTGTGGAATCCCTAACTCCTAATGGTATAACATTTTGGAAAAGGAGATCTTGCAAGTAGTAGATTTAGATAAAGGTGTGAAAGTAGGAGCCTCATTACAGGAATAGTACCCTGGCACATGACCGTAATCCCAGAACTAAAATAAGAACTAAAAATAAGAAAAAAAAGAATAAATAACACTTAGAGGATTTGGGGGCCACCAAACAGGTGACACCAACCACTATCATACTCTCCACGTGATGGATATAGGTCATTGTGAAGGGAGACTTTGCAACAAAGAAGATGAAATACTGAAAAACAAGATAGTAACCTGAATACTTGGGAGGCAGAGTCAGTAGGATTACCATGAGTTGGAGGCCACTCTGAGACTAAATAGTGAACTCTAGGTCAGCCTGGGCTAGAGGGAAATACTACCTTGGAAAATAATTTTTTAAAAAGGCAGTTAAGTTTCATATGTAGTATGATGAGAAAGAAATAACATAGTGTCGCCTTCTTACAACAACCTAGAAAGGGGGCTGAGGGAGAGGCCTAGTCCTATTGACTGGATCAGAGAACTTGGTCTAATCACATGAACCATCATAACACCCCTGGAAGAGTTAAGAAGAAGCATAAAGTAAAGGCTTAGGGGCTGGAAAGATGGCTTAGCAGTTAAGGTGCTTGCCTGTGAAGCCTATGAACTCATGCTTGAATCTCCAGGTCCCATATAAGCTAGATGCACAATGGTGCAAATGCACAATCTAGCACAGGTGCACAAGGGCTGTGTGCATCTGCAGTGGGTTTTCAGCGGCTGAAGGCCCTGACATGCCCTTTCTTTCTTTCTTTCTCCCTATCACTTCCTCTTTTATTTTTCTCTCCTCCTCTCTCAAATAAATTTTTTAAAGGCTTGGTTTGGAAAGGTTTAAGGATACAAAAATATTGCACATTCATTAATAAGTCACTTTAAGATTAGAGTAATTCCTATACAGTGTAGTTTTGGAAAAATAGAAAATATTGTATCTTTTTCCAATAGTTGAGAAACTGAAATAACTTTATTGTTTTTCTGAATATAACAGGGAATAAGTTGTATTCCAAAGAATTACTTGGTTGAATACAGATTCCATTTTCCACAGGAAGTAATTCTTGAGTGGGCATTAGGTGCACAGGCTAGCCCATAAAAACTAGAAGGTAATCTGTATACATTATGAACACACCAGAACACGTTTACAAAGTTATACTCTTACCACAGTGGAAACTGCATGAGAAGTAGCTGCATGAGAAACATGTCAAAATGTTGTAGTTTTCTATTTCTTTTTTTTTTTTACCCTCTACAAAAAGTATTTATTTCCCATATTTTTAGATGAGTTATAATTTCTCTAAAATAGTCAGATAGAAACATGGTATAAAAGCCTAAAGAGACCTCTAATTCAAAGTGGCTTCAGGAAGCAGGCAACTCAAGATCTATGACCTCTTCAGTTGAAAATACAACTCTAGCCACAAACTTTAGTGGTTTGGTTTGCATTTCAGCACAGTGCATTTCTGTTTGTGGCATTTCCCTTGGTGCTATTTCTCTTTTTATATTCCCAAAACAGCTAAAAACACTGATGTTACTCTTACGAATGATTCAACTTAAAGGAATTAGATAGGTTAAATGAGATTGGCTAGTTAGAACTTTTGAGAAGGAATCATCATTGCTATTTCTCATGGAAACTTGGAATGGCACCTTATATGTGACAATATTATGACCAATTATCTATTAGTACATTTTATTAAAATAGTGAACTAATTAATGTATGTGTTTGAGAAGCCTAAAGAATGAATTAAAGGTTTTATTTTGATAAAGCATGAGAAACTATTTTTTTAGAGCTAACGATGTTGTATGTATAGCAGTGAGAGGTATTAGTATGCCCACTGTCTCTCTCTGCTTGTGATAAATAAAAATATTTTTAAAGTACTTTAAAAAAACCATAACTGTAAATGTTTGTTTGAATACAACAAATTTTCTTCTTACTATAAAACTAAAGGGTAGTAATTATATCATATTCCAGTTTACTTTTTTTTTTTTTTTTTTTCGAGGCAGGGTCTCAGTTTAAGCTCAGGCTAACCTGGAATTCACTGTGTAGTTTCAGGGTGGTCTCGAACTCACAGCAATCCTCCTATCTCTGCCTCCCAAGTCCTGGGATTAAAGGCATGAACAACCACACCTGGCATAGTTTACATTTTTAAATAGATATTTTTTTAATTAATTAATTTTTTAACATTTATTTTAGTATGTGCCCTCCCCCAGTCCCCATTTCCCTGAGTGCCCCCCTCAGTGGAGTTATTGGTATTAACTGTGGAGTAATTAGGGCCTTTGTCTGTGTGGGGAGCAGTGCCTCATGTTGTTTTTGCCTTCCTTGTGGCTCTTACAATCTTCCTTCCCCCTCTTCCACAACAGTTCCTGAGCCTGGGCAGGGGTGTTATTGGTTGGTATAGACTTCTCTGTAGCTTCTATATTTCTGTTATGATGAGTTTCAATTCACCAGTATTTGCTGCTATTTTCCAGGATGTGGATGTCGGGCTAGCATTGGTAGCAGTATTGCTGTTGCTGCTTCCTCCACAATTTATTCTGGACCCTGGTAAATGTGGTAGAAGTGGCACATCTCACAGTGAACATTCAGCTGTCTTTTCTTGTACTGATGGATCTTGGATCTTCCCGGTGTTCTCTGCCATCTGTAAGATAAAATAGATTCTCTGACACGGGTGAGAGCAGCTTTGATTAAAGGGGACATGCCTAGGAGCCTGACATTTTGATGTAGTTACCCATTCAACTAGTACAGGGAGCACTGGGGGCTTCTCTCTGGGTATTGTGCTTATCCTGACCACAGGGTGCTGACTTGGCTCCCAGTAGCATTAATAAGTTCTGTCCCATCCAGAAGGCCTCATGTCCAATCAGAGGGCAGCTGGTTACCCACAAAGGTTGTGTGCCATGACTGCACAAGTGTGCTCTTCTTCTCTAGCTGATGGATTTCATGGCTTGCAGGGACTCCTGCTTATTCATGCTGTTGGTGACCATTGTCACCCAGTAGCTTCCACAGCACTTTCCAGTGCCATGGGGGTTTGCCAGGAGAGGACTGGCTTTCCTCTCAGTTCCCATGTTGTCTCTAGGAGTTCTGAGATAGCAGCCTGTAGTGTCCTCAGCAATAGAGTCTTGCCTTTAGTTCTGTCTGGTAACCAAGTGCTTGGCAAAGACCTGCCCCCTATTAAGAAAGGTGAGTGGACCAGACTGTAATGCCCAGTAAAAAGTGGAGAAAGCTTAATTCTTAAACCAGGGGCTCTGGATTGTGGATCACAGGGCCAGAGCTGGATTAACACCACAGTGGACAATTGGCATGATTCCCAAAAATATTCTATCTACAATATAAGATTTTTTAAAATTGAGATTAGCTACATGCCATCTATAAATGAGGACACTTAGGAAAAGACACATAGAAAAATTAAGTAAAAACTTCTAGACCAAAAGTGTATTATTTTTAATGTTCTTACAAATAAACTCACAGATATACATTAAACTGATAAAGAGTCAACCTAGGTGAATTTTTGAAATAAATCAAGATAAAACATTTGCCCACAATGATTAGAATGGTAATAATATGAGAAATAATACTTACTGATATTATATTTATTATTACTAAAGTTTATTTAACATAGCTATAGACCAAATACTTTGTAGTTCACTCAAAATAATCTTAATAAAATAATCATTATTATATATGAGAAATGCCATGTTGCCTTAAATAAGTAGGTTAGTATGAATATGTGGATTAATAGATGATTCAACCTAACTGCTATTGCTGGTAAATAAAAGGTTGGAATTAATTAACTAGGTTTTCGTGTTCCAGAGATTGAGTCTTACAGTACATCATGAGAAGCAGCTCAGATAAATTAAAACCTAATAAGTAATTTCTCCTTCACTAGCCTAAATGTTATGAGGTTGCTGTTATACACAGAGGCGGGGAGTAGAGAGAGTGAGAAATGTCTACAGCAAGCTACAGCACCAGTGATGAAGGTGACGTGGTGCACATGCATACTGTCTTATCAGACTAGCATGGTGAGGTATATTGGAATAAAATTTGCTTAAACCAAGGAAAACAAATCAAACACCAAATGATTTTCATTATGGATGATCATCATTAAGATTCTATGTTCATGGAAAGGTGAATTTGAGAAGAGTGTATTCAGAAAATTAACTGTAGTGGATAGAAGGTCTTTTAAATCATCCTAACCGGGAAGTGGTAGAAAGATGATCCCAATAGAAAATGAAATTAAAGATAATCTAAGGTCAACAATAACTAACAGAGCATGACCAAAAAAAAGACACAAATTATTCTTTTTATACTTTATCCCCTATACTTACCACTGGAGTGCAGATCATCCCATGAAAACATGGAATCTATCTGAATTATCTACACAATTTTCTTAGGCCAACAGGGCAGTAGCAAATGAGTCATAAAGCTTTGAAAAGCATTTGCGAAATGGGTGACTAAAGCCATCCTCACCCATCTAACTCTAGGGACTCGACCAGTTGGCCACAAATGCAGGAGAAAACCTAATGGGGTGAGTAAGGCAGGAATATACCAGAGGCATCAGCCAGGACACGCTGATAAAAAAAAATCATCCTTTGAAGATGCTATGTTTAGGAGCTGCTGTTACATAGGTAAAGCTATCAAAATCATATGGCAGGAAAAAATAACAGTGATATAAATGCTATGTATGCTTGAAAAAAATAGTTAACATGTTCTAACACCTGTTTTGCTTGACCTGTCTTAAAATGGAAAACTTGGGCATTAAAGGTTTTTATAGGCATCTAGCCCAATCTGGCTAATGTACAGATGATGAAGTGGGGGACAAGACTTGCCCACGGTGTGTTCTTAACCAGCCCAAGATCCTAGTCAAGTTCTCTGATCTATTCCATATACATGGGAACTTTCTGAGCCTCAGGATTTTGACCAGTCCTGAGATTCTAGGACTCTGTGACACTATGGTTCTATAATTCTAAGCCAAAGCACAACAGTGACAGTGCTCCAGACAGCCCTGGTACAGGAAATGAACATGGTATAGACTGGAGTACCAACTCCATCATTTTCTTCCACTCAAAAAGACCAACTATACCATCATGAATTCAAATGCTAGGCATAGTCCTGTGTTTCTTATATTTCCTCCAGAGGTCGCTGTTCCAGATTATCAAGCAACAGAATTTACAGCCACAACCTATGGGTCTGAAAGCCCAGTACAGAAATTTCTTGCTACAAAAATGAAGGTCATAGGGGTAAGACTTGCTGTGTAATCCTACTGAGTGGGGAGAGGGGAAGGATAAAGAAAATGAGCTTGTTGAAAATGTTTTGAGATAGGAGCCAACTTCAGATTTTATTTCCACTCAGTTCAGGAAGTGTGTACAGTACTTCTGTATCAATACTGTACCAGAATCTGTGAACAGGAAAACACAGATGAAGTCAAGTTCCTGGAGTCTTGAAGCCACAGCCTGAAAAATGATTCTCTCTGAGACTTTTCTAGTTAGTCAATTTCAGAGAGAAGAAAGAAAAAGGAAAACCAAGTAGTATTCAGTGGGCCAGATTCTCTATCTTGGCTTATTGCAACATACAGTTGCATATCTTCCCAACCAAAAACAAGGGTTAAGTTTTATTTAAAAAACATTATGCATATATGCTTATATTAATATAAATATAGAGACTTTGAGAATGTTCTCAATACTATAAACACTCATCCATCCATCCATCCAAAAACTCATTCAGCCCATAAATACTAATTTTCTTTTATTTACTGATCCTTTTAGGGAAATGTGGGAGCTCAGGCTTGGTTGAGGTTGTAATGTTGCCCATACCTTTGAAAAAAATTATTCCTTCATTTCTTAGCCTCTAAAAATCAAAAACAGAAAGGAATCTTTTTTTCAGAGGAAAAAAATACATAAATAGAGAAAGATCACTGTAGGACATGGGGAAGAGGAGCGCAATTCTAAGCTAGGTTAGCAGCTACCAAAATAATTAGAGACCATACCTGAGCTAAATAATTGAACAAACAGATATGAAACTAAGTGCAAGAAACTGTGTTAGCTATTATGAGAGTTACAGAAATGAATACAACCTAGCTTTTCTCATTGTAGAGGATGAATTTTTAGTTTAGCTGTCATAATAATAAAAATTCTCAAAATTACATTTCAGTGGAACATCCAATAAAAAACATAAATGATGGAAATGATAGTGGGAGATTTAGAGATAGAACAATTACTTCCAGGAGCAGTTCCTTCCACCTAAAATAGATGAAACTACTTCATAATAAATTGGGTACCTAATCTGGACTCAGAAATGGTAGAACTTCAACCAGTGGAGATGAAAGAAGAGGGAGGCAGATTAGATGGAGAGAGCATGGTAAACCAATGTACATGGTAGTGAATGTGGGGAATGGCAAAGGAGAGCTGGGAGAGGCCAGTCTAAGCTTTAAGTATTTAAAAGGAATAAAACATTACAAAGATCAACCATGTGGATAAATAAGCCATAGTATATCTACACAATAGTATTATTCTGTGGTTTAAAAAATGAGCTATCAAGCGAAGAAGAGATTAGAGGAATGTTACATGCATATTGTTATTGCATTATTAGTAGAAAGAAGCAAATTTTGGAAGTCTACATATAATTTATATTTTATAACTTTAGCTATAGGATGTTCTAGAAATAACAATTTATGGAGACAAGTGGTTGCCAGAGAATCTAAGGGATAGAGGGAAGGAGGAATAGGTAGACATGAAAGAATTTTAAGGATAGTTAAACTGTTCTGTAGAACACCACAGGACTATATCTGTAGACACATATCATCCTGTTTCTGAAACTCACAGAATGTACAACACAGAGTAAAGCTTAATGTAAATGTTGGTAAAGTGCTAGTGCTTTTTACCAGTTGTAATAAATGTACTGTAATGATGTGAAATATTGATGTGGAGAGGCTAAGTTAGAGGAGAGGCATGTATGAACCCATGCTGGGGAAGAAGACAAGGCCCATAGGAACTCACTATGGGCATAGAGGAGCTCACTATTTTATTTAGCTTTATGGAGAACATAAAAATTATCTCTTAAAAGTCTATGCATTTCAATAAAATGCTAAGTATAGTAAATGCTACGTATATTTACCACAGTCAAAACTATAAAAAGTATTTTGAACTACTTCAACAAAAATAACTAAGCAAATAACTTGGAGGTCTTGTTCCAGGAATGAGATACCCTTCCTACAGTTTTGTGATGCCTATGATTAGTTTTAAACCTATAAAATTATTTGAACTATTAAGGAACTTTATAAAATATATACTAAGTCCCCAGGCTCTATCCCAGAACTACTAAGCCACAATTTTGAAAGGCTAACAAACTAGAAATATGTATTTGTAAAACATTTCTCTGAGTAACCTTTTATTACCACAAGATCTAGGAGCTGATTTTCAAATAATAATAACAGTAATGGGATTATAGATTCTTCTTTGGTGTCTTAGTTTAACTCGGACTCAACATTGGAATCGAGAAGCAGAAAATGAATGTGAAAAGCACAGTTAGGAAAGAACTTAAATAAGAGATGAATGAATATAGATTTCTCACGTGACCAAATTTCTCAGACTGCCATTTCAAGAGCAGCATTTGCCCCTGTAATATTTAGGGCACTGAGATATCAAGGAGAACGCGTCCCCTGTGTGAGCTCATTGGCAAGAAAGGAGAGAAGAGACTTTCTTCTCATTATCCAAGTGATTGTTTGAAACTCAACTGTAGATGGAGAAATATACAAATGAAGGAATATCTCTACTTATACACTAAAATATGAAAGAAACATAAAAGTTTTGAAATAAGTACCCCTACGTTGGCCACAATAGCAAAAATTGGGCTCAAAATTGAAGGTGTGTTATTTTGCATGTAGAGGCAATGGGAGAGTTGTCTACTTTTATGTTCTTGCAAATGAGGGGCACGAGAAGAATAGAAGATGACCTTAAGATTTTTAGCCCAAGAAGATGATGTCAACAGTAGAGACAGAAAAGACAAAGATGAGGCTTATAAGGAAAAAAGTTCATTTTAGGGCATGTTGATTTATAAGGTGTTCATAAGACATTCAAGGGAAGACTTTTGTCAAAATGTGACTCTTAAAACTAAAAAAAAAAATTAAAAAACAGAAAAAACTCACCTACTAAAAGTTGGCATTCCAGTGTGTTAGTTTGATTCACGTGTACCCCATAAACTTATATGTTCTAATGCTAGGGCCACAGCTGGTGCAATTTGGGAATTGGGGCCTCCTGGAGGCAGCGTATTGTTGAGGGAAGGCTTTTCAGTGTGATAGTCACCTTCCCCTTGCCAGTGATTGCCACTTTCCTGCTGCTATTGTCCACCTGGTGTTGGGCAGCTTCTTTGCATGCCACATTTTCTCCTGCTATCATGGAGTTTCCCTTTGACTTTGTAGCAAAAATAAACCCTTTCCTCCAATAAGCTGCTTTTGGCTGGGTGCTTTCAGCCAGCAATGAGAAGGTAACTGCAACAGAACTAGCACTACTGAGAAATGAGGTCATTACTGCTAGAAACCTGACTCTGTGGCTTTGGGCCCTTTGGAGTTGATTTGGGAGAGGAATGTGGGAGAATTTGAAACTTTGGCCTAAGAGATAACTTGCAGTGCTACAAGTACAGTTTTGTGGATTATTCTGGTCCAAGTAGAATGCAGTAAGATCTATGGGCTATGAGGTTTGGCTTATGGGGGTGAGAAAGAGCTGTGTCCATACTGGTCTAGAAGCAGTGTGTGTGACAGGTTGCTGCGCTCTGCCTGCCTGTGTCCTGAGAGCTTGTTCAGGACTGTGTTGAGTAGGAATAGACTGGTATGAGCAGAAGGATATGGCAAAGAAAGAAATGAAAGCTTTGGACCAAAACTACTGTCTGTTCAGCTGCAGTTGTTTGAGAGATTATAACTGTTGACATTGAGCCAGCTGACCTGCACTGGGACAGCAGAAAGAACGGGGACTCTTGAAAGTAAGGGGCCTGAATGCTGAAGAAGTTTTCCTGCTCTTCAAAGTCAGCTTTATTTCCCCCTAAATTAATAAATTGGCAGACCACCTGGTACTATGGAGTACAACAAGTGCAGGAAAGAGAGGGTCAGTGAATTTCCCACACAATTGGGGTTTGTTTTGTTTTGTTTTTCTGGAAATGGCCATGGGCAGTGTGAAGCAGGCTTACTGGATTAACTGCATGGGAGCCCAGTGAAGCCATGATGATGAACAATCAGTTGTGGTGGAGACCCAATGGAGATGCCAGGACTATGGGAGATGGCTGCCAAGGAGAACTGCCAGCACTAGATGGAGTATAGCTTGCAGTATGAGCAGCCCAGCTGGAGGGGCAGAATTGAAACTCCAGAGACTCATCATTGGTTAGGATTATTGGACTTGGAGATTTGTCATTGTTAAAGTTGTTGGATTTAGAGCTACAGAGTTTGATGTTTGACCTGTTTATTTTAAATCTTATATTGGTTCAATCTTACACATCTTACACAGTGTAAATGTTCATTCTGTGCCATTAAGTGGGGTTTTGTGTTTTGTTTTTGCTTTTTTGTATTATGTCTCAATTAAGAGACCTAGGACTAAGGAAATGTTTGAACAGCATTGAGATTGACTTTTAAAATTGGACTGAATGCATTGCATTTTACATCATGGCTGGCTATCAGTTTATGGAGGTCAGAGGCAGAATATAATGACTTGATACAGTTGTTCCCCATAAACTTATGTGTTCTGAATACTAGGTCCCTAGCTTGTGGGAATTTGGGTATTGCAGTTCCTGGAGGCAGTGTATTGTCGGGGGTAGGCTTAGGGTATGTATAGCCAGTTTCCCCTGCTGTTGTTGGCCATCTGATGCTGGCCAGGAGGTGATGTTCAGCTTCTGCTCACACCATGGTTTCCCCTTCATCATAGAGCTTCCCCTCAAGTCCATAAGCCAAAATAAACCCTTTCCTCTTATAAACTGCTTTTGGTTGGGTACTTTCTGCCAGCAATGAGAAGCTTACTGCAACAGCCAGCCAATAAATCACTCAGGCTGAGAAGGCATACTGAGAAGGAAAAAAAGAAGAAGAAGAAGAGGTCATAAACACCTCTGTATACTTGCTTTTTCTTTTGCAATCCTCAACCATCTTTCCTAGCGCTTGTCAACCTCATGCTTTAGTGTGGCATGCATAATGTATGTACATATAAGCATCGTGCCAGGAAAATGAAACACAAGGGGAACGCTGGGCCCATGGATGCAATCGTGCTTCTGCAGGCTCAGAGGACGCATTTCCAGTAGAGTTTTCTCCCTGTCCACTTCTGCCTGAGTAAGTTCTTATGTGTCCCTTTGCCCAGGATAGTTCCATAATTTAAAATTCAGTCTTCTTCAACATTCACAGTTATGCTGGGGGACTTATTTAGACAAATTTCTTGGCCTCCTCTGGAGGTTCTGTTCAGAAAGTACAGAAGAGGCCTGACAGTTTCCATTTCTAGCAACCAGAAGGACTGGATTATCAGGAACCTGTTTAGATGGCTTCCCTGTAGCCAATGGTCAGACAGGGTAACTAAGAAAATGCCTAGGAACATCAGAAAGGGACCTCTACTATCTTCCCCTTACTGTGAAAGAGGATGAACTCTTGAATCCTGTCAACTAAACTGACTTAAATAGAACATGTTCCTTCTTCTCAGCAATGTTTCCTTCGATTTGCAGACAATCCAGATCTTGTTGGGAATTATGAACTTTTCCTTTGGAATTGTTTTCCTTTTCACCTTGGAAAACCCATACCCGAGGTTTCCCTTCATATTTGTTTCAGGATATCCATTCTGGGGATCCATTTTGGTAAGTATGACCCAGCAAGTTCAGTTGAATCCATGACAATCAGGCGGGTGTCCATGAATTAATAGTTATCAAATCTGACTCCATGTATGATTCTACACAAAGTACAAGAACAAAATTAACCTTGCTGCAATTACTTCTACCCCATTAACTCACCAGATTTACCTGTACCCCTGTCTTTGGGTTTTGACATTTCTTTGGAAATATTCCTTTGGGTCTTGTACTTGTTTGTTCATTAGCTCACCCCAAATTAATTGTATTTATAAACCATCTCCACAGATTAAAGCAGTAAGAAGCCAGAGATTAGTGCAATCAGGATCTTTTAATGGGGTTTCCAGTCCAGCAAGAAAGAAAACATGTCAATAGATGGTTTCAAGACAGTATGATAAATAACATCATAGAGTATGATAAATACTTCTGTATGCAGGGACAAATGAACAGTTTAGAGAAGTATAAAGGCTCCTGAGATGTCTTCTGAGTCTCACAGAGACATCTGTTTAATAACACCAAATAATACTTGGTAAACATCAATTTAGCACTGCTTGGTGCCAGAAAATAGTCAGGGTGTAGGGATTCCATAGAAAGGCAGTCCCTGGTCTCAAGGTCTCAGTTGAATAAAGAATCAATTACCATAGAGGTGACAAGTGCTGATGTAAAATACAGAAACTGACTCAGAAAAGAGACACTGTCCAGAGACATTTCCAGCTTAACAATTGTGAAGGATGAGTGGCTATTTAACCAAGTGAAGACGTGGAAATAGGGGATATTGATGTATAAGGCTAGGGATTCTTATTGCCTGCAAAGAGAGCAACAGGATTAAAAGGCTGCAGGTTTAGGAGAGCATTTGCTACTCTGTGAACTGGAAAAGTATAGCTAGCCAAGAAGGGTAGGCTAGAAATTTAAACGTGGGTGGGATATGGGGACTCTTATCAGACAATGATGCTACCACATTTGAACAAGCTCCATGAAAATTTCTTGGATTTTGTTTCAAAATTACCATCATATTAGGTGCAATTCCATTCTGTGTTCTCATCTGCGAGAATACCCTGGCCTGTAATGGCATGGGATCTGATTTCAGTGGGTGTAAACTGATGACAGTGTGAGTCATGACATCAAAGCTGAGTCCTCAATCATGATGAAAGGAACATAGATGGGAAAACTAAAGCCCAGAAAGTTGACAGTTTCTCATATTCAAATCCATAGCTCAGGCTAAAGCAAATTTCCAATCCAGGCTTTTGCCCACTGCTCAGGTATAGACAGCCCTGTGAGGCAGCCCACCCTTCTCACTTTCCTGAGGTTTGAGCTCAAAAGGAAGACAAAGAAATGTGCAGAGGCCTGTCCTGACCTCGGTGGAACACGGTCATCATGAAGATATTTATTCTTTTTGACAGTTCATTAATTCTGGAGCCTTCCTAATTGCATTGAAAAGAAAACTCACAGAAACTCTGGTGAGTCCTATTTTTATCTTATTTTTAAAAAATGTGACTTTGAAATAAATTCATTCTAACTATGGAAAAGAATTTGTGAAATTCATTTTTTAATGAAGCCAGCATAATTCCACAAAGTCTCAAGATCTAAATAGGTCATGATCTATCAGAGCACCAAATGTAGCAGAGCATGGCTACCTGAATGTGTGTCCTTGATCCCACATGCACCTCCCTCCCTGTGATTGAGAGGTAGAAAAGTTACAAAAAGGTTACTGAATTCCCCAATGTGTGGTGGAGGACCTGAAGTGCAAAACTGAGTGCCCCTCACTCTATTTTATCCACAATACAGGGTGTGCCTGAGTCATTATGTTATGTCTGATTCTATTTCAGATGAAACTAAGCCAACTGATGAATTTCCTTAGTGCCCTGGCAGCAACTGGTGGAATCATTCTCCTCGTATTTAGTTTCCTTTTAGATCGAAACTACATTTGTGGCTATTCTCAAAAAAGTAATCCATGTAATGCTGTAACCATTTTATTCCTTGTAAGTATACTGTGTTTTGAAATGCTAATGGTTTAATCCAAAAGATGTATTAGCACCCAATCAGCACCATCCAGATAATGTGGTGCACACATGTTTATATTACACTATTCAAAAGATTCAGTTCATAATAGTTTAGACATTACACCATTGTTCTGTTGTGAAAATTAATAATAATTACATAGCTTCCACATAGAAGATAGAAAATATATACACAAATGAATACAGAAAAAATAAAATGACATGCTAAAAGCAAAACAGAGGCATGGTGGTATGCTCACAGGTCCTAGTACTAGATGTACATTGTGATAATTAATGTTCAATGGTTTTTATTTGATTTTAATATTTAGATTGGATTTGCAATAGAGTATGGTAGATTATAAAGAGACATTTCTGATCTTCCCAAAATACTACTAAAATTAGGCAAAATAATATAAATGTCATCCAAAATGTGATTCCACATGAAAAGGAAAACATACCCAATGACAGGTTGGAAAGATAGCTTAGTGGTTAAGGCATTTGCCTGCAAAGCCAAAGGACCCAGGTTCAATTCCCCAGCACCCATGTTAGCCAGATGCACAAGAAGGCACATGTGTCTGGAGTTCGTTTACAGTGTCTGGATGCTGTGGTATGCCCATTCTGATTCTCTCTCTCTCTTTTTCTCTGTCAAATAAATAAATAAACAAAATATTTTAAAAATATATTTTTTTAAATGCCCAATGAGGAGGGTCACTGAGGAGGGGGGAGGACAGGGAGGAGACTAACAATGGTACCCACATGGTTGAATATACACTATGCACATAACTAAAAAGATACATAAATAAAATAAAATATTACTTTTATGAATAAAAAATAGTCAGGAAGGTATAGAAACTGACTAAAGGGCAATCAGACATAAGTGAGTGGTACAGCACATGCTCAGTTGAGTGAAGCAACAAGCTCAACCCCCAGCACCACCCCCCAAAAGATTAATGAAGAAGATAAGAAAGAGGGAGTCCTAACAGAAGATATTTCATATAGTTGTTAGATATGCTAGGACCACAGAAATAAGAAGAAGGAAGCAGAAAATAGGGAGACTGGTTCTGGTAAAGGTGAATTAGGTTTTTGTTTTGTTTTATTTTTTGTTTTTTGGAGGTACACTCTCGCTCTAGCCCAGCCTGACCTGGAATTCACTATGTAATCGTAGGCTGGCTTTGAACTCACGGCGATCCTCCTACCTCTACCTCCCAAGTGCTGGGATTAAAAGTGTGTGCCACCACACCCAGCAAGAATTAGGTCTTTTGAATCAATCTTGCTCTTAAAAACAAATGTAATGCTACCTTTAAGAAAACAATGAAACAAAAATCTTATCTGGGTGTGGTAGCACACACTTGGGAGGCAGAGGTATAAGAATCACCATGAGTTCGAGGCCACCCTGAGACTACATAGTGAGTTCCAGGTCAGCCTGAGCTAGAGTGAGATCCTACCTCGAAAAACCAAAACAAAACAAAACAAAACTTAAAAGCATTAAAACACTGCAAAGTTTGCTTGAACTGCTAAATTAGTTTTAAATAAAACTTGAAATTTACAAAAGGTTTGAAAAAAAAAATCAAAGCTCCCTAGTCCTCAAGGCCATTTGTCAATGCATGCCCCCTCTGAATTCTGATTATGAGAGCAAGCAGATTTAAAGAGGAAGCAGAGCCAAGGTAAGAAGACTTACAAAAGACCTTGTCCACAGTGGACTGGATACTTACTAGTCTTCTGTATGCTTCAGGTAAGGGTGGTAAGACTCAGAGTCCTGCTCCAAAATAACAGGACAGTCTCAACAAAATGAATACAGAAAAATTACTTGAGAAATTGTAGCAACAAACCAAACCCCTGATTGCTTTCCACTCTCCACCCCTCTCTCTGAAAAGTTTTTCATTTCTCTCACCCAAGAAATACATATGTAGTATCCTAACACGCCTATAGCAAGATGAGAGGCAGAAACAGAAGCTTGAGGCCAACAAGTCTGGCAAACACAGCAATGAACAACAAGAGACCTTGCCTTAAACAAAGCAGAAGGCAAGGACTGACTTCCAAGGTCATTGTCCTCTGACCTCAATGTGCTGCCATAACACACACATGCCAATGCACACAGGTACACACACACACACACACACACACATACACATGTTTAGCTTGTGGATGAGGCATATGTGCTCTTGGTTGCCACAGTCATTTTAAGTCTTTGGCAGAAGAAAAAAACAATTGAAGGTGGTGCTTCCAGCCTGTTTCTATGTCTCTTTTTCTGATTGTTCCTCTTTTTCTGGGCTAGTAGTTTTCTCTTTTATTTCCTTTTCTATTTTTGCTTCTATCATTTTCCTATCTCTTGACCTTCTTCTTTCTCTGACCTTCAACAGACCACTTTTCTGATATAAATTTCTTTGTATTTGATTCATCTATGAAATTATTTCCTAGATATAATTAGAAAATAATTGTATGGTTTCCTCAAAGGAAATAATATGCTATCCCAAGCACAGCTGACATACATTCCATGGTTTTACATTAATTTGACTCCAGAGCATCAGATGTACTCAAGAGATGAGAGATTTTATTACCTGGGTATGGCTACCTCATTAAATCAGAAAAACCATCACTATCCTAATATCATGACTCTTCCATTGTTTTTATTTTGTTACAGGGCATTTTGGTTATGCTGATTGTCTTCAGCATTATTGAGTTATTCATTTCTCTGCCCTACTCAATTTTGGGATGTCACTCTGAAGACTATGAGGAATGCTGTTGAATAGCACTATGCAAATAAAGGTGCATTATAATATTACTTTGAGATCTATGATGCTTGCTTGTAAAGAAAAGCTAAAACACACAGAAGAATTAAGGCTTATCAAAAGGGGCAAGGAGGGCCAGAGTATATTTTGGCTAATGAAGGACATCCTGCTTCTTGGTAATGCCACCCCTCCCCCAACAGAATGATAACCTTGGTGTTATCTTTATTATTCCTTGTGGCACTGCCTCTCTATTAGCACAGATAGAAACCAAAAACCAGGGTCAGGAGTTACCAAGTCATCTGCTTCACTGATTCATGTCAGCCTTCTGATGAGTTCTCTAGGAGACTCCACATAAGGGCTCTAGTTCTATAGGGCAGGACAATGTGTTGAGAGGAAGAACGGTTTGGCCCACAGATTTTACATGAAAGTTAAATGATTGTCAGTGTTATGAACCTACCAACCAGAAAAAAATGATTCTAAAACTAATGAGGGCAAATATTGATAGAGCCAATGTTTCAGGCATCATGCTAAATATTATACCTGTTTCTTATTTAATATCACAAAAATCCTAAGAGATGGGGCAGAGGAGATGGTTCAGCCTACAGTAAAGTGCTTATCTCACAAGCATAAGGACCCAAGTTCAATCTATAGTACCCATGTAAATGCCAGGCACATGCCTATAATCTCAGAGATGGGGGGGCCTCAGCCATCTCTCCAGCCTGTTATTAAACTTTTGACATGGGCAGTGTTTGACATGTAGATGGGTTTGTAGTTTGAATGTTAAATGTCCCCCATAGGCTCATGTGCTTAAACACTCAGTCCCCAGCTGGTGGCATTGTTTGAAAAGGTTAGGGTACCTTGAGGAGATGGGTCCTTATAGAGGCGGTGTATCCCAGGGACGGGATTTGTGGTTTCACAGCAGGCCCGACTTCCTGTTCATTCTCTATTTCCTGACTGTGCCTGCAGTGTGAACATCTGGCCTCCCCCCCCCCCCCCGCCATGCAGTCTCCATCAGGATAGAAAGCATCCCCTCGAACTGTTAGTCTAGCCTTTCCTCATAGTGCCTGTTCTTGCAGATGGCCACAGCAATGAATAAAGTAACAAACACAATAGCATTCACTTAATGCTACCTTCCTGTTAAAGGCGCATTCTTTCAGAATTATAAAGATGTTAAATACCTGAATTTTCCTTACCATTAATTTATAAGTACAACATCAGGATTTTCTAACTGGTAACCAAACTTTATTTTTAGTTAGATGTTTAGCCCAATTCCAGAGAGGCCCCAGATCTCCTTGACTAACTCTCTGAGACAAATATCCTCCAAAGACAGGTAATTCTGGGTATTGGAGCCATGCTGAATGGTGGGTAACATGTCAGCATGTAGCCTCCTAACTCTGGACAGCCTGCTATTGTTCATCTCCATGGCAGAAAGAGCCCAGCAGACCCTTTATGTCTTGTAGCCCTACAGGAAACAGAGAAACCAGAACACCCAACTCTGCCCCCAAAGAAGACCTGAGCAAGGAAAGGACACAAATGATTATCATGTAGAATACCACCCCTAATAGAGACAATGTGTTTCAAAGAGATTGGGGGACAAAATAAAAGAAAACTGTGTATGGAGCAAACACTGACAATAAACATTGGTATACTTTTGTGTAGTCTATAAGAAAGAGCATCTTTTCAAAATTAGCAGTTGTATAACATGAGAATACTTCAAAGAAAAAATGTTAAATGTGTAATCTCAATAAAATGTCCTCAAACATTAAACAAAGACTAAGTGGTCGCTCAAAGATGACACTATGGATAAATCCCAATTGCAGTGGGCATCTTAACACATTCCAGCATTGAGAAGACAATCAGTCTAAGTCAACAATGACAAAGTGGGAGTTTATTCATGTAAAATGAATTCAAATGTATAAAGACCAGCTTGTGCAACAAGAAATTTGGCTTCTCTGGGCCCAACATTTATAAACCCTGACCTTGCTCCCATACACAGTGGATTGAAGGCACATACCTCTAACCCACCCATCATCCTGCATACAAACCACAGGCCTCAGGATCATCTCCAAACCAGATCTGGAAAGCTCCAATTTGGAAGCCATATGTTAGAAAATCAATCCTCAATGCAATAGTGTTAAGAGGTAGGATTTCAGGAATGCATATGTTGTAATGGCCCTGCATCATGAATAGGCAATATTGTCATCATGAAAATAGCTAGTAATTGCAAAAGTGGGCTCCTCACAGATGTGTTCATTCCCCATCACTGCTCATAGAACATGCATTCTCTCTTGCCTGTCTGCCTTCCTAACTGGACTTGGACTTCCTACCCTCCTAAACTGTAGTAAATAAATCTTTGTTCTTTATGCATTATCCAGCCTCAGATATTCTGTATGAAAGCACAAAACAGACTAAGACAGTATGTAATTACGATCCCTGTAACCAACCATTCACTCAGTCCTTTCAACAGATATACCCAGACCCACAAGTAGAATCTTAAATGGACGGTAGATATACCATTCCCTTTTCCCTCCTTACTGTAGCATTCCTCACAGATGAATGGATGACCTTTGAGTATTCTGGATGACAGGGAGTTCTCTTTTCAAACAGCTACTTGTTCAACTTGTTCATTTTAAATGTATGTAACTTACTTACACTACCTCAAAATCAGCCTCCCCAGAACTACTTCAACTCAGTAGTTATATTATGGTTCCCAACTCTTCTTACAGTACTAGGGAACTGGCACTTCACACATTCTAGGCAAGTGCTCTGCCTAGAGTTGTAGCTTCGGCCTATCCAAACTATCTTGAATAAAAGGGATGGAGGGAAAATAAAAAGACAAGAAGAAGAGGGACAAATTAACTTTAAATTAGGTAATGTAGCTACAATATTTTGACCTCTTAGAATAAATGAACAAATAGTTGCTTACCTACAGTTGTGTCTCTAATGAGAGAAAGCAACAGGTAATGTAATTAAAATACCAATGTTTGAACACAAAGGTTGCACATGTAGGTGGAGGTTATCTTTCAGCAATTATTTCTTTGATTCTACTCCCAAATGTTTAGACTCTTGATACGTCCAACTACCTCCATTTGTCCACTTGATCTAGAGCTGAACTTGGCCATGCAGTTCAAGGCAATAATGAAAAAAGAGGGACAACACAAAATGAGATGGAAGAAAAAAATGTGGGTTCATAGGCAAATGTGCTGTCTCAATTTATAGCACCAAAATTAGGGCTAAACCTTGCCTCAAGCTTCTGGGTGCATGTTCTATGGATGAAAATTACATTTAGGCCATTTCTGCTAAATTTAACATAGATTTACATGGTCTCCTAGAAGCCTGAGCATCAGCAAATGAGGGCATTACGTGGAAACCAGCAAGAACACCACTCCCAATTACACCTAAATAATTCTTGAGTCCCTGCATGGGTGCCTTCCCTCCCCCAGTGCACACACACACACACACGCTCCCAAAAGTGAAGCAAGAAGGTAAAAATCAGTCTCTCAGCCCATCTAACCCTTAGGGACACACTATCCACACCTGCTTACAGGATGGGGGCTGCCAAAGTTCTTTTAACTGAGGTTGCATGAAGCATACCAGGCAATCCCCCAGGAGTATTTTTCAAGAAGTGAAACCTGGTAAGGCAGAGACTCTTTTGTATTTTTCTGGCTTGGTAAGTTCATGTCAAAAGTAGCTAGAATACATCTCAAGGTAGCAGAAGCTACTGATTTCCGGTCAGCTGGTACCTACCAGAGATCCCAACCCCAGGCCTGGTCTACCTCACTGCCATTCAAGTTCTTGAAACACCAGATGCAACCCTGATCTCAGCAGCAAGCACAGAAGTCAGTTTTGAGCCTGAAGCCTTGGAGATTCAAGTAAGAAATCAGTTTGTTCCACTTAACTGGCTAAAAGAAGTGTGGATGAGGAATGGGGTGGTTTTAGAGACTAGGACTGTTCCAGTCCAGGCGTCTCTGGAAAAACTGTCTAATAGTATTATAATTTGAACTGTAGCAATTTCAAGGCTTCGAGTGCCTTAAAATAGAGGCAGAGGGAGAGAAAAAAGAGAGGAGGGAGAGAGAGGGATAAAATTACTTCATATTAGGTATACAGCAACCCAATTTCAACCCTTTAGATTACATGAACAAGTTACTTATATATAGCTCTGTGTCTCTAATGAAATAAAGCAGCTGAAAATGCAATTAAATTACCAATTTATTAACTGCATTAACTGCTCTCCTTCTCAAAAATAACTCTGGGCTATCAGCTATGAACAATTCTCTGAAAATGGAGATCAAGGTTTCTAACCTGTTTAGTTCAAGCTGGAGCTCTGCCATACACAAGCCATATAACTACAGGTGAGTTAGTTACCAAACCTTTACATGACTCAGCTTTCTCATCCATACAATGGAAGCAATAGCAAAACCCACTGTAGTACGAATGGTTGTCTGAGGCCAAATAAAATAACCCTAGCCATTTGAAAGTAATTCCATTCCTATTGCTTTAACTACCTTTGTCTCCAAACATGTACTGTTCAGTTTACATACCTAGTCAAGTCTCATTAGATAACATTTTCTACACACACACACACACACACACACACACACACACAATCGTGAAATCCTTGTTTGTGTTCATAACCCAAGACAAGAGTAAAATACTCTTGTGGAGATGAAGGGTGGATGGATTGACTTAAACCAGGTTCTGCTGGCTTTTGGAAACAGTACAATGTGAGAGAGTGGAGGAACAGCTTCCCTGCTTCCCTTAAAATGCTTTGATCTCACTGGTTGTCAGGTGCTGTGACATCTATTATCTTTCCAGTGGGCAGCATCTTGAGCACATATAGACCTGCCCAAGAAAAAGCAGCTGAATTTGATGTTCTGTTTACTTATTGAGCTCATAACATTACAGGGGGAAAGTTCCCTGTACAATGCTGCATGGCTCCCTTAAGGAATTTCCATTCCCCAGGAGTTACACTAAAAAGCTAAGTAACTGGCAAGAAGCAACAAATGCAAAGAGCTATGGACTTTGAGGAAGTTCTTGCCATCAGGTGAGAAGGACAAGGCCTAGGGCAAAAGCCTGGAGAGACTGACAGTGACTAGAGAAGGAGGAATCTCTCAAGGGTTCAGAGAAGGCAGGAGACATGGCCGGGCTGGGTACATAAGCTTTGGAAGCCACACAGAGTTGGAGTGTCAAGACCTAGAGGAGCCAGATGGACAGTTTCTCAAGAAAGAAGGATGGGCCAATGAGAGAGAAAAAAAGAGAATGACTTGGCAGCACCCTGGGAAATCTAACCTAGTAGCTTTGTAGAGACTGTATTAGAAATGAAAATGGTTGAAGGGAAAAAACACAAGATTTTTGTGTTGAACTGGGAAAGGAAACGAGGAGCAAATCCACAAAGTGACAACAGATGAGGGGTAAGGTCTGTGTGGGAGGTGTGAGGCACAGGTTGAGGCATAATTTGGCCATTGACTGAAATGAATGAGCTGGAATGAAATCCATCCAGGCAACAGGTGAAATCAAAGCAGCCTGAGGCATAAAGCCTAGTAGAACATGAAAGTTTTTCTTTAATGGCCAGAAAAAATGACTGCAAAGTATCGAGCAGTGAGTGAGTGGTGAGGAACTTGGTAAGAGAGGGTGGAATGCGAAGATTTGGAGAAGCTGGGGTAAAAATGGAAATGGGGCAGTGTCAGGGGACAATGCTTGATTTAAGAATGGGATTTGGTGGGAAAGTGTGGGGGTGGGGAGGGAGGGAATTACCATGGGATATATTTTATAATCATGGAAAATGTTAATAAAAATTTATAAAAAAAAAAAAAAAGAATGGGATTTGGGGGCTGGGGACCATGGTAGAATATCTTATCCATAAAAAAGATACAATAAAGGGCTGGAGGGATGTCTTAGCAGTTAAGGCACTTGCCTGCAAAGCCAAAGAACCCAGGTTTGATTCCCCAGGACCCACATAAGCCAGATGCACAAGAGGGTGCATGTGTCTGTAGTCCGTTTGCAGTGACTAGAGGCCCTGGAATGGTCATTCTCTCTTTCTTTCTCTCTCTCCCTCTAGCGCAAATAAATCAATATATTTTATAAAGATCCCATAAAAGCAATTATTTTTTGAATATTTAGCACTTTCTCAATTTTAACATATTTCATGTTCTCAATATAATAGTAGGGAGAAAGATAGCTAGTACTTTAATTTTTGTTAGTTTTTATTTATTTTTGGTCTTTTGCTTATGTGTGTGGGAGTATGTGATATGGTATGGTATGTGTGATATAGTGTAACACCCCCATGCTTATCCATGGAAGAGAGGCGCTTACCTGTGGTTGCCAGAATTGAGCATCAGGTGTCCCCCTGTGTTGTCTTCCTGCTCATTTTTGTTTTAGCTGGAGTCTACTGATTCCTGAGCTTGCTGAGCTCCAATGAATCTTGGGTCTTTGCTCTCCTGTGGGACTGGGATTACAGGCACACAAGGTCACACCCATCTGTTCACATGGGATTTGGAGTTGAAGGATGGTGGTTTCAGGGCCCCTTGAGCTCTTATGCTTACATAGGAAGCACACTGAACCACTAAGTTATCTCTCTAGCCCTAGAATCTTAATTATATAGAGAGATCAGAAACATAGTAAGAGCTAGAACTGACTCTTTCTAATGCCACAGAAAGGCCAGATGTGGGGAAGAATGTGCTTCTTGGAAGGGCAAGCATGCTGTTGGGAATGGATTGGAGCATGCAGAGAGGAAGTAAGGATATCTACCCTTAGTATGCACAGTAGGTTGAAATGGATAAAAAAAATGCAAAGCTATTTTGCATAGCAAAGGAGGAAGTTGAGGTCAGGGGGCTTCAAACTTCTCTTTAGATGGAGTTACTGAACCTAAAAGTAATTATTCAAACTAAAACCCATTAAAGTGGTAAGATCTTCAGGGATTAGACATGGAAATTATGGTGCCTTCAGAACTCAAAAAAAGATTTGCAGACATTTCTGTGAGTGTTAAAATGAGCTGTTATGTGATAAATTAGTCCTGATATTAGTACTGATCTTAGTACCAAGAAAAATTAAATCCTGTGTTATTACATGTTGAGCAATGTGTTTAGTAGTCTCTACTAAGCTACCAGCTAGTCTTTGAGCATAGCTGTATACTACTAAGTCATTGTGCATTGTTTTGTAATGGTGAGGGAATCTACAGTATCCCTAGGCATATGGGAGCTACTTCTAGCTTTATGGATTTCCATAGAATAATTTTTTTCAATGCACAGTCAGATTACATGGGCCTGGTGTGTGTGTGTGTGTGTGTGTGTATGTGTGTGTGTGTGTATAAAAATGAAAAAATGAAGTGTCATAGAAAATGCATTTTTATAAAATAATATTTTATAGTTATATTTGGTTAAGACTTTTTAGAAATGTAGGTGCTACAGACATTCTTCCATTTCATTATGAAAATAATGTATCTTTCTCTCCAAATGCAGGGCTGCCATTATCCACTACAGATGCAGCCCCTACAGCCTTACCAACACAGTCCCAGCCTTCATCAAACGGCTACTGATTCAGAAGCACTTAAAATAATAGTAGTTAATTATTCCCTTCAGTCTGAACAGTTACTGCCCTTTGCACTTGATTTTATTTTTTATATCTTAGTTAGCATACAGTTTTATGAATCTTCATGGAATTTCTAAATACAAATTTTTTTTGTTGATTTCCCCTGTGCCTCACCGGTCAACTCTCCCACTCCTTTATTCCTTGTGTCCTCCCTCTCTGTGTATATGTCACATATGCCCTTTCACCTTCCCCATGCCCTTAAGTGTCATGTCTTATTCTTTGCTCTTGGCACTATTCTATTGATTAAACTGCTGTTACTCTGGTGGGCTTCCTTGTATGAGTGACTTGGTGCTCCTCTTACTGCTTTCAATATGTTTTCTTTATTTTGTTTGGTCTGTGTAACTTAGGAGTTCAATTGTAGTATGACAAGAGGTTCTCTTCTGGTCTTGTCCGTTTTGGTCTTCTAAGTGCCTACTGTATCTGTTTTAGCATCTCTTTCCCTAACTTGGGGGAAAAAAATCATGATTTTGTTGAGTATACTTACTATGCTTTTAGATTCTTCTCCTTCTTCTATACTCAGAATTTTTAGGTCTGATCTCTTTATAGTGTCCCAAATATCTTAATATTCTCACTCATACCTTCTTATTGATGTATCTTTCTCCTTGTTGGAATGTTCCAAATCCTCTACCTTGTCTTCAAGATCACATATTCTGTCCTCTCCTTGATCCATTGTATTCATGAGACTTTGTACAATTTATTTGACTTACTGTGTTTTTCATTCCCAGTATTTCAAATTGATATTCTCCAGTATTTCTATTTCCTTACTAAGTACCTTGTATCAGTCTCTTTGTTTTATTTTTTTGATTTCATGTTTTTTCTTGGGATTCCTTCAGGAGTTTGTTTTCTTCTTTGATTCCTTTGATTTCTTTAAACATAATTATAATCATTCTTTTGGATTCACCTTCTGGAATTTTATCTAATTAACTAGAGGCCATTAATTATCTATCTGGCATTTCATCTAATTCACTGAAAGTCATTTCTATTTGATTTTTAATTTTTGAAGGAGTTATGTTGCCTTAAATTTTTGCATTTCTTATATCATCACATTGGAAATTTCACATCTCATGTTATTTCATTGCTAATATTTTCTGTTTGTCAGGTATATTAGATGTGTAGGTCAGAATTTATATCTTCAGAGTAGAAACTCAAGGTACCACTTGAGGCCTATATTACTCCTAGAGTAACAGTAGGAGTGGCCCAAGCTGGTAGATATGCCTGCTATGTGAGTGGCCTGTGTTACATTGTGAAGCCAGTTGTCTTTGGTGCACTATGAGCTTGTCTCAGCTGATAAAATCAGTTGGCAGTTCAGATTAGTTGGTCTGGAATCTGTGAGGGGGAGGGGTGGCTGAGATCTCTTGGTTTCCTTAGATCTGCAGTGGTGTTTCTGGTGCTTGTATAAGGAAGAGAGAAAGTTGTGGAACTCTGTCTGAAGGTGTTCTGAGGCTGCTCAGCTGGTTCTCGGTCACCATTCTAACACTGTACATTTTCCCTATATTTGGCCCCATTTATATGCACACATATAGATACTACAAGCTAAGATCTACATATTAGAAAGAATATGAGGGCTGAAGAAATGGCTTAGGAACTGGTAAAGGTATTTGCCTGTGAAGCCAAAGGGCCCAGGTTCAATTAATTCCCCAGGACCCATGTAAGCCAGATGCACAAGGGGTACATGCATCTGGAGTTTGTTTGCAGTGGCTAGAGGCCCTGGCATGCCAATCTCTGTCTGTCTCTGTTCTCTCTCTCTTTGAAACTAAATAAATAAAATTTTTAAAAAGAATATGAGATTAACCCATTTCCTGCAAATATCATAATTTTACTTTTTCTTTACAGAATAAAACTCCATTGTGTGTGTGTGTGTGTGTGTGTGTATTCCATTGTATATATACTCCATTTTGTGTGTGTGTGTGTGTGTGTGTGTGTGTGTGTGTGTGTAGTCATATCTTCATCAATTGATGCACATCTAGGCTGCTAGCTATTGTGAACAGAGCAACAATAATATGGGTAGGCAAGTATCTCAGGAGTAGTGTGTGGAGTTTTTAGGATATATTCCCAGGTGTGGTATAGATAGGCCATATGGCAATTCTATTTCCATATTTTACATCTGTATTTAGTAATTTGCAAGGAAGGAGAGACATGAGGAGAGAATGTGTGTGCCAGGTCCTTTTGGTAGTACAAGCACACTCTAGATGTGCATTTGACTTTATTTGGGTATTGTGGAATTGAACTTGGGCAGGCAGATTTCCAAGAAAGTGCCTTTAACTGCTAAGCCAAGTCCCCAGACCTCTACTTCTATTTTTATTGATAACTTTTATGTATGTACATAATGCATTTTGGACATAATCCCCTCCTATCACTCTCTTGCCCCCTTCCCCATATCCCTTCCACTGAATCTTGTCCTTCCTCCAACCAGTCCCTCTTCTATTTTTTGTATTTTTAAAATATTCCTTCCTTCATCACCCATAATGCCATGTCAATGGGCTTAGTATCATGAAGTAAGACAGCTGCTATGAGGACATAATGAAATGGCTGTCTCATGTCTGGATACAATTCTCTAAAGCATTCCTTTCCAACCTCTGACTCTTACATTCTTTCTGCCATGCCTTCCACAATGTTCCTTTAGCCTTGGCAACTGTGAGAGGTGAGAGGATGTTTCATTTAGTGCTGAATACTTACCTGTCACTTCTCAGTGATTTCCATAATGGCTATACTACTTTAAACTCCCACCAGCAGTGCATAAGGGTTCCACTCTCATATTTTGTTACTTTTACTAAAATTAGTCCCCTCAAGTGTAGTGATGTGACTTCCAGTTAATTCGATACTTGCCAAAAGGCCTTAACTTCTCTGAATCACCCTTTCCATATGTATACAAAGGAGACACAATGCCTACTTAGAAAGGAAAGTATGGGAGAACCAAAAATGTCCTATCAGATATATCCCTGGTACACAGTATGTGTTCAAGAAATTAACCATAGCCATCTGGTCTAGCTTGTGGCTGAACAAAAATAGCATCAGTATCAGAGCCATGGCAACTGCTTCAACTTTGCATCTCAGACTACAGATAAGGCCTTCCTCCAAGCTTCTCATCTCAATATGAACAGACAGGTTTCAGAGGAGGATTTTTTTGGGGGGGGGGTGGGAGGAGTAGCTCCAGAATGCTACCTGAACTGATGACCAAAATTCTTTTGCAATTTTTTTTTGTTGGATCTATGAATATATTCCTTTTGGTTGGTGGTCTTTTGGACTTCTTTGTGGCAAAAAGTAGATTCTCTAGGGCCACATGAAATCTAGTAATTTAGAGCGGGGAAAAACATCAAGTGAGAAACCTCCTATCGTAGCCTCTTGCTTCCCTTCTAGCTCATACCCTAGACAAATCATCTGAACTGCCTGACAATCATCTGAGCCATACATATTTGGGAGTGACATAGAGGTTTATAAAGGAGAGAGACTGGCTCCCTGCTCTCCACAAGAGACAAAGTAGCCAAGAATATGGACACCTCATTTGGCATGTTTGAGGCCTCATTTCAAATCTTTAACAATTATGTAATGTTGAATAAGTTATCTACTATTTTTTAAAAATTTTGTTTGGTTTATTTTTATTTATTTATTTGAAAGCGACAGACAGAGAAAGAGGGAGAGGGAGAGAGAGAGAGAGAGAGAGAATGGGCGCGCCAGGGCTTCCAGCCACTGCAGATGAATTCCAGATGCATGCACCCCCTTGTGCATCTGGCTAACGTGGGTCCTGGGGAATCGAGCCTCAAACCAGGGTCCTTAGGCTTCACAGGCAAGCACTTAACCACTAAGCCATCTCTCTAGCCCAAGTTATCTACTTTTTTGAGTCAGTGTTTCCTCTTCTGTAAAACAGAAGCAGTCATTCATCCCTTGTCTACTGTATGAGGCTCAGAAAAGATATCTTAGGTATCTTGAAACTATAAATTAGGTACATATGTGAAAGATTCAAATGTCTGTCCTATAGCAGACCTGCAGTTACCCAGATCAACATAGACAGCATTAAATCTCCAGAGCTCTGTACATAAATTACAGTCAATAAAAATGAGATCCAAAATGGATTTTCAGGGCCCAACACCTCAGAGAATATAGAAGACTTTACTCAGAATGTCATGATCTTGCATGTAATATTAGTATCTTTTTGATGTAACATGTTTAGTGTCACAGAATTAGAGGGAAAGAGACACATCAGCCTCTCCTGATTTAAAGACGGTCCTCACTATATTCTGACATAATACCTCTGTCCCATCACAGTGTTCAGGGACAGACAAATGAACAACAGAGCATATAAACAACAGAATATGTGCTTCTCAATACTAAATCATAAGAAAAACACCCCAAAATGAGAGAAGGCAGGACCAATAGGTGGGTAAGGATATAGCTCAGTGGTAGAGTATTTGAATAGCATGCACAAGCCTTTATGCTCAAGCCCCAGCATTGAAGAGGAAATGCATATGGACATACTTGCAGTGTTTTCTTAAAAGGTAAAGCATGTCCAAACAAGGTTTGTGGGAATCCTGGCCCATATGTCCTTGCCTAAGACAGCCCCAACTCCTTCTGCAGAGCATGGGCCTTTCCTCAGAACTGTGTTTACCAGGGAAAAGCTATGTCTACCCTCAATGACACCATGAAAGGAATCCCGAGAGAAGCTCTTGATAATGATGTACAAACAGCCAAACACTTTGTCATTTCTCTCCTCATGTTTTATTTTTAGGAGGTTTTGAGAAGAAAATGATAACACCCAGAAATTCAGTGAATGAAACTTTTCCAGCAGGCCCTCTTGCCATGCAACCTGTCCAAAAAGTAAACCTCAAGAGAATGTCTTCAGTGGTGGGCCCCACGCAAAGCTTCTTCATGAGGGAATCAAAGGCTCTGGGGGTAAGACAGTTACCCTCCACTCCACAAACTGCAGGTTCTCCAGCCTGCAGAAGCTGATTCTGAAGGCCATGTACAGGATTCCACCCAATGTGAAGGAGTGTGGTCCATGCTGCTACAATGGGCCAGATCAAGGGTGTCCCTGAAAGTGATCACCTGGACAACTGAAGGGTTACCTGTTGTCATCTCTAAATACTTCTTGGTTTTATGGTTAAGGACTTTCCATCTTAGTCTACTGCTCCTTAGAAATTCTCTTATGTAAATAAGGATAAGAGATTAGAACCAAAAACAGAGAGAAACCTTGGCACCTCTACCACTTCCTTAGGGCATTTTGCACAGAGCCAAGTCAGGTCTCAGACTTTGACTCCTGCCAGTGACAGCTTCCGCTGACCTTCTTCTCTCCCCAGGCTGTCCAGATCATGAATGGTCTCTTCCACATTGCCCTGGGGGGGCTGCTGATGATTCCCACGGGGGTCTATGTACCCATCTGTGTGAGTGTGTGGTACCCACTCTGGGGAGGCATTATGGTGAGTTAAAAATAATACACATTTATAAGATGTCAAAGGAATAACATGCCAAAAATATCTCGATTGTCTGTGTGTTAAGGAAAGTATACAGGTTGGGAACAGGTTATTAGGTTAACATACCTCTGTGGGAGAGGGGGAGAGGAGCTGACTATATCACACATTAGCCCTATGGTTGTCAGTGGTCACGTGTCCTGTGATGTCAGAGAACATGCTCTGTATGGATCTCTCAGGAAAACTTGTTCAAGCAGACCCTCTCTAGAGTCACTTTGGGTGGGGGAGGGTAAACACTAGATATTTGGTGCTTTGAAAAGCAAGAAGAAACAGGAATGCCACAAGTCCCTCCGTCTCCCTACAATCCTGTTAGTTACAATGGCACGTAGTGAAACCAGTGCCATCCTCCAAGATCTCCTGTGCTGATGAGCATGGCGGCACTCTTGGGCTCCTTCCTGAACATGTCCAAACTTGTAATGCTGTCTTGTCTGTGTGTGACATGAAGCAGTAGCTTTTGTTTATCCAGGATAATTTTCATGACTACCACTATAAAGATGAGTCTGGGCTTGAAATTTCAGAACAAAGATAGGTTGGTCACAAGCCTTTCATCCATTTTACAGGTTGAACCTTTGGAAAGGAAGATGAAATATAATTACCATCACTTCCTGTATCAACTAACATTGCAATAAAGTATCCATCTCATTCAACCAAGTCCTTCTATACTGACCCACTTTTCACTGGCACCAGAGACATTCAAATCACTGTGACCCCAAAGGAGATGTTCACAATATTTTTTAATGATAATAAAAGATTTTAATTCATACTGATATTCTACTACCTATACGTCCCAGACATCAGTCCTGCTTATATCCTGAAGGCATCAACTGGGGATAATTACAACCTGTGCCAATAAGGAGTGAATCTTTTTATTTTTTAAACTTTTTATTGACAATTTTCATAAATAGAGATAATATACTATGATGTTATTTTTATTCTTTCATTTTGGTATTTTCAAGGTAGGGTTTCACTCTAGCCCAGGTTGTCCTAGAACTTACTCTGTAGTCCCAGGCTGGCCTCAAACTCATAGCAATCCTATTACTTCTGCCTCCAGAGTGCTGAGATTAAAGGTGCATACCACCATGCTTGGCTACCATGATGTTATTTCTGATGCTTTTTTTTTTTTTTTAATTTCATCTTAATAGTACAGACCCAGGGGTTTCTAGTTGACAAGGAAATGTGAGTTTTGCCTCCTTGTTCTTGTTATGTTCCTAGTTAATGGTCCCAAAAGATTGAATAACATGAATGGAATACAAGTGAACCTGAATTAGAAAGAAATAACCAATAAAAAAGAATTAATCTGATAAAATGTCATGCATAATTAGGTGAAAATGAAGTAGTTCTTGATGTTAAAAAGCCATTTCCTTCTCTCCTCTGTCCCTTCCCCTCCTCCTGTATTCCCTTCCCACCAACCTTTATTCTTGTAGTTCATTATTTCTGGATCACTCCTCGCAGCAGCAGAAAAAACCTTCAGGAAGAGTCTGGCAAGTAACCGTATGTTCTTTCCCCCACAACAGAGAAATATCTATTTCTCATTTGAAAACAGGATCCTCAGAAAGCTTTGTAATCATGGACTGTAGACCCTAAAAAGCAAAGGATCCTTTATAGTATTGGTTGTGATTTTAAATGAGATCTATTCAAAGTCTTTCCATGGAAAGAGAATTAAAGGCAGAGCTATGCAGACTGTCCTTATAGTCTTGTTAATATTAAGCATTATATGAAAATAACAGACCTCCTGGCATTTTTTAAAAATGTTATTTCTCCAAGGTCATTATCTGACTGATATGACTGATTCAAATTCTAACTCAGTGTGAACTTTCACTTTAACCTTGAGCAAGTCCAGAGGTACCTCTGAGTTTTCACCTTTAAATGAAGTACTGGTCCTGACTATCACAGGAAATCAACATGAGGGTTAGATGAAGTATTATGTGTGGCAGTGTTCTGGAAAATATAAGGACTTATAGTGTGTCTTGTTCACAGTGATTCATTCACACACAGAAAAAGGCTTCCATAGAACTTCTGATTCTGGGCAGATAAAGAGGAGCTTGCCAGCAAAATTCCCTTAGAGAAAATCTAACAATACTTCCACATACCCAGCTGAGTCACTTTTAGTTAGTAAGGAACTGAGTATATTAAGATTGTTATTCTCTAGACATGGTCTGACAAAGCCAGTTTGGGAGAAAATTGTTCATATAGATCAAATTGTCTATTCTTCAAATAAAACCAGAACTGCAGACTAGCCATCTGTAGGTCATAAAGACAGGAGTGAAATGTGTGTTTCATAAAATATCATCAATAATGTCATACCATTATGGTACTTCTCACAATGCCTATCTGATCCAAGCTTTTATCAAACGGGCAATGTAAAACATTCACACCCACACTCTCCAACCTATGCTGCCCAAAGACATCAGCCCTAACTATGTTGTGAAAGATGGTTGACTAGGGCTAATGGAAACCTTGCCAATAAAGAAAGGTGGTATTCTCATTGTGGCTGATCCTTTTATTTCTATTTAATGGTTAGAAGAATCTAACCTATTCCTTTCCAGTCTACACAAGCAATACCACTCTGCTTATGACTGCCTTTTTGTGCAGAGATAATCTGGATGCCATTAACCCACACTTAACAAGTGCTTATCACATGCCTAGAAGGACAGTGGCAGTGAGGGAGGTGCAAAGACACAAGGTAGTAATAAGGATCAATCTAGAATATTGGCTTGATAAACCAAATGAATGGTGGTAGGAAACTTGGACAAGGAGAAGGATAGGGAACAGCTGGTTTTATTTTATAGTGACTAATGGTCTAAGAGCCACAGAAAGCACTTTGGTCTGATTTAGGTATGGCATCTTTATGAGTCAGGGGAATAGCAGCAGGAATCCCATCCTAGCTTATAATTTCCAAATAGAAGTCAAACCTAATTAATAAATGTTTGTCTCTTTTCAGGTCAAAATGAAAGTGCTAATGAACTCATTGAGCCTCTTTGCTGCCATTTCTGGAATAATTCTCTTGATCATGGACATACTTAACATTACAATTTCTCACTTTTTAAAACTAGAAGGTCTGAATCTTATAAAAACTCCTGTGCCATATATCAACATATATAACTGTGGACTAGCTAATCCCTCTGGAGATACTGATCCATCTACACAATACTGTTATAACATACAATCTGTGTTCTTGGTAAGCATGAAATGACATTTCTGCCCAATAAAGAAATATTGTACTTTTACTATGAGATTCCACTCTGGGTCTAGACAGTCTGTGCTTGCTAGTTTTGTCTGTGTGTCTTTGGGTCAAAATTTTGTCCATACTATGCCTCAATTTAATCAAATACAAAGTGGAGATAGGAATACTTCTTATCATTAAAGATTTTGGTTTTGAGTAATAAATTAGTTAATATATGCCAAGCACTTATTTAGGACACTGTCTGGAATATGTAAAATATTCCATGTGTTTATTATTTTTTGAGCAGATTCCTAGGTTGTTTTGAGGAATAAATTAGTTAATGCATACAAAGCACTTATAATAATGTTCGTACATGGAAAACATTATGCTTTGTGTGTGTGTGTGTGTGTGTGTGTGTGTGTGTGTGTGTGTGTGTGTGTGTGTATGTGAAGGGTGTTTCTATGTATCACTGGATGACCTGTTATTTGTATGTAGCCCAGGTCAGTTAGCTCAAATTCATGACAATCCTCTTGTCTCAACCTCCTGAGTGCTGGGATGATAGGCATTTCCCACAAAACCCAGAGCTTCATGTGTTTAACATTATTTTTTTTCATTCTTTGAATTCTTTATTTTATTCATTTTATTTTCATTGTTGTTTTCAAGGTAGGGTCTCACTATAGCCCAGAATGACCAGGAATTAACCATGTAGCCCCAGGCTGGCCTTGAACTCATAGAAATCCTCCTACCTCTGCCTTCAGAGTGCTGGGATTAAAGGCATGCACCACCACACCCAGCTCATTCTATGAATTCTTAGTGCCTAGCAGTGCCACTGATATGAAACAAATACTAAGTACATTTTGTAGACTCCCAAAAACAATTACAAGAGCAGAAGACTATACTAGATGATGGGCCAGGAGGTATATCAGGTGCTTTATATTCATGACCTCATTAACTTCCTCAACTGTTCTCAAAAATATTAATTTTTCCTTCTCATATTATAAGGAAGAGATGGAAACCTGAATGATTATGAAAATCTCAAGGTCACATAGATAATATGACAATATAAAATAACAGTCCACCACCAACTCTAAAACCTGAGCCACATTCTACCCTATCACCCCCAATTCTTGATGGGGTATTCTTTTTTTTTTGTTTGTTTGTTTGACTTTTTATTGTTTAGTTGTTTTTTTTTTTATATTAGTTTTCTATTCGGAAGTACAGGCAGTTTGGTACCATTATTAGGTTCATCCGTGACCTACCCCCTCCACATTGGCCCCTCCTTGTTGAGGTATATGGGTCATGCATTATGGAGTTAGCCCACAATATTATTATTATTTGTCATTATTAAGATAAACATGGAAGATATTACTAAGATATTATGAAGATACTTTCCCTACCAGATTTTTAAGTGTAGAGTTTAAAGGGGAAAAATGCATCCCCCAAGGGTTGTAAAGTTTTTTGGTAATATAGCCATATATTATAAAACTGATAGAACTTACTATGAGACTCACTCACTTGTTCTTCCCTACAAAAGACTGACTCTTCAGTGTTTATTCCTGCCATATTTCCTTATTCCTCAAGTTATGTTAAATATCAGGTTGTAAGGATAATGTCTTTTTAAAAAAAGTTCACTTCTTTACATATTTTCAAGACAAAATATGAAAGAGGAAAGGAATGGGCATGCCAGGGCCTTCTGCCACTGCTAGCAAACTCCAGATACATGTGTCACTTTGTGTACCTGGCTTTATTTTACATATGCGTACTGGGGGTTCAAACATGGGCCATCAGCCTTTGCAAGCAAGCTCCTTTAACTGTTGAGCCATCTCTCTAGCCCTGATACTTTCTTTTGTAGTCATTAAGTAACTGATGTTTTAATCATTTTATTTTATTATTTACAATGTACCCATGACATCCTCCCTGCCATTATGACCTTTACACTTCCATTCTACTACTGTTTTCCAGGGCATTTTCTCAGTGATGCTGATCTTTGCCTTCTTCCAGAACCTTGTGACAGCTGGCATTGTGGAGAATGAATGGAAAAAAATGTGTTCCAGACCCAAAGATGTAAGTTGGAGTTACTTGTCCATAACATCCTTCTGTAAAAATTCTATCTACAAAGGAATATGTACATAAAATGAGATCTGGTAAGGCTTTGCGGTAACTAGGAGCTTCATGGAAAATGGTCTCATCATATTTCTAGAAAGCAGAAAACACAAAGAGTGAGAAAAATGCCTTGCGATCGGATATAGGTTAAGTCTACAGTCAAGGTTATGTCTCTGTATGTGTACACATGTGTTTTCTTACTACCCATCCTTCCGCCTGACTGCAGACTTCCATCTTCACTTCAGGATGCCATCTTAATGTGTAACAGGATGGTTGAAGGCTGAAGCTTTATTAAATTCATTGGTTCCTTGATGTTTCTGTGCGCCCTTCTCCCTCTGACTCTTTTCACCTAACTCCTCTTCCAAAGCAATAGCATTTCAAAAAGGCTCCAAGGATGAGAAATACAAAAATCCCAAACTGAATCTATTAACAAGAGTTCCAAAACTTTTAGACTTAGAATAAAACTTAGAATTCACTACTAATTCCTTTATTTTAAGATGACAGGGGGATTGAAGTAAGGGTAGGGAAGAATGAAAATTACTTTTACTATAATCACTAAAGGAAAGTCAGACATAGCATCAAAATTCCTACATTTCAAAGTGTTATTTTACCATGTGGTTTGATTATTCCAGGCAAAGTGGTAAGTGCCTGACAACTTGAGGATTTCCCCAGACTTGAGTTTTAATAGGTAATTGGTAAGATTTGAGCATCCAAGAAGTCCATCTTGGTACCTGGTTTTGTACAGCCACTGGCCTCAAGTGGCCTAAGAACAAGATGATATTTGATAAATATTTGTACATTGTTGAGAAAGATGTCAATGGTAAAGGTAAAAAGCACCGGTTTCTTTTCTAGAATGTGGTTCTTCTGTCAGCAGAAGACAAGAAGGAACAGACTATTAAAATCAAAGAAGAAATAATTGAGCTAACTGAAGTATCTTCCCAACCAAAGAATGAAGAAGATATTGAAATCATTCCAGTGCAAGAAGAAGAGGAAAGAGAACTAAACTTTCCAGAACATGAAGAAAATATTGAAATTATTCCAATACAAGAAGAAGAAGAAGAAGAAGAAAGAGAAATGAACTTTCCAGAGCCTCCTCAAGATCAGGAATCCTCAACCATAGAAACTGAGAGCTCTCCTTAGACTCTTCTGCTTTATGTTTCCTTTTTAAGCATTGATGTTCAGAGCTTCCAGGACACATAGTTATCCCATCTCCTGCAGTCCCCTGTGCTCATTCTCCATATTCCCAGCTGTTCACTACATGCAGTGGTGAAAACTCCCCTTAAAAAATCTGGAAATATAGCAACTACAGTAGAGTATGTTGTCCAGTTTCTTTACAAATTCTGTTATGAGGCAAAAGTACTGGAGAACTTGATTCCCACACATCTTTTACTTGGGTAAGAATTATAGCAGCAATAGTAATAGTAATGATTTTATTTTATTTTCTGCCATAAGTAATAGGTAGACTGTAACTGAGAGAGAGGACACACAATTGCTCCATGCCATCTCTAAACTACCTTTAACTCCTTCCACATCTACATTTGGTGAATATGTCTTTTGTACTGTTGTCTTAATGAAAATAATGGTGATGAGAAGCATTAAGAGACCAGTTTCATGAATCTTCTCAGAGGGCCACCACTGTGGCATGTTCTTAAAGATTCTTTAACCCATTTGCCCAAAGAGAATAACCAAAATAAAGTGTATTTGAAAATGCCAGGATGAATGTCACCTAAAACTCTATATGCTAACCAAAAATCTTGTAAAAAATGTTAGCCTACAATGCTATCATTGTAACCTCTTATAGGGTGCTATGATCTAGTTGCTTCCAATATGGCAGGTAAACAGACAATGTATCTTACACTCCCTGTGCTACGTCTGCTTTGTTAGCAATTACCAGTGGAAGGTATCTGTAATTACTAAACAAGGAAGTAAAACTTCTCTCTATGTGAGGTCTTCAAAAGGAGCTCTTAATTGAATAAAATATTATGTTCTTACCTGCAAGGGATGATTCCAACTTGGATGCTTCCCAGTCTTTCTTATTCTATAATACCAAGCTATGGGATGCTACTCGAGCCTTGAGTCCATTATTTACATAACCCCAATCGGTGGTTGGTGAAAACCAGGTCATTGATGTTCCTGTTAGGATGTTCTTATATTCCCAAGGAAATTTTTCATCAATTAGATCATTACTGATGCATGACTCACTCCCATAAACCCACAGTATGATTCAACACATTCAATACAGGGCAGGTGTCTTTCATTAAAGAAGAAAAAGCTTATGACAGTGACTGTATCAATTCAGGGGGTGAAATTTAAAAATATTTAATATGAAAGATTCATTGCATGTTCTTCTTCATCCTTAAACTAGAATAGCTTGAGCTGCAGGCATACCTGACAAGCAACTCAAGGGACAGATAAGAGGAATGGAAGGGTTTCAGAAGGGGACAGGAGGATGGGGGAGGGGGAGGAGCTATAACCATCAATAGGAGCATGGAGGGATCACTGGTAAGAAGGGTCCTGGAGAGGGTGGGATGAAGCCTATCCCTAAAACTTCACTTTGGCTTATAACTTCTAATACCAGAAATTGGTTACAACCCACGTTGAATTGTTGATAGCAGAGACCTATGACATCTCCTAAATAAGACATACTTCTGTAAAAACACTTGATTACCCACCTGAGGTGAAAGGTAAGAACCTATTGCTGAAGACTCCACATGCTACCAGGCAAGGACATCAAGAGATCCAGCTGAATCTGAAAGGAAGCCAGTTGCCAGATGGTTATTCCATATAGTACTGAAAAGCACTACATGAGCTGCTAGGGAAAAATGGCCAACAACATTGTCAGCAAGCAGGGGACATTGCTATATGAAAGCAGCCAGCCTGACAAGATGTACACACCTGTGCAATAGTGGCACATAGCCTAGGTAGATAACCATTGGTTCTCTAGCTATAAGATCCACTCAGTGGAAAGGAACACATAGCTAGAACTGGGAACCAAGCCAGAATCCAATGGAGACCAATATTAGGACTCCAGTAAGAAGTTCCCACTAGTCTTTGGCCAAAAGTGAGGCTACCTCCAACCAAGTCTCTAAATTAACAATGTTTATCACCTTTAACCTATTCTGATCTCACTGTCCTTTGCAGAATCTGCTTTTTTATTTTCCCCAGAAAGCAGCAAGAAAAGAAGACAACTAGTATCTATGAACAAGGGAAGAATAGATAGCTGAATGCCTGTCAGCAGATCAACCACCCCTAGCATAGCAGCTAGGTCCCAGGTGAGACCACAGAGGAATTGGTAAGATAAGCAAGAGTGCTGCTTCCACAGCAAGCCTGACAGCTTACACCAGGATGATGGACACAATCACCGTAGTTACTCAAAATGCACCAAAGCAGAAATCCAGAAACTGCTGAGAACTCAACACTAAAGCAGACTTAAAACACACTCACCATAGCTCAGGAAATTTTTCAGAAGAGAGAGCAGAAAGAATGTAAGAGCCACAAGGTGGGAGGGACTATCCAGAGGTATTGTCCTCTACCTGCACAATGACTGACTGGCTCTCACGACTCATAACCCACAACTCCATGGTGAATACCAGCAATGCCACTGAGGAGGGCCCTCAATAAAGTGGGGGGAGGGAGGAGGAAAAGGATGGTACCAATACATGATGTATCCATACAAAGTTTCTGCTTAATAAAAAAAAAAGTTTATGGGCTGGAGAGATGTCTCAGTGGTTAAGCACTTGCCTGTGAAGCCTAAGGACCCTGGTTCCAGGCTTGATTCCCCAAGACCCACGTTAGCCAGATGCACAAGGGGGCGCATGCGTCTGGAGTTCATTTGCGGTGGCTGGAAGCCCTGGCTCACCCATTCTCTGTCTGTCTCTATCTGCCTGTTTCTCTCTTTGTCCCTCTTAAATAAATAAATAAACAAAAAATATTTTTTTAAGTTTAAAAATATTTAATTTCTAAATTTCACCCTGTCTAAAATGTAGTTGAGGATCTTTCTCTAAACTCAGTTTCCTAAGTAATCTTATTACTATTTCAAGTGATTTGTCTTTACAAAATTCACATATAACTTCTGAGATTTTTTTATGTTTATTAAAGAAGGAAAATCCTTGCTTTCTCCCCAGTTACCCTTTGTCAGTACAGGATTTAATAACATTGGTCAGTAACAAATATGTCTGTCCCTGAAGTGGAAGATATATTCTTTGGCTCTAAGTTGTATTTTCCTGCCAAATTTTATTTTTTACAATCAATTTTGAAATCACAAAGAAAAAAAAATTAAAATGAATTAGTTACAGAGGCTTGGGAGACTGTTCAGTAGTTAACAAGCCTGACAACCAGAGATCTGGTCTCCAGCACCCACATAAAGCAAGACACAAAGTGTTACATGCATCTACAACCCCAACACATGTACCACACAACAGGAGTTAGAGCAATCCTAATGTTCACAGGGCAGCTAGATTTGCCTTCCCAGTGGCTGTCTTAAAACAAGGTACCACAGCATCTGGGAATCTGAACTCAGGCAAGTGTTTTGTCCACAAAGCCATCTCCCTGGCTCCCATAATCTATATTTCCTATGTATCAGTACATCATAGACTTTTCTTCATTGATACATGTTTTATTCTTTATTTTTCTTTATTTGAGAGAGAGAAGAGACAAAGAGAGAGAGAATGGGTGCACTAGAGCCTCCAACTTCCACAAATGAACTCCACAGGCATGTACCACCTTGTGCATCTGGCTTACATGGGTCTTAGGGAATCATACCTTGGCCTTTTGGCTTTGTGGACAAGTACCTTAACCTCTAAGCCATTTCTCCAGCCCCAATATATAATTTTTAAAACAATAACTTCCCATTGCAACTTAAATTTCATGACTCATGATGGACTATTTTAACATTTCACTCTACTGGGGCATATAGGGTATTTTCTTTATTATTGTTTTACATTTTGTTTGTTTCCTTTTGTGGGTGTATTAGTCAGGGTTTTCTAGAGGAATAGAACTGCTAGAATGAATTACTTTAAAAAGGGAATTTATTGGATTATTTTACGGTAATCCAATAGCAGTTGCAGGCCCGAGAATCACGGTACCTGGTAGCTGCTCAGTCCACGTGGCCAGATGCCTTAGCAGTCCCAATCCAGCCCAGCACTGCAGATAGTGCTGGAAAGCCTGGAGGCTTCCTGAGGAGCCGCTGGGTTTCGATCCATGCAGGTCTTCAGTCCACGCCAGTCTCCAATCCACACTGGGAGGCAGCAAGTATCTCCAGCAGCCAAGTGGAAGGAAGGAAGGGCTCTTTTTACCCAGAGCTTCCTTATATAAAGTCCCCCTCTGAGCAGGGCCACTCACTGTGGGGGAAGGGCTCACTCTGGGGGAAGGACTACCTCCTTTAGTTGATCCTTCCTGGAAGCAACCTTTGAAACCCACCCAAAAGGGACTTCTGTAGATTACCAAACAGATCAAGTTGACAACACCTTAACTATCACAAGTCCACCCCTTGTCAACTTGATATCAAATCATATCTCCTTACATCATAATTTCCAAATGAAAACAGTAACAAGTTCATAATTCCACCTAACATGGTGTAACTATCCCACGTGCAACCTGAACCACAAAATCTTCCACACAACACAAAGCTTAGTATCTACAGTTAGCTAGTGATAAGAATCTTAATACTGGTGTAGATATGTACAAACACTCTGTTATCAAGGTAGGACAGAAACATTGCAATTACAGTACTTGTTTCTGTAACTGGTCATGTGGCCTTAGCTGGTATTTGTAACTGCCTTCTTCTACTACCTATTCTGTATTTCCTCCATGTTCAGCAAGCACCTCAGCAGGTCTTGGTTCCTTACCTGGAGGGGTGACCCATATCTTCATTCCTGAAGGATCTGGGCCATTTATCACACTACTTCTATTGGGTTGTTGCAGTCGTCCATTGACTTTGACAACAGGACATGGTAACACTAAGAGATGCCCTAAAGGATCTCCTGCACTCCAGGCATACTCTTCCTTATCTCCATTGTGAAGGAGCAGTCCAATTTCCCCCTGGAAATCTGGACCAACCACCCCTGCTGTCACTGTAACTCCTTTCTCAGCCTGTTCACCCAAGGGCATTAGGAGCCCAAAGTAACCAAGGGGAAGTCTTAGCTTCCAATTCAATGGAATGTTCTTTGTGTCTCCTGGAAAAAGCACTCTCCCCCTCTGGGACCAAAACTTGTAGTCCAGCAGAGCATAAGGTTGCGGGAACAGGAAGCAAAAATTTAGCTAATGGGTTATTGGGGGTGATGGTAAGTGGGACCATTCCCATTTCCACTCCTTGATTCCTGGACCCATGAATCCAGGCTATATGAGAAACAGTACCATATATAGAACGCTGATTCAGAGCATATACAGCCTGCTAGAGGACACTCCCCCAGCCCTCCAAGTTATTGCCACCTAGTTGGCGCTGTAGCTGTTTCTTCAAAAGGCCATTCTACTATTCTACCAAGCCAGCTGCTTCAGGATGGTAGGGCACATGGTAAGATCAGTGAATTCCATGATCATGAGCCCACTGCCATACTTCCTTGGCAGTGAAGTGCATTCCTTGGTCAGAAGCAATGCTGTGTGGAATGCCATGACGGTGAATAAGGCATTCTGTAAGCCCACAGATGGTAGCTTTGGCAGAAGCACTATGTGCAGGAAAGGCAAATGCATACCCAGAATAAGTGTCTATTCCAGTAAGGACAAAACGCTGCCCTTTCCATGACTGAAGAGGTCCAATGAAGTCAACCTGCCACCAGGTTGCTGGCTAGTCACCCTGAGGAGTACTACCATATTGGGGGCTTAGAGTTGTTCTCTGCTACTGACAAATTTGGCACTCAGCAGTAGCTGTAGCCAGGTCAGCCTTAATGGAAGTCCATGTTGTTGGGCCCATGCATAGCATGTATCTCTGCCACCATGGCCACTTTGTTCTTGGGCCCATTGGGCAATGACAGTGGTGGCTGAGGAAAGAGGTTGACCACTATCCACAGAACGGGTCAGCTTCTCTACTTGATTATTAAAGTCATCCTCCAATGAGGTCACCTTCTGATGAACATTAACATGGGACACAAGTATCTTTATATCCTTTGTCCATTCATAGAGTTCTATCTACATACACCTTCCCCAAACGTCCTTCTCACCAATTTTCAAATTGTGCTCCTTCCAAGTCCCAGACCATCCAGCCAAACCACTGGCACAGCCCATCAATCAGTGTATAACTGCACATCTGGCCATTCTTCCTTCCAAGCAAAATGCACAGCCATATGCCTGAAGTTCTGCCCATTGTGAAAACTTCCCTTCACCACAGTCCTTCAGAGTTGTCCCAGAAAGGGGCTGCAATGCTGCAGCTGTCCACTTCAGGGCGGTGCCTGTATAATGTGCTGAACCATCTGTAAACCATGCCCTAGACCTCTCCTCCTCAGTCAATTGATCAGAGGGCACACCCCTTGATGCCATAGGTGCATGCTTGGGGACAGAATGCATTGCAACAGGAGTAGCAACCATAGGCATTCAGGTAACTTCCTCATGTAACTTACTCATACCTTCAGGGCCTGCTTGAGCCCGATCATGTATCTACCACTTCCACTTAATGACAGACTGCTGCTGTGCATGTCCAATTTTATGGCCTGGTGGGTCAGATAACACCCAGCTCATAATGGGCAGCTCAGGTCACATAGTAACTTGATGGCCTATTGTCAAGCATTCAGTTTCCACTAAGGCCCAATAGCAGCCCAAGAGCTGTCTCTCAAATGAAGAATAACTGCAAATGATGGCAGGGCCTTGCTCCAAAATCCCAAGGGCATTCGCTGTGATTCACCTATGGGGGCCTGCCAAAGGTTCCAAACAGCATCCCTGCCTGCCACTGAAACCTCAAGTACCATTGGATCTGCTGGGTCATATGAGCCAAGGGGCAGAACAGCCTTCACAGCAGACTGGACCTGTTGAAGAGCCTTCTCTTGTGCTGGGCCCCACTGAAAACTAGTAGATTTCCATATATGGCATATGGGATGGAGTAAGACACCCAGTGAAGAATGTGCTGTCTCCAAAACCCAAATAGGCCCACTAGATGTTGTGCTTCTTTCTTAGTGGTAGGAGGGGCCAAATGCAACAACTTGTCCTTCACCTTAGAAGGAATATCCCTACATGCCCCACACCACAGAACTCCTAGAAATTTCACTGAGGTGGAAGGTCCTTGAAGTTTAGATGGATTTATTTCTCATCCCCTGATACACAAATGCTGTACCAGCAACTCCAGAGTGGTTGTACCTCTTGCTCATTTGATCCAATTAGCATTATGTCATTGATATAATGGATCAATATGACACCCTGTGGAAGAGACAGGCGATCAAGGTCCCTGCAAACTAAGCTATGACACAGGGCTGGAGTTAATATAACCTTGAGGTAAAACAGTAAATGTGTACTGCTGGCCTTGCCAGCTGAAGGCAAATTGCTTCTGGTGGTCCTTATGGACAGGAATGGAGAAGAAAGCATTTATAAGATAAATAGTTGCATACCAGGTACCAGGAGAGGTATTAATCTGCTCAAATAAAGATACCACATCTGGTACAGCAGCTGCAATTGGAGTCACCACCTGATTAAGATTATCCACTGTCATTCTCCAGGATCCAACGTGTCTTCTGAACAGACCAAAGAGAGTTAAAGGGAGATGTGGTGTCCTTCAAGTCCTTTACAGTGGCACTAACTTCTGAAATCCCTTCAGGGATGTAATATTGTTTTTGATTCACTATTTTCCCTGGTGGTGGGAGCCCCAATGGCTTCCATTTGGCCTTTCCAACCATAATAGCCCTCACTCCACAAGTCAGGGAAGCAGTGTGCGGGTTCTGCCAACTCCTAAGTATATCTATCCCAATTATGCAATCTGGGACTGGGGAAATAACCATAGGGTGAGTTCAGGGACCCACTGGACCCACTGTCAGTCTAACATTTGCCAAAACTCCATTGATCACCTGACCTCCATAAGCACCTACTTTAACTGGAGGGCCATGGTGCTTTTTGGGGTCTCCTGGAATCAATGTCAATTCAGAGCCAGTGTTCAGTAGGCCTCGAAAGGTCTGATTATTTCCTTTCCCCCAGTGTACAGTTACCCTAGCAAAAGGCTGCAGGTCCCTCTGAGGAAGGACAGGTGTAAGCTTAATATTGAAACTTTGGGGGGTTGTAAGAGGGTCCTTACTCAAGGGGACCCAGCCACCCCTTCAATCAAGGGGCTCAGGATCTGTAAACTGGCTCAAGTCTGGAAACTGATTAAGACGTCTTTGATTCCCTGTTGCTAAAATTCAAAGTGGCTTTATGTTCCCTTGCTCTGGAACTTTTCTGCTTATACAGACCAAGAAGAAACTCAGTAGGCTTCTTATCTATTTGGCTTCTGGGAACACCATGATCAATCAGCCAATTCCAAAGGTCCATACAAGTCATACCTTTATGTGCAGAATTTTGCCTACGCTATTACAAAAAACATGTTCACCCCACCTTCGGTGATTCAGTGCTTCCACTTGGCCCTTGTTACCTCGAGATCCAGTTATACCCATTGCATCTAAATCACCTAATGCAGCAACTGCAGCTCCCACTGTGAGGTCTTCCTTACATAAAAGACCAATGACAGGGGGCTTTAAGTATGCTGGTGCTCCCTTCACAGATCTGTTTCTTATAGTCTTAGTGAAGGGCACATCTTCTGGATGCTCCCATTGTGGGGGCAAAGAAAGTGGCTTTATGTTCACATGGCAAATCCACTCCAGCATTCCAAGTTCTCTGAGCTTTTTAATCACTTCGTTAACATTAAGCCAAAGGATATCAGGCAGCTCGAGCTTACTCACAGTAGGCCATCTTTGGATCCAAACTTCAGCCAATAAATAATAATCAAATCAAATAAACCCTTGGCACCCCTTCCAACTGCACAAGCTGCAGTGTTACTACAGCTAAAATCTCTGCTCAATGGGCCTATTTCAGCCTGATCTAATCTTATGTTCCTTCCTCCATCATCCTACACCCTTAAAATCCATTCCCACACATATTCCCCATGCTTCTGCCTGTACAAGTTAGAAAACTCCTGAAGTTCTTTAGGGGTGTACCTCACCTCCTCCTGTGTCACACCTTGTATCTCACCATTAAAGGCCTGCCTAGCCTTGTCTGGTTATAGGCCTAGAGGCAACCCTGGGTGGGAACTGAGAAGTACCAGCACTCCCTGCTGATTCCTCAGACAAAGAGGGATTAATTCCCTCAGGCAAGGATGGGGCAGATAATACTTCAGAGTGTGGAGGTGGGGATACAACTGCTGCTAAGGAGGGCAGAACACTTTGATGACCCCAGGTTCTTCAGGGTCTTCCCACACATCACCACCCCAAGTCACAGGATCCCACTCTTTTCCAATCAGTGCCCTCACTTTAACTTTGGATAGCAGATGAGACTGAGATTTGAGTTTATGTTGCAGGTTAATCAATCTTACAATGAGAGCTTGGGTTTGGTTTTCTGTAATCTGAACCCTGTTCTGGCTAGAGAGGAGATGTTAAGCCCAATTCTCAGCAACCCCAGTGACCACCAAGGAGAACCAAACACATATGTAAGGGCAAGGAGCTTTAATTTGGACTTAAGCTCGGTCTCTTGACTTCACCAATGCAGGGGGTCCATGCAAGAGCCCCGAATAGTGGGAGGGTAGGGTTTTTATAGGGATTTGAACATAGAAGAAAGGGATGGGTACATGATTGGTTGATTTAAACAGTGTCCTCCTCTGGTTGGTTTAGGATTTTGGTGGGCAAAGTTGGAGGGTGGGAGCTAGGTAACGAAGCAACAAGCAGCAATAACATTTGTATGTATTTTGATTGGCCAAGACAGGGAAGTAGAAGGGATCAATCTCTTAATTGGCTGGGGCAAGGAGGTAGGAGGGACAAGTCTTTGGCAAGTCTCAGGTGTCCTGGGCAGGGGGCAGAGCAGCTGCCCCTTGGTTCCTTTGTCTAAGCTGAAATTTGTAACTTAGGCCTAACCAAGGCAGCACTCTACTGAAGCCTGACATGGCAACATTCAGTTTCTTGGCCCTTCAGAGACTCTCCTCCAGGGCTCCCTTAGAAACCTTAAGGTCATGTATGTGGGTCTTAAGCTTGGAATTTTCCTTTTTGAGCTTCTGTTGTTTCCTCACTAGTTTGTCCAGAGATGCTAAAAGCAACCAACCAGCCTCATCATTGGTCATACTTTTCCACAAATATTCAAATGTTTTAAATACAGAGTCATTAAATTCCTCCCTCTTCACAAGACATGACTCAGGCTCACCAAAAACATATATCTCATGGAGTTCTTTAAATAATGCACACCATGGATTTTTAGTGCCCTCCTTATTTCCAGTAAAAGCACTTCTTTTATCACCAGTAGGGCCTTTAGTAGCACTGAAGTTGGAGAGCCAACCCCAGATAGCACCAAGCCCACTAGAGAAATCCATCCTTACAATTCTGTTTCTCTAGAACCGCTCCTGGTACCAAAATCTGTATTAATCGGGGTTCTCTAGAGGAACAGAACTGCTAGAATGAATTATTTTTAAAAGGGAATTTATTGGATTAGCTTACAGTAGTCCAATAGCAGTTGCAGGCCCAAGAATCACGGAACCTGGTAGCTGCTCAGTCTTCATGACCAGATGCCTCAGCAGTCCCAACCTGGCACTGCAGATGATGCCAGAAAGCCTGGAGGCTTCTTGAGGAGCTGCTGGGTTTTGACCCTCGCTGGTTTTCAGTTGATGCTGGTCTTCAGTCCGCCGGTCTCCAATCCACACTGGAAGGCAGCGAGCAGCTCCGGCAGGCAAGTGGAAGGATAGAAGGAAGAAAGGGAGGGAGGGAGGGAGGGAGGGAGGGAGGGAGGGAGGGAGGGAGGGAAGAAAGGAAGGTAGGGCTCTTTTTACCTAGAGCTTCCTTATATAAACTGCCCCTCTGAATGGGGGCCCACTCTGGGGGAAGGGCTCACTCTGGGGGAATGACTTCCTCCTTTAGTTGATCCTTCCTGGAAGCAACCTCTAAGACCCACCCAAAAGGGATTTCTGTGGATTACTAAACAGATCAAGTTGACAACACCTAAGTATTAAAAGGGGGTATTTATTTTCACAAGTCACTTCTGGAACTGCTGAGAGTACGTGCAAGATATATATATTGTATTCTCTTCTCATTATTCAAAATGTGACTTCATGCTTCAAGCTTTGTCAAAGTCTACCTGTAAGAAATACTACTAGAAACTAATAAATTGAATTATTTTTGTTATTGTTGAGGTAGGGTCTCCCACTAGCCCAGGATGAGTGGCCACTCACTCTGCAATCCCAGGCTGGCCTCAAACTCACAGCAATTCTCCTAACTCTATCTCCCAAATACTGGAATTTTTTTTAATATATTTTTTAATTAATTATTTATTTATTTGAGAGCGACAGACACAGAGAGAAAGACAGATAGAGAGAGAGAGAGAGAATGGGTGCGCCAGGGCTTCCAGCCTCTGCAAACAAACTCCAGACGTGTGTGCCCCCTTGTGCATCTGGCTAACGTGGGACCTGGGAAACTGAGCCTCGAACCGGGGTCCTTTGGCTTCACAGGCAAGCACTTAACTGCTAAGCCATCTCTCCAGCCCTGGAATTTTTTTAATTTTTAATTTATTTATTTGAGAGTGACAGACAGAGAGAGAAAAAGGCAGAGAGAGAGAGAGAGAGAGAATGGGTACACCAGGTCCTCCAGCCACTGCAAACGAACTCCAGACACGTGCGCCCCCTTGTGCATCTGGCTAACATGGGTCCTGAGGAATTGAGCCTTGAACTGGGATCCTTAGGCTACACAGGCAAGCACTTAACCACTAAGCCATTTCTCCAGCCCAAAATACTGGAATTAAAGACATGCACCACCATGCCCAGCCAGGAAATTGAATTTTAATCAATTTAATTCACTTTGACCAAGTGAAATCAGCAGAGATCATTGCACAAAATAGTGGACTCAGATTTAGCATGAACTCTTTTATGGAGATTTAAAAATTCTTGGTGAATAATAATTACTATGGGGGGGTATGGTGGTTTGATTCAGGTGTCCCCCATAAACGTAGATGCTGTGAATGCTAGGTTCCCAGCTGATGGAGATTTGAGAATTAACACCTCCAGGAGGCAGTGTATTGTTGGGTGCAGGCTTATGGGTTTTATAGCTAGTTTCCCCTTGCCAGTATTTGGCATAGCCTCCTATTCCTACTGTCTACCTGATGTTGGCCAGAGAGTGATGTCCACCCTTTGTTCATGCTGTCATTTCCCCATGCCATCGTGAAGCTTCCCCTTGAGTCTGTAAGCCCAAATAAACCTTTTTTTTTCCCCAAAAGTTTCTCTTTGTCTGGTGATTTCTGTCAGCATTGCAAACCTGACTGCAACAGGGGAGATAAATTTAAAATCTGTGTAGACTAAATCTACAATTCTTGAAGCAGTTTTCTCTCTGCTAAGCTTGTTAATGTGTTTTGAGCTGAAGATGCCCATTGCAAAATAACACCCCAGTGCTTCATATTAAATAATTTTTCAATTTTATAGCACAAGAGAGTATTACAAGAAAGCTACATAAAACAGGAAGTATTCAAATTGAATTTTGAAGAAAAGGTAGACATCACACAGTAAGAGAAAAAGAGAAGAATGTTCCACATAGGGGAAGAACTATCTATACCTAGTCAGAACAGAAACATCTATTTGTTCACAAGGACAATAAATGAATAAGAGGGCTTCCCTTCCCTCCCCTCTCCACTCTCCCCTTCCTTTCCCTTCCCTTCCAGCAGCTTAACTGAGATATAATCAGGGCAGTAGAAAAAATTCTGTAAGCACACTATACATAGCTATTTTAAACATTCTTTTCACCTAGACTTGAACTGGCATGTCTTAGAGAATCACTTCAGGTATCAGAGTAAAGAAGTAACAAACTCAAGTTTAGAAAAAAGTAAGCTACCAGAAGTTACCTGGGAACAACCTGAATTAAAAATAACAAATATTGGATTGGGGCTAATAGGTCAGTACTTGGGTACTAGCCTAGAAGGAAGAGTAGGTAAATTTTATTGTTATTTTGTAGTCAAAATTTAATTGATATGAAATATTTCATTAGATATAAACAATTAAAGGGGAAGAAATCAAAGGAATATCTCATTTCTGAGTTTGGGTAATGGGGAGGAAAAGAAAAGGGGTCAGACAAGTAGTGATTCTGATGAAAACATATGGCAAGCTGAAAGGAGAAACATGGGTTAGGGATAGGGTTATTCACTGGGAAATGAAGATAACATGGGAGCTTCAGACTATGAGAACAGTCTCTGTTTTTAAGATGTCAGGTTGTAAAGAAAAGAAGTGAAAGAATTCTGTGGTTCACATGAGAACCAGAGAAACTATTCACAATGGCGGGCAGTGTAATGCCTGTGACACACACGGAAATACAAGGCTGGATTCCCTTAACAAACTGAACAAAGAATCACAGAGCACTACTATGGGCTACTACTTGTTACTGTTCTAAGGATGGGATATATAGTACTGAGTCACAGACAAAACATCCTGCTTTGCAAAGTTTAAAGAATTCAGATGCATCAGTCTCCATCTCACTAGTGAGTAGTCAAGAAAATAATAGGCGCTGGAGAGATGGCTTAGTAGTTAGGGAGCTTGCCTGTGAAGCCTAAGGACTCATGTTCGACTCTCCAGGTCCCATGTAAGCGAGACGCACAAGATGACACAAGTGTGCAAGGTCGCACATGTACACAAGGTGGCACGTGCGTCTGCAGTTTGATTGCAGTGGCTGGAGGCCCTGGAGTGCCATTTCTTCTTTCTCTCTCGCAAAAAAAAAAAAAAAAAAGAAAGAAAGAAAGAAAGAAAGAAAATAATAGAAGCTCAATTGTCTTTATTCCCTTAGTGCTAAGGTTCACTAATAGCATTTCCAACTTGCTAATATTCTACTAACTTATTAAATATAGTCTAAGGCTTTTACATTATTCTTGTTCTGGAAAACAATTCATACTCATTTTTAGGTGTGTGTGTGTGTGTGTGTGTGTGTGTGTGTGTGTGTGTGTGTGGTAATGCACCTACCACAGTGTATGTGTGGAGGTTAAAGGACAACTTTGGATGTCAGTCCTTATTTTCTCGACCTTGTTTAGAAGCAGGGTCTTTAGCTGTTTACCACTAAGTTCAACTGATTAGCTGGCTCAGAAGCTTTTGGGAGATTCTCTTCTCTCCACTTCCCTTCTCACCATAGACACACTGGTATTACAGATGTTCATTGTTGTGCGTACTTTTATGTGGGTTCTGGCAATCCAAACTCAGGAATTCATGCTTGTATGAGACTTGTCCACCACCCTATGCTCATTTTGACAGGAATGACTACCACGGTCCATACATTAGATATGAATCTGTGGTCTGCATGCAGCATTACTCAATAGACAAACCAAGAAAGCCATGCCTTAAAGTATCCAAGTGCTCTTGACATGTTGCAACTCTAGCACCAGCTGCATTCTTAACTTTTACTTTTATTGGCATGCAAAGATTTAGATTTCAGGGGCTGAAGAGATGGCTTAGTGGTTAAGGTGCTTGCCTGTGAAGCCAAAGGACCCAGGTATAATTCCCTTCTGTCCACATAAAGCCAAATGCACAAGGTGGTGCAAGCATCTGGAGTTTATTTGTAGTGGCTAGAGGTCCTGGCAAGCCCATTTTATCTGCCTCTTTCTTTCTTTCTCTCTCTGAAGTAAAATAATTTTTAAAAAAACAATTAGATTTCATTACATTGTTTTCAAGCAAATTTTGTTTTGTATCCCTTTCCCCCACATGTAATCTATCTACAATTCTCTGTGCTTTTATCTTTATAGTAAATGAAACTTGTTAAAATTGTGCTTTTAGATTTTACAGGAAACAGCTGCAATGAATCTAAGCTTATGACATGGGTAATGCGTGTCACAAGATGTTAGCAAACTTTATAAAAAACTTTGAGACAGATATATAGTTCTTTTTTAATTTTAATTTTTGATATTTCCATATATTTATATAATGTATTTTGATTTTATTTCCCCATTTACCTTCTTCTTCCACTCCTCACAAAAACCATTCCAACTAATCCCATCCTACTTGCATGCCTTGGCTGGGGAAGAGGGGGTGTTTCGGCTGTTGCTTTATTTTGATGAAAGGTGAGAGGTTATGTGATTTCAAATAAGCTTGATCTTGGTGCTTGTCAACATAGTAAGTGAAGCAGAACTGCAAGAGATTCTTTCAAACACCTTCTCTTACTTGTGTATCATCAGGAATCTTTAAGCAGACAAACTCATAAAATAACAATGAATGGGACAAAAGGAGTAGATTTAAGTAGAACTACGTCTTGTCCATGCATTTTACCATCTTAATCTAGGAGACATGACTTTATAAAAATAAAATTGTTTTTCAACTGCAGGTACACCATGGAGACCGTAAAACCCGAGACCTTAGAACTCCAGATGCTTGAGTGCTAGCCCTAGGATTTTAATGGCTTCTGGACTCAGTTTAGGTGTGAGGGTTGTTTTGTTTTGTTTGCTTTTTAACTCCCTTGTGAACCTAATATGCATCAGTTTGAGAACCACCATTTTAAATTCTTTCTGTGGAGTCCCAAGTAATATTAAAACACAAAATCAAAAAAGATAGCGTATCTGTCCATCCTTCTTCTCTTCCCCTCTCACTCCCTCCTTTCCTTCATTTTGCTTACTTTGTACAGGGGAAGAATGGAGTACTTTTAAGAAGGTAGATGATATAATTTCTGAAAATTTAAACAGGAGGATGCTTTTGAGGAAATAATTCAACTAGGTGGTCAGAGATGGTGATAGAAAGATGCAATGAGCTAAAGGGGGTATGAATGGATTCTTAGTAGAGCAAAAGAGAAGCTTAGCATAATTCACAGCATTCTGTTACATTATCCAGGAGGAAGATGTTGATGATACAGAATATCCTTGAAGAGGCAAACTATGTCCTGTAACAGGTGGAAGGATCACAGCTCTTTTGTACTCATATGTGGAAGCTCAAGCAGAAGATGATGGATGTGTGCAACGTGGTCCATGTAATTAATCACCAAGTTCTGTATTTCCTCCAGCTGGATGGGAAGAAGAAGATATGGCAGACAAGTAGCCAGAAAGCAATGTTCAGACTACAAGGACTCTTCAGGCAAGGCAACTCAGAGTTGTGTTTGCATTTCAGAGAACTGTAGCAAGAAGAAATGTGTCTAAATACAAAAGCCACATCAACTCAAAATAGGAATAAGAAACTTTTTTTTTAAAATATACCATGTGACAAGTGTCAGCGTATAAATGCTATACTCAGTAAGTCCTACACAACTCACCTCCACCCAGTTGGTGTGTGATTCAATTTAACAGAAGAAATGGATTTAAAGAACTGTCACTTCCCAAGGCCAAGATCACACACTATTGAGGAAGGTATTTGGATATAAACTTTAGAATGAACTGTAAATCTTCATTCTTTCTCTTTGGAGTTTCTTGACACTAAAAAGAAAAATCTATTTCTATACAATATTTAAAGATATTACATTAAATCTTCACTCTTTTCCACACTGCAACATTTTTGAAATCTTACAGCATGATAGGATAAGTTCCAGAGTTTATCATAATTGATGTCCTACAAAGTAGTAGCGCATCTCACCTACCCTGCTATGATAACTTGAAGTATATATATAACTGACTCTTGACAGAAGTTCTGGCAGATATATTTAAATAATAATTATGATGATGATTATGGCTCAGATGCAGATATTGACTCTTAGATGAACATAGGGACCAAGAATAGAAAAATTCTGAGACGACCTGTTTTGTCTCTTTTTTTCACATTTAGTTTGATAGTTTTTTTGTTCTGACATATTCCACTTGATATCACTCATAAATGTCATTTTTACCAAAATTCTTTTGCTTTATCTGAAATTTGAAAAAGTACAGAGGGCTGGAGAGATGGCTTAGCAGTTAAGGTACTTGCCTGTGAAGTACAAAGACTCAGGTTCTATTCTCCAGGTCCAACATAAGCCAGATGCACATGGCAGCACATGTATCTAGGGTTTGTCTGCAATGACATGCCCATTCTCATTCATTCACATTCTCTCTCTCTCTTTCCCTAATTAATAAATAAAATATTTTTTTAAATAAAGAAAAATACGCCTCAAAACTTCCATTAATAGGAGCTGGAGAGATGGCTTAGTGGTTCGAGCATTTGTCTGCAAAGCATAAGAACCCAGGTTCCATTCCCCGAACCCACGTAAGCCAGACGCACAACATGGTATATGTGTCTGGAGTTTGTAGTGGCTAGAGGCCCTGGAATGCCCATTTTCTCCCTCTCTTTCTCTCTCTCTCTCAAATGAATAAAATATTTTAATAAAAACCAAGAATATAAGAAAACCTTCATTAATAATACAAAAGCTAAAGTGTTTATTGGAGAAAGATGTTCTGTAAAACTGAAGAAGGAGCAAGAACAAGAAAAAATTAATTTCAAGAGGTTAAGCCCATGATAGATGCCTTCTTTACCTCTTTGCAGAGAACAGCAACTCAGTGGAAAGGGATGTTCCTTGGATGGTTGAGATAAGAATGGTCCTGTGTTCTCCAACCCTCCTACCTCTGCTCCTTAGCACAGGGATGGGGTGGGGCTCCATTCTCCTCCTCCCAACCCCAGAGCTCTATGTTTTTCAACAGGTGGGGCCCAGAGCACAGGAAGAGCAGATAAAGACCCTCATGGCCACAGTATGGAAGAAAATTAAATTCTGCTTATAAACCAGTTTTCTTCTGAGATTCAGAGACCCAAGAGGCCTAGCATCTCAGAGGAAGTCCTGCTTAAAGACAAGGTCAAGGTTTTGAGAAGTTTTACCTCATCAAGCAGTATATATGCTTCTCTTATGAACTGACTGGATTTCAGAGCTGTGCATGCCACTGAGTAGATCTCTTTCTCATTGGAACATAAACTTCTTGGAGGTAAAAACTATTTATTCTCACCTCAGTTTCCTCAGTATATCCTCAGCCAGTGATCTTTGAATAATTACATCAGATCTCAGTGATTCTTTGAGAACACAGGAAAATCATCTCATCACAATTTCCAACAGCAACACTAACTTCTCAGGGCATTCAACTTGAAACACAAGTGTATACATAATTTTTCTTCCCTTTAAAGGAGATATATTGAAGGAGATTGATAAGTTAATTACTTTATCACTCTACACGGTAATGTATGAAAATATCACAACTTATGCTACAAACACATGCACTTTTTATCTGCCAATTAATGTGCTTAATAAATCAATTCAGAACTGGGGAGACGACTCAGCAGGTAAAAGCACTTGTTACACAAGCATGAGGAACCTAAGTTCAACCTCTAGCACCCATGTAAAAAGTTGGGTATAACCACACATGTTTGTACCCCAGTGCTAATTAGAGGGAGGAGACAGGAGAACCGCTGGAGTTATCTAATCAATCACTGTAGCTTAAAAAACTACAGGAACCTCCAGGACCAGTGAGAGACTCTATTTTAGAGAAATAGGACAGAACAATAGAAGAATGCACCAGATGTCTTCTTGTGACCACCACACCCCAATGTTTCTAATCCACACAAGTGAGCAATAAAAAAAGCCACCACTAGAAAATTAAAGCAATTGTCCAACAGATAACACATAGTGTGACTTATAAACAAATCTATACTCCATACTAAATTCTTTGCTCACCAGTGAATGAGGTCTAGAATTCGCCTAAATTCCAGGAACTTTCTAGGAGTTCTAAGCATCCAGAACTCTTCTTGTGTTTGCTCTGACCTAGTTGATATGACTAGCCTTTGTTCTTTTTCTTAAGTATGTGTGTGCATGCACACATGTGCCCACACATGCATGTGCCCACGGCATGCATACAGAGATCAGAGGGAAAACCCTGAGGTGTCTACAGTCTGCCTGCATTGAGAAAGGGTCTCTTATCACTGTAAACAGCCAGATTGCAAATACATGTCAGACTAGCTGGTCTGCAAGCTTGGGATTCTCCTGACTCCACCTCCCATTGTTATAGGTGCCTTGAGATCACAGATGCATACACCACTTTGCACCTAGCTTTATGTGAGGAATTGGACCTGGGCTAAAAGGCTTTGAAAGCAAGTGCTTTTAATTGTTAAATCATCTCCCAATCTCTAATCATAGTTTTTCTTTAGCCTCTTAATCACCATCTCCAATGCCATAAAGCTACACTTGGAGCAAGTCCTTTTAGCCCTAGCTATAGAATGAGCCAGTCTGGCAAACATGGAGCCATAATGACTGGCACAGGTGGCTGCTGCTGCTGCTGCTCAAACTATACACCACAGACAGATGCTGGATCTCTCTCTCAATCTCTCTTGTGATATCTCTCTCTCTCTCTCTCTCTCTCTCTCTCACACACACACACACACACACACACACAAACACAAAGAAAATATAAATACATAAAAACCATACAAAAGAATACTTGGTGACTTCCACCTCAATGAATGAAAAAAAAACATATGGACTATGCCAACCTTGCAGAACAAGCTGTATGTGCTATGAACTTTGCATTGTTCATGCTCTGTAAGAACACACTGCAATATGTGAAATGATAAGGTTGGTTTGGCAACTATAATCCTCAAAATATGTAAAAATTTGAGACAATGTAAAACTTTTTGATATTATCCAATGAGAAAAGTTGTTTGCAATATTTGAAATAGAGAATGAATAGTTTGCTTCCTCTTAACAAGAAGCCAATTTATTCTCAACTTTTCAGTGATGTGCCAATCATCAGATTTTCTTTTTTATATGCTATCTTTAATAATTTATCATTGTAATAATTTCATGCAGAAAAACTGCAATATATCTTTATGACATAATTTCAAGTGACACAAACAAGAGCTCAAAGCTTATTTATAGATACCTATCACATACAGCTTAATTTATCAAATAGCATGAAAGTGACAGAGAATTTTTTATGTCACATATCTGCATAAGTTATTACAATCATCTTGTAAATTTTATGTTCCATCAAAAGCACAAAATTTTGTCAGATCAATTCTTTGATAAACAGTAGAAACAAAAAAAAGTTAGCCTATCACTTTACAGAATAAGCTTTGGGTCTTTGAGCCAAGATTGCTGCCTAAAACTATCACTTTAGGTCCATCATAACAGATTTCCAGCATCTTTTCTCTATTTTAGAAAATCAACTTTCTGTCAAAGCACTTGATTACCCACCTAAAATATAAGAACCTATTGCTAAAGACACCACATTCTGCCAACACAGAACACTGAGAGATTTGGCTGGAATCTGGAAGGCAGTTCTCAGATAGCTAGCCCATATAGTGCTAGAAAACACTACATGAGCTGCTGGGGGAAAATAACCAACAACATTCTGAGAAAGCAGGAGACATTACCATAGGAAAGCAACCAGTTTGACAAGATGTACATAGCTGTGTAATGGTGGCACCAAGCCTAGGTGTAACCAATGGCTTACTGATTGGCAAAAAGATCTGCTCTGTGGAAAGAAACCCATAGCTGGAACTGGGAACCCAATCAGATTCCTATGAAGACCAAGATTATCAATTTCAACAAGAAGCTCCCACTAGTTTTGGCCAAAAGAGAGGCTACACCCATTAAAATCTCTCTAAATTATCCTTTTACCCTTTAACCTATCTCTTGTCCCTTTAACCTATGTTGGAGAATCTCTCTTTTTTCAAAAGGCAGCGAGAACCAAGGACAACAAACTTATCAACAAAACAGTAATAGATAGCTGACTCCCTGGCAGAAGATGAACCACCCCTCACACATCAGCTAGGGCCCAGGTAAAACCACTGAGAATTTGGCAAGATGAGCAAGAGCACTGCTGTTTCTACAGTAGGCCTGAAAACCTGTGCCTGATGGAGACAGATACTGAGGATACTCAAAACACACCAAAGCACAAATCTAAAAGCTGCTGAGAGCTCAACACTAAAGTAGACTTAAAACATACCCACCAAGGCTCAGGAAATTTTGTGGAAGAAGGGGCAGAAAAATTGGAAGAGCCACAGGACAGAAGGGAATATCCAGAGGCACTGCCCCTTCCCCAATGACTAACAGCTTCTCTCACAATTCATAACCCACAACCCATGGTGAACACCAGCAATCCCACTGAGGAGGGCCCTTAGTGGAATGGGGGCAGGAAAGAGGGGAATGATGGTACTAACACATGATGTGCCCAAACAAAGCTTCTATTTAATTTACAAAAAAGAAAGAAAGAAATTACACAAACTCACATGAGAAAGAAAACCTTTAATAATGCACATAAACAGAAAAGGATTTTTTAAAAATTTTCTGTATTCACTCCACTAACTTATTTAAGAATCTTATGTGAAATATGTGACAAATATGAGCTGTAAATGGGTCATGGGTCAGCCCCTAGTTCAAGAATCTTGGATCTTGATATACTCATTTGTACCTATGAGACACAAATAAAAACTAATAATTAGAACACAATAGAACATTTCCAAAAAATATAATAGCATGTCAGCATGAAAAATTGTAATGGGGGGGTCCACTAGAGAAATGACTTAGCAGTTAAGGTGCTTTCCTGCAAAGCCTAAAAACTCATATTCAAATCTCTAGGTCCCAAAGAAGCCAGACACACAGTGATACAAGTGCACAACATTACACATTAGCACAAGGAGCACATGCATCTGGAGTTCATTTTCAGTGGCTGAAGGTCCTAGTGTGTCCATTCTTTCTCTCTCTCTCTCTCTAATAAATTTTTAAAAAAACAAAGGAAAAATTATAACAGGCTGGAGAAATGGTTTAGCTGGGTGCTTGCCTGCAAAACCCAGGTACAATTCTTCCCCAGTACCCATGTAAAGCCAAATACACAAAGTGGTGCACACATCTGAAGTTTTCAGGAGCTAGGAGCTCTGATGCACACATTTTCTTTCTGTCTCTCTTCTGTCTCTCTCTGCTTACAAATAAATAATTCACTTACAAAAATTATATTAAAGAAGCCAGCATGGTGGAACATGCCATTAATCCCAGTACTTGGGAGACAGGGGAGACAGAGGTAGGAGGATTTCTGTGAGTTTGAGGCCACCCTAAGACTACATAGTGAATTCCAGGTCAGCCTGGGCTTGAGTAAAACCCTACTTCAAATATATAATAAGGGGCTGGGAGATGGCTCAGTGATTAAGGCACTTGCCTAAAAAACATAAGGAACTAGGTTAGATTCCCTAGAACCCATGTAAAGCCAGATGACCAAGATGGTTCATGTGTGTGGAGTTTGTTTGCAGTGGCTAGAGGCCCTGGCATGCCCATTCTCTCTCCATCTGCTGTTTCCTCTTGCTTTGTTTCTCTCTCCCTTGCTCTCAAAATAAATGAATAAAATATTAAAGAATATAATAGAGCTGAGGAGATGACTCACTGGTTAAAGGTGATTGCTTGCAAAGTCTGGGTTTAATTCACCAGTACCCATGTAAGCCAAATGCACAAAGTGGTACATGTGTTCTGGAGTTCACCTGGCACGCTCATTCTCCCTTTCCCCTTCTCTCACCTCACAATTACATACATAAAAATATTTTTAAAGATTCATAACATATGTTTACTGATATGCACAGAGGTATATAAATTATTAAGCTAAAGCAAGTGGATCAGACAATATATAGAATCTGATCTTAATTAGGCGATTTTACACAATTATAAAACAAATCAACATACAAAATTTGCAGATCTAAACAAAATATTATCACTGATTATGTCTAGGTGTTAATATTGATGCACCCCCATTCTTTCCTTAAATATCTGCATTTTCCAATTTTTATTCTATTTCATTGATGAGTACCAGCAAGTATGAAGGGTCTGTAGAAGCAAATAGCACAGTGCCTGTGGGGTGTCAAAACAGGCTTCCCACTACAAGGGAAAACAAAAGTACAAACTGCACAATCCATCCCGGGAAAAGTGAGCAATAAAAGGACTTTGGAATCATATAAAGATGGGAGATAGGTGGGTCTAGAGCAAGGAAGTCAAGGGTATTTACAAAAGCCAGACAAAAATCAGAGACCAGAACACAGCTTGGAGGAGAGAAACCGAGAGAGAAAACCCAGAGGTGTTGGGGAAGCTAAGTAAGTACATAGACACTGCTCTGCCCATCTTAGTGGGCATAAAGTGGCACATCCATCTGGGTAGTTCTCAGTTATGTTCTGTTTTCTGAGCTGGAGAAGTGAAATCAGTTCTTATTTCACCACCACCCCTTTCTCTTTCTCTCTTTCTCTCTGTTTGTGTGTACGTGCACATACATGTGTAGGGATGGGCTCTTGTGTGCTACACTGTGCATGTGGAGGTCAGAAGACAACTTGGAATGTCAGCCCTCACCTCCCACCTTGTTCAAGTCAGAGCCTCTCTTGCTTTTGCCACTACAAGCACCAGATTAGGTGCCCCAGATACATCAGGCTTCTCTCAACTCCACCTCCCATTGCCACAGGTGTGCTGGGATTACAGATCCATGTACTATCTACGTGGAGCTTTTAACATGGGTTCTGGGGATCCACACTCTTGTTGTAAGGCTTGGACCATAAGCATTTTTTATATTGTATTTTTATTTATTTATTTGACAGATAAAGAGGGAGAGAGTGAGAGAATGGGCACACCCAGGTCACTGCAAACTAACTCTAGACCCACGCACCACCTTGTGCATCTGGCAAACTCGGTTCCTGGGGAATCGAACCTGGGTCCTTTGGCTTTGCAGGCAAACGCCTTAACCACTAAGCCATCCCTCCAGCCCCCATAGGCATTTTTAATCACTGAGCTATCTCCTAGTCCCAAAACTAGTTTTCGATTCTATGTTGAGACAAATGGATAAATGAGAGGCAAGGAAAGGAAGAGAGGAATAAAACAAGAAAGAAATGAAATGAGATGAGATGAAAAGCTACTTACAAGCTGGGAAGATGGCTCAGTGGGTAACAGTGATTGCAGCACAAATGTAAAAACCTGATTCAGATCCCCAGGACTGATGCCAAACCCAGCAGCAAGCATTCCTAATTCCAGCCTTCCTACAGAGAGCTGGGCGGGGTGGGGGGGGGCGGGGTGGCAGAGACAGCCAAACTACCATACCCAGCAGTGATCAGCTAGAGACCATGTCTCCAATAGGTGCAACATGAGTGCCAGCAAAGAGGTGTCCTCTCACCTCCACACACACCCTCACACACACAAACACCCACTCAGACACACACTTTATGCACACACAAAATAATAAAAACAGAAAACCATCAGCTACTATAAAAACAATAAAAGGTGCTTCAAGAAAATTATCCGAAGCTAATGTTAAGGTACAAATGTATTAAACCAATGAATGCTGACCAATCAGGAGGATTTCTCAATGGTGCTGTGGTACCCGCAGGACCACAAAGAAGACAGAGCACCAAAGCACCTGCTTTCTAAGTACCACTCACTAAAGGTGCTTCGTTCTGGGAAGAAGGGGAAAATCCCCCTTTCACTAGCTCTGCATTTGCTTTTATTTGTGGAATGGCTATCTACCTTCAGAGGGACTGTGATTCTGTGGAAATGACTGTGTGTCTATGAGGTTTCAATGTTTGCTGTGCTACACTGTAAAAGATGATACCATCTTCATTCTGTCAAAAGTAAAGTTAATGTGGAAAGGAGACAGAAATTACAACAATATTTTTTCAAATTTTTATTTGAATTTACTTAATCAAATAGCAGACTGGAAAGTTGTTTTCTCCATATAACTATGTTCCTATACTCTAGATTTCATCAAACTTCCCATAGTTTTGTGACTTTGTGCTTAAAATAATGATAGTTGCTCTCATTTTTTAAAAGACAACTGATTGTAAATATCTTGCCCATTATTAAGGGAAAATATGTATTAAATCAATAGACGGAATCTATGAAAAAAAGACTATTCACTGGTTTTCCTTTTATTTTATCCTCTTCATTTTGATTGCATAATCAGTATCCCCCACGCCATGAGCATTTTATCTGCTTACACATTAAATAAATTGTTTGTTTGTTTGTTGAGGTAGAGTCTCTCTCTGGTCCAGGCTGACCTGGAATTAACTATGTAGTCTCAGGGTGGCCTCGAACTCATGGAGCTCCACATACCTCTGCCTCCCCAGTGCTGGGATTAAAGGCATGTACCATCACGCCCAGCCCACATTAAATTATTTTTACATGCGCTAAAAAGATAGGAACTGGTTCAGAATCTAACCTTGCAAAACAACATTCTGAGACTAGCTAAGATATTTATAGAGTTATCGACTAATAATCTGTATTCTATATGAAACATACACATATATATACATATATGTGTGTATATTATATATATATATATATACATACATGTATGTATATATATGCATATGTATATTTGTGTGTTCAGAAACTGAATATCAGAAAATGAGAAACTACTGATACATAAATTAACTTTTGAGGTTTTTCTTAGCCAACATTCAAAGAGATTAAGAGGTGCAATTGTTATGGTGAGGACCCCCAGGGAAGACCACAGGGATACCAAGTTATAGGAAAGAAATTTTTTTTAGCAGCCCAGCGACTACATCCAGGACTTGGGAGCCTGAATGCAGTACCAGGCTGCACTTCAGGGCTCCTTTTATAAGAGAAATCCGTAAGATTACACATCTTAGTTTTACAGTTCAAAAGTTTACTAATCAACCGGGCGTGGTGGCGCACGCCTTTAATCCCAGCACTCGGGAGGCAGAGGTAGGAGGATCTCTGAGAGTTCGAGCCCACCCTGAGACTACAGAGTGAATTTCAGGTCAGCCTGAGCCACAGTGAGACCCTACCTTGAAAAACCAAAAAAAAAAAAAAAAAAAAAAAAAAAAAGTTTACTAATCATAGTCTTACAAAACCAAGAGTTAACTTCAGAAGAAACTTTTCCAGAATCTCCCCTCCCTGCAGTTTCCCTCTCCTGCAACTTCAAGCAAACAGCAGTTAATACAGAAGCTATAGATTGCATTTAGCCATAGTGAGAAAAACATCTTGTCTTGTGATGACCCACTGTGTTAAAGTCAGCCAAGCATAAGGTTTAAGTGCAGGTGAGACCATATCCTATGGCGCCAGCTAAGCTGAACTTCCTTGTATAAATTCAAAATATGGAATCACTTATGTCCTTCTCCAGCTTAGGCCCTTGTCACACAATGAGTAAGATCTCTCTCTCTCTCCTCCCTCTCTCCCTCACACACACACACACACAACCACAGAACATTCAATGGTATACTTTTTTAAACTCAAGAGGATTTTTATTCTATTACTGTGCCTGTGATGCCCATATCCCATCTCCTTGCCCATGGTATACCCTCTACTTGAAATAAGATAGAAAACTTTGAGTTCTAAAAATAAAATAATGATCTTTTATCAAGCACTTGCCTCTTATTGGGAACTGTTATAGCAGCTTTGTGTGAATTACAATCCCTTGATCTTTACAACATCGCTTTAAGTGGTGTCTTCTGTCATTTTACACCATAGAAAGGAACACGGATTTAGTTGAGAAAGTTGCTCAAGGCAGCAGAGTGAGTAAAGTGACAAGTGGGGATTAGAAACCAGCTGCAACATTTGGTCTCAGAAACTGGATCCACAAAAGGAAAACCTCTCTGTGAGGATCCAGGGAGTCACTCAGGGAATATCAGTCACAGAGTTGGAGTTTTTTAAAGTAATCTTTACAAACACATGTTACAGACATATTTTCTCACTTCCCATCCAGTGTGTAGCACTGTCGACTGTATCTAGCATCTAAGCAGCTTAGAGTAAAACCTAAGGTTTAGGATCCCATTCTGTCACTGGGAAATGGGAATGATATTAACACTGTCCTGGGGCTTTTGTAAAGAGTAACAGACCATCTCTGGGCATGGAATTGCAGTAGTTGTTACCTGCACCATTCTAAGAACTTTCTACTTCCCTTGGCTGAGCAGTTCTCTTCTTCCTTAGTGCCATTTCACAAAGTGCTGCCAAAGAAAGGTCACCAAACTCGCCAGACAAGCTTCTGTCAGAGCCAGGATCCTAGGTCCAAGTTGACTCTCTTGACTAAACGTCACCTGACACCTGTTAATTGTCTGTGTGTTGTCCTAGCAAATGAGCATAAACTTACTGGTTTTAAACGGTGTATATTCTTTAATCTGACAGTTCTATAGGCCACTGGGCTAAGGACACAGATCTATAGGACCTAGCACATGATGTTTCCTTGTTTTCTCCAGCTTCCAGAGCACATATATTCTTTAGTTCATGGCCCTTTATGGCCCTGTCTTCAGGTCAGTAGCATTATACTTCTCTGAGTCTACTTATATCATCATTTTCCTTCTGATTCTTTCCTCCCCTCTTCCACTTTTAAGGATCCAGGAGATTATACCAGGCCTACCCAGGAATCCAGGAAAACCTCCTTGTTCCAAGGTCATTTCCAGCGGCAAGTTTGATTTCCTGTTGACTCAAAGCCAATACATTCATAGATTCCTAGACTAGGATATAATCATGTTGAAGAGGAGCATTATTCTGTCTACCACAGTCCCTTCCTTCCTTCTGTTTCCCTTCAGAAACAATGACCTCAGGAATCTCTCTATTTCTCTCTTACACACACACACACACACACAGACACATACACTTCATAAAACTAAGTAAAAGAGGGGGGGGCTGGAGAGATGGCTCAGTGGTTGAGGCACTTGCCTGCAAAGTCTGACAGTATGGGTTTGACTCCCCAGTGCCCACATAAAGCCAGGCACACAAGGTGACAATGCATCTGGAATTTATTTGCAGTGGCTGGAGGTCATGGTGTGACCATGTTCATTCATTTTCTCCCCCCTCCTCCCATTTACAAATAAATAAATAAAATGTTCCTTTAAAAAACTAAGAAGTACTGAAAATAACTGTATTCCCAACTTCTCCTTCACTTATTTTGAACCACAAGGTATACAAGACTCCAAAATCAAATGAGAATCATATTCCTATTGTGTATCATTGACCTGTATCTGCTGCCCTCCATTTGCATAGACAACTGACATCTCACAGGATATTCTTTCATTTCTTTTCTTGATAAATGTGTTTCTTTTCTACACTTTTTTCTACTTAGGACATAATGAAACCTTCCCAGAGACCAACCTACCCTGGAGTACATGAAACCATTCCCAATCCTTACCCACCAACAGGCTCCATGCTTCCTGAACCTCAACCACCTTTGGGGTTTATAAACCAAGGAAACCATGCACAGGTGGGCCAAGTCACCTTCATCACATCTCCGGCTATCTTTGATAGCAGCCAACCATGTCAAGGAAATATACAAATGGCAAATCCAGCCACAGGAACAGCAGCAGTAAACTTTAAAGAAGAAGCAAAGACATTAGGGGTGAGTCTATTTAGTACCAGAATTTCAAGTTTGCTTTGGCAAAACTTCCTTGTACCTATCAGTTATAGTAAAGGAGAATAGCACCTAGTAATTTTAAAGCTCTCAACATTATTCAGATAACTGTGTCCCTTTTAAACAGAAATAACTGGTCTGCAAATATGCTTCATTCTGAGTTTATATAACATCAGATTCACACAAGAATCTAACCACTGACAGACGCCCCTCCCAAGCAGGATGGGAGCGTCACTACTTCTAGCTCTCACTTTTGCAAAACCACTTTTACACAACCTCAATCCTGTCTTTGGTAACCATATACAGAATGATTAACATTAAAGTGAACACTGATGACTGCCTCAAAAGGTAAGAGAGGTGAGAAGAACCCATTTATACTGTTATTCCCACCAGTAGAAGTCTGGGAAAGGCTGAGTGTGAAAGAATTTTCATCTGCTGTCCCTCCCTCACCAATACCTTGAAATGTAATGGTTTATCTGCTGCCTTACTTTACAAAGGGTACTTTAAACTGGACACCCACACTCTTGTATCAATGACCACTGCAAAACATTCCTGACTTATAAATGACCATTCCACCCACCTAGGCACAGCTGTTAGTCTCTTTGCTGAACTTCCCACAAACCTCTACCCAATCCCATCATCTCTGTGTACAAGTCCACCATCTCTGCCTGTTTACTGAGGAGTCAGTAAACAGTGAGTTCTCATCATGCATAAGAACTCTTCTAGCATCTCACCATTTACATCAAGGGTTAATTTTTTAGGGAGTTAAAATGAGCATCAGTGCCCCCTCTAGCAGCCAATGTAAGCTGGGAAAGTGACTCCTCAGATCCTTCTTCTGCCAGTATGAGAGGATTTCCTATTTCCTATTCCTACTGAACAAATGAGACTTTTTTTTTTTTTCCACACAGATGTTGAAAAAATCTTAAGGGCACAAAACAGGTGCAATCTTTGCCCTCGAGGAGCCTACAGACTTGTAGGGGGATTAGGCTGTATAAAACATAAGGTAGCAAAACAGAGAAGGTGATGAAAAGTAAAGATATATAGAAGTAAGAAAGTAAAACAGAGATAAGAACCCAGCAGTGAAAGACTAGCCATTTCAAGTTAGTCAGAATAGGTGTTCCTTAGTATGTGACATATGAGCAAAGACTTGCAGTTAAGAGCCACAAAGCTGTCAGGAAAAGAGGAAATGATCAGTGTAAGGATCTTCAGATAAAAGATTACATTATTTGTCTGAGGAAGAGCAGAACCAACAAAATAGAGCAGAATGAGCAAGGGAGGAAACATTTTGAAGAAAGTCAAAGAGGTGGCAGGATCCAGATCTGGTGAGGCCTGAGAAACAGAAGGCAATAGCTTTCACTGGGTGGGATGAAGAACCACTTGTAGCACTCTCTCTGGTACAGAAGATAAGTGCAACCAAACTACACTTAAAGGAAGCTGGCACCGTGATGCACGCCTTCAATACCAGTATTCCGGAGGCAAAGGTAGGAGGATCTCTGTGAGTCTGAAGCAAATCCGGGGCTACAGAGTAAGTTATAGGTCAGCCTGACCTAGAGTGAAAGCCTACCTCACGAAAACCGAACATGCACACACACGAAAAGCAGAGCTGTGTTTTTTGTTTTTAATTTTTATTAACATTTTCCATGATTATAAAAAAAAATATCCCATGGTAATTCCCTCCCTTCCCCCCGACACTTTCCCCTTTGAAATTCCATTCTCCATCATATTACCTCCCCATCTCAATCATTGTACTTACATATATGTAATATCAACCTATTAAGTACCCTCCTCCCTTCCCTTCTCTTCCCTTTATGTCTCCTTTTTAACTTACTGGCCTCTGCTACTAAGTATTTTCCTTCTCACGCAGAAGCCCAATCATCTGTAGCTAGGATCCACATATGAGAGAGAACATGTGGCACTTGGCTTTCTGGGCCTGGGTTACCTCACTTAGTATAATCCTTTCCAGGTCCATCCATTTTTCTGCAAATTTCACAACTTCATTTTTCTTTACCATTGAGTAGAACTCCATGGTATAAATGTAGCACATCTTCATTATCCACTCATCAGTTGAGGGACATCTAGGCTGGTTCCATTTCCCAGCTATTATAAGTTCAGCAGCAATAAACATGGTTGAGCACGTACTTCTAAGGAAATGAGATGAGTCCTTAGGATATATGCCTAGGAGTGCTACAGCTGGGTCATATGGTAGATCAATCTTTAGCTGTTTTAGGAACCTCCACACTGTTTTCCACAATGGCTGGACCAGATTGCATTCCCACCAGCAGTGTAGAAGGGCTCCTGTTTTTCCACATCCCCGCCAACATTTATGATCATTTGTTTACATGATGGTGGCCAATCTGACAGGAGTGAGATGGAATCTCAATGTAGTTTTAATCTGCATTTCCCTGATGACTAGTGATGTAGAACATTTTTTTAGATGCTTATATGCCTTTCGTATTTCTTCCTTTGAAAATGCTCTATTTAGCTCCATAGCCCATTTTTGGATTGGCTTGTTTGATTCCTTATTATTTAACTTTTTGAGTTCTTTGTATATCCTAGATATCAATCCTCTATCAGATATATAGCTGGCGAAGATTTTTTCCCATTTTGTAGGTTGCCTCTTTGCTTTTTTCACTGTGTCCTTTGCAGTGCAAAATCTTTGTAATTTCATGAGGTCCCAGTGATTAATCTGTGGTTTGATTGCCTGAGCAATTGGGGTTGTATTCTGAAAGTCGTTGCCAAGACCAATATGTTGAAAGGTTTCCCCTACTTTTTCCTCTAGCAGTTTCAGAGTTTCAGGTCTGATGTTAAGGTCTTTAATCCACTTGGACTTAATTCTTGTGCATAGTGAGAGAGAATTTATTTTCTTCCTTCTACAGATATATATCCAGTTTTCCCAACACCATTTGCTGAAGAGGCTGTCTTTTGTCCAATGAGGATTTTTGGCATTTTTATCGAATATCAGGTGGCTATAGCTACCTGGACTTACATCTGGGTCCTGTATTCTGTTCCACTGATCTACATGTCTGTTTTTGTGCCAGTACCATGCTGATTTTACTACTATGTCTCCGTAGTACAGGATAAAATCAGGTATGGTGATACCACCAGCCTTACTTTTGTTGCTCAGTATTATTTAAGATATTCAAGGTTTTTTGTGATTCCACATGATCATCCAAATGAATTTTTGGATTGTTTTTTCTATTTCCATGAAGAATGCTTTTGGAATTTTGATAGGGATTGCATTAAATGTGTAGATTGCTTTAGGTAAGATTGCCATTTTCACAATATTGATTCTTCCAATCCAGGAACAAGGGATGTTTCTCCTCTTTCTAGTGTCTTCTGCAATTTCTTGCTTGAGGGTTTTAAAGTTCTCATTGTAGAGATTCTTTACATCCTTCGTTAGGTTTATTCCAAGGTACTTTATTTTCTTTGATGCAATTGTGAATGGGAGTAATTCTCTGATTTCATCCTCTGTGTGTATGTTGTTAGCATATATGAAGGCTACTGATTTCTGTGTATTTATTTCGTATCCTGCTACATGGCTGTAGGTTTTGATCAGCTCTAACAGTTTGCTAGTAGAGTCTTTAGGGTCGTTTATGTATAGAATCATGTCATCTGCAAATAATGATAACTTGATCTCTTCCCTTCCAATTTGTATCCCTTGCCTTATTGCTATGGCTAAGACTTAAAAATTATATTAAATACAGGTGGGGACAGTGGACACCCTTGTCTTGGTCCTGATTTTAGTGGAAATGCTTCCAGTTTTTCCCCATTTAGTAATATGTTGGCTGTAGGCTTGTCATAAATAGCTTTTATTATATTGAGATATGTTCCTTCTATTCCCAGTCTCTGTAGGACTTTTATCATGAAGGGATGTTGGATTTTGTCAAATGCTTTCTCTGAGTCTAATGAGATGATCATGTGATTTTTGTCCTTCAACCCGTTTATGTAATGTATTACATTTATAGATTTGCGTTTGTTGACTCATCCCTGCATCTCTGGGATAAAGCCTACTTGTCAGGGTGAATGATCTTTTTGATATACTCTTGTATTCTGTTTGCCAATATTTTGTTGAGAATTTTGCATCTATGAGGGAGATTGGTCTGTAATCTTTTTTTGTTCTATCTTTGTCTAGTTTTGGTATCAGGGTGATGCTGGCCTCATAGAAGGAGTTTGGTAGAATTCCTTCTTTTTCTATTTCCTGAAAAAGCTTAAGAAGCAATGGTGTTAGCTCTTCATTGAAGGTCTGGTAAAATTCAGCAGTGAATCCATCTGGGCCTGGGCTTTTTTTAGTTGGGAGATTATTGATAACTGTTTGGATCTCCATGTTTGTTATAGGTCTTTTTAAGTGGTTAATCTCATTTTGATTTAATTTAGGTAGGTCATATAGATCAAGGAAATCATCCATTTCTTTCAGATTTTCATACTTTGTGGAATATATGCTTTTATAGTATGTCCCTATGATTCTTTGAATTTCTCTGGAATCTGTTGTGATGTTACCTTGTTCATCTCTGATTTTATTTTGTGTCTCTTCTCTCTTTCTTTTGGTCAGATTTGCTAAGGGTTTATCAATCTTGTTTATCCTTTCAAAGAACCAACTCTTTGTTTCATTAATTCTTTGGATTGTTTTGCTGTTGTTGTTCTTTCTATTTCATTAATTTCTGCGCTAATTTTATTATTTCTTCCCATCGACTGATTTTTGGTTTGCCTTGTGCTTCTTTTTCCAAGGCTTTAAGGTGAAGCATTAGGTTGTTGACTTGTGACCTTTCTAATTTCTTTTTTTTTTTTTCGGTTTTTTCCATTATTTATTTATTTATTTGAAAGTGACAGACACAGAGAGAAAGACAGATAGACGGAAAGAATGGGCGCGCCGGGGCTTCCAGCCTCTGCAAACAAACTCCAGATGCATGCGCCCCCTTGTGCATCTGGCTAACGTGGGACCTGGGGAACGTAGCCTCGAACCGGGCTCCTTAGGCTTCACAGGCAAGCGCTTAACCGCTAAGCCATCTCTCCAGCCCTCTAATTTAATATAGGCACTTAAAGCTATAAATTTACCTCTTAGAACTGCCTTCATTGTGTCCCAGAGATTTTGATATGTTGTGTTCTCATTATTGTTTGACTCTATAAATTTTTTGATTTCCTTCTTGATTTCTTCATTGACCCCTTCATCATTTAGTAGTGGATTGTTTCATTTCCATGATTTTGTTTATGCTCTATAGCCTTTCTTGCTACTGATTTGTAGTTTAATTCCATTGTGGTCAGATAGAATGCAAGGAATTATTTCAATTTTCCTGTATTTGTTAAGATTTGCTTTGTGTCCTAATATGTGGCCTATTTAGGAGAATTTTCCATGTGCTGCTGAAAAGAATGTATATTCTGCAGCCTTTGGATGACATGTCCTGTATATATCTGTTAGGTCCATTCCTTCTATGACCTCATTTAGTCCAGATGCCTCTCTGTTTATTTTTTCCCCAGATGACCTGTCAATTGATGAGAGTTGGGTGTTAAAGTCACCCACCACCACTGTGTTTGGTGTTATCTGCGACCTTAGTTCTAATAGTGTTTGTTTGATGAATTTGGGAGCCCCCATTTTAGGTGCATATATGTTTAGGATTGTAATGTCCTCCTGTTGGAGTGTGCCCTTAATCAATATAAAGTGACCTTCCTTACCTTTCTTGACTAATGTTGGACTAAAGTCTACCTTGTCAGATATTAGGATAGCAACCCCTGCTTGTTTTCTGGGCCAATTAGCTTGAAACACCGTCTTCCAACCTTTCACCCTAAGATAATGTCTATCCTTTGTAGGAAGGTGAGTTTCTTGGAGACAAGAAATTGTAGAATCCTGCTTTTTAACCCAGTCTGAAAACCTATGTCTTTTCGCTGGGGCATTGAGGCCATTGATATTAAGAGATATTATTGAAAGGTGTGTATTTATGTTTGTCTTTTGTGTGTGTGTGTGTGTGGTTCCGGTTCTACCTGTGCTCTCTTGTGTTAACTAGTATTTGAGTATTGCTTATTTTCTAGTTTCCTTATATGTGTGCTTTTCCTTTTCTTCAGCATGGACGATTCTATCAACTATTTTCTGTAGAGCTGGTTTGTCTTCAAATACTCCTTTAAGTGCTTTTGTCATGGAATGTCCTTATTTCTCCATCTATTTGAATGGATAGTTTTGCAGGATAAAGTAACCTTGGTTGACAGTTGTTATCTTTCAGAACTTGGAATATATCACTCCAAGGCCTTCTGGCTTTTAAAGTTTGTGTTGAATCATCTGCTGTAATCCTGATGGTCTTGCCTTTGTAGGTAACTTGATTTTTCTAACTGCTTTCAATATTTTTTCTTTGGTTTGTGTGTTTGGAAATTTGATTATAATATGGCGAGGAAAGGTTCTTTCCAGGTTTTGTCTGGCTGGGGTTCTAAAGGCTTCCTGTATCTGCACTGGCACCTCTTTCCCAATTTGGGGGAAATTTTCTTCTATGATTCTGTTGAAGATGCCTACTATGCCTTTGGAGTGGAATTCTTCTCCTTCTACTATGCCCTGAATTCTTATATTTGATCTTTTCATAGTGTCCCGAATATCTTGAAATTGCCACTCATACTTTTCTCTAAGTTTGTGTTTCTCTTTGTTGGACTGTATTAGATCTGCCACCTGGTCTTCTAGCTTAGATATTCTGTCCTCTCCTTCATCCATTCTACTGATGAGATTTTCTACAGAGTTTTTTATTTCATTAACTGTGTTCTTCATTGCTAGTAATTCTGACTGGTTTTTCTTTATTATTTCTATTTCCTTATTTATGTCTTGTATTGCCTTCTTTATTTCATTAAATTGGTTTCCTACATCTTCTTTGATTTCTTCTTTGATTCCTTTGATTTGTTCTTGGACCTCTTTGAACATATTTACAATCATTCTTTTGAAATCTTTCTCAGGCATTTCCTCTAACTCGTTCTCACTGGAGGTCATTTCTGATGCATTAATACTTTTAGGTGGATTTATATCATCTTGCTTCTTAGTGTTTCTTATGTCATAATGTATATATTTTTGTAACTTGGATTAAGTTAATGCTTGGATTTTCTAATAATCCAGGTATTCTTAGCTGTATCAATTGATTTGATATTATATATTTTCAGGGTAGGAGCTTAAGGTGTTAGGTGTGGCTCTTAAGACTCTCAGAGTATCTACAAAGGTGTTCCTTGGGGTTGAGTTTCCCTGCCCTATGGGAGTATTCAAGCAGGCTGAGTGGAATAAAATACAGGTAGATTCTAAAATTTAACTAAACACTGTACACATTCAATCAAAAACAGCCCCAAGAATGTATGCAAGAGTAGTTATTATAATGACCAGATCCTCTATCAACAAAGAGGTTAAGATTTCTGGCCTGTTGAGGGATCCAGTCAGCTTGTGACCAAATGAGACCCTTCCCTGGTGCAATCCCAGTTACCTTGGATGATTCTGGTCTCAGTCAAGTTGCTGCCTGTGTCGTCGGGATGCTGTTCTGATTTCTGGAGCTGGGCACTGGCTTTTCCTGCAGGGCAAACTGAGCCTGGCAAGTGTGGCCCTGCTGCTCAGCACCCCCGCTGCTGGAACTGCTGCTGCTAAAGCTTCTGCTGCTGGGTCTGTCACTGTTGATGCTAAAGCTGCTGCTGCTGGGTCCACCGCTGCTGCTGCTTCTGTAGCTGCCACTGCTGGAGCCACTGCTGCTGCTAAAGCTGCTGCTTATGGGTCCACCACCGCTGTTGCCACTGAAGCTGTTGCTGCTGGATCTGCTGCTGCTGCCGCTACTGGATCTGCTGCTGCTGGGGCTGCTGTTACCAGAGCCGGAGCTGCTGATGTTGCTGACAGACTCTGCTCCTGCTTTGGTCCCACTGTCGGCTTAAGTTGGCATGGCCAGGTCCTGGGACAGCTGCTTTGTTCGCTGCAGCTGGGCTCAGGCAGTGGGGAGTGGAGGGAGTTGCAGCTGCTCTAGTTCTCTCACTGTTCCACGTGTTCTTCTACCTCATGGTCTTCTCCTCCATTGCTCACTGCCACTCTCCCTTCACATTTTCTGAGTTGCGGAGAGCTCCGGTGTGAGTGGAAGCTCCCCTACCCTGGCTTTTCCTGCAGCTCGAGCCAAGCCTGGCAGCTTTCTGGTGCGCCGCTGCCGCTACTGCGGTTGGCAGAGCTGCCAGGGCCGCTTTTGCTGGCCTGTGTGGGCTCTGGATGCTCTGGATCTCTTCTCCTTCTCCCCTGCCGCTTCAATTTCCTATACACCTCACTGTTAAGTAAAAGTGTGTATTTTGCTGAGGATTTTGGTCTTTTTTCCCCCACAGGCTGCTTTGGCATGGTACCTATGCTGCCATCTTAACCGGAAGTCCCAGAGCTGTGTTTTTAAAAGCTGTAGTTGGCAAGAAGCTAGGTCCTCTCCATGAAGACTGTATAGCTGTGCCATTACCAGCCTCCAATCACCACAATGCAGAGATCAAATATAGTAAGAGTGTATAGTGTCTGTAACAATCCATTCAAAGCCACCAAAATACATGACAAGTGGAATGTTCACATGGTTAGGACTATAGGCAATTTTGATCAGCAAATGACATAGCCAGAGCTTGATGAAGAGAAAATAAAGCCATCAATATCAAAGATACAACTTCCCCTCATCAAGATGACAGCAAGAATAAGGATGGCAAGTTTACAGCCAGATAACTGAATTGATACTCTTAAAAGAAAAACTCATAAAATCCAAATATAGGGCTGAGGCAACAGTCTCAGTTTGATAAAGTGCTTGCTACACAAAGAAGAGTACCTGAGTTGGGATCCCCAGCACTTACACAAAATTTCAGGCATGGTGGTTGATGGTACCTATAATCTCAACACTGGGAAAGTGGAGATAAAAGCATCCCCAGGACTGTCTGGCTAGCTTGTCTGAATAAATTTGTGAGCTCCAGTGAGAGACCCTGTCTCAAAAAATAAGGTGGAAGCCGGGCGTGGTGGCACACGCCTTTAATCCCAGAGCACTCGGGAGGCAGAGGTAGGAGGACTGCTGTGAGTTAGAGGCCACCCTGAGACTACATAGTGAATTCCAGGTCAGCTTGAGCTACAGTGAGACCCTACCTTGAAACACAAAAACAAATATAATAATAATAACGTAGAGAAAATAGAGAAAGACATCATATGTCGACCTGTGGACTCCACATGCACACACACAAACAAGTATACACATTTGAAAGCATAAATATAAAATGTAATGTAGGAGTCATTTAACTGGGGTGTGTCATGGCTTTAAAAAGGTCACCAGCTCCCTTAAGCTATATGCAAAAGAATGATGCATGTACATGTATGTGCAAGAATTTCTTTTAGGAAGTAAGTTCATAGCTTTTATTATTCTCAAAGAATATCAATAATATGTTAGCATACTTATGATTTCCTAATTTCAATTCAATTCAATTTCAATAAATACCTATTTATGGAATAAATATAAACTTGTGTGAAAATGAACTATAAATCTCTTATTGAGCTTTGCCTTATCACAACAACTGTTATTTCTTAGAAATATATGTTAATGCAGGACAAACAATGGTGCATTAAGAATTACAAAAAAAGGGGACTGAAGTTAGTGCTCAGAAGTTAAGGTACTTTCCTGTAAAGCCTAACTATCTGGGTTTGATTCCCCAGTACCCACATAAAGCCTGGTGTACAAAATGGTACATGCATCTGGAGTTCATTTGCAGTGGCTGTAGGTCCTGGAGTACTCATTCCCATTCTCATTCCTCTCTCTCTCTCTCTCTCTCTCTCTCTCTCTCTCTCTCTCTCTCTCTCCCTCTCTCTCTCTCTCTCACCCCTTGTAAATAAATTTTAAAAATAATTTTAAAAAATAATTACAAAGAAGGGGCTGGAGAGATCACTCAGTGGTTAAGGCACTGGTCTACAAAGCCTAAGGACCTGGGTTGAGTTCCCTAGTACCCACATAAAGCCAGATGCACAGGCTGGAGTTCATTTTCAGTGGCTAGAGGTCCTGGCAGCTTATTCTTTCTCTATCTGCCTCCCCCACCCTGCATCCCACAAATAAATAAATAAAATATTTTTAAAAAATTATAAAAGAAGGATGTGAGGGCAATCTGGCTACAACATCTGTCACCCCATTGGTCACCTGAGTTGATTTAGCTGATCTGGCTGGTTAGGTATTGTCCCTTTTCCTCTCCCACTGCTCCATGTGTGGCCCTCCCCAAGAAGCAGTACACTAGGAGAAAGAAGGAAACCTTCCAAAACAGAGGACCAGTCTTTAGTCAAGGGTGCCCCAGTAGCTACACTCCCCAACCAGAACCTCCAAACAAGCTCTCAAGAATTACAAAGAATTAAAAGGTCTGTCTCTTATCTTTAGATAAATACCACTTACCTGATAAGAAATGGTCTCACACTATCAAGAAAATCAAGCAATATAAATGAATATAAAACCAAGTAGTGGGTGTGTTTTATCTCTTTTATATGCAAGAGGAATTTACAAAGGAGAAAAATAAGACAGATCAACTTGACAGGTGAGGGAATGAAACAGCCAGGAACTCTGGAGTCAAGACTACTGCCAAAAGTCCCTGTATACGCCCAAATTTGTAGCTATGTGACCTTGAGAACCTAATTTCTTTATGTGCCTGCATTTTGTCAAGTATATAATTAATACTCAATAACTGACTTTATCTTTACTGATTCCTTTGCTCATTCTAATATTTCCCAGAAAATTGTTGTACTTTGAAAACATAGTCACTGAATTCCCAGTTAAGGGATTCTTTTTTCCCTAAAAGGTTTTATCCTGCAGTACAGGTGGCTGGAGTGGGAGGATGCTAAGTGGTGCTTAAGAAATTGCACTTCCTAAAGCATTCTCCCTGGGCCTCTCCACTTCCTCGGGGGCCTTTGCGCTCTAATTGTTCCAATGTACACCAAAATACTCAGAGCTTACTTCCTGCTTAGGTACATCTTCATTGGTATCCATGGATCCTGGCAAAGTGGACAGTAACTAAAGAGGAGTCACGATGATCATAATATTCCACAGGCTAGAACAGAGAAGTAATTTTAAATGCTTGTTTTCTTTCCAGGCAATCCAGATCATAATTGGACTGTTGCATATTGGCTTTGGAGCTGTTCTGGGTTCAGTGAGCATCAATCATTATTCATATTGGGGGTTTACCTCCATAGCTTTTATTGGCGGATATCCATTCTGGGGTGGAGTCTGTGTGAGTAGATTATTGTACTATTTCTCCCTATAAGTTACAGTTATCACCAGTGCACTCAGCACTCAGACCTACATCTGAAAGCTAGAGAATTTTGAGAAACAACAGTTCTGATGTTTCAGTGCTCTAGAAGGAAGAACTTTTGTTCCCCATTTTTAACTTGCAGCTTAAATCCATCCCCTCATATTTACTCTGATTAAGTAATCAAGCCAAAATTTTAGTTCCTTGTGACATTTTAAACCAAAACCTATGTGTTGGGTGGAAAGTTACAAAAAGTGATCAAACACATGCAATATGCAAAGAAGATTGGGTGGGAGGCTCAGAAGTCATCTATGGTTTACAAGAGTTCTTTATATGTAAGAAATTAAGAGAAAAAGGCAAGTCGTGGACATTATCTCTGAGAGTTTCTCTAGAAAAATGAGAAGTGAAGGAAAATCAGATGAACATAGATAGCCCAACCTCACATATAAGTAGTTCCCATACATAACCAGAGAACCTACAATTTCACAAATTTATTTATTTCTACAGTTCATTATTTCTGGCTCCCTCTCCATAGCAGCATCCAAGGATTTATCCTCTTGTCTGGTAAGTCGGCCTATTTATACTTTTTAAATTCCTTTAAACATTAGATTGACTTATTAGGGAGGAAAATTGAGGTGGGAGATTCATAAAATGTAGATGGAAGTACTCTCTCAAATTTTCTTCCAGCTGCCCCATTATATCTTTGCAGGGGGCAGGGAATGGTCCACACAACTGGCAACTCAGCAAGGACAGAGCTCCACATCCTGACTCTTGAACACATAAGGATGGGAAGGAGTAAAGATAAGGGGTGTTAAAGCTTTAACCCAACAGCTCCCTAGCTCAGTCAGGCCCCTGCATTTGTGAAAGTCCAAAGGAGAATCCAGGAACCAAGAAGTCCCTATGTGCCACTTCCAGTAATAATGTCACTGGTGCTGACTGGTGTTTCTTAGCTCTGTCTTCTGTTTTCAGTTTGTGTTTTTGCATGTTTCCTATTCTTATTCAAAATGGCTTCATGATTTACAATTTGTTAAATGGGCATTTTAAAAAGCATCTAGCTCAGACCATAAGACAAGCTCATACAAATGAGGACTGAACCGGGGTTTTAGTTCTCCCATAATAGCACCCCATCTTGTCACAATTCCCTGGTGTAACTACAAAGCAGAAGGAAAACCTTTTCCCAAAAAAAAAAAAAAAAAAAAAAAAAATAGAACAGAGGTGGTTTCAAGATTGTATGTAATTAAGCACAAGAGGAAAATGTGGGGAAATAAAACATAAAACCAGAGTTCTCAAGCTCTTCCAGACAAAACAAAAATAAAGAAATAAAATAGAATTAGATTGAATTAAGATCTGCCTGATTCTGATTAACTTGTAATTAAGAGACTTAAAATAAAGCATCCTTTCCTGCGCAGGTCCTTTCCTCTGGCTAAGACTGTTGCAAGTATACTCTGTGCACTAGGACAGGACAACCAAGACAAATTCAGGACTTAGCTACTTCAAGACATGCTAACGGACTGCATTCTATGGATGCTCGCTATGCCACCCAGCAAATCAGCTGGGATATGCTTTCACAATTATTCTTCCCAGTGCCTTAATCTCATAAGAACTCTCTACCCACAAGCCTAAACAGTTTATCTTTCTAAATTTGGAGTTCCTCGCCTACTTCTCTAGAGACTTCATGGCTTTAATTAATTATTAAATTTATAAACAAACAAAAGTTGTGTGTATTCCCACATATAGATGGGAATATAAAAATCAGATACTATAGTACCAAATGTCCATCACAGAATAGTTCTCAAAAAAATGTTTGAACTTGGGCCAAGGAGATGGCTAAGTGAATAAAGTACTTGTCATGCAAGTGTGAATACCTGAGTGCAGGTTCCCAGCACCTACATAAAACCAGACTCTGTAGCAGACATGTGTAATCCCAGCACACCTACATCAAGTAGGGAGGTAGAGACAGGAGAATCTGCTGGAAGCTCACAGGCCAGCTAGCCTGGCACATGCAGGTTAGTGAGCAAAAAGATCCTGCCTCAACCAAGGTGAATAGTGAAGACCAACATGCAAAGGTGGTCCTCTGACCTCCATACACATGCTGAAGCATTTATGCACTTGTACTTATACACATGAACTTACATCATATATACACCCCAACAAGCCTTTGTTCTTTCATTGTCTTCATAGAGCATGGTTGTTAGTGTGAAGGAAAACATTACAGAATTACAATAAATGAGCTTCTGTTTTTTATTATTGTCATTTTTCTGTGATATGTGTATGCATGCATGTGCATGTTTTCATATGTACATAAGGATGCCAGAGGAAAACCTCAGGGGTAAACGTCCCAGGAATACCACCCACCATTTTTTTTTTCTTGAGACAAGGTCTGCCATTGACATGGATCTCACAAGTATTCTAGAATGGCTTCCCAGCAAGCTCCAGGAATTCACCTTTCACTAACTCCTTAGTGCAGGGATTATGAGCATGGATTGCAATGACCAGCATTTTTACATGGCTTCTGGGGATTGAACTCACATATTCATGCTTGTAAAGCAAGCACTTCACTGACTAAGCTATGTCTGCATCTCTTCCTTCCAAACTTTTCAGAGGGGCCTGACATCTAGGCTGCAAATGAAGTGTTTTGCATTGCAACTTCCCAGAAGGACAGAAGAAACAAATGAGTTCATCTTCAAAAAGTATTTCAAGTGGGGGATGGAACTCAGTGGAAGAGAGCTCACCTCATATGTACAGGTTCCTGGGTTCAGTCCCCAGTACCAATAACAGTTAAATTAGTTCAAGATATCAAAGATGAGCAGACAATAATTTTGACTGACTTGTATTTATTTATTCATCCTCCATGTGATTTATTTTTCTTATTCCCACCATTAGATAAAGGGCAGCTTAGGAATGAATATTGTTAGTTCTATCTTTGCCCTTACTGGAGTGATTTTGTTGCTGGTGGATCTGAGCATCAATGACCAAATTCATCAAAACATTTGGGCATGGGTAAGTATCCTGCCATCTACAATGTGCCTGCTCTCTGCTCAGTGCCAGAGTGTATGTCCATTTTTTAAAATTTATGTTTATTAGATATGGATATATTTAGTATGTACACAACAACTGTTGGTACCACCCTTTCCCTCCTCCCTGCCCCTTTTCCGAAGAGGCCCTCTTCATTGGAGATGCAGGTCAACCGCATGGGGATGGTGGGTCATGTGGTATGGGGGCAGCAGTCTGTTATGGGAGAGAGGCTATGTCTCTGTGCATAATGACTCTAAAAACCTTTCCACACCCTCTTCTGTAAAATTCCCTGAGCCATGTTGGGTGCGTTTTAAATCTACTTCATTGATGGGCTCTCAGCAGCCTCTGGAGCTCTGCTTTGGTAGGTGTTGAGTGTCCTCAGTGACTATCTCCTTCACCCTTATGCAGATAACAGGTTCACCAAGGAAACAGCACTAACCCACTCTTCTTTGTGCCTTGTGCCTACACATAGAGAGATAGAATAATAGTCATCAATCAATTCTGGTCATTTTCAGGTAGTGGCATTTGAGATGACTGATTAGCCACTATATATATTGCTTGTTTTTTTAGCAACCAAGCAATTTTTTTTATAAAAAAGAAACTATTGCAAAGAAATAAATCTGTCACTTCTCTAATAACCTCAGTAGTCCACTTGCCAAATTACTTCTGATATTTTTTTAAAAAATCAAAATAAATTCAATTTCCCTGGAATAATCATATGATCATATGCTAAAATTATCACAGAGGGGCTGTGGAGATTTCTCAGTGGTTAATGACATTTGCTTGCAAAGCCAGGTTCAATTCACCAGTACCCACGTAAATACACCCAGATATACAAAGTGGCCCATGTGTCTGAAGTTCATCTGTAATGGCAGAAAGCCTTGCAGTGCCCATATTCATATATTTCTTTCTCTCTCCCTCCTCACTCTCATAAATAAAAATAATTCCAGACTGAGCTGAACATGGGTAGTAAGATATTTGATGAGTCAAAAACTTTCTGAAGTCTATGTTGAGCCCTTCCTGATTACCCATGAATTCAGTATACTACTAACTTCTGGTTTCAGCGTTCTAAGAAAGGAATTTCAGCCATGTTGATGATCTTCTCCTTCTTGGAGTTCAGTATAAATTGTACCGTGGCCCATTTTGCCAACCAGACAATCATGCACACCAACAGGGTGAGTTGGATCTCTTCTTTGTAAAATAATATGAGCATATGCTAGATAAATACAGGCCCAACCATCTGCTGAACCCCTCTGTGAGCTTACCAAGCATGGCCAGTCCTAGACTGTTGAAACAGAGGAGACTGAGTAGGATGCACTAATAACATTGCCCGTGTTTGTTCATTCTTTCTAGTCTGTCCTGGTGGTTCCACAAGTGTGTATAACCAACCCTGTGGCACAAGAGCTTCCCCCAGCTCCTCCCATGTATGATGGCCTCCCAGCATATGCTCCTAGACACTAAAAGAGAAAAATGTCATTGCATTTCCCTGCAAAAATATATTAATAAGAATGTGACTTTTGGCCGGGCTTGGTGGCACACAGCTTTAGTCCCAGCACTGAGGATGCAGAGGTAGGAGAATTGCTACAAGTTCAAGAATCTGACTTTTGCTGTCCACGATGTTCGCATATTGATTTCAAGATTGTTTGAGATTTGTTGTTAGGCTGATCACCAATAATAAATAAATGCATCTTTCAGCCACTCTCTCTTCTTCGCATTACTACATGCCAGCAAAGTAAAGGACAAAAAAAAATTTTTTTTTAAATGACTATGTAATGCTCTTAACAGTAAAAACTTCCTTGTTAATGCTACCTTTTCCTCAATAACATATCATTGGGAACATAAGCCACTTTTGGTATTTTTTATAACTTCTTCCTGATCTAATACTGGTTGTACAGAAGTAGCTCTGACAAACACTGTGAATAAGACTGGCAGTTTTCTTAATAGTGATGTTACATGCCTAGTCACTGAAGCTCCTTTGCTCCTCCCCTGGGCCACATCATTTTACACATCCATATTGTTCCTATTGAGTTGTCTGGGATCTTCTGAACTAGCCAAATGGATAAATGAGTAAGCAAAGGGTAGCTTTCTCACTGTGGGCATGTCTCGGTCTTTGAACGTCATACACTGGACTAACTAACCACTGCAGCCTAAGACTCTAGTTTCTGAGAAATGGAAATTTATTTCTCCAAACTCTAAAGGATACAGAATTATAGATCTAGATGCTCACATCCAACCAAGGCTTATGTCTCTTAACCTTGACTGTTATTGACCCCAAACTTAAGTGACCAGAGATCTATGGCTCATAGCCACCATTAGTGTTGCCAGAAGCAGACAATGGACAATATAAGAGTGCTTGAGTCCTGAGACTCCTAACAGCAGCCAGTGTTCCAGGAACAACATCCATTCAATCAAAAAATGCAACAGTGCCTATGCTGTGGAGGTTTGAGAAAAGCAGGCAAAGATTCTGATCTTTGGAAGTTTTCACTGTTTAAGTGTTAGGATTAGCATGAACAATAAAACCAGCTAAGTTTGATTTTAAAGGTTAAACGCCTAAGCTTTCTGAACATGCACCTGTAATCTGACACATGAGGAGATGATTTCAGTAGAAATATTATATATCCCTTGGGCTGGGAAGATGATTCAATGGGTAAAGTGCTTGATACGTAAACATGAGAGCCTGATTTAAGAACCCCTGAACCCACATACAAATGTCAGGTACAGTAGTGCACCCCTATGATACCAGCTCTAGAAGGCAAAGATAGGAGGTTCCCTAGGGCTTGCTAATTAGCTAGACTAGTCAAATTGGTCAGCACTAGGTTCAGTAACATGACACTATCTCAAAGAACAAGGTAGAGGGAGGAGAGGGAATTATCATGATTTACTGTTTGTTAAAAAATAATAGAGAATGATTAATGAAGACACCTGATGTTAACCTCTGGTCTACATGTACACACACACACACACACACACACACACAGACACACACACACAGACACACACACATGCATGCATGCACCCATAAACACATGATCCTACAAACACACATGCACACACACACGCACACACACACACAGAAAAAAGAGAAAAATGGAAAAAGAAGAAATATATATTTACAATGATGTTATATGCTTACTGCTATTTTCATCCTGACATATCTTTAAAAACAGCACCCATCTGCTTATTTGCTTTAAAAATGTATTGTGAAGGATAACAAAGTTACCAAGAATAAGTGAGTACTTTGTGCTCAGCCCTAAACATGTCATCTAAACACAAACTACACCTCCCTACACTCACAGGACCTCATAGAAGAACAGACAGAAACAATGTAAGAGGATGAGAATGAGAACTGAGGCTACAGAATGTGTTCTTCTGGATTTCTGGATACAATTTTGCTATATTTCTAAACTCACAGCAGATAGGGATGCCTGTACATCAATGAGCCTATCAGTATCTCATCATAGATGAGGGAGGATACAAAAGACCCCAATTCCCAGAGTAAAAAGTGAAAGCTGACCACTGAGGGAGAGGAGAAGTTATGATTTCTAGGGGTATAGCCACTAAAAAATTCATTAGGCAAGTAACCCTGATTTAAATCAGTGGGTCAAAATCTAAAATAAACAAGGCAGGGAAACAGGATGGGGTTTGATGGGAAGAAGCGAAGAAAAGGGAAGAAAGTGGTAGATAGGGAATCAACATGTATTCTACACATGTATGAAAATGTAAAAAAAAAAATGAACTTATTGTACTACTACTTTCTGTCCACACAGTACTACACAGAATTTAATCTTTATATGTTTTCTTTTATTTGCAGTGGAGTGGAGTGCAGTTATATAGATGTTGTTGATGCACACATAACTAATGGTAGATCTGAGTACAAAGGTTTTTTTCCAAGAAACATTATGTCTGCGTGTGCATGCATGCACATGTGTGCACATACACATGTACACACACAAAACAAGACCATCCAACAGGTCATCTCTTTCCTTCTCAGAGCAACACAGGTTATTATTATATCTCTAGGGCTCCAGGACCTCCCAATTATAAAATCTTAGGCTTTGTAGAATAAACAACTATTAAAAATAACACTCTTTAGAGAACAGAAACATTCCCAACTATATTCATCATGGAGAACATGAATTACAGATACCTACTTAGAGGTCATGAGAGTACCTGCTGTACATGTATATTCTGGGCCCGTGCCTGGAAACACATGATGGAAGGTCTCTCCCAGAGCACAGTTTTGCACTTGCCACAAGTCTCTAATAATCAAGCAGTCACGTTTGCCCATTCTCCCATGGAGCAGATGCTGGCATTGAAAGCAAGCACAGTCTTCCTCTCTTAGCATACATAAATGTGGGTATCATTCATTTTGGCATTTTCAGATACAATTTGTTTTTGATGACTCTCCTGTCCTCTGGTATGTGGATCCTAGCATATAATAACTATATGTGTGTATAAAGAAATATAGGGTATTCATTACAAGATGATTTGTAATTAATTAAGGCTTGCTCCTCTCTCTTAAGTCTCCTTTTCACTCTTTACTTGCCTGTCTTCATTTTTAAAAAGAATAATAGTTTACTGAATTCTACCAGCTCAGCAATACTCACAGGGCTCTATTAAAACTCTCTGTTCATCACACATACTCACAGAGATCTCTACATCTATTATTTGGCCTCATATTTTACAAGCCTTCCAACTTACCCCAAGTATTTAGCAACATTTAGATTACAACATGACTGTTTCAGACAAGTGTCACTTCAAATAGTCATGTAATGCTTGATGTCATATGTCTCATTTAAGATCCCAGTTTCATAGATGGCAAAACAAAGTCAAAGAATAGTACAGTGGTGCCATATGCCTTTAATTTGTGAGGCTGTAGGAAGATCTCCATGAGTTTGAGGCCAGTCTGGGATTCTAGAGTGAGTTCCAGGTCAATCTGGATGACAGTGAGACCAAACCTTGAAAAATATATAAATAAGTAAAAATATTTTTTTTCAAAAAGAATAACATTGTACAAGTCAGAAATGGAGTTAAGAACCATTCCCAGTCCTTGTAATTTTAATAGCATTCTTTATACAGCTTCAATATAGTCAAAAATTGAAGCTAGTCCTGGAGAAAGACAAGAGAAAATGAAGGGGGCTGGATAGGATGCATACTCTAACACTCCACTTGTATTTCTAGAGTAAGAATCTCAACTCTGGCATTTATAAACTATGTGGCATGAACAAGACGCTTAACTTCCCCAAGATTCATTATTCTCAATTGCTAAATAAGGGGGAAATGTGTGTGTGTCATAGGAATGCTACAAAGCTAAAAATAATGTCCAACTACACCAAACCAAATAAAAAAAAAACAAGCACTTAACATATAGACTCAATACAGATGAAAAATGAACTATAAACTAGTAGTTAGCATTTCATTACAGAACAGGATTTTAGCAATGTAGTAAATCTGAAACCTCAAATTATTGTACATGTCTGTGTGTGCTTATATACATATGTGACTATACAGCATTGCTTTTGTTATTTTGGAGACAGGGTCTTACTAGCTAGCCCCAGCTAGTCTGGAACTCACTATGATATTCAGGATAGACTCAAACTCACAGTTCTTCTCCTGCCTCAGCCTCCTGAGTGCTGGGACCCCAGATATGCATGACTATGTCCAGTTTATATATTATGTTTCTATAATCAAAATAATTATTGGATATGCTTATAGAATAATATAATAGAATTAAAATAGTCTTACTTTCCACAGAATAGATAGATTTAATTCCATTTTCTTACTAGAAAACCCTAGCTTACAAACAGAAAGCACTTATTTTCCCCAGTTTGTTTATAAAATGATACCTCATAGAGAAAATTAGATAAGGCATTTTATCAGGGCTTACACCCAACAGGGTTCTAGTGATGCTCAACAATGCCTTCAAGAGCACTATATAAGGTATGGTGGTTCTAGTACCATTCTCTCTTAATACCTTTTGTATCCTGAGAACCAATTCCAGAGGTGTGAAAAATATAACCCACATGAACTATTTAAGCTGGTAAAGGTTAAAAAGGAGGTCATATTACATGTCAGGCTGTGACTGGATGGCTCTTCAATTTTGAAGGAATACAAAGCTTTTAAAATCAAATGGTAAAAATTAAAAAGATGCAAGTTTTAAATTTCAGACTCCAAGTGACTTATATATAGAAAAAACAGTGCTATTTAATGACTTGTGTTGTTCTCAGAGGAATAAATAAGTGCCACACAACACTCCCTGGCTCAGTCTGGCTCACTCTTATTCTTTCCTGACTCTATAATGAATACATTTTGGCCTGAAGGACTCAGAAACCAGAGGAATGCCATGACAGGCTTCAGAGTCACCAGTAGGCCTAAGCTTCTGTTTCCTAGCAAGGTTTAAATAAGAATTTAACAGTTACTGAAAAAAGATCACAAATTGCTTATGCCATACATTACTATAGTCATAAGACAAGTAGCTTAAGTTCCTCAAACACACATAGCCAATCACAATAAAGGTTATCTAATCTGCTTGAAATTCCCCTAGCCCCCTGCCCACCAGCTCTGCCCCCCAGCATCCTAAGCCTACCAGAAAAATACAAGTGCAGTTACTATTGAAATCTACCAATCATATAACCATTCCCTACTTCTTTGTTCAAATCCCTATAAAAAAACCTGCCCCCCAGCTGCTCAGGGCTCTTGTACAGATCCACTGCATTGGTGAAGTCAAGAGTCCAAGCTTAAGCCCAAAATAAAGCTCCTGGCCTTTGCATACGTGTTTGGTTCTCCTTGGTGGTCACCGGGGGTGCTAAAAACTGGGCATAACATTTGGGGGCTCGTCCGGGATCCCAGAGCTCCTGAGGACCCCCAACATGTGGAGCTCAGGTTGCCAGCTGGTAAGTGTGTTTGTTTTTGTTCCTTTTCTTTTTTCTTCCCTCTTTTTTTACTTTCAGTTTGCCAGCAAGCCGCATCCGCTGCATCTGTAATTCTGTTATTCTAATCAGGTCATAAGTCCTGGTAGATGCGCCATAAGGACAGACCTGGAGGAGGCATGAGACATCCTGCCCCCTCATCTGAGTGGGGGCTCTGTCCTGGAAAGAGAAAACCTGCTAATCTGAGTGGGGGCTCTGTCCTCTGGGACAGAGCAAACCTGCTAATCTGAGTGGGAGCTCTGTCCCTGGCAGAGCAAACCTGCTGGGGAGACCTGCTCCCATCTGTACTGTGTTTGGCATTATTGAGCCATCCCTTAAGGACTCAGACTCTTCTGGCCACCACGGATCTGAATCTGTAGCGCACATCTGTTTTTGGGGGACCCTGTGTGTCTGTGTCTTGTGTCTTGTGTGTCTTGTCATTGCCCTAATCCTATGGACGTTCCTCCCAACTCAGAAACACGGGACAGATTCCTTCCTCCCCTTTAGGACTCTGAAAGGACATCAAAGCAGTTGCCCATAACAACAGGGTAAATGTTAAAAAAGACAGATGAATTACATTTTCTTCCACTGAAGGGCCTACCTTCAATGTAGGATGGCCACCAGAGGGGAACTTTCATCTAAATACTATACTTGAGGTTGGGAAAAATGGTTTTTCGCCCTAGGAGTGGACACCCTGATCAAATCCTTTATATTGTGACCTGGAGGAACCTGATAGAAGAGCCTCTCCCCTGGGTGAAGTCTTTCCTCCCTTCCTCACCCCCTTTTTTACAGGTTCTGGCAGTTATACCCAAAAGAGATACCAAGCCCACTGCTGAAGCCTCAGCCCCAATTCTTGTGGGGAGCACTGATGAGATGGACAGGGTGGGTGAGTGCTCTTCCAGAGGGACTGGGAGACATTGGCCCATGCAGCCTTGCCTCCATGTTTTGAGGGCTGGCAGGTTTCTCTTTCTCCTCCTTTATTTTCGATTTGTGCCATCGCGTGGGACCAGACATGACAAACTGGCAACTGATGTTTCTTGGCCAAGGCCACTGTTTGGTATTGACTGAAGGCCAGCCTTCCTCTGCCTGGACCCCACCAGCATTCCTCTGCCTGGACCCCATCAGCCCGTTGGGTGTTGGCAAAAACCCTCTATTTCTCCCTCTCTCTCTCTCTCTCTCTCTCTCTCTCCTCTCTCTCTCTCTCTCTCTCTCTCTCTCTCACACACACACACACACACACACACACAAAAGAAAAAAACAGGTAACACATCAACCTCTTAAAGGCCTGTAGGGCAGGTCGCCGGCCTCTTAAACTTGTGGACAGGCTCATACCCGGAGCTTTAGGGAATCCCCCGTGTGCTAATCAGCCCTCGGGAATGTTGCCCTCTAGTCTTGGCGTTTTCTAATCTTTCTCCATCATGGGTAACATTGCCTCCCACCAATATATATATAGAGATAGATAGATAGATAGATAGATAGATAGATAGATGATAGATAGACAGATAGATAGATATCTCAGATTCACGGAATAAGAGCTCTTCTGAAAGTTAAAGGAATTAGCCCTCCCAGAGGGAGGCAAGCTCCTTTTGGGAAAAAGTCTTCCAGGTCATTTCTGGATTTCTGGGCATCCATGTGGACCTGCATAGTTTATCTGTTTGGGAAATAAAAAGTTCAGGAAGGAAATTTCCCCTCACTCCCTTTAAGCAGCAAAACTACAAGCCAGCTTTGCAAGCGCTCCAAGGTGGCTTGGGTCAGAGTCAGATGGCAGATAGACAATGGCGCCTCTGTCCATGCAGGTGTCATGTCTCCGCCAGTGGGCTCACTCCTTCTTCAGCAGCCTCCCAGTGGGCTGCCTTCTTCAGAGGCCTCCTGGCAGTAATGGAGGCCCCCCTTTCCCCTTCAGGTAGTCAGAATCCTTGGCCTCCCAGCAGTATTCTTGGCCATTACCTCCATGTGTACTAGACTGGACCCCTGGGGAGTGCCGGGAGTAAGGCAGGGCTGATGTAAGGTATATACAAGCCCCGCCCAGGCACAACAGTGCACCAAAAAGCAGCAAGAGGAAAAAAAAAATTTTTGTAATGTCCTTAAAAGGAGGAGGCAACTGACCTGACTTCTAGGCCAGCCTGCCTCAAGATAACAACAATATTTGCCTTAGTTTAATGTCTTAATGATATAAATGACATAAAATTATCTTTAGACTGCTCATTTGTTAGTGAGTAATAGAACTGATTAATTTAGTATAGTTTTTCATAATAGCCTGGTAAGAAACGTGGTTAATAGTGGGATGAGATAAGTTAATTAAAGAAACTGGGGGAAAAAAATTCAATGTTGGACATAGAATGCTCATTAAAAATGCTCTTTGAGTGGTACTTAGATAAGAATGTTAAAGTATGCAAATGAGGATGCGTATATAGAAAAGAATTTTCAGGCTAAACCTAAATGCAATGCCTAAAGTTAGAGGTTTTCCAACTGTTTACAAACTCTTAAGGATACTCTCAAAAGTTTTATATAGAGACATAGTCTTAGTCTAAATTTATCTTATATTAGACACAGGTGATGCCTATGCTAGGTGGGTCACAAAGTCATAAGTACAGATGTAATTAGAGGTTTAACCAGGTTAAACATATTCAAGAGTCTATCACCTTGTGTTTTGCAAATGGGTAAATTTACTATATAAAAACAAACAACTTCACAATAGAATAAGGAATGTCAGGACACTCTGCTCTGTAATTTCATTTTGCTCTTGCTTTCCAACATATGCTACTTAAATTCATAAAAAGCTGGACTCTGAGAAAACAAATGGAACCCCCTTTATCTCAGACCCCATGCAAGTTTAAGCCATGTGTCCCCCAGACTCTGACGAGAGAAAAATGGCCAATTGTCTCTGACAAGGAAAAAGGAATACAGCATATAACTGTGGTTCTCTTTAGTTCTTCTCTTTTGAACACCTAAAGTCACATCTGTTAGATAAAATTTCTCACTAGACAAAAAGTTAAATAGGTAAACTGAGTCACGGTATTTGATCAGGTTACAAACTCCTTACATAAGATAAGCATCTGGCTTACCTAATATGTATATCAGGGTAAGGGCCCCTTCATTAAAACATTTAATTGGGCTGGAGACATGGCTTAGTGGTTAAGCGCTTGCCTGTGAAGCCTGGGGACCCCGGTTCGAGGCTCAGTTCTCCAGGTCCCACGTTAGCCAGATGCACAAGGGGGCACATGCATCTGGAGTTCGTTTGCAGAGGCTGGAAGCCCGGGCATGCCCATTCTCTCTCTCTCCCTCTATATGTCTTTCTGTGTCTGTTGCTCTCAAATAAATAAATAAAAATTTTAAAAAAAAACATTTAATTGTATTAAATCTAATGTTTACCTGATGCCAAGGTTTTAATCAATGGAGAAACTGAGTCTTATGATAAGGCCTCACTCATTAACAGGTCACTGATGCTAACTTGTTATGATTTAAGGGTTATAAAACTGGCTTTAAGACACTCTCAGTAAAGTAAGTTATAAAGGCTCACATAGAAGTGGTTAATTTCCAAAGGTAAAGTACTCATACCTAAAAACATTGTGACTTTAAAAATAGCTTCTGTCTTATTTATGCTAATTGTATTGAATGGTCATAACTAGGTTTAATCACTTAGGTTTAAATGATTTAATTTCGGTAATGATAACTTTCATCTTCCTGGGATATGTTGGGATAGCTTGTTTAAGCTTTATCAAATTTAAGTCAAGGATAAAACATAAAATTGTTTTATGTAAAAAAAAATTTCTGTGGTACATAAAATCAATAGCTATCAAGTTTAAGCCAAAATCATCGGTTGTCAAATAGTTTTTTTTCTTTCAAAAAGATTTATCAAGGGTTATATTAAAATATAGCTAGCTATTTTGGTTTAAAAAAATAATTTAAAGCTCTGTGGTTCTGTTTCCAGTATTCTATGGGTAATTTGTACCAACACAGGTATCTGAACAAATCAAAGATGTTTTCAAACACTAAGACTTTATACTGTCTTACTTGTCCTTTTCTGACAATCTCTAGGTTAAACTAGTTAGTTTGTAAATCAATTGGTACTGTTTTCAAGACTGATAACAGGTTCTGCCTATATTTATAAATGTTAGATATTTAAAATGTGAGATGTGCCTACTTTCTATACCTTGTATATAAGGCTTATGCTGCCATAGTACAACTAAAATTTTAAAGATAGGACAAAATGATTTTAAAAGCCCTTGTGACATTCTTTAACTAAGTCTATTTCAGTAATCAAATGTGCTCTATATGTACATATACCCAGGCTGGTTTAACTTCCTTTCTGAGTGTGATGATTACCTACGTAAAAGCCAAAGCCAACTGGAATCATCAGAGCAAAAGACGCCAATATTTTGGCCTGTGCTCCAGGTCATGAGGCCCCTGGAGATGATGGGACACTTCTACACGGGCCCCCTGGTAAGTCACCTGTCTTCCTGAGCAGGGAGGATACGGAGACCCAAACAAAATTGGTGTATAGTCTCAAATAGGAAAGTCACAATTGAGGAGCAATCAGTCCTCCTGACTTCCCAAAAAAGGGAAAACTAATTGGCCAGCATGGTCCTCACTTATCCTAACAGACAAAGGACACCAGTAAGCTACTGGGCTTCTCCTGGGTCCCTAAAGTCTCTTTGGAGAGCCATTAATGACCTCCAAAATCAATCCTTAATTAAATTTTGGCTGTCTACATGGTCTTAAACACTCAGAGAAAATGTATAACCAAAGATTAAAAAAAAATTTGTACAGCCTTTAATGGCACCCAATAACTCTCTATTATCAAGGTTAAATGTTGTGTATATGTTTCTGATAACTCTGCTAATGTTTCATGTTTTATAAGTCATGTTGAATACTACTGTACCATTTAATGAACAGTTCTGGAAGAAAATCTCAGCTAGCTCATCCTCAGATAGTCCTGAGACAATACAAGCCTGTCAACCTGAACTCCCTCGACCTCAAAAAGGACCAGTTTGCTATGTGCTCACTTCTCATTAATTCCTTACATTTATGCTTTGTCCCCAGTGTTCTCTTCCAAGACTATCTTCCTACACTCTGTGGTTCATTGAAATACTTCCCCTCTCTGGGAGCGACTCTCTAACTGCAACAAATCCCCACATTGTGTCCCATTCAGTGGGAAGTAGCAAATGATCTGATGTCTTCATCCCAGTCCCCTAAAGCATGAGAGGGAGAAACAAAAGGGGATTAAATCTACTGTTCCTACAACAAGGAGGACTATTCCAAGTCCTGGGAGAGCAATGTTGCTTTTATATCAAAAATTCAGGTATCGTGAGGGATCGCTTGGCCATGGTCTGCAAGAAACTAGAAAAAAGGGCTAAAGCTAGACAGCAGAATCAAAATTGATATAAATCCATGTTTGATTGGTCCCCATGGCTAACGACCTTGCTTTCAGCCCCAGCTGGACCCCTGATTCTATTATTGTTGTTACTAACCCTTAGGCCCTACTTAATCAATGAACTAATTTCTTTTGTCAGGGAATGAATTAACGCAGTACAACTCATGATGCTAAGAACCCAGTACCATCCATTACAACCTCTTCCCTAATAAAGATCCAAGATTGGGTCCTCTTAAGGTACAAGCAGAGGGGGGGAATGAAAGACTCAGGAACCAGAGGACTGCAATGACAGGCTTCAGAGTCACCAGTAGGCCTAAGCTTCTGTTTCCTAGCAAGGTTTAAATAAGAATTTAACAGTTACTGAAAAAAGATCACAAATTGCTTACGCCATACATTTCTATAGTCATAAGACAAGTAGCTTAAGTTCCTCAAACACACATAGCCAATCACAATAAAGGTTACATAATCTGCTTGAAATTCCCCTAGCCCCCTGCCCACCAGCTCTGCCCCCCAGCATCCTAAGCCTACCAGAAAAATACAAGTGCAGTTACTATTGAAATCTACCAATCATATAACCATTCCCTACTTCTTTGTTCAAATCCCTATAAAAAAACCTGCCACCCCCCCCCCACCTCCCCAGCTTCTCAGGGCTCTTGTACTGATCCACTGCATTGGTGAAGTCGAGTCTGAACTTAAGCCCGAAATAAAGCTCCTTGCCTTTGCATATGCGTTTGGTCTCCTTGGTGGTCACTGGGGGCACCGAGAACTGGGCCTAACAGGCCCATTGTAAGAAAATGATCAACAGGATGCAAAGATTGCTCAGTGGTTAAGGTGCTTGCCTGCAAGAAAATTATCAGACCCAAGATAATTTCCACAAGGCACTGACTGAGACTTAAATGAAAAAAAAAAAAAAATTAATCCTAGAAGTAAAATACCAGAGGGATACATCTCAACAGAACTGGCTCTTTCTACCCCTATGTCCTACTAAATCCATATCATTCAGGCAGAAGACGCACCTAAGTTTGTTCTTTCTACAGCATATGTTGTGCATTTAATGCCATCAGTATTTATAGATCAAACACGTAAGAACACAAATGCTAGTGTAACACTAAGTGCTATTCTGTTACGAATAAAGCCGGCACCTTCAATAATACACTAGTGTTGTAATACTAAGTACTATGCTGGTTAAGAATAAAGCCAGTGTCTTCAGTGATATACTAGCCAATATGAAATTCAAACACTGAAAGAATTTAGACTTTGTTTGTTTTTCTTTTTTTGAGGCAGGGTCTCATTCTAGCCCAGGCTGACCATAAATTCACTATGTAGTTTCAGCATGGCCCCAAACACACAGCAATCCTCCTTCTTTTTCCTGAGTGCTGGAGTTAAAGGTGAGCACCACCATGCCTCGTGGATTTAGACATTTTATTGCTGTAGTTTTGAATGGACTTTGGAGTCTCAAATATAAGGAAGTTAGCTATGAGGATAAAAATAAAGTCATCCAGTTTATAGTTGATTTTTCAGGCTATAAAATGTTCAGAAATGACCTTGGTAATAACTTTAAAACCTATTCACTGTTTCTCTTCGTAGCTTAAGCTATGGAAAATATTGCAGTTAGAAAATTCTTTAATTTTTTTTTTTTATTTATTCGCAAGGTGGGGGGAGGAGGAATGAGCACTCCAGGGCTTCCAGCTGCTACCAACTCCACATGCAAGCGCCACTCTGTGCATCTGGCTTTATGTGGATAACTGGGAAATTGAAGCCAGGCCTTTAGACTTTGTAGGCAAGCGCCTTAACCACTGACCAATCGCTCCAGTCCAGCAAAGTTTTTGATATGAATAAAACATTTAGCTATCATTCACTAAATATTTACACTGTGAGCCAGAACATTTTTTTTCCAAAAAAAGGAAACATAAAATTTTCAGAATTCCTAAGTGCTGCTTGCCCTTCTTCATAAACATTGTTTGAACCATGGCCTGTATCACACATTCCAGGCAGATACCCTGAAAGGCCAGACCCCTTAGCCTGGGGATCAAACACTCATTCTGCCCATTTGCTGAACACTCCCTTCGTTTCTTTCTTTTGCTATTTATGTTGGAGGGAGGATGAAGGGAGGAAGAACTGAGCCATTAACTCAGATATTCACCTTTTAAAATGTTTAATCCATCTAAAGCACATTCGTCTTCAAAAATTTTCACTGGTGACAGAGAAGGTGGAAACCTGGCCTCTGCGGCCTGCCTGCGTCAGCAGAAGCACGTCTGAAGGGGCCAGGGGCCGACTCACACGCAGCTTCCGGAAGCCGTTTCCAGAGACTCCGCGGGTCGACAGCCGCTGGTCCGTCACGTGGCCTGTAGCCGCACTGAGCCTGCGCAGGGCGCGCCCTCTCCACTCCTCCCCTCCCCGCCCCTCCGGAGTGGGCGCGCAGGCGCAGGAGGGTCCGCGCCGGCCTTGGCAACCCGTGTTGCCTGAGGAGCCCGAGGAGGCGCAGGGGTGTCGGACTCCACGCTGCCTCTGTCATGGACACACAGTGGAGCCTGGAGACCCGGCGCTGAGGGAACCACCTGCCAAGATCTGCCTCCCCGGCAGGGCTGGGCTCTGACGTGAGGACTGGAACTCAGCCTTGGCTCGCACCTGAGAGGGTGAAACTCCATCTTTGGGACTTTAAAAAAATGTAAGGTAATAATGTCACATTTCCTAAGTGTCAAAAAGAGCACAAAGTCCGAATACTGTAACACCCCTCCACACACACACACACACCACCACCACCACCACCTCCGCACACACACACATACCACGCCATCCCTTGCACTTTTATTTATCTATATTTTTTAAAATTTTTTTTATTTATTTATTTGAGAGCGACAGACACAGAAAGAAAGACAGATAGAGGCAGAGAGAGAAAGAGAATGGGCGCGCCAGGGCTTCCAGCCACTGCAAACGAACTCCAGACGCGTGCGCCCCCTTGTGCATCTGGCTAACGTGGGACCTGGGGAACCGAGCCTCGAACCGGGGTCCTTAGGCTTCACAGGCAAGCGCTTAACCGCTAAGCCATCTCTCCAGCCCTATTTATCTATTTTGAGAGATGGAATCTCACTAGGTTGCAGAGGCTGCTATCCAGCTCTTCAGATCAAGCAATCTTCCTGCCTCAGCCTCACAGGCAGCTGGCTATGCCACTATGCAGGACTCACTTGCTTATTCTTGAATTCATTCCACGTCGAGTCTCTGTATGTGACTAAATTCTTTTAACACTCATAGCTTAGCAAGGGGAACACCTCAAGGCTCCCACCAAAAGCTGCCCCAATCAGAAAAGAGGGGAATGGGTTGATGCATACATATGGCCAGTACAATAAATAGGACTGGCCCTGAGTACATGGAAACGAATTCCTTGGCTTCTGGGAGCACACAATAACTTTGGAGTCACTCTTGAAAATCAAAGGGTAGAAAATACCAGGGTAGGAATAATGGGCAGCATGTTAGGAGAATAAGCAAGTTATCTAACACACTTGTGAGTCAGCAGGATTTTCAAGCCAGTTACTGTTAAAGTTGTTAGGTTGAGACTGAAAGTGGCCAAATGAGTTGAGATATTAAGCTAAGAGCAGTTCATGAGGAAATTTATGTGTCTGCAGAAGAATTTGGACTTAATTCTACTTTTAAAATATGTGTTTTCATATATTTAGTTTAGTTCTATCTGAAGACATTGAGGGGTTGTACCTCTGCCAATGATGCCAAAAATGTATGTTAGACATGAGCTCCACCATTCCAGAGTATCTGTGTAAAGTTTAGTATGTGGTAATGGGGCTGGGAATAAGGACTCAGGGACTTCTTCACTGACTCTTAGTGATGGGATCATCAAAAAATAAATTACTACTTGCTTATTTTTACAAAATTGGGATGCTAATTGGATTTGGATCTGTAGAATAACAAAATTAGAATTTTTTTTAGAAAGAATTCTAACCAAGTGCAATTTATTACAGCACGTTTTTCTTAGCTGAGTTAAGCTGAAGATCTTGGGCACTTTTTTCTGATTAGTATTTTTGTTTGTCTGAGGCAAGCCCAACATACTGGACTTTTTTAAAAAATATTTTTTTAATTTATTTATGATAGAGAAAAAAGTGGATAGAGAGAAAGACAGAATGGGCATTCCAAGGCCTCTAGCCACTGCATAAGAACTCCAGACACATGTGCCCCCTTGTGCATCTGGCTTACATGGGTCCTGGGGAATAAAACTCAGGCCCTTAGGCTTTGCAGGCAAATGCTATAACCACTAAGCCATTTCCCCAGTCTTCCCTTTTTGTTTATATGAAAGAGCAAGAGAAAGAGAGAGAGAAAGAGAATTGGTGCACAAAGGCCTCAAGACACTGTAATTGAACTCCAGATGCTTGCACCACCTTGTGTGCATATGTGACCTTGTGTGCTTGTGTTACCTTATGCATCTGGCTTACATGGGATCTGGAGAGTCGAACATGGGTTATTAGGCTTTGCAAGCTAGTACCTTAACCACTAAGCCAGCCCTGATTAGTATTTTTTCGTGTTTTTATGATTAGTATTGTTATGAGTGCTTCACTTGAGGTGACTTTAGTGAGAGCCTCAAATACTATAGTGATGCTACATATTTCATTCCTGTCATCTCATGATGCTTTAGCTGTTAAACTACATGTGAGAGTTTACTAATATGTATAAAATGACTGATTTTCTCTTTTCATGTTTTCTAAAAAAAATTACATAATAACAAATAATAATATCTAGATATGTCCTTTCATTATTTATAATTCCATGGATTTTTACAGTCATGACAAAGAGATTAAACTCAGTTGCCTGAGTCAACCCTCTCTTGATTACTTACAAAGATGGTGACTGAATGTGTTGCAACTTTTCATACTGTTATTTGTCTCATGGCCAGGAGAAATTAGGAACACAGACAATAACAAGACATGAATAAGACAAACGAAGTTTATTGAGAAGAAAGTGTCAGAACAAAAGCATGCTTGGGATTTTGGCAGGTATTCAAAGAAGAGAAAAAATGGAAAAGTTGCCCTTTTAGAGTTAGAACTCAGAAAAGTGGGCAGGCTCTGTGAGGGTAAAACTGCCCTAAGGATGATGATTCTTGTGGGTATAGTGAACTACAGTATATTAAGGGGATAACTATTCCTTCCTCTTTAGGATGTCTGTAGTGGTGAGTGTAATCTCTTGACCAGGTGAATGATTGACAGGTTCTATCTCCTCAGGTCAGAGGAAGTAGCTCTTCCCTTTCTAATGGTACCAGAGAAACCAGAAATGGGGTCCTTCCTAAATGACATAATAGATACAGAATTCCAAGCCTACAAGGGGATACAATTCCACAGTGGAATATAATTATTAGCCAAGTTTATCTATCTTGCTATAAACTATAGATATGAAGATTATCTAAACAGTAGAGAGAAATACAGGAATAACAGAAAAAAGTGAGATTTTGAGATTGCAGAGGCACTGCCTTCCGAGTGCTGGCATTAAAGGCGTGCACCACGACGCCAGGCTGGGAAAGAATTGTAGAGTGGCTTGGCATGCCATGTGAACCTGAACTTGAGGTTCAGTCTTGAGTTTGTGTCTGTGTCCTGCCTTGTCTAGTTGATTAGGAAACATCTGAGCTGTGCCGTTAGATAACTGTATGGCTTCTCCACAGTGGGAACGATGCTGAAGGAACAAGGGAGGGGGACTGGGAAGTAGCTGGACTGACTGGAGGAGGCAGTAGCCCGAGGTACTTGGATGTGACTGGAGGACTGTGTAGTGTGTGGCGCCTGCAGGTCTAGGAAGACACTGTGGGGCAGCCCAAAGGCTCTGAGGTAGAGGTGCCGAGCCCAGCCTTCCCTCGACCTCCGCCACACACTGATGTGGGGTCGTCTTTAGGGGCGTATCTGATGCCACGTCTTGCCATCATTTTGAAACTGAAAATGGGTCTTCTGAGCTCATGCCAAAGCAGTGCGTCGGCAGCTGCAGCACATGTGTATCCCAAATTTCTCCTAAAGGCAAACTGTAGGTTTTGCCTCATTCCTTTGTATTTAAAGTTGCACTTGTTAACCTAACCAGTGTTTACGAAACCCTGTGGTTGGGGTGCTTTTTCTATAATAAAATACTATCATTTGTGTGTGTGTTGCTTTTAGCAGAAAATAAAATCGCCAGACAGCAGACTAGAAAGGATGACGGCCCTTGTCAAGGAGGCAGGCCTCCTGTGGAGCCTGCCCCACGTTCCTTCTTTCTACCCTCCAACTCCAAAGCTCTGCTGCCGTCTTGTGAGGGTCTAGTTAATTGTCATTCAAGACCCAACATTCAAATACAGTTTAACCCTGACCTAAAAGCCAAATATGAAACTCAAAGCCAAAAAAAAAAAAGAAAAAAGATTGCAGAGGCAACTTTGACAAGTTTTTTGTTAATATAAAAAGCTTTGGGGGCTGGACAGGGCTCATAGGTTAAGGCACTTGCCTGCAAAGTCTAAGGACCAGGCTTCAATTTGCCAGTACCTATGTAAATCCACATGCATCTGGAGTTCATTTGCAATGGCTAGAGGCCCTGGCATGCCCATTCTCTCTCTCTGTCTCTGTCTCTGTCTCAACTACATAAATATTTTTTACAAAGTTCTTTCAATGTACAAAGAATAGCTAGACAGGAAGTATGTGTCAGAAAAAAATCAGTTTTAGAAATGTAAGCACAAAAACCTGCTTTTAAAAATGCAAGCAAGGGGCTGGAGAGATGGCTTAGCGGTTAAGCGCTTGCCTGTGAAGCCTAAGGACCCCGGTTCAAGGCTCGGTTCCCCAGGTCCCACGTTAGCCAGATGCACGAGGGGGCGCACGTGTCTGGAGTTCGTTTGCAGTGGCTGGAAGCCCTGATGTGCCCATTCTCTCTGTCTCCCTCTACCTGTCTTTCTCTCTGTGTCTGTCATTCTCAAATAAATTTTTAAAAAAATGCAAGCAAGGCATATGAATAGCATTAAATTGATTGAAAATGTAAATGAACAGTTGAAGAGGATACTACTCTCTGGGAAACCTTTACACTTTATCATCTAGAGTCACTGGTAACTAGGGACAGCTAAGTTTGGAAGGTTGTTGTCAAATGATTCAAATATGTGTCTTTTCTTTGAAAAAAAAATCCTGTCTATGTGTTTTGTATTGTTTCATAGAAGTTTGACAAAAATATCACCAAAGATTATAAACAAAACCAGCCAGAGGAAAAGCTGGTAATATGGCATGTTCAAAAATCTCTACAGCAAATATCCTTGTTTTAGGGGTAAGTAAGATTTCACTTTGAATTCAAGATCATAAACTATTTCAGTACTGAGAACATAGAGTATAACCCAATGGGAATATGACCAATATGCAATATAATAAAAATTAATTGATTAATTCGAAATGGCAACCTTGGACCTGAAAGGAGCAGATTTGATTAAATCAAAAAGCAAAGAGATTGTTGTTGTTTCAAAACATGTTGAGGTTGGGGAGACATCTCAGTGGACAAAAGTGGTTGATGTGCAAGCATAAAGACCTGAGTTTAATCCCCAGAACCCACATAGAAAAGAAGGTTTGGCCATACCTAAGTATACACCAGTGCTGAGTGGGGCAGAGACAAGAGGATTGGTAGGGCTCTGGTCAGCAGGTCTAATTTAAAAATAAAAAAGTAATCTCAGGTTCAGTGAGAGAAAATAAGGCAGAAATGTGATAGGGGAAGATGTCTGATGTCCTCCACCTGCCCCACATACCTGCACACAGGGCACACACATCTGCATATACCACACACATGCCACACATTGAAATACTGCCTTCTACAGATTTTGTCTGCTCCCATGTACCCTCATAAACAAATGTGTACATATAAGTATACTGACTAAATCACCACACACAGGGTAATAAGAAAAATCTAAATGAGCAATTAAAATTAAAGGCATGCAAGTTAGAAAGACTACCAGACTCTTTTAATAGCTGTACTGCTGTCTATACAATAAGATGATTACACATTTCTATTAAGTTATGAACCTGTGGGGTTCCAGTTTATCTAGCTCTCTTTTAAAATACCAAGGAGCTATCAGAATCAGGTGCTTTGAAAAATAGGGAGGAGAAAACTCAAGTTTTCCTCTGACTTATATACTGTAAAGACAATTGTCTGTCTCCTATCTGATTAATGAGTAGGGATTCTCAGTTTTGTGGTAACAGAGTACTCTTGGCACAGAATGAAAGCTCTAAATATTTTCCCCAGAAACCTGTACATATAGCAAAACTTTGGTGGAGTAGGCAGGAGGAAATCCATTGACAGGCTCTAAAATATCTTTTTTTGTTTTTAAAGAAAATCCTGCCATTCTCCACATGTTGGCAGAGTTCTTTACAAGCTTTGGCTTGTCCTTCCTGTTTAAGGCCTTCTTTATGGAATAATCTACCAGAGGAATACATTGTTAAATGCCTATTTTACTCCCATCTTTAAAAAAGATGTTAAACTTTTTTGTAGTTTATGTTTACTGAAATTTTGCTTTTAAATGCATTGATTCAGCACTAACAACTCTCTCTTCCCACAGGTTATACAAGTGATGGTCGGCATCTTTCATGTTTTAATGTGGTATTTCTTATTGGTTTTGTATATGGGACAAATTAAAGGAACATTTGGGACTTATGAACCTTTAACTTACAAAACAGGATGTGCTTTATGGGGAATTTTTGTGAGTAGAACACATTAATACAGATTTATTAATTAGTATATAATATTCACACCAATTTTAGAAGGTAGGGTACAGTTTCTAAATTTATATATAGGAAAATTATGGTGAAGCAAAGTCTTGATTAGAGCTGGACTAGGAAACATAGGAGAAGAGGAATTAGAGACACCAAATATAGATAGATTCTGTAAAGGACTTTGCTATAATGTAATACAGAGAAATGGGATGATAGCTGGAAAATTTGGGGCAACAGAAATGTAGGAAAATAAGGTGAGATCTGAAGAAATTTATGTCTCTATGTTTTTGCTGAGTTGACTAAAGCAAAAGAAAACAAAAGCAAATAAAATGAGATAAATAAGGAAATACTGTAGACATGTATTTATGCAGGGAAGAGAAGGTGAATGAGCTAAGAACATAAGTAATTATCATCTCCAGAAATGTTTCTCCTCTAGAGGTCAATTTACTTCTTAGAAAGCATTTCATAATACCTGGAGATATTCTGAATTTTTACATCTAGTGGGCAGAGGCTAATACTAAACATCCTACAATGCAGAGGACAACCTGTGCCAAGGATCATCAACATTAATGTAGTGTCAAGGTAGGGTAACAAGAGGGAGAAGCTGAGGGAGAAAGATTTTGACAGGAGGTTGGGAACTTGTAGAAGATTTCTTAAAGTAGCTTCAAATACCATAGTGAGTTAGGAAGCAAGATAGGAGATGAAAGTGAGGACAGGCAAGTGGGTTGGTGATTGGAAGAGTGAGGAGAGAATATGAACTGGCTATCTAGGGAAAGGAAGAGACTGTATGGATTATAGAAAAGTAATTTTGTTTTCATGCAGCATTAAGGACTCAAGATTTAGGAACATGATCATATGGTGAGATAGGCTGTGTGTCTTTTACAGCCATGATCAGCTTCATGGGTCCAAGTATAGAATAGACAGGAAAGTACATTTAGTCAGAATTTAATAAGATAAGAAGGATATGGGAAAGTTGAAAATAGATAACAGGGGAGTGTTTGTGATGGCTGACTATGGAATTTGGGCTGGTGATAAAGAATTTCACAGGGAGCTAAGGGTCTGAGAATATAGATAAGGTGGTAAAAGGATTGTTAGAGTTTTAATGCCAAAGAACATGACCTAGAAAAGTACAAAGTAGTGTTCGATGTGGATACATGAAATTAAGATTTGAATACACTGGCTCAAAAGTATTAAAGGACAAGCTCTAAATGAGCAATACATGTTTAGTAAGTAACACACTAGCTCACTAGGAACAAATAATAAATTATTCATTAACTCATAAATATCAAAGCATTGCCTTGGGAAAGATAGAAGAAAACAGGTAATTTCAGACAGAATTGAGATAAATGATGCATATCCCTTCATGTTTAATTATTCGTGTTAGAAAAACTGCAGCACTAACTTCTACAATAAACTATTTCTTTTCCAAATTCAATCCAATGCAAAAGTTGTCATTTAGGTTATAAACTTTGAAAGGAATTTTGTAAAACTTGATAATATGTAATAAATTATTGTTATTTTAACTTTGTACCTTGAGCTAGTAGCTAACCTTCACTGTCTACTTCCTTAGAAATCTTACCTGTTCTATTTTCATTCTCTCTCTCTCCCTCTTTCTCTCTGTCAAATAAGTAAACAAATAAAGAAATAAATAAAAATATTTTTTTTAAAATAAACCTTACCAGTTTTAACAAAATTAGGTACAGAATGTATGGATTTAAATTCTTGTGGAATTTGTAAGCTTCAATGGTTAGTCTTCCCAAATAATGTATGTAGCATAAATGCTACTTTTCCAAAGGTTATCTTTTGCCAAGACCACTGATACAGAAAAATATTTTGGGAAAATTGTGTAGCTTTTAAATAGAACAATGCTTTATATTTCTCAGAAAATACACTTCCTGGGCTGGAGAGGTGGCTCAGCAGCCAGTAATACTTGCTTGCAAGGCCTTATTGCCCAGGTTTGATTCCCCAGTACCCATGTAAAGCCAAATGCACAAAGTGGCACATGCAACTGGAATTTCTTTGCCGTGGTGGGAGGACCTGGCATGCTCATACTTTTCCTACCTCTCTCTCTCTCTCTCTCTCTCTCTCTCTCTCTCTCTCTCCATTGTCTAGTAAGTAAATAAAATTTAAACAAATAGACTTCCTGACATGAAATAATGCAATACTTTATATATTTATTCATTTTTACTTTATTTTTATTAGCATACAAAGAATTGGTTTCATTTTGGAATTTTTTGAGCAAATTTTCTTTTTGTTTCCCTTTCCCCCTATTTCCATCCTCCCTTTTGCCCCCCATACATAGCCTCCTTTCTACTTTCCTGCAATATGTTTCATTTTGTGTGTCCCCTTCTCCACCCTTTCTCATTATCTCTTGTACTCCTCTCATAGTCGCCTATCTAGTTTCATATCCTATACCACTCTAAGATGTCCATGTTTACATATAGACAAACACTAAAAGTTAGGACATACATATAAGAGAGAACTTGTGATGCTTATCCTTCTGCACCTTGGTTTTCTCACTTAATATTTTTTTTCAGTTTCATCCATTTTAATGAGAATTTCATTGCTTCATTTTTCTTTATAGATGAATAAAATTCTGTTGCATATATGTATCACATTTTCATTATCTAGACACCAGTTGATAGAAATGTAGATGGATTCCATTTCCTAGTTATTGTGAATACAACAGCAGTGAACATTAATATGCAAGTATCTCTGTCATAGCATATAAAGTCCTCTGGGTATAAGTCTAGGAGTGGTAGAGCTGTGTCATGTGGTAGTTTGACTTTTTAGTTTTTTGAGAAGCCTCCACATTGATTTTCATAATGTGGAATGCCTCTTTTTTGTTGCTGTTGTTGTTTTTGTTTTTTGACGTAGGGTCTCACTCTAACCAAGGTTGACCTGGGATTTACTATGTAGTCTCAGGCTAGTGTCGAACTCACAGTGATCCTCCTGCCTCCCAAGTGCTGGAATTAAAGGTGTCCACCACCACACCCAGTAGAGAGAGAGAATATCAGGGACTGTAGCCACTGCAAAGGAACTCCAGATGGTGAACTGAACCCTGGTCGTTAAGTTTTGCAGGTAAATGCCTCAACCTCTGAGGCATCTTTCCAGCCCTAAATACCTTTATTTTTTTTTTCTTAGTTTTTCAATATAGGGTCTTCCTGTAGCTCAGGCTGACCTGGGATTTATCATATAGTCTCAGGGTGGCCTGGAACTCATGAAAATCCTCCTACCTCTCCTCCCAAGTAGTGCTAGGATTAAAGGTGTGTATCACCACACCTGGCTTCCAGAATACCTTCTTTTTTTTTTTTTTAATTTTATTTATTTATTTATTTGAGAGCAACAGACACAGAAAGACAGTTAGAGGGAGAGAGAGAGAATGGGTGCGCCAGGGCTTCCAGCCTCTGCAAACGAACTCCAGACACGTGCACCCCCTTGTGCATCTGGCTAACGTGGGACCTGGGGAACCGAGCCTCGAACCAGGGTCCTTAGGCTTCACAGGCAAGCGCTTAACCGCTAAGCCATCTCTCCAGCCCCAGAATACCTTCTTAAATAAGGCAAAAGATTGTCACTTTCATAGTGATTATACTCTCTCAAGAATCATTTTCTGTGCAGTCACAAAGCACAATGGACTTATGGGCCGTTTATGCTGACTTTTTCCTTTGGATATGTAGTCATTGCAATCAATGACATACTCTCATTAGGAACAATAGAATAATAATAATAACAGAATGAGTTGTGTTTGAGGTATCACACATACATATAAGAAAATTTGGTCCTGGATTCAGGATTGCTTAGGCTATCATTGCCAGATACCACTTGAATTCTGCCTACTATCCTCTGCATTAGTCTGTTTTGACTCTCCTATTACTTTCAATAGCAGCTACCTTTTGATTACATCATTACTTCATGAAGGTACCTTGTCTTCACCTTGTCATCTGAAACCTCTCTACTTTGTACTGTAAATATTCTGAAAACAATTGACTTAGAAACTGGAATTGATTAAAAATGTGTTTTAAGTTGATGAGAATTATCAATGAGCACTTATAAATATGTTTTATATCCAGTATATCCTTGCAGGGGCCTTCACAATAAGTTCAGCAAAAAAACCCAGTCGCAATCTGGTAAGTTGAAGGTTTGAGTATGTCTCTAGAAATCACTCATCACAAAGCAATAGATTTTAATGTCAAGAGAGTAAGTGTAAACTATAAAGAAATTTTGTGAAATTTCTTCATTTCCCCTATGGAAAAAAAAATAAGGAATTAAGTAAAGATCCATGATTGACTATAAGTTAATATAGAAAAATTAATATAGAAAAATTGCTTTACTAGTTAAAGTTATAATTATCTTAAAGCTTTTATGTTTTTAATATTTTTATTTATTTGCAATGAAAGAGAGAGAGGGAGAACCTCTTGGCTTTGCAAATGAACTCCAGATGCATGTGCCACTTTGGGCAGCTGGATCTACGTGGGTACTGGAGAATTGAAACCAAACTGACAGGTTTTACAGGCAAGTACCTTTATCCACTGAGACATCTCTCCAGCCCAAGCTTCTATTTTTAATGAAAGGTTTTGTTTTAGTGTCCTGCTTTTTAAAATTATAAGAATATTATGGGGCTAGAGAGATGGTTTTAGTGGTTAAGGCACTTGCCTATGAAGCCTAAGGATTCATGTTTGATCTCTCTCCAGATCCTATGTAAGCCAGACACACAAAGGTGAGCAAGCACAAGGTTGCACATGCCCATTAGGTGGCACAAGAGTATGGAGTTCAATTTCAGTGGCTGAGACCCTGGCATGCCAATTCTCCCTCTCTCTTGCTATCTCTAAAAAAGAAGAAGAAGAATATTGTGACTAGGAAAAATATTTAATAGGTTTTCATGCCTATACATGGAAACATTTTAGTGCTGTAAAACTTCAGTTTTTTAAACTATCCACTTTGGGAATGAGGTTGTTCTTATATAAGAGCAGGAATCTTATCCAAATAAAAGATTTTTCTATGTTATAGATGGAAAAATATTGAGAAATATTGGAATATTAGACTTGAAAGACAGCATAGAAATAATTTGGACTGATCTTAAACTTTTACAGATATTAAAAAAATAAACCTAATGTCTGCCCCAAAATACAAATTTTCTCAGCTAATGAAAAGCAGAGATTAAAACATTTTGGTTTCTGTTTAACTTTATTTCTATAAGCAGTTGCCATTTTCCATTGGGTTTTGCTTGTTAATCTTTAATGGAACCCCTTAACCTTCCTTGGAGGTAATACACTCAATTGTAGAAGGAAATGTCTTTGCGTCCCAGTGGACTTCAAAAGTTGATGCTTATTATTCTGATGATAATGTATATTTTGCCTCTTGATTAATGAATTAATGAAAACCAGAAAATATTTTGCATGAATGGAAAATATATTACAGTGATTTAAATCAACTGTTTCCCATAAACTCATGTGTGATGAATGCTTTGTTCCCTGCTGATGGCAATCTGGGAAGTGGAGCCTTGCTAGAACACATGAGCTTGATTCCCAGCTAATGACAATTTTGGAAGTGGAGCCTTGCTGGACATGTTTTGGGGGTGGGCTTAGGAATATTTTAAATAGTTTGCCTTTGCTAGAGTTTGGCTCACTCTACTGCTGATGTTTTAACCTGATGTGGGCAAGTAGATGATGTCCACCCTTTGCTCTGCCATCTTTCCCCTGCCATCATGGAGCTTCCCTTGAGACTGTTCGCTAAAATAAACATCTTTCCTCCCATCAGCTGCTTTTGGTCGGGTGTTTTATGCCAGCAACAAGAAAGTAACTACAACATGTATAAACACTTCAAAAGTCTCACAAACTACATTCAAGTTTTATTTTTAATCAAAGCAAATAATTTAACAAAGTGTTTATTCTGAGTATAATAACTTTCTTCTATGTCTTCTTCTCAGGTTTTATGTGCTTTGACCATGAACATAGTTTCCATAATCCTAGTACTTGCTGCAGCAGCTCTGACATTAAGTGAATTGTCTCGTTTCCAAACTGTGTCATATAGAAACTTTGCACAAGCAGTAAGTGATGAATCTATAAGAACATCTTAATTTCAAAATTGTTATTTTTAGTGATTCTGAAGACTTAGGAGGTAAATATTGTTCCTCACAATTTTTTTTTTATTTAGTGGTGAACTCATAATTGAAAGCTTTAATTCAAAACTAAGTCTAAGGCCAGTATGTTGTCACATGCCTTTAATCTCAATACTGAGGTGGCAGAGGTAGGAGGATAACCATGAGTTTGAGTCCAGCCTGAGACTACATAGTGAATTCCAGGTCAGCTAGTCTAGAGTGAGACTCTACCTTGAAAAACAGAGTAAAAATGCTAAGTCGCATATGTAATATTCTAGTAAATAGTAAGAAGCCATTTAAATTCTCTTTCCTTGATAGGAGTAAGGCTTACAGTCTGAAGAGGAAGTTTTATCATGGCAGGGAAAGGATGGGAGAGGCTGGGCATCACATCTTGCCATAGCATCTGGCAGAAAGCAGCAAGAGTGAGATGAGCTCCCACTGGCAAGGGGAACTTCTATCATACCCCTAAGCTCATACCCAGAAGCACTCCTCTTCAGCAAGGTTTCAACTCCCAAATTGCCACCAGCTGGGAACCAAGTATTCAAAACCCATGATGCTATACTGGACATTTCACCTTTAAACTACCACATATCACCCTTGGCTCCCATAAGGTCATGACCATCTCGTGATGCAAATGCATTTACTTCAACTTTAAAAGTCCCCATAGTCTTTACCAGTCCTAGCACTGTTCAAAAGCCCAAAGTCCAAAAATCTCATCTGAAACCCAACATAGTCTCTTAAGTATAAGTAAGCATGTAAAATAAAAAACAAGTTAAATATATGTAATGGCTCAGAGTAAACATTCTCACTACTAAAAGAAGGCATAGCAGGAAAAAAACCAAGCCAATGTAAGATCTAAAACTAGCAGGGCAAGCATCAAATACTGTATCTCCATGTCCAGCGTCTGGGACCCATGATGAAATGCTGGGGTACAAATTCCATCACCCTAGCATTAGCTAATTGCTTTCCAGGGAGATTCACCTGAGTCAGACAAGCAGCTTTCTTTGGTAACCATCCTGGCATCTCCAAAATCTTAGGGTCTCCACTGCAACCACAGGTCATCCTCATGACTCAATGCCATGGCAAATCATAACTTCTAGTCATGGACTATGATCCTATTCCATATCACCTAAGGGCATTCTCCAAAAGAACACATTAAAAATCCAATGACCTTCTCTTTCCTGCATTTATCATACTTCCAAAACCAGTACTAACTATGTTACCAAACTTGTTAATCCACGGGGAAATAAAGCTGACTTTTAAAAGTCCAAGGTTTTTCCTTCAGATCCACTCTATTAAAATGAGAATCAGCTCTCCCACTGTCTCCATAAAGAGTAGTTGGGCACATCTCAATGTTGGTAGTACCTCAAAGAATTGTGGCTGTACTGACTATAGTCTGTAGCCCAAAACTTTTATTTCTGTCTATGCTGAACTTTAAATATCCTTATTCTACTTTCCCCACCAAACACAGGTCTATTACTTTTAAAATCAACTATGCTTAATTTCTCAGGACCTGAACAGAGCACAGCCAACCTCTCACATGAACTGCCTCTGGCTCAGTCCTTACAAATTTCTTTTTCCCCTCATAATCCAAGCTTCAGAGACTCTTCATTTAGGTCTTTCATTTCTCACCAAAATAATACATTTAGTTCTGCTTATAGCACTGCAAGGCATCTCTTAGTCCAGTTTAAAATGCTCCAATATTCCTCCCACAGCTCAGTTTCAAAAGACCAAAATCCACATATTCAGGTCTCTAGCACTTTGCTGGTACCCATCTTCAGTTGTAGTTGTCTACATGTTTCTGGGTCAAAATTCCTTATAAAAAGCAGCTGATGAGAGAAGAACATATAATTTGGCTTACAATCTCAAAAGGAATCCCTATGATTACAGAGGAAGGACTATAGAGCAGAGGCTAGGTATTATGTCTTATCACAGCAGGTAGAAGATAGCAGCAAGAGTGAGCTCCCATTTGAATTCTTTACTTGCCCAACAAAATAAACAAAGGGAAAAAAGTAAGGTTTCAGGTTGTAGAGATTGCTCAGTGGTTAAGGTATTTGCCTACAAAGCCTAAAAACCTGGATTTGATTCCCTAGTACCTACATAAAAGATGCACAAAGTGGCATATGCATCTGGAATTCGGTTGCAGTGGCTGAATAACCTGGCATGCCCATTCACTCTATCTTTCTTCTATCTCTCGCTGCTTGCAAATAAATAAATATATTTTTAAAATTTTTTAAGTAAGGCTTCAATGATAATTGCCTGTACATTAGACTAAAGTCACTCATGTTATCTTTTGGAAGTTGGGGGAGTGGTTTTTTTTTTTTTTTCTTACTATTGCTATTAAGACAGGAACTTACTATATAGCCCAGGCTGGCCTCATACCCACAATTGCCCACCTCTGCCAGGTAGGGATTATAGACTTGAGTCACTAAAGATCTCTTAATATAAGAAAATTATTCCAAACTTGAACAAAAGAATTTTGCAATTGCCACTACTGGTTCAAAATGTAAATATGCAATAATTTCCAATTTAACATAGCCTTTTCTTAATAGCCCATTTTGCATCTTATATGAATTTTTCTCTTAATTCCTCAAATACTAACTATAAGTGAATCTATCTTTCTTCTTTTTAATTGAATATCCAATCACATACTTTGTACTAAATTATTGCATTTCTTCCTTAGATAGTAACATGGTTCAATAAATGTGAGCATTTACACTGATAATACAGTACAATTATTTGAATGCATTAAACTTTAACTTCAAAATCACCAAACGTTAGTGCTTCAAAAGACTTTAGCAATGCTTGTGAAATAAACTTCATTTGGAACCTTTAGGGGGTAGAAGAACCTTGCCGGAGGAAGTGGGTCACTAGGTGTGGGCCTTGAAATTTTATGATCTGGCTCCACTATCCATTCACACTCTGCTTCATGACTGTGTATGCAATTTGACAAATCAGTCTTCTGCTCCAGCAGGCAATCATGTCTTCCCCGCTATAGTGGACTACAACCCTGAAACTATAATCCAAAACAAACCCCTACCTTCCATAATCTGGTTTTTTTGCCAGATATTTTATTATGGCAACAAAAAAGTAAGTAATACATTAAAATGTCAACCATTAGTATTATTCCCAAACCCTTCCCTTGAAGTGACACAATGTCTGGCAGAGAAGTTCAAATAGGATAGTAGCAGAGAGAATATGAAACTGAGTTCTCAATACATCATCAAGATGTATCAGATCTTAAGTACATCATCAAGATGTACCAGATATTACTTAAGTCAATGAATTTTTCTTTTGCTAAAAAAGAAAAGAAAAGAAAATACTTGAAGGCTGGAGGTATTGCTTAGTGGTTGCAGCACTTGCCTTCAAAAACAAAGAACCTAGGTTCAATGCTGCAGTACCCACATAAGCCAGATGTATAAGGTGGTACATGGATTTGGAGTTCATTTGAAACAGAGGGAGGCCTTGGCATGCCCATTCCCTCCTTTCTTCCATCCTTCCCTCCCTCTCTCTTTCTCTCTTTTTCTTTTCCTATGTCTCTTTCTCTCTGTCAAATAAATAAACAAATAAAAATAAAATATTTGAGCTGTATTTCCTGTCACTTAAAACTCAGAGGACCTTAGTTTTAAAAGTCAAATAAAGAATAAACAAAAATAAAGAATAAACCAACTACAATGACAGTAAAAAGAGATGGGTCAAGATTTTGGGACTAGAAAATCAAAAAAAAAAAAAAAGGGATTCTTGCACTGCAATACTTTAGAGTGTCCCTTGAGAAAATGTATACTTCAAAATAATAATACATGTTTTTTCCCTGTTTCCTGGTTACAGAAACTGGGGAGGGAAGTTTCCCGTGTTTTACTGTTGTCCTACCCCTTGGAATTTGTTGTGGCACTTGTATATTCAGTCAGCAGCTGTACACAGTTGGTAAGTGTTTATTCTGTCATTTCAAGAGATACTGATTTCTAGTAAGCACACAAATGCACTACACAATATGTTTGGAACAAAAAATGTAATATGCAGTAGTATTTTCTTTACTATAATTGTTCCAATGTCTATTGGATAAAAACATAGTTTTAAATTAAAAATTAGAAAATACAATAAGGGTGTTTCCTAATATCATACCCACATATTCAAATCTATGTTTAAAAAATCATCACAAAATGATTTCTCTTTTAATAATTGTGTGATAATATTCACAGTATTTGTCCATAGCTATTTTTATCTACCATCATAAATATCCTTCCATTCCAAAATATATGTAATTGCCTTTTTAATTATTCTTATTTATTTTGATAGTCGTATGTGTGGAAATGGTGTGTACACATATGTATGAAGTTGCAGTATGCCCCACTCTTGCAGAGGCAGAAGAGGACATTAGATATCCTCTACTATCACTCCTCTGCCTTACTTCCTTGAGACAGAATCCCTCACTAAACTTGGACCTCTGTTTTTTGCTTAGACTGTTGCTTTTTACATGGATTCTGGGGTTCATTCTCAGGTCCTCATGACTACCCTGCAAGTACTCTTACTTACTATGCCATCTCCCCAGCTTTGTAATAGTCTTTTAAGTAACTTTACTGTGTTTCTATTTTTTAACATTCCCTTTTATTAAATATTTTATTTTTATTAATTTATTTGACAAAGGCAGACCAAGAAGCAGAGTGTGTGTGTGTGTGTGTGTGTGTGTGTGTGTGTGTGTGTGTATGACAGAGAGAGAGAGAAAGAAAGAGAGAATGGGAGCACCAAGGCCTCTATCCACTGCAAACAAACTCTAGACACATGTACCACCTTGTACATCTGGCTTACATGGGTCCAGGGGAATTGAACCTGGATCCTTTGGCTTTGAAGGCAAGTGCCTTAACCACTAAGCCCTTTCTCCAGCCCAGCATTCTCTTTTCCTTGAATAGTTAGCTTTGTTTGCAGTTTATCTGAATTTTAAACTGTGATTCAGTGATCATTTTTCTTTTCTTTGTTTTTAACAATTTATTGTCAGTTATTTATTTAACTGCCATTTTAAAAGATAACATAGTATCATAGTAAAATTTAATATAATCAAGCCAAATTTTTGTCTATTAGAATAGATGCTTTGAGAAAACATACAAACTTAACATTTGGATGTAATTTAACAATAAATTTTAAGTGTCTTCTTTATTAAAAAAAAAATAAAAAGAGCCGGGCGTGGTGGCGCACGCCTTTAATCCCAGCACTCAGGAGGCAGAGGTAGGAGGATCGCTGACAGTTCGAGGCCACCCTGAGACTCCATAGTGAATTCCAGGTCAGCCTGAGCCAGAGTGAGACCCTACCTCGAAAAACCAAAAAAAAAAAAAAAAAACAAAAACAAAACAAAAAAAATATTTGTTTTGAACAATAGAGATGGTTTAGCAGTTAAGGCACTTGCCTGATGAGCATAAGGACCTAGGTTCTACTCCCCAGAACCCACATAAGTCAGATGCACATGGTGGTACATGCATCTGGAGTTTGTTTGCAGTGGCTAAAGATCCTAGTGTACCCATTCTCTCTCTCTTTCTCTCTCTCTCTGTCTCTCTCTCATTCTCTTTCTCTCAAATAACTAAATTAAATTTAAATTTAAAAATATTTATTTTGGACTGGAGGGATGCTTAGCAGTTAAGGCATTTGCCCATAAAGCCAAAGGACCCAGGTTCAATTTCCCCGGACCAACATTAGCCAGATACAGAAGGGAGCACACATGTCTGGAGTTAGTTTGCAGTGGCTGGAGGCCTTAGCATGCCCATTCTCTCTCTCTCTCCCTCTTTCTCTGTCAAATAAATAATAAATTAATAAATATTTTTTTAATTGTTTTAAGCCATTTTAAAAACATTGCTAAGAGTGGAACAATATTCAAGAAAGCTTTAAATTATAAAAAGAAGAATCAAGCATTAGTTTTAGACTATTGAAATTTTACTTCATAAATTTGATAGCCTTTAATAATATAACCAACTTAGTTATACCTGTGTTATCATTTTTTAGTTTAACTCTTATAATCGTTTTAAAAATGTATTTATTTATTCATTTACTTATTTTCAACTGGGAACTTTAATATATCAGCATATTACAAACTGATCATAACTCACTGATTTATACTCTTAGGTCCTCACTCCCCTACCTGCATTCCCCAGAAGGTCCTCTTCAGTGGGCTATTAATAGTCTCTGTTGAGCCAGGGATGCAACAGACAGTTCCTTTGAGGAGGACAATGCCTTCCAGTAAAGCTTCCCCCACCTGGCCATCTAACATTCTTTTTTTTTTTTTTTTTAATTTTGAACATATTTTTATTCTTAATTTAGAAAATGTATATAAATAGAGATTAGAAAAAAAAATCCAAATCTAAAAGAATGCTGACAATATCTAGCTAGTGGGACCATGATTCACATTAATGCATTTTATATTTGCCAAATAATTTTTTAGGTCAAACTTTATATGAATATTTAATCTGGCTTCATAAATACTTTTTTTCTATCTTTGTAGTCAGTGAAGTTCAAGTTGGTGCCATTGTTAGCCTCCTCCCTGTCCTCCCCCTCCACTAGGACCTATGGATCATGCATTGTGGGGTTAGCCTTCAGTTTCAGTACGAGGAAATGTCTGTGTATCATGACCCAACGTGTGTCTCTGACATTCTTTCTGCCCCCTCTTCCACAAATTTCCCTGAGCTATGTTGGGTTCATATTAGGTCTGCTTCCATGTTGAGATCTTGGGTGCCTCTGTGTCTCTGGATCTCTGGTTTGGTAGGGGTTGATTATTCTCTGTGTCTATCTCCTTCACCATTGTGCTGGTTCCTGGTTTGCCAAGAAAACAGCATTCTTGAATGTTTCCCCAATTATTCTTAGTTTCAGCTGGGGCCCTTTTGAGGTTTGATGGGGTGGTTCTGTCCTTAGGATTTGCTTCTATCTGAAAAAGAGAAGCAGATTCTCTAACAGAGAGTAAATAAGCACCAAGTAGATGTGTTAAACATTGTTTTTTTAGAGATAGTTTAGTGGAGAGCAGGTACATTTTTGGATATGGTTCTGACTTGTTTCCCAGCTCCAGCTATGGGTTCTGTTCCACTGAGCAGATCAATTAGCCAAATTGAGAGCAGTTGGTTTCCCACCATAGCTATGTGCCACTATTGCACTTGTATGAGCATCACATCAGGTTGTTTGCTGCTAAGTAAGATAGACCATGCATTGCTTGGAGAGATATTGGTCTTTATCACCCAGTTGCTCATGTAGCACCTTCTAGCACTAGATGCACTAACTGTCTGGGGACTACCTCCCTTCCAGCTTCCAGCCACCTCGCTCCATGCTACATACCAACACTGTATGGTGTCTTCAGCAGTAGGGTCTTACCACTAACCTATGGCGGGTCCTCAAGCACTCTGACATAAATCTATCTTCTTTTGGGAAACCTTGTAGGTCTCTGTGACCAAAAGCTCATTGTGGATGATTACTCCTGCTAGTACCGGTACTTACAGGTCAGTGGCCAAGAAGAGAAGGAAGAACCGTATAAAGTGATATAAAAGAGATAGAGGGATGAGAGAGAAGAGGGAGGGAGGGTGTGTGTGTGTGTGTGTGTGTGTGTGTGTGTGTGTGTGTGTGTAAGAGAGAGAGAGAAAAGCATAAATAGGAGGAGATAATGAACAGTTTTATTCTTACCCTTGCCAGGCCTTGTGAATCTGATGTTCCTTCTAAGGGCCTGGTGGAAATTCATCCATTTGGTCTGTCTTTGGGGATGTAGAGTTTTATGGTACCATTGCCTTTTGGGTCAAGTTTTGTGTACCCCCTCCCTTACTTACCTTCCCCTCCCTTCCTACCTTCCCTATTGTCCGGTAGGTATGTTGGCGACTTGGGTAGATTCAAGTTAGTAGCTATAGATAAGTGAAACTATGTCTCGATTATCTTTCTGTGATTGGGTGAGATCACTGAAAATAAGCTGTTCCAGGCTTGACCATTTTTTTTAATTTCATTGTGTCATTTTTTCCTTACTGCTGTATAGAATTCCATTGTGCAGATATACCACATCTTGGATATCCATTTTTCTAGTCATGGACATCTGGGTTGATTACAGCTCTAGGCTAATATTAATTTAGCAGCTACAAACATGATTGAGCAAATCTCTCTGAGCTGGGGCATGGAGCTTTTAGGGTATATGCCCAGTAAGGGAATAAATGGGTCTGTTGGTAACTCTATAGCTAGTTTTTTTAGGAGCCTCCATATTGTTTCCAAAATGGTTGTACCATCTTACATTCCTACCAACAGTGGACAAGGGTTCCTATTTCTCCACATCCTCGCCAACATTTATTTTCCTTGGATTTTTTGATGCTTACTATCCTTACTGGGGTAAGGTGTAATCTCATAGTTGTTTTAATTTGCATTTAATTTGCATTCTGTTTTTATTACTATGGCTTTGTAATACAGTTTTAGCTCAGTTTGGTGGTTCCTCCAGAGGTGTTTCTTTTGCTGAGGATATGCTTGGATATCTGTGGTGGTTTGATTCAGGTGTCCCCCATAAACTTAGGTATTCTGAATGCTAGGTTCCCAGCTGATGGAGATTTGGGAATTAATGCCTTCTGGAGGGAGTGTATTGTTGGGGGCGGGCTTATGGGCTTTATAGCCAGTTTCCCCTTGCCAGTGTTTGGCATACCCTCCTGTTGCTGTGGTCCATCTTCTGTTGGCCAGGGGGTGATGTCCACCCTCTGCTCATGCCATCGTTTTCCCCTGCCATCGTGAAGCTTCCCCTCGAGCCTGTAAGCCAAAATAAAACTCTTTTTCCCAGAAGCTGCTCTTGGTTAGGTGATTTCTACCAGCAATGCAAACCGGACTGCAACAGTAAAGTGGTACCAGGAGTGGGGTTGCTGCTAGACACCTGACTATGTGGCTTTGGCCTTTTGGAGCTTATTTTCAAGAGGAAAGTGGAAGGAGTTGAAACCTAGGCCTAAGAGATGCCTTGCAGTGCTGTAAGTACAGCTTAATGGACTATTCTGGTCTGAGCTCTAAGACCTGAATGCAGTAAGAACTATGGACTGTGAGGTTTGGCTTATGAGGGTGAGAAAAAGCTGTGCCTGGACTGGGCTAGCAGTTTGTGTGAGAAGCTTGCTCTTGTGCCTGTGTCCTGAGAAGTTGTGCAGGGTTGCTTTGCGTAGAAATGAATTGGTGTGAGCAGAGGGATATGGTACAGAAAGAAAAATCTTTGGGTGAACTGTTGCCCGTTCAGCTGCAACTGAGAGATTACAACCTTTGAGACTGGGCTAGCTGACCTGCGCTGGAGCAACAAGAAGAATGTCAACTCTTTTGAAGGGGCCTGAGTGCTCAAGGAGTGTCTTGTTCTTCAAAGTCTGCTTTATTCCCCCCTGGATTAACAAATTGGCACCCTACCTGGTATTGTGGAGTATAAGAAATGCTGGAAAGAGGGTCATTGAGTTTGCAACACGGTTTTGTGTTTTGGAAATGGCCATGGGCAGTGTGAAGCAGGTTTGCTGGTTGCCTGCATAGAGACCCCATGGGGCCATGAGGATGAACCATGGCTTGCAGCGGAGACCCAGCGGAGATGCCAGGGCCATGAGATGGCTGCCAAGGAGCTGCCGGCCCCAATGAAGTTTCCCAGGTCTGTGAGTAGCCTAGCTGGAGGGGCGGAATTGGAATGCCAGACACTTGTTGCTGGTTAGAATTATTGGACTTGAAGATTTGTCACTGACTAGAGTTGCTGTACTTGAAGCTACAGAGTTTGATGTTTGCCCTGGTTGTTTTAAATCTTGTATTGGTTAAATGTTTCTTTGCTATGCCCAATGCCATCTTTTGCAGTGTGAATATTTATTCTGTGCCATTATGGGTTTTTTGAGGTTATATTTTGGTATTATGGCTCAGTTAAAAGGTCTTAAACTATGGGGATATATGAACATCATTGGAATTGATAAAAACTATGGGAATTTTTAAAGTCAGACTGAAAGCATTGTATTTTACATCATGTATGGATATCAGTTTATGGGGGCCAGGGGCGGAATGTGGTGGTTTGATTCAGGTGTCCCCCATAAACTTAGGTATTCTGAATGCTAGGTTCCCAGCTGATGGAGATTTGGGAATTAATGCCTTCTGGAGGGAGTGTATTGTTGGGGGCGGGCTTATGGGCTTTATAGCCAGTTTCCCCTTGCCAGTGTTTGGCACACCCTCCTGTTGCTGTGGTCCACCTTATGTTGGCCAGGGGGTGATGTCCACCCTCTGCTCATGCCATCGTTTTCCCCTGCCATCGTGAAGCTTCCCCTCGAGCCTGTAAGCCAAAATAAAACTCTTTTTCCCAGAAGCTGCTCTTGGTTAGGTGATTTCTACCAGCAATGCAAACCGGACTGCAACAATATCTGAGGCCTTTTGCTTTTCCATATGAATTTTGAGATCAATTTTTCTATCTCTGTGAAGAATGAAGTTGGGATTTTGATGGGAATTGCATTAAATCTGTAGATTACCTTTGGGAGGATTGCCATTTTTACAATATTAATTCTGCCTATCCAGGAGCATGGGAGGTCTTTCCATTTTCTTAAGACCTCCTTAATTTCTTTTTTGAGTGTTTTTATGTTTTCATTGTATAGATCTTTCACTTCCTTGTTGAATGCTCTTCCAAGGTATTTAATTTTTTTGTTGCTATTGAAAATGGGACCATGTCCCTTATTTCTTTCTCTGTATCTTTGTCATTTGCTACAGAAAGGTTACTGATTTTTGTGCATTGATTTTGTACCCTGCTACTTTGCTGAAGGAGTTTATCACCTTTAAGAGTTTTGGAAAGCAGGTTCTCAGGTCTCTTACATATAGAATCAGTTTGTCTGTGAATAGTGCTAACTTAACTTCTTCATTTTCAAATTGTATTCCCTTTATTTCTTTCTCCTGCCTTATTGCCTGAGATAGGACTTCCAGTACTATACTAAAGAGCAGAGGTGAGAGTGGACACCCATGTCTTGTTCCTGATCTCAATGGGAATTCCTTCAGTCTCTCTCCATTAAGTAGTATTTGGGCTTTAGGAGCTTTGTATATAGCCTTTATTGTGTTAAGATATAAATCAAGCCGGGTGTGGTGGTACATGTCTTTAATCTCAGCACTCGGGAGGCAGAAGTAGGAGGATTGCCATGAGCTCAAGGCCACCCTGAGATGACAGAGTTAATTCCAGGTCAGCCTGGACCAGAGTGAGACCCTACCTCAAAAAACCAAAAAACAGATATAAATCAACCATGTCGATTCTCTACAATGTTTTGATCATGAAGTAATGTTGTGTTTTGCCAAAGGCCTTTTCTGCATCTGTTGAAATGATCATGTGGTTTTGGTGTTTAGCCTTGTTTATGTGGTGTATTACATTAACAGATTTCTGTATGTTGAACCACCACTGTGTTCCTGGGATAAAGGCCACTTGATCAAGGTGGATAATGGATTTGATGTATTGTTTAATTCAGTTTGTGAGGATTTTGTCCAGGATCTTTGCATCCAAGTTCATCAGGGAAATGGGCTGGTAGTTTTCTTTTCTTGTGGCATCTCTGCCTGATTTTGGTATTAGAGTGATGGTAGCTTCATAGAAGTAGTTAGGATCTTTCCCTGATCTTCAATTGTGTGGCATAATTTGAGAAAGACTGGTTTCAGTTCTTCCATGAAGGTTTGATAGAATTCAACTGAGAAGCCATCTGGTTCTGGACTCTTCTTTTGGGGGAGGTTTTTTTTATCACCATTTCAATTTGGATAGGTGTGATAGATTTGTTTAGGAGATTAATCTGCTCTGAGTTTAGCTTCAGTAGATGGTATGTGTCTAGGAAATTTATCCATTTATTCTATATTTTCAAATTTCTTAGAGTAGAGGTTTTTGAAGTAAGACCTGATAATGCTCCCAATTTCACTTATGTCTGTTGTGATCTCTCCTTCATTTCTAATTTTGTTAATTTGAAGTGCCTCTTTTTTTTTTGCTTGATCAAGTTGGCCAGGGGTTTGTCAATCTTGTTTATTTTTTCAAAGAACCAGCTCTTTGTTTTGTCAATTTTCTTGTTTTTTTAGTTTCCAGTTCATTAATTTCTGCTCTGATCTTAATTATCTCTTTTCATCTGGAGCTTTTTGGGTTGGATTGTTCCTCCCATAAGTTTTGGTATGATGTGTTCTCATTGTCATTAATTTCCAGAATTTTCTCTATTTCATTTTTTATGTTGCCCACTACCCATTTATTGTTTAAAAGTGTGATGTTCAGTTTCCAGGAGCCAATGGGATTTTTAGTGAGTGGTTTGTTGTTAATTTCTAGCAATATAGCATCATGATCTGACATCATGCAGGAGATTATGTCAATCTTCCTAAATATATGGAGGCAGGCTTTGTGACTCAGTATATGACCTATTTTAGAGAAGGTTCCTTGTGCTGCTGAGAAGAATCTGTACTCTGTGGATTTGGGGTGGAATATTCTATAGATGTCCATTAGGTCTAAATGTTCTATGGTTTTGTTGAGCTTTCTCACTTCCCTGCTGAGTTTCTATTTGGATGATCTATCTATTGCTGATAATGATGTATTGAAGTCCCAAACTATGATGATGGTGTTGGTGGTTATTTCTGTTTTATTGTTGAGTAGGTTTTGTTTTTTGAATTGTGGTACCCCTGTGTTTGGTGCATAAAGATTTATGATTGTAATATCCTCTTGCTGGATTGTTCCCTTGATCAGTAGGAAGTAGCCTTCTTTGTCTTCTTTGATTACTTTTGGTTTGAAGTCTATTTTGTCTGATATTAATATGGCTATGCCTGTTTGTATCTTATTCCCATTTGCTTGGAATATCATTTCCCACCCTTTCACCCTAAGGAGGTATCTGTCTTTAGTGGTGAAGTGGGTTTCTAGTAAACAATAGAATGAGGGGTCTAATTTTCTCATCCATCCTGTTAGCTTGTGTCTCTTGATGGGTGAATTAAGGCTGTTGATATTTAGGGTTAAGACTATGAGGCTTTATGTGACCACTGCCATATTATGTTGGTTTATGTGGCTTGGTGTTTTCATGAACTTTGAAGTTTTTTGTGCCTTCTCTGAGTTAGGTTAATATGATCTGCTTCTTGTAGGTACTTGAGGTTGATTATTTGATGCTTCTGTGTGGAGAAATTCCTGAAATACTCTCTATAGGTTTGGTTTTGTGTTCATATAGTTGTAAAGTTGAGTTTTGTCATGGAAGGTTTTTCTTTCACCATCTATTATTAGGGATACTTTTGCTGTGTAGAGTAGTTTGGGTTGAATGCCATAGGTTCTTAGAGTTTTCAGTGCTCCATTCCAGGCCCTTCAGGCTTTCAGGGTTTCCATGGAGAAGTCTGAAGTGATTCTGAAGGGGTTACCTTTAAATGTTCTACCAATAGCTTTGTCAGGGTTACATTGCTCATAACTTCATTTTGGGTTTCTGATCCTACTGTCTCTTCTATGTTTTGATTGGAGATTTCCATGGTAGGCCTGGGAGATCTTATTGGATTTACTTGCATTTGATTTTTCATGGTTTTTCTTTTGTGTTGTGGTCTACCCATCACAGTGTGGGAGCAAGGAGAATGGGACTATGGTTGAGATGGGATGGGGCAGTGGTACAATTTGCAAGGGGTGGAGACAGTCACGAGGCCAGGGGTGGAGCTTGAGGGTGAGTAGCAAGGGGTCTGGACAGAGAGTCCAGGGTCAAGACCCCCTTGGGGACTGACCGGGGTGGGGCCGAATTGGTCTGAATTTGCAGGGTACAGGTGCTGGGCCAAGCACAGCACAGCAGAGCAGAGCAGTCTGAAGTCTAAAGGGTTGGGAGTGGATCCCAGTGGAGAGGGTCAGAATTCATGTGAGGGCAGGGCACAGGGGTTGGATCTGATGCCCTGGCAGTGGGGGCGGGGGCGGGGCCAAGCAGAGTGGGTGGAAGGAAGATGCAGAGCAAGGCAGTTGGGTGGAAGTCTAGGGGGTGACAGGGCAAGGTGGAGGGAACTGCAATGGCAGGCTGGGATGGAGCACGGAGACATGTTGCTTCAGGACAGAGTGGGAAGGTTCAACACTTGCCTGGGGCTGAGGCAGAGTGGAGAAGACCAGGTCTGAATCCTCTCAAGAGGCAGGTGCAGGTCCCAGCAGGGCATAGCAGAGCAGGACTTAAGTCCAGTGGGTTTGGGGTGAAGCAGAGCGGAGGGGGTTGGATCTGACCTGTGGGGGCGGGGGCAGGGCCAAGCAGAGTGGGTGGAAGGAAGAAGCGGGCATGGCAGGTGGTGGATATCTAGGGTGTGAAGGGGAAATCCCATCCAACATTCTTTCCAATCCCTCTTCCACAATGTTCCCTGAGCCTTGGAGAGCATGTTATAAGCCTGCTTTGGTGTTGAGCTCTCATCTTGTTTTCTGTGTTTTGTTGTTGTTGTGGCAGTGGTGGTGGTGTTTTGCCTTTTATTGTTCTTTTTTACTTTTGATGTATAATTTTTATTGACAACTTCTGTACTTACAGACAATAAACCACAATTATTCCCTCCTATACTCCACTTTCCCCTTCAAACTCCACTCTCCATCATACCCCCTCCCTCTCTCCATTACTCTCTCTTTTATTTTGATGTCATCATCTTTTTCTCCTTTATGAGGGTCTTGTGAAGGTATTGCTAGGCACTTCGAGGTCATCGCTATTGAGGCCAATTTCTTTCTGTTGCATTGTAAGGTGTCATACTCATCCTTTGGCTCTTAAATTCATTCCATCACCTCTTCCACAATGGACCCTGAGCCATGGAGAGTGTGATAGAGCTGTTTCAGTGCTCCAAACTCCTCTGTCACTTCTTCTTAGCACTCTGTTGCCTTTTGGGACATCCCAGTGGTCACCAACATCTGAAAAGAGAAGTTTCTCTAACCAAAAGTGAGAGTGACATTATTATATGAATATTAACATTAAGTATAGTGCTTACAGGGCAGTTTGATGAGCACAGTATATGCATTTAGCCAGAAAAGAGCAGGATTTATACCCAAAGGCTCATGACTTCTCCTGCCATAGGCTTTTTTGTTTTGTTTTCAAGGTAAGGTCTCACTCTAGCCCAGGCTGACCTGGAATTCACTATGGAGTCTCAGGGTGGCCTCGAACTCATGGTGATCCTCCTACCTCTGCCTCCTGAGTGCTGGGATTAAAGGCGTGCACCATCACGCCTGGCGGCTTTTGATTAGGTTTTCATTACCAGTCATGTATTCCCTCCCATAGAGTAGGCCTTCAATCCAATTAGAGAGCAGTTAGTTTCCCCCAGAACAGCCATGCCACTATTACACCTGTTCAGTCATTTGGCCTGTTTGGCCAAACTTGAAGCTTCCAATGTTCAATGTTTTAACCACTGATAACTTCTGTCTCCCATAGGGTTGCATGCAGTGCATCTTTTTCCAGTTTTCAGTTGGCTGGTCTACAGGGAGAAGGTTTTCAGCTCAGCATCAGTTTCATTTATCTGTGACCTTGCTGCCCAAGCATGTGAAATCTTCAACAATAGGGTCTTACCCTCTGTTTCTTGTGGGAAACCAGGGTTCTTGGCAACAGCATGTAATGTTTTGGAGGCAACAGGGACTTCCCTAGTCAACAACTCACTGGAAGGTATCATATCTCTGGCACAAAAATTTATAGTAACAATCTATGGCTTTTGGATGTGCCATTATGTGAAAAATTGGGCTTTCATATGTCTTATTCAGAATATCTTGAATTTTTATTGACCCTCCCCTAACTCATCTTTTACTCAGTCTCTTCCCCTAGCCTCACTTAGGCTATTCCATTCCCTGTAATCTCTTCTTCTACTTACATATATATAATACCACCCCTTAAATCCTTCCTTCCCCTACCTCCCTTTTAGACTTTTGGTAGCTTACTGCCTCTGCTACCAAGTTTTGGTTCCAGCTCACACGAGTCTAAATATTTATAGCTAGGATCTGCATATGAGAGAAACATGTAATGTTTGGCTTCCTGGGCCTGTATTACCTCAGTTAGTATAATCCTTTCAAGACCCATCCATTTCCCTGCAAATTTCATAATTTCATTTTTCTTATCACTAAATAGAACTCAACCATGTAAAGGTACCACATCTTTATTCATCTACTGAGAGACATCTTAGGCTGCTTCTATTTCCTAGCTGTTGTGAATAGAGCACCAAAACATGGTTGAACAAGTCTCTCTAAGGTAGTGAGAAGAGTCCTCACGATATATGCCTAGGAGTGCTATAGCTGGATCATATGGTAAATATATTTTTAGATGTCTCAAGAACATCCACACTGATTTCCACAATGGCTGTACCAGATTACATTCCCACCAGAAGTGTAGAAGAGATGCCCTTTTTCCACATCCTCACTAACATTTATTGTCATTTGTTTTCTTGGTGATAGCCATTCTGACAGTAGTGAGATGAAATCTCAAAATAGTTTTAATTTACATTTCCCTGATAGCTAAGGATGTACAACACTTTTTTAATGTCTTATTTTTCATTATTTGAGAGAGAGGAAGAAAAATAGGCAGATAAAGGCAGAGAGGGAGAAAAGGAGAAAGAAAGAGAGAATGGGCACCCCAGGGCCTCTAGCCACTGCAAATGAACTCCAGATGCATTTAGTCCCTGTGCATCTGGCTTACACGCATCCTGGGGAATCAAACCTGGGTTCTTTGGCTTTGCAGGGAAGTGCATTAAACACTAAACCATCTCTCCAGCCCTAGAACACATTTCTAGATATTTATATGCAATCTGTATTTCTTATTTTAAGAACTCTCTATTAAGTTCCATAGCCCATCTTTTTAATTGGGTAGTGTGATTTGTTGTTTTGTTTTTTGAGTTCTTTGTATATTCTATATATTAGTCCTCTGTCAGATGTATAGCTGGCAAAGATTTTTCTCCCATTCTGTAGGTTGCTTCTGCTCTATTTACAGTGTCCTTTGCTGTATAAAAGCTTAATAATTTCATGAGATCCCAGTGGCTGATTAGTGGTTTTATTTCCTGAGCAACTAGGATTATATTCAAAGTCTTTGCCTATGCCAGTCTGTTGAAGGGTATCTCCTACTTTTTCCTGTAGCAGTTTCAGAGTTTCAAATGTGATATTAAGGTCCCTGATGCATTTAGACTTGATTCTTATACATGGAGAAAGACAAGGATCTATTTTTATCCTTCTACATATAGATACCCAGTTTTCCCAGTACCACTTATTGATTGTTTTTTTCTATTTCCATGAAGATGCCATTGGAATTTTAATGGATATTGCATTAATTGTATAGATTGCTTTTGGCAAGTGACATTTTCACAATATTAATTCTAATCCAAGAATAAGGGATGTCTTTCCATTTCCTAGTATTGTCTGCAGTTTTTCACCTGAGTGTTTTAAAGTTCTCACTGTAAAGATCCTTTACTTCCTTGGTTAGGTTTATTCCAAGGTACTTTTTTGGTTTGTTTATTTTTATTTTTATTTTTATTAATTTTTATTAACATTTTCCATGATTATAAAATATATCCCATGGTGGTTTGTTTATTTTTAATCCTGCTGCATTGCTAAAAGTGTTTATAAGCTCTAACGGTTTGCTGGTAGAGTCTTTAGGGTCCTTTATGTATGGAATCATATAATCTGCAAATAATAATAATTTGATCTCTTCCTTTCCAATTTGTATCCCTTTTATGAGTGTCTCTTGCCTTATTGTTATAGCTAAGACTTCCAGTACTATATTAAATAAAAAATGGGGACAGTGGACACTCTTGTCTTGTTCTTGAAGTTAGTGGAAAAGCTTCAAGTTTTTCCCCATTTAGCATTATGTTGGCTGTAGGTTTATATAAATAGCCTTTATTATGTTGAGACATGTTCCTTCTATTCCAAGTTTCTGTAGGACTTTTACCATGAAAGGATGTCGGATTTTGTCAAATGCCTTTTTTGCATCTATTGAGATCATGTGATTTTTGTTCTTTGGTCCATTTATATAGTGTATTACATTTATCCATTTGCTTACTATTCTGAATCTCTGGGATATAGCCTACTTGGTCTGGGTGAATAATCTTTCCAATATATTCTGATATCTGTTTGCCAATATTTTGTTCAGAATTTTTATATCAATGTTTATGAGGGAGACTGGTCTGTAATTTTCTTTTCTTGTCCTGCTTTGTCTGGTTTTGGTATCAGGATGATACTGGCTTCATAGAAGGAATTCAATAGTATTCCTTCCTCTTCTATTTTATGGAAAAGTTTGAGAAGCATTGGTGTTATTTCTTCCATAAATGTCTAGTAAGATTCACCAGTAAATTCATCTTGGCTTGGACTTTTTTTACTTGGGAGTTTTTTTTTTTTATAACTACCTGGATCTCTGTACTTATTATAGGTTTATTTAAATGTTTTATCTCATCTTGATTTAATTTTGGTATGTCATATAAATCTAGGAAGTCATCCATTTTTTCAGATTTTCTAACTTAAAGTATATGTTCTTAAAATATGTCCTTATGATTTTCTGAGTTTCTTTGGTATCTGTTGTAATCGTGCCTTTTTCATCTCTAATATTATTATTTTGTATTTCTTCTCTTTCTTTTGGTCAGATGGCTAAGGGTATATCAATCTTGTTTACTCTTTCAAAGAACAAACTCTGTTTCATTGATAGTTTGGATATTTTTTTGTTTCTATTTCATTAATTTCTTCCCTAATCTTTATTAGTTCTTCCCATCTACCTATTTTCAGTTTGCCTTGTTCTTCTTTTTTTTTCCCCCTCTTTTAAAAAATCTATCTGTTTATTGTGTGTTGCAGCTGTGTGAGTGTTTATGTGATGCATGCAGGCACTTGCAAGCCACGCAGCATGCGTGGAAGTCAGAAAACAGCTTTTGGGTTTGTCTCCATTCAGCTTCTATTTTCTTTGAGGCAGGGTCTCTTGCTGTTCACTGTTCCCCACTTCACTCGTGATATCCTGGAAAACCCCCTCTCTCTGCCTCCCTTCTCACCACAAGTGCATTGGGATTAGAGAACCCCACCAAAGTTTCTGGCTTTTATGTGAGTTCTGGGGATCCAAACGCAGGTACATAGAGTTGCATGGCAAGTGTAATATCCAGAGAGCCATCTCCCTATTCCCAAGAATGGTTTCTTATGTGGAGTTGAAGCTGGCTCAGAGGATTTCTGTGAAAAATAACATCAGTTTGTGTGAAGGATATTGGTATTTGCAGGAAGATGTCTGTGACCTTCTGCTTTTGCTTATTTGGTCATGACATTCTTTTTTTTTTTTTTCAAATTTGTCTTATTTTAGAGAAAGAGAGAGAAAATTGATGCACCAGATCCTCAGCCACTGAAATCAAATCTATCTATTTCAAAATCAAATCTAGTGGGCATTTGTGCCCTTGTGCTTGCCTCACCTTTGTGCATGTGGCTAATGTGGGATCTGGAGAGTCGAATATGTGTCCATAGCCTTAACCGCTTAAGCCATGTCTCCAGCCCAACATTCTTTTTTTGTATGTCTTTAAAATTTTGTGTGTGTTATGTGTGAATGTGTATTTGTGCTTACGTGTGCATGTGTGTGTGTGTATGTGTGTGCACGTGTGCGCACACTCGTGTACATGTGGAGCCCAGAGGACAGCCTCAGATATCATTCCCCCCAGGTGCCATCTACATTTTTCTAAATTTTTTTTTAATTTTTATTAACATTTTCCATGATTATAAAATATATCCCATGGTAATTCCCTCCCTCCCCACCCCCACACTTTCCCATTTGAAATTCCATTCTCCTGTTCTTCTTTTTCCTAGGCCTTAAGATGAAGCATTAGGTTGTGATGTGATCTTTCTAATTTATTAATATACTCACTTAAAGCTATAAATTTTCCTCTTAAGGCTGCCTTCATTGTGTCCCAAATGTTTGGGTATATTGTATTCTCATTATCATCTGATTCTGTAATTTTCTTTTCCTGCTTGATTTCTTCAAAGACTCAATCGTCATTCGGCAGTGTACTTTTTAGTCTCCATGATTTTGTGTATGCTCTGTCGTTTTTCTTGTTGCTGATTTGTGGTTTAATCCCATTGTGAACAGATAGGGTACAAGGAATTATTCAAGTTTCCTGTATTTGTTAAAATTTGCTTTGTATACTAATACGTGGTCTATTTTAGAGACTATTCCATGTGATGCTGAGAAAAAAAATGTGTATTCTGTAGCATTTTGATGGAATGTTCTGTTGATATCTGTTAGGTCCATTTGTTCTATGACATCATTTAATCCCAATGCCTCTATTTTTTGCTGGGATAATCTGTCATTTGATGAGAGTGGGGTATTGAAGTCACCCACTACAATTGTGCTTGTTATCTATGACCTTAAGCCTAATAATGTTTGTTTGATGAAATTGATCAAGGTAGATGATACTTTTGATGTGTTCTTGAATTAGATTTACAAAAAAATTATTGATAATTTTTGAGTCTAAGTTAATCAGGAATATTGGTCTAACATTCTCTTTTCTTGTGTGTCTCTGGTTTTGGTATTTGTATAATGTTGGCTTAATTGAAGCAGTAAGTAAGCCTTCCTCCTTTTCAGTTTTATGAAATAACTTGAGAAGTAATGGTTTCAGTTTTTCTATAAATGTGAATCCATCTGTGTCTGAACTTTTGTTGGTTGAGAGGCTTTTAATTACTGCTTCAATCTCATTAGATGTTACAGATTTATTTAGATAATTGTGTCTTCTGAGTTTAATTTTGTTAGTCCATATTTTTTACTTTGTTAGAATATACATTCTTTTAAATATGTCCTGATGATTCTCCCAATTTTATTGTTACTTTGGAATATCTCCTTTTTCATTTCTAATCTTGTTGATGAGAGTTCTTTCTCTCTCCCTCTCTCCCTCCCTCCCCCCCCCTCCAGAGTTTTATTCATCCTGTTCATTTTTTCAAATAACCAGGTCTTCATTTCATCAATTTTTAAATTATAATCTGCATTTATAGTTCATTAATTTTTTTCCCTGGTCTTGATTGTTTCTTTCCATCCAGACCTTTTATTTTGGATTGTTCCTGTTTTTCAATGCCTTTAGAACAATCATTAAGTTATTTATTTGAGATCTCTTTATTTTATAATGTAGGCATATAGAACCATAATTTTCCCTTTTATGACTGTCTTCATTGTGTCCCATAAGTTTTGGTATTCTATATTTCATTCTCATTGAATTCTAGGAATTTTTATTTCCTTCTTGTTCTCTTCAATGACCCATTTACTATTCAGTGGTATGTTGCTCAATCTCCAGGATGCCATGTGTTTTCTGTTATTTTGTTGTTGTTGTTGACGTCTAGCTTTATTTCATTGTGTTTAGATCTAATGCAAGGAGTTAGGTGAGTTTTCCTAAATTTGTGGAGAGTTGCTTTATGTGAGCCATTTAACTTAATTATCTCACTTTTTTATTGCCATTAAAAATTTTTTTTTGTCAGTATCTCTGTCTCTTTATTGGATTACATATTCCTTTCTTGGTTTGACTCTCTCATTGTATTTAGTTGACTGTACTTGCTTGGAATTCATTCTGGCATTTGAGCATGTCCTTTTTGAATTGATTGAATTCATTCCATTGTTCATTGAGTTCCTTTTGCTGATTTGCTTCTCTTTTATTCATCCATTTGTTCACATTGGGTATATATGCTCATCATAAGTGCATTTTGGAATTATTTGTCTGAAGTTTCCTCTCAGCAGTTTTCATTGGAGACTTCAACTATGAGACTGGGAATCATGGGTGGGAATATTTTGCCTTTTGTTGTTACTTATTTTGTATTGGGGTTTGCCCATTTGGAGTTAATCCCTTTTTCTTGCCAAGAATGCAGCAACCACAAATACACTGAGGAGTGTGTTGAGTAGCCTGGTCTACCTTGCTCCAGGAGGACATGGGAAGGTGGTCTTACCCACAGGTTTAAGCAAGGTATGGTGATTATGGCTGTGGAATGCTGCTTGCCAGGGTCCTGAGAGCTGGTTTGACTTAGTCAGGGTTGGAGTTGGCAGAAGTCCTGGGTACATGTGGATGTGAAACTAGTTCAGTACAAAGGAAGTACTTGCATTGACTCTGGGCAGATGCTACCTGTAATCATTTTGTGTGTGTATGTGTGTGTGTGATCATTTTTTAATACAAATAGTTTTACACATAAGAGACATGGCTGGAGAGATGGATCAGTGGTTAAAAGTGCTTGCTTGCAAAGCTTGCTGGACAGGGTTCAATTCCCTGGGCCCACATAAAACCAGATGTACAAAATGGCACATCTGTCCAGAGTTGATTTACAGTGGCAAGAGTCCTTGGCATGGCTATTTTTCTTTCTCTCTCTCCCTTCATTCCCTCTCTCATCATAAATAAATAAATAAATAAATAAATAAATAAATAAGAGACTACTATTTATGTAAATGATGGATTCCTAAAAGTATAACATCCCAGAATTTAATATCACCTCAGAATTCCATAATAATTCACAATATCAAAAGTTTTTGAGGATGATTTTTCATAACCTTAAAATACTTATATATATATAACATAAATTCATTTTTTTCTCAAATATTTTTGGAAGGTCTATTGCTGCACAAAAGGATAGAAAGGTTGAGATGGCAGTGCCTCTACTATCAGGGACTTTGCATTCCAATTAAGAGAAAAACAAAGCCAGGCATGGTGGCACATATCTTTAATCCTAGCACTCAGGAGGCAGAGGTAGGAGGATTTCTGTGAGCTCAAGGCCAACCTGAGACTACATAGTGAATTCCCGGTCACCCTGGGCTAGAGCAATACCCTACCTCTAAAAAAAAAAAAAACCAAAAAGAGAGAGAAAAAAATACATATAATGTTTTGTAATATACTGTATAGTTGATAGATAGATAGAATAATATCAAGATTATAAGATGTCATGAAGTAAAAGCAGAGTAAGAAAATAAGGCAAAGGGAATTTTACATAGGAGTCAGGAAATAAAGTCTAAGCAGGGACTAACTGAAATCCAGAAGCAATTAGAGACTATGAAACTGGAAATTTTGAAAAATCACAGACTGAGAAGAACTTCCAAAATGGCTGACTTAAGAACACAGAAAAGCTCAAGAAAAAAATAAATAAATTCAGGAAACTCACCAATATATGCACCATATTAAGTACTTATGAAAAAATCACTGTAAATAAAATAAATATTTGCAATGTGTTGTCTTGGGTCTGGTCTCCACATTCATTTTTTTCTCAATGTTGTGACTAACCTGAAAAAAAGCAACTGAAAAACCAAAGGGTTTACTTTGGCTCGTGATTTTACTGTATGATCAATCATGGTGCAAAAGGCATGGCAACAGATGCATAAGGCATCTAGATGCTCACATGTGTTCACAGTCAGAAAACAGAGCATGATAAATGCTAGTGATCACTCACTTTCTCCTTTTGTTCAGTCTGGAACTCCAGCCCAACGTCACCCACATTCAGGTTATGTCTTCCCTCTTCAGTTAACCCTCTCTGGAAGCACCTGCACAGACACCCAAAGGTGTGTGTCCTAGGTATTTTTAAATCCCCTCAAGTTAACAATGAAGACTAACCATCATACTCACTCATCCTAAAGGTCAGGGGTATAGAACTTTACCTTGGTAAGTCAGACTTTGAAGACAGGCAACCTTGCTGTTTCAGAGCTATTTTATTAATAGTTATTTAGAGAGAGAGAGAAAAAAAGAGAATGGGCATATCAGGGTCTCTAGCCACTGCAAACAAACTTCAGACACATGCAGTACCTTGTGCAGCTGGCTTATGTGGGTTATGGGGAATCAAACCTGGATCCTTAGTCTTCACAGGCAAGTGCCTCAACTGCTAAGCCATCTCTCCAGCCCAGAGCTACTTTTTTAAACAGAATACAGGAAGTTTCATCACCAGGCATATTAAAACAATAGAGATCTCAGTGGTAAACAAGCAAACAGCCAGAAGACACTCAACCTAATTGAGATCTTAATATTGTTGGGGCAAGAAAGTGAGGAACAAATTGACAGATTTGGAGACCCAAACAGCTACAAAATGGGCTCATACTATTCTATTTATTCATATGGCTTGGAGGAATGTATGTACAAGGCTATGCGTACATTATGAAATCTTGAGACAGTCATAATGATCTACTCAATATGTTGAAAGAAGCAGCATGCAAAGATTAGGTAAAAGCTACAGTAGACATACACAGCCTAAGCTTTGAGAACATTTCTCAAGCTACCCAGAAGTCCTACTGGCTGAAAGAATGTAACATTTTCCTAATATTACCACAGCACTCCTAAGCACTACATGATTTGAACAAGAGAAATTTATTTTCTCTACAACTAGAAAAACTTCTAGAACCTATAGAGGCTAGAAGCTCATGACCCAAGTGTTACAGGGTTAGTTAATGGTGAAACCTCTCTCCTCAGCTTTCAGATGGATGCCTTCTCCATACATACTTACCAGGGCCTTCCCTCTGCATGAGTTGCATGTCCTAATCTCTTATAAGTATACCAGCAATATTGGATTAGGGACCAACCAAATGATATTATAACTTCAATGCCACTTTGGGAAGTTTACCTCCAGATATTATCACATTCTGAGAGACCAGGGGTTAGGACTTTAATATGTGAGTTTTGTGGGATATAATTCAGACTATAACAAGGTGCTCAAATACAACCTCTGAGTAATCATTGGCTGAGCACTTGTGCTGGCCCTCAGAAGAAGTCTAGGAAACAAGAAGATAAAAACCAAGAATCAGAAAATGATAAAAGTGAGTCAAGATATCAGAGGCCATACACTACAAGGAAAACAGTGCACAGTTAGCACAAACAAGTCACTAAAAATATCAGAACAACTGGGGTTGTAGAGATGGCTCATCAATTAAGGCACTTGCCTGCAAAACCTAATGACCTGGGTTTGATTCTCCAGTACTCATGTAAAGCCAGATGCACAAAGTGGTGATGTACCTGGAGTTTGTTTGCAGTGGCTGGAGGCCCTGGCATTCCCATTCTGTCTCTCTTCTATTTCTGTCTCTGCTTGCAAACAAATAATTTTTTTAAAAAAAAAGATTACAACAACTACCATTCCTCAGGGAAGATGAAACAAATATATTATCTGAAATGTCCAGTTTTAAACAACATCATAAAAACAAAGAACAAAAACTAGTAACAAGCCAGGCATGGTGGCACACACCTTTAATCCTAGCACTTTGGAGGCAGAGGTAGGAGGATTGCTGTGAGTGAGTTCAAGGCCACCCTGAGACTACATAGTAAATTCCAGGTCATCCTGGGCCAGAGTGAGACCTCACCTCAAAAAAAAAAAAAAAACTAGTAACATATACACTTGATAAAGTTCTCAAGATCTATGTAATCCCAGTATTGTACTCACAAAGAAAGACTGCAGAAAACTAAAGGAAACCTATAAAGGATGATGACAATGAGTCATCCAGCAAAAGTATCAGCAAAAAATATAAAAATAATAAGGAATAAAGTAGAAATTATAAAATTAAAGATTATACTAAGCAAAATGAAACTCACTAGCAAAGCCCCAAATAAATCTGCACTGACAGAATACAAAGCCAGCAAACACTAAGACAGAACAAGGTAAAGAAGATCACTTAAAAGTTGGGAGGCAAGCCAGGCATGGTGGCACATGCCTTTAATCCCAGCACTTGGGAGGCAGAGGTAAGAGGATCACCATGAGTTCGAGGCCACACTGAGACTACATAATGAATTCCAGGTCAGCCTGAGCTAGAGTGAAACCCTACCTTGAAAAAAGAAAAAAAAAATTGGGAGGAAAGCAATGAACAGAGCCTCAGACACTGCTGGGACAAACTAAATGGACTAAAATTATTGTCCCACTGAAATGAAAGAGAAAGAGGAAAATTGAATAATAGCTAGGTATCTGGTTAAGCTGATATAGAGAATAGTATTCTATACATTCATGAATTTAGTGATTTCTAACTATAATAAAGAAAGATCCTTTCCCAGGTACTGCAGTCAAACTGGTAAGAATGGTGTGTCTGATTTGATTCATGTGTCAAATTTTGCCAACACATCCAGAAATCCTAAAAGGTAATATAAAAATCAATGATTATAATACAATATTGCTTGGCATATAACACACTTATATCTATTGTGTAATGGTTACATATTAAGAGGGTATACACAGCTGATATATTTCATTGGAATTAGCACTCATATAGAATGGTTATAAGTTAGCATGCATATTTAATGATTAATAAAACTGAAAAGTATTGTGTTAAAATCAAATAAATCACATAAAAAGTAATAATAAAACAGATAAAAACACAAAAATGTGACATATAGAAACAAAATGGTAAAATCTCACATAAATCCAACCATTTCAATAATATTAAAATTTGGTGATATAATGAAATATTAAGTGTCTAACAAAATGGCTAAATTTAAAATTTTTGAAAATTCCAAGTGATTATAAAGACCTTAGATATAAAGAAATATCTCTCATACTTCTGGTTATAATATGAAGTAATGAACCACCTTCAGAACCTGTCTGGACACTGACTACTTCAAGTTAAGATGTGTGTATTCCTATGATTAGTAATATAAATCCTCAGTATGCACCCAATGTTTGAACATATGTAATAAAGTATACTTATAAGTATATATGTTATATAATGTGTATGTGTAGTTATAATAGCTACAAAGTAGAAACAACACAGAAGAATAAGTAGTAAACCACAGGGTAAATTAATAAAATTCCACATAACAACATAAATGACACCTGCACTTAATAGCATGGGAAAACTTCAAAATATTGACTGTAATAAAACTGACACCAAATAATGCATGTCTTTATTTCACTTATTTGAAGTTTGAAGCCAAGAAAAACTAAGATAACTATAGTGTGTAGTGGTGCAAGCTCAGTTGTTAAATTAGGGGAGGAGAGAGAATGGATCACTTAAAAGTTAAAAATGGCATCCGGGAGGAAGGAATAGATAACAGTTGGGAAATATCACACAAGGTTAGGGTGAATTTTGGAGTGCTTCTTTCTACTTATGTTTTAGTATACCATGAATATTTTTATTTTAAAAATAAAAAAGCATGGAAAACTTTATAAAGGATCAAGTACAAATTAAGAAGTAGATAAAGGTGGGAATAAGAGATAAATAGGACAAGTGATACTGAGCTCTTATTCTGTAGACACCAATATGACATGTATCTTTTAAATTATCTATTACTTATGTAAGATAACATGATGTGATTCATAAGAGACTATTTTTTTTTCTCCCCAGGGTAAAAGACGTACAGACAGTGTTGCATCTGTTACAACAGAAGTTGAGACCAGTTTTTGAATACTTGTTTTTTGCTACTGATACCTGATACAGGAATTAATGGTATCTCTATGCAACAATGCTGCCATAAAACCCAGATTGTATGCAAAAGAAAATTAAGAACAAATTGGACATTTTCTTCATTATTTTAGAAATTTCTATGCACACCATTTTTTAGGTCCCAAGGGGAAAACTTTTCCATATATAAATAACAGATTATTACAAGGAATAATTTGTTATAGATAATCAAATCATTTGTGATCCATAGAGGGCAGGTTATAAAAATGTGAAGAAGGATGCAAATTCAGAGGAAAATTCTAAATAATGTATGCCCCAATAATTGAAAGCCCACTTCACATTCTGATTTCTAGCTGAACTATCTGCTATCTTAAGAAATCACCAAGTCCATTCAAAAGGCTATCAATCAAGGTCACTTTGTTGTTTCTTGACTTCTGCCCTCATTAAAGTTCCTCATTAAAGTCTGTGTGTCTTTCTTTCTCCTTTATTGGCCCCGCTTTCTCCTTGTCACTGTTTAGGTCATATGCTCAGTCACCTTTCACTGCAGATACCACCTTTCCACATTGAGAAGAATTTCCTAGGAACCTGTTAGGAATTCAGTTCACTCTGTATTCAAATATGGCATAATACTTCAGAAAGTTGTACTTAGCAGTGGTAATAATTCTAATGGACACCAGGACTTTGGGATGTATTGTTGTTTCCCCTCCTAACACTCAAGATGTTTCACTGTCAATCAAGATTTCTCTACTCTACAAATTGCAATGTTCAACTCCTTTCAGAATACCTACTATATGCATTGGATGTGTTAATCCCTGAAGCATCAAAAATAAATAAAATGCCTGACAATAGGAGCTTATACATTAGGAGAGTAAATGAACAATTAATAAGTCATGACTGTTCACGAATAAAGAGGACTATTAAACAGAAATAGGAAAGAAGAGGTCACATGCCCTATCTATTGTAAAGATAATAGTTTGATGAAAACTTTGGAAAGGAGACAAGTAGTTTGTCAGCTTGAAGGGTGGAGGGCATTTCTGATAAAAGAACTAGCTCACTGAAATATGAGAAAGACAAGGCAAAGCAAGATGGCACAATACAACTCTCTAGTAATATCCCCATAGAAGCATCAACTGAAAAACTATCCACACACAAAAATACTTCACAAAAGAACATAGCACCCAGTAAAGTGAGGGGGCGGGGCAAAACAGTAGGGACAAGGGTGTGTGCAGCAGTTTGGGCTAAAGAAAGATGAGTAAAAAGGATATTCTATCTCTGAAGGCTGAGATATGGAGGTCCCACAAGCCAAACTAGCCTGTGTTCTTTGAAAAAGCCCATCAAAGTAACAATAGAGAAAAGAGGGAGAGAGGTGATGATGAGAATTCAACAGAACAGACCTGGTATGACATTGAGTAGCAAATAAAAGAGTAATAAATGTGAAAAGCAGAAGGCTGGACGGGGTACAGATTCTGAAGGCATTCTCTCCTGATTGCTAGATGCAGCTTCAATTCTCCTGCTATTCCCTCTCAAACTCCCAGATCCTCATCATGCTTCTGGACAGTCTTGAACAGTCAGGCTGTGACTATTTTTCTTGCCTCTGAGTAGTTCCCTGTGAAGTCGAGGGCGAGTAACAGATGCTGGTCCTGTCCTTCACAGGTCAGGTCACAATTGCCAGTCATGCCTCTGAGCTGTCCTTCCCAAGGTAGGGCATACTTTTGGAGCATGTGTCTAAATTCCCCTGAAGACTGTCTCCAAGCAGGCTTCCACCCCGCTGAATACTGTGGGGTTCTGATGCAAAGTCTCTTCTTGCAGCCTAGGGGTATTCTACTGGACAGCTTTCAGTATATGCTTTCTCTGAGTTTACTGAGACAGTAGTTCACCAAGGCTCTGGGGCTGAATCAGTGAGGTTTGCTTTAATATGTATATATTTTTATTAGTTTACAAAGTAACAGATTTCCTCATGGAATTTTTATACAGTGTTTATTTGGTTGATTTCCCCACACATTCCAGCTGCTCCTCCTCCACCATCTCTCTGACCCCTTCCTTTTGTACCTTTTCACGTCCAGTAATCAATCCCACTACCATTCCAATAACTCATTTGTTCTATTGTCTTCCCTGCATCACTCCCTTTTTCCAGTTTCACAGGCCCCTTTCTAGTTTTTTGGTCTTAACTCACATTTACTTCCACCTAGGAACACATAATTGAATAGAAGATAGGACAAATAGATGACAAAAAAAAAAAAAAGCAGTGTCTATCTTTCTGAGCCTAGGTTACCTTGTGTGATGGTTTATATCAGTTGTCAACTAGACAGGATCTAATACCACCACGTAGGGGTTATCTCAGTTAGGTTAGCCTCTGGGTATGCCTATGAGTAAAGATCTTTATTAGGTTGAGGGTGGAAGATAGACCTTAACTGTGAGTGGCACCATTCTATGGGCTGGGATCCTGGACTATAGAAAAAGGGGAAAGCTGGCTGGGCAGGAGAAGGCACCATTTTTCTATTTACTCTTTGAGGTTTTGACCATGGGACTCTGGCTTCCTGCTCCTGCCATGCTTTTCCCACCATGATGGACTTCCCTTGAAACTGCCAAAAACAAACCCTTTAATTCCTTAAACTGTTTCTGATGTGATACTTTCTCCCAACAATTGATACAGAAAATTCTCAGCAATTGACAGGTCATCCCAGAAAAAAAATACAAAATGCAAAAACTACAACTAGCAACAGGAAAAAATTACAGAGCATAAACAAATCCATGGAGACTAAACAGTACAATATTGAATGGTGAATGTGCCATTGAAGAAATCAAAAAGGAAATCAATAACTTCATAGAATCAACTGATGATGAGAATACAACACACCAAAACCTTTGGGACATAATAAAGGCAGTCCAGTCTTAAGAGGGAAATTTATAGCTCTAAGTGCCTATATTAAGAAATTAGAAGCCAGGTATGGTAGCATATCCCTTTAATCCCAGCATTCGGGAGGCAGAGGTAGGAGGGTCACCATGAGCTCAAGGCTGAAACTACATAGTGAATTGCAGGTCAGCCTGAGCTAAAGCAAGACCCTACCATGGGGAAAAAAAGAAGGAAAGAAATTAGAGAGTTCACAAGTAAACAGTTTAATGCTTCACCTTAAGGCACTGGAAAAAGAAGAACCAGGAAAACCAAAAATCAGTAATTGGGAAGAAATAATAAAGATTAGGGCAAAAATTAATGAAATAGAAACCAAAAAACAATCCAAAGAATCAATGAAACAAAGAGTTGGTTCTTTGAAAGGATAAGAAAGATTGATAAATCCTTAGCAAATTTGACCAGAAGAAAGAGAAAAGAGACAAAAATTAATGAAATTAGAGATGAAAAGGCACTAATACAACAGACAACAAAGTATTTCAGAAAATCATAAGGACATACGTTAAGAACATATATGCCTCTGAGTTTGAAAATCCTAAAGAAATGCATGATGTCCTCAATTCATAAGACCTACCAAAATCAAATCAAGATGATATAAACCATTTAAATAGACATATAACAAGCACTGAGATCCAAGCAGTTATAAAAAGTCTCACAACTAAAAAATGACCAGGCCCAGATGGATTCACTGGTGAATTTTACCAGACCTTCATGGAAGAGCTAACACCACTGCTTCTCAAAATTTCCACAAAATACAAAAGGAAGGAATTCTACCAAACTCCTTCTATGAAGCCAGCATCACCCAGATACCAAAATCAGGCAAAGACAAAGCAAAAAAAGAAAATTATAGACCAGTCACCCCCATGAACATAGATGTGAAAACTCTGAACAGAATATTGGCAAACAGAATACAAGAATGAACCAGGAAGATTATTCACCCAGACTAAGTAGGCTTTACTCCAGAGATGCAGGAATGGTTTAACATATGCAAATTGATAAATGTAATACACTATATAAATGGACTGAAGAACAAAAATCACATGATCATCTCAATAGATGCCGAAAAGGCATTCAACAATATCCAACATCTTTTCATGGTAAAAGTCCTACAGAAACTGGGAATAGAAGGAACATAACTCAACATAATAAAAGCTATTTTGAGCAACAAATATAAGGCTGGTGATATTACCATGCCCAATTTTAAAATATATTACAAAGCCATACTAACAAAAACAGCATCATACTGGCACAAATCAATGGAACAGAATTGAGGGACCCAGATATTAATCCAGGCAGCTACAGCCATCTGATTTTCAACAAAAATGCCAAAATAGTCATTGGAAAAAAGACAAGTGGTGCTGAGAAAACTGGATATCTATATGTAGAAGGATGAAAATAGATCCTTGTCTTTCTCCATGCATAAGAATCAAGTCTAAATAGGTCACAGACCTTAATATCACATTTGAAACTCTGAAACTGCTAGAGGAAAAAGTAGGGGAAACATTTCAACATATTGGCACAGGCAATAACTTTCTGAATAAAACCCCAACTGCTCAGGAAATAAAACCACTAATCAACCACTGGGATCTCATGAGATTACAAAGCTTTTGTACAGCAAATGACACTGTAAGTAGAGCAGAGACAACCTACAGAATGGGAGAAAATCTTTGCCAGCTAAACATCAGACCAAGGATTAATATCCAGAATATATAAAGAACTCAAAAAACTAAACAATAGGAAATAAAACAACCCAGTTAAAAATAGGCTGTGGAACTAGAGAGGTCTTAAAAGAAGAAATACAGATGGCATATAAATATCTAAAAAAGTGTTCTACATCCTTAGCCATCAGGGAAATGCAAATTAAAACCACTTTGAGATTCCATCTCACTCATGTCAGAATGGCTATCACCAAGAAAACAAATGACAACAAATGTTAGGATGCAGAAAAAGAGGAACCCTTCTACACTGTTGGTGGGAATGTAGTCTGGTACAGCCATTGTGGAAATCAGTGTGGAGGTTCCTGAGACAGCTAAAAATTGTTTTACCATGTGCTCCAGCTCTAGCACTCCTAGTCATATATCCTAATGACTCTTCTCACTAGATTAGAGATATTTACACATCCATATTTATTGCTGCTCTATTCACAATAGCTAGGAAATGGACCCAGACTAGATGTCCCTCCACAGATGAACAAATAATAAAGATGTGGTACATTTACACAATGAAGTTCTATTCAGTGGTAAAGAAAAATGAAATTTGCAGGGAAATGATGGATCTGGAAAGAATTATACTAAGTGAGGTAACCCAGGCCCAGAAAGCCAAACATCACATGCTCTTTCTCATATGTGGATCCTAGCTACAAATGTGTAGACTTGTGTGTAAGCTGGTACCAAAAATCAGTATCAAAGGCCAATAAGCTAGAAAAAGGGTATAAGAGAGGGAGGAGAGGGAAGGACTTAAGGGGATAGTATTGCATATATGTAAGTAGAAGAACAGATTACAGGGAATGGAATGGCTTAAGTGAGGCCAGGGGAAGAGACTGAGTAAAGAAGGGTGAGGAAGAAGATCAATCAAAAATCAAGATATTCTGAATAAAACAAATGAAAGTGTACTTTTTTTTTGATAATGACACATCCAGAAGCCATAGATTGTTATTAGAAAATTTTCAGAGCCAGAGATGTGATACCTTCCAGTGAGTTGTTAGCCAGGTAGGTCCCTGTTCCCTCTAAAAGATCAACGGCTATTGCCAAGGCACTTGGTTTCCCATAAGAAACAGAAGGTAAAACTTTATTGCTGAAGACTGTACGTGCCTGAGTGGCGAGGTCACTGAGGAATCAAGCTGGGGCTGAACTGAAAACCTCTTCAGTATAGACCAGCTGACTGAAAGCTGGAAAAAACTGCAGTGCATGTAGCCCTATGAGAGAAGTCATCAGTGGTGAATACAATGGAGACTGGAAACCTAGACAGACCAAATGACTGAACAGTTACAATAGTGGCATGTCTGCTCCATGGGGAAACCAACTGCTCTCTAATTGGACTAAAGGTCCCCTCTATGGGAGGGAATACATGCCTGGTACTGAAAACCTAATCAAAAGCCTATGGCAGGGGAGGTCATGAGCCTTAAGGGTATAAATAGCCTGCTCTTGTCTGGTTAAATGCATATATTATGCTCACCAAACTGCCTTGTAAGCACTACATTTAATGTTCATATTCATATATTAATTCTACTCTCACTTTTGGTTAGGGAAGCTTCTCTTTTCAGATGGTGGTGACCACTGGGATGACCCAAAAGGCAACATAGTGCTGAGAAGAAGTGACAGAGGAATGTCCAGCAGTGAAACATCTCTATCACATCCTCCAAGGCTTAGGGTCCATTGTGGAAGAGGTGGCACAAAGAATGTAAGAGCCAAAGAAAGGGTATAACTCCTTACAATGCAACTTTCCAAACAGAAATTGGCCTTGATATCCATTACCTCGCAGTGCCTAGAAATACCTTCACAAGACCCTCATAATAGGTAAAAAAGGTGATGACATCAAAATAAAAGAGGGACTAATGGAGAGTGGGAAGGGATATGATGGAGAGTGGAGATGTGAAAGGGAAAGTGGGGGAGGGAAGGGAGTTATCATGGTTTATTGTCTGTAAGGATAGAAGTTGTCAATAATAATATTATACATTAAAAAATAAAAGTAAATAAATAAAAATAAACCTTTTTCTTCTTTAAGTTATTTCTGATAAGGCATTTTTCCCAGCAATGGGAAAGGTTACTAATATGCCTTGATTAATGTTTTCTAATCCATTCATTTTCAAATTTTATAATTTAACTTTTTATTGTATATTTGTACTACATGTTCATTATTCATCTGTTGATGGACAGCTAGGTTGTCCCCATTTCCTTTGCTATTGTGAAAAGAACAGCAGTAAATCAGAATGTGCCAGTATCATTGTTGTAGGATATAGAACCAGTAAGAAATTATCCTAAGTGAGATGAGCCATGCACAGAAACAGTGCATAATTTCATTTTTGTGCAGAATCTAAACATGTCAGCCTTATGGAGACAACTCCACCTTCTGACCACATAATGCCACAATGCCCCACAAGTTCCACATTGCTTCAGTTCCTTTTCTTACTTCTGTAACCAAATAAATACCAGATAAGAGCTAACTCAAGGGAGAAATTATTATTCTGACTCACGGTTTGTGAATACAAGCATTATGGCAGGGAAGGAGTGGTGGTGGGAGTGACTCATAACTATAGAGGCAGCAGTGTGAGGCTGCCTGCTCCTGTCTAGGTGAATCAAGAAGCAGAGAAAGGATCAGAAGCAAGATTAGGGTATACACTCGTGGCCTAGCACCCAGGGATTCACTTCCTCCAGCCAGGCCCCACTTCTGAAAGGTTCTAAAAGCATACTACAAGAAGTGACCAAATGTTCAAACACATAACCTTGTGAGGGACATTCAGATGATAGCAGGCATGTTTACAGAACGGTAACTAGCTGGATGAGGTCAAACCACAGTGTCTATAGACAGAATGTAGGACTTTCTGAGAAAGTACACAAAAGGAAATCATGACACTCCCTCAATGACATGCTGATGTATTATAATTTCAACATGTATGTGATAGAGTATTGTGGAGGCATAATTAGTAGATTCATGCTTATATTTATGGTTAGTTTCTTGTAGAAGGAATGTAGAAAGTTGAACTGAGGAAATAGATGTACCTAAAGTAGCTAATCTAGTTAGGTAACTGAAACTCTCCAGAGGACATATGGTTGACATATGGCTGAAATAAAATAGTGAGAGATGCAAACCAGGGGGCAAGTTTAGAACTGTGTGTGGGAGGCATTGGTAGTTGGAGGGAAATTCAATCTTAGGTTTGGCCAGTTAGCTAGATGCCGATACTGTTGATCAGAATGAAAACTTTATGGGAGAAGTGTTATGTGCTGGTTGGATTAGTTTTTATCTGGCTTGCTTTTGGGGTAAACTATGGAAAAAACATTTTCAGAAATTTAAAAATTCCTATGGAAATTCATTAGTAAGTTTTATGCTAGAAATTCAGCTTTAGAAGTTAAATACAAGATTATAGTACACAATGTATACACAAACGCCATTCCCTTAGAAAAAGTTCAAAGCCAGCCATCTAAATATCCACAAAAGCAAAACTTTAGAAAGTATGAAACTTTAGAAATTAATAGCCATATGATGCCTTAAGAAATACATCCAAGCTCTCAAAATCAGAGGTGAAAAATTACAGAATGTGGGCTGGAGAGATGGCTTAGTGGCTAAGCGCTTGCCTGTGGAGCCTAAGAACCTTAGTTCGAGGCTCAGTTCCCCAGAACCCACATAAGCCAGATGCACAAGGTGGCGCATGTGTCCAGAGTTCATTTGCAGTGGCTGGAGGCCCTGGCACACCCATATTCATTCTCTCTCTCTCTGCCTCTTTCTCTCTCTGTCTATCTCCTGCTCTCAAATAAATAAATAAATTTTTTTTTTAAATTACAGAATGTGTCAAAGAAAAAAAATTCCTTTAAGATTGTAAACAAAATTGTGATGTGTCATCCAAAAGCCTTTTTCATTGTGGGGGTGGTGAAAATAAAAGGTACTTTAGTGAAAAGTATTGCTTAAAACCACAATATATAGCCAAGTAATAGAATTGGCAAAGTAGAGTAACCTAACAGAACACACAGAGAGAGAGAGAGAGAGAGAGAGAGAGAGAGAGAGAGAGAGGAACATTTACAAAGAAGAGACAGGTTGTTTTAATCACAACTAACAACTTTATATTTTCTATAATTTATAGTAACACTTAAACATACTTCCTAATACTACCCAACACGTTTTGCACAATTTTGACTACAAAGTTAAATATTCACATGTCATCATATGAAAACAGTCCTCGTGTTCATCCAGCACATACTCAGATCTCCACTTACATTTAACCTCTGGGTATAAACAATATAGTTAACACTTCTACTCTGATGGAGCTAGGATAAGATATAATAAAAGTTTAAAAATAGATTAACAAGAGGTGATAGGAAATAAGCAGGTCAATGGAAAGAGAGTAAAACGTGGGATTAATAATTGTCACTTCTTTATTTAGAACAAAAATTCCTAACAAGTTGACATTTATGTTGGCCATAGTAAGGAAAAGTGGAAACAGCCATTTTTTAAATCAGAAAGTGAGTTTTCCAAGCAGAAGAAATTGAACAAAATTCTGAAGTGAGAAAAGGCTTAGCTAGTTAGAATATGATGTGGATAGAATTCATTGATCAAAAGGAAAGTAATTAAGGATGAAATCTGAAGAATAGGCAACAACAGCCCAGCACCTTTTGTACTTGTTGGGATTGTAGAAAACAAGGCATTAAGATGGAAAGAACTAAAACAGAAAACTTTTTTTTTTTTTTTTTTGGTTTTCCAAGGTAGGGTTTCACTCTAGCTCAGGTTGACTTGAAATTCACTATGTAGTTTCAGGGTGGCCTTGAACTCACAACAATCATCCTTCCTCTGCCTCCCGGGTGCTGGGATCAAAGTCATATGCCACCATGCCTAGCTAGAAAAACATTTTTTTAAGCCAGTGAAATTGTAATTCAAGCCACACATTAAAATTTTATAGTAGCTACACTAATAAAGCAAATAGAAACAGATAACCCTAATAATACAACCAGGCTAGAGAGATTGCTCAGTAGATCAAGGTGCTTTCTTGCAAAGCCTGACTGTCTAGGTTCAATTCATAAAAAGCCAGATGCACAAAGTGACACATCCAGCTGGAGTTTTATTACAGGTGGCTGAAGGCCCTGGTACTCTCATATTCATCCTCTCTCTGTGTCTCTCTCTCATAAATGAAAATAATTTTAAAATAATAATAGCCTAATTTTATAAGCCAGAAAGTTGAAAGAAAATGTGCCACATCTAAACAATATGAAAAGTTGATAGTTTGTAGCCTTTTCATCATACCAAGTCATGGAACTGTGACATGCATTCCCTACATAACTGCTTGTCAATTCAAGCTGACCACTTAGAACGCTCAGTGGCCACATGTAACTACTGGATGTTCACTGGGCACTGTGGGTTTGGAATCTTCACTAGAATTCCCAGGAAGTGTACTCTCCATTCTCACCACCAAAGAGCTCTGAGCTCCAGGGAACGAGCAAACTTTGAGAAAGAATTGACCTCACAGGAAAGCTGGTCAGCAGGTCAAGGAAGGCAACATTTCCTGTGGGAACTAAGCTAACAGGGGTCTATGTATGAGAGATGGCAGATTTCAGAGAACACAACCCAAAGCCTTCCTACCCCATTCTCATTTCAACTGATGGTTTCACTTTTTTTCCCCTTCAAGATTATTCCTATCTACACATATGTTCTTACATTTTCTGTTACAACAAGAACAACTCCTTGGCTCTATTTTTCCCCTTACTTATGACCACTTCTTTCCCTATGATATTTTCTTCACCACCTATCACCAATACATAGAACAATGCCTGGTGGGTTACACCTAAGGCCTAAGGTTTCAACAAATGTTAATCCTACTACCTATGAGAAGCACTCCTTTATTGAGCCACCAAGCGAGTCATTTTTGCTTGGGATTCAGTACAAGCTAAGCTTGAATAGATGACCTTCGATTCATTGCTTCATTTTAGTTAGGTGTCAGACACAGCAGCACCCTTACACGAAACGTTCAGTGGAGTGGAAGAGACGGGCTCTCCATCACAGGTAGAACCTGTCAGGTTAGGAGTCTGTTGTTGGTGCTAGACTATAGCAGTCAATTCCAAGCTTTCTATAACCCAATTTTGCTTCCTTAGGTTGGTATGAACCCAGGAAGCACACAGAACAAATATTACTTCAATTGTACAGAATAAAAAACCTAAGGAACAGAGATATTTTGCTCAAGCACCACCAGAACCCAGGTTTCAACAGTACTCTTTGAGGGGGTCTCAAAATAGAAAATTTTACTGGAGATGGCATGTGCTTAAATGGGGAAGTCTGTGGAAAAGGAGACAGTCAGGGAATCTACAAAGGGTTGGAGTCAGGCGCTGCTTGGATGGCTGGACAGAGAGCATCGGTAACTAAATAGTCAGGAAAGGGTGCGACTATGTCAGCCCCCTGCGGCCGGCCTACGCCTGCCCGCCTGCCCAGCGTCCTTAGGCCAGCAGACTCCGTGGAACTCCCAGGCGCCACAACGCTGGCATCTGCGTGCCCCTCCTCGCGCAGCGCCCTTCACAGGCGCCTGGCCCTAACCGCAGCATCAGAACCACCAGAGGTGATGAGGGACACCTTGAGGTGGCAAAGCCCAAGGGGCAGGTGCTGCCTCCTGGAGTCCCAGGGGTGGAACATCTGGAACTGAAGGCCACACACACCTCCATCCTAGCCTGTGGATAGATTTGGGATTAAGGACAGGCCTCGACCCATCTAGTTCCTCGTGAGTTTTAAATTTGTATGAGCTTCTTTTTGTTCCCCAATACAAATCTACAGGGGTTTTGATCACCGAGATAAAGAGCCTTTGAAAGACTAAACTACATACACACAGTCACGTAGTAACTGGTAAGATTTTAACTCAAGTGTTTTTGATAATTGTTATCTTAAACCTTAAGAGTTCATTGCTAACATAAAAAGAAGGGAGATTTTTATAAGTGAAAAACTTGGAGATACTATCTTGGACTTTAGAAATGACTGTGAACAGTGTTTGAAGAAAAGAAAGAACTGTCAGGCATGATTGGGGATTGGGGAGGACAGGTTGTCAAAGCTCAAAGCTATGGGACAGAAGATGGAACGGGCCAACAGGCTGTCCCTGGTGGTGCACGCCTTTAATCTCTGCACTCAGGAGACAGAGGTGGGAAGATCCCTGTGAGGTGGAGGCCACCCTGGGACTACAACATGGGTTCCAGATCAGTCTGGGCTAGAGTGATATCATACCTTGAAAAAAACAAACAGAACAGAACAGGAGGCCATTGAAAAAAAAAAAAACAAAACTTTTAGTTGTAAGAAACAAAAATTTCTCTTAGTCACTTTAGCAAAATCCATAAATATTTATCATAACATAAACAGATGCGCTTACATAATATAAAAGCAGGAAATCAGCCTGGCTTCCAAGAGAAACCGGAACTTAAAAACTAAAGTCACCAGAGTTGTGGGGATTTCTGCTCCTTCTCCATCTGCCTTTTATGAACTGCCTTCCTTCTCACGCCAACGCTTGCTTTCTGCAGGGCTCTGTCCATTAGAATAGACCACAGCAATGCCATCCCTCCTTGATTTTGCCACATCTCAACAACTAACCAGTATAAATAATGTTGGAAAGAGACCATCATGAACCCTGTTCCAACCAGCAAAAAACAGACAATTTTGAAGGATACTAAATATGGAAGTTAGGGAGGGTTACGATATCTCCTCAGTTTTAATGATAGAAACCTGTGAGTTATAATCTTATCAACTGAACACCCTCTCTCCATTTTTATTCATCTATGACTTAAGAAGGTACCTATAATATATAAGTACTTTCTATTCCTGCCTTCCCTGCCACTCATGTAAGTATGTGACATGGCTTCTTCAAGTCAGGCACCCCAACCCAGACTTTAATTTGGAATGTGATAATAATGAATCATATAATAAACCAAAGCCAATAGAAGTACAATATTTGGATGCATTATGTGAGAATATCAGTAATTTCATGTATATGTATATATGTAATTTCTAGAGGGACTGATGTGATTTGAGGTAGCTACCCCATGGTATTTACTCTGGTCTAACTTAAGGTTGCTAAATGAACAAAACTTTTTGAGAGGTAAATATTGGATTTTTGTCAAGACTAATATTCATACTCTGATGCAAAGAAAAAATCTTTCACAAAAATACCCATTAGTTTTTATTGTAATATATATGTATATGAAATTGTCAAGAAAACAAATCAAATAAATTATTCATAAACAATGAATAGCTATAAAATTAGATTACTCCTCAAGACTTTTACTCAAGAAAGAAGAATTAATAAATTACGTTAACTTCAATGTTTGGGGGTTGGGGAGAATGCTCAATGGTCAAAGGTGCTTGCTTACCATAATAATTTTAATTATTTCCCACAGTTTCCCACAGAAAAGCATTTATCCTCTCATTTTCTCTGTTGTGTCATAGCAAAAAAAATGCCACAGAGTCATTTATGGATAAAAGAAGAGATGAAACTACTGGGGGTAAGAACCAAATGCTACTTAATAAATAAATAAACATAGAATAAATAAATGATTATAGTGTTGAGATTTTATAGTAGATAACGTCAGATCTTAGCCACCTCTACTAAGAGTCCAAGTGTAAGTTGGGACATTTTGCACAGAGACGTTGCCTCCCCTCTCCATAATGCATGGCCCACACTCCCCATGGGATTGACCTGCATCTCCAATGAGGAAGGCCTCTTCAGAAAAGGGGCAGGGAGGAGGAAAAGGGTGGTACCAACATGTGTTGTTTACATACAAAATGTGTCTATATCTAATAAAAAACTAAAAGAAAATAAATATTTCTATTAACTTAATGTACCTTAAAACCCTTGTGGAAAAACATGTGAAAATATTTTTAAGCAGGTTACAGAACTTCATAGAGATTGAAGAAGTCTTAGGGCCATATTTTTCAGTATTTCTGTATAATGTGAACCAGCAAACAATTTAAAAATTGGAGATGTTTTTAATGAAGTAGTGAGCAGTTATACACAAATATTATATTAAGTCAGAAATTCTAAGTAGTTACCAAATGTATGTCATGATTTATCATTCTTTTCACCTGGTTCAATTTAAATTAAAGTGTTCATCATGGGGCTAGAGAGATGGTTTAGTGGTTAAGTGGTTATGCTTGTGAAGCCTAAGGACTCAGGTTTGATTGTCCAGGTCCCACATAAGCTAGATGCACAAGGTGGCATGCATCTGGAGTTCGTTTGCAGTGGCTAGAGGCCCTGGTGCACCCTTTCTCTTTCTCCCTCCCTCTCTCCCTCTCTCTGTCTCTAATAAATAAATAAATAAAAGTAAATCTTAAAGTGTTCATCATATACAATGAAAAAAAAAAGAGTCCAAGTGTAGGAAATCTAAAGTGGTCTGCAGTAGTAAAATAGCATCTCTTTTCCTCATGCATCCTGAATACATATTCTGTGTATTAAAGTGAAATAAAGTAGACATTATGAGTGTGTGCTCTATTTTTACATTACCCAGTATCATCAAAATACACCCTAAGTCTGGAAATGGATAGAAAGATCTCTTCTTGCCCATCAATCACTTATTTCAACCTTATGGTAATAATACCCTAAATGAGATAGTCCAGTTCCAGGAACTACACTGAGAAGAAATTACAGACCACTGAGCTCTGTAAACAGCAGTCACCACAGCACCATGCTTTCACCATCATTCCTCAGATATGCCCCTGTTTTCCCAGGCATCTCATCACTGTTTCAGGAATCTACCCTCACTGCTGAGAGATGTTGCACTATCCAGCTATACTGCTACATTATTTGCTCATTGTTGGATGGTAGAGTCAGATTAGAACTTAAATATTTAGGCTGAAAGATTAGTTCAGGAAAATCTCCAATAACCAACAGGGGGAAGAGACACCTAGAAATAATATGTGAGTTGAACAAGGTCACAGATATAAGATGAATTGGGTTTCTATATAATAATAATAATAATAATAATAGGTGTGTATAAATCAAAAATTTTAAGTGTAATACCATCTTCATTCACTGAAATCTGAAATTCTTAGGTATAACTAAACCATGTATAGGACTCATATTTTTAAACTTACTAAATACTGATAGAAAATTTGAAATAGGTTACATAAATGAAAAGACATGTTTATTAATTACAAAGCAACATAGTAAAAAGTTAGTTCCCCAAGTTGACACAGTTCTTATCAAAACCTCAGCAATATCTTTTATAGGCATAGATCAAAATTATATAAACTTTATATGAGAAGGAAATGAGCAAAAAAGCTAATGTTTTTGAAAAAGAACAGTGTGGGAAGTCACACTGGTTGATGTTAAGCCGCAAATATCTAATAAGTAATCAAGACTGCATGGCATTATATGAGCAAAAGACACTTAGACAAATGACACAAAACAAACAATCCAAAAATAAGCTTCACAGACATGGCCAACTTGTTTGAGGGTATTTTTTTTTTTAAATTCTGAAACAAGGTCTTAGTACCCCAGTGTGACCTCAAACTACAGATACTACCTCAGCCCCCTCCCAAATTTAAGAATCATAGACATGTGCCATCATAGCTTTTGATGAAAGTAATTCACTATAAGAACCATAGTTTTGTCAACAAATAATACCAAAATAATTGGATAACCATGGGTTAAACAATAGAATTTCAATTTGTCTCCCACCTTATATAAAAATCAATTCAGAATGAATCATAGATGTAAATATAAATTTATAACATTTTAGTAGGAAATACTTGGTACCTAGAACCCAATGAATAATTATAGACATGATTCCAAAAGCATGATCCATCCATAAAAGAAAAATATCAATAAATCAAATTTCTTCAAAATTAAAAGTCAGGTGTATTGGCTCACACCTTTAATCCCAACAGCCAGTAGTCTAAGGAAGGAGGGTTATCATGAGTTCAAGCCAGCCTGGGTGTTGTAGTCCGGTTCACATTGCTGTTAGAAATCACCCAACCAAGAGCAGCTTCTAGGAAAAAGAGTTTTATTTTGGCTTACAGGCTCGAGGGGAAGCTTCATGATGGCAGGGGAAAATGATGGCATGAGCAGAGGGTGGACATCACTCCCTGGCCAACATAAGGTGGACTACAGCAACAGGAGGGTGTGCCAAACACTGGCATGGGGAAACTGGCTATAAAGCTCTTAAGCCCGCCCCCAACAATACACTCCCTCCAGGAGGCATTAATTCCCAAATATCCATCAGCTGGGAACCTAGCATTCAGAACACCTAAGATTATGGGGGACACCTGAATCAAACCACCACACTGGGCTACAGAATGAGTTCCAGGTCAGCCTAGGCTAGAGTGAAATCTTGTTTCAAAAAAATAAAGAAATAAAACACTCTTATTTTGTGAAGGATTGTTAAGATGAAATGAGAAGCTACAATGTGAGAGAAAATATTTGCAAACAACATATCTAATAAATGGTTTATATCTACAATGTGTTTTTAATTTAAGTTAACCAAATTTAACAGTAGAAAACTAGCCAAATGAGTCTGGAGGGACAGCTCAGAAGTTAAAGGTGTTTTCTTGCAAACCTTGCTAGTCTGGGCTCAAGTCCCCAATATACAAGTAAAGCCAGATACACAAAATATTGTGTGTGACTAGAGTTTGTTCACAGTGACAAGAGACCCTGGTGTATCCTCTTTCTCTCTCTTTCTCTCTCCCTCCCTCCCCCCTCCCCTGTCTTGCTATCAAATAAGTAAAAATTTTAAAATGATCCAATTATTTTAAACGAACTTCATATGCATGCACCATCTTGTGCATCTGGCTTACATAGGTCCTGGGGAATTGAACCTTAGTCCTTTAGCTTTGCAGGCAAGTGTCTTAACTGCTAAGCCATCTTTCCAGCCCCAAATGATCCAATTTTAAAGTCAGCAAAAGACATTGTAGTGAAGAAAATATCCAGATGGCAAATAAGCATGTAGAAAGATATTCAACATCATTAGCCACCAAAGAAATGAGAACAGACTATGATAAGCATTCATTGCATTTCTACTTATAAAATAAGATAAGACATAATAATGCCAGTTCTAGAGGTGACAGATATACAGTGAGCTTCTGGAAACACTGATAATGAGAATATAACAATACATCACTCTGACTATACAGTCACCTTTTTTAATTTATTTATTAGATACAGAGAAAGAGGGAGAGACAGAGAGAGAGTGAGAGTGGGTACGCAGAGCCTCTAGCCTCTAGCATCTGGCTTATGTGGGACCTGGAGAATCAAACGTGGGTTCTTTGGCTTTGCAGTCAAGCACCTAAGCCACTAAGCCATCTCTCCAGTCCCAGTCTACTTTTTTTCAAACTTAAAGAAACTTTATTAGATTTAGAGAAGAGGGGCTGGAGAGATGGCTTAGTGGTTAAGGCACTTGCCTGTGAAGCCTAAGGACCCAGGTTCAATTTTCTAGGACACAAGTAAGCCAGATGTACCCAGTGACACGTTCATCTGGAGTTTTTTTTTTTTAATTTTTTATTTATTTATTTGAGAGCGACAGACACACAGAGAGAAAGACAGATAGAGGGAGAGAGAGAGAATGGGCACGCCAGGGCTTCCAGCCTCTGCAAACGAACTCCAGATGCATGTGCCCCCTTGTGCATCTGGCTAACGTGGGACCTGGGGAACCGAGCCTCGAACCGGAGTCCTTAGGCTTCACAGGCAAGCGCTTAACCGCTAAGCCATCTCTCCAGCTCTCATCTGGAGTTTGTTTGCAGAGGCTGGCATGCCCATTCTTTCTCTCTACTTCTCTCTCTAGTAAATAAATAATACCAAAAAATAAAAAATAAATTATAGACTTCTGGTTAAGACACTGGTGTAGGTACCACACCAAAGCAGCCTAGGGGGGAAAAAAGACCAAAAAAAACTCAGTAAAATACACACACACTTTTACTAAAAAGTGAGGTGTATAGGAAATTGAAGCGGCAGTGGAGAAGTAGATGAGATCCAGAGCATCCAGAGCCCACACAGGCGGACAGAAGCGACGGCAGTCCAATAGAAAGCAGCCAGACTTGGCTCCAGCCACAGGAAAAGCCAGGTGCAGGAGCTTCCACTCACACTAGCGCTCTCAGCAACTCAGGAAACGTGAAGGGAGAGCGGCGGTGAGCAATGGAGGAGCAGACTGAGAGGTAGGAGAACACGTGGAACAGTGAGAGAACCAGAGCAGCTGCGGCTCCCTCCCCTCCTCCACTGCCTGAGCCCAGCTGCGGCGAACAGAGCAGCGGTCCCGGACCCGGCCACGCCAACTTGAGCCAACAGCAGGACCCAAGCAGGAGCAGAGATCGGCAGGAACATCAGTGGCTCCAGCACTGGTAACAGCAGCCCCAGCAGTAGCAGCTCCAGTCATGGCAGCAGACGCAGACCCAGCAGCAACAGACCCAGGAGTGGCAGCAGCGGCAGATCCTGCAGCAGCAGCTTCAGTGGCAGCAGCGGCAGTGGACCCAGCAGCAGCAGCTTCAGCAGCACTGGTGGCTCCAGCAGTGGCAGCTACAGCAGCAGCAGAGGCAGCAGCCACGGTGGGCCCAGCAGCAGCTTCAGCAGCAGCGGCTACAGACGCAGCAGCGGCAGCTTTAGCAGCAGCAGTTCCAGCAGCAAGGGTGCTGATCTGCAGAGCCACACTTGCCAGGCTCGGTTTGCCCCGCAGGAAAAGCCAGTGCCCAGCTCCAGAAATCAGAACAGCAGCCCGACGACCCAGGCAGCAACTTGACTGAGACCAAAATCATCCAAGGTAACTGGGATTGCACCAGGGAAGGGTCTCACTTGGTCACAGCTGACTTGGATCCCTCAACAGACCAGAAATCTTAACCTCTTTGTTGATAGAGGATCTGGTCATTATAATAACTACTCTTGCATATATACATGGGGCTATTTTTGATTGAATGTGTACAGTGTTTAGTTAAATTTTAGAATCTACCGGTGTTTAATTCCACTCAGCCTGTTTGAATACTCCCATAGCAGGGAAACTCAACCCCAAGGAACACCTTTGTAGATACTCTGAGAGTCTTAAGAGCCACACCTAACACCTTAAGCTCCTACCCTAAAATATATAACATCAAATCAATTGACACAGCTAAGAATACCCAGCTAGCTAGAAAATCCAAGCATTAACTTAATCCAAGATGCAAAAATATATACATTATAACACAAGAAATACTAAAAAGCAAGACAATATAAATCCACTTAAAAGTATTAATGCATCAGAAATGTCCTCCAGTGAGAACGAGTTAGAGGAAATTCCTGAGAAAGAGTTCAAAAGAATGATTATAAATATGTTCAAAGAGGTCAAAGAACAAATCAAAAGAATCAAAGAGGAAATCAAAGGAATCAAAGAAGATGCAGTACACCAATTTCATGAAATAAAGAAGGCAATACAGGACATAAATAAGGAAATAGAAATAATAAAGAAAAACCAGTCAGAATTACTAGCAATGAAGAACACAGTTAATGAAATAAAAAACTATGTAGAAAATCTCACCAGTAGGATGGATGAGGGAGAGGATAGAATATCTAAGCTAGAAGACCAGGTGGCAGATCTAATACAGTCCAACAAAGAGAAAGACAAACTTATAGAAAAGTATTAGTGGGAATTTCAAGATATTTGGGACACTGTGAAAAGATCCAATATAAGAATTCAGGGCATAGTAGAAGGAGAATAATTCCATTCCAAAGGCACAAAATCATAGAAGAAAATTTCCCCCAAATTGGGAAAGAGGTGCCAATGGAGATACAGGAAGCCTTTAGAACCCCAGCCAGACAAAACCTGGAAAGAACCTCTCTTCACCATATTATAATCAAACTTCTAAACACACACACCAAAGAAAAAATACTGAAAGAAGTTAGAGAGAAAAAGCAAGTTACCTACAAAAGCAAGCCTAACAGGATTACAGCAGATTATTCCACACAAACTTTTAAAGCCAGAAGGGCTTGGAGTGATATATTCCAAGTTCTGAAAGATAACAACTGTCAACCAAGGTTACTTTATCCTGCAAAGTTATCCATTCAAATAGACGGAGAAATAAGGACATTCCATGACAAAAGCAGGTTAAAGGAGTATTTGAAGACAAAACCAGCTCTACAGAAAATACTTGATAGAATCCTCCATGCTGAAGAAAAGGAAAAGACACATATAAGGAACCTAAAAAAAACAAGCAATACTCAAATACTAGTTAACAGAAGAGAACACAGGTAGAACCGGAACCAAATACACAAAAAAAATGGCAAACATAAATACACACCTTTCAATAATATCTCTTAATATCAATGGCCTCAATGCCCCAACAAAAAGACATAGGTTTGCAGACTGGGTGAAAAAGCAGGATCCTACAATTTGTTGCCTCCAAGAAACTCACCTTTCTACAAAGGATAGACATTATCTTAGGGTGAAAGGTTGGAAGACGGTGTTTCAAGCAAATGGGCCTAGAAAACAAGCAGGAGTTGCTATCCTAATATCGGACAAGGTAGACTTTAGTCCAACGTTAGTCAAGAAAGATAAGGAAGGTCATTCTATATTGATTAAGGGCACACTCCAACAGGAGGACATTACAATCCTAAACATATATGCACCTAACATGGGGGCTCCCAAATTCATCAAACAAACACTATTAGAACTAAGGTCACAGATAACAACAAACACAGTGGTGGTGGGTGACTTTAACACCCCACTCTCATCATTTGACAGATCATCCCGGGAAAAAATAAACAGAGAGGCATCTGGACTAAATGAGGTCATAGAAGGAATGGACCTAACAGATATATACAGGACATTTCATACAAAGGCTGCAGAATATACATTCTTTTCAGCAGCACATGGAACATTTTCTAAAATAGACCATATATTAGGACACAAAGCAAATCTTAACAAATTCAGGAAAATTGAAATAATTCCTTGCATTCTATCTGACCACAATGGAATTAAACTACAAATCAGTAGCAAGAAAGGCTACAGAGAATACACAAAATCATGGAAACTAAACAATCCACTACTAAATGATGAATGGGTCAATGAAGAAATCAAGAAGGAAATCAAAAAATTTATAGAGTCAAACGATAATGAGAACACAACATACCAAAATCTCTGGGACACAATGAAGGCAGTCCTAAGAGGTAAATTTATAGGCTTAAGTGCCTATATTAAGAAATTAGAAAGGTCGCAAGTAAACGTCCTAATGCTTCACCTTAAAGCCTTGGAAAAAGAAGGACAAGGCAAACCAAAAATCAGTAGACGGGAAGAAATAATAAAGATTAGGGCAGAAATTAATGAAATAGAAACAAAAAAAAAATCCAAAGAATTAATGAAACAAAGAGTTGGTTCTTTGAAAGGATAAACAAGATTGATAAACCCTTAGCAAATCTGACCAAAAGAAAGAGAGAAGAGACACAAATTAATAAAATCAGAGATGAACAAGGTAACATCACAACAGATTCCAGAGAAATTCAAAGAATCATAGGGACATACTATAAAAGCATATATTCCACAAAGTATGAAAATCTGAAAGAAATGGATGATTTCCTTGATTTATATGACCTACCTAAATTAAATCAAAATGAGATTAACCACTTAAAAAGACCTATAACAAACATGGAGATCCAAACAGTTATCAATAATCTCCCAACTAAAAAAAGCCCAGGCCCAGATGGATTCACTGCTGAATTTTACCAGACCTTTAAGTAAGAGCTAACACCATTGCTTCTTAAGCTTTTCCAGGAAATAGAAAAAGAAGGAATTCTACCAAACTCCTTCTATGAAGCCAGCATCGCCCTGATACCAAAACCAGGCAAAGATAGAACAAAAAAAGAAAATTACAGACCAATCTCCCTCATGAACATAGATGCAAAAATTCTCAACAAAATACTGGCAAACAGAAAACAAGAGTATATCAAAAAAATCATTTACCCTGACCAAGTAGGCTTTATCCCAGAGATGCAGGGATGGTTCAACATACGCAAATCTATAAATGTAATACATTATATAAATGGGTTGAAGGACAAAAATCACATGATCATCTCATTAGATGCAGAGAAAGCATTTGACAAAATCCAACATCCCTTCATGATAAAAGTCCTACAGAGACTGGGAATAGAAGGAACATATCTCAATATAATAAAGGCTATTTATGACAAGCCTACAGACAACATATTACTAAATGGGGAAGAACTGGAAGCTTTTCCACTAAAATCAGGAACAAGACAAGGGTGTCCACTGTCCCCACTTCTATTTAATATAGTTTTGGAAGTCTTAGCCATAGCAATAAGGCAAGAGACACACATAAAAGGGATACAAATTGGAAAGGAAGAGATCAAGTTATCATTATTTGCAGATGACATGATTCTATACATAAAGGACCCTAAAGACTCCACTAGCAATCTGTTAGAGCTGATCAAAACCTACAGCTATGTAGCAGGATACAAAATAAATACTCAGAAATCAGTAGCCTTCATATATGCTAACAACAAACACACAGAGGATGAAATCAGAGAATCACTCCCATTCACAATTGCATCAAAAAAAAATAAATAAATAAAGTACCTTGGAATAAACCTAACCAAGGAAGTAAAGAATCTCTACAATGAGAACTTTAAAACACTCAAGCGAGAAATTGTAGAAGACACTAGAAAGTGGAGAAACATCCCTTGTTCCTGGATTGGAAGAATCAACATTGTGAAAATGGCAATCTTACCTAAAGCAATCTACACATTTAATGCAATCCCTATCAAAATTCCAAAGGCTTTCTTCATGGAAATAGAAAAAACAATCCAAAAATTCATTTGGAATCACAAAAACCTCAAATATCTAAAATAATACTGAGCAACAAAAATAAGGCTGGTGGTATCACCATACCTGATTTTAACCTATACTACAGAGCCATAGTAACAAAAACAGCATGGTACTGGCACAAAAACAGACATGTAGATCAGTGGAACAGAATAGAGGACCCAGATGTAAGCCCAAGTAGCTATAGCTACCTGATATTCAATAAAAATGCCAAAAATACTCATTGGAGAAGAGACAGCCTCTTCAGCAAATGGTGTTTTGAAACCTGGATATATATCTGCAGACGGATGAAAATAGGCTCTTCTCTATCACCATGCACAAGAATTAAGTCCAAATGGATTAAAGACCTTAACATCAGACCTGAAACTCTGAAACTGCTAGAGGAAAAAGTAGGGGAAGCCCTTTAACATATTGGTCTTGGCAAAGACTTTCTGAATACAACCCTGTTGCAGTCCGGTTCGCATTGCTGGTAGAAATCACCCAACCAAGAGTAGCTTCTGGGAAAAAGAGGTTTATTTTGGCTCACAGGCTTGAGGGGAAGCTTCACGATGGCAGGGGGAAATGATGGCATGAGCAGAGGTTGGACATCACCCCCTGGCCAACATAAGGTGGACCACAGCAACAGGGGGGTGTGCCAAACACTGGCAAGGGGAAACTGGCTATAAAGCCCATAAGCCCGCCCCCAATGATACACTCCCTTCCAGGAGGCATTAATTCCCAAATATCCATCAGCTGGGAACCTAGCATTCACAACACCTAAGTTTATGGGGGACACCTGTATCAAACCACCACAAACCCCAATTGCTCAGGCAATCAAACCACAGATTAATCACTGGGACCTCATGAAATTACAAAGATTTTGCACTGCAAAGGACACAGTGAAAAAAGCAAAGAGGCAACCTACAGAATGGGAAAAAATCTTTGCCAGCTATATATCTGATAGAGGATTAATATCTAGGACATACAAAGAACTCAAAAAGTTAAATAATAAGGAATCAAACAAGCCAATCCAAAAATGGGTTATGGAGCTAAAAAGAGCATTCTCAAAGGAAGAAATACGAATGGCATATAAGCATCTAAAAAAGTATTCTATGTCTCTAGTCATCAGGGAAATGCAGATTAAAACTACACTGAGATTCCATCTCAGTCCTGTCAGATTGGCCACCATCATGAAAACAAATGATCATAAATGTTGGCGGGGATGTGGAAAAAGAGGAACCATTCTACACTGCTGGTGGGAATGCAATCTGGTCCAGCCATTGTGGAAATCAGTGTGGAGGCTCCTAAAAAAGCTAAAGATTGATCTACCATAAGATCCAGCTATAGCACTGCTAGGCATATATCCAAAGGACTCATCTCATTTCCTGAGAAGTACATGCTCTACCATGTTTATTGCTGCTCAAATTATAATAGCTGGGAAATGGAACCAGCCTAGATGTACCTCAACTGATGAGTGGATAATAAAGATGTGGCACATTTATACAATAGAGTTCTACTCAGCGGTAAAGAAAATGAAGTTATGAAATTTGCAGAAAAATGGATGGACCTGGAAAGGATTATACTAAGTGAGGTAACCCAGACCCAGAAAGCCAAGTGCCACATGTTCTCTCTCATATGTGGATACTAGCTACAGATGATTTGGCTTCTGCGGGAGAAGGAAAATACTTGGTAGCAGAGGCCAGTAAGTTAAAAAGGAGACATAAAGGGAAGAGAAAGGAAGGGAGGAGGATACTTAATAGGTTGATATTGTATATATGTAAGTACAATGATTGAGATGGGGAGGTAACATGATGGAGAATGGAATTTCAAAGGGGAAAGTGTGGGGGTGGGGAGGGAGGGAATTACCATGGGACTTTTTTTATAATCATGGAAAATGTTAATAAAAATTTAAAAATTAAAAAATAATAATAATAAACATAAAAAAGTAAAAAAAAATAAATTATATTTACAGAAGAAAAGAGAAGAATGTACAGAGAGCACCTGGCATGTGGAAGGAAGGAGGGGTAGAGTGAGCTCATGTGGGAGTAGGCATCCTTTGCCCATCTCATGATAGCTGGGCTGAGATACGGGGGCCTACTAAAGGAGGGACCTGGAAGTTGAAGAGGTAAAAAACCTGCCGGGTGTGGTGGCGCCCGCCTTTAATCCCAGCACTCAGGAGGCAGAGATAGGAGGATCACCATGAGTTCAAGGCCACCCTGCATAGTACATAGACTACATAGTGAATTCCAGCTCAGCCTGGACTAAAGGGAGACCCTACCTCAAAAAACAAAACAAAACAAAAAAAGGCAAAAAGAGGTCTGCCTACCTTGTAAGTATCTATTTATACCTTATTTTATTGTAATGGGCCTTACTCTCAGAGTCAGATGAGTCTGAGAGAGAGTTGATTGGTCTGGGCTCTAAGGCTGGCTCAGAAAGAGACCACCCATGAGTTTAACTAACCACAATGCCAGGAAAAAGACCTAAATCTTAATCCTAGTTGAGGGGAACTTCTTCCCAGAGCAGAACTTGGGTTTTTTAAGGAGAAACAGATTTACATAACTCCTTCAGGCCAGTGATAAGGAAAAGCCAGATTCTTTTCTGATCTCTAGCAAAGTAGAGACTTGCAAGGGCAGGCTCAAGGACATTCCTGTTTTATTTTACTTTCAGGTCATTATAAACTACCTCATACCTCAGTCCCCCCTCTGAAGAAGTAACCCTAACTACCATTAGGAAATTGGAGTGGAGACCAATCTGGCTTCTTCAACCTGAGTGGGGATTGGGTGTGGCAGATTGGAAATTTCTCAGTGGATCTATCTAAGGGATCAGAAAGTGTATTGGTGGACTGTAGCAAGACAGTCCTGGAGGGCTAGAGAGTTGGCTTAGTGGTTAAAGTGCATGCCTGCGAAGCCTAAAGACCCGGGTTCAATTCTCCAGGTCCTACATATGCCAGATGCACATGGTGGCACATACTTCTGCAATTAGTTTGCAGTGACTAGAGGCCCTGGTGTGCCCATTCTCTCTATGTCTCTTTCTCTCTCTGTCTCCAATAAATAAATCTTTAACAACAACAAAAAAAAAAAAAGACATTACTGGAAGAAAATGTTGGGGAGAAAGAATAAATGTAAGTAGTTAAGGGGGAGTGGGCACACAGCAAACTGGAGGTCTTTAGGGTTCCTATTCTTACAGACTTTCAGGGCTTAGAGAGCAATTAAGGGAACCCAGGTAGATGGAGTTAGAGTGTGAGCTGACTGTAAATAAGCAGAGACAAAGTTAAGACAGCAATTGAATATACAGGGTCCAAAAATTAACAGAATACCTATAAGGGTTATGATAGGTATAATCTTTGTCCACTATGACAGACCTGAGATTCATTCCCAGAACTGTTCACCTAATGGCACAGTGGTGCCTGACAGGTATAAATCTGCCCCTATAGATCTTATAAAGCAAATGAGACATTAGCAGAGCTATCAGGAATATATACACAACATTTAACCTTGATAATGGCACACATATCACTCTGGGCTGTGGTGAAAATGTCTTTTGCAGTCAGGTTTGCATTGTTGGCAGAAAACACCTGACCAAGAGCAGCTTTGGGGGGAGAAGGGGAGTGATTTTGACTTACAGACTTGAGGGGAAGCTCAATGATGGCAGAAGAAAACGATGGCATGATCAGAGGGTGGACATCACCCCCTGGCCAACATAAGGTGGACAATAGCAACAGGGAAGTGTGCCAAACACTGGTGAGAGGACATGGGCTATAATACCCATAAGCCTGCCCCCAACAATACACTGCCTCCAAGACGTGTTAATTCCCAGCTGGGAATCTAGCATTCGGAACGCCTAAGTTTATTGGGGACACCTGAATCAAATCACCATAATGTTCAAAGCCTATAATTTTGTATAATTGTCTTATCATTTGAACCTCAGAATTAAGAAGGGAAATTCCCTCAGCTGTGTCATTTAAAGTCTTTTCATGTACTTAGTGAGTTTCTTTGTGCCACGTGGCACCTTCTAATCAATAGATGAAATAAAAACAGAGACTAGGGCTGGAGAGATGGTTAAACGGATAAGGCACTTGTCTGCAAAGCATAAGGACCAGGCTCAATTCCTCAGTACCCACATAAAACCAGTTGCACAAGTGGTGTATGCATCTGGAGTTCGTTTGCAGTGGCTAGAGGCCCTGGCATGCCCATTCTCTGTCTCTCTCATTTTCATTCTCTCTCTCTTCGCTCTGTATCTCTCTACTTGCAAATAAAATGAAATGAAAAAGAAAATTTAAAAATAAACAGAGACTGAATGACCATACCAGTGAAAAACAACTAGTCCATTGGTGTTTTAATACAGGTAAACTGGCTGGGTGCACTAAGGTTTTTATTTGTCTGCCAATCTTTAAATAACAAACATGGACTTACTATTAAACCCAGAAAATACACTACCAGCCATTCATCCCAGAAAATGTAAAACTGTTCTATATAATGACTAATATCTCAATCTTGAAATGTTAATTAAGAGGTGAATAATTTAACAAATTTAACAAATAATAATAGTTTGTAAAAAGAATGAATGAGGGCTTGAAGAGGACTTAGTGCTTAAGACATTTGCCTGAGAAGACAAAGGACCCAGGTTCGTTTCCCCAGGACCCACATAAGCCATATGCACAAGGTGGTACATGTGTCTGGAATTTGTTTGCAGTGGCTTGAAGGCCCTGGCATGCTCATTCTCTCTCTCCCTCTCTCTCTCTCTCTCTCTCTCTAATAAATAGAAAGAATAAGTGACCAAAGTACACACCATTTAATAATCCCAATGGTATTATGCTAAATGAAGAAGCCAACCTCAAAAGGCACATACTGAATTATTTCAATTATTTAACATTCTCAAAGTGACAGAAGTATAAAAGACAAATCAGTGACTATTAGGAGTTAAAGACGTTGGTAGAAGAGTGAAAAGAAAGTTATAGCATGAGGTATATCTTTGTAGTGATAGGAGGATTATGCATCTTGATTATGGTAGGTTACATGATTGTGCATGTGATAACAGGATGTATCAAAGCTGATGTCCCCATGCTGAGGTAGTGCAGAGGTGATGTGATGTGACACAACCATTGTGCTAGGCCATCATCCTTCTTCTTCACTTTGACATTTTCTTGATGTTGTTCCTTTTAAGAATTAAACCAAAATTATTACTAAGAATTATGTTCTTTTCATTCCAGGTCATACAAGCAGTGAATGGCCTCATTGTACAGAGCCTGGGAGTGATCTGGGCACATCTGTATGTATCACAAATTAGTGTCTTTAAAGCCATATATCTTCCTCTTCTTGTGATGTCAGGATACCCATTCTGGGCAGCTTTGTCTGTAAGTAACCAATCTCTAAATGCTTATTCTTCAGTTTATTCATTACATTTCAGAGCTATTTCTGAATCAAGCATTGTGCCAGAGATGAAACACTGAAAGTGTAAAACCCCTTTTCTCAAGGAATTCCTTCCATCTCTAGTTGAAAATGACTATATCAATATGATAAAAATAAAAGCTTGGTTGCTTACCTGTAATAGCCTTCCATTACAAAAGTCTGTTTTGTTAAGTACCACTTGTTACATTCAAAGCAATGTTAAGATGCACAGTGGGCATTTTACAAAGACAGAATATGTTTGGTGACTCTTCAGTTATGTACATGGCATTGATTTCGCCAGTGGTGCAAGTGATATGAAAAAGTGTGATTGTTGAGATAATAATGAGATATAGAGCTCCTGCATGGGAAAGAAAGGTAAGATCTTTGTTGTGTATGTTCAAGAAGAATTTGAGGGAATTGAATAGGGAATTATAAAGTAACTATAAAATGAGTGACATGTCATCATTCTTAAATGAAGATATTATGGTAGATGGTGTATCATTACTTACAAAATCCTGAATAAAACTCAAAATAAAGTTGGTCATGGGCTGGAGAGATTGCTTAGTGGTTAAGGCACTTGCTTGCAAAGCCAAAGGACCCAGGTTCAATTCCCCAGGGCCCATGTAAGCCAGATGCACAGGGGGGGAAGCATCTAGAGTTTGCAGGCCCTGGTGTGCCCATTCTCTCCCTCCCTCCCTCTCTCTCTCTCTCTCTCTCTCTCTCTCTCTCTCTCTCTCTCTCTCTCTCTCTCTCAAATAAATTAAGAAAAATAATTTTTTAAGAAAAGAGTGACCATAACATATTTGGGGCTGACTCAGAGGCTAAAGATGCTTACTTGCAAAGGCAGCTAACCCCAGTTCAATCCTCCTTAGTGCTTATGTGAAGGTGGAAACAAAGTGGCACATGAGTCTGTGATCCCAACACAGCTATGACCATGGAAGACGCAGCTTGTGGGCCAGTTACCCTGGCATTCATTTGCAATTGCAAGGGACCTTGTCTCAAAGAAGTTGGAAGAAAAGCACTAACATCTCAAGGTTGTCCTCTGCTTTCCATGTGTGTGCTAATACATGCATTTCATTCACACACAAAAATAAGTTTTTTCAAAAAGATTTTCTTTGCATTTAAACTTTTGTAACTTGCCCAAGGCTTCCAGAGTACCCTCTATATATCAGTCACTGTTCTATGTCTTTGAAATTCACCAGCAAACAGGCTGGCTAAAGGGGCTTGCTTGCAAACCCTCGTGGCCTGGTCTCCATTCCCTAGTTGCCACATAAGGCCAAATGCACAAAGTGAAATTCATTAGCAAACAAAACAAAGATACAAGTCCTTATGGAGATGTATATTCTAGCATGAAGTGCTATATTAGAAAAAGATAAGGACATAGAGGAAAAAAGAAAAGGGAAAGCCAGGCATGGTGGCTCACACCTTTAATCCCAGCACCTAGAAAGCAAAGATAGAAGGATCGCCATGAGTTCAAGGCCACCCTAAAACTACATAGTAAATTGCAGGTCATGCTGGGCTAGAGTGAGACCTTACCTTAAAAAGCTAGGAGACAAAGAAGGAATGAAGACAGGAAAGAAAGAAACATAAAGAAAAAGAAGAAAGAAGGAAGGAAAGAAGGAAGGAAGGAAGAAGAGAAAAAATGAAGCAAGTAAGAGAGACTGCCCTTTTAAAGAAAATGGCAAAAAAAAAAAGATAAGAAAAAACATAAAGAAAATGGCAAAGGGGTATGTATTGTCATTTAAAAGTAGACAATTGGAACTGGAGAGGTGGCTCAGCAGTTAAGGCTGTTGCCTGCAAAGCCTAAGGACCCAAGTTCATTTCTCTAGTACCCACATAAAGCTAGATGCACAAAGTGGCACATGTGTCTGGAGTGGCTAAAGCCCTGGAATTCCTCATTCTTTCTCTCTCATAGAGAAATGAATGAATAAATAGATAAGAACAATTAAGGTAGAACTTCAAAGGAAGTTACTTACTCTATTAATAACCCAGTGTGAAATAACAAACCACCACAAAGCCACTGGTGTGTTACACATCCACTTCTGCTCATGCAGGGCTGGCAGAGATTCTATTGACTAAGGCTGAAATTCATAGACTTGGCTTTGGGTTACAGATCAAATCTAGGTCTGTTTCACATACGTCTCATTCTCCTTACACTAGAGGCTAGTAGAGTCTCATTGTTCTCATAATGAAGGAAAGGCAAAACACAAGAGACAACCATATTCACACAGGGCACTTGAATCTCTGCTTGGGTCATCTAGTAAAAGCCCAGACAAAGCAAATAAAGTAACCAAGTTGCATAATGTTATTACTTATCAGTTACACCCCCAATCAAATTGCTAGGTAAATGAAACTATGGTGAGCAAAAGGTATTCTAGGAAAGGAAACAGCCAAAACAAATTCTTTTTTATATTTTATTGATTTATTTTCAAGGAGAGAGAGAAAGAATAAGCATGCCACATCAAGGGCTTATACATGAAAGATTCACCCAACACTCCTAACACTTGCTATGAATGAAAAGATATTAAAATACAAAATTAATAAGTTTACATGGATCATACAATGAAAAGAGATAGTTTGGATATGTGATGTATATAACATGCTAATATGTATGTATATATATTATGTATACAACATACTAATAAAAATTCCTCTTTTATTCAGTGAAATTTGGAAAACTTGAAGTTACATGGGTTGTTTGTATTATATTGCTATTGGACATTGCTGGGTAGTACTCTGAACAAGGTTTGGGGGAGGCGTGGCAAGCACACAACACAGTGTGTGATAAATTTGCACATTAGCCCAGCCCAAGCTGGAAAGACACAGTTTCCAGTTTGAGCTTCATGTGCCTGCCTTTACTTACATGTGTGTAGATATATCTTTGTGGATGAGGTTTCTTTCAGTGCTGAGGAGCAAACCCAGGCACCCAACCACTGCACTACAGCCTCAGCCCAAATATCCACATTTTAGATATATATACAAGCGTGAAATGACAAGGTCTTAGGTTATTCATATACCCAACTTTAGTAAATTTCCCAAGCAGTTTTACCAATTCATATCCTCAGTAGTAGACCAGAAATACTGGTGTTCCACATCCTCAGTAGTGCTTTTATTATCAATATCTTTAATTTTACCCATTCTGGTCAGCTCTTTTCATTTTTAATTTTAAGCTTGGCATGGTTTCACATGACTGAAATCCCAGCCCTTGGGAGATGAAAACAGGAGAATCAAGAGTTCAAAATCAGCTAGAGAAATGGCTCAGTAGCTAAAGGAACTTGCTTGCAAAGCCCTGACGGCAAAGAGTTCAATTCTCCAGTGACTATATAAAGCCAGATGCACAAAATGGCGCATGCACCTATAGTTCATTTGCAAGAGGTCCTGGCATGCCAATATTGTTTCTCTCCTCTCTCAAAAATAAGTAAAGGTGGGCTGGAGAGATGGCTAAGTGGTTAAGTGCTTGTCTGTGAACCCTAAGGACCCCGGTTCAAGGCTCGATTCCCCAGGACCCACGTTAGCCAGATGCACAAGGGGGCGCACACGTCTGGAGTTCGTTTGCAATGGCTGGAATCCCTGGCGCACCAATTCTCTCTCTCTCTCTTCTTCTTTCTCTGTCTGTCACTCTCAAATAAATAATAAATAAATAAAGGTGCATGCCCATTAATCCCAGCACTCCAGAGGCAGAGTTAGGAGGATCATCATAAGTTCAAGGCCAGCCTGAGACTACATAGTGAATTCTAGGTCAGCCTGGGCTAGAGTAAGACCCTACATCAAAAAACCAAAAAATAAATACATATATAAGTTTAAGGTCATCCTTGGTTACATAGTGTGCGAGAGGCCAGCCTAGGTTATAGAGCAAGACCCTGTCTTTAAAAAAAAAAAAAAAAAAAAAAAAGAAGAAGAAAAGGAAAAAAATAGTTTTAGTTTGCTTTGTTTTGCTGTTTAATGGGGCTGAGTGCTTTTTCATTTGTTTATTGACTATTTTGAGACTTTTGTCAAATAACTTTGTTTCTTCACATATATCTATTGGGTTGTCTCTTCTTTGTACTAATTTGCTGTAGTCTTTTTATACATACAACTCTAAGCATCTCTTTTACTGTTATAGCATCTTTCCAAGCCCCTCTAAGCGACTGGAATAGTATTAGCTACTGGCAACCACATAGCTAAGTAAAGCTTTCTCCCCCTTGAAATGGTCTTCAGAAGAAATAAATTCTTTTTTGTTGTTTATTTGGCATCTTGTTTTTGCTTTTTCAAGGTATGGCCTCACTCTAGCCCAGGCCGACCTGAAACTCACTCTATATCCCAGGCTGGCCTCAGACTCACGGCAGCCAGCCCTCTTGCCTCAGCCTCCTGAGTGCTGGGATAACAGGTATGAGCCACCATGCCCAGCTGATGACTGCTTTTTTATACAATCAAGTAAATCTTTTCCTAATGTAAGCTCAAAAAGCCATTTTCATATTATATTCTAGAAACTTAATCACTTCACCTTTTACATTTAGGTTTCCAATGTACTAGAATTGGTTTATGTGATTCTTATATTTAACTGTATAAACTGAGGCTTAAATGTTCTCTGAATGTCAATTAAATGTTTAACATTATATTTACAGTACATGAGTTGATCAATATTTAACACTTGGCAGTAAATTCATTAATTAGGTTTGTTTTCTTGTAATTTACTTTAGAGTAAAATCATTTCAAAGTTCCTATAGATTTCATTTTCATACACATGTGCTCTGTTAGTGAGCAGAAACTCCATGGCTTTCTCACATCTCTATAACAGAAAACCTTGAAATATTTCTTGGATTGTTTTCTTAATAGTCCCACTAAGAAAGGTAGGTGATATTACTCATGTTACAGAATTCTAGAGTTCTCTTGTTCTTTAAGGTATATGGAGACAAGATAACTGGGTAATGACAAATGTGGTCTTTGCTTTCAGTTTATCACATCAGGAATCTTTGCAGTAATGCTACAGAAGAGGCCTTCGTATTGTTTGGTAAGTCAGAAGCCTTGCAGAAACTTTAGAGAGTTTATGCCAAAAACATGAAAAGCAGTCGGAAGTCAGCAAACCTACAGTATTTTCAAGCAACACCTGCATTGTGTATTTCCAGAATACCCACAGTCCTCCAAGGTGTGCCTACATACCATATCTCAAACTAAGAGAACAAAATTTGTTTTTAACAGAAATTTGGAATAAAAGCAGAAATGCACCTAAAATTTAAAAATATACTTAGAATAAATATAAAATTGATGTGATGGTTCATACTTATTGTTTACCTGGCAGGATTTAGACTCACCTAAGAGACAGGCCTCTGAGAATACCTGAGGGAGTTTCTACACTGGGTTAACTGTGGTGAAAAAATCCACCATAAATGTGGATTGAACCATCAATGGGGTGGGGTCTTGAACTGAATAAGATAGGACAAGAAAACAAGCTGAGCACCAGCGTTCACCTCTCTCAACTTCCTGGCTGTGGTGGGCTGTGTAAGCAGGCACTCTTCACACTGCTGCCCCACAGTGGACCGTATTCTCAGACTGTCAGCCAAAATAAGCCCTTCCTTCTTTCCTTAAGTTGTCTTTGTCGGAAGAAAAGTAACTTACACACTTAGAAATTTCAGAAGAAAGTATTTGTGAACCTGAGGATGTAATAAGTATCCAAATATTTGGAAATTAAGTGACACACTACCAAATACTTCATGGGCCAAAAGGAAATCTAAAAGTAATTGGAAAATATTTAGATCATAAGAATTAACACAGAAAATGTGAAAACCTGAGAAATGGGGTTAACCTAAAGCCTCACATGTAAGAAATAAGTCAAAGCAGAGTAGGTTAAGCTTGATGTAAGTTGAAAGAAAAATATCATGAAGTTTAGGTATAAATAAATATAGTGAAAACAGAGAACTAATAAAGCCAATAAACTAAAATGTGGTCCTTTACAAAGTCAATAAAAATAATGCACCCCTAACAAGGCTGATAAAAATATGGCAACTAGGTAGAAATTTTCAGGAGTTGGAACAAAAGACCTTGAAGCCATTAGAATGGTGAAAAAGTCAGACACTGAAATGATGAGAGGTTTGGAAAAGTATTTATGACAATATATGTAAGACAGATAAAAAGGAGAAATTCCTTAAATGTAAAGACTACCAAAATTCACTGGGAGAAATATACTGAATAGCCTTATATCTAATAAAGACATGAATCCATTCTTACAAATCTCCCTTCAAAGAAAACTGTAGGCTTAGATGACTCAAAAAGTCTACTTTGGAAGTAAATTCTTAATAGCCCTAAAGAAAATAGAGGAGGAGGAACAAAATGAGACAACTGAAACATATAATCTTATCAAATGTAAACAAGCCCTGGAATAAATAACCTAATATTCTCAAACTATTTTAAAGTAGGATCAAACTATATGCTCTCTTTTAGAAGCTCACTTTCTTTCTTTCTTTTTTTTTTTTTTTTTTTTTTTGGTTTTTCGAGGTAGGGTCTCACTCTAGCCCACGCTGACCTGGAATTCACTATGGAGTCTCAGGGTGGCCTCAAACTCATGGTGATCCTCCTACCTCTGCCTCCCAAGTGCTGGGATTAAAGGCATGCGCCACCATGCCCGGCTAGAAGCTCACTTTCTATATAAAGCCAAATAGAGATTGCAAGTGAAAGAATGATAATACATGCATTATTTTATGTTCATTGGTCATATGTTTAAAATGGCACTGTCTTCCTCATGAATATACATTATTTTCTTGAATTTCTGTCTAAATATTCATGTATATACATATGTACATGAGAAGAATGCATAAGACAAATTAGCAATAAATTAGATATGACTAGAGATAAAGACACCTTTCAATATTGTTTAGAACAAAATTACACAAATGCATATTTGATATTAAAACTTTGGGATAAATATAGCAAAACTGAATAAAACAAGAATAGAAAAATCTACAACCATAATCAATCTTAACACCTCTAAATAACTGATAAAACATGTGGACAAAGTAGAAAACTAAAACAATATCCAACCTGTAACACATGCTCTTGTATTATGCATAGGATATTCACCTACATATACCATAGGTCAAACCAGACAAAAAGAACAATAAAATTCACAAAATCGAAATAATAACTTTAGGAAGGAAATATAATCAAATTAAAAAGTCAATTATAACATACCTAAGAATCTGCCCAAATATTTGAAAATTAGATGAAAATGAAAACAACCCAGGAGCCAAAAAGAAATTAGGAAATATTCTTAATTAAATGACTACAACACTGCAAGTGTGATTTCTTTCAGATAGAACTAAAGAATGCTTAAGGAAAATGTATTGGGTTTTTTTTTTTTAAAAATACTTGCGTTTTATTTCAGGCCAAAGCCCTTCAACTCTGACCTAAATGCCTTTACAGTCCCACAACACAGGCTGATAGTCAAAGTGCCCACAGACACGGAGGATGGGGATGATGGCCAGAAAGGTAGAGGAGCACACAGTCAAATCTAAGGGCAGAGCAAGGCATAGGAGGCATAGGAGACACGGGCTCCTCTCAGCTCTGGCTGGGCTCCCAGCTTTGCTCACCAGAGAGGAATACCAGCAGCAGGAGGGCAGAACGCCTCATTGTCTGAAGGAAGACATGTTGCTCCTCATCTCCATCCCCAGAGCCCTCTCTTCCAGGCAGAAACAAAGCCCTGCGCTGCACTGCACTGAACACACCGCTTCCCCTCCCCGCCATCCAGCAGAGGGACACTGTGGCTGAGGCCCTCAGGGGAGGGAGGGAGCTGTTACTGTGAGACCAAATAGAACCATTTTAAGTTAAAAAAAAAAAAAAAAAGGCCCAGGTATGACTTAGATAGAAAACTAGAAGGCCAATGTGCTGACCTTTTGCTTCTGTAAACTTTGCTTGCTTAATTGCTGCCTTTCCCCCCTAACGTTTCTGAGGAATCTCCACTTCAAGGACATTGCAGAAACACTCCACTGTGGGGTGGGGGGGGGGGGCTCCGACCACCTGCTTAGATAAGAAACTGAGGAATCTCCTCTTCAAGAACAATGGAGATGACTTCATCTGCCTGGAGTCCCCAACTTTGCCCGCTGAAACCCCAAGCCAATCAGAACTGTTTAAATCAACCAATCATGTATCTATCCCCTACTTCTTTGTTCAAATTCCTAGATGAACCCCTTTCCCCAAAAGAAAGGGGCTCTCTCCCTCACTACCGCTGTGCCGGACTGTGGGGACAGAGCCCAGGCCTAGGCTTGCAATAAAGAAACCTGTTGCTTTTGCGTTCAAGTGTCTCGGCTTCTGTGGAGGTTCTCTGGGTGACTCCTGGGTGACTGGGGGACTTGGCTCCTGGTCAGGGGTCTTGGCACAACATTACTAAAGAAGAAAAATTTTTCTAAAAAAAGCAAGAAACCCGTCTTAATCCTGCAGCACAGAATCTACAACTGCTAGCTCAACTTTGTATGCAAAAGACAGGGACAGCCCAGGAGTGGCCCTGCCACACACAGCCCGGGAGCTGCTCCTGTGCCTCTGGCTCTGGCCAACCACTGCCCTCTAAGCATGAGTCTATAACAAACTCTGAAGAAAGCCAACTCCTGGGATAGTAAATACCATTTCCATTTAAGACCAACAGCTTCTGGGCCTTATGCTGAACTTGCAAACACCTGAATGGTGTCTGTTCCCACGGAGGAGGCATGACAGGTAGTCACAACCCACCTGAGCAGAGGTGACTGTTGAGATGCTAAGCAGCCCAACTTCCCCTAAATCTGCCCTGTGCCCAATGCCACATGAATGTGTCCCCTGGCCTGCATCTTGTCCAGCGCATCAAAGGAGGCATAGAGCTCAGAGAAGAGCTCATTGTTTCCACACTGTATCCAGTTGACCAGGGTCAAAAGGCTCGGCCTGATCCCCTCCCAGGGCTGTCCTCACATGCTGGGGCACAGAAGGTGGGTCATCAGGTCCGACCAAGTCACAGCATGACGGTGAGGAGAGAAGTGGCAATGTGGAACTTTCCAGGGATGTACCCTCAGAGTCGACCCCTGGAATCCACACTTCTAGGCAGTCCTTCTCTTCACTGGGAGGTGGTGAGGGAGAGCTTCTCCTCCCTGGTCTTGGTATAAAGCAGCAACTGTTAAACTGGTCTCCTTTAGCCAGGCAAGAGGTACACTGCCTCTCCTCCTGAGCCCAGCCACAGTTTGACATAGCATAGTGGAGAATGACATCAGAGACGGTCATGGAGCTTCGGCCCTGGACACAGGCCTCAATCTCGGGCACTGAGAGCTGGCTTTGCAGGAAGAGGTGCAACTGGCTGTCTGATAGAAGGACCACACTCTGCAGGACGTTTTCCAAGAAGTGCTGTAGACCTTGTCGTCGCTTCTCAATGAACTCATCCGAGCTGCCAAAGAAAGTGGACTTCCCAGGAAGTTCATGTACGGGCACCAAGCCCACGTTTCTCTGTGGCTGCTTCCTCCGCCACACAAATTCCCGGTAGCGCCGCCGCACACAGGACGTCTTGGGGGTAAAGGCCTTGCTGTTTGTATGGAGGAATATCTTTTAAGCCACGTACGAATTTCACGTACGAATGCCTTCATTTCTGCACACAGGGGTCCTGAACACGCACCGTGATCACCTCCTCCTGCTCTTGGTTCTCCAACATCCTACACCAAAAGCCCATCAGAAGAAAACATCTGCAAAGCTAAAGGATCCAGATTCAGTTCCTCAGGACCCACATAAGCCAAATGCACAAGATGGCACATGTGTCTGGAGTTCATTTGTAGTGGCTGGAGGCTCTGGTGCACCCATTCTTTCTCTTTCACAAGGTGTTAGAGCAAGCTCTGTCTGCACAAGCTGTGTGTCAGCTCTGTTCCATCTTTTTGTGCATCTGTAATCCGCTCTTCCTTTCACCTGAAATCACCATCAACTCGGCACAGCAATACCGCCAGCCTCCCACCAGCTAGCCCGAAACCCGGCCAAAATGTATTGTTTTAAAAGTATATATTAGAAAAAAATGTATATTTAAAGTCTATTTAAACTTCTAACTTAAAAGTATTAAAAGGGGCTGGAGAGATGGCTTAGCAGTTAAGCGCTTGCCTATGAAGCCTAAGGACCCCGGTTCGAGGCTCGGTTCCCCAGCTCCCACGTTAGCCAGATGCACAAGGGGGCGCACGTGTCTGGAGTTCGTTTGCAGAGGCTGGAAGCCCTGGCGCGCCCATTCTCTCTCTCTCCCTCTGTCTTTCTCTCTGTGTCTGTCGCTCTCAAATAAAAAAAAAAAACCAGTATTAAAAGACAGGCTGGGTGATGGCTCAGCAGCTGCCACAGCCTACTAACTAAGGGTTCAATTCCCCAGCCACCCACATTAGCCAGATGCAAAAAAGTGGCTGGTGTTCATTTGTAGTGGAAAGAGGGCCTAGAATGTGTGCACATACACACACACACACACACACACACACACGTGCAAATAACCAATTTAAAGCTGTAAAAGAAATTCAACACAAAGTAAATAGTAAGAAACAGTAAATATAAGAGCAGATATCTATAAAATATGAATAGGACTTACAATGGAAACATTAACAAAAAGTTTTTTATATTTTAAATATGGACAAGCTACTAATACAACTGATTAAAAATATAAGAAAGCACAGATAATGGAACAAATGAAAAAGTATTGACCCAGACATCTGAAACAATAAAACAATAGAGAAAATAATGTATGATTGTAAAGAAATTATATGTAAAAATAGTATAGAATTTATCCTAATGAAGCAAACTTAAAAACAAGTGTAATAAAACATATTTGGATAATTCTAGAAATGAAAAAATCATATTATTCAAATGTAACTCCCACCAAAATGTGGGAGGGAATTTTCTCCTCCTGATAAGGACACATGTAAAAAAATCTAATATTATTCAACCAAAGATTCTCCCCTAAGTTCAGCAAGTATTCATATGTTTATCCGCTGTAGTGCAGAAGTTGTTACATAAATTAATAAGCCAAGAAAAATATATAAAAACTGTAAAGCCAGCCAGGTGTGGTAGTGCACACCTTTAATCCTAGCACTTGGGAGGCAGAAGTAGGAGGATTGCTGTGAGTTCAAGGCCACCCTGAGACTACATATTGAATTTCAAGGCAGCCTGGGCTAGCGTAAGACCCTACCTCAAAAAAACAAAAACAAAAAATAATACTAATAAAGTCAGAATCTTTGTTTCATTCATAGGTATCCTAAAGTTAACATACTAGAACATTCTACAACATCCTAAGTCTGTAAAAATATAGAATTAGAAAGCTAATTTATTATTGTTTTCAAGTATAGTATTAAAGATTTAGTGGGACTTTATGTACTTAAAATGAAAATTACACAAACACCAATTCAGCAGAATAACAAAAAAGAAATTACTTGGAAGCTGTTTCTTCTAAGTGTTGCTGAAATACAGTTAAGATGTCAGCCTAGGAGCTGGGCACGGTGGCCAAGTGAGAAGTTAATAAAGCAGGAGCACTGTGAGGGGAAGGCCTATGGTACCCAGCCTGACAAGCATGAGGCTGCAGGAACTACCGTGTAGTTCCTCCATCTTCAAGATGAAATCCCATTGTCCAGCTAGGTAGCACCTGCATCGCCAAGACAACTCCCTACAACTCACCTTCTTGCTCTCCAAAATGAGCCATGGCAAACACCCAGAGCATTTAGGCCTCTTGAAATCTAGCACCACCGTATGGGCATGGTTCACTTGTCAACACTAGGGGCAGATTTACAAAGCTCCTTTCACATGTAATATGCACTCTGTCTTCCACAGTAACACAGTATAAAGACCCTTTCTTTTCTACCTCTTTCCTAACCCAGCACAGAATGAGCATGCCATGTGTCCAACATTATGAACCCCCAAATGATGTAATCCTGTTAGAAGACTAACCCATCTGCAGTTCTGATTTAATGATCTTACTCCTCTGGAAAGATTACAATTTTCATAAATCTTATGCTTGGCTACACTTACTGGATATGAATATGGAATACATTCCAATATCTAAGAGTGACTCTTTGTCTATTCCAGATATTCTATACTATCGTAGTAAGCATCCAAAGTGCCTGTGCTGCAGTGATTGGTCTGCTTTTAATAGTAACGGAGTTGTCAATATTTAGCTTATCACCAACTTCTCTTTGGTCACATGTAAGTACTACACTTCTGTGAGAATTCCAACATGATTTTTGAATTCTGTCTAAAGTGAAAATCAGAATGTTTAAGTGTTTTGTAAGACATGGACGTTATTACCCTCATCATTAGTTTAACTTAGGTGTACACACCTACTACAAATGTAATTCAAACTAAGTTATATTTATAAGCCTGGAGCCACTTGAACCTTGAGTAATCAAACATAAAATATTATAAATTTTCATACAGATATTCCAAATTATGGCACATTATATTCAATCTTGGACCTACCTGGTTGTCATGATCAATTTATTTTAAGCAGCTTGTTCTTGCCAAATAGATTTATCTGGACATATTTAAGCTCAGTCCTCCCAAGGCATTGAAAACTCACATTTGTTATGAGAAGCCTTAATCTTCAAAGAGGAAGTGGTATTCTTGTGTTCTTGCAATAGCCAGATATTGATGGCCAATGCAAGGGGCTGTCATCTACAGACAGAATACATGTGCAATTTGAGGTGCAGGTGTACTCACCTCCACGTGAACACATCCATATGAACGTTTTTGCATTGCTTGGTTTGCATCTGTCTGTTAGCAGGTCTGTGCAACACTGTCTAAAGGTGCAGGTGCTTATGTATCTGTGCCGGGTGGATTGACAAACAGGAAGACTCAATCAATGGTTCCTATTGTACTTTTGCAGTAATATACCAATGCATCATCATCATCATTATCATCAGTTATCAGTATGATCACACTATATCTACATTTTCAGCTAGTGAAAGTAGAACACACAGAATAGTTTTTCTCTTCTATGTTCTTCTTCCTGTAATTACATGACACCTATGATTTTTAAAGTGTTAGTTAAAATAGTAAACATCTGTAAGGACTATGCATTTTCTTTCCTTATACAGAAGAGTGGTAAGATGCTTTCAGAATATCTGTTCATATTCATCAGCCTGGAGTTGGTGGTGGCAAGTGTGGTAGTCAACTGGTCATATAAAGCACAGTACACAGCATGAAGAGGCAGTGAGTAGAGCATCCCTTCTTTGGCAACAGAAGCTACTGACTTCAACTATGTACCCTGTTTGAACAACTCTACTAAAAAGAATGAAGCTTAAGTAGTATCATCTCTAAACTGTGACTGTAAATACCTGAAGACACCTTGCAATAACTATTGTGCACCAACAGACTCTCTCTATAATTGAAAATAAATTTCCCTATATAAAGTGGGGAAATTGGGGATAAGGATAATTGTATTTAGATACTGCCTCTCAATAAAGTTTTCTTACCTAAAGTAGTGGAATGAGGAACTGAATTTCCATCTAAAACCTTCATACATTCATATTCATAACCTAATCAAACTATGGTTAAACATAAAGTCAAACACATGCATGCCTCATCCTTAATACTCTCAACAAAGTAGAAATAGAGATTATATGAATTGAACATATGGGAACATGCAGTTTTCTACTCAAACTAGTTAAAATTTAAATGAAAATGGGAGGAGAGGACAAGGGACAGGAGGAGAGATACACAGGAAAGGAAAAGCCGAAGTGAAGGAGGGGAGAAGAAAATGAAAAGCCTCAAAAACTATGTGGTTTAGCCAGGCATGGTGGTGCACGCCTTTAATCCCAGCACTCAGGAGGCAGAGGTAGGAGGATTTCTATGATTTCAAGGCCATCCTGAGACTGCAGAGTGAATTCCAGGTCTGCCTGGGCTAGAGTGAGACCCTACCTCAAAAAACCAAAATAAATATATATATATGGTTTAGGTTAGGGGTGTTCAGAAGTAGATCCCTCACCTAGAATTATACAAGGGTGCAGATCCCATCCTTAGCACCAAAAAAAAGCTCAAAGTTTTATTTAACATTCTCAGACTATTCATATTAGAATTTTTTCCAAAAATGCTATTGTAAATTCTATATTTCTTTATTTTTACACTGAATTAATTTACTACCATACAACTTGCCTCAGGTTCATGGCAGAAAGGGATCCTTCTCCTACGTGTTAAAGAACCATCCTGACCTCATTCAAGGAGCAAAGTTTCATGGAAAATGAAGAACTTCATTTTGTTCAAGAGGCTTCTTGGGAAATGGAATTTAATTCAGTCCACCTCAGTATTTCCTTCCTTCATTTCATTAATAAAATTGGTATTGATTAAAACATGTTTATTTTTCTATGTGGGAAATAGCATAAATGTATTTTACTAGCATAGACTTATCTCAGGCTGAATCTGGTCAGCCTTACTTAAAGGATTATTTTGTGCACAAGAAATTCCATGAATGGCTACATGTTTCTAGAGTGGATTCTATACCTCATATTGATAAGTAATGTGATACTAATTCAAGGAAATAATTTCATTATGAAAAGAAAAATCAGGGCTGGAGAGATGGCTTAGCAGTTAAGCGCTTGCCTGTGAAGCCTAAGGACCCCGGTTCGAGGCTCGGTTCCCCAGGTCCCACGTTAGCCAGATGCACAGGGGGCGCACGCGTCTGGAGTTCGTTTGCAGAGGCTGGAAGCCCTGGCGCGCCCATTCTCTCTCTCTCCCTCTATCTGTCTTTCTCTGTGTGTCTGTCGCTCTCAAATAAATAAATAAAAAATTTAAAAAATATATAAAAAAAAAGAAAAGAAAAATCAGTATAAGTTATAAGCCATCCCACTTCCAATGGAGGAAAATTAGCCCAAACATTATTTCTCATATTCCTTTAATGTTAAAATGAATGGTTTATCTTTAGTGAAGAAGGTAGATTACAATTAGCTATACCTTTATGTTATTGGGAGTTCATGAATGAATAAATATATACATGATTTTTTATTTCTGGAAATTCCAGCTTCCAAAACGTTACATCCTTCTGCCTACAGCTTTACTCTCTGGCTTATTCTATTTTGTTTTTTTTATAAACATTTTAAGTAAGATATCTTCCTAGAAATGTTCTGCTATGTCTAAAAAGACCTTTTGTATTAGTCACCTTTATATTTCTATGGCCAAATGCCTGAGCTAAATAAATTATAAAGAAGGAGGGTTTATTTGGGTGCACAGTTTGCGAAGATTCAGCCCACAGTTGGCTAGCTTCGTTACTTTCGAGCCTATGATGAGACAAAACAACATGGTGGGGAACATGTGGTAGATCAAAGCTGTTCTCATGGAATTCAGGAATGAATGAGAGAGGGAGGTGGGAGTGAGTGCCCCAAATCCTCTTAAAGAGCATACCCTAGGTGACCGCTTTTCCTCCAGCATAAAGGATTCTCCACCTCACAATAGGATTACTGGCTGAAGCAAGCTTTTAGCATCTGGGTCTTTGGAGACACTTAAGATGTAATCATAATGTGGTAGAAAAAGAAGCTGAAAGTTGAACTGACTCACTGAGTGACTGTAAGAGTTATCTGCTGAGGAGATAAATTTTTCTTTGTCAGCAGATGAAAAAAATCCCAAAGAGAACTGTTCAGAAAGGGCCCAGAGGGGTTATAAGAAGGAAGGACAGTTTAGGCTAAAGCAAAGTAAAATGGAGTTCACTGTTAGGGTGGTCTTACTAAAGAAATAATTGGTATACAAATTTCCTTGTCTTGTTTGTTCACTTACCCTTCCCGTTGGCTATGAAAACAATTTTCACATAATATACATAATATACATGTTTTTGCTTATAAACCTCTCCCATTACATTCTTTTTTTCTCTCTTCCTGCTCCTCTTTCTACCAAAGCCCTTCCACCACCCTCTCTTCTGTTTTTTTTTTTTTTGTTGTTGTTGTTGTTGTTATTCATTTTTATTTATTTATTTGAGAGTGACAGAGTAACAGAGAGAGAGAGAATGGGTGCACCAGGGCCTCCAGCCACTGCAAAGGAACTCCAGACGTGTGTGCCCCCTTGTGCATCTGGCTAACGTGGGACCTGGGGAGTCGAGCCTCGAACTGGGGTCCTTAGGCTTCACAGGCAAGCTCTTAACCACTAAGCCATCTATCCAGCGCTCTCTTCTGTTTTGATGTGTTTTTTTTTGTTTTTTGGGTTTTTTTTTTTTTTTTTTTGCCCTCCTCCATCATCCATTATGAAATGCTGATAATTCCAATAGTATGCAGGTCATGACAAATTTGGAAAATATAGTTTCACAGAATTATGCAGATCTTCAAAATTGAGATATTCTATTATCAATGGTCTGGAAATGTAGTAGAGTGCTTGCCAACTACACATAAGACCTTGTATTCTATCCTTGGCTTGGCAAAAAAAAAAATCATAATAACATACTTGCTGATTTTTCCCTATGTGCCCTGTTCTATTCATTTTAACTTCTTTTTTGAAATGCTTTCAGTTACTGTTGTATAGCAATTTCCTCTGAATTGAAACACTGTCTCTTGGAGGTAGGAGGGAAACATGTAGTTATGAAGCTAATGAAACAAGGTTAAGAAATCTCAGAAAGTTATCTTTGTAAGGCTCTTCCCCAAGGCTATAAAGTTCTGGAGAGAAGAGACCCTGTGGCTGACAGAGCTGCCTGCAAATTGTGCAGAGAACTTTAGGGACACAGCTTTCACAACCATCACCCATGCTGGGGTGGGATTTTTGGTGATACTGCTGCCTTTGAGTCAACCACACTTCTGAAAGTAACCCCAGTAAATTCATTGGTTTACTATGCGAGAGTTGGGTTAAATCATGTCTTTGGTCTCTCTTTGGAACCCTATCTAAGGTAAATAGATATTTGTTCATGGAAAGTAACTCAACACAATGGACACCCAAACAGCATCCAACAGAACCAAAGATGAGTCAGGGAAGAATGGTTTTGTGGCCCCTATGATGAATGCTGAGACATATACTGAAAGGTTGATCCTAGTGAGGCACCACAAGTGCAACCCCAATGTGGCTACCTTTCTCGGTGTGGTATAGGGAGGTTACCCACCTTCTTGCTATTAGTGATAATTGCTTGCTTCCTGTGATGAGTGATAGCACATACAAGAAAGTCCAAGCCAATTGAGAGTGGGACATCCTTAGGGGGAATCCCAGGGCGGCCATCTTCCCCTGCACAATATGGGATGGCATGTCTTCTTAATGAATGGGGTGTACCTCGTTGAGTATGGAGACACCTTGCAAATGGCTAATGGACAACACATATGGGACAAGATCGTCAGTAGGCTGTGGTGTCTGTGGCATGGCTTTTGCTGTGGGGAAAAAAAAAAAAAAAAACATGCAACCAAAGCTGAGCTGTCTACAGTGGCAGAACTTTCCCTCATAAGGGAAGAATTACAACAGGGAAAAGGTGTGCAGATGTTATCTACTGCAAAGTCCCTGGGTAGGCAGGAAAAATGGGAAATGGGGAAGTTTTTGTTGCTAGTTTCTTACAACTGGAAAGATGTGAGAGGAAGAGAGTACAAAATAGATCTGTGCTAAAGAGCTGTTTGTGGGATGCAAGCACTGAATCCATGGAAAGAATTACATAATGAGAAAGATGAGAACATGGTAGATGTGACAGAAGATACCTCTCAGGTCCAACTTTAATACAGAAAAAGGGGAAATCCATGACTCAGTGTGCAGATGAGGACCTTAGTAATGGCCCGGCATAGGAATCTATGATAATCAGGGCTGACTCTGCATCTGAGCTTGTTTAGTTGGGGAACACTTTTCCACCAGGAGTGATAGCACCTCTTACAGCCTGTCTTACAAGTATGTGGGGCATGGAAGTGCATAGGCTCAGTTTGAGTGCTGTGCAAGTGGAAAGGCTAAGTAAAAATAACTCACCATCCCTCCCTGAAACAAAGGCTGTATAACCTGAGGTGGTATTAGGAAAGCCTGTTTCTGTTTGATGGCTCTTACAGGCCATCAAACATCTTACTTAGTTATCACCAGCTGAAGTACCCATCAAAATCAGAGATTAAAGGACAGAAGAAGCAGGACTGGCATATTGGAGTAATTGGGCACAAGAGGGAGGATATGGATATCCAGCTCACTGGTTGGGATAGAACAATGCTCACAGGAGCATTCGGGGGGTGGGGGGGGAATGATTCAGGAAGAACCTTAGGACTAGCTCTTTAGTGGCTTTAGTGGGTTTGCTGAGCTCTGTAATAGGATGTTATCTTCATGTGTTAAGAGGAGCTCTGGCACATCTAAATAACTTTGATATAGAATCAGGTTTTTAAAGTGCTAAAGCAATCAAGAGGAAATAAAATAAAGGCAAATCAGACAAAGGCTATGTCTGGAACATTCAAAGAAAAATGTGGCAACATTTGGGTCAAGCTGGAGTTCTTGGGAAAACAACAGAAAACCAAATGCTATTCTAGTGGGCTTCTAAAAGGCTTGGAAGCAATAGTTTACAGAAGAATGAATTATACCTGCCCTAGGGGTATGCAGTTACCCTTACCCACCCAACCCACTACAGCATGTGATATATAGTATACTGAGAGTGGAGATTGTTTGCCCAGACTTCAGAGTGGCCAAGTGAGGCCCATGGAAAGACAAGTGCTGTTCCAGAGCCTAAAAAGAACCAAATAGCTAGCTCCAGGGACAGACACAGCAGGCTAGAGTACAGCCCTGCTCCCCCTTGATCTGGATTGAGCAATGCACACTGGTCCCTGTGAAACCATAGAGGTAAGAAGACACAGAGCCCCACAATGGAAGCAGTGCTCCAAGTTGAGGAGACTAAATATCTATGGATTGTGGAGGGCTGGATTGAGTAGTGTCTCCCACCCATACCATTGCTTTTTTTTTTTTTGGTTTTCTGAGGTAGGGTCTCCCTCAAGCCCAGGCTGACCTTGAATTAACTACGTAGTCTCAGAGTGGCCTTGAACTCACAGTGATCCACCTACCTCTGCCTCACAAGTGCTGAGATTAAAGGTGTGTGCCACCACACCTGGCTTTGCTTTTTTTACAAAAAGACAGTTGAGAGAAGTGATAAGAACTTTTGGTACTTTATTAAGCCTTGCTAGTGTTTATTTTTAATGCCCCTTTGGCTTCCCAAAACTAATTTCCACGTGGAATGAATGACTGGAGGTCTTAAGAGAGCCTGTTCTTCCACCCCGCCAAGCCCATAAGAAGTATTCATCACATAACCTCAACCTCTGAGTGTCCTACAGATTTGTAAAGGCATATGAAAGAACAGTAAAAATAACAGCTGAGAAACTGAAATTTGGCATCCTGGCAATTTGGAAAGGGTATTATCAGGAGCCATAGACTGTTGAGTAAAACTTCTAGTACCAGGGGTGGGCTAGCTGCCTATGAGTTGTTTGTTAAGGAGGCCCCACAAATCTAAATGGCTGTTGCTGCTAAATGGCCATGTTGGTCGTATGCCAGAACTAGATGGTAAGTCTCTGTTGCTCAATACACCACATGCTTTGACTACAGCACGTGAAGAAATCGGCTGGGACTGAGCTGAAACTCCCTTCTTGCTGTAAACTGCCGTAAGGTAGGCTGCTGAGGAAGAAGCACCACCTGTGGTCGCTTGGATAGGACCTCAGTGCTATGCTACCAACACGCCAGGTGAGGCGTGCTTGCAATAGTAACAGTGGCACAACTGTAATGGATGCAACCAACTGCTTTCTGCATGGGTTTCAGGAAACTTGCACCTAAGCACCAGTTAGGGAGGTTTTAGGCCCTAGTAGGGAAGCAACTTCTATTGTATTATTTTAAAAAATATAATATACCTGCCAAATTACCTTCTCAACATTCATGTTGATTCTCACATATTACTGCTGTTGTCAGCCTCAGTCCATCAAAAGAGAAACTTGTTTTTTTATTTCTTTTTGGTTTTGTTTTGGGGTTTCGAGGGGTTGTTTGTGTGTTTGTTTGTTCGCTTTTTCAAAGTAGGGTCAAAGTAGGCCCAGTCCAGGTTGACCTAACCTAGAACTTAATCTGTGGTTCCAGGCAGGCTTTGAACTCATAGTGTTCCTCCTACCTCTGCCTCACAAGTGCTGGGATTAAAGGTATGCACCACCACACCTAGCTGGAAACTTTTTTCTGCCATGGGCAATGTGCTGAAGAAATTCAAAACCAGTCAAACTCCTGAGAATAAGAGAATATTGCTATGACAGTGAAACAATGCTCAGCTATGCACAGAAATAATAAGACATCTCTTTAACTACCTTCAAGGTTCAGGGAACACAACAGAAGAGGAGGTACAAAGAATGTTAGAGCAAAAGAAGGTGTAGAGTGTTACGTAGCTGTTTCCTCCACCTTGAAATATTCCCTCCTGAGGGGATGAGAGAAGCTCACAAAACTCAAGTAGCTAACAAAATTTGTAAGGTTCAGCTAACTGATCCCCTCAGTGGTATGGGACCCATAGCTGGAGCTGGGAAAAAAAGTCAGGACCATATCAAACATAAGCCCACTCTCCAATATCAAGCTACCATCAATCATGGGCTATAAGAGGGCCTACACCTATTAAACTCTCTATTAAAAAAGTAAGGGTTATCTAACTTAGTCTCCGTTGGAGAATCTGCTTCTCTTTTTCAGATAGATGTAGATCCCAAAGACAGAATCACCTCATCATACCTCAAAAGGGCCCTGGCCGAAACTAAGAAAAATTGGCAAAACCAGCAAGGGTGCTGTTTTCCTGATGAACCAGATACCAGGACAAGGGGGAAGGAGACCAACACAGAGAGCAATCAACTCCTACCAAATCAGAAAGCCAGAGCCTCAGAGGCCCCCAACACCTCATCATTGAAGCAGACCAAAAATGAACCCAACATGGCTCAGGGAAATTTTGCAGAAGAGGGGGCAGAAAGAATGTCAGAGCCACATGTTGGGTCATGATATGCAGAGACATTTATCTTACCCATAACTGTGAGCTAACTCCACAATGCATGACCCATATACTTCAACAAGGAGGGGCCAATGGGGAGGGGGTAGGTCACGGATGAGCCTAATAATGGTACCAAACTAACTGTATTTTCTGAATACAAAACTAATAAATAAATAAAATAAAGAAGAAAAAAAGAGATTTTGAAAATCATAAGCAGTGCATGGTGGCTCACATCTTTAATCCCAGCACTTGAGAGGCTGAGGTAGGAGGATTGTTTTAAGTTATAGACCAGCCTGGGGCTATATAGTGAGTTCCAGGTCAGTCTGAGCTACAGTGAGACTGGCTTCAAATAATAATAATAATAATACGAGCTGGTGGTAGAGATGCTACAATTCCAATTTAGAACTAATGAGTTTCTACAATAAGATGCATGGAAAATTAAGAACTTGCTTGAATCTCAGCAGAATAAATATTTTGATTTTTTAAATGTAAAAAAAAATTGTAAGGTTCAGAGGCTCATGAAACTTACAAATTAAAAAAAAAATCAGAAAGTTATACAATTTGCAAGACCCCTTCCCAAGGTCATAAAAAAGCGAGATCCTATCTTGAAAGCAAAACAAAGCAGTAAACAATTGCTTGAGAGAAGACACTGCCTGCTGAGCCACCTGCACATTCTGTAGATTGCTCCAGGGATGCAGTGTTCATGATAGGGTAAGCTCTTTTGTCGTTCAGTTTCCCTAAATAATCCCCCATCTATACTCTTACAGTCCAATAAATTCACTTAATGACCAAGGTGGACTCAGGTGGAATTATTTCTTTGTTCTGTCATCAGCAGAACATCTATCTGAGGTGAATAGACATTTGTTCACATCTTCACAGGAAAAGCCCCACAACTTTTATCATATAAAATAATATTATGATATTTTCATTTTTATTTTAATTTTCATACATACATGTAATTATATTTTGCTTAAATTTTTCCTCCCTTCCCCCCAGACACTTTTGCTAGATGGATCTTTATCATTGCTTCCATCTTGTTTCCCATTATAGATATGTTTCAATTCTTTATGTCTCCTTGATTTACTTTTGGTAACTATATGTGTCTAGAAAATTATCTTATTTTTTTAGGTTTACCTGATTTTTTGAATACAGGTTTATAAAGTATTTTCTAGTAATCCTCTACATTTCATCAATATCTGTTGTAATGTCTCCCTTTTCATCTCTAATGTTATTAATCTGGGTCTTTTCTTTCTTTTGATTAGTTTAACTAACAGTTTATCCATCTTGTTTTCCTTTTTGAAGAATCAACATTTTGTTACATTGATTTGTATTGTTCTTTTAGTCTTTATGACATGAATTTCTTCCAAAAAGAAATACCAAGTATTTCTCTCCATTTACTGATTTTGGATGTAGATTATTCCTTTTGAAAAACTTTGAGGAACATCATTATTCTAGAACTCTCTGATTTTTTAAAATCTAAACACTCATAGCTATAAACTTCTCTATTGGAATTCTCTTTGCTACATCCCAATTATTCTAATAAGTTGTGCTTTCATTTTCATTTGAGTCTAGGAAACTTTTTATTCCCTTCAAGAATTCTTCAGTGGCCCACTGAAAAAGTATATTGCTCAATCTCCATGTACTTTTATACTTTCTGTAATTTTTCTTGCTATTGGTTTATAGTTTCATTCCACTATGATCTGTTAGTATATAAGAACTTTTTTGAATTTTTGTACTTGCTAAGACTTTCTTATGTTCTTTCCTGTGATTTATTTTAGAGAAAGTTCCATAGGCTGCTGAGTAAAATGTGCATTCTACAAATGTTATGAGGAATATTCCATACCTGTTTGTTAAGTCAATTTTATCTATGGTACAATTTAGCTCTGAATTCTCTTTGTTGATATTTTATCTAGATGATCTATCCATTGAAGAAAGTGAGGTGTCACTGTAACTGGATCTATCTGTTCTGTTCCTTTTTGTCCAATAGTGAGTGTTAATTTTATGAAATCGGGTGCACCAACATTGAGTTCATACCTATTTTCTATTTTTATGAGTGACTTTTCCTTTTCTGATAATTTTCACTTAAAGTCTACTTTATGAAATATAAGTGTAGCTACTCCTGCTGAAAGAATGTGTGTTGGAAATCAAGTCTTTTGATAGAGCTTTAGAATTCTTGGGCCCTGACAGTGTACTTTGTAAAAGATGATAGTTCTAGATGTTGGATCACTCACTGGCCTCAAGGTGTATTTGTCCGACTCTGCAATCTTCCTCAGATGGTAAGCTTAGCTCCCAACCAAAGAGGGACTTATGACCAATATAGCTTTCACTGCCACAGCCATGCCTCCTATCACCTGAACTTTTCAATGTGCCCAGCACAACTCCAACACACACAGTCTGCTTCTGCTGTCTTTCTCCTACTCTGGGACTACAGAAGGTTAAATCCAGGCTTCTTAACCTGTGATTTTTTTTTTTTTTTTTTTTTTTACTTGTTATCAGGCCCTCAGAGAAGCTTATTCTTAAACAATAGGTGCTGTCCCAATATGGCACCCAGCCACAGCCCCACCCCCAGACTTGATCTCCTGGCCCTGACCCATCATGCAGAAGAAATCACTATCAATAAAACCTCCCCATGGGTTCTAGGCTTGCAAGAATTGTGATCTCTGCGGTTTCGGCTGCCAGTCAATTTCACCAGGTCTTACCTTTCAGATGAGGTTTTCATAGGTTCTTTCCAGCCCAGGAGATCCATGACTAGAACTTCTTGTTCCTTCTTCCTGATTCTCCATTCTATTACTCCTAATGTGCCAGCTCTCCCGTCACCTCCTTGTGATTTCCAGGGCTCCTAATTCCAACCTTTTCTCTTTGGCAAAGAGTCTCTTGCTATCACGACTCTTCTCATTTATTTACCACATCACACACAAAGCAAGCTTCAAATTGCCCACCTCTTGTTACTTTGTTCCTATGTCCCTTAACAATACAAGATTTTTAGCTTAGTTAAGACAAGCTCATCTAGTTTTCTTTTCTTTTGTCACTTCCGAATTTGCTGTCATTTCTCAGAAACCACTACCCCACTCAAGGTCATGAACATTTATACCTGTGTTTTATTCTAGGCGCTTTGTAGACTTAGCTTATCCATTTAGGTCAGTGATCACTTTTAGTTAATTTTGTGTATGGTGTGAGGTAGTAATCAAACCTAATTCTTTTACGTGTGACTATCCAGTTGCCACACCATACTTTTCCCCATTGAACAGTTCACTCACCATTGTCAACCACATAGCTGGACTCATAATTCTATCCCATGATTTTTTATGTATATCCTCATTATACTAGCATCACACAGCTTTGATTACTGCAACTTAGTAAGTTTTTTTGTTTGCTTGTTTGGTTGGTTTTTCTGGGTTTTTTTTTTTTTTTTTTTTTTTTTTGGTTTTTCAAGGTAGAGTCTCACTAGCTCAGGCTAACCTGGGATTCACTATGTAGTCTCAGGGTGGCCTCGAACTCACTGAGATCCTCCTACCTCTGCCTCCTGAGTGCTGGGATTAAAGGTGTGTGCCACCACGCCCGGCACTTAGTAAGTTTTGAAATCATGAAAATATAAGTCTTCCAACTTTGTTTCCTTTTTCAAACATGTTTATAACAAAACAGAGATAGATAGGACTACTAGAAAGAGAGGGTCCTCATTGGTTTGGGGTTTAGGGAGAGGGGACAAACAAGGATAAAAGAAAGTAATTTGATCAATTATAGTTATGTTAAAGTTCTCAATTTAAAGAAAAGAAAATAGCTCTGCCAGTTCAAACTAAAAACTATGGTCCACAGACCATACAAACATGTTTACAATATTCTTTTTTTTTTTTTTTTGTTTGTTTATTTATTTGAGAGTGACAGACACAGAGAGAAAGACAGATAGAGGGAGAGAGAGAGAATGGGCGCGCCAGGGCTTCCAGCCTGTGCAAACGAACTCCAGACGCGTGCGCCCCCTTGTGCATCTGGCTAACGTGGGACCTGGGGAACCGAGCCTCGAACCGGGGTCCTTAGGCTTCACAGGCAAGCGCTTAACCGCTAAGCCATCTCTCCAGCCCTATGTTTACAATATTCTGATCCCCTTGCATCAACCTTAATCTAGGATAAGGTTGTCAATTTCTAAAACAACCAGTTGAGACTTTGACAAGGACTATGCTGGGTCCATGTAAAGAGGATTCTCCTCTTCAAAATGTTTATATGTTCAATGTTTTATTGAAATCTAGTATTTGTCCATCTTCCTGGAACACATTGTGGTAATTTGATATGCATGTACAAGGTGTAATAATCAGGGTAGTAAGCATTTACACCTCTTATTTTACGTGTTGGGAATTTTGTACTTGTCTTTTCTAGTAACTTTGTAATATATCATAATTTTTGAAACCAATAATTATCCAGTGGCACTAGTGAACAGAATGAACTTCTCTTTGTTGATGCTCCTTATTTAGCCTATATCCATCTTCGATTCCCCACCTTCACAGTCTTTAGTGGCCACTATTCCATGGCATTCTCATATAAAAGTGAAATGAGGGGCTGGAGAGATTGCTTAGTGGTTAATGCATTTGCCTGCAAAGCCAAAGGACCCAGGTTCAATTCTCTGGAACCCACGTTAGCCAGATTCACAAGGGGGCGCACGCGTCTGGAGTTTGTTTGCAGTGGCTAGAGGTCCTGGCAGGCCTGTTCTTTCTCTCTCCCTCTCTTTCTCTCTCCCCTTCACTCTTTCTCTGTCAAATAAATAAAAACAAAATAAATAAATAAAATAAAATAAAAGTAAAGTGACTTTTCAATTTCCACAAATGAGTTGAGGACCTGTGGTAAATGTTTTTCTGTGTCCCACTTATATTAATATAACGGCCTCCAGTTCACCTATGTTGCTGCAAGTGACAGTACTGCATCCATTTCATAGCTGAAAACCCCTATGCATTCACCACTAAACGCTCAACTTTTTCTAACAATGAGCGTCTAAGCTGATTTCATATTTTAACTATTGTGAGGAAGGCTGTAATAAGTACCTCAGAGTATAAGAGTTCACCTTTCTCCACACCGTTACTAGCATTTTTCACTTTTTGCCTTTTCTATTATAGCCATTCTATAGGTTCTATTTATGGCCAACTGAGGATTATTGAATTGAGCACTGTTTCATATACTTGATAGGCATTTATACATCTTCTTTTAAGCAATGCTTACTTACCTTTTTAGCTCATTTTATTTGGATTATTGGGAATTCGGGGATGATCGGTCCCTGTCTTTCTGAATTCCTTATATAGTCTACATATGAATCCTTTGTGAGAGGAATTAATTACTTTGTAAATGTTGTCTCCCATCCTGAGGGTTGTACCTTGCCTCTGATGATTATTTCCTTTGCTGTGCAGAAGCTGTTGGTTTGACATCCCATCTGTCCATTTTTATTTTTGTAGCTTACACCAATGGAGTCCCATCTAAAATCCTCACTCTCTACACCAGTATCTGAAAGTATTTCCTTTATGTGTTCTTCTAATAATTTATAGTTCTTGATCCATCCTGAGTTGATTTTGTGTAAGAGGAAGGGCTCTATTTTCACTCTTCTGTATGTTCGTCTGATTTGGCCAACGGCACTACTTTGTCAAAAACCAGTTGTCCATATGAACATGGATTAATTTCTTTGGTCTATATTCATTTACCAAGGTCTGTGTGTGCCTGTTTTCATGCCAGCACCATCCTCTTTTGGTTACTGTAGCGTTCAGTATGTTTTGACATCAGGTATAATAATACCTCCAATTTCTTTAAACCCAGCTCCTGCCTTGTGGGGTTTCTATGGCTATCCCAGTTCTTTGGGATTGAAAGAAACTTTAGCGAATCAGCTAATTACTAAAATGCCAAACACACGGGATCTAATAAACACGACATCCACCTCCTATTCATAGTTAGCCATCTTCTATAAGTAAGCCATCATTTGTTCCTAACTACGAGTTTGTGAACACAGTGTCGAATTCTTTATTAGAGTCCTATGTAGCACTAGAATATAAAAGACTTTAATCTTTAAAATTCCGCATCAACATGTGAGGAGCCGAAGCAGGATAAGTGGCGTGCTGCACCCACCACATCTTGTAGAAGGTTCGTGGTGGCTGGGAGCTTCTCATGTCAATGCCTCTTCCAAGAGAGCGGTCTGTGCAGATAGCCATGAGTCGTCTGTGAGGTCTGCGAGCAGAGTCAAACATCCAGGCTTGCCCTGGGTGTGCACAGGTGCAAGGACCGAGAACGGTGTGCACACAGCGGTGCGCTCCCACGCCCCGCTCCCGGGAGCCTGCAGGCTGCACCCTCGGCCTGGGCGCGTGGGAGTCGCGCGCGGCGTTCTCGGGAGCCGCGCTCTGGGCCACAACCGCAGCGCCGAGTCCTCGCGGGAGGAGATGAAGGTACCTGCAACGCCAGCGGCGCCCACCGGGCTCGGCTGGCTGCCGGCTGCGAAGCCCTGGACCGAGGGCGCTGCCTATGAGACCGCGCCGCTCTGGCCCTGGGCTCAGGGCATGATGTGAGTGTCCCAGCCTGGGCCCTGCTGCCACTAAGATTCAGCGCGGGTCACACTGAGGGCAAGGGTTGCCAAGCCTCGACATCCGGCACCCTCTCACCCTGAGTGATCTCATCTCTAGGAATATTTTTTTTTTCTAGTAACAATAGTTGAATAGAGACACCCATGTTCATCCTATGCATTTTGAGGCAATTCAGACATCGAGGTGGCTCGCTCAGCCGGCCTAGCCTGGGCGGAATCAACCATCTTCTGTAAGTAGACACCAGTGGGTGAGTTGGCCATATGAGATGTGTACCACTACAAACCAAGGCCCGCAGCTCTCGGCGTACATCAGATTTGAGTTCTACTTTGAAACCATTAGTTTTCTTTTCATCCTAATACCCCCTACCTCCTGCTCTTGAACCTTCCAGTCAATTGTTCCCTAAAACTTCGCTGCTAGTCCATCACCTTGAGATGTTTCTCCGGGGACCTTAACGTGATTTGTTTAATATTAACAAAACCTAGATTTTAAGTGATTCCATTCTAGACATACCATCCAAATTGGATGAACGGTAACTTGTTTCCACTTGTTCATTAGGACAGTAGTAATAATATAATGCCTACATGTATTGCACTTCTACCACCGAGCAGATTTTTTAAAATATTCGTTTATTTAAGAGAGAGAAAAAGAGGCAGATAGAAAGAAAGAGGGCTTACGTAGGTCCTGGGGAATCAAACCAGGGTCCTTAGCTTCACAGGCAAATGCCTTAACTGCTAAGCCATTGCAGCAGCTCCAGAGCAGATACTTTTTAAATCTCTGTGAATAATTCATTTATGAATGGCATGAGCCTACATAATTAGACCTATCACCTGAGTTACACTGAAGTGAAACTTGGTCCTATTATATTTACAGACTGCAGAACACATGCATACTTTGTTATTCATTAGCCCCAGAGTCTTATTGATGGGACTGAAACTGGTCAGAAATGGTTGGAGTGTGATTTAGAAAATGCTAGCAAGCAAGGCACAGGGCACATCTTGCAAGGCTCCTGTATGTCTGCAGTTATTCCGAAGGCCATAAAGAGCCTCCTAAGAGATTGCAAAGGTAGCCGAAACTGTAATTAGGAATGGACAAAAGGACAAGAAAAATAAAATGAGATTTTAGGGGAAGAGAGGTATATGTATAAGAGAGGTATATGTATAAGGTATAAAAGGTATATGTCATAATTCAAATCTAAGAAGTGAGCTCAATGTCAAAGAGACATTGGTCTTTTCTCCCATTTCTACTCCTGAACTCGGGCCTCCCTCAACATATAGCAGTTGGTTTGGGTTTTGGTTTCTGCATCTTTTAATGAACAGTTGATTTGGGGAGTGGGAGTGCTTTGAGGGCAGATGGGTGAAGAGAAGGAAGTTGTAACAAAGCAGTGAATATCCAAGCTTAGCAGTGTGCCAGTCAGATAACTGGGCAGAATTTTAATTCCACCAGGGAACAATTTATAGTAATAGGACAAATATCAAGTCTAAAAGATGAAATGTGCATAGAGTTTAGGGGAAAGCTTCAATGCAGTGGGCGTATGGAGAACCCAATAGGCTTGCTTGTGGGATATAAGATTAATGTCAATAAGACTAATTTAAGACATAACTAGAGGTGGGTACCATTGGTGAAAAATAGCAGGGAACACCAAGCAATGAATAAATCAGCAAAACTAAAGCTAAATCTGTTAGAATCCGGGACAGGGGATGTAGACAGTTGGCAGAGTGTGAGGTTAGATTGCATGTAGCTCTGGGTTCCACCCTCAGCACCTTGTAAACCAAGATGCACCTGTAATCCCCACTCAGGAGGGGGAGGCAGAATGACCATAACTTCAAGGTCATCCTCAGCTACATATCAAGTTCAAGGTCAGCCTGGGGTGCATGAGACCCTGTGCCTAATGATATTATTAGTATTAGTATTGTTAAAGTAAAACACACATTTTTGCATGTACTTGTGCATGCATGCGCACACACACCTGAGGAGATTCTCAGCTCTCTTCTCTGGAATATAGGATCTGTGCAAACAGGAAGTGAAAGATAAACATAGTAGCCTTTAATCTATTTTGAGTTTTTGCAACAAATGTGAGGAAATGATTCAATGTCATCATTTTACATATAGTTGTTCACTTTTCTTAACATCATTTATTGAAGAAACTATTTTTTCCACACTGTGCGGTCCTGAGTTATCTGTCAAAAATCAGTTGGTCATAAATGAATGGATTTATTTCTGTGCCTTCTCTTCTGCTCCACTGGTATGTTCTTGACACTACCATGTTGATTGGACTGATATATGTTGGATTATCATTGCACCCTGGAGTAAAGTCCACTTGACTATGGTGAATGAATGTTTTCATGTGCTGTTACATTTTGTCCACTAATATTTTTGTTGAGGGTTTTTGCATCTATGTACATCATGGATGTTGACTGTAATATTATTTTCTTGTAGAGTTCTTCTCTGGTTTAATGTCAGAGTAATGCTAGCCTCATCAAATGCATTTATAAATATTCCTAAAATTATTGGAAGGATTTGAAAAGAATTTGTATTAGTAAATTAAATGGTAAAACTAAACAATGAATCTGTGTTTTACAGGAGACTTTTCATTAGTTTTTGCTTATGATTGAATGTCTTTGTTCTCTATTGATCTGCTCATATTACCTATCTCTTTATGATTCAGTCTTGATTGACTTTTACCTTTCTGGGAATTTAACCTTCTAGGGTTTCTAATTTATTGGCATACAACTACTAATAGTAGTATCTTGTGATCTTTGTATTTCTGTGTTATCAGTTGTAAATTTCTCATCTTTCATTTCTGATTTCATTTATTTATAACAGTCTTCTATAAATTTTTTGGTGGGACTAGGGTTGTTTACTTTGGCTTGTGGACTGAGTTGGGAGCTCCGTGATGGCAGGGGAAAGGATAGCATGACTAGAAGCTGGACATCACCTCTGCCGCAGCAGGTGGAAACAGCAGCAAGAGAGTGTGCTCAACACTTGCAAGAGGAAACTGTCTCTAGCATGCATAAACCTGGCCCCAACAACACACCTCCTCCAGCAAGTCTCTAATTCCCAAATCGCAACCAGCAGGAACCCGTATTGTGAACACATGAGTTTATGAGGGGGGGGTCACCTATTTGAAACCATCACATTCCACCCTCGGACCCCCATAACCTAAAAAATCATCCATGACGTAAAATGCAATGCATTCAGTCCAACTTTAAAAGTCCCCATAGTTTTTAAAATTTATTTTTATTAGGCAGAGGACACATTTAGCATATAAAAAACACATATAGGTACCATCCTTTCCCTCTTCCCTGCCCAATTTTCTGAAGAGGACTTCCTTGTTGGGGATGCAGGTCAACCCCATGGGGATTGTGGGTCATGCATTATGGAAGCAGCAGCCAGTTAAGGGGGAGAGGCAATGTCTCTGTGCAAAATATCCCACCTTGTGGCTCTAACAATCTTTCTACTCCCTCTTCCACAAAATTCCCTGAAACATATTGGGTGCATTTTAAGTCTACTTCAGGATGAGCACTTGGGAGCCTCTAGATCTCTGGTTTGGAAGGTGCTGAGGGTCCTCATTGTGTATCACCTTTACCCTTGTGCTGACATCAGATTCACTAAGAAAGCAGCATTCTTGCTCATTGTTCCAATTCCTCTGTAGTTTCAGCTGGGGCCAGAGTGTAGTGTGCTGGGTCATTTATCTCTTCAAGTCCAGCTCCTGTCTAAAAAAGAGAAGCAGAATCTGCAAGGGAGAGTGAAGTCAGCACCAGCTAAATGGGATAACCGTTATTAATTTAGAGATAATTTAAAGTGTATAGACCCTCTTATAGCCCAAGATTAGCAGGATCTTGAAAATAGAAAGTAGAATCATTATCTGGATATGATTCTGACTTGTTTCCCAGTTCCAGATATGGTTTCCTTTCCACTGAGCGGATCTGTTAGCCCATCCAGAGCAGTTGGTTAATCAAGTGTACTGACAAAATCTGTCTTGTTTGTTTGGGGAGATCTAGTAGGTCTCTCTGATCAATATCTCACTGTGGATGTAAACCATGTCCAGGTACAGGGAATTACAGGCTACTGCTAAGGAAAAAAGAAAAAAGAAAAAGACAGAAAAAAAAGAGAAACAGGAGAAATTTAAGGTTAGGTTTTGTCTCACCTTCTTCAGGGCCCTTCAATTCAGGTGATCCCCCTAAGGTCCTCTTGAGGGTGCCACATTTTAGTCCTAATTCCAGGATATAGAATTCTATGGTACCAGTTCAATTTGGGTTCACTTTTGTGCCCTCCCTTCCCCTTCCCCAAGCCCTACCCTCCTTATTGTCCAAGCCTCAGATGCCATTCAGGTATGTCAGCAACTCAGTCTGATCCAGGTTAGGAGCCACAGATGAGTGAGACCATGTGACGTTTGCCTTTCTGTGATTATGTGAGTTCACTTAGAATGATCTGTTCAAAGTTCAACCATTTTTATACAAATTTCATTGTGCCACTTTTTTTCTTACTGGTGAGTAGAATTCTACTGTGTAGGTATATCACATCTTGGTTATCCATTCTTCCAAGAATGGGCATCTGGGTTGATTCCAGTTCTTAGCTATTAAGAATTAAGCAGCTATAAACATAGTTGAGCAATCATCTCTGAACTGAGATGTGGAGCTTTGAGGGTAGATGCCCAATAATGGAATAACAGGGTCCATTGGTAACTCTATATTCATCCTTTTCAGGAGTCTCCATTTTGATTCCGATAGTGGTTGTACCAGCTTACATTCCCACCAACAGTGAATGACGGTTCCTACTTCTCCACAGCCTCACCAACATTTGTTTTTATTTGATTTTTTGTTTCTATCCTTACTGGGGTAAGGTGGAATCTCATAGTTGTTTTAATTGTATTTCCCTAATGGATAGGTATGTTCAACATTTTCTTAAGTGTGTGTTAACCATGTGTAATTCTTCCTCTGAGAATTCCTTGTTTAGTTCTCTTCCCCACTTTTGGAGTGAGTTGTTTGATATTTTATTATTTCATTTTTTGAGTTCTTTGTAGATTCTAGATACTAGGCTTCTGTCAGTGGTATAGCTGGCAAAGATTTTCTTCCATCCAGTGGGTAATCTATTGGCTCTGCTTATGGAATGTTTGTCTGTGTAAAAGCATTTTAGCTTCGTGAGATCCTATTGCTGAGTGCTTGTTTAATTTCCTGGCCTACAGGGGTTTTGTTCAGGAACTGTTTTTTCAGTCCTATATTGTGGAGAGTGTCTCCTATTTTTTCTTCCAGTAGTTGAATAGTTTCAGGTCTTAGATTGACTTTTTGTTTGTTTGTTTGTTTGTTTGTTTGTTTGTTTGTTTGTTTGTTTGTTTATCAAGGTAGGGTCTCACTGTAGCTCAGGCTGACCTGGAATTCACTATGTAGTCTCAGGCTGGGCTCAAGCTCAGAGTGATCCTCCTACCTCTGCCTCATGAGTGCTGGGATTAAAGGCATGTGCGACCACACCCAGCTTAGATAAATTTTTTTGTATGGAGAAATGAGTGGATCTAATCTCATGCTTCTATATGTGGTCATCCAGTTTGTCCAACACCATTTGTTTAGGATGCTGTCTGTTCTCCAATCTATATTATTGGCACCTTTGTCAAAGATCAAGCAGCTGCAGTTACTTGACCTAAGGTCTGGGTCTTCAATTCTGTTGCATTGGTCTATGTTTCTGTTTTCAAAATATTTTTTTTAATTTTTATTTATTTATTTATTTGAGAGAGACAGACACAGAGAGAAAGACAGATAGAGGGAGAGAGAGAGAATGGGTGCGCTAAGGCTTCCAGCCTCTGCAAACGAACTCCAGACGCATGCGCCCCCTTGTGCATCTGGCTAACGTGGGACCTGGGGAACTGAGCCTCGAACCGGGGTCCTTAGGCTTCACAGGCAAGCGCTTAACCACTAAGCCATCTCTCCAGCCCTGTTTCTGTTTTTATTCCAATACCATGCATTTTTGTCATTATAACTTTGTAAAATAGCTTTGGATTGGGTTTGGGAATACCACCAGAGGGTTTTTTGTTGGGTTTGGTTTGGTTTGGTTTGGTTTGGTTTGGTTTGGTTTGGTTTGGTTTGGTTTGGTTTGGTTTCCTGAGGATATGTTTCAATATCTGTGGCCTCTGCCATTCTATATGAATTTTAAGAACTTTTTTTTAATCTCTGTAAAGAATGATGCTGGCATTTTGGCTGGTATTGCATTAAATCTGTATATTGCTTTTAGTATAGTTGCAATTTTCACAATATTAATTCTACCTATCTAGAAGAATTGTAGTTCTTTCCATCTTCTCAAGTCCTGCTTGATTTCTTTCTTGAGCTTTTTCATGTTTTCATTATATATGACTTTCACATCCTTAGTTAATGTTATTCCAAGGTATATATTTCTTGTTGCTATTGAAAATGGGATAGACTCACTGATTTCCCTCTCTCTCTCTGTATATTTGTCCTTTGCAAATAGAAACGCTACTGATTTTTGTACATTGGTTTTGAATCCTGACACTTTGCTGAAGGAATTGATCACTTTTAGAAGTTTTGAGATGGAGACTTTCAGTCACTTATGTATAGGATCATGTCATTTGCAAATAGAGATAACATAACTTCTTCCTTTCCAATTTGAATCCCTTTTATTTCTTTCTCTTGTCTTACCGCTTAGGCTAGTACTTCTTGTACTATGTTGAAGAGCAGTGGTGAGAGTGGCCACCCCTGTCTTGTTCCCAATCTCAGTGGTAACGCCCCATTAAGTGTTATTTGAGTTTTAGGAGCTTTATTTATAGTATGTATTATGTTGAGATATAAATCCTCTATTCTATTCTTTCTGGTGTTTCAATAAAGAAGTGGTGTTGTATTTTGTCAAAGGCCTTCTTTGCATCAATTCAGATGATCATGTGGTTCTTATGACTCAGTTTATTTATGTGGTGTATTATATTGACTGATGTCCATATGTTAAACTATCCCTGCATCCCTGGGATGAAGTCTACTTTATCAAGATCGATAGTTCTTTGATATGTTGTTGAATTTGGTTTGCAAGGATCTTTGCACTTGTTCATTAGGCATAAAGGCCTATAGTTTTCTTTCCTTGTTGTGTCTCTGTCTGGTTTTGGTATTAGGGTCATGCTAGCTTCATAAAAGGAGTCAGGAAGGATTCCCTTGACTCTGGTTATGTGAAAGTTTCAGAAAAATTGGTTTCAGTTCTTCAGTGAAGGTTTGATAAAATTCAGCTGAGAAGCCATCCATCCCTGTACTTTTCTTTTTGGGGAGGTTTTTGATTACCTTTTCAATCTCCATGTATATGACAGGTTTGTATAGGAAAGTAATCTGCTCTGAGTTAGGTTTTGTTGGTGGTATGTGTCTAGAAATTCATCTATATCTTCCAGATTATTCAGTTTTGTGGAGTAGAGGTTTTGGAAGTATGCCCTGATGATTCTTCCAATTTCATTGATGTCTGTTATGATCTCTCCTTTTTCATTTCCGAGTTTGTTAAATTGAGACTTCTCTTTCTTTGCTTGGTCAAATTGGCCATGGTTTTGTCAATCCTGTTTATTTTTTCAAAGAACCAGCTCTTTGTGTCATCAATTTTTAATTGATTTATTTGTTTCCAGTTCATTAATTTCTGTTCTAATCTTGACTTTTTTTTTCATCTGGGGCTCTTTAGGTTGGATTCTTCTTGTTTTTTTTCCTGTGCCTTTAGCTAGACAGTCAGATTATTAATGTGAGATCTCTCTCTTTGTAATGAAGTCATTTAGGGCTATGAATTTTCCCCTTAGGACTGCCTTTATTGAGTCCCATAAGTTTTGTTAGGTTGAGTTTTCATTATGATTCAATTCTAGGAATTCTACAATTTATTTTTTGATTTCTTCTATGACCCCATTCATTGTTTAAAAGTGTGTTTAGTCTCCAGAAGCTGATAGGGTTCTTCGTGTGTCTCTTGTTAATTTATACCTTTAAAGCATTGTGATCTGACATAATGCAGAAAGTTACTTCAATTTTCCTGACTTTATGGAGGCATGCTTTATGACCTAATATATGGTCAATTTTGGAGAAGGTTCTACAGGATGCTGAGAAGAATGTGTATTCTGTACAGTTGAAGTGAAAAGTTCTGTAGATATCCATTAGGTGTAGTTGATCTATGATGTTGTTGAGCACTGTTATTTCCCTGTTGATTTTCTGTTGATGATAGTGGAGTATTGAAGCCTCTGACTATGATGGTCCTAGTGTTTATTTCTGTTTTGTTATCAAGTAGATTTGTTCCATAAACTGTGGTGCACCTGGGCTTGGTACATATATGTTTATGACTGTGATGTGCTCATGTTGGATCATTCCCTTGATGAGTAAGAAGTGTCCTTCTTTATCCTTTTTGATTACTTTTGGTTTGAAGTCTATTTTATCAGATATTAATATAGCAATATCAGCTTGTTTTTTTGTTTGTTTGTTTGGTTGGTTGGTTGGTTTTTTTGCTTTTTGACATAAGGTCTCACCATAGCCCAGGCTGACCTGGAATTCACTATGGAGTTTCAGGGTGGCCTCATACTCATGGCAATCCTCCTACCTCTGCCTCCCGAGAGCTGGGATTAAAGGTGTGCACCACCACACCTGCTTAACACCCGCTTATTTTTTATTTCTATTTGCTTGAAATATCATTTTTCAAAGTTTTGCCCTGAGGAGACGTCTATCTTTAGTTGTGAGGTGGGTTTCTTGAAGACAGCAGATAGAAGGGTCCAGTTTTTTTGTTGTTGTTTGTTTGCATTCCATTCATTAGTTTTATTGAAAGGTATACCCCCTGGTACCAAACAAAAATGTAGTTGGTTAGGTTACCTCTCCCAAATCAAAAATTAACACTGAGGTTTCCAAATATTGAAGTATATCAGCCTTTTGGGAAACTGAATAGTTATGAGATATGGTTTACAAAAGCTAAAGATTAAATACACTGGTTCTTTGGTTTATTTTTCACCACTCATTTTTCCATAGAATTATGTCAAAACTAGTTACAGCCATTCTGGATGAACTCAGGCTGTCCCTTACACTGAGTACTCTTTATGACACTTGAACACCACAGATCTCCTCACATTCATTGAGGGTCCAGTTTTCTGATCCACCCTCATTACCTGTGTCTTTTAATGGGTGAGTTAAGACCATTAATATTTAAAGTCTGTGAGGTTTGAAGTAATCTCTGCCATGATGATGTATTTAATGGGGTTTGGTGCTTTCTTGTGTTTTGTACTGTGTAGAGGCTTGTCTTTTTTTTTTTTTTTTTTTTTTGGTTTTTCAAGGTAGGGTCTCACTCTAGCTCAGGCTAACCTGGAATTCACTATGTAGTCTTAGGGTGGCCTTGAACTCAAGGCGATCCTCCTACCTCTGCCTCCCAAGTGCTGGAATTAAAGGCATGCACCACCGCGCCTGGTGAGCCTGGTCTATTTTTGGTTATTGTGATCTTCTTGTTGGCTCTTGAGATTGGTTGGTTGTTCTGTGTGGAGTATTCCCTCAAGTATTCGCTATAGGTTTGGATTTGTGTTTATATAATCAGATAGTTGACTTTTTTCATGGAAAGTTTTTCTTTCACCATATATTATGAGGGATACTTTTGCTGGGTAGAATATTTTGGGTTCAAAGCCATAGATTTTAGACTTTGAAGTTTTTCATTCCAGACCCTTCTGGCTTTCAGGGTTTCCATTGAGAAATCTGATGTAATTTTGATGGGAATTGCAATTTAATCTTGTGAGTTGTTTCTCCCTTGCTACTTTTAATACTCACTCTGTGTTTTTGTTGTTAAGAGTTTTAACTATGTTGTGTCTTGTAGAGTTTCATTTGTGGTCCTGTCTGTTTGGTGTTCTGTGCACTTCTTGTATCTGATGGGCCCCTCTTTTGAGAGATTCAGAAATTTTTCTGCAATAATTTTGTTGAATATGTTCTCTATGCCTCTGGACTAGATTTCCTTGCCTTTTGGCATATCCATGATTTGGTTGTTTGGTCATTTTAGTGTATCCCACAGCTCCCTTGTATTCTGTTCACTTGATTTGATGAACTTAGCACTAAGTTTTTGGCCTCCTGATCAATTTCTTCTGTCTTGTATCCCAGGTCAGAGATTTTTGTCTTCCCCATGAGTAACTCTGTTGGTGAAGGTTTCTAGAGAGAGTTTTATAATTTCTATTTGATTTTTGTTTATGTTGCATTATTTTGGATCATAACCATCTCTTTTTTGAGGTACAATTTTAATTCTAGTTCTGATTTTCTTTATGCTTCCTGGAATTTATTCTTGCATTTAATCAAGTCTTCTTCAAGCTTAATCAACTGGTTATTGAGATCTTCCATTTCTTGACTCACCTTCAATCTATTCATGTCTCTTTGGTTTCTAATGTTTTCTTCAATTAAGTTAAGCCTACCATCAAAAGCTGAGTACTCTAGGAGATGATTCTGTTCAATTTCATTGATACAGTTGTTGGTTCTTTGATGGCTTGCTTCCAGTTCAGTGATTTTTTTTTTTTTTTAATCAGGATCTCACTGGTTGTTGTGTTTTCATTTTGGGAATGAATTTCTGTTGATTTCTGTATGATTTCATTGCAGGATTCCATTGTAGACTAGGCATCCTTGCTGGAGATATTTGTTTTCTGACTTTCGTTGGCTTTTTTGCATTGTTGTCTACCCATTTTAGGAAGACTCTTAATTTATTGAGGAGGAAGCAAGTTTTTGTCCTTTGGCCCATGCATCTTCTGACTCAGTTGAACAGGGATGTTGGTGCCCAGTGGCCAGTAAGGATACCAGACCAAAAGGCCTGATTACATAGCTTACACAGGGACCAGGCCTCACCAAGCAAGGTACAATGGGATCTACCAGGACCAGGGGACTGGGAGGAGCCGGGAAACAGAGGTCTGGCCTCTTCACTCCACACTGCCTCACCCACCCATGCACCATCCATGCATGGAACCCAGGCCAGTCTTCTGTATTTTTATTAGCTACTCTAGCTAAAGGTTTATTGGTTTATCTTATTACAACAACAATCTTGGTGATGTTTCCTATTGCTTTTCTAGCCTTTGTTTCATTTACTTCTTCTCTAATATATTATTCTTTCATTAAGTTCAACAACTTAAGTTTGTTTTTCTACTTTGTTCATGTGTAAAGATGGGTTGCTTGTGTAAGATCTTCATGTTTCTTCACATATGCTTCTATTTCTATAACCTTTCCTCCTAGAAGTACTTGATTACATACCATAAGCTTTGATATGCAGTGTATCCACTTCCATTTATCTTTAACTACCATATTATCACTTTTGTTTCTCTTTGAATTGTTAATTGTTCAAGAGCACATTTGTGAATTTCCACAAATTTGCAGGAATCTCAGTTTTCCTTGTTTCACTGACTTCAAGTTTCATATCATATTGCCTGATAGAAATCAAATCTACTTAAATTTTGTAAAACTTATTCTATGTTTTAAGTGTTTTCCCTCTACCATATTATGTTGAAATTTAATTGCAATTTTAATAATATTAAGAGCTTAGATCTTCAATACATGATCAGGCTAGTATGTCTGCCATCTGCCATCATGAATAGATTAATGTCATTATCATGACATAGCACTTACCTTTTCTTTGCTGGGACCAAAACACCCAATCAAAAGCAACTTATGGAAGGAAAAGGATTATATCTGGCTTACAATTTTGAGGGGAAGTTTCATCATGGTGGGGAAAGCATGTCAGGAGCAGATATCTAGGCATTACATCTCTAGAGCAGCAGGGACAAGTAGAGAGAATGAGCTAAGTATGGTAACTGAGGCTGGGTTTTAAAACCCCAGAACCCTCCCTGGCAACCCACCTCCTCCAGTAAGGCTCACCTCTCAAAGACTCTACCAGCTGGAGATTAACTATGATTCTTTTTGAAAATGTTTTTATTGATTGATTTGTGAGCAGAGAAAGTTTGTATATGGGCATGGGTACACCAGGGCCTCTTGCCACTGCAGGCAAATTCCAGATACATCCACCACTTTTGCATCTGGCCTTACATGGATACTGAGGAATTGAACCTGGGCTGGCAAAATTGCAAGCAAACACATTTAATCACTGAGCCATCCCCCAGCCTTAAGTTACATTCAAACCACAATATTCTGCCCCTGTCCCCCATAGACTTATGGCTGTCTTATCATATAAAATGCTTTCCACCCAACTTTAAAACACACATAGTCTTTACCAATCCCAACACCATTCAAAACCCTGTCCCAGGTCTCAGATAAAATTTAAGACAGTGTCTTAACTGTGACCCCTGTAAAATCAAAACACAAGTTACATACTTCCAATACATAATGGCACAGAGTAAACATCCCCATTCCAAAAAGAAGCAATGGAGACATAGCAAGGAAAGATTAGACCAATTCAAGACAGAAAATCTGCAGGGCAAACATCAAATCCTGAAGCTCTGTGTCCAGCACCTGGGACACATGTTGAGATCATCTGGGCTCAATTCTGCCCTGCAAGCTATGATGCTTGCAGCCCTTCTCTTGGACAGAATCTACCCTGAGCCAGAAGCTTTTCTTGGTGGCAATCACATGGTCCTGGCATATCAGAAGCCTGGGGTCTCCATTGAAACATATGGTTATTCTTCACAGCTTCATATAATAGCCTCACAGGGACCACCAACAACATAGCCTCACATTGCCCAGCCTCAACCACTCCACAGAACCATCATGCACTCTCTGACCCTCCATTCCCTGCATTTTCATGCTTCCAAAACCAGTACGTAGTGGGAAATATTGTCCAAGTATTTGTTTTTTTCCTGAGAGGAATGAAGCCTAACCTTGAGAGCAGGAAATCCCTTAAGCATCTTCTTTCAGGCTCCATTCTTTCAAAAGAATCAGCATTCCTCCTGCTGTCCCAATGCAGAGCAACTGGCCCATTCTCAATGTAAGCAATCTCTTAAACAACTGCAATTAACATGGTTATAGTCTCTGGGCCCAAGAGCAGAACCTGCTCACATTTCTTCCTGTGCCAAACTTCATATCTTTCAGAGCCTTCTGTCTATGTTTTCCTTTACCAAACATACCAGTCCATTTCCTTTAAATTCAATTCTGCTTAAGTTTTCAGGTCACAAGCAGAACCCACCCAGTCTTTCTGCCAGAATATCACATTTACTTCCACTGGCCTGATTAACTTCATAAGCTGAGTCTCCACAGTCCACACTTCTCTCTGCATGTTGGTATTTCAAACTCTCATCAGAATGTCCCATTAAATCCTGCCTAGAACATTATAAGACTTGTCCAAAGTTCCAAACACTTCCATATTCTTCCTGCAAAATAAAGTTCCGGAAGATTAAACACCACATATTCAGATTTATCAAAACAACCATCCCACTTCTTGTTACCAATTATAGGTAACAGTTACCTTCTGGGACAAAACATCCATTGAGATAAGTTTATTGACAAAATGGTTTATTTTCATCTTAGTTTTGAGGCTAGATTTCCTCATGGTGAGAAAAGTATGACAGGAACAGATAGCCACACATCACATCTCTATAGTAGCAAGGAGGAAGCAGAGTGAATGAACTAAATATAGTAAATGAAGCTGGGCTAAATCACCCCAAGACCCACCCCAGCAACATGTCTCTTCCAGAGAGGCTTCACCTTTAAAAGTTTCCACCATCTGGAATTAAGTACTAGTCTTAATCACAAACATGTGAGTCTATGGCAGGACATTCTACATCAAATCACAACACCTACAAATGAGTTTGTTTCCACCCATGAGTCCAGTCTCCATATCCCTCTCCCTCTTATCTTCTCCTTGCCTTTCCACTGTGGAAATCATACCACAGGAAGGCCCTCACTAAATGCTATCCCCTTAAGTCTGGACTTCCAGACTCCTGAACCTATGAGCCAATAAATTTCTGTTCATTATAAATGACTCAGTCGATGTATTTGTTGTAGGAACACAACATGGACTAAAAAAAAAAGCATATTGGACTGATAGTCCAATATAAAAAGTATCCTGGAAAAAAATGTGTCAATTACTTTTGTTCTAGTCAGTGAAATGTTCTGCATGTATCTGCCAAATACATTTGGTCTAAAGTGTAATTTGAGCCAAATGTTTCCTTATTGATTCTTCATCTGAATGAGCTCGTCATTGCAGAAATGAGGTATTGACATTGCCTGATATCACTGAATTGCGCTCTGTATCTCCTTGCAGTCCACATATTATTTGCTTTCTATATTTAGATGCTGTGTCATTGGGTACATATATATGTTTGCAATGTTTATACTCATTTGATGAACTGGATCCTTTGCCATCATGTGATAACAGTTTGACTTTCTTTTACAGTCTATGACAAAGTCTATTTTGTGATATATAAGACTAATAGCAACCTATGCTCTCTTTGCTTTTCATGTGCAGATATTTTCTTGTCCCTCCACTTTCAATATATGTATGATTCATGCTGGATCTCAATCCCAGGGTCTGAGCTAACCCTCAGGCTTTTATATATGCTTTAAAAGTAAAGTTAGTCTCTTATAGACAGTGTAGAGTTTGGCGTTGTTGATCATTCTGTGACTTATTTTGTCTTGTTTTCATTTATTTTTTTGAGACAAAGTCTCATTAGATACACCCCATCTTTGTTCTTCTGCTTCCCATGTACTGGGATTATAGGCATCCCCCGCTCCCCGTGCTCTGTGCCTTTTCACTGGAGAAAAGATGAGGAACTCCTGTGGCTGTTTTAGTATCTTTGTTCCTTCCTCATACTCTGAGTCTTCTACTATAACTGGTTGAAGCTTTGTTTTAGTGCATCCTGATTCCTTTCTACTTGTCGTTAATGTTTGCATGATTTGTTTTACTTTTTAGTCACCATCAGGCTTAGATAAAGCCTGTTATAGCAATATTAGTTATTTTAAGCACCTAAAAATTTTACTTTGTTCACATTCAAAAGATCTTCACTTTTACTTCCCTCATGACATTTCTTCTTTTGATGTCACAGTACACCTTTTCATATATTGCATGTGCATTAACAAGTTAATATGGCTTTAGTAATCTTTAATAGTTTTGTGTTAGAATTACCTGCCATATTACAATAGTAAAGTAGTCTGAAATTAACTATACATTTGCCTTACTAGTACCTTACTTTTGTTTTTATTTGCTTTCATTTAGACTTTTAACATTTCTTATAGGGAAAGCCAAATAATGATCAATTCCTTCAGTTTTGGTTTGAAGTCTTTATTCTTGCATGGCAGTTATCTTCATTTAAGCACTTAAAATATCTTTCCACCATTTCCTAGTCTGCAAGGTTTCGGTTGAAAAATATAACAATAGTTATATTCAGGCTCCCTACTATGACATGCATCTTTTCTCGTTTCAATTTCTAAATTTTTTCTTTCTTTTTAAAATTTTTTCTCACGTGTGTATGTAGCAGGCACATATGTGTATGTGCATGTTCACATGTATATGCATGCATATGAAGATGTGTATATACTTGAGAACACATGTGTGTGGAGGTCAGTATCAGTGTTTTCCTCAGTGCTCTCCACCTTCCTTATTGAATGGAGTCTTTTATTGAACCCAGAGCTCACCAATTCAGCTCGTCTAGCACATCAGCTTGTCATGAGGATCCACCTGTTGCCACCTCCTGATATGCACCACTACACCTGATATGTGGTTGTGGGGAATCTGAATTCAGGTTCTCATGCTTTCTCCACAGCACCTTATCAACTGAGCCATCTCTCCAGCCCTATCTTTTGTGATAGTTTGATTATACTGTGTCTTGGTGAGTTCTTTGGGCTAAATTCACTTGCAGACTTCTAAACTTCTATACTTTGATTTCTATATCTTTGCCAATATGAGTGACGTGGTCTGTCATTATGTCATTAAATAAGCTCTCCCTTTTCTCTATTCCTCTCTTCTCCTTGTGAAACTTAAGAATATTGTCTAATACTTACATAATATTCATGTATCTCTTTTAATAGTGTCTCATAAATCCCATAAATTTTCTGTATTCATTTTTATTAATTTCATTATCCTCTGACTATTTCAAATGATATTTCTTTAAATTCAGTTATTCAACTTTCTTTGTAATCTAGTCTACTATCAAAGCTCTATTGAATTACTTCAATCATTGTATTCTTTAGCTACAAAATTTGTTTAGGCCTTTTTTTTTATTTCAATCTCTTCATTTAGGTTCTCATTTTGTTCTTGTAGTATGATCCTGATTCCCTAAAAGTATTTATATGTTTTCTTGTCCTTTTCAGAGTTTCTTTGGAACAGTGATTTTGAATTCTTTGTCAGATAATTTGTAGATCTGTGGTGTCATTTAGTCTTTTCATTTGAATGGATTAGTTAATAAAAGGAATTAAAACAGCATGAGACACATTGAGATCCTTCTATGTTTCTCTCAACAACTATTTTTCTACTTGTTCCAATTTATTCTGTTTACATGAGAATAAAGTGTAGTAGCATAGTGACTTTTCATTTTCGAGGTAGGGTCTCACTCTAGCTCAGGCTGACCTGGAATTCACTACATAGTTTCAGGGTGGCCTCAAACTCATGGCAATCCTCCTACCTCTGCCTCCCAAGTGCTGGGATTAAAGGTGTGCGCCACCACGCCCAGCAGCATAGTGACATTTGATGTAATATGTCTGAACAAAGGACTTAACAAGTTTGGCAAAAGACCTGACCACAGATATACACCACACTTGCCAGGAAAGGCCAGACACTACTAAAGTGGCCATCTCTCATTGATACCTTTGGAGTTATTTCTGTGCAAGGTGAGAGACAGGGATTTACATATATATATGTGTGTGTGTGTGTGTGTGTGTGTGTGTGTAAATATATATGTGTATACACACACACACACACACACACACACACACATACATGTATACCCAGTTTTCCCAGCACTATTTGTTGAAGAGGCTATCTTTTCTCCGGTGTGTGTTTTTGACACCTATGTAAAAAAAAATCAGGTATCTATAACTGCCTGTGTTTATACCTGGCTCTTCTACTCCATTTATCTACGAATCTGTTTTTTGCCAGTACCGTGCTGTTTCATTAGTATGGCTCTGTAATGGAACTTGAAATTAGGTGTGCTGATGCCTCCAGCATTACTATTTTTGCTAAGGATGCTTTGGTTATCTAGGAACTTTATGCCTTTATATACATATTTTTATTATTCCTGTGAAGAATGGTTTTGGAAGTTTTTGGAACTTTATTAAATCTGTAGATTGATTTTGATAAGATGGCCGCTTTTACCATATTCTTCTAATCTGTGAGCATATGGTGTTTTTCTATCTTCCTCAATTTATTTTGCAGTATTTGGAAGTTTTCATAGGTTTGTTCCCAAGCATTTTAAATTTTGAGGCAATTATGGACTCTGTTTATTTGGAAATTTTATGACAATTTTTACTTAATGCATGCCTTCTGACACTAATTTCAGAAAAACAAGGGGAGAATTTATTTTAAAGACACGGGTGTGCCTCAGAAAAAGCAAATGGAATATGGGAAATAAGAGTGATAAGAAATTTTAGTGTGTTTGCTTCTTCTATCAGCTTAATCTGAATGCCCCTCCACTCTTCTTTCATGGGGTAGACAATTACAGAAATATTGCTTCTTGTAAAGAAATAAGACAAAAGTGAGGTCATGTTACCTTCATGCTATGTACAGTTTCCTTGGAATAGAACCATCATTGGCTTAGCTGACATTGTATGTGTAGTCTTTATCTAATAGACAGGAGACTCATAATAAGGACCTCAAGCCTGATTGACTCCAGTGGACATAGAAGAGCAAATGATACCTGGAAATGAAGAAGATAGTGAGAGTAAGATAACTACCTTAAAAGCTACCTACTCAGTCTCATAAATGGCCATGATGAAGGAATAAAAACTGAGGGGCACCTCTTGACTTGTTTGCCATGAAATAATTAGGTATTAAACAGAGAACAATATTAGTTGGTGTATATATATGAATAAAGGTTCTTTCCAGCTATAGCGAAATAGTAGACTTCTAGTGTAAGTACCTTCTTCAAAAATAATTTGTAATACTTTTTTCTTCCACTTTCTTTACAGAAAAGGAACTCATTCATCCCATATAGTTTGTGTGCCATATCTTAGTTAAAATGCCAAGAACATTTATCATAAAAGAGGAGACCAAAGCATTGGGGGTAAGGACTAAGTGTTCTTTGGGATGATAAATAATTCATGTTGCTTCTTTCTAATAAGCAAGGAAAAGGGCATTGGCCACATTTGCAAAGGACTCCTTGACAAAAGGAAAATGGGAATGGAGAGATGGCTTAGCAGTCAAGGCACTTGCCTGCTAAGTTTAAGGACCCAGGTTCAATTCCTCAGTACCCATGTAAGTCAAATGCACATTATGGCGCATATGTCTGGAGTTTGTCTGCAGTGGACAGAGGTCCTGGCACACTTATTCTCTCTGTCTCTGTCTCTCTCTCACATAAATAAAAATAAAAATAAAATATTGAAATAGGAAAAATGGGTGTGGTGGTACATGCCCTTTATAAAAAAAGGAAAACTAATGAAAATGTTTTGAAATGAAGACAACTAAATTAGAGTTAATTGGACACGGATTCTGTGCCCACAAACCATTCCTGAATACTTCAGCATCATTACAATCTAGTCAGGGGTTTTAGAAATATATATATAGTCTGAGTTTGCTAATGTGTGAGAATTTCAGTTTCTCTCTTTTCTGGTAAACCCTTTTTGAAGACAGTTGAAACCAAAACTTATGGATTATAAATGAAGAAATGAGAGAGTGGTCCCAAAACCAAAACAGGAAGATGCTACATAAGACTCTGGAATATTTTATTGCCACCATACTCTCCTATATTTAACTCAAGAGACTCATATAATACACCAGTAATATCTATTTCTCTCTCTCTCTCTCTCTCTCTCTCTCTCTCTCTCTCTCTCTCTCTCTCTCTATCTCTCTCTCTCTCTCACCTTTCCTTAAACTTAGAATGATACACTTTTATAATATCCAGTAATATTTGTGGGACCTTGAACTACATTTATATCTAAGCCAGCAATTTTAAAGCATATGCCAAGGGAATCCCAAACATATTGAGTCTATGGTTCTTTCTAGTTTTTTAGGATATGCCTGGTGTACAATAAGAATATATGCTACACCTATATATAATGAATTCCCAATATAGTAAGGCCAGGGAATTGGTGGCTTCCTATCCTATCCCAGTCCCATGGTGTTTTGGGTTAATGCTGCCTACTCCTTATTCCTTACATGACCTGAAGAGTAACAAATGCTGTTTCTGAGAATTTATGAGCCACTTAGTAGTGACCTATCATTAAGATACACCATCTCAGAGGGGATGAAGAGCTTAAAATATTATATTAGTTCCTTTTACTAAAACCTTCTGGGCCTTTTACTGGACTCAGCATAAGTCAATAGTTTGACCCAAAAAGGGAGCTGATACCAAAAGCTATGAGTGAGCAAATCTCCAAGTCCATCCCAAATTGCCATCTCCATATATCAGATCAAGTCTGAAGTCACTAGCAAAAGTGTGGCTTAATGTTGCCCCAAGGTTGCTGTTATTGTCAAAAGACAGGAGGAGCATCTTAACTTCTTGACCTCCTGTAATGATTAATTTTACATGTCAAATCAGCTGGGCCTTGAGGTGACCATATATTGGGTCAGATATTATTCTGGTTATTTCTGTAAATGTGTTGGTAAATAGGATTAACACTTAGATGAGTGATTTCTGAGTTAAACAGATTGTCTGCCCTCCATAGTGTGAGTAGGCCTCATTCAAATAGCCTGAAAGCCCAAAGAGAAGGAAGGGCTGACTGCTGTAGCCCTCTCCAGAAAGCAGAATTCTCCAGCAGCAGAGTAAATGCCGATTTCAGCACTGCCGCTGGTCCTTCTGGTTATCCAGCATGCTGTCCTTTGGAGTGGAAGTAGACACTGGCTTTTCTGCATCTTCAACCTACCAGACCACACTACAGATTTTATTCCTGCTAGTCATGCATATGAGCTAGTTCCATATAATAAGCCATATGCATATACGATGCATACATGTGGCTAGTTCTGTTTCTCTGCAAAAAATGGAATAAAACAAAACCACCATCAGTGGTTCTGGAAGGAAATAATTTTATGCATGTGTTATTTGAACTGCCTCTGGAGTTTCTGGAATTGCCAATCTGGTTAAAATTTAAACTGTTAATGACTCTATGTCCAGTAATAAGTATATGATCTGATCTGGCAGGATAGTCACATAAAAATATTTCTTTAGAATATTCTTAATCAAATTCAGGAAGCAAAGATCTCAATGGTTGCATATATTATACTTTGGGATGTTTTGTCACACTAGTGGTCATGATGAGATTTACTGATTGATAATGATGTCACTGGATGAAATAGGAAAAGAATAAAGGTCCCAAGAACTTTAATTCACAACTCAAATGCTGAATAAATAATATGAAACCTTTTATGTATACCCTGAAAGAGACCTTTAATTCCTATAGCTCCATGACTACATTGGAAACAAAGCAAAACAAGATTGCATCCTGCAAGTAGATGACATACAGTACAAATTGAACTCCCAGGCTCACACAGCGTCTGCTGCTAAGGAATGGCAAAGATTAGAAAAGAGTGGGTCTGAAACTTGCAGTGTGCACACATGAGAACACATTGAAGCTGAGGATGTGGAGTTTGTAAATACTGAGTGTGTCCTTTCCCCCTCCTAAGGGGGTTAACCTCAATTGCCTGAGGAAACAGTGATGCATCCCTTGAAGTTGTTGCCTAGAAACAGTGAATGTTCTCCTCATGGATCACCCTGTCACCCTTCTTGCATCTCTACCTATACTAGAACTCCCCGCAGCGAAGGTGCTCCAGCAGGTGACGTACATAGTGTGACACCCAAGGCAGTGTGCGAGAAATAACTAATGGATTTTGGTTTCCTAACTTAAACTGGAATTTAGAGAATATATGGGCTATATGCATAGAATACTAAGCACTTAGTGTAACCATGGAAGGAATAAAGTTATCCAAGGCTTAACTTATTGCTGTGGGTACATTTAGAGAGAATCTACACTTAGTGTTTCAGCTGAGGAATTGTAAATGACTCTAACATTGTGTGTGGCTGCTTGCCTGAAACAGGGACAAGAAGCAGTCCACAGAGAGGGAGCTAGAAATGCTAGGCCTCCCTGTTTACTGCAGAAGAAGATGGAAAAATCTGAAGAGAACTTAAATGTTAGAGTAGCTATATCATTAGTACATACCTCTCTTTGAAAGCTCCAGAAGACACATTTTTCCGATAACTGTAAGAAATAAATTTGGGAGGGGGACACCAGTTTCTTGAACCCCTCCTCTTCTGAAACCCCTTCTCTTGGTGGGCATACCTGACATTGTGAATTGTGGCCGCAGAACGGGAAAACTAACATACACTGGGAGTGACTGGACTTCTGAGGTGGAGGGTGATGAAAGAAGCCAACTGAAGCCTAACAATAATCAGGATGGTCTGACATGCAGGGACCTGTAGTGTTAGGTAGCGAATGGTGGCTTAATCTAGAAGTAAAATGGACAGAAATTTGCCTGAATTCTTAAATAATCTGTATAACATTAAGTTATACATCAAGTGTTAAAGTTACCTTGTCATTACTGGGACAAACACCCCACCAGAAGCAGCTTATGGGAGGAAAGGGTTTATTGCAGGTTTGTAAGTTTCCAGGGGAAGCTTCACTGTGGCAAAAGAAACTAGCTCGTTCATCTCACATCTGCAGCAGAGACAACAAACAGCCAGAGCTCAGTCTGGCTCTGAACACACAGTAGGCTAGACTCAAGATCCATCCTCAGTGACCCACCTGGGTCAGCAGGGCTCTGCCTGCTGGAGACTAAGTAGGAAGCTTAATTTAAAATACCTGAGGTTATGGGGCCATTTACTTTGAAACCACCACATGAAGTGAACAAAAATCTAAGATGAATCATTAAGGCAGAGAATCATGGGCCCTCAGTCAATTCCTAGATTAGCTGGTTCACAGAATCCTTATATGAAGAGGATGCAAAGTCTTCTTCAGGAAGGACTCCCATATACTACCAAAAAAAGTATAACATTGTTTTTTCTCTAAGCCTTCTCCAAAGGGACTTTTGGACTTTTACCAGAGTTAAAATGCATTGTGAAAAGTAAATTAGACCTTTCAAAAAACACTATACATTGATTGAACTGACAGGAGATCCAAAGAATCACTGTGGTCTGCTAGTTGGAATTGGCTGTCATAGAGGCCAAGTAACCATTGGACTTTCAGCTCAAGCCTTGCTTACACTGGGCCACTGGCCATCCTCAGGTTATTTCCCCAGTTCCAGAATATGTATACTTAGCAGCTGGTAAAACACCCCATTGTTTTGCTAACCCTGTGAGGGCTATTATTGTGGCCAAGGCCAAGTGGAAACCAGTAGGACTGCATTTATATAAAATAATAATAAACCAAAACCAGTACTACTTTCCTACAGATTTGTCTCATCATCAAGGACCTGAAAGATTCAGGGAAGTACTAACCTCTACTATGCTCAAATTATTTGGCTTGTGAGGAAGACATATGTATCTTGGTGAATAGATTAATCAAGTGGGAATTCTGATTGTAGCTTTTAAATCAGATAATAGTATCCCTAATGAAAGTAACATTTTGGAAAGGTGGAAGGAGGGCTAATCAAAATCTAAGAGGATGCAAATAAATCATATGGAATCCTCAGTTTCAGACAATGGAACATTCAGGAGCCATAGATCGTTGTTAGAAAATTTTCAGTGTTTTCAGTGCCAGGGATGGGATACCTCCAGTGAGTTATTGGCCAGGGAGGCCCCTGATGCCCCCAAAACATTAAAGACCATTGACAAGGCCCTTGGTTTCCCACCAGGAATAGATAGTAAGACCCTATTGATGAAGACTGCACATACTTGGGCTGCAAGGCCACTGAGAAATCCTGTTGGAACTGAGCTGATAACCTCCTCCATGTAGACCAGCTGACAGAAAGCTGGAAGAAGCCATTCTACATGTAGTTCAATGGGAGAAAGAGATACCACAGTGGACACTGCAAGCCTTATAATAGGCCAGTCAGGCCAAATGAACCAACAGGTGCAATAGTGGCACATCTGTCATGGTGGAAACCAACTGCCCTCCAATTGGACTTGAGGCCTGCTCCATGAGAGGAAATACAACCCTGATACTGAAAACTTAAAACAGTGGTAGTCATGAGCCCTAGGGGTGTAACATCTACTGATGTCTGGATAAATGTATATACTATGCTTATCAATCTGCCCAGTAAGAACTTCTCTTAATATTTATACCCTTATATTAATGCTACTCTCACTTTGGGTAGAGAATCTTCTCTTTTCACATGGCAGTGACCTTGGGATGACTCAGAAGGTATCATAGTGCTGGAAAGAAGTGACTGGAGTACTGAGTAACATCTTGATCACACCTTCCAAGGCTCAGGGTCTAATGCGGAAGAGGTGGCGGAAAGAATGTAAGAGCCAAAGGAAGGGTAGGACTCCTTACATTGTGCTCCCTCCAGACATGAAATGGCCTGGATATCCATGACCTCATAGTGCCTGACACTACCTACACAAGACCATCATAAGAGGAGGAAGACATCATGACATCAAAATACAAGAGAGACTGATTGAGATGGGGAGGGGATATAATGGAGAATGGAATTTCAAAGGGGAAAGTGAGGGGAGGAAGTGTATTACCATGGAATATTTTTTATAATCTTGGAAAATGCTAATAAAAATTGAGAAAAAAAGAAAGTAACATTTTTGCCTGTGTAGTTATTAAGCTAGAAAATGAGTTTTCTCCATCCCTATTAATTAAAACGACCAGAAGCAGCTTTCATTCAGCTTAAAAGACTTCATTTTACCACCTCAGGGAGTATATCAACTCTCTAGCCATGTATTACAATTTACTTTGCAGAAATTTTGGTTGCTTTCCCTTCTGCAAGATATCATACTGGTCCATTTCATTGATGGCATATTCTAATTGGATTTAATTAATAAGAAGTACCAACTAATCAAGACTTACCATAAGATATATATGTGGCAGGGGGTTGGAAATAAATCTAACAAGAATTCAGGGGCCTTCTACCTCAGTAAGAGATCTAGGGACCCAGTACTATGGAGAATGTCAAGTTATCCTTTCTGAGGTAAATGATATGTAATTGCATCTGGCCTTACGGTTTAAAACAGGCTTAACAACCTATGGACAGGGGTACTGACATACTTATTTGGGTGTTTTGATCCAGACTTTTTGCAAAGCGACCCAAAGTGTCATCCATAGCAGGAGAAAATTCCTCAATAAATCTAGGCAACTATACAAGTGGCTCCCCATAGGCTACTTAACGCACGTAAAATGGTAGTAGCAGATAGGGATGCCTTTTGAAGCTTGTGGCAGGACCCTGTACGTTCACTACAGGATTTGAGAACCATCTTGCAGTCATCTGAAGATAGCTGCTATACTTTGAGAAAAAGATCTTTCCCTTCTATTTGGTCTCAAGAGAAAATGAACATTTAACCATGGGCCACTAAGTTATCATGCAACTGAGTTGCCCATCATGAATTGGGTGTTATCTGGCTCACCAAGCCTAAAAGTTGGTCATTCACAGCAAAACTCTACAATCAAATGGACATGTCATGCTCATGGTCACACTCAAATAAGTAAGTCACATGAACAATGGTCCAAATGCCCATGGTTCATACTACCTGTTTTCTCCCAGCCTGCACCTATGGCCTCATAGCCTTATGATGTGGGTAAACGTGGAAGAAAAAATTTAGGCCTGTTTTAAGATGACTGTGCCTAATATACAAACAACATCCCAAATAGATGGCCATAGCCTGATGGGCCCTCTAGGGATATTCCTGAAGAAGAAATCTGACAGAAAATCTTCCTAGTGGATAGAACTTTGAGCAACTGACTGGATCATGCATTGTTCTTAGAAGGGGAAATGGCAAGACAAGTGGTCATATGTTAATTCATGGCTCTGTCCAGTGGTTTGGCTAGATAGAGATTTGGAGGGATCATGCTTGAACATAATGTCTAGGGCAGTGTTATGTGGACAGATCTCTAAATAATTCAAAGAACTGAATATCTTTGCATCTCATGCCAGTGCTCAACAAAGGATACCCTCCATACTGGAGGATTTCAATAATCAAGTGGATAGGCTGAGCCATGCTGTGGATACCAATCAGCCTCTTTCCTCATATACGTCAGTTACTTTCTCATTGCTAGGACAAAATACCAGAAGTTGCTTATGGAAGGAAAGGGTTTATTTCAGCTTGCCCTTTTAAGACAAGTTTCATCATGGTGGGAAAAGCATGGCAGAGCAGGCAGCCAGCTCACATAATCACACCAGGAGGGAGAAAGTAGAATGATGAATGCTAATGCTCAGATATCTTTCTACTTTTTATATAGTCCAGGATCCCCAGCCCATGGAATTGCACCACCCACAATTAGGGGGAATCTTTCCATCTCAATCTTACCTAGAAAATCCCTAACAGGCATGACAAGAGATTTTCTTTTCTATTTTAACTCTAAAGCTTGTCAAGTTGATAACCAGAGATTAATCATCATACCATCTCTGTCATATTCTAGTAGACTCATGAACAAAGTTGCCCTAGTAGCAGTGGCTACTATGTGCAATGGATATTATGTAAGAGCTTAGCAACATGGACTTCCAGTTACTAACCAAAGCTGACTTGGCCACAGCCACTGCTAAGTTTCATTTCTGCCAACAGCTGAGACCAGCACTGAGTCTGTGACATGGTCCCATTGCTCCAAGATGATCAGACAGTTATCCATTAGTAGGTTGATTATACTAAGCTGTTTCTAACCTGTAAACGGCAGTATTGTCGATAATGAAACATCTAGATATGCATTGGTCTTTCAGTTGTTCCTACCCAAAGTACCCACTAATGAAATTCCATTGTCATAGTATTCCACACAGCATTTTTTCTAATCAAAAAGTCACTTCATAGTAAACAAAGTACAGCAACCTCATGTTTATGAAATGCACTGGCTTCAACATATCCCCCCTCTGTCCTTAAACAAGAGGTTAATGAATGGTGAAACAGCCTTTTGGGGTCTCTGTTACTGCATTAGTATCCTGAAGGGGCTGGAATCAATTATATTACTGGTATGCTTCTCTGGAGAACCCTGACTAATATGATTTCCCATAAAATTAATACCAGAACAAGGAAGAAGAGAGAAATAAGGCAAGGCTAAAAGTTCTTGCTGAAGAACAAGACTCAGGACTTCAGGCAAGAGAAGGCCTCAGAGAGACATTGAGGCGAGCAGTGTTCAGAAAGAGCCTAACAAATTCTCAGGGCCAATAGTTCTACTATTCTGTATCCTCCTGGGCCAGACAAATAGGCCTCTGCCTTATACTTAAGTAGAACTTATCTGTAAAACTAGACATTAACTATCCCTGAAGGCTACTATGAAACTAAAGCAAATATTCCTTGTTCTAATTAAAAAAAAAAAAAAAAAAGCCTCACCACCCAGCAGCAGCTGCCATTTCTCTCTCCACCTCGGCTCCTCCCTGACACACAATTCTTTCAATTCTGCTTCAGAAATTCCAAAGCAAACTGGACATTCTCACGCCATTTGTGTAACATATGTCGCTTGTAACATATTTTGCTTTAATAATAATGTTGGCTCTCTCTTTTCACAGGCTGCACAAATCATGATTGGCCTAATTATCACTGCACTGGGTATTCTCTGGACTTTTTTACATCAGCTAGAAGATACGCAATTCAGTGTTGGAGATACCCTTATGAAAATGATCACAATTTACACACTTCTGTCAGCATTGTTTGTGAGTAAACCATGCCCTTGTTGATTTATATTTATTTTTTTCTAGTTAATCAAATGAATTATTCAGGTTCAGCAATGAACTAAACACCCAATCTCTGGCTTAAATTGCTCATTTTGGTTTGGAAGATCTGTTTTTACGTGCTGAATGTTTTGGTAAGTCCCTTGAGAAGATGAGAGGTGCAGGCAGTATCCTCAGTAAACTGATAAAAAAGAGTTGCCGTGTGGGTCACTGTAAAGCTTTCCTTTTGCAAAGTGAAAACCCAAAGATCTGAGCTTAATGCCTGAGACAATAGAGGGAATTTTCAGAGAGGTTTCATTAGACAACAAAAAAGATACCTAGGGGCCCCAGAAGAATTAGAATAAATTAAACAGAACTTCCTAAAGTGGATATTTTAAGTTAAAAATAGATATTCTAATAATTCCATGGACGTAGGTATCAAGTTACTCATCAGAGACATGACCAATTAAAAGTCATTATACTCAGGGGACCCAAAATCCATGACCTCCCACAAGCTCACAGATCTGCTCATTCTAGAAGAAATTTATCTGCCTGGAATCATTTATGCAGAGATAATGTGGTCTACACTGAACAGAAGTGGGATTTCTCTATATCATAAAAAGTACTTCAATAAATCTCTGCTCATTCTTTTGTATCCTCTACCAACATCCAGGCTTGAGAGGAGAGAAGAATGAGGTGAACCCTAGCCCCTGTGCTTTGTGAAAAGGCTCTGAGATACATAACTAGAGTCATATCACTCTAAAAGGGGCCTGATAATCATTGCCCAGCATGAGAAACCCTCTCCAGAGGGTATCTGTTGTAGTTATCTTCTTAATCAGAAGCAGCTTAGGGGAGGAAAGAGTTTATTTCAGATTTACATTTTCTAGGTGAAGTTCCCTCACAGTGGGGAAAGCAAGGCACAAGCATGAAGCTATCACGTATCTAGGTGGAAGCAGCCTAAGTGAGCAAGCTAGCCCTGGCAAACTGGGCTAATAAGCCTCAAAGTCTGCCTTCAGTGACACACCTCCCCCAGCGAGGGGCACCTCCTAAACTGCCACCAGCTAAAGATTGAGCATGAAGTTTAATCACAAATACACGAGGTCATGGGGAACATTTCACATTGAAACTACCACAGTATCCTAGAGCCAGACTCCTCAAAAGGAAGACAACGCTGAGAACTTTCTGGAAAAGAGTATATGTAATAAAGAGAAATTATTTTATCTGAAATAATCCAATGAATGAATCTCCTTTTGCAAAACATCTAGGAAGAATTCTAAGCTCGAGATATAGAAGAAGAGCTTATGGGAAAACTTAGTGAAGGAGAGGACAGGGAAGGCCTGGGGAGATGGCTCAGGGGTAAGTGCTTGCTGCACAATTATGAGGTCCTACATTTCATTCCCAGAACCCATGTAACAAGTATGGCATGGTCATACATGCCTATAACCTCGGTGATGGATGAATGGGGACTGGAAGAGACAAAAGATCACTGGAACTTCCTGATCAGCCAGTCTGACTGAAAAACAGCAAGTTCCAGGTTCAGTGAGAGACTCTATGTCAAAGAAACACCTCAGGCGAGTGATACAGGACCCTTGATGGTCTCCTCTGTCCTCTACAGACGTGTGCATCTACATACATATGCATCTACCATATACACATGCCTCCCCCCAAAAAGAAATTATATCAACTTGTTTGTTTATTTTTTATTTATTTATTTGAGAACAACAGACAGAGAGAGAGAGAGAGAGAGAGAGAGAGGGCATGACAGGGCTTCCAGCCACTGCAAACGAACTCCAGACGCATGCGCCCCCTTGTGCATCTGGCTAACGTGGGTCCTGGGGAATTGAGCCTCAAACCAGGGTCCTTAGGCTTCACAGGCAAGCACTCAACCACTAAGCCATCTTGCCAGCCCTAATTATATCAATTTTTTTATCAGAAAGAATCTCAAGCTCATTTTACCTAATTGCCACAGCCAAATGAGGTAGCAGTTATTATTCCCCACTTTTTAAATGAGGAAACCAACGCCTTCAAAGCCAAAGTAACTTTTTTACAGAATACATCATAGTTAAATGCCAGAAAAATTGGTTAAACAATCAAGGTAAGTGGGCTGGAGAGATGGTTCAGCAGTTAAGAGCGCTTCCTGCACAAGCATGAGGGCCTGGGAGGCAAAACTGAGACCACAGAGTTCATTCCCCAGAACCCACATCAGTAGTTAGGCATGGCCTAACATATCTTCAACCCCAGTCCTGTGAAAAACAGAGACCAGAGAATCGCAGGGAGTTGTGGTAAATGTCAGAGCTCTCACATCAGTGAGGAGACTTTATCTCAAGGACACAAGTGAGTAAGTGATGGAGAGGAACAAAAGGATAACTGCAAAAGAATGGGATGAAGAATTCTCAAGTCCAGAATATGATTCTGTCATTGAAGCAGAGGTCCTTATGTGTGTGTGCGCATGCATGTGTGTAGTAGGTGTCATGTTGGTGTGTGGTGCACGTGTGTGGGGCAGTGTATGCAAGTGTGTATGCAGATGCACCACCCTGTGTGCATGTGGAGCAGCCACAGGAGAACATCAGGTTTCCCCCTCCATCGCTCATCCTTATGGGAGGAAAGTTTCACCGTGGAAGGGACAGAACGGTAGAGCAGACAGCCAGGGTGTCAGAATTTGCCACATCAGCTGAGAGGAAGCAGAAAGAGTGCATAGCTAGCACTGGCAAGGAACTTAACTAGATTTACCACCCACACCTTAACTACTTCCTCCGTCAAGGTTCCATCCCCCCAGAACCCCACAGCTTTCCCAAATTACTGCTAGCTGGGGACCGAGTACCCATGAGGCTATGGGGCACATTTCACACTCAAAACACCACACCCTAGGGTGTTCGAGTCTTCTTGTGTGAGCCCAGCAGGCAGGTACAGATGAAGAAGAATAACTTCTGGACAGACCAGAAACAACCACCCCTTCAACTATCACCAGCCTGTAAATATTTGCAACTCAAATGCTTTCTGAAACTGTTTTCCAGTGATGACTTTTATTCTGTAACATTATTGGGGGGGGCAGAGGATGAGTTTTACAAGTGATGGCTACCATACAATACATTTACCTTTTTTAAGTTTTTTTAAATTTATTTATGAGAGAGAGGGAGGAAAGAAAGGAAGGGAGTGGGGGGAGAATAGGTGTGCCAGGGCCTCTAGCCACTACAAACAAACTCCAGATGCACACACTATCTTGTGCATCTGGCCTATATGGGACCTAGAGAATCAAACCTGGGTCCTTAGCCTTTGCATGAAAGCACCTTAACTGCTAAGCAATCTCTCCAGCCCTTATTTTTTTTATAACGTTGTTTCTTTATTTGAAAGCAAATAGAGAGAGAATGTGCATGCCAGGACCTCTAACCACTGCAAATGAACTTCAAATGTATGTGTCACTTTGTGCATTTCACCTTATGTGGGTACTAGGAAATTGAACCTGGATCCTTAGGCTTTGTAGGCAAATGCCTTAACCACTAAGCCATCTCTCTAGCCCAACATTTTATTTTCATTGGCTCATTAAGTGGTAATCAAGGCAAGTTAAATGCCTACCACTTATCTCTCATAAAACCACAAACATCTCTAAATTCCTTTAGCTCTACAAAGATCTCATGAATGATCAAAGATTTTTTAAATGTACTTTTGTCTCTATACCAGAGAAATAATGGAACCATTTCTGAGAGAATCTCTTAGAATTAAAATAAGGTTTTCCTTTTAAAGCACCATCTTCTGAGAATTCAGTGATGCTTTTGGTGTCAGGTATGCCACTGGCATTAGGAAAAGAATCTGTTGAGTCATCATAAGGCTGGGCATTTATAAAGGTTTGTTTCTACCTGCAGTTCATCAATTCAGGATCTTGCACTGTAATCCAGGGTGCTGCTACAAGATGTAAGGTATGTTGGAAAATTTAAAGCAACCCAAAAAATTAAAATGCTATCTGGGAGGAAGTTTATTCAATCAGTTTATAGATGTTTTTGTCTCAAATATCCATGAAAAAGGATTAGTGTTAATGGATTTATGGGACAATAGATAGAAAATCCCCACCCAGCTGGGGCCGTGGTGGTGCACACCTTTAATCCCAGCACTCTGGAGGCAGAGGTAGGAGGATGGGTGAATGTTTGAGGCCAGCCTGAGACTACATAGTGAGTTCTAGGTCAGTCAGGGCTAAAGCGAGACCCTATCTCAAAAAGAGAGAGAGAGAGAGAAGAAAGAAAGAGAGAGGGGAGGGAGGGAGAGAAACAGAGAGAGAGGGAGGGAGGGAGGGGAAAAAAGGGAGGGAGGGAGGAAAGAAGAAAGGAAGGAAGGAAGGAAGGAAGGAAGGAAGGAAGGAAGGAAGGAAGGAAGGAAGGAAGGAAGGAAATCTCCACCCATCCCAACACTGGGCCAAGTCCTGGACCTCCTGGGAACAGTACCTAATTTTTCATTTTCAAACATAACACTGTTGCAAGTAATTTCACTAGCTTCAAAGGGAGGAAGATATTACAGATGCCTTGTTTTAGAAAAAAAAAAAAAAGATCCATAATCCTCAGAAGGAATATTTCCTTGTGTTTAAGTGAGGAAACCTTTAGGGGAGAGGAGACAGCTCATTCGGTAAAGTCAGGTTTTTGCCTTGCAAGTATGGAGCCTTGCATTCAATACCCAGCATCAATATAAATACTGAGCATGGGTACACACACCTGTAGTCCCAGTGTTGGGAAGGAAGAGACTAAAGGAGCCCTGGGATTGTCTGGACAGCGAATCTAGGCAAATTAGTGAGTTCTACTCTACTCTACCGAGGAACTGTCTCAAAAAAAAAAAAAAAAAAAAAAAAAAAAAAAAAAAAGGTGGACCACGCTCTTGAAACTGACACCTAAGGTTGTGCTCTGACTTACACACACACACACACACACACACACACATGCACACATGCATAAAAGTAAGAAAACTAGTTAAGAAAATGTCAAAAGTTTTAAGTGGTAAGAGTCAGGAATGACCCTGACAAATCCTAAACTTGAAGCTGATAAGATAATGGAAATAGAAAAGCCAGGAGTGTGAAGATGGCTCAGTGGTTAAAAGCCCTTGCTTACAGAGCCTGTGGGTCTCGGCTCAATTCCCAAGCCACACATAAAAAGTGGCTCAAACATCTGCTGTTTATTTACAGTGACAAGAGGTCCTTTTGTACATATATACACATACACATATGCACAAACAAATAATTTTTAAATAATAAAAATGAAAACAGAGGACTGGAGTGATGGCTTAGCAGTTAAGGCATTTCCCTGTGAAGCCAAAAGACCCAGGTTCCATTCCCCAGGACCCACATTAACCAGATGTGCAAAGTGGTGCATGCATCTGGAGTTTGTTTATAGTGCCTGAAGGCTCTGGTGTGCCTCTCTCTCTCTCTCCATATATATATATATGTGTGTGTGTGTGTGTGTGTGTGTGTGTGTGTGTGTGTATGCTTTCAAATAAATAAAATAAATAACAATAGAGAAGTAGAAAAGCTGATAGAATAAAATAAATTTTATGAATAAAAGTAGCTGTAAAGGGCTGGAGAGATGGCTTAGCGGTTAAGCACTTGCCTATGAAGCCTAAGGACCCCGGTTCGAGGCTCAATTCCCCAGGACCCACATTTGCCAGATGCACAAGAGGGCGCACACATCTGGAGTTTGTTTGCAGTGGCTGGAAGCCCTGGCATGCCCATTCTCTCTTTCTCTCTGTCTCTTTCTCTCTGTCTGTTGCTCTCAAATAAATAAATAAAATAAACAAACAAAAAAAAGTAGCTGTAAAAATAAAGAAAAACATAACTGCATAAAATTTTGTCACTCCAGTTACAGTGATTGTAAGTTGCCAGAGAAATATCCAGATACCTTCTCTAACATAATGGTTAGACACTGTAGAATTGTGTAAGGATATGTTGAATTAATAAACAAATGTTGTTGTAGGGGAAAAAAACACTAGGGCTGGAGAGATGGCTTGGTGGTTTAGCGCTTGCCTATGAAGCCTAGGGACCCCGGTTTGAGGCTCAATTCCCCAGGACCCACATTTGCCAGATGCACAAGGGGGCGCACGCATCTGGAGTTTGTTTGCAGTGGCTGGAGGCCTTGGCGCACCCATTCGCTCCCTCTCTCTCTCTTTCTCTCTGTTCCGTTGCTCTCAAATAAATAAATAAAAATAAGCAAAACAAAAAATTTTAAAACAAAACAATTTTTAGCCAGGCATGGTGGTGCATGCCTTTAATCCCAGCACCCAGGAGGCAAAGGTAGGAGGATCGCTGAGAGTTCAAGGCCACCCTGAGACTACATAGTTAATTCCAGATCATCCTGAGCCAAAGTGAGATCCTACCTCGAAAAAAAAATAAAAAGTTATACTATTGGCTTCTAGACAACTTTGAGGAAAAGTCCTGCTATCAACAAGTGGTAAAATTATAAAAAGTTAGATTCAGAAGTTGGGCTGAACATAGTAGTTCACACCTTTAATCCCAGCACTCAAGAGACCAAGGTAGGAGGATCACTGTGAGTTCAAGGCCAGCCTGAGACTACATAGTGAATTCCAGGCCAGCCTGGGTTAGATTGAGACAATACCTTGAAAAAAAAAAAAAGATGAGGAAGTAGCTCAATGGTTAAAACATTTGTTTACAAAGCCTGATAGCCCACTTTCAATCTCCAGTACCCACATAAAGCCAGATGCACAAAGTGGCACATGTGTCTGGAGTTTGTTTACAGTGACAGGAAGTCCTGGCATGCCTATATTCTCATTCTCTCTCTCTCTCTCTCTCTCTCTCTCTCTCTCTCTCTCAAATACATAAACTATTTTTATTTGAAAAGCAAAAAATGTTAATAACCTCCAACTTGAATGTTCTCACCAGATGACAGACTGGTTGCTTCATTAGAATCTGGTTTTTCTATCCATGACTAGTTTTTTTCTTTTTATGTTTATTGTAGATTGTGTTAGCAATTGTAATGAATATCATAAGTATCATCGTGGCTATGATTGGTATACTTATAGTATTAATTGAGTTTCCAGCTTTTGAGTCAGAAGGACAACATTACAGTTGGTCAAATGTAAGTATCAATGTTAACAATAACCCAATAAAAATGTTAGATATAATTGATGACACTATTGTGTATGGTATATGGTGATATAAAATGCAGAAAAGGGCAGAAAAATTTTGCAAGTATCTCTGGTATGGAAATATAAAATCAAATTGCCTCTCCTGCAAATTTTTCATCATGAGTATACTATAAAAATAGTTTGCCTCCAAAATTTATAAAATACATATCTCTCAAAGAAGATAAATTACCATCATTTGAAGGTAAAGTGATAGAACATCTGGAATACCACCCCAAGTCTTACCAAAAAGCACAATAGCAAGTGAGATGGTTTATCACAATAGAGGATATATGAAAAGCTTAAAAAAATAATAGATTGTTTTCACATTGTTAATAGCCACTTACATATTGAAATAAAAAATATAATAACAGGTCTGTGGGGATGGCTTAGCAGTTAAGGTGCTTGCCTTCAAAGCCAAAGGACCCAGGTTCAATTCCCAGGACATACGTAAGCCAGATACACAAGGTGGCACATGAATCTGGAGCTTAATTGCAGTGGCTGGAGGCCCTGGCATACTTATTCTTTCTCTTTCTCTCTCTCTGTCTCTCTCTCTCTCTCTCTCCCCTTCTTTCTCTAAAATAAATAAATAAAAATAATTTTAAATATATGTGTCAGGCATGGTGGCACACACTTTTAGTCCCAGTACTTGGGAGGCAAAGGTAGGAGAATTACATGAGTTCAAGGCCACCCTGAGACTATATAGTGAATTCCAGGTCAGCCTGGGCTACAGCAAGACCCTGCCATGGGTTCAATGTACTAGTACCCATGTAAAGCCAGATGCATCAAGAGGCACATGCATCTGGAGTTCATTTGTAGTGGCACTAGAACATGGCATACCCATCTCTCTCTCTTCTCTCTCTCTCTCTCTCTCTCTCTCTCTCTCTCTCTCTCTCTCTCTCACACACACATTCTCTCTCTCCCCCCTGACAAGTAAATATATATATATATATATATATATATATATATATATATATATATATATATTTTTTTTTTTAAATAACCAGGGCTGGAGAGATTGCTTAGTGGTTAAAGCACTTGCCTGCAAGCCTAAGGACCCACTCTATAGATTAGCCAGACACACAAAGGTAGAGCAAGCACAATTGCAGTGGCTGAGGTCCTGGCACACCAACTCACTATCTCTCCTCTCTCTCTCTCTCTTTCTGTCTGTCTCTCACATGCATGTGCTCACTTACTCTCTTTAAATAATAATAATAGTTAATTAATTAATACATAATAAGTAAACTATAAAAATGTGATAAGGACATAAGAACTAACTGAATGCTTTTAAAAGCTATATTCTTGAGTTGTGCCTGGTGTTGCAAGACTATAATCCAAGCTACTCAGGAGGATGAAGCAAGAGGATCACAAGTTCAAGGACTGCCTAGGTAGGCTACAGAATGAGTTCATAGCCAGCCTGGACAACTTAGCAAGACCTTGTTCCAAAACTTAAAAAGTGAGCCAGGCATGGTGGCACATGCCTTTAATCCCAGCACTCGGGAGGCAGAGGTAGGAGGATCGCCATGAGTTCAAGGCCACCCTGAGACCACATAGTTAATACCAGGTCCAGAGTGAAACCCTACCTCAAAAAACCCAAAGCAAAATAAAAGTGAAAAGAGGCCTAAGAATATAGCTCACTAAGCAAGCACTTGCCTAGCATGTTCAAGGCTTTAGATTCAAACCTCTGAACTGAAAATAACTATATTTTTAAATGCATAATATAAAATTATAGTCTTCTCCAAATTAACTCAGAATTATGATCAGTAGCAGTTATCTTCTCAATGCTGAGACAAAACACCTGACCAGAAAGAAGCAGCTTATGAGAGGAAAGAGTTCACTTCAGCTCACACTGTTGAGGGGAAGTTTCACCATGTGAGGAAGGCATGGTACAGTGGCATCATTCAGGTGTCCCTCACAAACTTATGCTGGGTCCTCAGCTGACAGCAATTTGGGAATTGGAGCTTCTTGGAGGTGATGCATTGTCGGGGGTGGGCTTATGGGTGTTAAAGCCAGCTTCCCTTTGTCAATGCTTAGCACACTCTTCTGTTGCTGTTGTCCACCTTATGTTGGCCTGGATGTAATGTCCAGCCTCTGATCTTGCCATCATTTTCCCCTGCTAATATGGAGCTTCCCCTCAAGTCTGTAATCCAAAACAAACATTTTTCTCCACAAGCTGTTCTTTGATGGGTGTTTTCTGGCAGTAGTGTGAAGCTAACTGCAACACATGGCATGAAAAGAAACCTGGGTGTCACTTCCTGCCACGTCAGAGGGGAGGATGCTATGAGGGTGAGCTAACTAGCGCTGAGAGGTGGGGCTGGATTATAAAATCCTACTGGCACACCTCTATTAGCAAGGCTCCACTTCCCATAAGCTTCCCCAGCTGAGGATTAATTATGAGGCTTAATCACAAACCTATGAAGCCATGAGTGTCACTCTGAATTCAAACTATCATATTTTGTCCTTGACTCTCATACTCATGACCATCACATGATGCAAAACTCATTCAGTCCAACACACTTACAAAACACAATGGTATAGAGCCAACATTCCCTCTAAAGGGAGGAATGGGGATACTGCAAGGAAAAATTAGAGCAATGTAAGACAGAAAGCCAACTCCAGAATCATGTTGTAATCTAATGACCCTGTATTTCCTGCATTTGTCATATTTCCAAAACTGGTACCAGGGGGGTCATGCCATCAAGTGTGTTAATCCAAGATGAAGAAACCTGGATTTTTCCCTAGCACCCATGTAAGCCAGAGACACAAAGTAGCACCTGTATCTGGAGTTCATTTGTAGTGGCTAGAGGCCCTGGCATGCCCATGCCCATTCTCTCTCTATCTGCCTCTTTCTCTCTCAAACAAACAAATAAATAAAATATTTTTAAATTTAAAAAAATCAGAAAAAAATAGATATTGATCAAAGGTCATAAGGAAATAACAATGAATAAATATTTATGTGATTTAGTGATGGTAGAATTCTGCCCAAGTTTTCATCAGATTTCTGTTATTTTCTTTTGTTTGTAATAAAATAATATCATTAAAACCAAAAAAAAAAACAAAACCTGGATTTAAGGAGCAGAAAACCCCTTCAACATTCTTCCTTTAGACCCCATCCTCAATGGTGATAATTCTTAAACAGTTGTAGCCGATATGGTTGTAATCTCTGAGCATAAAATCATGTTCCTTTCTGTGTCAAACTTTGTATCTTTCATATTCTTCACTCTGTATTTTTCCTCCTCCAAAAACACAAGTTTGTGTCTTTTACACTCAACTTGGCTCATGTTCTCAGGACATGGGTAGAATGCAGCCAGCCTCTTTGCCAGAATATCACACAAACTACCTCTAACGAAGTCTTCTTTTCCCTTTGAAACTTAATAATCTGAGCCTCCATGCTCCACCTCTCTCTCTGTATTTAGGTCTTTCATACTTTCGCCAGAATGGTCCATCAAGCTTTGCTTGCAACATTGCAAGGTTTCTTGTAACCCAAAGTTCCAAGCCTTTCCATATTCCTCCTGCAAAGCATACCAAAAGACAAAAACACGTGATCAGGCTCATTTCAGCAACAACCCTCACATGGGTACCAACTTTATGTAGCAGTTACCTTCTTAACATTGAGACAAACCATCCAACCAGACACAGCTTACAAAAGTTTTATTTCAGGCTTACAGCTTTGAGGGAAGTTTCATCATGGAAAGGAAAGCATAAACATAAAGCCAGGTATCACGTCAATAGGAAATAAACCATAAAAATGAGCTAGTTAGCACTCATTAATAGGGCTAGATTATAAAATCCCAAAGCCCATCCCCAGTGACACACCTCTTCCAGCAACACTCCACTACTTAAAGGCTGCATCAGCTAAGGATGAGGTGTGAGGCTTAATCACAAATACATAAGAATACTACATGATCCAACTGCATTTACAATCTCAACAAAGTTTTGGCTAGCCATGAGAGCAGTATTCTTGTCGCAGTTTCCCCTGTAATGACTTCTAGACCTGGGCAGATGAGCAGGAGGTGACCCATTGCCTGGTAGATATTCAGCTTTCTCTTCTTGATGTATTAATGTATATTTGTTCTCCTCCATGCCACAGGCACTTAGGGTCCCAGTCACCACAATAGCTTTTTAAGTACATGAATTCCTAATGGTTAATTAGTGGTCTTACTTCCTGAGCAACTAGGGTTCTATTCAGAAAGTCCTTACCTCCACCTATCTGTTGAAGCATTTCTCCTACTTTTAGAAACATGTTTTTATTATTTATTTGTTTTTCACATTTTCATATATACATATATGTACGTATTACATTTTGATTATATATATATCCCACATTGCCCTCCCTTATCCCCTTAGTATCACTGTATTCCTTTTTCTCATCATTCATCAGTAGCTATGCTATAGGAGAGAATGCCCACCCTTCCCCAGGCAAACATTAACTATCTTTAGTGCATCAGGAAGGGACTTGACCTTCCAAGTTCTCCTTTATCTGAAACACAGTGTTGACTGGACACATCATGTGCAGGTCTTGTGCAATAGACACAACTGCTGCAAGTTCATGAGTGCAATGGCTTCATCATGTACAGATGTGAGAATTTCATCACATTGCTCCCTATCCTCCAGCTCTTATCTGTCCCATCTTCCATGATGTTCTCTGAGCCCTGGGGGGGGGGATGCTATATGTATATGTCCTTTGTAAGGCCAAGCACCCATAAGCCACTTATTTTCACCCCCAAAATGAGGAGTTCTAGGTACAGAGAGATTCTCTATTTCTCAGGAAAATAAGAAGTAAAAGAGATAGAGGACACCAGAAGTCCTCCTCTGGCCTCACAGCATGTATATAAGGGCTCATAGCTATGCATGCACACACATAACCCCCCCCCCCCACATACACCATGAAACATAAAATAAAATAAAATAGATTTTGGGACAGTTTACAAATTCAAAATAATAACAAAAAGACTGTTCTTGAGCACAGCTCCAAACTCTCTGCCACATCAAAACTTGCCAAGGATTCTAGTGCCTAGTTCTACAGAAAATGCAATGCCAAAGTTGAAAGGTCCCCAGGAGAGCAGAGGCAAGCACCAGATAAGGGGTTTGGAGATCTGAACTTAAGAGACTTCTAATGCACACAATACCCTCCTATCCTTCCATAGTCCATGGGAGAAAGGGACTGTACCCAGACTCCACAGAAACAGCTCAAACTTCAACAAGCATGGGGGCTTGAGGGAACTAAAATTACCTAAGTTTGAATCTTCATATCCCATGTAAACACTCACACATCTACCATAATACACACAGGGTGGGGGATGGGGGATAAACACTGGAGTTAAATAACATCACAAATGGATCAAACAGACATTCTACCCAAACTCAACAGAATACACATTCCTCTTAGCAGGTCATGTAACTTGATATAAAATATTAGGATCACATATTAGGACACAAAGAGAGTCTTAAAAATAAAAATAAAAAACTAAATAACTTCTTAAATTCTATCTGACCACAACAGAATAAAGCTATAAATCAACAGCAAAGGCTGGGAAGAAGGCTTGATTGTTAAAGAAATCAATAGCAAAACAAAGTACAAGACTTCCATGTGAGATGGTGGCATAGTAGCCAAGCCAAAGCAGCCTAGGGAGGGAAATAAGCAGAAAAAAGAACAGCAAATATACTCTTCTACTGAAAAGTGAAGGTGTGTAAGTTATTATCAACTGTAACAGAAAAGCAGGAGAGACTAAGATCTTCTAGAAAGAAGGAAAGCAACCAGAATCCCATCGACACCATGGCAGCCCTGATGGGCATGCCTGCCTGCCTAGCCAGCACAGAGCTGCAGGAGCAGAAATCAAGTGAAGGGATTCCATTTTCCTTGCAAAGTCAAGAAACCTGAAGGAGAAGACAGCAGGGACCAGCAGAGCAGCTGCTGAAAAAGATCACAAACAGGACCAGCTAAGCAGCTCCAGGCATCCTTCACAGACACCCATCCCCCAACACCAGTGCTGTAAACCACAGGAGAACTCATTCAACCCCTCACCCCACCCCACCCCACCCCACCCCACCCCCACCACTGGGCATCCAACACAGCTGAGCACAGTATCAGATTCAGTGACCCAAGCAGCCTAACAGAGCCCACAGTGAAACAGGGATCGAGGTGGGCACTCAGCATTAGTGAGATTGGAAGCCATCTCAAAAGATAATAGGGTCTATTTACACAAAGCCAGGTAAATAGGCCTGCACTGGAAGTGTTAATCTCTTTCCATGTCGAGGTAGGTTATATGTTATATTTGATTGATATATTCTTGGTTGATATTACCATTCTCAAATAAGCTGTATTTTGGTATTAACTATTATTGCCTTGGGTGTTCCCTAATTTATAGGACATTTGTCTTTTTCTTCTTTCATTATTGGTGGCAAAGTCTGACTCAGCCCCAGGCTGACCTGGACCCCATTTCAGACTAGAAATCTCAACCTCACAGTTGACAGGATTAAGGACGTGGGGCAACACACACCCTTAGGGGCTTTGGCTTTAATTGATTATCTATTTTATTTCCCCACTCTTGCATAAATACTCTGTGCTGGTTTTGATTGAATGTGTATATTGCTCAGTTGAATTTTAGAATTTGCCAGTAATTTGTTCTACCCAGTATACTAGAATACTTGAATAGGAAGACAAAGTAAACATCTAGGGTCACTTCTGCTGTTTAATACAAGGTTAATACAAGACATGAGTAAGAAAACAAAAATAATGAAAAAAATACCAATCAGAAATACTAGAAATGAAAACCAGAGAAAGTCAAATAGAAAACTCTATAGAAAGTCTCACCAGTAGAATGGACCAAGGAGAGAACAGAATATCTAAACTAGAAGACCAGGTGGCAGATATAATACAATCCAGTGAAGAGAAAGACAAACTAATAGGAAGACTTCAATAAAAATTTCAAGACATTTGGGATACTATGAAGAGATCAAACATAAGAATTCAGGGCTCGCTTGCGCGCTGTCTCTCTCTCTCTCTCTCTCTCTCTCTCTCTCTCTCTCTCCCTCTTTCTCTGTCAAATAAATAAATATTTTTTTAAAGGGGGCTGGAGGGATGGCTTAGCAGTTAAAGCATTTGCCTGCAAAAGCAAAGAACCCAGGTTCGCTTGCCCAGGACCCATTTTAGCCAGATGCACAAGGGGGTACATGCATCTGGAGTTTGTTTGCAGTAGCTAGAGGGCCTGGCATGCCTATTCTCTCTCTCTCTGTCTCTCTCTCTCTCTCTCTCTCTCTCTCTCTCTCTCTCCCTCTCTCTCTCTCTCTATCTATATATCTCTATCTCTCTCTCTCTCCCTTCCTCCCTCTCTCCCTCCCTCCCTGTTTCTCTGTCAAATAAATAAATATTTTTAAAAATTCAGGGCATAGTAGAAGGAGAAGAATTTCACTCCAAAAGCATTACAGATATTTTCAACAAAATCATAGAAGAAAATTTCTCCCAAATAGGGGAAGTGAAGCCAATACAGATACAAGAATCCTTTGGAACATCAAACTGATAAAATCAGCAAAGAACCTCTCACTGTAATATAATTAAACTACAAAACACACAAATCAAAGAAAATATATTGAAAGCAGTTAGAAAAATCAAGTTGCATACATAGGCAAGCCCATCATGATCACATCAGATTACTCAACACAAACTTTAAAAGCCAGAAGGTCTTAGAATGATGTATTCCAAATTCTAAAAGATAAGAACTGTCAACCAAGATTATGCAGCAAAGCTGTCCATCCAAATTGATGAAGAAATAAAGACATTCCACAACAAAAATAGGCTAAAGGAATATATGAATACTAAACCAGCTCTGTAGAAAATACTTGACAGGCTCCTCCATGTGGAAGAGAAAGAAAGGCACACACAAAAAGAACCAGGAAAAAATAACCCATACTCAAATAATACTTGATCCGAGAGAGTAAAGGAAAAACTACAAAACAAGAAGAATGGCAAGAATAAATAGACACCTTTTGATAATAACTCTTAATCAGTGGCCTCAATGCCCCAACCAAAAGACACAGGTTTGCAGACTGGGTTAAAAAGCAAGGTCCTTCTATTTGTTGCCTCCAAGAAACTCACCATTCCATAAAAGATGGACACTATCTTAGGGTAAAAGGACGGAAATGGTATTTCAAGCAAAAGGGCTTATAAAACAAGCAGGTGTTGCTGTCCTAATATCTGACAGGGTAGACTTCAGACCAACATTAGTTAGAAAAGATAAGAAAGGTCACTTTATATTGATTAAAGGAACACTACAACAGGAGGACATTACAATCCTAAACATATGCACCTAACATAGGGGAATCCCAATTTCATCAAACACTATTAGAACTAAGGTCACATATAACACCAAACACAGTTGTAGTGGGTAACTTCAACACCCCATTCTCATCAATTGATAGATCATCCCAGCAAAAAATAAACAGAGATGCATTTGGATTAAATGAGGTCATACAACAAATGGACCTAACAGTTATATACAGCACATTTCAATAAAATGCTGCAGAATATACATTCTCCTCAGCAGCACATGGAACATCCTCTAAAATAAACCATATATTAGGACACAAAGCAAATCTTAACAAATACAGGAAAATTGAAGTAATTCCTTGTACTCTATCTGATCACAATGGGATTAAACTATACATTAACAGCAACAAAACCTATGGAGTATACACAAAATCATGGAAACTAAACAATACACTACTAAATGATGAATGGATCAATAATGAAATCAAGAAGGAAATCAAAAAATTCATGGACTCAAATGATATGAGAACATAACATAACAAAACCTTTGGGACACAATGAAGGCAATCCTAAGAGAGAAATTTATAGCTTTAAGTTCCTATATTAAGAAATTAAGGGCTGGAGAGATGGCTTAGCGGTTAAGCACTTGCCTGTGAAGCCTAAGGACCCCGGTTCGAGGCTCGGTTCCCCAGGTCCCACGTTAGCCAGATGCACAAGGGGGCGCACGCGTCTGGAGTTCGTTTGCAGAGGCTGGAAGCCCTGGCGCACCCATTCTGTCTCTCTCCCTCTACCTGTCTTTCTCTCTGTGTCTGTCGCTCTCAAATAAATTAAAAACAAAAAATTTAAAAAATAAAAAAAGAAATTAAAAAGGTTTCAAGTAAACAAGTTAATGGTTCACCTTAAGGACTTGGAAAAAGAACAACAAGGCAAACCGAAAATCAGTAGATAGAAAAAAAAAACTAATAAAGATTAGGGTAGAAATTGATGAGATAGAAAAAAAAAATACAAAGAACCAATGAAACAAAAAAAATGGTTCTTGGGCTGGAGATATGGCTTAGCAGCTAAGGCATTTGCCTGCAAACCCAAAGGATCCTGGTTTGACTCTCCAGGACCCATGTAACCAGATGTACAGTGGGGCACATGCATCTGGAGTTTGTTTGCAGTGGCTAGAGGCCCTGGAGTGCCCATTCTCTCTCTCTCTCTGCCTCTTTCTCTCTTTCAAATGAATAAATAAAATATTTTTTAAAGTTGATAATTTGAAGGGATAAACAAGACTGATAAACCCTTAGCAAATCTGACCAAAAAAAGAGACATAAATTAATAAAATTAGAGATGAAAAAGGCACCATGACAACAGATACCAAAGAAAAATTCAGAAAATCATCAGGACATACTATAAAAACATACTCCACTAAATTTCAGAATCTGAAAGAAATGGATGATTTCCTTCATTTATATAATCTACCAAAATTAAATAAACATGAGATTATCCACTGAAATAGACCTGTAACAAGTACAGAAATCCAAGTAGTTATATAAAAAAAAAAAAATCTCCCAACCAAAAAAGCCCAGGAACAGATGGATACTCTGGTGAATTTTATAAGACCTTCACAAAATAAATAATACCAATGCTTCTCAAATTTTTCCATAAAATAGAAAAAGAAGGAATTCTACCACCCTTCTTCTACAATGCTAGCATCACCCTGATACCAAAACTCAGATAAGAACAGAACCAAAATTTAAAAGAAAATTACAGACTAATCTACCTCATAAACATAGATACTAAAATTCTCAAAGAAATATTGGCAAGCAGAATATAAGAATGTATCAGGGGATTAGAGTTCCAGTTAAAATGGTGCCATAGTTACCACGCCAAAGCTGCCTAGGGGGGAAAAAGCCAAAAAAAAAAAATACCCTCAGCAAAATACACACTTTTACTAAAAAGTGAGGTGTATAGGAAATTGAAACAGTAGCAGAGAAGTAGGACAGATCCAGAGCATCCATTGCCCACATAGGCTGGCAGAAGCAGCTCCAGCAGGTCTGCTGGCTGCAGCAGCCGCACTAGAAAGCCGCCAGGCTCAACTTGAGCCACAGGAAAAGCCAGATGAGGGGAGTTTCCACTCACACCGGAGCTCTCCGCAAACTCAAGAAAAGTGAAGGGAGAGCGGCAGTGAACAACGGAAGAGCAGATCACAAGGTAGAAGAACACGTGGAACAGCGAGAGAACTAGAGCAGCATCAGCAGACTCCCATCCCCCACCACCAGGACCCAGCTCCAGCGGACAGAGCAGCAGTCCAGGGACCCAGCTACACCAACTTGAACCAACAGCAGGACCCAAGCAGGAGCAGAGGTAACTGGGATTACACCAGGGAAGGGTCTCACCTGGTCACAAGCTGACTTAGAACCCTCAACAGATCAGAAACCTTAACCTCCTTGTTGTCAGGATTAAGAGTGTGGGTGGGGCTCCACACACCCTAAGGTACAGTTAGAAGATCTGGTTGTCATAATACCTACTCTTGGATAAATACTTTGAGCCTTTAGAACCCCAGCCAGACAAAACCTGGAAAGAATCTCTCCTTGCCATATTACACTCAAACTACCAAACACACAAATCAAAGAAAAAATATTGAGAGCAGTCAGAGAGAAACATCAAGTTATCTACAAAGGCAAGCCTATCAGGATTACAGCAGAGTACTCAAATCAAACTTTAAAAGCCAGAAGGGTGTGGAGTGATGTATTCCAAGTCCTGAAAGATAACAACTATCAACCAAGGTTACTTTATCCTGCAAAACTAGCCATTCAAATAGTCAGAGAAATAAGGACATTCCATGACAAAATCAAGCTAAAGGAGTATTTGAAGACAAAACTGGCTCTACAGAAAATACTTGAAAGAAGCCTCCATGCTGAAGAAAAAGAGAAGCACACATATAAGGAACCTGGAAGAAGACAAACAATACTCAAATACTAGTTAACACAAGAGAGCAAATGTAAAACCGGAAGAAGTACAAAAAAATGGCAAAAATGAATACACACCTTTCAATATTATCTCTCAATATCAATGGCCTCAATGCCCCAACCAAAAGCCATTGGTTTACAGACTGGGTTAAAAAGGAGGATCCTTCAATTTGTTGCCTCCAAGAAAACCACCGTTCTACAAAGGATGGACACTATCTTAGGGTGAAAGGTTGAAAACAGTGTTTAAAACAAATGGACCTAGAAAACAAGCAGGGGTTGCTATCCTAATATCTGACAAGGTAGACTTCAGTCCAACATTACTTAAGAAACATAAGGAAGGTCACTATATATTGATTAAAGGCACCCTCCAACAGGGGGACATTACAATCCTAAACATATATGCACCTAACATAGGGGCCCCCAAATTCATCAAACAAATGCTATTAGAACTAAGGTCACAGATAACACCAAACACAGTGGTAGTGGGTGATTTCAACACCCCACTCTCATCAATTGACAGGTCATCCCAGGGAAAAATAAAAAGACAGGCATATGGACTAAATGAGGTCATAGAAGGAATGGACCTAACAGATATATACAGGATATTTCATCCAAATGCTGCAGAATATACATTCTTTTCAGCAGCACATGGAACATTCTCTAAAATAGACCATATATTAGGACACAAAGCAAATCTTAACAAATACAGGAAAATTGAAATATTCCTTGCATTCTATCTGACCACAATGAAATCAAACTACAAATCAATAGCAAGAAAGGCTATAGAGCATACACAAAATCATGGAAATTAAACAATCCACTACTAAATGATGAATGGGTCAATGAAGAAATCAAGAAGTAAAAGAAAAAATTTATAGAGTCAAACAATAATGAGAACACAACATACTAAAATCTCTGGGACACAATGAAGGAATTCCTAAGAGGTAAATTTATAGCTTTAAGTGCCTATATTAAGAAATTAGAAAGGTCAGAAGTAAACGACCTAATGCCTCACCTTAAGGCCTTGGAAAAAGAAGAACACAGCAAACCAAAAATCAGTAGATGGGAAGAAATGATAAAGAATAGGGCAGAAATTAATGAAATAGAAACAAAAAAAAAATCCAAAGAATCAATGAAACAAAGAGGTGGTTCTTTGAAAGGATAAACAAAATTGATAAACCCATAGCAAATCTGACCAAAAGAAAGAGAGAAGAGACACAAATTAATAAAATTAATAAAATATCACAGCAGATACCAGAGAAATTAAAAAAATCATATGGACATACTATAAAAGCATATACTCCACAAAGTATGAAAATCTGAAGGACATGGATGATTTCCTGGATTTATATGACCTACCTAAATGAAATCAAGATGAGATAAATCACTTAAATAGACCTATAACAAGCATGGAGATCTGAACAGTTATCAAAAAATCTCCCACCTACAAAAAGCCCAGGCCCAGATGGATTCACTGAAGAATTTTACCAGACCTTCAAGGAAGAGCTAACACCATTGCTTCCTAAGCTTTTCCATAAAGTAGAAAAAGAAGGAATTCTACCAAACTCCTTCTATGAAGCCAGCATCACCCTGATACAAAACCAGGCAAAGATAGAACAAAAAAAGAAAATTACAGAACAATCTCCCTCATGAACATAGTTGCAAAAATTCTCAACAAAATATTGGCAAACAATACAAGAATATATCAGAAAGATCATTCACCCTGACCAAGTAGGCTTTATCCCAGAGATGCAGGGATGGTTCAATATACGCAAATCGATAAATGTAATACATTATATAAATGGATTGAAGGACAAAAAACACATAATCATCTCATTAGACGCAGAGAAAGTGTTTGACACAATCCAACATCTCTTCATAATAAAAGTCCTACACAGACTGGGAATAGAAGGAACATATCTCAATATAATAAAGGCTATTTATGACAAGCCTACAGACAACATATTACTAAATGGGGAAAAAATGGAAGCTTTCCCACTAAAATCAGGAACAAGACAAGGGTGTCCACTGTCCCCACTTTTATTTAATATAGTACTGGAAGTCTTAGCCATAGCAATAAGGCAAGAGACACACATAAAAGGGATTGGAAAGGAAGAGATCAAGCTATCATTATTTGCAGATGATATGATTCTATACATAAAGGATCCTAAAGACTCTACCAGCAAACTGTTAGAGCTGATAAAAACCTACAGCCATGTAGCAGGATACAAAATAAATACACAGAAATCAGTAGCATTCCTATATGCTAACAACAAACAGAGGATGAAATCAGAGAATCACTCCCATTCACAATTGCATCAAAGAAAATAAAGTACCTTGGAGTAAACTTAACCAAGGAAGTAAAGGATCTCTACAATGAAAACTATAAAACACTCAAGCGAGAAATTGCAGACGACACTAAGAAATGGAAAAACATCCCATGTTCCTGAATTGGAAGAATCAATATTTTGAAGATGGCAATCTTACCAAAAGTAATCTACACATTAAATGCAATCCCCATCAAAATTCCAAAGGCATTTCTTCCCGGAAATAAAAAAAAATGCAAAAATTCATTTGGATTCAAAAAAAATCTTGAATATCTAAAATAATACTGAGCAACAAAAATAAGGCAGGAGGTATCACCATACCTGATTTTAACCTATACTACAGAGCCATAGTAACAAAAACATCATGATACTGGCACAAAAGCAGGTATGTAGATCAATGGAACAGAATGGAGGACCCAGATATAAGTCCAGGTAGCTATAGCTACCTGATAATTGATAAAAATGCCAAAAACACTTGTTGGAGAAAAGACAGCCTCTTCAGCAAATGGTTTGGGGAAAACTAGATATGTATTTGTAGAAGGATGAAAATATATTCTTCTCTCTCTCCATGCACAAGAATTAAATCCAAATGGACTAAAGACCTTAACATCAGACCTGAAACTCTGAAATTGCTAGAGGAAAAAGTAGGAGAAACCCTTCAACATATTGGTCTTGGCAAAAACTTTCTGAATATAACTCCAATTGCTCAGGTTTAAAACCACAGATTAAACACTGGGACCTCATGAAATTACAAAGATTATGTACTGCAAAGGACACTGTGAACAAAGCAAAGAGGCAACCTACAGAATGGAAAAAATCTTTGCCAGCTACATATCTGATAGAGGATTAATATCTAGGATATACAAAAAGTTAAATAATAAGAAGTCAAAGAAGCCAATTAAAAAATAAGCTATGGAGCTAAATAGAGAGTTCTCAAAAGAAGAAATATGGATGGCGTATCAGCATCTAAAAAAAATGTTCTACATCACTAGTCATCAGGGAAATGCAGATTAAAACTACATTGAGATTCCATCTCACTCCTGTCAGATTGGCTACCATCAGGAAAACAAATGATCATAAATGCTGGTAGGGTTGTGGAAAAAGAGGAACCTTTCTACACTGTTGGTGGGAATGCAATCTGGTCCAGCCATTGTGGAAATCAGTGTGGAGATTCCTAAGATAGCTAAAAATTGATCTCCCATATGTCCCAGCTATAGCACTCCTAGGCATATATCCTAAGGACTCATCCCATTTCCTTAGAAGTACATGCTCAACCATGTTTATTGCTGCTCAATTCATAATAGCTGGGAAATGGAACCAGCCTAGATGCCCCTCAACTGATGAGTGGATAATGAAGATGTGGCACATTTATACAATGGAGTTCTACTCAGCGGTAAAGAAAAATGAAGTTACAAAATTTGCAGAAAAATGGATGGATCTGGAAAGGATTATACTAAGTAAGGTAACCCAGGCCCAGAAAGCCAAGTGCCACATGCTCTCCCTCATATGTGGATCCTAGCTATAAATGATTGGACTTCTGTGTGAGAAGGAAAAAACTCAGTAGCAGAGGCCAGTAAGTTAAAAAGGAGATATAAAGGGAAGAGAAAGGAAGAGAGGAGGGTACTTAATAGGTTGGTATTGTATATTATATATGTAAGTAGAAGAACAGATTAATGGGGATGAAAAGGCCCAAAGTGTGGTCAGGGGAAGAGATTGAGTAAAGGAAAGGTGGAGGGAGGGCTAATCAAAATCTAAGAGGATGCAAATAAATCACATGGAATCCTCCAGTTTTGGACAATGGAATACTCAGGAGCCATTGATCATTGTGAGAAAATTTTCAGTGTTTTCAGTGCCAGGGATGGGATACCTCCAGTGAGTTGCTGGCCAGGGAGGTCCCTGGTGCCCCAAAAACATTATAGGCCATTGTCGAGTCCTTTGGTTTTCTACCAGGAATAGATGGTAAGACCCTATTGCTGAAGACTGCACATACTTGGGCTGCAAGGCCTCTGAGAAATCCTGTTGGAACTGAGCTGATAACCTCCTCCATGTAGACCAGCTGACAGAAAGCTGGAAGAAGCCATTCCACATGTAGTTCAATGGGAAAAAGAGATACCACCAGTGAAGATACTCAACAGTGGACACTGCAAGCATTATAATTGGCCAGCCAGGACAAATGAGCCAACAGGTGCAATAGTGGCAGGTGTGTCATGGTGGAAACCAACTGCCCTCCAGTTGGACTGGAGGCCCGCTCCATGGGGGAGAACACATCCCTGATACTGAAAACTTAAAACAGGGGTAGTCATGAGCCCTAGGGGTGTAACATCTGATGATGTCTGGATAAATGTATATACTATGCTTATCAATCTGCCCAGTAAGAACTTCTCTTAATATTTATACCCTTATATTAATGCTACTCTCACTTTGGGTAGAGAATCTTCTCTTTTCACATGGCAGTGACCTTGGGATGACTCAGAAGGTATCATAGTGCTGGAAAGTTGTGACTGGAGTCCTGAGTAACATCTCGATCACACCTGCCAAGGCTCAGGGTCTAATGCACAAGAGGTTGCGGAAAGAACATAAAATACAAAGAAAGGGTAGTACTCCTTATGACGTACTCCCTCCAGACATGAAATGGCCTGGATATCCATGACCTCATAGTGCCTGACACTACCTACACAAGACCATCATAAGATGAGGTAAAGATCATGGCATCAAAATACAAGAGAAACTGATTGAGATGTGGAGGGGATATGATGGAGAATGGAATTTCAAAGGGGAACATGGGTGGAGGGAGGGTATTACCATGGGATATTTTTTATAATCATGGAAAATGTTAATAAAAATTGAGAAAAAAAAAGAGTGCTGGGATTAAAGCCGTGTATCACCATGCCAAAAAAAAAAAGAAAGAATATATCAAAAAGATTACTCACCCCAACCAACCATGCTTTATCCCATAGATGCAGGTACGGTTCAACATATGCAGATCAATAAATAAATCAATAATACACTATATAAATGGACTGAAGGACAAAAATAACATAATCATCTCAATAGATGTAGAAAAGGCATTTAACAAAATATCACTTCTCTTCATGACAAAAGTCCCACAGAAACTGGTAACATATCTCAACATAATAAAGGCTACTTATGACAAACCTACAGCTAGCATAATACTAAATACAGGAAAACTTGAAGATTTTTTCACTAAACTTAGGAACAAGTCAAGGGTGTCCACTGTCCCCACTTTTATTTAGTATGCTACTGGAAGTCTTAGATATAGCAATAAGGCAACAGACACACATAAAAGTGATATGAACTGTAAAGGAAGAGATCAGATTGTCATTATTTGCAGATTTTATACATAAAGGACGCTAAATGCTATACCAGCAAACTGTTAGAGTTGATAAACACCTATAGTCATGTAGCAGGATACAAAATAAACACTCAGAAATCAGTAGCCTTCCTATATGTTAACAACAAGCATGATAAGAATAAAATCAGGTATCACTCCCACTCACAATAGCTTCAAAAAATAATAAAGTACCTTAGAATAAACCTAACCAAGGAAGTGAAGGATCTCTACAATGAAAATTAAAACACTCAAGAGAGAAATTACAGAAGACACTAGGAAATGAAAAGATACCCCATGTTCTTTGAATGGAAGAATTAATATTGTGAAAATGTCAACCTTACCAAGAAGAATCTACACATTTAATTGAGTCCCCATCAAAATTCCAATGGCATTCTTCACAGGAAAAAAATCCTAAAATTCACTGGGATGGACACAACACCTCAAAAACAATTTTGGGCAACAAAAGTAACGCTTATGGTATCACTATACCTAATTTTAACCTATATTACAAAGCCATAGTAACAAAAACAGCATAGTACTGGCACAAAAACAGACATGTAGATCAATGGTACAGAACAGAGGATGCAGATGGAAGTCCAAGCAGCTACAGCCCTGATCTGTGACAAAAATGCCAAAAATACTCATTAGAGGAAGAAAAAGCCTCTTCAACAAATGGTGCTGGAAAACTTGGATATCTATATGTAGAAGAATGAAAATAGATCCTTATCTCTCTCCATGCACAAGAATTAAGTCTAAATGGATCAAAGACCTTAATATCAGACCTGAAACTCTGAAAGTGCTAGAATAAAAAGTATGGGAAACCCTTCAACATATTGGTATAGGCGATGACTTTCTGAATATGACACCATTGCTCAGGATGTGAAATCACTAATCAACCACTTCAACCTTATGAAATCACAAACTTTTGTACAGCAAAAAACATTGTTAATAAAGCAAAGAGGCAACCTACATAATTGGAAATAATCTTTGCCAGCTATACATCTTACATAGGATTAATATCCAGGAAATACAAAGGACTCAAAAAACTAGACAATAAGAAATCAAACAACCCAATTGACAAAATGGGCTATGGAACTAAATAAAGAGTTCTCAAAAGAAGAAATACAGATGACATATAAACATCTAAAAAATGTACTATATCTTAGCCATCAGGGAAATTAAAATTAAAACTACTTTGAGATTCCATCTCCTGTGAGAATGTCTATCATCACGAAATAAATGAAGGTACAAGCCTTTAATCCCAGCATTTGGGAGGTTGAGGTAGAAGGATTGCTGTGAGTTCAAGGCCACGTTGAGACTATCCAGTGAATTCTAGGTCACCCTGAGCTAGAGTGAGCATCTACCTCAAAAAGAAAGGAAGGAAGGAAAGAAGGAAGGAAGGAGACAAATGACAATACATGCTGGTGAAGATGTGGAAAAATAGGAACCCTTCTACACTGTTGGTGGGAATGTGATGTGGTACAACCATTGTGGAAATCAGTGTGAAGGCTCCTGAGACATCTAAAAATAGATTTACCATATGACCCAGCTATACCACCTTATATCCTAAGGACTAGATACACTACTTTAGAGATACTTGCATATACATGTTTATTTCTGCTCTATTCACAATCATTGGGAAATGAAGCCAGCCTAGCTGTCCCTCAACTGATGAGTGGATGATAAAGATGTGGTACATTTATACAATGGAGTTCTATTCAGTGGTAAAAAAAAAAAATGAAATTTATAGGGAAATGGATGGACCTAGAAAGGATTATACTTAGTGAGGTAACCCAGGCCCAGAAAGCCAAGTGCTGCACATTCTCTCTCATATGTAGATCCTAGCTACAAATGTTTTGGCTTGTTTGTGAGTTACAGTAAGCTAGAAAGGTACATAAGGGAAGAGGAGAGGAGAGGAATTAAAGGGATGGTATTATATATGTGTAAGTAGAAGAACAGATTACTGGGAGTAAAAAGGCCTAAGTGAGGTCAGGGGAAGAGACTAAGGAAAGGTTGGGAAGGGTTTATCAAAACCTAAGAAGGTATGCATAAGCCATATAGAAACCTACTTTTTTGGGCAGTGGAGTATCCAGAAGCCATATATTATCACTAGAAAATTTTCAGTGCCAGGTATGGGTTACCTTCCAGTGAGTTGTTGGCTAAGGAGGTCCCTGATGCCACCAAAATATTAGAGGCCATTGCCAAGGCTCTTGGTTTCCCACCAGGAATAGATGGTAAGACCCTATTGCTGAAGACTCCACATACTTGGGCTGTAAGGTTATTGAGAAATCTTGCTGAAGCTGAGCTGAAAACCTCCTCCATGCAAACTAGCTTACAAAAAGCTGGAAAAAGCTATGCTGCATGCACCTCCATGAAAGAGAGAGATGTCAAGAGTGAAGATAAACAACAGTGGACACTGCAAGCCTTAAGTTGGGACAGCCAGGCAAAATGAACTAATGGGTGCAATAGTGGCATGTCTATTATGGGGGAAACCAGCCACTTTCTCCTTGAACTAGAGACCCACTCCACAGAAGAGAATACATGCCTGCTACTGAAAACCTATAGCAGGGGAAGTCATGAGCCCTAGTGGTGTAACGTCTGCTGGTGTCTGCCTAAACGTACATATTGTGCTCACCAAACTGCCCAGTAAGCAGTTCTTTTAATGTTCATACCCATATATTAATGTTCCTCTCACTTTTTGTTAAATAAGCTTCTCTTTTTCGATGAAAGTGACTTCTGGAATGACTCAAAAGGCATCATTGTGATGAGAAGAAGTGATAAAGGAGTGCTCAGCATTTAAACATTTCTATGACACCTTCCAAGGCTCAGGGCCCATTGCAGAAGAGGTGGAGGGAAGAATGTAAGAGCCAAAGGACTCCTTAAAATGCACTCTTCCAGACACAAAATGGACTGGATATCCATGACCTTGCAGTGCCTGACACTACCTACACAGGACCATCATAATAGGAGGAAAGGATGATAACACCAAAATAAAAGAGAGAGAGATTGAGGGGGAGAGGGACATGATGGAGCATAGAGTAGCAAAGGGGAAAGTGAGGAAGGGTGGGAAGTATCATGTTTCATTATCTATAATTATGGAAGATGACAATAAAAATTAAAATAAAAAACAAAGCACAAAAATACAGAAGCACAATCTCAATTGAAAAATACACTTTAAAATGGTTAATGGGGAATTGAGGAAATCAAGAAACTACAAAATTCATAGAACTGAAGAAAAAATGAGAACAAAACATAACAAAATCAATGGTATGGCTATAATGAAGGCAGTCCTAAGATGGGTGCTTATAGCACTGAGTGCCTATATCAAAATTCAGAAAGATAGCCAGGCATGGTGGTATATGCCTTTAATCCCTGCACTTGGGAGGCAGAGGTAGTGGATCACTGTGAGTTCAAGGCCACCCTGAGACTACATAGTGAATTCCAGGTCAGCCTGGGTTAGAGTGAGACCCAACTTCGAAAAATTTTTTTAAAAATTTCAGAAAATTCTCAAACAGCTTAAGACTTTGGAAAAACAAGAGCAAATCAAACATAGAGCCATAGCTGGGAAAGAATAATTAAGATCAGGGCAGCAATTAATGAAATAGAAACTAAATAAATAGTACTGGAGAAATGGCTTACTAGTTCAAAGTGCTTAAAGTTGCTTGCTTGAAAAGGCTGACAGCATCTGGAGTTCCATTCCTGAGTTGTCACATAAAGCCAGATGCACAAAATGGCACATGCATTTGGAAATTACAGTGGCAAGAAGTCAATCTCCCTCTCTCTCTCTCTCTCTCTCTCTCTCTCTCTCCCCTTGAAAATAATTAAGTTTAAAAAAAAATTTTTAAATAAAGTTAGGGCTGGAGAGATGGCTTAGCAGTTAAGCACTTGCCTGTGAAGCCTAAGGACCTCAGTTCGAGGCTCGATTCCCCAGGACCCACATTATCCAGATACACAAGGGGACGCACACATCTGGAGTTCATTTGCAGTGGCTGGAGGCACTGGCGTGCCCATTCTCTCTCTCTCTCTGCCTCTTTATTTCTCTGTCTGTTGCTCTCAAATAGATAAATAAAAATGAAAAAAAATAAAGTTAATAAACCATATAATTAATGAAACAAGGAGTTGGTTCTTGGAAAAATAAACAAAATTGAAAAACCTTTAGCCAATCTAACCGAAAGAGAGAAGACCCAAATTAATAAAATTAGAGCAAAAAGTGACAAAACCAGACACATTGATCAATGGAATAAGATAGAGAACCCATATATCAGTCAATGTAATTATTGACACCTGTTTCATGACAAAGATGGCAAAAAAACTTTCATTGGAGAAAAGACAGCATCTTCAACAAATGTTGCTGAGAAAACACCTCACCCACATGTAAAAGATAGACCCTTATATATAACCCTGCACAAAAAATCAACTTCAAATGGATCAAATACCTCAATGTGAGACCCAAAACCTTACAATTCCTGAAGGAAAATGTAGAATACATTACAAGATAAAAGTATAGATAAGATTGTTCTAAGCAATTTAGTCACTCAGAAAATAAATTAACAATTAACACCTGGGACTATATGAAATTAAACATCTTTTGTACAACAGAAGAAGCAGTCAAGTGAAGAGGCAGCCCACATAATGGGAGAAACTCTCCTACCTACACATCTGACAAGCAATATCTAGAATATACAAAGAATAAAAAACTAAACATCAAGAAAATAAACAACCCAACCAAAAATGGGTAATGGAGCTAGGCATGGTGGCCCAAGCCTTTAATTCTAGCCCTTGAGAGGCTGATGTAGGAGGATTGCTATGAGTTCAAGGCCAGCCTGAGGCTACACAGTGAATTCCAAGCCAGTCTGGGCTAGAATGAAATCCTACCTGGAAAAAAAAAAGGGGGCAATGAAACTAAACAGAATTCTCTAAAGAAAATATACAAATGGATAAAAAAAAATTAAGTATTCAACATCTTTAGCTATTAGGGAAATGCAAACTAGAGCTACTTTTCTATTCTACCTCACTCCAGTCAGAATGGCTATCAGAAAAAAAAAAAAAAAGATAACAACAAATGTTTATGAAGGTGTGGAGAAAGAGGGATCCTTAGTCACTGTTTGTGGGAATGCATACTGTTACACCTGTGGAAATCAGTATGGAAGTTTCTCAAGCAGCTAAAATTAAAACTACCTTTATGACACAACTAGATTGCACCTGGGAATATAGCCTAGAGACATTTGCTCAAGATGTATCCATGCATGTAAGTTATGGCAGTAATCAAGTGCTCTCTCTGATTGGATATGAGGCCTTACTCGGTGAGATGAAATTCACACCTAATACTGTAAACCAAGCCAAAACTCTATGGCTTGGAGGGTCCTAGGCCCCAGAGGGAAGCTTCCCTAGTTCTTCGACTAAATAGCAAAGCAAAGCCCATCAAAAGGCCTTCTAAATGAATATGTTTCTGCCCTTTAATCAATGCTCTCACTTTTGGTAAAGAACCTTTTTTTTTTTTTTTTAAAGATGGCAGCAAATATCGAGGGGCCTCAGGACTCATCAAAACAACAAGAAAACAAGAAATCCCAGGGCTTAGCACTGGACAAGAGTCAGTCCAGGGCCAGGGCTCAGGGGACTTCGCAGAGGAAATGGAAGAATAAATTTGAGCACTGCTCTCACTATGAGCCAGAGAACCTGCTTTATACAGATGGTGGTAGTCACTGAGATTAAAAACTCATCAAAGTAAAACATAAGAGACTTCCAAGAGCACAACACTAAGTGATATTTCTATCTATCATACCCTCCAAGGGTCAGGGGGCATTCTCTGAGGCAATGTCCTTCTGACATGAACCAACTGGTATATTTGCTGACCCCACAGTGGTTACTGATACACTCACAAGACCTGCACTGTTCTGAGCCCATCAACATTGAAGGATGGGGAGGAGGGCAGCAAAACATTGTCATCTGATACAACATAGCCATTACACTCATGAATCCACAGCATCTGTGGTTTCCAGCACAAGATTAAGCCTGTCTATATTTCACCACTGATGGAGGAAAGATTACATGAGACCCCAGACGTCCCACACTACCTAATAGCAGGTAATGGTTTCTAGGATAGGTGGAGTCAGGTTCATCAGTGGTGTAGCCAGTGGTAAGTTACCTATTCCATAGTAAATAACCTTCTGCACATGATCACACAAGCAGCCCTAATTTAACTCAATGTTTTGTGTTTTTTTTTTTTAAGGCATGAAATTGATATGGGGATTAATGGGAAAAAAGAAGGGTATTAATGGGAGGGGGAAGAAAAAGAGTTATTGGAGGAAATAAAAGCAATAAAAATTATATACATGTATGAAAATGTCAAAATGCCAAGAGTTCATAAGACTTAAATTAAGATAAAATAAAAGAAATAAATGTTATTCTAAGGGGAATAGAATACCAGTCAGTGGTGGAAAGATGCAAATTAAATAGCATTAAATCAATGAGCTATTAATTTTTTCTCAATTTTTATTAAAATTTTCCATGATTACAAAAAAATATCCCATGGTAATACCCTCCCTCCTCCACCCCACTTTCCCCTTTGAAATTCCATTCTCCATCATATCCCCTCCCCATCTTAATCAATCTCTTATTTTGATGTCATGATCTTTTCCTCCTCTTATGATGGTCTTGTGTAGGTAGTGTCAGACACTATGAGGTCATGGATATCCAGGCCATTTCATGTCTGGAGGGAGCACGTTGTAAGGAGTCCTACCCTTCCTTTGGCTCTTACATTCTTTCTGCCACCTCTTCTGCATTAGACCCTGAGCCTTGGAAGGTGTGATCAAGATGTTACTCAGTACTCCAGTCACTTCTTTCCAGCACTATGATACCTTCTGAGTCATCCCAAGGTCACTGCCATGTGAAAAGAGAAGATTCTCTACCCAAAGTGAGAGTAGCATTAATATAAGGGTATGAATATTAAGAGAAGTTCTTACTGGGCAGACATCAGCAGATGTTACACCCCTAGGGCTCATGACTACCCCTGTTTTAAGTTTTCAGTATCAGGGATGTATTCCCCCGCATGGAGCAGGCCTCCAGTCCAACTGGAGGGCAGTTGGTTTCCACCATGACACACCTGCCACTATTGCACCTGTTGGCTCATTTGTCCTGGCTGGCCAATTATAAGGCTTGCAGTGTCCACTGTTGAGTATCTTCACTGGTGGTATCTCTTTCTCCCATTGAACTGCATGCCGAATGGCTTCTTCCAGCTTTCTGTCAGCTGGTCTACATGGAGGGGCTTATCAGCTAAGTTCCAGCAGGATTTCTCAGTGGCCTTGCAGCCCAAGTATGTGCAGTCTTCAACAATAGGGTCTTACCATCTATTCTTGGTGGGAAACCAAGGGCCTCGGCAATGGCCTATAATGTTTTTGGGGCACCAGGGTCCTCCTTGGCCAACAGCTCACTGGAGGTATCCCATCCCTGGCACTGAAAATTTTCTCACAACGATCTATGGCTCCTGAGTGTTCCATTGTCCAAAACCGGAGGATTCCATGTGATTTGTTTGCATCCTCTTAGATTTTGATTAGCCCTCCCTCCACCTTTCCTTTACTCAATCTCTTCCCCTGACCTCACTTTGGGCCTTTTCACCCCCGTTAATCTATTCTCTTACTTACATATATACAATTTTTGTACTCAGTTAATACAGTCAAGTTGGTACCATTGTTAGCCTCCTCCCTGCCCTCCCTCCTCCCTGTGGCCCCTCCTTGTTAAGGTACATGGGTCATGCATTGTGGAGTTAGCCCTCAGTTATGGGTAGGAGGAAATGTCTCTGTGTATCATGACCCAAGATGTGGCTCTGACATTCTTTCCACCCCCTCTTCCACAAAATTTCCCTGAGCCATGTTGGGTTCATTTTAGGTCTGCTTCAGTGATGAGGTCTAGGGAGCCTCTGTGCCTCTGGATATCTGATTTGGTAGAAGTTGATTGTTCTCTGTGTTGATCTCCTTCACCCTTATGCTGGTACCAGGTTCACCAAGAAAACAGCACCCTTGCTTGTTTCACCAATTATTCTTAGTTTCAGCTGGGGCCCTTTTGAAGTATGATGGGGTGGTTCTTTCCTTAGACCTGCATCTATCTGAAAAAGAGCTATTCATTTTAAAGAAAATTTGAATGGTTACACACTTTGTGTTATGGATAAGCATAAGTCAAAGATAAATGGATAAGCATAAAAGTTATAAAAATTACTATAACAAAAAACTTTATAAAACCAAGAAATTAAAAGGCAAACATACACATGTGATATTATACATATCTGCATTTTGATGCAGTATGAACTGAGATAATAGTAGCTTAAAGAGTAGAGCCACTGACCCTCATGTGCAGACAGGGTGAAGCCATTTACTTTATTAGTAAAATAACTATTATTGGATATAACTTGGAGGGACTATAGGCAAACAGTTACAAGTTAAAGTGTGCCCCTAAAATAAGATATGCTAAGGTCTTTATGTATAATACCTCAGAATGTGACATTTCTGATGCAAGGGGTATAGCTCAGTGGTAGAGCATTTGACTGCAGAATGTGATATTTTTGGTGCGTGAGGTTATTGAAGACATAATTGGGTGAGTAAAATGAGGTCATTCTGGAGTAGAACAGATGACTGCTATCATAAGAACGGGGACATTTGGACACAGGTCCTAAGGAAGATGACTATATGACTACAAAAGTGGGTGGAAGTGAGGCTTCTACAAGCCAATGAGTGCCTGGACTTCCAAAATCTGAGAAGGCAAAAAAGTCTCCTCCGCCAGAGCCATCAAAAGCAGCACAGCCCACTGATAGACTGACCTCGGACTTTTAGCCTCCGAACTGTGAGTCAGTGATTTTCTACCACATCAGTCCCCTCAGTTTGTGACATTTTATTAAGAAATTCTTAGGAAATGAATCCAAGAGGCCAAGAAATTGCCATTACATGTTGTCTTGTGTTCTGACTCAAATATTATTTAGAAAAAAAAGAAGCAATCAAATGCCAATAAAGCCGTCAGTTTCATTATTATCACCTTACTTGGTCAATGAGTTTGCTAATGCTAACCTGCATGGATGAAATTTATCTACCCATTTATAAATAGATGACAGAACACAGGTCTCCCTGTTGTGGGAGAGAGCAGACAATTATCAGATATTGAACAAAATAATTGAACAATCTAAACACAATCTTTCCTGAAAAATACAAAGAACTTAAAAGAAGGTTGGTTATTTCTTTTTCATAATTAAACATTAGATAAGTCTTGGCTCTTCACATCAGGAATTATGAGTGAAGTGCACTGAGAAATGCTAAAGACCTTTTCATCTGTCACTAAGAGAGAAGAAACCCCCACTTTGCATCATAGTAATAATGTAGAATGAGGGCTGGAGAGATGGCTTAGCAGTTAAGTGCTTGCCTGTGAAACCTAAGGACCCCAGTTCGAGGCTCAATTCCCCAGGACCTACTTAAGCCAGATGTACAAGGTGGCGCATGCATCTGGAGTTCGTTTGCAGTGGCTGGAGGCCCCTGCATGCCCATTCTCTATCTATCTGCCTCTTTCTCTCTCTGTCTGTTGCTCTCAAATAAATAAATAAATATAAATGAAACTATATTTCAAAAAAAAAGAATGTAGAATGAGAGAAAGAATTCCCCCACCTAACTTCTACAATAACACTTAAGGCACACACATCAAAGACAGTAAAACATAACATTTTATGTGTGTTGATATAATGGCATAAAACACAGGTCACAGTCCTACCAAAAGGGAGTATAAAGAGATAAGGAAAGTTCCCAGTGTCACACCCTGCAGATTACTTGTAGTCCAATGTACTGCTGGGTGTTCTACTTCTCACCATCGTCGTATATAGAATAGAAATCAAATTTATAAAGTTGCTCCTAAAATTAAAGTGCTCAATATAAGGCTAGAGAGATTGCTTAGTGGTTAAGGCATTTGCCTGTGAAGCCTAAGGACCCAGGATTTGATTCTCCAGGACCCACATAAGCCAGATGCACAAGGTGGTGCATGTGTCTGGAGTTCGTTTGCAGTGGCTACAGGCCCTGGTGTGCCCATTCTCTCTCTTTATCGCTTTCTCTCTCAAATAAATAATTTTTTTTAAGTTCTCAACATAATATTTGGATTATAGATAAGAAAGTAATTAAAAATATATGTAGTTGTTAAAAATACACAAAAAGATTATAGGTATATAAAATTAATAGGATAAATGATATTTACTTAGTGAAATGTTTGCCTCACAAGCATGGTGGTGCCAAAGTTCAATCCCAAGAACACATGTAAAAATGCCAGGTGTTGTAACACGCACCTGTAACTCCAGCACTGGGGAGAAGGAGATAGACAGATCACTGAGGCTCAAACCACTATTGCCTAATTGTTGAACTCCAGGCCAATGGGAGACTTTGTCTCAAAGAAAGGTGGATGATGTTTTTTGAGAAATAGCACCTAAGGTTGTCCTTTGGCCTCCACACACATGAACACACATGCACTCACAGATGAACACATGCATACAGACATGCATGAAAAAGAACTGTATGTTTTCTGTATCGTCTTTAAGTGGCTTATTGCCACCGGAAATGCCTCTTTCTTGTTTCAGATGGTTGGCATGATTCTCCTCCATTACTCAGCCTTAGTCATCATCTCAGAGCTGATTATTGCATGCATAATGATCTCCTGGTTCCGATCAGCCTTCCGTCATGAGATCAGGGAAGAATGTGAGTGATTTTGTTTCTCTCAAATAAGGATGGAACAGTTTCCAATATGAACTCTCTCCCTCCCTCTCCCCCCACCCCCGCCAAGTCTAAAATCTAGCTAAATTTGTGGAACAGAACTATTGCTTGAAAAAGTGGCTCAGTGGGTAAAACACTTGCCACATGAGCATGAGGACCTGAGTTCAGATCCCCAGACCCACATAAATACCAAGTGTGGTGACATACACCAAGTAATCCCAGCCCTCATTAGGCAGAGGTGGAATTCCCTGGGCAAGGTGTCTATCTAGCTTAGCTGAGTTGGTGAGCTCGGGGTTCAGTGAGAGACATTGTCTTAATACATAAGGTAGAAAGTGATAGAAGGAGACATACAACCTCAGCCTCTACCCCCCCACACACACACATGCACATGAGCCCACATACACACAAGGGTGCGTGCACACAAGCAAAACTAAAAAGAAGTGCTGTTTGTGGGCTGGGTAAATGGCGTAGTGGTTAAGGCGTTTGCCTGTGAAGCCTAAGGACCCAGGTTCAATTGCCCAGGACCCACGTAAGCCAGATGCACAAGGGGGCACATGCATCTGGAGTTGTTTGCAGTGGCTGGAGGCCTTGGCATGCCCATTCTGTCTTTCTCTCTGTCTCTTCCCCTCTCTCTCTCTCTCTCTCTCTCTCTCTCTCTCACACACACACACACACACACACACACACACACAAATAAATAAAAATATTTGAAAAATATTTTTTTAAAAAAAAAGAAGTGTTGTTTGTAAAGTCAAGAGCAGCCAGGACATGTCATGGCAGCCAGGAACATGAACCTTCTATGTGATACTGTATAAAACTGAAGCCAAACAGCTTGCCCCAGCAAAGATATGTGAGAGACTTTTAGACTTATATCTCCCAGACTATTAATAGAGGAAATACGTAGACCCAACAAGTTATGGAGTCATACCAGGCTATAAATACTATAGACCACAATATTCAAACTTAGTTCTGAAATTTTGGTTTATAACACTTGAGGTCTTCAAAAGCTTTCAGAAAATTAATTTTAACAAATATAGAAAAGAGTACTTCTCAAATAAAAATGTAAGAACCTTCAACTATCCATTTCTCTATAAAAATAATAAGAACACTGGCAAAACTGTTAAAATCAACTTTTCAAACCTCAGGAAATTAGTCAAAAGTTTGCAAGAATCCAAAGAGCATTTATGTAGTGGGGGGTGGGGCGAATTGCTGAATCATGGTAGTCTATCTTAGCAGTGAACTCCTGTTCCATTGTAACTTGCCCTATCTCCATTTCCCTCACCCCTTCACCATAATAATCTTTAAATGTAGCAACCCTATAATAGTAGTACCTATGAAAATACCAGTCTAACAACCAGAAAACAAGACATGATAGGCACTCCCCCAAAAGCTCCATTCTCAGAGAAATGTGCATCATATATAAATGCCTGAAGCTTGGTATCTTACAAAAAAACAGGTTTATCTACCTCAGTTATAGAGACTGGAAGTCCAAGATTAAATGACCCCACCTGCCCAGCCTCTTTAAGGCCCCCTGCTCAATAGCATTGCCAGATGGTAAAGAAATGTGAAATAGAATCACCAAGTGCAGAAGGGTCCCAGTGATGGGATGGTCTCACTCTGTAAGCTTTGTACAACCCACTCTGACACACATTAATTCCCTGTGGGAGACCAGCATCAGTGCCTTCTGTGGGCACTGATCTATCACCTACTAGGCTCCACCTCTTAAAAGTTCCACCACTCTGGGTGTGAGGCTTCCAACAAGTGAATCTCTGGAGGATATACTCAAACATCTACTCAAAACATAACAACTGAGCCGGGCGTGGTGGCACACGCCTTTAATCCCAGCACTCGGGAGGCAGAGGTAGGAGGATCTCTGTGAGTTCAAGGCCAACCTGAGACTATATAATACATTCAAGGTCAGCCTAGGCTAGAGCGAGACCCTACCTCAAAAAAACAAAATGAAAAAATTTATTTTGGGGGCTGGGGAGATGATTCAGGGGATAGTGTTTGCTCAGCAACCATGAGTACCTAAGTTTGGATATCCAGCTCCTACCTAAAAAGCCCCATGCAGGTGTTCAAAATCCCAACCATGCCTAAAGCAGAGGACATCAGAGATGGGAGCATCCACCAGAAGCTCATGGGACAGCTAGCCTAGCAAAAGAAGTAGTGAACAATGTAACACCCCTTCAAAAAAGGTGGAAATCAGGGGCTGGAGAGATGACTCAGCAGTTAAACATGCTTGCTTGCAAGCCTGCTGGCCAGAGTTCAATTCCCCAGCACCCAGATTCAAAATGGTGCTCATGGGCTAGAGAGATGGCTTAGCCTTGTCTGCGAAGCCTAAGGACCCAGGTTTGATTCTAGGTCCCATGTTAGCCAGATGCACATCGTGGCACATGCATCTGGAGTTTGTTTGCAGTGGCTAGAATCCCTGGCACACTCATTCTCATTCTCTCTCTCTCTCCCTCTGTATCTAATAAATTAATTAATTAAATGATTTTTTTTAAATGGTGCTCACAAGCCAGCTAGTAGGTTCACACAAAAGTGGCAAAAGTAACAAGAGGGACCCTTTCTCAAAAAGAAGGTGAGAGCTGGGCATGGGGATGCACAGCTTTAATCCCAGCACTCAGGAGGCAGAGGTAGGAAGATTGTCATGAGTTCAAGGCCACCCTGAGACTCCATAGTGAATTCCAGGTTAGCCTGAGCTAGAGTGAGACCCTACCTCGAAAAATCAAAGACAAAAACAAAAACAAAAGGTAGGTGGAAGAAGAGTACAAATGCCCTGAGGTTATCTTCTGAATGCACATGTGTGCGTGCACACACACACACACACACACACACACACACACATGTACACAAAGAAAAATAATTTTTGACTCAAATATAACCTTGAACCCCTTCCACAGAAGTCACATGAAGCCTCTCTGCATCCCACTAGCCCCGCTGACTCGACCTCATCTCTGAACTAAATAATAGCAAAGAGTAAATAAAAATAAATATATATATGAGCTGGAGAGACAGCTTAGCAGTTATGGCATTTGCCTGCAAAGCCAAAGGACCAGGTTCAATTCCCCAGGACCCATATAAGCCAGATGCACAAGGTGGTTGCATGCATCTGGAATTTATTTGCAGCACGGGAGGTGCTGACACGCCCATTCTTTCTTTCCTCTCCCTCTCTCTCTCTCTCTCTCTCTCTCTCTCTCTCTCTTCTTCTCTCCCTCCCTCCCTCCTCCTTTCCCTCCATCTTTTTCCTCCTCTCTCAAATAAATAAAAATAGCAAAGAGGGAAAGATAGACATGAAGGACTTAGATCATATGAAGTCTAACAAACTCCAAACACATGTGCCACCTTGTACATTTCTTTACATGGATACTGAGGGATCAAACCCAGGTCCTTTGGCTTTGCGGGCAAATGCCTTAACTGCTAAGTCATCTCTCCAGCCCCTAGCCTGGTGATTTTGAGGGAGCCAACCAGAGAGTTCCAGTCATTCTGGGAAGAGAACAGAGACAGACCCACAGAAGGAAACAACAGCAGAGGCAGGGACAAGTAGATGGCTGCTCTAACAGACAAGTGATATGGGCCTAAACTTGAACCATACAGAGTAAAGAGAAAAGGCAAGGTGGTCCAATGGTGAGCATAGCTGCCTTCCAGAGTGAAGAGACAAGGACAGCTGTGATGGATATCCAGGAGTTTATTATTATTGTAGATAATAATTAAGGTCATACTCAATTTTCCCAAGTAACTAAGACTGTAGATTGCTTATCATTTCTAATTCCCATGCTACTAAGGAGCATGGCAAAACATAGCTCTAAATACTGATCTTTATTTCATTTGATTAGGAAACTGTTTTCCAAATGTTCATGCTCTCTTTGTTTTTATGGGATTTTTTTGAGAATGCATGTGTGTGTGAGATGTACATGCATGTCTGTAGGCACTGGTCAGTGAGGGTCAGTGAGTGTAGGTATGCAGGGATGTGTGTGAGCATGCATGTGGAAGACAGAAATAAACATCAGTTGTCTTCCTCAGTCACTCTACACCTTATTTATTGAGACAGGGTCTCTTGCTGAACCCAGAGCTCATAACTCAGCTAGCTAGCTTGCCCCGGGGATCCTCTGTCTCTGCCTCCCAGGCACTGGGATGGTGAGAAAAGCACACATGACCACACTCAGCATTTTACATGAGTCTGGGGGTCTGTACTCCAGTCTTAATGCTTATGCAGCCTACACTCTACCCACTGAGCCATCTCCACAGCCCCAAAATGCCCATGTTTTAAAGAAGATTTTTGTTTGTTTGTATGTATGATATCCTATAAAACACTTAGAACATGGAAAAGGAATCATAAGAACTCAACTTGGGAAAGTAATAGTGATTCCAGGTCCATCAAGGTGACTCCTACAGTGACTTCCCAAGCTCCTGAGCCAGATAGCTCTCTACACTTTTGGATATTCGGATATTTCTCTTCTTAGAGCGTGCTAAAGTTATTTTGAGAAGAGTAACATTTCAATTTAATGTGGTTTCTGTAATTCATTGGCTCTTCAAGCAGTATGATAGCATACAACTATAATCCCAGCACTGAAGAGGCTGTGGTAGGAATATCATGAGTTCCAGGTCAGCCTGAGACACACAGTGAGACTCTGTGTAAAATCAATTCAAAATAAGATATGGTACTTTAAGGGCCATAGGACTGATATCTCTTTGACTCAAATCCCAGGACATGGTAAGTTCTGTCTTCTCCGTGGGTTTCTAATTGGCCTTATTCTAGAGTTTCATGTTTGGTTGAGATTGTTGTTTTGTCTAGTTTTAATTCAAGATAAAGCTCTAGAGATGATGATAATAATGATCAATTTTCTTTCATTCAACTTTCCCCAGCTCCCTGCTCTGAAGAGCCATCACAATTGGAGTTCTCATCTCTAGATGAGTCAGAATTATACTGCAGGACTCAAATCCAAAACAAAACATTGAAGTGACTTACTAAAGAACCTTGTAAATTTTTTTCAAGACACCTCATGGAAAAATGCATTCTAATGAAGTCCTTACCAGTTCTCTCTTTTCTTAATTCCTAAATAAAGGATACATCTTGGTCATAAGGTCTCTTTTCCTTTTTTAATATTTTATTTATTTATTTAAAATAGAGTGGAGAAAGAGAGGAAGAGGCAAATAGAGAGAGAACAGGCACACCAGGGCCTCCAGCCACTACAAGCAAACTCCAGATGCATGTGCTACCTTGTGCATCTGGCTTACATGGGTAGTGAGGAATTGAACCTAAGTCCTTAGGCTTTACAGGCAAAAGCCATCTCTCCAGCCTGGACTTATTTTTTGTTTGTTTTGTTTTGTTTTGTTTTGTTTTGTTTTGTTTTGTTTTGTTTTGTTTTGTTTTGTTTTTTGAGGTAGGGTTTCACTCTAGCTCAGGCTAACCTGGAATTCACTATGGAGTCTCAGGGTGGCCTCAAACTTACAGCGATTCTCCTATCTCTGCCTCCTGAGTGCTGGGATTAAAGGCATGCGCCACCATGCCAGGTTTAGGGTTTTCTTTTTATAAAGCCACTTTAGGTTAACAATATCCTCCACCCTCAAGGCCTGGAGGATACAGGAAAGTAGGAGGGAATATTCATTTTAGCTCAGTTGGAGGAGATTAACATGAAGGAAAAGACCTCTTCATCAGAAAGAAGAAAATAATGTTGGATGAGGCAAAATGCTGGCATATCAAAGCAACGCTTGATCTCTGTGCGTTTTTTTTTTTAATTTTTATTTATTTATTTATTTGAGAGCGACAGACACAGAGAGAAAGACAGATAAAGGGAGAGAGAGAGGATGGGTGCGCCAGGGCTTCCAGCCTCTGCAAACAAACTCCAGACGCATGCGCCCCCTTGTGCATCTGGCTAACGTGGGACCTGGGGAACCGAGCCTCGAACCGAGGTCCTTAGGCTTCACAGGAAATCGCTTAACCGCTAAGCCATCTCTCCAGCCCCTCTGTGCATTTTTTTTCTCACCTATAAAACATAATAGTCCCTACCCAGTGGAGTCAAGTGAAAGATTACAAGATAGTACATTACTAAAAGACCTTGAAACAATTCATCACTAAACATAGCAATATGGCATTATTTATCATTTTAGCTGCCATTGTTATATTGGTAGCATTAGGACATAGGAGAAATGAAATTTTCCCAATTTTGGTGACCAGAGCACATCTCAGAAGGCAGAAACTGCTGTCGATACTTGTTAAGTTCAGAAATCCACCAAAAGCCTTCTGAAAGGCCCTCAAAAAAGGTGGTGAAGTTTTGACTTGTAGTACCTCAGAATATGACCTTATTTAGAAATAAAGTCTTTACATGCTGTGCCCATTGAATTATCTCCTAGTTATTCAGATGTATAACCAGAGATCAGTGCTACTGTCAGCTTTGGTCAGAAAAGCTAACTTTTGAAATGGATGGTGATTACTACAGAGATTCATAAAGAGTCAAAGTGGTGATAATAAGGGACTGTTGAATGTTTAGTCCTAAGTGGAACATCTAAATCACCCTCTTCAAGGCTCAGGGAACATCACAGGAAATAGGGGGCAGAAAGAATGTAAGAGCCCAAGGAAGGGGAGGCATGCTGTGGAACACTGTCTTCAGGACAGGAGATGGTCCTTGCTGATCTGCTTCTCTGCAGCTTAGTTATCTCCAGTGCTACTTCCTTAGAAAATATACAGCAGGAATAGCTAATATAAGGCTTTAAAACCAAAGACGAAAGCCTTTACTGGTATTCTAGAATGTTCATGGACTTCTCATTCCTCAGTTTTCAGTTTACTACACCTTTCACAAGAGAAGAAAGAATTTGCTCTGATGAAGGAAAACAATTGTTTTATTAGTGGGCAAGTTAAAGATTAAATACATTTCTTTTTGCTCAAAGAGCAAGAAAAGCAGCTGGATAAATTGCATAGTGGTTAAGGTGCTTGCCTGCAAAGCTGAAGGACCCAGGTTCAATTCCCTAGGACCCATGTAAGCCAGATGCACAAGATGGTACATGCATCTGGTATTTGTAGTGGTTGGAGGCTCTGACATGCCCATTCTCATTCATATTTCCTCTCTCCCTCTCACAAATAAATAAAAATATTTAAAAAACAGCAACAACTAAAAAATATTGAGAATTCTTCCTTGAAAACATACAGTGCTTGGTGTTAATTTTAAAAAAAGAAAGAAAGAGCTGTTTCAATCACATTAATACAGTTCCCCTGAGTTGTTGATGAGCCAGGTCCTTCAGAGAGGGCAACTCGTGTTAGTCTGCCTGCGAAGGGGACACCAAGGTCTTCCTGTAAATATGTCCACCCTCCCACCATGGGTCAGGGCAGAGTAGTGTCCACTGCCCTCTAGATCCATTTGCTGTTCTTAGAGCAGTCAGGGAACTCATAAGACTGAGATATAATGTTCAGATGATTTCATTTAAGGAATATTTAGCACATTCAGATTTATTTTAAAATGTGTGGGCAGGGTGCAAAGGAGCATCATTGATTGATTGATCCTGAGGTTAAGAATAGCTGAAAATCAGGACTTCCACTTAAGATGGCAGCATAAGAACCATGCCAAAGCAGCCTAGGGGAGAAAAAGCCAATATAAAAACCAGCAAAATATACTCTTCTACTAAAAATGTGAGGTGTATAAGAAATTACCAACAGCAGCAGAGAAGTAGGAGATATCCAGAGTGTCTAGACATCACAGAAGCAGGCAGAAGCGGCTCCAGCAGCAGCGTCACCAGGTCTGCATAGCTCCAGCATTAAGACTCTGCCTGAGCCTCAGGAAAAGCCAGGTGAGGAGACTCTCCACTCATACCAGAGCTCCTCACAAACTCAAGAAACATGAAGGGGGGGGAGAAAGAAACATGAAGAGAGGATAGCAGGGAAGAATGGAGGAGCAGCTTGTGAGGAAGACAATTGTGAGGACCAGCAGGAAAACATCAAACATCATCTATAGCCTCCCCTCCCCCAGTGCCAGCAAGAACCAGAGACCTGGGAAACTGGATAACCATAACCTTACCTACACAGCACCTGACAGGCAATCAGAGCAGTGATCCAGTGACCCAGCCAGCCTACCTGAACCTAAAGTGCCACAAAGAGGGACCCAAGAAGGAGCACAGATAAATTGAAACCAAAATCATCCCAAAAGGTAACTGGGATTATACCAGGCAAGGGTCTCACATAGTCACAAGCTGACTTGGAACCCTCAACAGACCAGAAATCTTAGCCTCCTAGTGACAGGATTAAGGGTGTGGGGCAACGCACATCATAAAGGACTGTGACTTTGTTTAAGGAACTCGTAGTACCTACTTTTGTATAAATACTCTATGCTGTTTTTCACTGAATGCATATTGTTCAGTTAAATTTTAGAATCTGCCCGTATTTAGTTCTATTCAGCCTTCTTGAATACTCTCATAGCAGGCAAACCCAACATCTAGGGTCACTTTTGTAGTTGCTGTGAGAGTCTTAAGAGCCACACCTACCACCTTAAGCTCCTACCCCAAATATATATAACATCAGATTGATTGATACCTCTAATAATACTGTAGCTAATTAGAAAATCCAAGCATTAAATTCATCCAAGATGCAAAAATATGTACATTATAACACAAGAAACACAAAAAATCAAGATAATATAAATCAAACAAAAAGTATTAATGCATCAGAAATGACATCTAGTGAGAATGATTTAGAGGAAAAGCCTAAGAAAGATTTCAAAAGAATGATTATAAATGTGCTCAAAGAAATCAGGGAGGAAATCAAAGGAATCAAAGAAGACACAGGACACCAATTTAATAAAATGAAGTCAATACAAGACATAAATAAGGAAATGGAAATAATGAAGAAAAAACATTCAAAATTATTACCAATGAAGAACACAGTCAATGAGATAAAAAAAAAAAAAAAACAACTCTGTAGATAATCTCACCAGTAGAATGGATGGAGAGAACAGAATATCTAAACTAGAAGACTACATGGCAGATCTAATACCGTCCAACAAAGATAAAGACAAACTAATAGGAAAGTATGAATGGGAATTTCAAGATATTCGAGACACTATGTAAAGATCAAACATAAGAATTCTTCAACAAATTATGCTGGACAAACTGGATAACCATATGCAGGAAATTGAAACTTGATCCACACATCTTGCCATGCACAATACTCAAGTCCAAATGGATCAAAGACCTCAATATAAGACCGGAAACTCGGCTAGTACTGGAAGAAAATATAGGACAAACATTCCATGATGTAGGAATGGAAAGACTTCCTGAACAAAACCCCAGGAGCACACGATCTTAAACAGTCACACACCAATGGGATCACATGAAGCAGAAGAGTTTCTTTACAGACAAGCATACAATAAGCAAAGCCAATAGATTACCCACAGAATGGGAAAAAATATTTGCTGAATATCCAACTGACAGAGGCCTAATCTCTATAATCTACAAAGAACTCAAAAACCTAAACAATAAAAAGTCTAACAACCCACTCACAAAATGGGGCAAAGAGCTGGATGGGCAGTTCACAGAGAAAGAAATACAAATGGCAAACACACACTTAAGAAAATGTTCATCATCTTTAATCATCAGGGAAATGCAAATTAAAACAACTATGAGATTCCACCTTACCCCAGAAAGGATAACAAACATCAAAAACTCAAATGAAAATAAATGCTGGTGAGGATGTGGAGAAATAGGAACCCTTATCCACTGTTGGTGGAAATGTAAGATGGTACAACCACTTTGGAAAGCAATAAGGAGACTCCTGAAAAAGCTGACTATAGAGTTACCAACAGACCCAGTTATTCCCTTACTAGGCATGTACCCTAATAGCTTTAAACCTCAGTCCAGAGAGATTTGCTCAACCATGTTTGTAGAGGCTAAATTCATAATAGCTAAGAGCTGGAATCAACCCAGATGTCCATCACTAGAAGAATGGAAAACTAAGATGTAGTGTATCTACACAATGGAATTCTCCACAGCAGTAAGAAAAAATGACATGATGAAATTTGAAGAAAAATGGTTGAACCTGGAACAGATCATTCTCAGTGAACTTATTCAGTCACAGAAAGATAATTGCCACATAGTCTCACTCATCTACAGCACCTAACCTGAATCTACCCAAGATGCCAACATACCCAGCAAGCATCTTGAGGACTAGACAATATGGTGGGCAGGGTGGGAAGGGAGGGCAAAGGAGGGGGTCAGGACACAAATCTAGACCCAAATGGCAATGGTACCATAAAATTCTACATCCTAAAAGGCAGACCAAATGGTTGCACCTTCACCAGGCCCTTAGAGGGAACACCTGAGCCACAAGGCACTGGAGAAGGTACAATGAAGACTAACCTTAATCTTCTACAGCTTCTCTCTCTCTATGTCTTTCTCTCTTTCTTCTCTAACTCTTTAATATTAGTTATCTTTTTCTTCCTTCTTTTAGTTGGCACTGACCTGTGTCTCCCAGTACCAGCATGGGGCTATCATCCACAAGAAGCTTTTGATTGGAGAGACCTACAAGGTTTCCTAAAAGAAAGACATATTTCTGTCAGAGTACTTGATGACCCACTAAAGGTTAGTGGTAAGACCTTACTGCTGAAGACACCATATGTGGTTGACACATAAAATGGAATGACATGGCTGGAAGCTGGAATAGAGTCAGTCATCAGTCAGTCAGCATGTCTAGTGCCAGAAGGTGCTACATGGGCAACTGGGGGAAAATGACCAATATCTGTCCAAGCAACTCATGATCTAACCTACTTAGCAGCAAATAACCTGTTGTGATGCTCACACAGGTGTAATAGTGGTGCATAGACATGGTGGGGAACCAATTGCTCTTGATTTGGCTAACTGATATGAAAAAATAAACTAAAATAAAATAAAATAATTCAGGGTATAGTAGAAGGAGAAGAATTTCATTCCAAAGGCATAGTAGGTGTTTTCAACAAAATCATAGAAAAAAATCTTCCCCCAAATTGGGAAAGAGATGCCAATGCAGATACAGGAAGCCTTTAAGACACCAAAAGTACAAAATGTGGAAAGTACCTCTCCTCACCATCTTATAATTAAACTACCAAACATAAAAACCAAAGAAAATATATTGAAAGCAGTTAGACAGAAAAATCAAGTCATATACAAAGGCAAGTCCATCAGGACCATAGCAGATTACTCAATACAAATTTTCAAAACCAGAAGGTCTTGGAATGAGTTATGAAAGATAGCAATTGTCAACCAAGTTTACTTTATCCTGCAAAGCTATCCATTCAAATAAATGGAGAAATAAGGACATTCCACAATAAAAGCAGGCTAAAGGAACTTTTGAATACAAAACCAGCTCTATAGAAAATACTTGAAAGGATCCTCCATGCTGATGAAAAAGAAAAACACACATAAAGGGAACCTAGAAAAACAAACCATACTCAAATAGTAATTAATACAAGAAAGTGGCACTCCCCAGAGAACCACTCACTGTGTGGTATTCTGGTGCCCCCACCACCTGCATTGCCACCACCACCTCAGCAGGACCACCACCACCTCAAGCCCTGCTGCCACGGCCACCTTGGGATTGGCTGTATGATTAGACCACAATCTTCAATGAGTAGACATAATCCTGTCTGTGGTGTTCTTGGTCACACATTTATAGAGTTTCTGAAGGGCAGTGAACAGTAGAGATCCATTACTACTCTGCCAAGAAGCTCCCATAAGACTGCTTAGCCTGGACACAGCATTGTTGAAATGAGATGCACAGCTTTTATAAGAGTTCAGACATGGATGGGGTAAACCTCAGTACACTTCTTTGTATCGCCTCAGTATTACTGGATTGAAGAGTTGCTGCTTCTTGTTAGGAGGTTCATTTCATTTCCAGTTTCTCCCAGCTCCATACTCAAAGGCACTTAGAAATTCAAGTGGAGTACATTGAAGTAAACTTCAGGTTTGTTTGTTTGTTTTTGTTGTTTTTTTTGTTTTTTCTTAACTAAATTAACATGGCTCAAATGAACTGCCCTGCTCCTGTGGAAGTCACATACAAGAACATGAGATTCCTTATTACTCACAATCCAACCAATGCAACCTTAAATAAATTTATAGAGGGACTTAAGTATGGAGTGACCCCAATAGTAAGAGTATGTAAAGCAACTTTCAACACTACTCTTGTGGAGAAAGAAGGCATTCGTGTTCTTGATTGGCCTTTTGATGATGGTGCACCCCTTCCAACCAGATTGTTGATGACTGGTTAAGTCTTGTAAAAATCAAGTTTCATGAAGAATCTGGTTGTTGTATTGCTGTGCATTGTGTTTCAGGACATGGGAGAGCTCCAGTGCTTGTTGCCCTAGCATTAACTGAAAGTGGGATGACATATAAAGAAGCAGTAAGTACAATTCATAAGACAAAAGCAGTGTGGTGCTTTCAACAGCAAGCAAGTTTTGTATTTGGAGAAGTATCATCCTAAAATGTGGCTGCACTTCAAAGACTCAAATGATCATAGAAACAACCATTGTATCCAATAAAACTGGGGTGCCCGATGCTATTGCCTTGGATGTGGAACTTCAGACAAGAACTGTTTTATCATACATAATTAGCCAATGTTTTGCCTTGGTGAATAATTCTAATGAAGTCCATAGGAGTGTAAACAATTTTTCCAGGCTACAAGCTTGACAGAATTGCAACCTCTAAGTTTGGGTTATGATCAACTTATTTGGACATTTAGCAAAAGATTCTTGCTGGTCAGCATTTAAAATGTGATTATTATTTGTACCAATTGACCTTTCCTAAAATCATGTGGCCATGGGTGTCTTTAAATGTTCCCTGCAGCAGAATCTTGTCAGTACCTAAGACATGTAGGACAATTAGTTGCCAAAGCGTTCAACACAACATTGTACATTTTTAGTATCACACAGAACCAACGTTCGGGAGCTAAGGACACTAGACCCTGGGTGGTTCATTCCTTCAGTCATTTCAGATGTAGGGTCTATATAAATAGTTTTCTGATCACTTCATATTTACATTTTCCACATTCATACCAGTACACATCAGATTTGCTAAGTATTGATTTTTTTAACCAACTCTTTTTTGGTGATTATTTAATGTCATTCTGTCTTTTATGCTGTTATGGAAAAACTTCCATATTGAAAATCTGCACTGATGAAGAAGCACATGTCTTTAATGTCTCCAGAAAAACAAAAAGCCTTATAGTTAATTTAATGTTTGCATTCTGAGGTGCACATGAACAGGGAGGGCCTGAAAAAAGAATGGGAGAGAGGCTGTTCAATATTTCAGTCAGATGTTGCCTTTGTCTTGTATAACAGAGAATGTGCTCTTAGAACTAAGGTCACAGATAACACCAAACACAGTTGTAGTGAGTGACTTCAACACCCCACTCTCATCAATTGACAGGTCATCCCAGCAAAAAATAAACAGAGATGCATCTGGATTAAATGACATCATAGAACAAATGGACCTAATAGATATCTACAGGACATTTCATCCAAATGCTGCAGAATACACACTCTTTTCAGCAGTACATGGAACATTCTCTAAAATAGACCATATATTAGGATACAAAACAAATCTTAACAACTACAAGAAAATTGAAATAATTCCTTGCACTGTATCTGATCACAATGGGACCAAACTACAAATCAATAGCAAGAAAAGTTATAGAGAATACACAAAATCATGGAAACTAAACAATACACTACTAAATGATGAATGGGTCAATGAAGAAATAAAGAAGTAAATCAAAAAATTCATATATTCATCTGGGGCCCTTTTGAGGTATGATAGGGTGGCTCTCTCCTTAGGATCTACATCTATCTGAAAAAGAGAAGCAAATTCTCCAACGGAGAGTAAGTTAGCACTAGGACAAATGAGATAACCCTTACTTTTTTATATAGAGAATTTAATAGGTGTAGGCCCTCTTATAGCCCATGATTGATGGTAGCTTGCAAAACAAGCAAGGGTGCTGTTTTCCTGATGAACCGGATACCACAAGGGGGAAGGAGATCAACACAGAGAAAAATCAACTCCTACCAAATCAGAGAACCAGAGCCCCAGAGGCCCCCAACACTTCATCACTGAAGCAGACCAAAAATGAGCCCAACATGGCTCAGGGAAATTTTGTGGGAGAGGGGGCAGAAAGAATGTCAGAGCCACATGTTGGGTCATGATATGCAGAGACATTTATCTTACCCATAACTGTGGGATAACACCACAATGCATGACCCATATACCTCAACAAGGAGGGACTATGGGGAGGGGGTAGGTCACGGATGAGCCTAATAATGGTACCAAACTGACTGTATTTGCTGAATACAAAACTAATTAATAAAAAAATGAAAAAAATTCATAAAGTCAAGTGATAATGAGAAAACAACATACCAAAACCACTGGGACTCAATGAAGGCAGTCCTAAGAGGGAAATTTGAGGGAATTAACATGGGATTTTTTTATAATCATAGAAAATGCTAATAAAAATTTAAAAATAAATAAATAAACAAAGAGGGAAATTTATAGCTTTAAGTGTCTATATTAAGGAATTAGAAAGGTCGCAAGTAAACAATTTAATGCTTCACCTTAGAGCCTTGGAAAAGAAGAATGAGGCAAACAGAAAATTAGTAGACAGGAAGACACAATAAAGATTAGGACAGAAATTAACAAAACAGAAACCAGAAAAACAACCCAAAGAATCAATGAAACAAAGAGTTGGTTCTTTGAAAGGATGAACAAGATTGATAAACCTTTAGCAAATCTGACCAAAAGAGAGAGAAAAGAGACATAAATTAATAAAATTAGAGACGAAAGAGGCACTATCACAACAGATACCAGAGAAATTCAAAAAACCATAGTGACTTACTATAAGAACATTTACTCCACAAAGTTTGAAAATCTGAAAGAAATGGATGATTTCCTTGATTCATATGACCTGCCTAAATTAAATCAAGATGATATTAACCACTTAAATAGACCTATAACAAGGATGGAGATCCAAGCAGTTATCAAAAATACCCCAACTAAAAAAAAAGTCTAGGCCCAGATGGATTCACCAGTGAATTTTACCAGACCTTCAGGGAAGAACTAACACCAATGCTTCTTAAACTTTTCCATGAAATAGAAAAAGAAGGAATCCTACCAAACTCCTTCTATGAAGCCAGCATCACCCTGACACCAAAACCAGGCAAAGATAGGACAAAAAAATAAAATTACAGAACAATCTTCCTCATGAACATAGATGCAAAAATTCTCAACAAAATATTGGCAAACAAAGTACAATAATATATGAGAAACGGGCTGGAGAGATGGCTTAGCGGTTAAGCGCTTGCCTGTGAAGCCTAAGGACCCCGGTTCGAGGCTCGGTTCCCCAGGTCCCACATTAGCCAGATGCACAAGGGGGCACACGCATCTGGAGTTCGTTTGCGGAGGCTGGAAGCCCTGGCACGCCCATTCTCTCTCTCTTCCTCTATCTGTCTTTCTCTCTGTGTCTGGCACTCTCAAATAAATAAATAAATAAATAAATAAATAAATAAATAAAATAATAATATATGAGAAAGATCATTCACCCTGACCAAGTAGGCTTTATCCCAGAGATGCAGGCATGGTTCAATATACACAAATCAATAAATGTAATACATTGTATTACATTATTATGTATAAATGGACTGAAGGACAAAAATCACATAATCATCTCATTAGATGCAGAAAAAGCATTTGGCAAAATCAAACATCCTTCATAATAAAAGTCCTATAAAGACTGGGAATAGAAGGAACATATCTCAATATAATAAAGGCTATTTATGACAAGCCTACAGCCAACATATTACTAAATGGGGGGAAAACTGGAAGCTTTTCCACTAAAATCAGGAACAAGACAAGGGTGTCCACTGTCCCCACTTTTATTTAATATAGTACTGGAAATCTTAGCCATAGCAATAAGGCAAGAGACACACATAAAAGGGATACAGATTGGAAAGGAAGAGCTCAAGCTATCATTAGCCTTCCTACATGCTAACAACAGACACACAGAGAATGAAATCAGGGAATTATTCCCATTAACAATTGCATCAAAAAAAATAATAATAATAAAGTACCTTGGAATAAACCTAACCAAGGAAGTGAAGGATCTCTACATGAAAACGTTAAAACACTCAATCAAAAAATTGCAGAAGACACTAAGAAATGGAAAAACATCCCTTGTCCTTGGATTGGAAGAATCAATATTGTGAAAATGGAAATCTTACCAAAAGCAATCTACACATTTAATGCAATCCTCATCAAAATTCCAATGCCATTCTTCACACAAATAGAAAAGGCAATACAAAATTCATCCGGAAGCATAGAAAACCTTAAATATCTAAAACAATTTTGAGCAACAAAAATGAGGCTGGTGGTACCACCATACATGATTTTAACCTATACCACAGAGCTATAGTAACAAAAACAGCATGGTACTGGCACAAAAGTAGACATTTAGATCAGTGGAATAGAATAGAGGACCCAGATGTAAGTCCAGATAGATATAGCCACCGGATCTTTGACAAAAATGCCAAAAATATTCATTGGTGAAAAGAAAGCCTCCTCAAGAAAACTGGGTATGTATCTGTAGAAGAATGAAAATAGATCCTTATCTCTCTACATGCACAAGAATTAAGTTCAAGTGGATCCAAGACCTTAATATCAGATCTGAAACTCTGAACCTGCTAGAGAAAAAGTAGGGGAAACCTTTCAACCTATTGGAATTGGCAAGGACTTTCTGAATATAACCCAAATTTTTCAGGCAATAAAGCCACAGATTAATTGCTGGGACCTAATGAAATTACAAGCATTTTGTACAGCAAAAGACACTGTGAATAGAGCAAAGCTACAGAATGGCAGAAAATCTTTACTAGCATACATCTGATAAAGGATTAATATCTAGGATATACAAAGAACTCAACTCAAAAAGTTAAATAATAAGAAATCAAACAACCCAATTAAAATGGGCTATGGAACTAAATAGAGAGTTCTCAAAAGAACAAACACAGATGGCATATAAATATCTAAAAAAAATTTCAACGTCCCTACTCATCAAGGAAATGCAGATTAATACTATGTTGAGATTCCATCTCACTCCTGTCAGATTGGCTACCGTCATGAAAATAAATGAACATAACTGCTGGTAAGGATGTGGAAAAAGAGGAACCCTTATAACACTGTTGGTGGGAATGCAATCTGGGACAGCCATTATGGAATCAGTGTGGAGGTTCCTGAGAGAGCTAAAAGTAGATCTACCATATGACCCAGCTATAGCACTCCTAGGCATATATCCTAAGGATCTGTCTCACTACCTTAGAGATACTTGCTCAACCATGTTTATTGTCACTCTATTCACAATAGCTAGGAAATGGAACCAGCTTAGATGTCCCTCAACTGATGCGTGGATAATGAAGATGTGGCACATTTATACAATGGAGTTCTACTTGGTGGTAAAGAAACATTAAGTTATAAAATTTTCAGGAAAATGGATGGATCTGGAAACAATTATACTAAGTGAGGTAACCCAGGCCCAGAAAGCCAAGTACCACATGTTCTCTCTCATATGTGAATCCTAGCTACAGATGATTGGGCTTCTGTGTGAGAAGGAAAAAACTCAGTGGCAGAGGCCAGTAAGCTAAAAAAGATACAAAGGGAAGAGGAAGGAAGGGAGAAGGGTAGTTAATAGGATGATATTGTATATATGTTAGTAGAAGAATAGATTAATAGGGGTGAAAAGGTCCAAAGTGAGGTCAGAGGAAGAGATTGAGTGAGGAAAGATAGAGGGAGGGCTAATCAAGACCCAAGGGGATATAAATAAGTCATATATAATCCTCCAGTTTGGGGCAATGGAACATTCAGGAGCCATATATTGTTGCTAGAAAATTTTCAGTAACAGGGATGGGATACCTTCCAGTGAGTGTTTGTTCAGGGAGGTCCCTGATGCCCCCAAAATGTTATAGGCCATTGCTGAGACCCTTGGTTTCCCACCAGGAATAGATGGTAAGACCCTATTGCTGAAGACTCCACATACTTGGGCTGCAAGGCCACTAAGAAATCGTGCTGGAACTGAGCTGATAACTTCCTCCATGTAGACCAGCTGACAGAAAGCTGGAAGAAGGGGGCTGGAGAGATGGCTTAGCGGTTAAGCGCTTGCCTGTGAAGCCTAAGGACCCCGGTTCAAGGCTCGGTTCCCCAGGTCCCACGTTAGCCAGATGCACAAGGGGGCGCACGCATCTGGAGTTCGTTTGCGGAGGCTGGAAGCCCTGGCGCGCCCATTCTCTCTCTCTCCCTCTATCTGTCTTTCTCTCTGTGTCTGTCACTCTCAAATAAATAAATAAATAAATAAAAATTTTTAAAAAAAAAGAAAGCTGGAAGAAGCCATTCTGCATTCTGCATGTAGTTCAATGAGAGGAGAAATCACCAGTGAAGATACTCAACAGTGGACAATGAAAGCCTTATAATTGACCAGTCAGGCCAAATGAGCCAACAGGTGCAATAGTGGCAGGTCTGTCATGGTGGAAACCAACTGCCCTCCAATTGGACTGGAGGCCCGCTCCATGGGAGGGAATACATCCCTGATACTGAAAACTTAAAACAGGGATAGTCATGAACCCTAGGGGTGTAACATCTGCTGATGTCTGGATAACTGTATATACTATGCTTATCAAACTTCCCAGTAAGAACTTCTCTTAATATTAATACCCTTATATTAATGCTACTCTCACTTTGGGTAGAGAATCTTCTCTTTTCACATGGCAGTGACCTTGGGATGACTCAGAAGGTATCATAGTGCTGGAAAGAAGTGACTGGAGTACTAAGTAACATCTTGATCACACCTTCCAAGGCTCAGGGTCTAATGCAGAAGAGGTGGCAGAAAGAATGTAAGAGCCAAAGGAAGGGTAGGACTCCTTACAACGTGCTCCCTCCAGACATAAAATGAACTGGATATCCATGACCTCATAGTGCCTGACACTACCTACACAAGACCATCATAAGAGGAGGAAAAGTTCATGACATCAAAATAAGAGAGATTGATTGAGATGGGGAGGGGATATGATGGAGAATGGAATTTCAAAGGGGAAAGTGGGGCGGGAGAGGGAGGGTATTACATGGGATATTTTTTTGTAATCATGGAAAATGTTAATAAAAATTTAGAAAAAAAATGAATAGCTCATTGATTTAATGCTATTTAAGTTGCATCTTTCCACCTATAGCTAGTTATGTCTGATCCCATGAGATTTATGCAAAGTAGGGCTCAGTCACCTACATGATCCTGCTAAGATGCTCTTATTATTCCCTCATGTCCTTCATTCAGTTAGTCAAATCATATGAATGTTCATTTAGAAAAGCAAATATACAAGATTATCCAGAAAAATAAGAGTGGAAAGAGCATCATGGTCAGAGTATATGAAAGGGCAGAGTCATGGAGAAGAGGACGTGTGGAACATATTTTGTGTCTGGCTGATCATGAGGCATACTGAAAGCAACAAGGATGCCAAGGTCAATGGAGCCAACCTGGTCTTCACTCACTTTTCTTTATTCTATTTTAATTTTATCTTTTAAAATATTTAATTTATTTATTTGTGGGGGGGGCAGATAGGAGAGAATTAGATAACCAGGGCCTCTAGCCACTACATACAAACTCCAGATGCATATGCCACCTTGTGCATCTGGCTTTACCTGGGTACTAGGGAATCAAACCTAGATCCTTCAGTTTAGTGGGTAAGTGCCTTAACTGCTAAACCATTTCTCTAGTCCTTTCTACCAGATTTGTCCCTCTACTTTTTTTTTCAAATTCATTTTATTTGATTTTATTTTCACAATTTTTATTAACATTTTCCATGATTATAAAAAATATCCCATGGTAATACCCACCATCCTCCCCCTGAACTTTCCCCTTTGAAATTCCATTCTCCATCATCTTACATCCCCATCTCAATCATTGTACTTACATATACACAATACCAACCTATTAAGTACCCTCCTCCCTTACTTTCTCTTCCCTTTATGTCTCCTTTTTAACTTACTGGCCTCTGCTACTAAGTATTTTCCTTCTCACACAGAACCCCAATCACCTGTAGCTAGGATCCACATATGAGGGAGAACATGTGGCGCTTGGCTTTCTGGGCCAGGGTTACATCACTTAGTATAATCCTTTCCAGGTCCATCCATTTTTCTGCAAATTTCATAACTACATTTTTCTTTACCGCTGAGTAGAACTCCATGGTACAAATGTGCCACATCTTCATTATCCACTCATCAGTTGAGGGACATCTAGGCTGGTTCCATTTTCCAGCTTTATAAATTGAGCACCAATAAACATGGTTGAGCACGTACTTCTAAGGAAATGAGATGAGTCCTTAGGATATATGCCTAGGAGTGCTACAGCTGGGTCATATGGTAGATCAATCTTTAGCTGTTTTAGGAACCTCCACACTGATTTCCACAATGGCTGGACCAGATTGCATTCCCACCAGCAGTGTAGAAGGGTTCCTCTTTTTCCACATCCCCGCCAACATTTATGATCATTTGTTTTCATGATGGTGGCCAATCTGACAGGAGTGAGATGGAATCTCAATGTAGTTTTAATCTGCATTTCCCTGATAACTAGTGATGTAGAACACTTTTTTAGATGCTTATATGCCATTTGTATTTCTTCCTTTGAAAATGCTCTATTTAGCTCCATAGCCCATTTTTGGATTGGCTTGTTTGATTCCTTATTAGTTAACTTTTTGAGTTCTTTGTATATCCTAGATATTAATCCTCTATCAGATATATAGCTGGCAAAGATTTTTTCCCATTCTGTAGGCTGCATCTTTCCTTTTTTCACTATGTTCTTTGCAGTGAAAATCTTTGTAATTTCATGAAGTCCCAGTGATTAATCTGTGGTTTTATTGCCTGAGCAATTGGGGTTGTATTCAGAAAGTCTTTGCCAAGACCAATATGTTGAAGGGTTTCCCCTACTTTTTCCTATAGCAGTTTCACCGTTTCAGGTCTGATGTGAAGATCTTTAATCCATTTGGACTTAATTCTTATGCATGGAGAGAGAGAAGAATCTATTTTTATCCTTCTACAGATATATATCCAGTTTTCCCAACACCATTTGCTGAAGAGGCTGTCTTTTCTCCAATGAGTATTTTTGGCATTTTTATCGAATATCAGGTGGCTATAGCTACCTGGACTTACATCTAGGTCCTGTATTCTGTTCCACTGATCTACATGTCTGTTTTTGTGCCAGTACCATGCTGTTTTTGTTACTATGGCTCTGTAGTATAGGTTAAAATCAGGTATGGTGATACCACCAGCCTTATTTTTGTTGCTCAGTATTATTTTAGATATTCGAGGTTTTTTGTGATTCCACATGATCATCTCATTAGATGCAGAGAAAGCGTTCAACAAAATTCAACATCCCTTCATGATAAAAGTCCTACAGAGATTGAGAATAGAAAGAACATATCTCAATATAATAAAAGCTATTTATGACAAGCCTACAACCAACATATTACTAAATGGGGAAAAACTGGAAGCTTTTCCACTAAAATGAGGAACAAGACAAAGGTGTCCACTGTCCCCACTTTTATTTAATATAGTTTTGGAAGGCTTAGCCATAGCAATAAGGCAAGAGACACACATAAAAGGGATATAAATTGGAAAGGAAGAGATCAAGTTATCATTATTTGCAGATGACATGATTCTATACATAAAGGACCCTAAAGACTCTGCTAGCAAACTGTTTGAGCTGATCAAAACCTACAGCAATGTAGCAGGATACAAAATAAATACTCAGAAATCAGTAGCCTTCATATATGCTAACAACAAACTTACCGAGGATGAAATCAGAGAATCACTCCCATTCACAATTGCATCAAAAAAAAAAAATAAAGTACCTTGGAATAAACCTAACCAAGGAAGTAAAGAATCTCTACAATGAGAACTTTAAAACACTCAAGCGAGAAATTGCAGAAGACACTAGAAAGTGGAGAAACATCCCTTGTTACTGGATTGGAAGAATCAATATTGTAAAAATGGCAATCTTACCTAAAGCAATCTACACATTTAATGCAATCCCTATCAAAATTCCAAAGGCATTCTTCATGGAAATAGAAAAAACTGTCCCTCTACTTTTGGGAGTTCTGTATACATTATCTGTGGGGGGGTGTATCCAAGTTTGGCCATTGTCTTCTGACTCATATTGTTGTTTATTTTTTTGCACATGTATGTGCAGGTGTTCTGTGTATTGTGCAAGTAGAGGCCAGAGAACAACCACAGCTGTCATCTCAGGAATGCCATCTACCTCATTTTTGAGACAGGGTTGCTCATTGGCCTGGGACTCATCTGTTCAGCTAGACTAACCAGCCAGTGAGCTCCAGGGATGCACTCATCTCTGTATCCCCAGTACTGCGATTACAGGAGTGTTACCATGCCCAGCATTCTTTGTGGGTACTCAGGATTGAACTCAGGTCCTCAAGTACTTTACCAACAGTCATCCCTCCTAGGCCCCACCATCTAGCCATTGTCTTTGGCTTGTTTTTCTCCTCCTTCTCCTCCTCCTTCTTCTGTTCATCTAAAAAAATTTTAAGTTTTACATGTTAACTTTATCGTTTATCTTCTTACTTAAGGATTTTGGATCATGGTTAGAAGGTCTTTCTTAACACCATGATTAAATATGATGCTGCCTGCATTTGCCTCTAGTACATATGTGGCTTTAACATTTTTCTTTTCAGTGGAATGCTGCGAATGGAACCCCAGGGCCTTGTATGTGTTAGGCAAATGCTCTACCACTAAGCTACAGACCCAGCCCTGGTTTTACTTTTTACATTTTGATTGCTGACACAATTAGAGCTTATTTTTGTGAATGGTGTGAGGTATAGGTCTGCTTTTATGCCTTTATGCCTATTTGTTGTTCTAGAACAACTTATGAAACCATCCAATGCCACTGTACTGATTTGAAAAGCCACCTTTGTAACAAGCTCACTTTCTATATAAGTCTGGGTTTAAAGCTAGCTTTTCTTTTCCTGTGCCACTGGTCTTGTCCAGGCATGTGTTATTTCAGCAACATTTTCATGAGCGAGGCTTTAAGATATACTTTAATGTTTGATAGAGTTAGCCTCTATGTTAGTTGCTTTCCCTGTAGCTATTTTTAACTTTCTAAAAGAGAATCAATTTATGAAAGAAAGAATAGGTTATTTTGGCTTGTCATTCCAGGGAACATGGTCCATCAGAGTGGGGAAGGCATGATGCAAGAAATGGGAGGTAGGTGATCACATTGCATCCATGGTTAAAAAGCAGAACATGAATAGAAAGTAGGGCTAGGCTATAAAACCTCAAGAACCACCCCAATGACCCATTACTTTCTCAAGCAACACCACCAACTGGGGAGACCAATCCTATGATGGGAATTTCACACTCAAACCACAACAAAACGTAAATCAAAAGACAACTGGCTGGGTGTGGTGGCGCATGCCTTTAATCCCAGCACTCAGGAGGCTGAGGTAGGAGAATCACTGTCCCCACGGCCTGGGACTACAGAGTGAATTCTGGGTCATGCTGTGCTATAGTGATACCCTACCTTAAAAAGGTTTTAATAAAGACAACTGCTAAACTTGGAAAAAAAAACATCCTATAGCTAAACAGCTAAGATTCCTAACATGTACAGAAGTCTCAAAAATTAAAGAGACAAATCTGATAGAAAAATAGGTTAAGACAAGGTTTGGCTACAATAACCTCTTCTTTCTTATTGTTTTCAATGTGCTTCACAATTAGCCAGACCCAAAACATGCCCTGTGCTTCCTTCTGTCCATGACTCTGCCCCTTCCATAGCCACCACCTATAATGTTCTTTCTACTGATGGCCTTACCAAGTTTGATCCATCCTATCAGCTCCATTTGTTCAGTCAGTAAGTATTGATTGTCTGTTACATGTCATTAGGAGTACAAATACAACATCCTGGATAATCCCAGCAAGAAATTCAATAGTTCTTATGAATGTTGCCTGTGAAGTTCATATGATGTACATTACAGACATGCTGAATGCCCTCCCATTGGTGATTTGTGATTTCTTATAAGCTCCAAGTAAGACAAAAATAGGTAGAAGTTGGTTATATCCATCATTACACTTGCTATGATTCTAACCCTTTTCTCATTAGAGTTCATTAATTTCAAATCTTTCTCTCTAATCTCCCCAAATCCAATCAATCATTTCCCTCTCTGCTCTCATGGGGTCACTTATCTCTCGACTGTGGTATTGATGACATGCCATCTTCTGTTATGACTAATCAGCCAGTTCATTCCTATGTCTCCCAGAGCACCCAGCACAGCCCTCTCTTCTCCACAAAGGCACCATTAAACTTTTCAAATTGAACTGCATTTAATTGGCTCATTGACCAAAAAGAGAAGCAAATATGGGTGGGGAAGCTGAGCTCTGAGCAGCTGGTGACCTGGCCTGTACCCAGGAAAGAAGAAGAGAGGACTTTGGCTCCTTCTAAATGTATCACCCAACGGCACAGGTCACATCAGAAAGCCAGTTTCCCCCAGGAGAAAATTGAGAATGACAGCAAGAGACTTGGCTGCAAGGTGAGTGTGCTTAATCAAGTGATTCCTCCAGATTACTGAGGGATGGAGACAAGCATTTTCTGCCAAATTAGAGGTGTGGGGAATGTGAGTGGATGAAAAACATGGTAGGGTTTATTGTACTCACTTGATTGGGTTTGTTCCAAAAACAGAGAGAGAGAGAAAGAAATTTTTAAAGGCATATCAGAATTCAAAAACAACGTACAAAATTTAGTATTGATATAACCTCCATTTAACTAACACATGAATAACTTTGGAGAATTCAGGGCCACTCTCTCACCCTGTTTCCTTTTCCAGAAAATAAGAGGATTGAACTCAATGTTCTTGAACAGTCTTTGTGGTTTCAATACTCTCTTATGGATAGCTCTAATATACAAAATGTACCATACTAAGTATGAGGAGACATTCAACAATGGAGAAGACACAGCCCACGCATTCTGTTAATGTTTTACCTCTCTGGGCCTTACTTTTCTCATCTGCGAGACCTGGCAGGAGTTAAGGTTGAAAGAGATGTATTGGTGCAGCATTGCCAGGTGCCCTGTAACTGCTGTGTAACATCTTTAACATGGGACACATAAACTGGCAGGGGTTGAATGCTCAAATGACAAGCAGAAGTCTTTTTAGTTTTATTTTTTTAAATTTTAAGTCCTTTTGAAATGTAAATGCTAGTACATAAATGATACATAACTCAATCTCATTTATTTTTTATCAGCATGAACTCAATGGCTTCAGCAGACCCAGTGGCTGATTTTGTGTTTGTGGTAGCACCCCACAACAGTTATCCTGTGATGCCAGGAGACATGTCTCAGGCATCCCTATGTCCAAACAACCAGCCTCAAGGCCACCTTATTCCTGGAAACCCACCAGTTTTGATGCCATCTGTGAATGATCTGTCAGCCCATAAAGTCTTAAAAGAAGGCAAAGTCCTTGGGGTAAGTGAGATACCTCCTTGCAAGCCCAGTGGAAAGGGAAGAAGGCAAAGGTTTGAGAAACATAGAAACTCCAAATGAAGCAGATGAGGCCAGCACTGACCTGGTTTTGCCAAACCCAGGTCTATTTGAGTGCTCAGTGGTATGACATTAAAAGCAGCTTCAGTATACAGCCTTGAATTTTCTGTTTAGACATCTTAAGAAAAAAGAGAAGCAGCCAAAAGGCAGTGCTCTTGAATGTAGAATGTATCTCCAGCATGCATTTGATCCACATCATTCTGAGAAAGAGTCCATCCAGGACAGCTCACCAGAAGATGACTCAATCAGGTCTTTTCCCAGTGCAGAAAGCAGGGTAAACAAGCAACAAAGTAAGAGTTCACACAAGCCCTCAAAGGCTGCCCTGCAAAGACAAGGGGAGCCTCCCTCCACTGCACAGCCCAATGATGAAAGTAGGGATCCGGATCCAGACTGTGCATGCTCCAATCCTAGCCCCACAATCTAGTTCTGTTCAGGGGAGTGTAAATAGATCAAACCTATGAAGAGAGTATTTTGGGGCTGGAGAAACCCACACAAATATGAACATCGCACACATAATATTCACACACATGTGCAAAAAAAAGAGATAGATTATATCGTACCTGCCAAATTTACAAAACACACAGTGATCCCATTTCTGAGATTTTATCCTCCAGATGTACCTAAATCCACAAGAAATGCGATTTAAATGAGAGTATTTTAGGAGCATAGTTTGTACAGGCAGAAGGATGGAAGCAGACTACCCATCAGTATCAATGGTTGAGCTACTGCATTGTACATCCAGTAGACAGACTGTTGTAGAGCTATGAAGAGAACATGGGAGCTCTTCATGTGATCATAGGAGCTTATTCCACATTACATAATTTATGAGAGTAAGCAGAAGGATACTGTATATGACTTGCTAGCATTTATACAACACTTAAGGACTTAGGAAACATGTGCCATACATACATACATACATACATACATACATGTTTGTAGTAATCATAGATATATGTGTATATGCCATCTGTGCAAGAGTATATTTGCATTATCTTCTCATAGCTTCCATAACAAAGTACCATAAACTGATGGCTACAAGCATCAAAATGCATTGTTGCACAATTCCAGAGATGAGATGTCTGAGATCAAGGCACTGGCAGGACCATGACTCCTCTGAAGGCACTAAGGAGGGATCTCATCCAGACCCTTCTAGCTTCTCCATAGCTCCTTAGCTCACAAAAGCATCATGTGGTTACTTTTGTTGTTTTGTTTCATTCTTGAGACAGTGTCATGTAGCTCAGGATGGCCTTGAACTTAAAGAGCTGAGATTACCAATCATACCATCACATTACCTGGCTTTCCATGACAGTTTTGTTTTTTTGGTTTTTTTATTGTTGTTGTTTTTGTTTGTTTGTTTAATGAAGGATGCCGCTAATATTGAGCTGGGCTCACTCATAGCAGTATAACCTCATCTTGGCTCCTTACATGTACTAACCATATGTCCAAATAAGATCACATTTAGAAAGGCTAGAACTTCAGTGTATGACATGATTGAACCTATAACAATATCCTGGAGAGATGAGGGTAAAAAGTTACCTACAAAGGTATTGAACACAAGGCTCTATATAACATGAAAACCAACAATAGTCTTACCATCCAACATCTTGGTCCAAATGTTCCACAGACTCTAGGCAGCCCTCAGAAAACATTTTGAAGAATATTCAATACCCCAATCACATACTCACAATGAAATATTAAATTAAAATAATGCAGAGCCACTTTGTTCCCATGTCACCAAGGTATTTATACACTGAAATGTAAATAGTTGTTTTCCCTAGGCAAGAGTCAATTATGGGTACATTTAATTTCATTGTTATATTTTCCCACATTACCTTTTAGAACTGGAAAACCAAACATTCATTAAATTATAAAGCAGGCCTAAAGGTGGGGCAGGATCAGGACTGGGACAAAGGATTCAACTGTGGATCTCCTGACAGGCTATCCAGATCCTGATTGGCCTGGTCCACATCAGCCTGGGCTCCGTCATGGCCACAGTACTCTCGGGGTCCTATATACCAGTCTCCTTCTACGGAGGCTTCCCCTTCTGGGGAGGCATCTGGGTAAGTAGCTCAAGTCAGCTGTTGCTCAGGGCCAACCTGTCAAGCTGCGAAGCGTGGGCGCTGCAGAAGGAGCATGAGGTGCCTGGTCAAGTGTCTTAGTTTGCAGTCAGGCAGCAACAGAATTCCACAGGCTGAGGGCTCCCACACTAGAAGTGTATCTTCCATTTTTGGAGGCCACAGTGTTACTCATGGTCTTTCCCCTGTTTTCAGATAGTCATCTTTCCCCATGTCTTTCATCTCAGCTTGTCTGTGTCCTAACATCCTTTTTGTTTTTTGTTGGTTTGGTTTTTTTAGGTTTTCTTCAATTAGCACAATGTAATGAGTTTTACTATGGCATTTCATACATTGTTTTTATTTGTCTTCTCACCTCCCTTTCCTCACTGCCTAATTTCTTTTCTTTTTGTTTGTTCAGTTTTTTGCTTTTTTGAGATATGGTCTCTCTCTAGCCCTAGCTGGCCTGAAATTCATTATGTAGTCTCAGGCTAGCCTCAAACTCACAGGGGTCCTCCTACCTCAGCCTCCCAAGTGCTGGGATTGAAGGCGTGCGCCACCATGCCCCGCTTGATCACCCCTAATTTCCCTCCTGCTGGTCCCCAACCTTCCCCCAGTACTACCCTTGCTACTTTCATCTCACATGAACTTTATTATCCTGTCTTTCTCCACCTTAAGCTCTCTTCTTGCCCCTTTATGGTCCCCTTTCTAGTTTCATGACCTACACCCCCTAACACACACTCATATATGAAGTTAAAATCTAAGATTCACATCTGAAAGACAACATGTGAATTTGTCTTCCTGATTCTAGCTCATTTCATTTAATTTCCATTTCATCCATGTTTATTGCTAACTTGCTTTCTTTACAAGCACACAGGCAATAAGATTAGTGCCTATCCTAACAACCTCACTTGTCCTTCATTGCCTCTTTAAAAGTGCTATCTCCAATACAGTCACATTCTTAGGTTCTTGGGGGGTGGCTTTGAACATAGGAGACCAGGGATTGTATATCATTTTACAACCCTGAAAGTAACACAACCCAGGGAGATGCTTTTTCTAATTCACTCATCCCAACCCTGAGGTGGAAGCAATTCTTTTCCACAAGGAAAATGCTGTGCTGGCACTAGACCTTCAATTGGGATTCAGCAGGGGCCCACAATCCTGAATTCTGGGAGAAAAATATTTTTATCCAGTGATCAATAGAGTCTGTGAACCAGCAGTGGATCTCACTTAACCTACATCGCACAGTAGGCTTAGAGGTCACATTTTGACAAAATAGATAGCATAATGGGTATCCTTTTTTTTTTTTCTTAAAAGGCCCATAGTCAAAGTTTCTACTTAATAAAAAAAAAGTACAAAAAATTTAAAAATAAATAAACATTATAACTCAAGAAAAATATATAGTAAAATATAAACGTGAATGGAAAAATAGTACACAGAAAAAGGCCCATAGTTGGTGCCAAATTCTCAAGGTAGTCTATACTCCACAATAAGAGCCATGTTCTCAGGCTGAGGAGATGCTGGGTGGATAAATGCTTGCCATACAGCCATGAGGGTCTGAATGCAGTCTTCAGAACCCATGCTTTTAAAAGCCAGGATGAGGGGCTGCGGGGATGATTTAGTGATTAAGACATTTGCCTGCAAAGCCAAAGGATCCGGCTTTGTTTCCCAGGAACCAATGTTAGCCAGCTGCGCAAGATGGCATATGCGTCTGGAGTTTGTTTGCAGTGGCTAGAGGCCCTGACACACCCATTCTCTCTCTGTCTCTATCTCTCTGTCAAATAAATAAATAAAAATAAAAATATACATATATTTTTTTAAAGCCAGGATGAGCCTGACGTGGTGGCGCATGCCTTTAATCCCAGCACTCAGGAGGCAGAGGTAGGAGGATCACCATGAGTTTGAGGCCACCCTGAGACTAAATAGTGAATTCCAGGTCATTCTGAGGTAGAGGGAGACCCTACCTTAAAAACCAAAGCAACCACAACAAAAGAAAAGCCAGAAAATCTCAGTCCCCTGAGTAGTGATGAGTACCAGACAGCATGCTGGCATTTCAAGTCCCACTGGCCTGCTCCTCTCTCCAAGCCACTAGTTTCCTTTAGACCCATGACCGTCCTCCATCTTTTTATCTTTATTTATTTATTTGAGAAAGAAAGAGGCAGATAGAAAGACAGAATGGGCTGCCAGGGCCTCCAGCCACTGCAAACAAACTCCAGACACATGCACTGCCTTGTGCATTTGGTATATGTGTGTCCTGGGGAATTGAACCTGGGTCCTTTGGCTTTGCAAGCAAGTGCCTTAACCTCTAAGCCATCTCTCCAGCCCCTTCCTCCTTTTTCTGTAGATGTTGTGTATGTGTGTTATGTTGTCACCCTCTTAATTCCAGGATTATTGGTCTATTTACCATCAATCACTAATGTCCTCTTCCAGAGTCATCTCCTTTGGCACCTCAGAAGGACTGACAGGGACCTGAAAAGGCCTCCTTTCTTCCTTTCCTTCCTATCACATCTTTATAAGGGGCAAAGTGTGAAATTGAGATTTCATTCCCTACCTAGAGAAAAATGTGGCATTTTCCTTGGAAGAAGCAGCTAGAATATGTTTTCACTGTAGATAACTATGTCCACTATGTGGTACCTGTATCTCCCCTGTGTGGGAGAGAATATGAGGTGAAGGATAAGAACTAAGAACTGGTCTGAAGCCACGTTGCTTGTGTTTGATCTCCAGCTCTGTTCTTGTTGAAGGATCTTAGGAGAGATATTTAATATCTATAAGCCTTGCTCTGTCCATCATTAAAATGAGTAGAATAGGGCTGGAGAGATGGCTTAGTATTTAAGACACTTGCCTGCAAAGTCTAAGGACTTATGTTTCACTCTCCAGGTTGGTCCCACATAAGCCCGACACACAGTAACACAAGTGAACAAGGTCATACATGTGCACAAGGGGGTACATATGTCTGGAGTTTGATTGCAGTAGCTGGAGGCGCTGGTATGTCCCCCCCTTTTCTCTCACAAAAATAGGCTTGTCTGTTGGGCTTGCCTAAAAAAATGAGTAGAATAGTGACGATGGGCTACTCTGCAAGGTCTTAAAAATATACTTCATATGGTGAAGGAGAGAGGAGGTGGCGCGTGACAGGCATGGCATGACGAAAATGTTCTCAACAACTTTCCATTGGTTTTCAGAGGTAAGCTGTGAGTCCCGGGGAGCTTTGTGTCTCCTTCTGTGAGAACCTCCCAAGGAAGCTATTCCTCTTGTCTGCTCTTGTTTTCCTCCCCACTCTGATGCCTTAACTCAGGTGACTATATTATCCCTTCCCTCTCCTGAGTCTTCCAGGGTCTTTCTACCAATGTGTCTAGGGCCAGTGCCTCTTGCCTCCCTCTCTGTCTCTTTCTTTCTCTCTGCCCATGTATACATATGTGTATGACATGTTCATGTGAATTGTATGCTTTAAATAATGAATTGTCTCGTATGTGAATGTTGTCTCAATAAAGCAATTTCTTGAGAGCTTGTGAGGAGGTTCTAGCATTCCGTTGACCAAAAGATAGCCCTCCCTCCACTATCAGGGAAGGTCTTCCACATTGATTGAGTGCATATCTTTGGTAAGGACATAATGGAGTGGTGAAGGAGGAAGGGACACACACTTAATACAGCCAAATCAACCCTGGTGGTCAGTGGGGTGACACATTGCAGCTATATCACCCTCATGTCCATCAATAGAGCCATTTCTTTCAAGAAAATCATGTTGCACCTAGCAAATGATAGCTTCTAATAACTCACAGACCACAGTTGCTACAACTTCAGGCAAATACTTGGTATGGAGGGAAGGGCATGGGGTGTAGGCAAGTGCATGTGCATATGCGTATGTGTGGGAACATGTGTTGAGGGAGAGTGAATATACATGTATGTACATTGGGTATTGTTCTACAGGCATTGGCCACTTTTTTGAGATAAAATCTCTCATTGGTCTGTAACTAGCCAAATAGGCTAGATTAGATAGCCAGGGTGTCCTATGGATCCACCTGTCTCAACTTCCTCACCACTGGGATTATAAGCACATGCCATCACTCCTAGATTCTTTTTTAATGCGGGTTCTGAGGGATTGACTCAGGTGGAAGCATGAAGCTTACAAGACAAGCACTTTACTCTGTGAGTCATCCCAAGTTCCCAGCCCTTCTTAAGGTCCATCTCTTGTGCACCAGTTTATCATTTCAGGGTCCCTCTTGGTAGCAGCAGAAAATCAGCCAAATTCGACTTGCCTGGTAAGTCACACTCTGAGACTATCTCTCCCAAATGGGGACCTCAAGGATAGTGTCACAAGGGAAAAATGATTTCACAAACAATCCTTTTCCCTCATTCTTGCACCATTATGACCCACACAGGGCACTCATGTATATGATTGCTCCTATATACAGGCCACCCAAGCCTGGCCCTCAACACCAGAGGACTCAGGAGAGGAAGAGTACAATACAGTCACCTCTGTTAAGGCATCAGAGTGGGAAGAAAGACAGAGGGAGATGGGAGGGCTAGCTTCCCTGGAAGACTGTCACAGAAGGAGACACTCAGGGATCCAAGGCTCACCACTGTAGACAAAGAAGCTAAGAGGATGCTCACTGCACAGAGTGGGGCTCCAGCCATCCCTGCAGCAGCCACTGAGGCCCTGTTACTTCTCCACTAAGGAATCCAGCAACCAACCTCTGACCCACATGAACAGGCTTTGTTCTTCCCTGGCAATAGACTAAGATGGCACAATTGTTTCCTTAAGAAGCACTTTGCCCAGGGTAATCCTCTCAGTGGGACAAAGTTCATAAAAACAGATGAGCACTTTTAGAAATTATCCAGAAAAGGATGTTTAACATGGCTGGGCATATTTTTCGACAAATGGCCCAGGATCAGAGCATCTGAGCCTATCACATCCCAAGACACTCATCTGACCCCTGCCTGTCTCCAGAGGGACAAATGGGTGTGGTTTCCTCAAGGATGACTCTTAGGCATATGTGAAGGTAGGTAAAGTCAGAAAATTCTCTTTTTATTCTCTCTCTCTCTCTCTCCTCTCATCCACAATTCTTGTTAAAAGTTCCAAAATGTCCTACAGCAAAGACCTATTTATCATCCTTTAGCCTAACCTGTATCAAAGCTATTGCCCCAAAACTTTAAAAGAATGTTAAATTTTAGGGTTTGTAAGAGCTATTTTGAGCAATAGACAATCAGAGTCAAGTTGCCTTTCAGGCAAAGGGTTTGTTACCAATGGGGGCTCTGAAGCACAGTTTCAGCCTGCTCAGGGAGAGCAGAGCCTGTTCTGTTTAAGGTCTCTTATGAGAGAGAAAGAAGGGAGGGAAAATGTGTGCCATGAGGAAATGGAGCCAAAGTCTGCTGACATTATCCAACTATACCTACAGCTGGACAAAGGGGTGTTTGAAAAGTTCCAAGAACATTCCCAGATTAGGGGTGTCTAGAAGAACAATGGCCCTTGTTAGTATAGGACTTCTGTAATAGTGATCAGTCTATCTTGGGGCCAAGGGGCACAAGAGTGAAGTGGGTTAGTACCTGTCTGTAGCTTTCTCTGTTTAGAGCTTTGGAAGGACCTGTTCCCAGCAGGGAGACTTGGCTCCTTGGAGAAACACCTGGGGATCTGGGTTCTACCAAAGAATTATAGTGATCGATGGTAGTGAATGTGAGCAATACCATTTATAAATGATTTGCAATGGTCAGTTTTATATTACATCTTTTTTTCTATCTATTTATTTATTTATTTTGAGAGAGAAAGGAAAGGAGAGAGGGGAAGAGGCACATAGAGAGCAAGAATGGGTACACCAAGGCCTTCAACCACTGTAAACAAACTCCAGACACATATGTGTCTGGCTTACATGGGTACTGTGGAATCAAACCTAGGTCCTTAGGCTTTGTAGGCAAGTGCCTTAACTGCTAAGCCATCTCTCCAGCCCACATTACATCTATTTTAACACAGTAAAATTGGGGTGGGGCACTATTCATTGACTCTCTGTGTCTTCTCAGCTGAACGGCAGCGTGGGCTTGAACATCTTCAGTGTGATCTGTTCTGCTGTCGGAATCATACTCTTCATCACAGACCTAAGCCTCGTGGGAACATATACTGACTATGGTTACTACAGTCGCTATGACAGCTGGGGTGTGGTGAGCAGCCCTCTCAACCAAACATCTTCTGTTCTGACTTAGCTGTGCTGAGATCATGGCAGGAAGGGCCTGACAAACAACCCTGTCCCCAAGAACTGCAAGTCAAGGAAGTACTGTCAAACCAGAGGAGGGTGGAAGGCCTTGGCTGTAGCCTTAAGCATGGGACATGTCTCTGAGTCTTGGTTATTGCCTCTGTAAAAGAGTGCTTACCTTATTGCACTGGGAAGATTAAATATGACGATATGTATAATTCCTATGGGCCCACCCACTAGCACCCCTCTGCACTCTCTGCCTTCCTGCCTGTTGCTACAGACAACGGGTCAAACTCTTTGTACAAATAGCCAGGTGGGCTTTTAAGCTTTGCAGGCCATACATTTCCTGTCACAGCCCCACAGCCTTTAGAAGCTACAGAAAATAGTACATGAATGAGCATAGGTAAATTTTGATAAAACTTTATTTAAAAGTAAAGGATTGGAAGCTGGGTGTGGTGATGCATGCCTTTAATCCCAGCACTTGGGAGGCAGAGGTAGGAGGATCACCATGAGTTCAAGGCCACCGTGAGACTACACAGTGAATTCCAGGTCAGCCTGGACTAGAGCAAGACCCTACCTCAAAAATAAATAAATAAATAAATAAGAAATAAAAAATAAAAACAAAGGATGGGCCCCCAACAACCATAATTTCCTAACCTGTGCTAGGAACCAGCAATGGGAATAGAATGTGAGCCACATTTTCTATTTGCCACATTAAGTTGGGGGAAGCAACAGGTGAAACTAACTTTAATTATTTAAGACATGTCTAAATAGCTGGGCATGGTGGCACACACCTTTAATCTCAGCACTTGAGAGGCAGAGGTAGGAGGATCACTGTGAGTTCAAGGCCACCATGAGACTCCATAGTGAATTTCAGGTCAGCCTGGGCTAGAGTGAAACCCTATCTGAAAAAAACAACAACAAAAAAAGTATATCTAAAATAGTCTCATTTGAATTTATTACCCAGATAAAAAATTATTAATTCAATAGTTTTCATTTTGAGTACTAAGTCTTTGAAATCTAATGTGTATTTTACAATAACAACACAATTCCCTTTCAGCTGTAGTCATATCTAGTACTCATCAGCCATGAGGAGAAGCTCATGGGACAGCTATGGATAAGCTCCTGGAGAGCCTGTAAATTCAATCTGCCCACCTGTCCAATGGACCACAGCATCTCCCATCTGATCAAGTCCTTCTGCTCTCCCTCAGCCCCTTTCACTGCCACAACATCAAAGTTCCCTTTCCACAAGACCTCTCCTATTTGCATGTAAACATGCTTCTCTTCCTCCCATCTCACAAAGCAACTCCATCTTCCAGCTGGAACAAAGCCATGAAGGAATCACTGACCATAGTCTCTCACACCTGACAGCTGGATCCTTGGGGAATCTTTCTGGTTCTCCTTTTGAAATACACCCAGAGGGACTGGGGAGTGGATCAGTGAGTGAAATCCGTGCAAGCCCAAGGACATAAAAGCTGAGCATGGTAGCATGCACCTGTCATCCCAGTGCAAGGGATGCAGAGACAGGAGGAACTCCAGGGCTTGCTGGATATCTAGTCTGGCCAATTTAATGAGCCCCAGGTTTAGTGAGACATCCTATCTCAAAAACTAAGGCAAAGTGCAATTGAGAAAGACACATGTCAACCTCTGGCCTTCATATTCTCCTACACGCATATGCATAAGCTCTCCTACACACATACACGTGTCCACACACATACAAACATACATACACACACATGTATGCCACACATATACACATGCCAAAAAAAATGCATCTGGAATCCAGTCCTTTTCCCCACTATCTCCGCTGCCACGCTGGCCCTGGGCCATTGCAGCCATCAGTCACTGAGGCAGCCTTTCCCTGCTCCCCATGTGTCCCCTGCTCCTACCCTAGCCTCTTCACACCTGTCAGCATAGCAGTCACTTTGAGCTATTTGACTTGAAGGTCACACATCTTCTCAGCTCAAACCCATTTCACTAAGAATGACCCCTGAAGCAGACTAGGTAGTATTTTCCCCATGAGGCTCAGAGAAGATGGAGATGTTCCCAGGACCATAGAGATAGATAGTCCATCACAGGCCCTCAGCTAGAGCACAGAGCTCCAGCGAGTTGCTTGTGTTCTCTGGACCCTTCTGTTTCAGAACCCTGGCATGGCTGTTTCTGGAGTGCTACTTATCTTCTGCCTCTTGGAGTTCTGTGTTGCGTGCACATCTTCCCACTTTGGCTGTAAACTAGCCTGCTGTCAGTACAACAACGTGAGTCCTAGGGCCCCTCTGTGGGTAGCAAGATGCCCCAAGATGATGAAAACCAGTGGGGTTTTCCTATTTCTCACTCCCTAATCAGGAGAAGGAAATCATGTAGCATCTATGGGCCTATGTGGCCATCTGTGTGGTGGCTTAGACTGTTTTCTGTTATAATGGCAAAATGCCTGAGGTTAGGTAACATAGAGGGGCTCACTGGGCTCTCAATTCTGGTGGCTGGGATGTGCAAACCACATAACACTGCCCTGCTGGCAAAGACACTCTGGCTGTGTCATGACATGGCAGAGAAGTAGAAAGAAAAGTGGCCTAGCTCAGAGGGGTTCAAGTATGTGGGATGGCCTGGCTTTGTGACTTCTCATGAAAATTAACCCACTGCCTGGAACAAGCATGGATCCATTCATGAGAGTGATACACCGTGACTTCATCACAGTCCATTAGACCCTACCAGGACCCCTTCACCACCACACTGGGGAGGAGGCTTCCAGCACGTGAACTCTTAGAGGATGAGCATTACTCCAACTACATGTGCACTTCTGTGTTTTCCAGGAAAGCGTGGTCATTCCAAATGTCTGTGCAGCAAATCCAGTGGAATTCCTACAACCATCAAACTCAATACCAAGCTATTCCAGCATAGCCCCGGGCTCCAGATAAGCAAAGCTAAAGAATCTAGAGACATCATTTACTAGGACCAAAAGAAGTCCTCCCTTGTCTGAGTTCCCACAACCCAGGTTCTTCCTGACAAGCAAATTGAGAAAAGTTCCTGCCTCCTGCCTGTCCCCGGCTCTTATGCGTTGCTTCAGTCTGGCATGTCCTTCTGGTCCTCTACTGAAGTGAGATAGGAAATTGAGGTGGACTTTTAACAACAAGGTCCTCACAGGACATACAAAGAGGCATATAAAAAGAATGGGCGTGCCAGGGCCTTCAGCTGCTGCAAACAAACTCCAGTCACATGCACCACCTTGTGCATCTGGCTTATCTGGGTCCTAGAGAATTGAATCTAGGTCCTTTGGCTTTGCCAGCAAGTGCCTTAACCACCAATCCATCTCTTCAGCCCTCCATTTTAATTTAGGAAATGTTAAATACCAATAAATTGAATCTACAGGAGCAAATACTCTCTTGTAGTCCTTAGAAGTACAAGGAGATCATGAGACCAAAGAGTCTGAAACCACCGTTATGCCCTCCTTGATGCCCTATAAAGAATGAGGCTCTGCTCCTGAGCCTGGTACTCATAGCCCTGCACCACCTCTGCCCTTCACACCTTCTCCCGACAGTGTCCAATCCCAAGCCTCCAGCCCATCTCAGTGGCCACAGTCATCTATCTGCTCATCCCTCTATTACCAAGCACCTGCCAGATCATACCTGTAAGTAGTCAGAGGCTTGTAAGGAAAAATAACATGCATGAAAACAATATTCAAAACAAAAAAGAAGAGAGAGAACAATGGTCCAAGGACACAGGATGGGTCAAACAAAATGCTATGGATGCTCACAACAGGACACACATGTATCCAAGTATGTATTTCTTTCATGTGGCAATAGTTTCTTCAGGGGACAGTTTGGATCTTTGAGATGTAAGAAATGAACCCTGTCTTCACCCCTGTGACTAGCTAGCCAAGGTGGAGAAAGTAAAAGAGAACTCACTGCTCTCCCCAAGAATGTTACAAGAATCTAAAGATTCTGGGGGCACTTTTGCAGGGTTGCCTTGGAGTTCTGTGGTGAGAAAGAAGAAGTGATGGGAGAGGAAGAGCGTGACCAGAAGCACGGAGAAAGGCTGGGGTTCTGAGAGGAAAGGGTCTGCTCCAGTTCCCAGTGACAGCAACAGGCAAGGGACTAACACCAGAGACATTAATTCCCAGTGTAGAAGTGACAGCTCTACAGTGCTGCCCCACCTACCTGTGATCCCTATCTACACTCTGTTCTGCCTCCCAGAGTGCTTTGTGGAGTAGCTTTAGGAAAATTCTAGGAGTTCTCAAAGTTGGGCAAATTAGAGATAAACTTCCAAGGAAGAAATTTGTTCTTGGGGGCCTGAGGAGATGGTTCAGTGGGTAACATGCTTTCTGTGCAAGCATGAGGACCTGAATCCAGGTGTCTGGCATCCACTTAAAAGCTGGGTGTAATCCTAGAAATAGTAACATATGGGCAGGAAGACCCCTGGGATTTGCTGGGTAGCTCGCTTAGTTGAATCAGTGCATTCTGGGTTTGATGAGAGACCCTACATCAAAGTAAGTAGAAAGTGATTGAGGAAGATACCCAATATCAACCTCTGTCCTCCACATACACACATGTGCACCCACCCTCATATGAACCCATATACACGTACACCACACATATACATCCGACGAAAATGATAAATCCTTATTTAGGGATAAACAAAGAATAAAATTGCAAACTGGGACATGCTTGCACAGCCCAAGATGCCCTCTGGTATGTATGGAAACAAAGAAAGGTTGGAAATAGGTTTTGGATGGAGAAATCTACCCAAGTTATATTGAAAGAAAGGTCACTGGTACTTTTGAGTACTTCCCAGAGCTGGTGAGCTCTGGTGAGTAAGCAGGGGCAGTCACTATACAAAGCTAGTCTTAAGGTCGTAGAAACATTTCTGTCATCAGCTGCTAGGGAAAAAAAAAAAGTGGTCTTAAAAGACCGAATGAACTGCTTAAGTAAATTCATTCTGTGAGATAATTTCTACAGCAGGAAGCCAGACCTGAGTATCTCTCCTTTTTCACATGGGCTCTGGACTCCATGTGAGCAGAGTATGACATGGATGATTGCATTCCTTTGTGAAATGAAACATTTTTAATGCCTGGTTAGTAAATAATTGATTCAGAGGAAAACTGTCAGACATAGGCAGGGCCCTGGATTAAAGCAGACCTAAGCTGTCCAAAATAAAGACCCCAGGCTATGGAAAGGTTGCAGTAGCCTGAACTGCTGCTCATATCTCAGGGACCGGACCAGCAGGGAAGCTTCTACCCCCATTCTCAAGGGTTGCAGTGAGCTAGGATCCTCCCCCCATTCTTGGGGGTCACAGTGAGCCTGGACCACTAGACAAAATCTCAGACCCCAAGATCAGCAGGAAGTAAAGCCACTCCCTCTCCAAGCACAGGATACCTGGACATTCAGATAAGACTTAGGCTTTGCCCATAATCCTATGGCCTTTGGCTAGTTGCCCAGGAAACTCTTTATATGGTATCAGTCAGCACCTTTTCACAGTCCCTCCCCCTGCCATTGCCTATGTGCTGGAATGAATGTCCACATATGCTAATTAGGCATCAGCAAGCAACCTTGTACATCCAATCCCCTTAGGACCCTCAACTGCTTATAAGCCCATATCCCTGACAGTAAACTGAGCTGTTCATGAAAACTGCCTCCCAAAAGTATTTACTTTCACGCACTCACCACCACAGTTGCCTGGGACACCTTAAGGGACCACAGCCAGCCCAAGGACCTAGGAACCCACAGAAAACTGAAAGTGACTTCCCAGAATTGAGAAAAACATGAAGCACTTCCACTTAAATAAGGAACAAAAGTGTCTACTTCCCCTACACCTACTCAATGTAGCAGTGAAAATCTTAGCTAGAGAAATCAGACAAGAGAATCAAATAAAAGGGATAGGAATAGGAAAGAAGTCAAATTATTTTTATTTGTATATGATATGATTCTATATGTAAGAAAGCCTAAAGACTACCAGAAAGGTGTTAGAATTGAAAAACACTTTGAGCAAAGTAACATTGTGCTGGTTCGACTCAGGTGTCCCCCATAAACATAGGTGTTCTGGATGTTAGGTTCCCCAGCTGATGGAGATTTAGGAATTAGTGCCTCCTGGAGGCAGTGTATTTTTGGGGGCATGTTTATGGGTGCTATAGCCAGTTTCACCATGCCAGTGTTTGGCACACTCTCCTGTTCCTGTTGTCCACTATGTGTGCCAGGGGGTGATGTCCACCCTCTGCTCATGCCATCATTTTCCCCTGCCATACTGAATCCTTGAGCCTATAAACTAAAATAAACCTCTTTCTCCCACAAGCTGCTCTTTGTCAGGTGATTTCTACCAGCAATGTGAACCCAACTGCAACAGTAAAGTGGTACTGAGGAGTGGGATTGCTGCTAGATACCTGACTGTGTAGGTTTGGCCTTTTGGAGCTGATTTTCAAGAGGAATGTGGCAGGATTTGAAACTTTAGCCTAAGAGACGCCTTGGAGTGCTGTAAGTACAGCTTGATGGAATATTATGGTCAGAGTTGAAAGACCTGAATGTAGTAAGAACTATGGACAGTGAGGTTTGGCTTATGAGGGTGAGGAAGAGCTTTGCTTGGACTGGGCTAGCAGTTTGTGTGAGAAGCTTGCTGTTAGGCCTGTGTCTTGTGCAGGGTTGCTCTATGCAGAAATGAACTGGTGTAGTTTTATGCTAACAATTATTAGCTTTGCTCCTTCTAGTGAAAAAAAATAAAAACCTGCAGGCTGGATCAGTAATTCAACAGCTAAACACTCATAAAAATAGTCATTGTGCATGTTAAATTTCTTTCAATAAAAAAACAAATTCCAACTTCTATTATTCATTGTGACAGTATTACTAAACAGGTAAGGATGGGAATATTTTGTTATACCGTGTATAGTGAATGTATTGTAATGTGTCTGTGAAAACTGTGCTGTAAATTATATTTTCATATGTTTTGTTGGGGACAGAGCACATTAAGTATGAAAGCAACAGAGGTTTTAGAACTGAAGGCAACTTAATCAAAATTCTTGTCAAGAAAAGCTGCTTAATAAATGTAAATGAAATCACACTTAAAATAAACTGCCTCTGACCCAAAATTTAAAAAAAAAAAAAAAAAAGAAATGAACTGGTGTGAGCAGAGGGATATGGCACAGAAAGAAAAATCTTTGGGTGAACTCCTGCTTGTTCAGCTGCACTTGAGAGATTACAACCTCTGAGATTGGACCACCTGACCTGTATTGGGGCAAGAAAAGAATGTAGACTCTTTTGAAGGGGCCTAAGTGCTCAAGGAGTGTCCTGTTCTTCAAAATCTGCTTTAATCCCCCCTGGATTAACAAATTGGCACCCTACCTGGTATTGTGGAGTATAAGAAATGCAGAAAAGAGAGGGTTATTGAGTTTGCCACACGGTCTTGTGTTTTGAAAATGACCATGGGCAGTGTGAAGCAGGTTTGCTGATTGCCTGCGTGGATACCCCATGGGGCCATGAGGATGAACAGTGGGTTGCAGTGGAGACCCAGTGGAGATGTCGGGACCACGAGATGGCTGCTAAGGAAAGCTGTGGGCCCCAATGAAGCTTTCCAGGACTGTGAGTAGCCTAGCTAGGGGGCAGAATTGGAATGCCAGAGACTTGCTGGTTACAGTTATACTTGAAGACTTGTCACTGGCTAGAGTTGTTGGACTTGGAGCTACAGAGTTTGGTGTTTTCCCTGTTTAAATCATGTATTGCTTAAATCTTTGCTATGCTCAATGCCATCTTTTGAAGTGTGAATGTTTATTCTGTGCCATTATGGGTTTTTTGAGGTTACTTTTTGGTATTATGACTCAGTTAAAAGATCTTAGACTATAGGGATGTGTGAACATCATTGGAATGGATTAAAACCACAGAGAATTTTAAAGTTGGATGAATGCATTGCATTTTATGTCACATATGGTTATCAGTTTGTGGGGCCCAGGGGCAGAATGTGGTGGTTTGATTCAGGTGTCCCTCATAAACTAAGGTGTTCTAAATGCTAGGTTCCCAGCTGATGGTGATTTGGGAATTAATGCCTCCTGGAGGGAGTGTATTGTTGCAGGCGGGTTTATGGCTGTTATAGCCAGATTCCCCATGCCAGTGTTTGGAAAACTCTCCTGTTGCTATTGTCCACCTTATGTTAGCCAGGAGGTGATGTCCACCCTCTGCTCATGCCATCATTTTTCCCTGCCATCATGGAGCTTCCCCTGAGCCTATAAGCCAAAATAAACTTATTTTTCCCACAAGCTACTCTTGGTCAGATGATTTCTACTAGCAATGTGAACCTGACAGCAACAAGCAGAATATAAAATTAACAACAGAGTAATTAGTAATCTTCCTATGCCAAAACCAAACATGATGAAATCAGGGAAACAGTCCCATTCAAAATCGACTTTAAAAAGTAAAATACCTTAGAATAAACCTAACCAAGAAAGGGGGGAGAAAAAGTCTATAGTGGTTACCGTCTCATTACTGGGACAAAACACCCAGTGAAAGGAGCTTGTAATAGAAGGAAAGGCTTTATTTAAGGCTTACAGTTACAAGGTGAAGTCTCATCATGTTGGAGGAAGCATGACAACTGGATCACATTATAGCAGCAGCAGCAGCAGCAGCAGCAGAGAGAGAGAGAGAGAGAGAGAGAGCAGCAGCAGCAGCAGCAAGAGTGAGCTAACTCTGAACACACGGTGAGCTGGACCAATCAACCTCAAGGTCTGCCCCCAGCAACACACCTCCTCCAGCAAGGCTCCAGCTGCCATCCAGGTAGAAAGCTTCCTACTTAGTCCCTGGATGGTGGAACCTTTGGCAGTGGACCTTGTTGTTGATTACCAGCTCATTGGATGTTCAGAGTTAGCTTACTCTCAGACCATTCTATTTCTCAGGTGTGATATTACCATGTGAACTGGTTGCCATGTTTCTAACTCCCAGAAACATACCTCCATGAGCAAGGCTCCGTCCCAAAGGCTCTACTAGGGACTAATTGGGAAACTTAATCATAAACATTTGAGGCTATGGGGGACATTTTAATTTCAGATCATTACAATATCTATGTGTTAGTTTGAATGTATGCCCCCTTAGACTCAGTTGCTTTATTAAGCTTGTAACGTGGATCTCCAGGTGCCTGGCTAGAAGAGGTGTCACTAGGGGCATAATCTGGGGCGCAGCCCTAAGGTCTGTTTGGGGATAGATCTGATCTCCAACAAAAAGGTACACAGAGAGGTTTGACCTATGCCTGGGTCCCTGCTGTTGGTTGCTTTTCTTGTTCACTGGCTGGTTCTGACTCCTCTCTGCTTGGATGTATGAAAGAAGCTTCTTCTACCAATGAGGGAACCTCCCCCTAGATCTTTAAACTTGAAATAAACCGCTTCCTCCTCTGAACTGTGCCTGGTTTGGACGTTCATCCCCACAATGTGAAGCTGACTACAATAATCTATTTAAAAAATTAATTCAAGAGAGAAATTGAAAATACTAGAAAATGTAAAGACATCTCATGCTCATGTGTTGGAAGAATGAATATTGTGAAAATGGCTATTTTTCCAAAAGCAATCTATGGATTTACTTCAATCCCCATCAAAATTCCAATGTCATCTTCACTGAAGTGCCAAAAAAAAAAATCCTAAAATTCATTTGGAAGCACAAAAGTCCTCGGATAGCCAAAGCAATATTGAGCAAAAAAATAAGGCTAGAGAGGACTTCCAGGTAAGATGGCAGCATAGGAGTCATGTGAAACCAGCCAAGGGAGAAATTTAAACAAACCCCCAGCAAAATACACTCTTCTGAAAAGTAAAGGAGTATAGGTTATTCTTAGACACAGCAGAGAAGCTAGAGAGTCAAAGATCCACCAGAAAGGAGGAAAACTAGCCAGAGTCATAAGAAGGCACTCAGGGCCCGTGATCCACACTCTGCCCACCAACCCAGTGCCGCCAGGAGCACCAAGCAGCAGCAGCAGCAGAGACCAAGCAACAGATTTGTCAACTTCATCAGCTTTCTTGCAAGTTAAGAAATCTGAAGGATGGGCTGGAGAGATGGCTTAGTGGTTAAGTGCTTGCCTGTGAAGCCTAAGGACCCCAGTTCGAGGCTCGGTTCCCAAGGTCCCACGTTAGCCAGATGCACAAGGGGGCAAACGCGTCTGGAGTTCGTTTGCAGTGGATGGAAGCCCTGGCGTGCCCGTTCTCTCTCTCTCTCTCTATCTGCCACTTTCTCTCTCTGTCTGTTGCTCTCAAATAAATAAATAAAAATGAACAAAACTTTAAAAAAAGAAATCTGAAGGAAAGACAGCTGAGATCACCTAAAGACCTACTGAAAGTGCGAGCAACTCCAGAAGTCTGAACTCTCCCATCCCCCACCATCAGAACCGGGAACCTCCAGCATTCAGCCCCCCAATGGCAGCGAAGCCAGAAGAGCTGATCAGAAGTTCACCCGCACAGCACAACACCAATGGATCGAGGCAGGCACTAAGCATTGGTGAGACTGGAAGCCACCCCAAAAGGCAGTGAGGCCAACTGACAGAAAAAATAAAAAGGTAAATAGGCCTGTATCACAAGAGCTAATCTCTCTTTCCTTGTAAGGGCAGGTTATGGGGTATATATTCTTGGTTGGCTTTACCATTTTCAAATAACCTGTATTTGGGGTTTGAATATTGTTGAGTTTGATGCTTTCATATTTATAATGCCTTTGTCTTTTGCCTCTGTCATTATTGGGGTCACGGTCTGATCCAGATCCAGGTTGACCTGGAAACCAATTCAGAACAGAAATCTCCACCTCCCAGATGACAAGATTAAGGGTGTAGAACAACACACACCCTTAGGGATTTGGGCTTTATATGACTATCTGTTTTAATCCCCACAGTTGCATACTTTGTGCTGGTTTTTATTGATTGTGTATGTTACTCAGTTGAAGTTTAGAATTTGCCAGTAAATTATTCCACCCAGTCCACTAGAATACGTGCTTAGTAAGCAAGCTCAACACTCAACACAAGCCACTTCTGTGGCTTGAATGGGGGATAACCTGGCATCTTGAACTCATACCTTGAGGGTATATAGAGGTAGATTGCCAAGTCTGGGAACACTGCAGATAAGTAGAAAACCCAAATATCAAATCAATTCCGGATGCAAAAGTTGCTACAATATAATACAAGAAACTCAAAGAATCAAGATAATACAGTCCCACCAAAAGCTATAAATCCATTAGACTGGACAGCCCAAGCATTACAAATGCAAGGATGCTCCCTCTTAATCTTTGGCTTCATTTGCCCTTCCTAAGCCTGGGAGATATCCCTGGTGATGAGATTGGCCACTCTATTCCTTGTCCTCCAAAATGAGGTCTAAATTATCTGTTCTAAAAGATAGTCCACTGGCAAGTTGTTGGGCACTGAAAGGCCTAGGCGTGAGGCCTAGTGGAACTTCCTGAGCCTAGCTAAAGTTTGGCGACCTGTCTCTGGCCAGCTAGGACTCAGCAGGATGCCTAAGGGCTTCTGGCCTGCTACTTCCTCATGGTAATTATAATTACCATTTCAATAGTTAAAGTTTACTATTGGCCCTTACCTCTTCTCCCACCCTAAAATCCCCGCCTTCGTCCCCAACATGATATAGGCAACTGCTCAGAGTAATAAAGCGAGTTGTTCCTGCATTGCAAAGACTCCCGACTCAGTGTGGTTTTTCTCCGGTGGTCAGGAGAGGTTTCTGGGTCGTCCGACGCTCATCATCCCCTCAACCCCTAGGGAGGAACCAGCAGGCCTGGTCCTTCCCTCGGCACTACCTGTGCAGGAAGGAGCCCCGCATCTGGCGCCTAACGTGCGGCTCTGGGACCCTGACAGACTAGTGCACCCCGTGAGAGGCAGTCGTTGAGGAGGTAATCGGTGTGTGCGGGTGAGCGTACCCTCATAAGTTATGAGGTAGTCTTCCTATTTACTGCACTAAACTTTGCTTCTACAACCTGTACTTACTTGTCGACATCTCTTCATTCTCTTTCTCTTTCCCTTCACTTTCAGTTCACAGACAAGCTGCATCTGCGGCTTTTGTACAACATGTTTACCTATCTTTTGGATCCTTGTGGTTGTATTATACTCGTGTGTATGTGGGTTGCTATTGCCCTAGTTTTATGGATATCTCTCTCTCAACTTTATAATATGGGACAGTCTTCCTCTAAATCCAATCCTGCCTTAGAATCTCTCAGGGCACTACTAAAGAGTAGAGGGCTTAATTTGACTGATAATCAGGCTCGACAGACCTGGGATTTCCTTTTCAAGCTGGTGCCATGGCTGCCGCAAGGAAATCTCTTTGACTGGGACACGTGGGATAGGGTAGAGGCCCTTGTTTGTCAGGCACATGTGGAGAAGGGTCAAATACTCCCCTCAGGGGTCCTCCCTATGATCTCAGCCCTCAAGGACTGCTTCCCTCCAAGACTAACCAAACATAAACAAAAGACAGAAGGAAAAGATAATATACAGCCTGATCCGGTTACTCCTCCTGGAGATACAGCTATAAAAACCCCGAAAGAGGATACATCTTTATGTTCCTCACTCGATCCCTTTGAGAGTGCTCCCTGGCCTTCTGAGGGACCTCCTCCATCAACTAACCCTTTCTGGACCCCCTCGTCCCCTCCTTCATATTTAGCCGCTAAGATCCCCTCAGCTCCTCCTTCATATTTGGCTGCCAAGCCGCCAGAAAATAAAGCTACCTTTTTATTTCCTGTCAATCTAAATCCTGGGGGCAATCGCCCTGCTGCTTGGTACCCGTGGGAAGCTCAGGACCTTAAGGAGCTTAAAAAGGCAGTCTCAGAGGATGGACCCAACTCTCCTTGGGCTGAGACCCTATTACAGGGACTTGCCCATCAACCTTGTACAACCCAAGATTGGAAAAATCTAGTCAGGGCTGTCTTGTCAGGTCCCCTATACCTTAAGTGGTGTGCCTATTTTAAAGATGAGTGCCATGCACAGGCAGAACGAAACCAAAATCAACAGCCCCCTGTGCCAATAACTTTTGGAATGCTCTCTGGTATCTCTGATCAATATGCTACAGGCACTCAACAGGCGGCTATACCTGACCCGTATAGGGACCAGGTCAGGGCACTAGGCTTGGCGGCATGGAAAAAGCTTGATGAGGTACCCTCTGAAACCCCCCTTATGAGTATTACTCAGAAACCATCTGAGGACTTGGCCACATTTATTGATAGGGTGAAAAAAGTCTCCAAAGAAAATTTCCCCCAGGGGCATTACGAGATCAATTTACTAAAATGTTGGTCTGGGAAGGGATGACGGCTGATCACCGCCTCGCCTGTGCAGGTCTCAAGGACAATTCCATGAGTAGATGGATTGTAGCCACCAAGGATGTTGGCACTATCTCCCATCAGGCTAGGGCCATGGCTGCTGCCCTTCAGGAAAATAAACAGGGAGATTTAGCTGATAAGACCTGCGCATTACAATTAAGTCCTAAAAACTCAACATGTTTCGGGTGTGGGGACATGGGTCACTTTAAAAAGGAGTGCCCCAACAAATCAAAGCCTCTCCTGCCCTCTAGGGGGATGACTAACGCCCCTCGCACCCGCTGCCCTAAATGCAGTAAGGGGTTTCATTGGGCTAGGGACTGCCAATCGAAATTTGACATACAGGGAAAGACTTTAAACTTCTTCCGGGGCTCCCCCCAGCCCCATTAAATAAGGGGAAAGAATCTATCAAAGCCCATTGGACCATCCCCCTGGTTCCTGGCCTTAGACCCAAAATTATTTTAAATATTGGCAATAAAAAATTCAAACTTCTCATCGACACTGGGGCGGACCGAACAGTCCTGAGAAAGGAGGAAGTGCCCCCCTCCTGGCAGCTTGTGCCCGGCCCTCCCCTACTGGGAGTTGGCGGACAATCCACCTCCTGGGAGACTGCCACGTGGCTCCCTTGGACTGACCCAGATGGAGACAAGGGAAAAGTCCGCCCTCTCGTGGTGACTGGGCTCACCACTAACTTACTAGGACAAGACATCCTTGGAGATGCTGAGGCTTTCATCACTACTGATCATAAGGCCTTTTATAATGATTTGTTAAATAAAAAAAAATGTCAACAATGGTTTAAGGAAGGGAGGGAATGTCATTCTAATTACTCCAATGAATACCCCCAATTCTAAGGACCACTGCCCAGCCCCCCCCCCATTTAAAATCCAGTGGAGACTGGGGGACCCTATATGGGTTGAGCAGTGGCCTCTCCCTTCTTCTAAGTTACACCAACTCCACATACTTATTGATCAACAGTTGGAGGCTAGACATATCCGTCCCTCCACTAGTCCCTGGAACTCTCCTATCTTTGTCATAAAAAAGCCTAATGGGTCCTGGAGATTTTTACATGATTTAAGAAAGATCAATGAACACATGATCCCTTTTGGAACCCCCCAGAGGGGACTTCCATGGATCCCAGCTATTCCCAATATATACCATATTACTATCATTGACATTAAAGATTGCTTCTTCTCTATCCCTCTCCATCCAGGAGACATGGAAAAATTTGCATTCTCTGTACCCGCTATTAACTTTTGTGGCCCAGATAGGAGATTTAAATGGACTGTCTTACCTCAGGACATGGCTAACAGCCCACCCATTTGTCAATATTACCTGTCATCCATTTTCGCTTCTCTTTTCAATCTCCCCAATACCCTGTTTTATATCTACATGGATGATATTATTCTTGGGTGCCTATATTCCTCCACACTCCAGGACCTTACCCATCAATGTCTAACTATCCTTCATACTCACGGCTTTAAAGTAGCTCCTGAAAAAGTTCAAACTGTGCCTCCCTTTAAGATCTTGGGCTCAACCCTTACCCTAGATACAGTTTCACCTGTTAAACCACAACTCTATATTCAGGATTCTTACACCTTGCCTCAACTCCAGAAGCTCTTGGAAGAAATTAACTGGATGAGGCCTTGGATACCCATAACTACTGAAGAGCTGTCCCCTTTGTTTGACCTCCTAAAGGATCTTAACTTCTCCTACCAGGTAATTTTGTCCCCTTGTCATCAACAAATTTTTTATAAGGTACAACAGGCTATAAATACTGCAACCTTAAAGAGGTTCAATCCTAATTTGCCCATCCCCCTCTACATTTTCTCTGGGGAAACATTATGTACTGCACTGTTGGCCCAGGAAGGTGAGACCATCCAATGGATCCACCTCTCAATTGGTGGGATCCCCAGAGTTTATTCTATAACCAACCAAGTTGCTGATTGCATTATCAAGGGCAGAGACACCTCTGTCCGGTTGTTTGGCACAGAACCTCACCTTATTGTCACTCCCTTTAAGATAAGTGATTTCACCTGGCTTCAGAGAAATAACAGAGTTGCTACGGCTCTCGAGGGGTTTCTAGGTAAAATTGATTGCCATTATGGCCCCCACAAATGGATGAGTTCTTTCTCCAGGTTAGAATGGAAGCCCCCCAGGCTTTTTCTGTCTCAACCTAACCCTGACTTTCTTACCGTGTTTACCGATGGAGGACACCTGGGAGCTTCCCTAGTCATTTACCCTCCCTTAAAACAGGAAAAAGAGCCTATCCCCATAAACTCAGTCTCCCATGAGGTTGAGGGGTCAGCACAATTCAAAGAACTATTTGCTGTTGTTCTAGCTTTAGACACTATTCAAGAGCCATTTAACTTATTTTCTGACAGCCTTTATGTTGTTAATTTATTACCCAACCTGGTTGAGGCCCATATTAGATTGGACTCCAACCCTATATCTCCTTTGATGATTCAAGCTCGTTCCCTACTCAAACAAAGAATCAATCCCATTTTTCTTCAACATCTCAGGGGTCATCAAAACTTACCGGGATTTCTCTCTCAAGGAAACAATTTGGCTGGTAAAATGGCTTCTATGCCTCAATGTAATACTATTACAGAAGCTACATGCTTCCACTTATTGACCCATGTCAACTGGAGAGGTCTCAAGCACAGGTTTCCACAGGTACCAGTCAAGAACCTTAAAAAAATTGTCCGGACTTGTAAGTCCTGTCAGCCTTTCCTCCAAGTACCCCCCCTTCAAACTACAGGAAGCAATCCTCGAGGGCTCCGCCCTAATCATCTTTGGCAAATTGATGTCACACACTATTCTCCATTTGGAAAGCTTAAATATATCTTTCTTTCAGTCGATACCTTCTCCCGCGCCTGCTGGGCATCAGCACATGCCGGGGAAAAATCTAAACATGCCATTAGTCACATGCTTCAATGTTTTGCCACTCTTGGGCTACCTGATCAAATAAAAACAGATAATGGCCCCTGCTTCATAAGCAAGGCCTTTATAGATTTTCTCCAGACCTGGAAAATTTCACATTCCACAGGCATCCCATACAACCCCCAGGGCCAAGCTATAGTTGAAAGATATAATCAAACTCTCAAGTCTCAATTACAAAAACAAAAGGGGGAATACTTACCCCCACATGACCAACTAAAAAAGGCATTATTTACCCTAAACATTTTAAACTTTTCTAAAGAAAATAAACAATTATCCCCTTTTCAAAAACATTGGTCCTCATCTGTTACCTACAGTTCTATCTGGGTAAGATGGAGGGACCCATTGACTAGGGCCTGGAGAGGGCCTGATCCACTCCTCACAGCAGGGAGAGGGTTTGGATGTGTCTTCCCTCAAGATGAAAAAAGACCCATTTGGGTACCAGCGAGGGACCTAAAATATTTGTCTGAACAAGGGGACACTGACAATCACTTCTCTAGGGAGTGTCCCGCCCCTGAGGACTGTTCCTAAAATGGTCCTTTACCCTGCTAAATTAAATAACTCCCTCCCTTGTGGAGGATTGCTGGCTTTGCCATCAATCTGGGCCTCTCTGGCTGCTTGCAGTACAGTTGTCCATACAACCTTAAAAAGCTGCTCAGCCACCTTCCCCATCCCCATCCAGCTTTTCCCAATGTTTCCTCTGGGCATTTGGGCCCTTCCTTCTCCTAATAATTCCGGTATAGATGTGAGACACATTCATATTTCCTTCTGTAATTTTAACAAAACTGAGCCCAGTGCTCAATGCTGCCCGCTTTCTGGAATGGCTTATGTTTGCGGAGGCAAAATGGCCTGTAACTTTCTGCCCAGCAATTGGATGGGCCCTTGTGCCCCAGCCACCTTAATCCCAGATGTAGATATCATTCCTGGAAGCTAGATTCCTTGGCTAAGGTAGCCCTACAAAACAGGAGAGGACTAGACCTACTAACAGCCAAAAAGAGAGGCATATGTTTGTTTTTACAGGAAAAATGCTGCTTTTATGCCAGTAAATCAGGAATCGTCCAGGACAAGATTAAGAGGCTCCAGGAAGACATGGAGAGGAGGTGACGGGACCCCCAAGACAACCTGCTACAGACAGGCTTACATTACTTCTTACCTTACATCCTCCCTCTACCTGAACCCCTCCCCATCCTTCTCCTCCTTCTCCTTCTTCTCCCTCCCCTCTTCCTCCTCCTCACTGTCGGGCCTTGTGTAATTAACAAAATTACACAATTTATTCACCAGCGGCTAGAGGTAATAAAACTTCATCAGGTCGAGATATCACAGGCTGACAACTCAGAAATTAAGTTCCTCAGATGACCCACTGCCACCTCCCCTGCCCTCCATGTGACCAATGACGGGTAAGATCCCCAGAGTAGGACAACCTAAGACAGGCCGTGGAGTGGCTCAGTGAGCTAAACACCTGGTACTCAATGACGGGTAAGATCCCCAGAGGGGGACAACCTAAGACAGGGGCCACGGTGACTAATGCTCTTACAAAAACAAAAGGGGGAGATGTTGGGCCCTGAAAGGCCTAGGCATGAGGCCTAGTGGAACTTCCTGAGCCTAGCTAAAGTTTGGCGACCTGTCTCTGGCCAGCTAGGACTCAGCAGGATGCCTAAGGGCTTCTGGCCTGCTACTTCCTCATGGTAATTATAATTACCATTTCAATAGTTAAAGTTTACTATTGGCCCTTACCTCTTCTCCCACCCTAAAATCCCCGCCTTCATCCCCAACATGATATAGGCAACTGCTCAGAGTAATAAAGCGAGTTGTTTCTGCATGGAAAAGACTCCCGACTCAGTGTAGTTTTTCTCCGGTGGTCAGGAGAGGTTTCTGAGTCGTCCGACGCTCATCATCCCCTCAACCCCTAGGGAGGAACCAGCAGGCCTGGTCCTTCCCCCGGCACTACCTGTGCGGGAAGGAGCCCCGCAGCAAGTCTCAAGTCTAATTTAAAGGAACTCAAACTTCCTGAACTCGTACATGCCAAATTACTCTGGCTCTCTGTTCAAATTTGTCCACAATATTCCCTAGATAATGGCCACTGCTGGCCTGAATTTGGTACTTTTGATTTTAATATTATTACTGATCCTGAAAACATGGCAAGTGGGCTAAGGTTCCTAACCTTCAGGGCTTTTTTGCCCTCCGTTCCCACCTTTCCCTTTGTACTTCTTTTCTACCTACCAAATTTTCCTCTGTCACCAAAAAAAAAAAAAAAAAAAAAAAAACCCTCTAAGATCCTGCCCCTTCTAAAACTCTCTCTGTCACACACAGTTCTACCATCTGGCTATGACTTGCCAAGATCACTCCCTCTCATACCAAATTCAAGCCATCTCACTAAATAAAATACAAACCCTGCCTTCTGTTTTTTTTTTTTTTTATTAATTAGTTTTGTGTTCAGCGAATACAGTCAATTTGGTACCATTGTTAGGCTCATCCATGTCCTACCCCCTCCCCCTGGCCCCTACTTGTTGCAGTATATGGGTCATGCATTCTGGAGTTAACCCATAATTATGGGTAGGATAAATGTCTCTGCATATCATGACCCAATGTGTGGCTCTAACATTCTTTCTGTCCCCTCTTCTGCAAAATTTCCCTGAGCCATGTTGGGCTCATTTTAGGTTTGCCTTAGTGATGAGGTATTGGGAGCCTCTGGGTCTCTGGAAATATGACTTGGTAGGAGTTAATTTTTCTCTGTGTTGATCTCCTTCACCCTTGTGTTGGTACCCATTTCACCAAGAAAACAGCACCCTTGCTTGTTTCGCCAATTGTTCTTACTTTCAGCTGGGGCCCTTTTGAGGTATGATGGGGTGGCTCCCTCCTTAGGATCTATGTCTATCTGAAAAAGAGAAGCAGATACTCCAACGGAGAGTAAAGTTAGCACCCAACAAATAAGATAGCCCTTACTTTTTAATAGAGAATTTAATAGGTGTAGGCCCTCTTGTAGCCCATGATTGGTGGTAGCTTGATAATGGAGAGCAGGCTTATGTTTGGATATGGTCCTGACTTATTTCCCAGATCCAGCTATGGGTCCCATAACACTGAGGGGATCAGTTAGCCAAATCAAGAGCAGTTGGTTCCCCACCATGGCTGTGCACCACTATTGCACTTGTGTGGGCATCACAACAGGTTATTTGCTGTAAGTAGGTTAGACTATGAGTTGCTTGGATAGATATTGGTCATTTTCCCCCAGTCACCCATGTAGCACCTTCTGGCACTAGACACACTGACTGTCTGGGGACTGACTCTCTTCCAGCTACCAGCCATGCCATTCCATTTTACATGTCAACTGCATAAGGTGTCTTCAGCAGTAGGGTCTTACCACTAACCTTTGGTGGGTCATCAAGTACTCTGACAGAAATCTGTCTTTCTTTTAGGAAACCTTGTAGGTCCCCCTGAAAAAAAGCTCATTGTGGATGATAGACACATGCTGATACTGGGAGTTACAAGTCAATGCCCACTAAGAAAAGGAAGAAAAAGATAACTAATATAAAAGAGTTAGAGGGAAGAGAGAAAGAGAGAGAGAGAGAGAAGCTGTAGAAGATTAAGGTCAGTCTTCTTCATATCCTCTCCAGTGTCTTGTGGCTCAGGTGTTCTTTCTAAGGGCCTGGTGAAGGTTCAGCCATTTGTTCTGCCTTTTAGGATGTAAAATTTTATGGTACCATTGCTGTTTGAGTCTTGTGTTCCCACCCCCTCCTTTGCCCTCCCCTCCCTCCTCACCCACTCTATTGTCTAGTCCTTGAGATGCTTGCTGGGTATGTTGGCATCTTGGGTAGATTCAGATTAGGTCCTGTAGATGAGTGAGACTATGTGGCAAATATCTTTCTGTGATTGGGTAAGTTCACTGAAAATGATCTGTTCCAGGTTCAACCATTTTTCCTCAAATTTCATTGTGTCATTTTTTTCTTACTGCTGTATAGAATTCCATTCTGTAGATATACCATATCTTAGTTATCCACTCTGGTAGTGGTGGACACCTGGGCAAACCCTGCCTTCTTAAAGAAACTCCTGTCTTTACTGGGCCTCTTTAACTTTTTCTACCTATGGATAACTAATTTTTCTCTCCTTGATAAAAGATAAAATCACTATATAGCTTCTAGAGGGCTTTTTTTCCTTTCTTTTCCCTTTACCCCTTCTTTTCATTACAAGCCACCAAAGAAAAAAATGTCAATTTTAGATTTAAATCATTGGCTATTATCCTGTTAAGATTACATCCTTACCAATTTAAAACATAACTAAAACCTTAAAAGGATGTCTTTCCATGTTTCATGTTGTCATATCTAATGTTGGACAACCATGTCATGTCATGTGTTCTGTGTTTCATGTAGTCTGTCCTTATATATGACTAAATTTATGGTTATTAATTATCACAATGCTTAATGACATTAAATGTTCTCATATTCATACATTTTAAGATGATGTTAAATTATTAAAACCAGGTTTACAATATATTTAAAATGATTAACCTCGATGTTGTTTACAACATGCTTGTTCATACTTACTACAACAATAGGCATATTTGTTTACCAAATTCTAATCCTGCTTCTACAGAAAGAAATGTGTATTTGGATTAAAAAAGACTTGCCAAAGTAAATTATTGTCATAAGCTATGTTATTAAAAGGGAGTGAAAATGATATGAAAAGGCTATGGGACTTAAACTGGAAAAGGAGTGGGTTGCCTGTGGTAAAATGGGTTAACTTAAAATTTTCATTCTCCATATTTTTTCTCAACTTAATTGTTCATATAGTTCAGACTTTACTTTTTATAATAAGTTTATAAATGTATTTATATTGTCATGTCTCAAATCAAAGTTAAATTACAATATACCTATATTTCCTATTGTTAATTTCTGACTACTAAAAAAATTAAATGTTTAACAAAATCAAGATTCATGCTGGTCATAGTGACACATGCCTTAAATCCCAACACTTGGGAGGCAGAGGTAGGAGGATCACCTTGAGTTCGAGGCCACCCTGAGACTACATAGTGAACTCCAGGTCAGCCTGGGCTAGAGTGAGACCCTACCTCAAAAAAACAAAATAAAAGAAAGAAAGGAAAATAAAATAAAAAATAAAAAAATAAAAAACAAAATAAAAGAAAGGAAATTCATTTTAATAAAATAAAAGAAAGAAAGGAAATTCATTTTAAGTTGAGCTTTTTGTTAAAAGTTGGGTGTTAAACCTTATCTAAATGTAACATAAAAGTCAAAAAGATAAAATTAATATAACTGACCTTCTAAATATTCAAAAGAAAAAAAGGAAAGCCTATGGGGACTGCAGACCCAGGAAAATGGAAACACAACAACCAGTATACAGACAGTCTATTTATAATTAATCATAGGGTCAAAAAAACATAAAAGCAAAAGTTTTTTTAAAAATTTAAATGGTCATATTAAAAGTCTTATGGTAAGGACAATAAAAGTTTTTGTTGGTAGTTATGAGATAAACTGACTAAGGCAGATAAACTGGAAAATTTTAATGTTGATAAATGTTTGATGAAAAAGATTGTTACAAAGTGGTTACATAGATTGTAAGGTAAAAGTATGCACATGAAGGCTTGAGAAGCTTAAACAACAGTTAAAGACAAAGCTGATTAAGTTTTAAAATACTTGATCAGATTTCAGACTCCTTAATATCTATCATATATATATATATGATGACTATTAGCCTAGGGCTTATATCAAACTAAGAGTGGCCCTTGCTATTAACAGGATGCTACGGTATTCAGATTGTAAACTTAAAAACTTTAACTCATTGATATTACTCTTGTCATGATAATGGTTGTGAAAGACTGACTTTAAAGTTCTCAACCAAGATTGCTATGGTCCTCTATTATTATTATATCTTTTTTAAAAATGTAACCTTAAGATGGTTCCTGTCTTGTTCATGCTGTTTTACTGGGTGATTATCACTAAGTTTATTGTCTAAGTCTTATAAAAGGTGATCTAGTCATTGTGGACTTGGTTCTTAAGAAACCTGAGAAAATTCCCCCTATCCTAAGAAAGTACACAATATACAAACAATGTTAATATACTTTGTCTAGGCTGCATATATTCTACCAGTCATAAATATTGCCTGTATTAAACTTAAAAATGGTTCAATGATTAAAGATAGTTGATAAAGAAATCACTTTATATATATCATAATGTTTCTAATATATGTTTAAATCAGACTAATTTAGCTCAACAATGACCAGGTTTCACTTTATTCTTAAGCTCTGTATATTCAGTCTCAGTCAAGATTTTACGTAAGTAATTGTCTCATTTCTTGTATCTTAAGTTCATTGCTAATAGATATATTGATACTTAAGACATGTTCCCTACTCTCCCTCTCATTCTCTCTCTGCCTCTTTCTCTCTCTCAAATAAATAAATAAAATATATTTTTTTAAAAAACTTAAAGGCTTTTGGCCCAAAGTTATGCCTTGTACTATAATAAACTTTCATGCTAATTATGTCCCATACTGCATAGTCTTTTGTACTGACACTGTGGTTTTTGCACTATTTCAAGGCCATAGTTTGTATTACAGTTTCTGGCCAGTACTAAAAGTATCTTGTGTTTCTTCTTAACTCCATAACAAAGCTACTGATATGTCTCTACTAATTAACCATTTTTTCAGGCTTTGGAAGAGATTTCCCCTGGAATCACACTGATGTAAAAATAGACTGATTTTCCACTCTATCTCTGATGCCAGTTCTGTAAGCCTTCATTTCCCATATTAATGTCAAGGTTAATAAGATCAAGATATTTTAACCAGTTTTGTGTGTTTATTTAAATTCTATCTAAATGTGAAATAAAAATCAAACTAAGCCTTTATTTTGTTACATAGGACACCTGTTTACAACAATATACTTCTTTTTTTCTTTTCAAATTTTTTATTACTTTCTTATTGACAGCTTCCATAATTATAAACAATATCCCATGGTGATTCCCTCCCTCCCACTTTTCCCTTTGAAACTCCACTCTCCATCATAGGTTGAGAGGTTCCCCTCTCAAACAGTCGCTCTTTTATTTTGATGTCATGATCTTTTCTTCCTATTAGGATGGTCTTGTTTAGGTAGTGTCAGGCACTATGAAGTCATGGATATCCAGGCCATTTTGTGTCTGGAGGAACACATTGTAAGGAGTCCTACCCTTACTTTGGCTCTTACATTCTTTCTGCCACCTCTTCTGCAATGGACCTTGAGCCTTGAAGGTGTGATAGAGATATTTTGGTACCGAGCACTCCTCTACCACTTCTTCTCAGCACCATGGTGCCTTCTGAGTCATCCCAAGGTCACTGCCATCTGAAAACAGAAGCTTCTCTAACCAAAAGAGAGAGTAGCATTAATATATGGGTATGAACATTAAGAGAAGTACTTACTGGGCAGTTTAGTTAGCATAGTATATACATTTAGCCAGTCACCAGCAGACATTACACTCCTAGAGCTCATGACTACCCCTGTTGTAGGTTTTCAGTATCAGGGATATATTCCCTCCTATGGAATGGGCTTCTAGTCCACTTAGAGAAGACTTGGTTTTCCCCATAACAAACATGCCACTATTGCATCTGTTGGCTCATTTGGCCTGGCTGGCCAAATATAAGGCTTGCAGTGTCCATTGTTGAGTATCCACTGGCAATCTCGCTCTCTCTCTCCCATTGATCTGCATACAGCATAGCTTTTTCCAGCTTTCTATCAGCTGATCTACATGGAGATTTTCAGCTCAGCTTCAGCAGGGTTTCTCAGTGACTTTTAAGCCAAAGTATGTGGATTCCTCAGCAATAGGGTCTTATAATCTATTCCTGGTGGGAAACCAAGGGCCTCAGCAATGGCCTATAATGTTTTGGGGGCATCAGGGACCACCCCTGACAACAACACACTGGAAGATATCCCATCCCTGGCACTGAAAATTTTCTAGTAACAATCTATGGCTTTTGAGTGTTCCATTGTCCAAAAAAGCAGGTTTCCATATGACTTTTTTATATCCTCTTAGATTTTGACTAGTCCTCCCTCCATCTTTCCTTCACTCACTCTCTTCCCCTGACCTCACTTAGGTCTTTTCACCTCCATTAATGTGTTCTTCTGCTTACATATATGCAATACCACCTTATTAAGGCCCCCTCCCTCCTTTTCTATTCCCTTTATATCTCCTTTCTAGCTTAATGGCCTCTGCTACTGAGTTCAACAATAAGTTGCTTACTTATGACTTACTATCATATGTTTTCCTAATGAGAAAAACTTTTATCCATATAATCTTTTCAAAGGCCAATAATATTATTTCTTTACTTATGACCTGACATCTCTCTGTGTTCAACTAAGATATCTATTGCTATAAGTTAAAAAATCTCACCACTCTACTCCCTTCAAGTTAAACCTATTCGGTCTCTGGCATGTAGTTTATTCCCCTGATTATGATAATGTTCACCCTTTCTTTTGGTCCTTAAATACTCAGATGCCTCACTAAATTCTTCCAAAACAAAATACATGCCTTCACTTCACAAGAAGTCACTAAATTCCTCATGGCCACTAAATATCAGCTCCTGAGCACCCAACCTTCACAGGACTGCATGGGATACCCCATGAGATCTACTGCCCCCTCAGCTTGAAGTAGTTAGAGACAATCATAGTCCCCCATTCCAGCCCATACAGCCCTTCCCTTCATGCTTCACATATCCCTAATTCTCTCCAATCATTTTATATATATATTTTATTGACAACTTCTATATTTACAGACAAAAACCACCCTCCCCTTCCCCTGCTTTCTCCTAAATAACTCTGCTCTCTGTCATATCCCCTCCCTCTCTCCATTAGTCTCTCTTTTAATTTGATGTTGTCATCTTTTTCTCCTATTATGAGGGTCTTGTGTGGGTATTGCTAGGCACTGCAAGGTCTTGGATATGAGGCCAAATTCTGCCCACCAGTTGTATGTAAGGAGTAGTATCCTTCCTTTGGCTCTTACATTCTTTCTGCTACCTCTTCTGCAATGGACCTGAGCCTTTGTGGGTGTGAGATGTTTCCATTCTGGACACTCCTCTGTCCCTTCTTCACAGCACTATGTTGCCTTTTGGGTCATCCCAGTGGTCATCGCCATATGAAAACATAAGGTTCTCTAACCAAAGTGAGAGTAGCATTAATATATGAGTATCAACATTAAGTGTAGTACTTTCAGGGCAATTTGGTGAGAGTAATATATGCATTTACCTAGACAAGAGCAGGCTTTATACTCCTAAGGCTCATGACCTCCTGTGCCATAGGCTTTTGATTAGTTTTCCAGTACCAGGCACATATTCCCTCTCATAGAGTGGGCCTTCAATCCAATTAGAGCAGTTGGTTTCCCCAGAGCAGACATGCCACTATTGCATTTGTTCAGTCATTTGTTCTGTCTGGCCAAACTTGAGGCTTCCAGTGTCCACTATTTTCACTGCTGATGACTTCTGTCTCCCATAAGATTTCATACAGTACAGCTTTTTCCAGCTTTCAGTTGGTTGGGCTACAGGGAGAAGGTTTTCTGCTCAAAACCAACTTGATTTCTCAGTGACTTTGCCTCTTAAGCATGTGAAGTCTTCAGCAATAGGGTCTTACCATCTCATTCTCATGGGGAACCAAGGGCCTTGGCAATAGCCTGTAATGTTTTGGAGGCAACAGGGACCTCCCTGGCCAACAACTCACTGGAAGGTATCCCATCCCTGGCACTGAAAATTTTCTAGTAGCAATCTATGGCTTCTGGATGTGCTATTATTTAAGAAAGTAGATTTTCATATGTCTCATTCAGAATATCTTGAATTTTGATTGACCCTCCCCCCCCAACCCTTCTTTTATATAACCTCTTCCCCTAACCTCACTTAGGCCTTTCCCCTCCCTGTAATCTGTTCTTCTACTAACATATATACAATACCATCCTTTTAAGTACTTCCCTCTCCTCCCTCCCTTATAGCCTTTTCCTAGCTTATGGGCCTCTGCTACTGATTTTTGGTTCCAGATCACACACAAGTCTATACAATTGTACCTAGGATCCACATATAAGAGAGAACATGTGATGTTGTGGGCAGTCAAGCTGGTCTGATTCACAAAGTGTATACATTCATGACTCAAAATAATAAAGATCTTCAGATATAAATTATTCTAAAGCCATTGCAACCCAAAATTATGTGTGACTCACTCAGATGTGCTTACATTAGCTCTAAAAGTGATCTATGCATTAAGAGGAGCTGTAATTCCCTCACAATTAACTGAAGCACTAAACCAAAAAAGGACAGGGACAAAAAAGAGGGGGAGGAGCAAAAAGAGAGAAGGAGAGAACAACAGTCTGAAGCTCTCCCCTCCACTAACTCAAGGGTCACAGATCCAGAATGAGGCTGAAATAGACTGAACCCCAGAGGCCTATGGCAGGGCACCTGTGTGGCCAGTGTGATCTGAAACCTTCTTTCACACCACCCCACAAGGGCCCTGGGTGTGTAAAACCAGTACACCCTACAGAGGAAAATCAAAGGACCACATTTAAATGTCACCTCCATGAAGCAACTCCACTGTGGTTTTGATCACTTATCTTGGGAAAAAAAGCTGCCTAGCAACAACCCTTGAGCCTCACCACCACCAGGTCAGGTCCTCACTGACTCAGTGGCGTTTTCTCATGACAGCATCGGAAGAGGAGGCGAGTGCTTGCAAGTGCTGCCAGGCTGGCCCAGTCCCAGAGGCCAAGAAAGCTCTTCATCCACTGCTCAGTTTTTCTCCCTACTGTTACAGTTCCACCGAGAAAGGAGGAAACGACTTTGTGACCCAGCTTTGGCAACAGTCAATAAATAAGTTTCTCAAAGGCAGAACTATTTTGTGGGGAGTTACTCTAGTTACAACTTTGGGGCTGGGAAAAGTTGGAGGGAGGCGTGTGTGCAAGAAAGAGGCAAGATTCCCTTTGACAGGGTCTGGTACCCCTACCCCAGACGCTCAGCTCATCATTCGGACGAAAAGGGAGAAAAAGAAGACACCAGACCAAGAGTCAGTGTTACGATCTGCAGGGTGATCCTTGTTCTCCACAGCGGTAAGGACAGAATGAGAATCACGAAACGTGAGGAACACTTGTATTTCCCTCAGGATTTAAAAAATGTTTTCTTGTTCGGAAAGACTACATTCAGTGTGGGTCAGGTCCAAAGCAGCAGCAAGAGCTCGGCCGTTCAGCACACCCAGCGCTGGGAGGAAGGGGCTGCGCGGGGCGGCGGGTGGGCAGGCCAGGGGCCGCTCCTCCCTGGCCTCCGAGCCGAAGCCCCGGCCCCAGTTGCGTCTCCCACCTCCACCCTTCTGATCAGCAGCTCGCCTCATGCTAGCAGGGGGCGCACCGAACCCCGACACCCCTCCTCTTCTGCTTGGCGGCCAGCGGTACAAAAACTGAGGCGCGGACAGAAAATTCCTTCCTCCCAAGTCCATTGGGTATCTGAACATTAGGAAGAAATAAAGATGTCCAACAAGGTTTCCAATTAGCTCATTGATCACCGAGCCTCCGATGATATAGTTGAATCCAGGGATAACCCAGGGTAAATAGCAGGCCTTAAATCGTGTTCCAAACCAGAACGATACGATCATGTCTCCGTTGAGCTGCGCCCAGACATAAAGCACCGACGTAACCAGAGGGATCATCGGTAACTGGAGACGATAGAGGAAGGCTTCGGGCCAGAGGAAGAAGTAGGCTGGGCTGATGAGACCGAGCTTGCCCACCAGAGGGACCGCGACCGTGGCTGCGAACCAGTAGCGCGTGATGGGCGGGATGCTCCTGAACCAGTCCCCGACGTCGACATCTTCGCCCACCGGGTGCCCTGGCTGCCCTCGGCCGCCCGCCTGCCCCTGCCAACCCCCGCCCGCGCTCCTCCGCCCGCCCGCTCGCTCGCTCGGCGGGCCGGTGGACTGTGCACCGGCCGAAGCCGCTGGAGCCGCCGTGCACAAGGCGGAGACCCGCGGACGTGGCGCCACCGAATTCAAACATTAAAACTTATTAAAAGCTGGTACCTTGGATTTCCAGTCACTTGGCTGAAAGAGCTGTCACTGTGGACAGCTACTAGGGTCCAGCTCTAAGGTGTTACTGGGGAGGATCTGAATTCCAGCCTAACTTATGCACAGTGCTTGAGCTCTGGCAGGGTCCCTGTGGTTTGGTGTTTGCTTGTGGTACTGCTGGTGGTTTTTCTCTCTGTGTGGATCTGTGAAGCGGCATGCTTCTTCCACCATTACTGAACTTTCCCTGTATCTCTAAGCCTGAAATAAATCCCATTTTTGACTACCGCAGAAATTGGTACTAGAGAGTGAGTTGCTGCTGTATGATGAATCTGACCCTGTGGATCTGAGTCTTTTGGAACTTCGCTTCTAGAGGAATGGACATGGACTTTGTACTTGCAACTGAAGATGCCATCCAGAGCAGTAAGCCAAGTTGCATGGACTATTCTGGTGAGAGTTTGAAAATGCTAGGTGAATAGAGAATTATATTTGGAGGATTTGCTTATGAACTTCCTAAGGGAAAGGAAAGACTGCAGAGAACTTTGTTTGAACTAAGCTACTGGCATAAAGGCTGGCTGCATTCTTCTGCCCATGCCCAGAGAGTGTGATCAAGGTTAAATTTGTAATGAACTGATTTGCTTGGCTAGAGATATGGAACTGAGAGATATAAGATTTAAAACTGGAGAAATGCAGACAAGTTTTAAGTTACTGGTACTGAGACTGGTTGCTGAAGCTGCTATTGTTAAGGTGATATTACCATAATTAAGGATGACCCACTACTTTACACTGAAACAATGGAATTGACACCTAAAAAAAAAGACTGAATTGTAAAAATGCAAACTCTTGAAAGAAGATGACTGAAAAAAGTAACCTGCTCTTCAAAGTCATCATTTATTTCATCACTGAATTAACAACATGGATGTATCCTGCACACGTGGTATTGGGTTTACAAAGCATGAAAATATGTGTGGGGTGGATCATGAAGTGCACACAATTCCAGGAGTCACTGCTGAGATGTGGCAAGTAAGGCAGAGCATGATGACCCTGAAAAAGAAGCCAGTGATGACATTGGAAGATGGACTGTGATTTGCATGGAGACCTGAAGATGTTTTGGATATACCAAGACTGTGTAAGGGTTACCATGGAGCACTTGTTTGCTCAGGATAAAAGTTTTCTCTGGCTACTCAGCACAGCTGGAGGGACAAAACTGGAAAATCCATAGACTATTAGTCACTAGTTAGGCATATCAGACTCGAACTGCAGATATTCCTCATTTGCCGAATGGTTATTGAGTTTGCATTGGTCCAATATCTTTGTTATGCCTCATAGCAATGGAAATGTTTATGCTGTGCAATTGCATTCTGGAAGTATATAACTTATTTTAATTTTTACAGGACTCACAGTTAAGAGATAGTCCTAAATCTCAGATGAGACTTGAGACTTTGGAACTATCTTAAGTTGGCAAAGACCATGGGGACCTTTGAAGTTGGACTGCATGCAATTTACAATGTGAGATGGTTATGAATCTATTAGAAACCAGGGGCTGAATGTGGTCATTTGAATGTCACCCATAGACTCAGGTGATTTTATTTAAAAGGTTATAACTTGGATTTCCAGCCACCTGGCTGGAAGCAGTGTTACTTTGGGAAGATCCTGGGGTCCAGCCCTAAGGTTTTTCTGAGGGCAGATCTGAAAAGTCCATAGGAGAGCTCAGGAAAGTACCAGATGAGTGGCTTAGAAATTTGACCTTGAGAGACTTCCAATGCATACATTCCCTTCTCCCCATCCTATTACAGTCCTGAGGAGAAAGGGATCGATCCTAGATACTTTAGGCTCATAGACACTGTAGACTCCCAGACTCAGCAAAAATGACTCAAGCTTCAGAATAGATCTCTCCAGCAAGGAATAATCAGGCAACTACACACAACTACCATGGACTTAACTCTAGAGAAAGGGAAGTTTACAACCTGTGAAGTGACGTGACATCAAAACTATGAACAAAACTTCCTGTTCCAGACAAGAGAGAAATTCCTGCCATTCAGGGGTTGAAAAAGTCCACACAAGAGCCAAATATCAGGCCAGTCAGTTTTCAAATTCTATCTCCACTCATCTTTCTCTCTAATAAAAGAAAATGAAGAAGACACCAGAGGATACTTGTGGGTCAAAAAAACAATAATATTGCAAAAATAACTGTTGTCAGCTCCATATAGCTGGGATGAATCTTCAAACCAGAAACAATTTATGGGAGAAGAGGATTTACTTCAGGCTTACAGATCCAGGGGAAATTCCATAATGGTGGAAGAACCTGGCCCCCTTACACAGATCCATGCCGAGAGAAAAACTACCACCAGCACCCCAAGCAAACACCAAACCACATGCCTTTAATCTCAGCACTCAGAGGCAGAGGTAGGAGGATTGCTGTGAGTTCAAGGCCAACTTGAGACTACATAGTGAATTCCAAGGCAGCCTGGGCTAGAACAAAACCCTACCTAAAAAAAAAAAAACAATAAAGAAAGAAACAGAAATATTCACAAATATCCCTATGTAAATCAGAAAAGTCATATTCACAATAACCACACACAAATTAAATAACATGGAATATGTTGTGCAAAGGAAAAGAAAGACTCCCATAGTAAAAATCTTTAAACACTGGGTGTTTCAATCAGGTTCACATTGCTGGTAGAAATCACCCAAGAGCAGCTTGTTAGAAAAAGAGGTTTATTTTGGCTTACAGGATGAAGGGTTCAGTATGGCAAGTGAAAACGATGGCATGAGCAGAGGGTGGACATCACCCCCTGGCCAACATAAGATGGACAATAGCAACAGGAGAGTGTGCCAAACTCTAGCATGGGGAAACTGGCTATAACACCCATAAGCCCACCCCCAACAATACACTCCCTCCAGGAAGCTTTAATTTCCAATTGCCATCAGCTGGGACACCTAACATCACATCCAGGACACCTAAGTTTATGGGGGACACCTGAATCAAACCATCACATTCCGCCCATGGCCCCCATAAACTGATATCCATACATAATGTAAAACAGAATGCATTCAGTCCAACTTTAAAAGTCCCCAAAGTTTTAATCAATCCCAATGATGTTCAAACATCCCCATAATCCAAGGTCTTTAACTGAGCCATAATACCAAAAATAAAACCTAAAAAAAAAAAAAAACCATAATGGTGCAGAATAAACATTCACACTGCAAAAGATGACATTGGGCATAGCAAAAAAATATATATTCAACCAATATAAGATTTAAAACAACCAGGGCAAACTTCAAACTCTGTAGCTTCAAGTCCAACAACTCTAGCCAGTGACAAATCTTCAAGTCCGATAATTCTAACCAGCAAGTCTCTGGCATTCCAATTCCGCCCCTCCAGCTAGGCTACTCACAGTCCTGGGAAACTTCATCAGGCCAGCAGATCTCCTTAGCAGCCATCTCGTGGTCCCAGCATCCCCACTGGGTCTCCACAGCAATCCACGGTTCTTCCTCATGGCCCCATGGGGTCTCCATCCAGGCATCCAACAAATATGCTTCACATTGTGCATGGCCATTTCCAAAACACACAACCGTGTTGCAAACTCAATCACCCTCTTTCCAGCATTTCTTATACTCCACAATACCAGGTAGGGTGTCAATTTGTTAATGCAGCAGGGAATAAAGCCGACTTTGAAGAACAAGACACTCCTTGACCACTTGGGCCCCTTCAAAAGTCTACATTCTTCCTGTTGCCCCACTGCAGGTCAGCTGGCCTAGTTTCAAAGGTTGTAATCTCTCAAACAATTTGTAGGTGAATGGGCAGCAGTTTAGGCCCAAAGATTTTATCTTTTTCTGTGCTATATCCCTCTGCTCACACCAGTCCATTGCTACGCAATGCAACCCTGCACAACTTCTCAAGACACAGGCCTAACAGCAAGCTTTTCACACAAACTGCTAGCCCAGTCCAAGCAAAGCTCTTTCTCACCCTCATAAGCCAAACCTCACAGTCCATAGTTCTTACTGCATTCAGGTCGTTCAACTCTGACCAGAATAGTCCATCAAGCTGTACTTACAGCACTGCAAGGCATCTCTTAGGCCAAGGTTTCAAATTCTTCCACATTCCTCTTGAAAATCAGCTCCAAGAGGCCAAAGCCACACAGTCAGGATTCTAGCAGCAACCACTTTACTGTGGCAGTCCGGTTCACATTGCTGGTAGAAATCACCTGACCAAGAGCAGCTTGTGGGGGAAAGAGGTTTATTTTGGCTTACAGGCTCAAGGGTTCAGTATGGCAGGGAGAAATTATGGCATGAGCAGAGGGTGGACATCACCCCCGGCCCATATAAGGTGGACAACGGGAACATGAGAGTGTGCCAAACCCTGGCATGGGGAAACTGGCTATAACACTCATAAGCCCACCTCCAACAATACACCGCCTCCAGGAATCTTTAATTTCCAATTGCCATCAGCTGGGGAACCTAACTTTCAGAACACCTAAGTTTATGGGGGACACCTAAAGCAAACCACCACACTGGAGAAAAAAAATTAATGAAGAAATCAGAGAAAGTAGGGAGACATTTCCAAACATAGGCTTAGGGAGAGATTTTCTGAAAGGGACTCCAGTAGCCCAGAGAATAAGTCAAACACTCAACAAATGGGAGCTCATGGAACTAAAAAGCAATAGTACATCTAAGGAAACCACTGACCAAGTCAAGACACAACCTACAGAATGAGAGAAAAAAATCACTAGATATACATTTGCCAGGAAATATGTAGGATATACAAAAACACTCAAAAATATGGAATAAAAAATTGAATGATGGGCTGGAGAGATAGCTTAGTGGTTAAGCGCTTGCCTGTGAAGCCTAAGGACCCCAGTTCGAGGCTCGGTTCCCCAGGTCCCACGTTAGCCAGATGTACAAGGGGGCGCACGCATCTGGAGTTTGTTTGCAGAAGCTGGAAGCCCTGGCGTGCCCATTCTCTCTCTCTCTCCTTCTGTCTTTCTCTCTGTGTCTGTTGCTCTCAAATAAATAAATTTTTAAAAAAATTGAATGAGGGGCAGGAGAGATAGCTCAGCAGTTAAGGTGTTTGCCTGTTTGCCCAGATTTAATTCCCCAGTACTCATAGAAAGCCAGATGCACAAGGTGGCACATGCATCTTGAGTTCATTTTCAGTGGCTAGAGGCTCTGGCTCACCCATTTTCTCTCTCTCATAAATTAATTCATTACTTTTAAAAAAATTGAACCATCCAATAGTATGTTTTCACCTAAATATCCAAACTAGATTTCCATCTGCTGTGCTGTTCCTATTACTATGGGGCAAATAGTTTACAGAGACAGCTTAGTAGCCGGAAGTTTAAATATACTGAACTACAAACAGACCTCTCTCCAGAAAAAGCAGAGCTAATTCCGCCTCCATGGGTGCACGGTCTGTAGATAGCCCTCCTTGTGGTTCACTTCCATTCAGACATATCTGGAATACATCCTGGAACTAAAGTCAATGGAGCAGTCCAACTTGATTAGGTGATTGGTGCATGTGTATAAGGCAAACTGTTTCTTCAAAGTAAACTTTTAGGAACAAATCCCCTATTTCCCATACTATAGTAATGTATACTTGGATGCAGATATGATTAGAATCAGATGCACCATGAAAAAGGACAGGTGCATTCAATAAGAGTATTTATAACTAAAGCCTGTCAATCCAAGTAGAAAATGCACATACCCCACCCCTATCAACCAACTCCTTTTCCTGGACCATTGAGAGGAAGCCCAAGCCAATATGCTGGTGTTCTTGAGCTACCTCACATCCAGAAGCCTGCTATTCCTCTGCAGTGTGTCCAACACTGTACTGTTGTTTACAAAACAACTTCCAACAAACAGCCAGGCGTGGTGGTGCACACCTTTAATTTCAGCACTTGGGGGGCAGAGATAGGAGGATCACTGTGAGTTTGAGGCCACCCTGAGAGTCCATAGTGAATTCCAAGTCAGCCTGGGCTAGAGCGAGACCCTACCTTGAAACCAAAAAAAAAAAAAAAAAAAACTTCTTGCTGCTGTACCATTTGTGCATGATAACTGCCAAGGGTAATTAACAGACTCAGTGGGAAAGCAATTAAAATTCCAGCTACATTCTTCACAGAAGTAGGAAAAAACATTTTAAAATTCATATGGAGCCAGGTGTGGTGGCACACACCTTTAATCCTAGCACTCAGGAGGCAGAGGCAGGAGGATCGCCGTGAGTTCGAGGCCACCCTGAGACTCCATAGTGAATTCCAGGTCAGCTTGGGCTAGAGTGAGACCCTACCTCGAAAAACCAAAAAAATAAACAAAATCATATGGAATTACCAAAGAGTGAAAACTATTCTCAACACAAAGAATACTGCTGGAGGGAATACCTTACCTGATTTCAGAAAGCTATAGCAATAGTAACAACATGCTACTGGCACAAAAACAGGCACATAGATCATTGAAATAGAAGATCCAGATGTAAGCTAATGTAACTATGGCCATCTGATTTTTTTTTCATTTACTTATTTATTTCTTAGAAAGAGGCAGAGAGAGAGAGAGAGAATGGGCACACCAGGGCCTCCAGCCACTGCAAACAAACTCCAGAAGCATGTGCCTCTTTGCTCATTTGGCTTATGTGGGTCCTGGAGAATTGAACTGGGATCCTTTGGCTTTGCAGGCAAATGCCTTAACCACTAAGCCATCTCTCCAGCCTGGCCATCTGATTTTTATTGACAACTTTATAACAAATGAACATTTTACAAACTGGTCATATTCCCACCATGTTGTACTCTTATGTTCCCCTCCCCTGGCCCCATTCCACTGAGGGCCCTCCTCCCTGAGGTAATCACTGTGGGTCATAAAAGCACTGGTCAGTCTCTGGAGGAGGCAATGCCTCACAGTTCACCTTCCCACCCAGTGGCACTTATGTTCTTTCTTCTCAGTCTTCTGTAATGTTCCCTGAGCCTTAGAAGGCATATTATAAGTACCATTTAGTGTTGAACTCTTCTTGGCAGCCTCTAATTTTCTCTCCTTTGAGGAGTTTTCAGACTACTCAGCCTATCGCCATCACCCTAAAGAGGGTCTCATGCTACCTGTGAGAGCAGGACACATATTTATTCCACCACTTCCTCTGTAATATTTCCTGGGCTGGGCAGATGTGACAGAAATGACTCCTCTAATGCGAGGTAGTGGGTTTCTCTTCTTGTGATTCTGATAGGTGTTGTGGTCTCCCTAGAATTTGCAGACATCTGTAAAATGCAGACTCTCTAACCAAGAGTGACAGCAGTATAAATCAAAGAGACATTTAGAAGACTTTGAGGGGCCTAAATTCACCTCTTAACCAAGAAACAGTGTAAGATTCCCTCCAGGGATTATGGTTGTCCAAGCCATAGGCTTCTCAGTACTAGGCATGAATTCCCTCCCACAGAGTTGGCCTCATATCTAATCAAAGAGAAGCTGAATACCCATATAACCTATTTGCCACTACACAGACACCAGATTTTTTTTAAGATGGCAAAGACAAACACTGGAGAAAAGATAGCATTATCAACAAATGGTGCTCAGCAGCCTGGTTATCCACAAGTCGGAGAATGAACCTAGAGCCTTATCTCTCACATGCACAAAATTCAACTTCAAATGAATCCACACAAAAATAAGACCTGAACCTAAAAGAACTAGAGGAAAAAATAGGGAGATATTTCCAGCTACAGGCATAGGGAAGGACTTTCTGAAAAGGACTCCCAAAGCCCAGGGAATAAGTCAATCAACAAATAGAATCTGGCCAGGTGTGGTGGCGCACACCTTTAATTCCAGCACTCGGGAGGCAGAAGTAGGAGGATTGCCAAGAATTCGAGGCCACCCTGAGACTCCATAGTGAATTCCAGGTCAGCCTGAGCCAGAGTGAGACCCTACCTCGAAAAACCAAAAAAAAAAAAAAAAAAAAAAGAATCTCATGAAACTAAAAAGCTATTGTAGCTATTGTACAGATAAGGAAACCATCAACCAAGTCAAGAGACAAGCTACAATCTTCACTAGATATATACCTGACAGGTTAATATAAAGGACATATGTTGGTAGCTCTCAGCCTGTTTAAGTAAGCAAAAGCATTCTGTTTATAGAACACTCTGCTGACATAATGTTTTGATAAGAAGGACACCTGTGCCTGAACCCAGGATGCTGGGAACAGCGTTTGTGGTGTCTATTCTCCAACTGTTAAGGAAGTCTGGTATTCATAGCTTCAAGTTAGCTAGGATGTCTCCTGCTTCTGAGATAGGGAAGCTGCCGTCTACTTTGTTTTGTATAAGCCATTATCTGCATAAACTCTACATGAACCCTGTACACTGCGCTGTTCTAATAAAAATTTTGCCAAGTGTGGTGGTGCACGCCTTTAATCCCAGCACTTGGGAGGCAGAGGTAGGGAGAGAACTGTTAATTCAAGGCCTCCCTGAGACTACATACTGAATTTCAGGTCAGCCTGGACTAGACTTTACCTTGAAAAAAAAATTGTGGGTTGCTGATTTCGGTACTCCTTGCTGGGCATGGTCCCCCAGTTCTGTTGAGTCTCCTTAAGACAGCCCAGTTCCTGGGGTCCAGTCATTCAGGACCTGCAACAAGTTCCAATAGATAGATACAAACAACTCAAAACATTAAGGAATTGGGAAAAACAAACCATCCAATCATACATTTTTCTATAAATATTCAGTAGTCCCCCACTTGCTGTGCTGTTCCTGTGGATGTGGAGCAGTTAGTTTGCAAGGATAGCTTAGCATCCCAGGACTTTATCTGTAGTGAAGTATAAGCAGGCCTCTCTGCAGACAAAGCAATGCTAATTCCGCTGCTGTAGTGCGTTCTCAATGTGTAGCCTTCCTCGTGGCTCATTTCCCTTCAAACATATCCTGGAGTAAGTCCTGTAACTAGAGGCAATGGGCCAGTCCAACTTGATCAGGTTATGGGTGCATGTGTAACAAGACAAACCGTTTCCTTAAAATCAATTGTGAGGGAAAATCCCTTAATTACCTTTCTAAGGCAATGTATGATTGGGCAAACATATGGTTAAAATCAGATGCGCCATGGGAAAGGGCAGGCATAGTCAAGAAGGGTGTTTGGAACCCAAGCCTGTCAATCCAAATAGAAAACTGCCCATACCCCACCTCTGTCAACCAACTCGGCCCCCCAAACCTTCCAGAGGAAGCCAAAGCAGTGACCTCCTGCACTGAGCAACCTCACTGCAAGAAGCCAGTTGCTCCCATGTAGTGCAATGTTCTACTCTTGCTTCTAAGGCAACTTCTTGCTGCTGAGCCATTTGTGCAAGATAATTGCTAACAGTAATTAACAGATTCTGTGAAAACACAACCAAAATCCCAGCAACATTCTCCACAAAACTAGGCAAAACAATTTTAAAATTCATATGGAATCACAAAAGACCTAGGAAAGCCAAAAACTATCCTGAACACAAAGAATACTTCTGGAGGTAACACCTTACCTGATTTCCAGTAATGCTACAGAGCCATAGCAATAAAAACAGCATGGTGCTGGCACAAAAACAGACATGTGCATCACTGAAATAGAAGATCCAGGTGTAAGTTAATATAATTATGGCCACTGCAATTTTTATTGAGAACTTTAATACATGAACATTTTGAAAATTGGCCATATTCCCATCACATCGTACCCTCAAGGTCCCGATTCTCGGCCCCCATTTCACTGAGGGCCCTCCTGCCTGGGGTTATTGGCAATCACTGTGGGGTCATGAATGCACGAGCCAGTGTCTGGGGGAGGCAATGCCTCACAGTTCACCTTCCCACCCAGTGCCCTTATATTCTTTCTGCTCACTCTTCTGCAATGCTCCCTGTGCCTTAGAGGACATGATGTATTTCCCCTTTAGTGCTGGTGCTCTGAATAGCCTCTGGTTTTCTGCTCTGAGGAGTTTTCAGTCACTTCAGGGTCTACCACCATCTCCCTAGCGGAGGTTCTCAGGACAGCCATGAGAGAAGCAGTCATATTTGGGCTACCACATTCAGATTTCTCTTCTTGACATTCTGATGGGTGTTGGGTCTCCTTGGTATTTGCTGACATTTGTAAAACATGGATACTCTCGCCAGAAGTGACAGTAGCATGGACCAAATAAGATACACAATGACATTTAGAAATCTTCTTGAGGGGCATAATCTCTCCTTCTAGCCAAAGAAGACTGGAAGCTTCCCTCTAGTGTCTCTGACCTTCAAGCCATGATTTCTCAGTACTAGGCATGAATTCCCTCCCACTGAGCTGGCCTCGTAGCCAATCAGAGAGTTGATTACCCAATAACTTTTGTACCACTTTTGCATAACCACCATATTTTCTTGAGGCTAAAAATAAACATTGGGGAAAAGATAGTATTTTCAACAAATGGTGTTGGGAAACTGGATATTTACATGTAGAAGAATTAATCTGAATCCTTATCTCTCATCATGCACAAATTCAACTCCAAATTAATTGGCCCCAGTATAAAAGCCAAAACCCTGAAACAATGAGAGGGAAAGTTAGGAGATATTTCTAGATACAGGTGTAGGGAAGGACTTTCTGAAAAGGATTCCAGTGGCCCAGGGAATGAATAAGCAATCAACAAATGGGGTCTGTGCCGGCCTGCAGCACGAGAGTCGAAGCAGACCCCGAAGGAGGGAGTGGGAATGGATCTGAGACAAGAACACAAGGAATGGAGCCAAGACAAGTTCTGATCAAGGCTCAGGTTTGTTCAGGCAGACACAGGCTTATATACAGAATAAGAAACTTTCTGCCAGGCGTGGTGGCGCACGCCTTTAATCCCAGCACTGGGAGGCAGAGGTAGGAGGATCGCTGTGAGTTCGAGACCACCCTGAGATTCCACAGTGAATTCCAGGTCAGCCTGGGCTAGAGTGAGACCCTACCTAAAAAAAAAAAAAAAAAAAAAAAAAAAAAAAAAAAAAAAAAAAAAAAAACGGAATAAGAAACTTTCTTGACAATGCCTACATGTCTAAAGTCAGCTTCACCAGGGCCATACGGTAATTTATGTCTCTGTGTCTGGCGCCTGCTTCATTTAGGCTGTATGATAAGGCCTGGTGCCCACCTCACGTTAATTGCCTCTGTGTCAAGAGGTCAAAGAGCAGCTGCAGTTCCCGAGCTCGAAGAGAGGCTGCAGCTCCCGACAGGGGTCTCATGAAATCAAAAAACTATTGAACAGCTAAGGAAACCATTGATTGAGACAAGAGACAACCTACTAGAATGACAGAAAATCTTCAATAGATATACATCTGACAGAGGATTAATATAAAGGATATACAAAGAACTCAAATAATTCAACAATAAAAAAGTCAAACAAGCTGGGCATGGTGGCACACACCTCTAATCCCAGCAATCAGGAGGCAGAAGTAGGAGGATTACTGTGAGTTCAAGGGCACCCTGAGACTACTTAAGTGAATTCCAGGTCAGCTTGGACTAGTGTAAGACCGTAACATGAAAAAACAGAGAAAAAAAAAAAAGTCAAACAATCCAATAGTGTATGTTTTCTCCTAAACATCCGCCCCCAGACTCCCACCTGCTGTGCTGTGTTCCTGTGGGTGTGGGGCAGGTAGTTTACAGGAATGGGAGAGCAGCCAGGACTTCATCTGCACTGAGCTACGAGCAGCCCTCATGTCATTCATCCACGTTCCTCGGGCTTTGGCTTGGTCATGTGGCCTGTCTTAAGCAATGGTACCTAATGAGTGCGTGTGTCATTTGCCAAACCTGAGCAGGAGTTACAGATGATATTGTAAAGTAGAACTCAACATCATCAGCGGCTATACCATGCATGAAGAGGCCATGCCTGAATACGGCAGCTCCTTTAACATGGACACAGACTGTAAATACAGGTTGTATATACCTGAACTTGACTGTATGTGGTCTCAAGTCAAACGCTAAAGAACCCTGAGTAATATCTACCTATCCACTCCCTCATGTTTCCTAAACAAGAAATAACTAACTTGCTGTAAGTCATTGAGGTATGGCATTTGCTGGCTGCCATTGCAAAACCGACTCAACAGTCAAGGTGTTAGTCAGGGGACCTTGCTTCCCAACAGCTCTTCCCCAGGTCAGGGATGGCTTTTTGAATAGATTTCAGTACTCAGGAAGCACTGTTTTCTTATGTAGTAGCCAGATGATTGCATAGGGCCATCCAGTTCTCAGGCTTTTGACCTTGGTAATGACTCCCTGGTAGATAAGTGACTCTCAGCACAGTGCAAAATGAAGCTGACTTCCCAGAGGCCACATTGTTATCAAAACAAGCTGAGCCTTCAAAATTATTGAATAAGTGTTACCAGTGGTTTCTGCCTGGTTGTTTCCAGGCTCTTGGCATCTTCAAGAAGTAGAAAAGCTGTATGCAGAAAGTAAAGCAACAAAAACCTTCATTAATAGCAAAGTGAAAGTACAAGTTTGTATACACTGCCTGGGACTTCTCTTTATAGTCTAGCAAAAGGGTTGGGGGGGGGGGGGAACTGGCCATTAAGAGGTATAGTTTGGGTAGTTCTTTGTTTATTTTGATTAACAGACTTGAGTAATATAACCTTTTCTCTACTACCCACATCCCTTCTCGTGATACACCTGATTTTAATCATTTGTATGCCCAGTTTCTCATGGGTATATATGGTAAGTTAGAAAGTCTCCCTAAATGTTCACTCAGAGGATACCTCACTGTGCTTGTGTCCAAAACCAGTGTAGGCCCCCCCAACTCCAGTTCCCAATTATATCTTGGAACATATTTGATAAAAATTTACCTCAAAAGGGAGTTACTAAAAGTCACTAGGGGCAATGAGACTTGCTCCATTGTTTGGAGTGGGACAAGCAGTGTCCTGGGTTTCTAAGCTATTCTCTTTGCTGATCTCCTCAAAATCAGGGCTGGAAGTGGCCTCAAACATGTTTAAATGGTAGATAATAAGAACAAGGTAGTCAGCCAAGCACAGAGAGGCCCAAGGAGAACATGGATGCCAACCTACCCAGGCCACAGTAGAAAATGACCCCCGAGAGCCACCTTCCAGTCCTTGACCCTGAAAAGCTTTCACGGGCTTTCTCCAAACCTGAGTTTCCACCCCCTCCCAGGTCAGTGGACCCCTTCTAAGCCTGTGTACCTATTCTATGTGCCCACCAACCAATCTAGATATCTGCTGTGCACCTAGACTTGACCATAAGACACATCCAAACTAAATGCCTCTTAATAGACATTTCTAAGAAGCCCAAAGGCCCTGTGTGTTGTGGTTGTGCATGCCTTTAACCCCAGCATTCAGGAGGCAGAGGTAGGAAAAGTTGAGCTAGAGGCCACCCTGAAACTACATATTGAATTCTAGGTCAGCCTGGGCTAGCACCAACTCTACCTCCAAAAAAAAAAAAAAAAAAAAAACGCCCAGGCCAGGCTGCACAAGCGCCCTACTCCGGCTCCCTCTCAGCTACTCATCTTGGGAACTTTACCTTTTTCCTCTCACATATATTCTTTCTTAAAATACATTGTTAAGGGCTGGAGAGATGTCTTAGCAGTTAAGCACTTGCCTATGAAGCCTAAGGACCCCGGTTCGAGGCTCGGTTCCCCAGGTCCCACGTTAGCCAGATGCACAAGGGGGCGCACGCGTCTGGAGTTCGTTTGCAGAGGCTGGAAGCCCTGGCGCGCCCATTCTCTCTCTCTCCCTCTATCTGTCTTTCTCTCTGTGTCTGTCACTCTCAAATAAATAAATTAATTAATTTAAAAAAATACATTGTTAAGAATTTTGCCTTTCATGTATGTGTTTTTTAATTCTTTGATAAACACGGATAAGGACTTGGCTCCAGGTTCCAATCTCAGTGAAAACCCAAGAATCCTGTATAATAAACAGGAAAAGACTGCGAAACTGAACTTTAATTATTTCACATAAATGCTCCTGTTAGAGGAAAAGGAAACTGAAACAAAAAATTCTACTGGTCAAAAAAAAGTTCTCTTAAAATATCACTAGGGACTTTCCAAAATACTTAAACCAAAAGAGGTAGTGTCCTACATGCAGCCAATCAAGTTGCTTCATTTTGATGTGGAGTACACTCTGTAAAGACTTGTCCTTGCTTACCTATTGTCAGAACATTCTACCTCTTTTGCTGTGGTGTTCTGCTACTTAGTCAAGCTCTTTCAAACCTTGTTAGCTGACATTCACATACTTACCAGTTTCTCCAGGTGATCAGTAGGTGTCTGCTTCAGGATGTCTCTGGTAAGTCCTCTTGACTTTGAAGGGAACAACTCTGTGGACTGACTACCCAGTGGAGGGACTCGGTACAGCTTGCTGGGCTCAGGAAGTGTGAATATGTGCTTCTGTTTTAAAGCTTGCATGAAAGTTCTGCTATTATGCAAAGGGGAGATACATTTTTATGGGAGCCAATGAGAGTTGTACAGAGTAGCTATTTTCTGTGTCCACAGGGTTTGATTTTGGGCCTAGGGCACAGGGAGGGCGTGGGGCTGTGATGGCATGTGGAGGAGTCTCGAGTTCTCGCTTCAGAAACTTGAATCTGTGCATGAGTTCCTTGGGTCCCTCGTATATTTTTTTTTATTTTTATTTATTTATTAGAGACAGAGAGAGGCTGGGTGTGCCAGAGCCTGTGGCCACTATAAACAAATTCCAGACACATGCGCGACCTTGTGCATCTGGCTTACATGTGTTCTGAGGACTCGAACCCGGGTCCATAGGCTTCACAGGCATGCACTTGGGTCCCTTTTACAAGTTCCACCTGCTCAACCAAGCACAGCCTCTCCAACCAGCTCTAATTCTCCAGCTCTGTCCCTCATCTCCATCCCTCTTTGACAGCACCACGCCACACCACACCCCTTTCCTGAGGGCTTGTCATCAGCACAGAAGCCTGTTTTGCTCTTCCATCTCAAAAACAAACACTCTAACCCTCTCCTGGTCCTCTTTCCCTGGCAGTTTCTTCCTTATATCCTTAGGCCTCTGCAGAAAAAATAATCTTCAAAAGGATTATCTGCACTGTCTCCAATTTTATCTTCTTGTATTTTCTTCATTTGGACATTTAGTATTGCTCTCCATAATTCTGTTCTGCTCTGTGACTCCAGTCATTTCTTTCTTGGTTTCCACAAACCACACGTGCCAGTTCCTCTTTTCTCCATCTTTCTCTCTGGCATCTCTAAGGCTCCAACACTGGACCTCTCCTGCTTTTGCTCTACTTTTTGCCTTGTCAATCTCTCCTAGTCCAGGAGCTTGAAACACTGCCTCCCATGTGGCAATGACCCTGAGCACACAGCTTCAGCCAAATCTCTCTGGCATGTCCACAAGTCAGCCCGTCAGCACAATAATGCTCATATCCAAATCTGATCTCCAGACTTCACTCATAACCTTCTCTACTCAGTTTCCTCATTGTTTGGGGGCAACCCCATTCTTCCAATTGCTGGAGCCATCTCCCTGCTTGTCTCACAGTTTCTCAGGGAATCCTGTTGGTTCTTCTTTCAAAATTCATCCAAGGGCTGGGGATGTTGCTCAGGTGGTAAGAGTGCTTGCCTGGTATGCAGGAAGCCCTGGGTTTGATTCCCAGTACCACACAAAACTGGGTGTGTGTCCTTTCTTTTTAATAAACCGGTAATGCATTTTTAAAAAAGAAAACTTGGGACTGGAGAGATGGCTTAGCAGTTAAGACGTTTGCCTACAAAGCCAAAGGACCGAGGTTCAATTCCCCAGTACCCACGTTAGCCAGATGCATGGAGTTTGTTTACAGTGGCTGAAGGCCCTGGGGCACTCATTTTTTCTCTCGCTGTCTCTCTTCCTCTTTCTCTGTTAAATAAATAAAGATAAAAAATATCTAAAAAAGAAAAGAAAAGAAAATTTGGTGTAGTGATGCATATCTGTAATTCCAGCACTCAAGAAGTTGAAGGTAGGAGTTTCATAAGTTCAGGGTCATTCTTGGATATATTATGAGTTTGAGGCTAGCTTGGTATGCATGAGAACCTTTCTTTTTTAAAAATGCACCAAGATTCCAACCATTTTCCCTATTTCCTCTATTGCCCACCTATCCCTGGCCACTGTTTCTCTCATCTCTTTGACTGAAACAGCCTCCCACACCCTGGCCCCCTCACACCTGTCCTCAGTGGAGCAGCCAAGCCAACACCCTGGAGATGTAAAATCGCATCATTTCCCTGCTTGAAATCTTCCATCACACACATTAAAAGCCAGTTTCCTTAGAGTCACCCAGACATACTGGTCCTCTGGTTACCTCTGAGCCTGGGCTCTACTTCCAAAACCTGGACTCTGTCCCCTCTGAGCCTGGGCTCTACACCCAACATTTGGACTCTGTCCTCTCATACTGCACAAACCGCCTGGATGTTTGCTCAACACACCAGGCTGGTAGGGATGGCCCCTGCCCAGGTAGTCCAAGACATTCTCCGTATCTTCCCAGTGACCTTTCCTTTCATTTTCAGGTCATGTTACTTGTTAATCACCTTCTTAGTGAGAGTAATTAACGATTCAACAACACTGCCCAGAATCCACCCAGCATCCTACCTCATTCTCTTCTAGTCAGCTTCTTCTTGGGCTCTAAGCATCTTCTCACTCTCTCAGATGACTCATTTGTACTGCCTGCTTCCGCTAACATTTAAGCTCCACACGGGCAGGGATACTTTATGTTTCAGTCACTGGCCTAACCTACCAAGCAAGAACTAAATATAATGGCCTGGATATCCATGACCTCACAGTGCCTGACACTACCTACACAAGACCATCATAACAGGAGGAAAAGATCATGACATCAAAATAAAAGAGAGACTGATTGAGAGGGGCAGGGGATATGATAGAAAGTGGAGTTTCAAAGGGGAAAGTGAGGAGAGGGAGCAAATTACCATGGGTTATTGTCTACAATTATGGAAATGATCAATAAAAAATAAATTTTAAAAAAAAGAATACAGTTGATACTTCATAAACTCACCTCATTAAAGTGCTAGATCACAGGAGCTTCTCAGGTTACACATCCCTGAAGTAGTTTCTCTCTTCCCAGAGCTGACAGGCACCTGCTGGGGCCCAATAGTCTTTCTCCCCTCACAGAATTCTCTCCCTCCTCCTGCTGCTGCCAGCAGGATGCTGCTGGAATGTTCCTGCAGACCCCTACCATGCTGTCTATAGCATTAATAGTCCTCATTCATAAACCTTTTGGCTTAAAGGACAATCTAACTCAGTGTCCCTGAAAAATGAACGCATGTGCCAGGCATGGTGGCACACACGTTTAGTCCCAGCACTTGGGAGGCAGAGGTAGAGGAACACCGTGAGTTCGAGGCCACCCCAAGACCATATAGTTAGTTCCAGGTCAGCCTGAGCTAGAGTGAGAAAAAAAAAATCCACTGAGAAAGAAAAAAAGAAATATATATATATATGTGTGTGTGTGTATATATCCATTGAGTTCTACTGAGAGCAGAGAGAGGAAATGAGCCTTCCCTAAACAACCTATAAAGAGAGTGGGCCTTCCTGAATAAAGCAGATTAAATTCGCTTTACAAGAGCATGTTCTGTGTGTATTGCACACATATAATGGCAGAGCCCATAATAAAGGCATGGCTACTCTCACTGTCACTCTCAGAGCCTTTTTGAAATTAGCAATCCCGCATCCTTAGCCCTCCCCCTTGTTTCAGCTCAGACCTGAAACTGAAGTGTTACTGGTGATGAAGCAAGCATGTGTCGCAGAGGACGCCAATATTCGTGTGTCTGACGGCGCCAGGGAAGCAGAGGGCCTTTCCTCACCATCTTCCTGCCTGCCATCAGACTCACATCTCCCCAGGTTTCCTCCAAATGCTTCAGAATTAGCTCAATTTGAGAATCACTTAGTTTTCATGACTTTTCTTGTTGCTGTGACAAGTAGCTGACAAAAGCAACTAAAGGAAGGAAGCGTTTACTTCAACTTACAGCTCAAGAAGATACAGTCCATCCTAGTGGGGAGGACACGGCAGAAGACACAAGACACAGTCCATCCTAGTGGGGAGGACATGGCAGTAGACACAAGACAGTTGCTCACACTGAACCCACAGGAAGCAGAAAGAGATAAATGCTGCTACTCAGCTGGCTTTCTGTGTTTGATGGAAGTCCAGAACCCCCAGCCCATGGCATGGTGTAGGTCTTCCCAACTCAACTAACCTAATCTAGAAAGTCCCTCACATTCATGTCTAGAGATTCGTTTCCATTGTGGTTCAAAATCCTGTCAAGGTGACAATCAATATACTTCACTGACTCTTTTTCCAAACTAAAGGGAGGTCTGGATTCCTTTCCCCCTTAAAAAAAAAAAAAAAAAGCCGCTGTTCCTGCCTAGCAGGTTGCTTCAGGATCCGGTTTTCTCTACAGGCTCAAAGCAATGGTGAAGGTTTACATCAGGACCAGGAAAATGCCTATTACTGAAGATGAGGCACCCTGCCTGTGGTTGGAATCTTCCCTCACCAAGAAGGCCTTTTCTGTAGGCCCCACCTATGTAGCTCATGCTACCTCTAACCATCTCACTTTGCTCTCTGTAACTTGTCCACAGCCTCAAACTCCATTCATGTTCTACTCAGAACAGCCTCACTGTTTCACTGCCTGATTGCAGACCACATCCTCAGGGCTTCCTTCCCTGCTCCACCTGAGTGACCTGTCAAGGTATTTGCCTACAGCTACCTTCCTTAAAAGGGCGCACGCAACGAGAGTAAAATCACAGCTCTTTTCCACCTCTACTGGAGCCTCTCAAAGACCCAGGTATGCCACAGGGCTGAGAGAGGATGGAGGACTTCTGAAAGCTACAGGGATGGTCCATCACAAAACCGCAGGTCAACCTCAGATGTCCAGACTTCCAAACTTTCCTGTCTTCTCCATTCATTCTGCTTCCAGGTCACAACTATGGTGGTTTGTGGTGGAGTGATCCTTTTCTGTGTCGTCACCGTAGCCATTGCTAACTTCTATACTCAAAGAGAATATGACTATATTTATTACAGAGTAAGTCTTGAGATCCCCCCTGCCCCCGGGGATGGAAAAATGGCCCAAGAGGGTGGAGACTAGAGGGGGCTTCCTACTTGTCATTTCTGTGCAGAGGCGGGTGGAGTCACACAGTGTCTAAGGCCTCTGAGTGCAGTGGTCCTCCGTTCACTCTTATTAATGTTTCTCATTGTGTTTTCCAGGAGAGTGTTTACAGTGAGTCATCAAAGCGCAAGAATTCTTAAAACTAGAGGATGACAAATGAAACCCAACATGAGGCTAAGCAAATCTTTAGATTCTCAGAGGCATCTATTACTGAAAATAAAAGAAGCCCTCCCTTTTCTGGGTTTCCCAAACCCAAGCTAACTCTGCCTTTCCTCAAGCATTGAAATAAATGTCTCCCCCACTGCTTGTGTCCTGTATCTCATGCTTCAACTCAAGTTGGTAAGTCATGCTTTTCCATTAAGTGAGTAGGAATGTAAAATGGATGGTTACATGCAAGTCCCCCCCCCCCCAGGCAGTTGCCCATGTGTGGCGTGGGCATCTGTAAGCCAGCACTGGTGCACACATACATGAGCACTTCCTTGCCCAGGAGCGTTTGGGTTAGAAGAACGAATGTCTAGACATGCAATCTTCTTTTATAATACCTTGCTCACTTAATAACTATATAGTAAGTACTTATTAGATACGTTGAAAGCTCTTTTCATGGAAGGAGTTGGGTAAACATTGTGATATGACATCATCCTTGGCCTCAAGGAACTTTGGCTTTACAAGAGCATGCTCTGTGTGTATTAGCCATCTGCTCATCATTACAAGATATGACATACTCTACTTATGAAGAATCTATTCAGCTCAGTTTGGAGGTTCAAGGGCCAGACATTTGTATCAAGTCAAGGGAAGACATCAGAGCGAGTGGCAAATAGAAATCATGGAACCACTTGATGTGAGTAGTCACTTGCCAAGCTAGGAGCAGAACAGGCTGAGGGGGTGCAGGCTTGCTCCTTTTATGACTTCACTCTTGTAAGAGCTGCCAAAAGGGTCACGTGAAAAATACCTGCTGCCCCAAATAACGTAAAGACCTCCCATCAGGCCCTGCACCTGGAGTTCACCCCACCTCTTCTAGGGCAAGAGATGCAAGCATAAGGCTAAGGGGCTGAGGAAATGGCTCATTAGTTAAAGGTTCTTGCTTACAAGGCCAGCTAACCCAAGTTCAATTCCCAAGTACCCATTTAAAACAAGATGCACACTATGGCATATGTGTCTAGTGTTGGTTTGCAGTGGCCCATTCTCATTCTCTTTCTCTCTCTCTCTCTCTCTCTCTCTCTCTTTCACTCACACACACTACTAAGCAAAAATAATTTCTTTAAAAAAGAATTAGGTTAGGGGCAAATCTAGCACACCATCTATTTTTGTCGATAGTTTTGTTGGAACACAACCGTACCCACTTGTTCTCATACTTTCCCTGTCCACTTTTCTCACTGCAACAACAGAATGGAGACCGTACAACCTGAAAAGCCTAAAATAGTTAGTGTTGAGCCCTTTCTAGAAAAAGTTCTCTAACCCTAAAGATCAATGGCAATGATGATGATGCTAGAATGAATTCACTCTCTCCCAGGGCAGGTGAAGGGGCTGTGATCCACACCTTCCCCCACCCCATTCTCAGCCCTTCATGACCAGAGGCTTCCTGCTGAGAGTGAGACAGGATCTGTAAGCACACAGTCATATCAACCAAGAAAATGTCCAACTGGTGGCCCCTCTGTTCTGAACGGCCAACACCCTTCACAAAAAACAAGTGCATCTTGAGTGTCCTTGTGTGCTAAGCTCTGTGCCCGAAGCTTTCCCACCGAGTCCTCAGAACACCCAGTGTGGGTCAGGAGTTGGGGGTGTGCGTCAGGAGAAGAGCACTTACTTAGCAAGAGCAAGGCCCTAGGTTCTGTCCTCAGCAATGGAAAACAAAATTGCAGAACACGTTGTGGGGAAGGTTCTATGTCATCATTGCCTTTCACAAACAAGAAAGTGAGAGCTGATGTGACTACACATGTCATAAATGTAGGAGCTGAGACACGGGCACAGGGCCAGCTGGTCTCTCAGCCCTGATAGCTCTCTTCCCTTTGAGTTCATTTTCTGGATCACTAATACCACACCATGCCAGTCCATCAGCCAGCACCAAACTCAAGCTGACTGTCATCCTTCCTTTCCTCACGCCAGCAGAAGCTGGGGCAGTGGAGCATGAGAATGGATTCATTTTGGAAAGGTCTGGAAAACTCCCACTTTCATACAGCTGGAATCCAGGACATAGTATTTTGTGCCACAGAATTTCCTGCCAGCAAGGAATGTGCAATTTAAGTGAGATAAGGCTAGCAGTAATGATAGAGGTAGGAGGGCCTCTGGCCAGGTGAAGGTTGTTTTCGCCCCACCCTCCAGACATGTATTCCCAGAGAACAAAATTTGTCTGGAATGCCCACGTACAACTACCATTACAGAAAGGTAACGTGAGCTGTGGACCTAATTGAGAACACTTTTGGCAGGTCCCCTCTCTCTCTCTCTCTCTCTCTCTCTCTCTCTCTCTCACTCTCACTCTCTCTCTCTCTCTCTCTCTCCCAATCTGATAGGCTGTCACCCATTTCACTTCCTTTGCATAACCCAGCCAATCCGAGCCCACCTGAGCCTATATAAACCCCTGAAGATTCCATTTTGTCAAAAAACCACGCTAGAATCTTGTCTGCTTTTACTGTCGCAGGAAGACCGGCTCTGGCCAGTGGCTCTGTTTTCAGATGGCCACCTGCTCTCAGGTGGTGACCATCCTAGTCAGTACCCTGGTACGTCCACGGCGACCTCGCCTGTGTAGCAAGCAGAGATGCTTCTGTACTGGATGAGAGCTGAGGACAGAGGGCCAGCACTCCTCGGAGGGATGCCCCCGGTGACCCCTTGGCAGTCAGTTACTGTAAAGGTTCCTGCTGCCCATGAAGTCACGACGACCTAATTGCTGGCGCCAATGCTGTTTCTTTCCTGCTCCCTTCTAGTTGTTTGTCAAAGAACAGCTAGTTTCTACGCTACACTTACTATTAATCTTGCACACAATCAAAGTAACAATTTGAGTATTGAATGTGCCCCTCCTATGATTAGGGCAATAGAGGAAATGTATAACTCTACTAGGAATAAAAAATTAACTCTAAAACAGTTTTTAGATGGTGTAGAGTAGAAACAGCTTATGATGTTTGAGAACGATACTGATCCTGAGAAAGTGAAAGTAGAAATGTTAATCGGTAATGTTCATTAGAAGTATGACAGTTCTACAGATAGGGAGTTGTAAAACTTAGGTTTTCCCACCAGGAAACTTCCTGGGGGGTATGTTCAGTACTTGATCAAGGGCTGATAATAGACTCCCAGAGCTGGGAACTACCTAGACCCACTCCCCTATGAGGGAGGATATGATGAATTCGGTAATAGATGAATGAATTATAAAGGAAAAAGGAGGCTATGGCATTCTCTTCCATTTATAAAATGCTTAACAAAGACACGTAAGCCTTGGTGCTTATACTCTAGACAAGAAAGAAAAAAATTCCTGGAAAACATTAAACCAGCCTTAAAAGATTGGTGGTCTTTTGGATAGAAACACTTTTATAATAAATATGAGGATTATATAAATAATCTAATAAGTGAAAAGAGATGGCTCTCTGCTCGGTTTATAAAAAATAAATAACCTATTGTTCACCTTACATCCCTTACCCCAAGCTTCTATTCATGTAAAGCTATGGTCAATGATGCAAGGCGTCCTTCTTAAAAAATGGGTACAGTTCCTGCCTGATCAACATTGCATGTATGCGTACAATAGAACAATACTTAAGATTGTTTAGATTAATGATTTCTGAGATCACTTGTCGGCTTGCTAAGTTTCCCTGTTCAATCTGTATAAAAACTTCATGAAACCTTCAGTAAATTGCAGCAGCATATTCTACCTAGAGTGTGTCTGTCTGTCATTTCCTCGCCGAATCCCGAGTTCTCCTTGAGCCTTCGCCCTTGTTCTCCCTCGGTCCTGATCTCCCCGAGAGTCAGTCCGCGGCAGTACCCCACAGCCTCTGTGAGCTCAGAGCTGTCAGTGCCACCTTCTCATCCTGTCAGTCAAGATCCTGGAGCCACGGAGAGCACAGAGCTCAGAGTGGTCACTTCGTGGAAATGCAATCCTGCTCGCTAAGCTGCCTCTCCTTTGCCTGCCCGCTCCATTCTCTGTGATGATGAGACAAGAACTGTGCCAGCCTGCAGCACAAGAGTCGAAACAGACCCCGAAGGAGGGAGTGGGAATGGATCTGAGACAAGAACACAAGGAATGGAGCCAAGACAAGTTCTGATCAAGGCTCAGGTTTATTCAGGCAGACACAAGCTTATATACAGAATAAGAAACTTTCTTGACAATGCCTACATGCCTGAAGCTTCACCAGGGCCATACAATAATTTATGTCTCTGTCTGGGGCCTGCTTCTTCTAGGCCGTACGATAAGGCCTCTGTGCCTGGTGCCCACCTCACGTTAATTACCTCTGTGTCAAGAGGTCAAAGAGCAGCTGCAGTTCCTGAGGTCAAAGAGAGGCTGCAGCTCCCGACAAGAACCACACAGACTAAATAAGAAAGTCTGCTACAGCAGCAATTGACAATTAACATCTCTCAACTGAATGGAGTGTATTTCCATCTGTCCTCTCTGTGATAAGGAGGCTACCCACCCATGTGCCCTTGCCCACCAGCATAGAAAACTTTAAGAAATACTCCACCTTAACAGAAATCAAATCTTGACCACACTCACATTATTCTCTTCCCAGCTACCTCTCCATGATGAAGATTCAGTAGAACAAAGTCCTTTTTAAGGCCTTGACCACCCTCAGCCTTTCTGGCATCCTAGTAGCAATTTAAACATGGATGAACAGAAGCTAAACAAGTGTCCACATGGTCCTAATCCAAGGCCCAGCCTTGAGTGTTTTGTCATAACAACCCAGAATAAGCTAATACACACCCCAACCCATCCCTCTTTGTCCATCCTTCAAAAATAGACTAGATTAGACCAAAAACAGAGCACTGTTTGCATCCCAAATGTCCCAAAATCACATCTTGGACTAAATTCTATTAAACAAGACAGGAAACGCAAATTCTGATCCTAACCTCCGAGTGTCTTATAAACGACGGTGTATGCTGTTACAGAGCCTGGTCAGTCCATCTTATGACCATTATCCTTATTATGAAGTAATGCTGCTCAGACGCTTATTCGCTTTAGCTCCCACCGTGCTAAGGTTTTGGGACCCAATTTCAAAGGAAGGATGCTTCTTCCTCTGCCCTAAACAGCCTTGCCTTTTCTTTAAGCCTGTGGTACTCAACCCTGGGTGGGCATCAGCCTCACCTGGGGAGCCATGTGCGGCTCACAGCCCCCCCCCCTTCCTGTTCTCTCCCTCCTCCTGCTCTCTGCCCTCTCTCTGCCCTCTCTCTGCTCTCTCTCTGCCCTCTCTCTGCTCTCTCCCACAGGCCATCCAGATCATCATCGGGCTGCTCCATATCTTCTCTGCAGTCAACCCCACGCTGTATGACAACAGTTCTGTGATTGGGATTTCAGGGTACCTGGTCTTGGGGGGGGGGAGAATATCTGTGAGTACAACCTCCTTCCTTGGTCATGGGGGGCGGGTGGATCAAGAAATGAGAAGAAAAGGGGACCATGGAATCCTTCTCACTCATAGGCTCCTCCCATTGCTTACAGCCAGTCTAATAAAAGTCTCTAAACCTTACCCTCTGCTCTGTGAATTTCAATTCTTTGAAATCACAAGAATCTACTGATACCCCAAATTTATTGGTGCATTGGTATATTGGCAAGGAACCCCAAAATTCCCATATCAATTCTTTGTGAGGACCCAGTGAGAAGAAAATCTGTAACAAACGTGTGGTCTTTCCTACTGAACACGCATTTTGACTAGATCTCTGGGAAATTCTCATTTAAGTTGAAGACATACTTCTTTAAAGAATTGGATGTCAAAGCCGGGTGTGGTGGCACACACCTTTAATCCCAGCACTCAGGAGGCAGAAGTAGGAGGATCGCCTTGAGTTCAAGGCCTCCCTGAGACTACATAGTGAATTCCAGGTCAGCCTCAGCTAAAGTGAAACCCTACCTCGAAAACAAAAAAATTAAAAAATTTAAAAAATGAATGAAATGTCAGGTTTGTACAGGATTTGTGCAGCTTGAGTGGGCTAGGCAGAGTCAATTGCTTTCCAGAGGTCAGAGCAGCCAACATTTTCATCAGCAACGGGTTTCTATTGCTCTCAGCCTCTCTCAAACCTGTTTAATTTTTAGATTTTCAATGATTCGATCATCTTTTCATGTATTCACTATTTGGGTTCCACTTCCATCTGATGCCAATTCAGTTTTTTTTTTTTTTTTTCAGTTGCATATTTATTTAATTTGCTGGGATTCGTTGTGAACTTGTTTCTCCTTTGTTAACCATGTGCCACAAATAACCTCCCAATTTTCTGAATCATCCTTTTGCTCTCTTTAGGTATTTTAGATGGTAAAAAGATTGTAACTTACTATAGTCTGATTTGTCTGCATTTTATGGTCTATGCTCTTAGTTTCTTGCTTAGGAAATTTTTTCTAGCCAAGGTCAAAAGGAAATTCTTCTATAAATTCTTCTAAATTTGTTTGAAGTTTCCCTTTTTTATTTAAATCCTTAATCCATAAGGGATTGATTCTGGTTTATGTTCTCAAGTAGGAGTCTGATTTATTTTATTTTATTTTTTATTTTTATAAATAAATTATTGTCCTGGTATCTTCTTTGTTCAGTAACTTGTAAAAAAAAAGTATCATTGCAGGGCTGGAGAGATGGCTTAGCGGTTAAGTGCTTGCCTGTGAAGCCTAAGGATCCGGGTTCGAGGCTCGATTCCCCAGGTCCCACGTTAGCCAGATGCACAAGGGGGCGCACGCATATGGAGTTCGTTTGCAGAGGCTGGAAGCCCTGGCACGCCCATTCTCTCTCTCCCCCTCTGTCTTTCTCTCTCTGTCACTCTCAAATAAAAAAATTTAAAAAGGGTGCATTAAAAAACATCCTTTAGGGCTGGAGAGATGGTTTAGCGGTTAAGCGCTTGCCTGTGAAGCCTAAGGACCCCGGTTCGAGGCTCGGTTCCCCAGATCCCACGTTAGCCAGATGCACAAGGGGGTGCACGCATCTGGAGTTCGTTTGCAGAGGCTGGAAGCCCTGGCGCGCCCATTCTCTCTCTCTCCCTCTATCTGTCTTTCTCTCTGTGTCTGTCGCTCTCAAATAAATAAATAAAAAATTTAAAAAAAAAATCCTTTAAAAAATATATATCTTTTTAAAAAAAATCATTGCATGTCGAAAACATAAATATGGGTGGGCACAGTGGTTCATACCTTTGATCCCAGCACTAGAGAGGCAGAGGCAGAGGCAGGAGGATCACTGTCACTGTGAGTTTGAGGCCAGCCTGGCTGGGATTACAGAGTGAGTTCCATGCCAGCCTGGGCTAGAGTGAGACCCTACCTCAAAACCAACAAACAAAAAAATTGAATATATATGGGTCTGCCTCTGAGATATCTATATTACTATCTATCCTTGTAAGTTTTATATATATACATATGCATATATGTATATATACTACATTAATTATAATGGTTTCATAGCAAATCTTGATATCTACAATTTCCAGGATTGTTTTTCATTCAGTAGTGTCTAAACTAATCTAAATTAATCTTAGTCCTTGATCATCCACATAAATTTCATACTCCAATGGAAACTCCATTGAGATTTTTTTTCTGACTCTAACAAGTGACATTTTAGTTTAAGCTATGGTATATTTTCCATAGGGCTTTTTTGTCTGTCTGTCTGTTTGTTTGTTTTCATAAGTCTTTTGATTTTAATTTCTTAAATATTTTTATTTATTTATTTATTCACAAGCAGAAAGAAAGAGAATGGGTGCCAGATACACATACAACTTTGTGCATCTGGCTTTATGTGGGTACTTAGGAATAGAACCCAGGTCATCAGATTTTGCAAACAAATGCCTTTAACCACTGAGCAATCTCTCCAGCTCTGATTTTAATTATTTTAATGATACAAATTTACAAGGTGCAGTGTAATAATTCTATACCTGTAATGGTCAAGTCAAGTTGGTTGAATTTAGAAAGAATTCACATTGCTATAATATTGAATATGGACCAGAATTTTATGTCTTTCAACAATGTTTAATCAACTTCTCCACTAAAAGTTTATACATGTCAGGCTGGAGAGATAGATGACTTAGCAGTTGGGGCACTTGCCTGGGAGGCCTAAGAACTCATGTTTGAATCTCCAGGTCCCATGTAAGGCAGACACACAGTGACACAAGCATGCAGTGTCACACCTGCACACAAGGGAGCACACATATCTGGAGTTTGTTTGCAGCGGCTAAAGGGTATGGCCTACCTATTCTCTCTCTTTCTCTTTCTCTCTCTCTCTCTCTTTGCCTCTTTCCCTCTCTCTCTCTCTCAAATAATTTTTTTTTAATCTACATGTCATTACTTTGGTTTTTCATATACATACATACAAACATACACATAGATTTTTGGAGGTAGTATCTTGCTCTAGCTCAGGCTGACCTGGAATTCACTATGTAGTCTCAGGGTGGCCTCACACTCAGCCATCCTCTTTTTTCTGCCTCCCAAGTGCTGGGATTAAGGGCGTGTACCACCACACCCAGACCCTTATATATATTTTCAAATCACATTTTCAAACTGTGTGTTGATAGTATGTGAATATATTGACACCCAGGTCTTACATCTAGTGCAATAGCTGTGCTTTCTTATCTATTCTAGTGACTTGCAGAACTGCTGAAATTTCTGACAGGACTATCCTATCATCTACTAATGACTCGTCAGTCCTTCTTGATCATTCCTTCTGTGGTTTTATTTCATTCCCCTGTCATATCATACTGGCTGTGGCCACCCCATCCCCACCTTGAGTTCTTACATTCCAGTTCTTTGATGTTTCAGTCCTCTGAATTCAATTATGTAGAAAAAACACCATTCATAGGATTTCAGATCACCCGGTTCAAAGCTCCCTTCTGATTAGACAAGAATAGAGAACTTTGCCACTTAGAAGTATTTCTCAGGCAGGGTGTAGTGATAACACACCTTTAATTCCAGTACTCGGAAGCCTGAGGTAGGAGGATCACCCTGAGTTTGTGGCCAGTCTGGGGCTACAGAGTGAGTTCCAGGTCAGCCTGGGCTAGAGTAAGACCCGACCTTGAAAAGAAAAAAAAAAAAAGGAAAGAAAAGTGCATATTGGTGCTGAGATGGCTGAGTGGTTAAAACTTGCTTGCAAAGCCTGTGAACCCAGAGTCACTTCCCCGGCCACCTACATAAAGCTAGATGCGAAAAGTGGTGCAAATGTCTGATGTTCATTTGCAGCAGCAAGGGACCCTGACATGCCCATACATACACACAGACATGCAAAACAAATAGAATAGTTTTTAGAAGTTTTCTCATACCCCATCTCAGTATATAGGGCTGAAGATGTGGCTCAGTGGCAGAGTACTTACCTAGCACAGTTCAATCCTCAGTATCACACAAAAAAAAATTAATATAAGTAAAGAGTAAAGAGTGAAGCAGCTTCAACAGAAATTCAGAGACCAGCTGCTGTCTGAAGCAAGGGGCTGTGCCCTGCACTTGTGAGAACTTTCGGATGGTCCAGGATCACAGCAGGGTGAGTTAGTAGCAGAAGTGGAATAGAATTCCCAGCATCCTGCCTCTCAGCCACAGGCTGTGCCCACCAGGCTACCCTGCCCTCAGTTTGCCAAGATCACAATCAAAGATATACAATAAATGAGTATAGACAATTATATGGCCTGCTATGTGTGCAAAGAGATGTAGCTAAACAGTGATAATAATGAGACTTAAGCATCCTAGACTTGTCACACAGGAGTTTGAGAATCTCAGTGGTTTATCTATCTTGCATCCAACCATTTGGACAGTGATAATGTTAAGAGAAAGTACAAAACGTTACCTTTCTTTAATTTTTTTTCAATTTTTATTTTATTTGAAAGAGAGAGAGAGGGAGAATGGGTACACCAGGGCCTTTAGCTGCTGTAAATGAACTCCAGATGCATGAGCCACCTTGTGCATCTGGCTTATGAGGGTCCTGGGGAATCAAACCTGGATCCTTTGGCTTTGCAGGCAAGCACCTTAACCACTAAACCATTTCTCCAGCCCAAAATTTACCTATCTTGAGAAACAAAGTGCATAAAACTTAAAGTCTAAAAGATGCAATTCTCTACAGGTGGATATCTCTTTCATTGTACTGCACAATAATTCATACCTTTTTTTTTTTTAATTTACGCAGTTTGTTGTATCTGGAACCCTCTCCCTCTGGGCTGACAAGGACCCCAGCACTTGTACGGTGAGCTGCTGTGTCCTCTCACAGGCCCCTATCAGTTTCTGTCTCATGCTGTGAATGAAAGGCAGGATGGAAAATTTTAAAGTAAACTTAGTGAAGAAACAGCTGGGGGACAGCCTGAACTGTATGTTCAGGAAGGAATAAATCAAAAGTAGGCTAAAAGATAGGCTGCGGGTGGCCCAAGATGTGGGTTGGTCGGGTCAACCTAAACTTTATGTCCCGGGAAGAGGAAAAACAAAAATACAGTTTGAGAAAAACCAAAATAATAAAATAGTTTCCCAAGATAGCCCGACCAAGGACTTAAACTCTGGTTATGCACAAATAAGATATATAGACATAACTGTACAAGCTTTGCAAATACCCTTGTGAACCCCCCCTTTCCCTTCCTTGCTAAAAACCCTATAAAAAGAAACACTCAGTAGGGCTCAGGGTCGACTCCTCTGTCTCCTGTATGAGATATGTGTCGGCCCCAGAGCTCTGGTCACCCCGAATAAAGCCTCATGCTTTTGCAGCAAGTTTGGTCTCCCGTGTGTCTTTGGGTGCATGCTATCTCGAGACTTGAGTGAGGATCTCCCTCTGGGGGTCTTTCATGAACAAATGCCTGACCACAGCAACTCTGGGAAGGAAGAGTTTCATCCAGCTTGCTAACAAGGGGGGAGGGGAGGGCTGTAGAGAGGGCAGAAGCAGGACTAGAGCTAATCATGTCCTGTCTAAACGAACAGGAAGTGGAAATGGACTATGAAAGCTCAAAGCCTACCCCCCAGTGACCCACCTCCTCCAGCAAGGCTCCACCTCCTTAAGTTTCCACAACCTTCCCAAACAGTGCCAACAACTGGGCACAAAGTGCTCAAACACATGAACCAATGGGAGACATTACATTCAAACCACAACAATGACCCATGAGTGTTAAGGTTGCTCAAGTTCCCAGGTGTGGGAAAAGAGATCTTGCAGTAGATGTGGGATCTGACCGTAGGTTCAGTACATTTACACACCTTGCTTCAGTCAACCCACTCAATGCTTTGTCATTCTGGCCATCCCATGTTTTTGATTAGGAATCTGAAGCCTTGCCTAAGATCACACAATGGTTAGATGGCAGAGCAGAGGTTTTAAAACAGAACCCTCTGGTTCCAAAACCATGCACTTACTTTACGTAGTGTGCGCATATGGACACACGTACACATGCATGCACACCACAGATACATGCGCAGCTCCTGAGGAGCCACACCTGAGATTGTCCTCTAGCCTCCGCATGCATGCCCACACATGTGCACCTGCACATGCATGTACATACACACGAAGGAACAACTTCCCCGCCTCACTACACTTGGGGTAAACTAACTGGCTTCCTCCCACCCTGCCTGGCCGTCTCTTTCCTGCCCTGTCCTCTCCTCTCCTCTTCCCGTGTCTTCCCAAACGCTCAGCTTCGGCCTCTGCTCACCGCTCAGTGCTGTGCATGTTGCGCAGGTGAACGGCATGAACGTGGTCAGCTCCATCTCCTCCCTGTTCGGGATCATCACCCTCCTTGCAGATATGAGTACTACCATACCCAACGTGAGTATTCCAACCACCAGAACCCTCAGCTTCCCAAGGTCCAGGAGGGTTTATAAGGTCATCTCCAGAGCAGGAAGGAACTGTCACAGATGCCATCCTAGGATGATCCACACTTCCTGTAGCTGCCAAGAAAACCATGACAGCTTCTCACTGCACAGTGAGGGCCCTGAGACTGAGGTGGGCAGTTGCTGCCTCCTCATGCCCACTCCACTTCCTGCCTAGAGCTAACAGGTATGCAGGAAAGCTGCCAGGCCAGCACAATCAGATGCACACGGTCGCCTGCCCAGAGGAGTCTGTGCGGCCTGTCACACAAACAGGAGTTGCTGTTGTCACGGGGTCTTGCCTCTGTAGAGTCAAACACCAGTAGGTAAGGGAAATAATAAGAGAAGCAAGAGGAGTAAAGGGTGTTTTCAAGAAAAGGGCCACTGGAGCTTCATCGTGCTTGGAACCCAGCAGACGGCATCAGTTATGCTTCTCAGTTACACCCATGATGGGTGGGATGAGGCAGCTCCACTCAGCTATGGATTGAAAACTACTGTTGAGGACCATCTACCCTGGCAGTTCCCATCTGTTATGCATATGAGGCAAAGGAATCTCCTGTGTCCAAGGGAGCCTTCGGGCTAAGCAGGAAAGTAGATAGGCCAATGGAATATGGGGTGGACATCAGTATCACTGACACTGTGCTTGGTAGGCCTGGAACTCAAGATCAAGAGGACTATAAGGAACTGGAGAGAGGGCTAAGGGAGTAGTAAGATCACTTACCACATAAGCACAAGGGTCCTAGCACCCACAGAAACAATTGGGCACGGCCACACATGTTTGTAACCCTAGTGCTGTGTGGAGCAGAGACAGGAGTTATTACTGGAGCTCAGGAAAATGGCAGAATCATCAAGAGATTCTGTCTCAAGAAAACACATGGATAAGCAATGAACAAAGACATTAGACCTTCTTGGCTAGCCTCTTTACACACATGCACAGAATGTGTGCATCTGCTCATACACACGCATACACCACACACATCACACCATGAGTAAAATACACACAGTAAAAGAGTAACTTGATCCATAGCTCCCTTGTCCTCAGAGTTACATTTGATTCTTCTACCAAATGAACTATTTGTCTTCATTTGCAGCCTGCCCATCCTTCAGGACTAACCAAGACAACCCAAGAAGGCTGGCAGAACAGAAGGTCTTAAACTAGAATCCTCCACAGGAATGAAGCTAGTTCGCCAAAGGGAGAGAGCTCCCTGCAGGCCCCAGAAGTCTGGCTCTGCTGACAGAACTTAGCACTAACAGGATGTGTCTGTCAGCACACTAGGCAACAGTGCTTGGTCCTGTCCTCTAAAATCCAGCATATAGCAACAGGATGAGCCAATGAGAAATGTGACTGTGGTCATGAGGAATCAGTATGGCCAACTAAAGTGGCTATTTGATAATGGGCACTTCTATCATCATCAAAGACATGCTAGCATGTTGTAGCTCAAAGGCTTGGGAGTCCAGGAAGCCTGGAGCCAATCCCTGGGCCCCACCATCTTCTGAAGAGGAAGAATGTAGACAGGAGAATGGAAAGTGTTCCATGGGCCTCCTCACACACACACTGTGGATGGCGTACAGAGCACACTGAGCTTAATCCTGTTCTTGAGCTCTGATCCTAGCAGAATCAAAGGGATCCACCTAAGAAATCCAGGAAACAGACACAACTGCTGGTCCCTGACCTCACTGGTGTATCCCCAACCCTCAGACCCTCACACAGGTCCACCTGGTCAAGGTGCATGTTGAGATATGTCTCAGTTGAGATTCTTTTGGGGGTTTTTTGTTGTTGTTTGTTTGTTTGTTTGTTTTCAAGGTAGGGTCTTATTCTAGCCCAAACTGCCCTAGAATTCTCAGTGTGGCCTCAAACTCATGGCAATCCACCTACCACTGCCTCCCAAGTGCTGAAATTAAAGGCCTGTGCCACCATGCCTGGCTGTTAGTTGAGATTCTTATCAAAAGTAAATTTTGAGACAATGGTTTATCTGGGAGAGGAAGCAAAAAAGAACCCAAAACCCAGAGATCTGGGGTGCTTACACCCCAACCCTGACAATCATCAAGGGAAGGCTGTTCTGCAGAGGATCATTTGAGCTTCAAGCCTGTAACCCAACAAAAGACTGGGTTCCAGAGGTGATAGGAATTCCTGAGGCAAAGAAATGCACATGCTGATAGATGAAAGTCAGGCCAAGGTTCGCTGAATGGACAAAACGAAGGCCTATAAAAGAGATGCCCACAGCGTCTGCTCCTAGACACCATAGGCAACAAGCATCTCCTGCCTTCCAACAAAACACATGGTACTGCTGCCTCCAGTGGGCCCTATAAGTGTGGACTGTCACCCAGATAATCAACCCTAAGAACTGAAACATCCCCATTCCTCTCTGCCTCGAGAATAACGCGAAGGGGAGCTCTGGTAGTATATTCCCCTTCGCCCTCTGGGAGTTCTTCCTCACATGTGTGGTGTCACATTTTGGGTGCCAGGCTGTCTGCTGGACTCATTTTGAGGTGAGTATTGGGCTCTGTTCTAGGGATTGGAGAAGCTTGGGGCCAGAAGCTGTAGCAAGAAGTGACTAGACTGAGAAAAGTAAAGCCTTGCAGGTATATCAGTAAAGTTTTGCTACACAACAAACTGCCTCCAAATCAAGCAGCAACAAGGGACTAGGGAGATGGCTCAGTAGATAAGATGTTTGCTATGCAAGATTGAGGACAGAGTTCAGATCCCCAGTACCCATATAGTGCCAGGTAGATGTGGCAGCTACCTGTAATGCCAGCACTCAGAAGCAGAGACAGGGCAACCCAAAGCAAGTTGGCCAGCTACACTAGTCAAGTTGGGGAGCTCTGAGTTCAGTGAGAGACCTTGTTTCAATGAATAGAAGGGAGCAATCTAGGAAGATACCCAGTGTCAAATGCTAGCCTCCACATGCACACATATGTACATGTTTATCCACACATGTGTGCACCTACATGTATACATAAAAAGACAGCCAAGCTGGGAGGTGGGAAGATGATTCAGCAGTTAAAGGCACTTGCTTGCAAAGCCCACCAGTCTGGGTTCAATTCCCCAGTACCCACATAAAGCCAGATTCACAAAGTGACACAGGCATCTAGAGTTCTTTTGCAATGGTATAAGGGTCCGAGAATCGCTGAAGGAAGACCCCAGAACTCAAATCGTATGTAAAAACAAACAGCGTTTATTCTGCAGAATCAGCCAGCATGCGGGGGTCAACCATTCATGCAAAATGGCGACCACGAAAGGAGCACACAGGCCCCTTTTAAGCACAACTAGGAGAGTTCCAGGCAGGTTAGGTAGCCTTTTAAAATGATTGGCTAGGCAAGCAGCAGTTACTGTTGTACATCTCTCATTGGTTGGGGCAGAAGGTGCAAAGGGGTTGTGAAAGGCACAAAAAGGACATGTCTGGGCATGTTTGGACATGTCTCTAAGAACTGACTAAACCCCCAGAGCCCACCACTATGGGCATGCCAGAAGTATTACAGGAGCTGACTCAGACCCCTGGGTGGCTATCTTCCCTGGCCACATGTCAGGGTCACTTTTAACAGCCCTTTGTGGTCTTTCCCAGAAGTCTTGCCTGCCTCTCTGGGAAACTAAAACTTAGTCCTAGTTAGGGCGGCACCTTACTGAAGCCTGTCAGGGTGTGAGTTTGGTCCCTTCAGTGGCAAGAGGCCCTGATGCACCAGTTCTCTCTTTCCCTCCCCCCCCTTTCTCCCTTCCCCTCACAAATAAATAAAAATATTTTTTAAATTATTTATTTATTTATTTGAGAGCGACAGACACAGAGAGAAAGACAGATAGAGGGAGAGAGAGAGAATGGGCGCGCCAGGGCTTCCAGCCTCTGCAAACGAACTCCAGACACGTGCACCCCCTTGTGCATCTGGCTAACGTGGGTCCTGGGGAACCGAGCCTCGAACCGGGGTCCTTAGGCTTCACAGGAAAGCGCTTAACCGCTAAGCCATCTCTCCAGCCCAATAAAAATATTTTTAATCCAGGCGTGATGGCACACATCTTTAATCCCAGCACTCAGGAGGCTAAAGAAAGACCCCAGACTCAAATAGTATGTAAAAGCAAAGAGCATTTATTCTGCAGAACCAGCCATTCATGCAAAAATGGCGACCTGGAGTGGAGCTTGCAGGCTCCTATTAAGCACAGCTAGAGGAATTTTGGCAGGCTTAGTCTCTTCTAACATGATTGGCTAATTTGAACAGTAACTGTACTTGTACTCCTTTTATTGGTCTTAAAGTTTTGGCAGGCTAGGTCTAGGAGAATCTTAAGTAGGTTAGCTAATCTTTAAAATGATTGGATAGGCAGGCTGTGTATTTCTTATTGGTTGGAGCAGGAAGCAGGAAAGGGACACGTCTCCAAGAACTGACTCAGCCCCTGTGATTATCTTGTTAAAGTCACTGTTGATTAATAGTCCTTTGTTCGTGGTTTTTCTGGAAATCTTGGCTGCCTCTCCAGGAAACTGAAACTTAGGCCTAGTTAGAATAGTGCCTTACTGAAGCCTGTCATGGCGTCAGTTTGGTTCCTCCATTAGGAAGATTGCCATGAGTTCAAGGCCACTCTGAGACTACATAGTGAATTCCAAGCCTGAGCCAGAGTGAGACTCTACCTCAGAAAACCAAAATATATATATTAAAGCATAGATCATCAGATAAATTGCAAGTCTAAGGACCTGAGTTTGATTCCCCAGTACCCACTCACATAAAATGCCAGGTATGGTAACATGTGCCTATAATCCCAGCATTGTGGACGTGGAGTCAGGAGGATCCCCGAGGCTAGTTGTCCAGCCATTATAACCTAATTGGTGAGCTCCAGGCCAGTGAGAGTGCCCATCTGAAAGAAGTTAGATGGCATACCAGAAAAGTACACACAAGATTGTCCTCTGACCTGCACATGCACACATACTCATACCCACACATACAATCTTCACACACCTGAATACACATACCACAGAGAGAGAGAGAGAGAAAAAAAAAGCAACCATTTTACTTGGCACATGGTTCTATTTACAATCAGTCTGGTCTGTAATACATGACTAGTTCCTCTGTCTGTCTGGATTGGGGCAGGCTGGGGTGCAGGCCCCTTAGTGTGGTGGGTTCTCTGTGCTCCTGTGTGATCTCATCTTCCAAGACACCAGCCTGAGCTTCTTTGCAGGGTATCTGGGGCCCCAGCTTAGCACACCACGCAAACCCCCACAGACAAACATTTGAGTCCTGCTTGTGCCCTGCTTGCCGATGCTCCATGGCCAGAGTCACTCACATGGCTGACCCTAGATCCAGGGAGTGGAGAAATGGCTGTGGCTCCTGGGGAGAAAAGTCACTTAACAAGGAGTCAGAAAGATGACATGTACAGCCAGTATCTCGGTCACCGTGCGTTACTAATGCTTCTACGACAAGCAGACTGTGTTCATCCCATCTCAGCATCATTCAGGACAACTAAGTTTATGAGGGATACCTGAATCAAATCATGACACAGCCTGAGTTATTCCAGTTCCTTTTGCTAAAAAAAATTAAAATTAAAAAAATTAAAAAACACTCCCTTAAAAATATGGAGGTAGAATAAAAAATTTTTTAAATTATATATATATAAAACACAGGGTCCCAGAGCAAGTTGGCTAGCCAGACTGGTCAAATCAGAGAGCCCTGAGTTTAAGTGAGAGATTTTTGCCTCAATAAATAAGGTGGATAGCAATGGAAGACACCCCACATCAACTTCTGGCCTCCATGTGCATGCACACACACCTGTACACACATGCAAATACACACACACACACACACACACCGAAAATGAGCTCTTCTGAGGGTGTTTTATGTCTTTTGCCATTTGTCTGAAACTATGTCTTTGGATGTGTCTTTGACAGGCCTCTCTCTAAATCTGTCAACATCTATGTTGAGATTAGGCCTCTATGAGACCAAGCCCTTAAGAACCTTAGAAGTCTTTCTGTCAAGCCTAAAGGGCCTAATAGGTACAACCATAAGTCTTAACAAAGGGCTGTGTAGAGATGATCCTTGTTATGTAGAAATAACCCAGATTTGACCTTTTCCCCTCGAGTATAAATTTACTTTAATCCGGTTAAGATGGCGGCGTAGGTACCACGCCAAAGCAGCCTAGGGGGGAAAAAAAGACCAAAAAAACTCAGCAAAATACACACTTTTACTAAAAAGTGAGGTGTATAGGAAATTGAAGCGGCAGCGGAGAAGTAGAAGAGTTCCAGAGCATCCAGAGCCTGCACAGGCGGGGAAAAGCGGCTCCAGCAACTCGGCCAACTGCCGTGGCTGCGGCGCACCAGAAAGCCGCCAGGCTCGGCTCCAGCCACAGGAAAAGCCAGGCGGCGGAGCTTCCCCTCACACCGTGCTCTCTGCAACTCGGGAAACGTGAGGGGAGAGCGGCAGCGAGCAGCAGAGGAGCAGACCGCGAGGTAGAAGAACACGTGGAGCAGCGAGAGAACCAGAGCAGCTGCGGCTCCCTCCCCTCCCCCACCGCCTGAGCCCAGCTCCTGCGAACAGAACAGCAGCCCGGGACCCGGCCACGCCAACAGTGGGACCCAAGCAGGAGCAGAGTTCGGCAGCAACATCAGCGGCTCCAGCACTGGTAACAGCGGCCCCAGCATCAGCAGACCCAGGAGCGGCAGCAGCGGCAGACTCGGCAGCAGCAGCTTCAGGGGGAGCAGTGGCAGTGGACACAGCAGCAGCAGCTTCAGCAGCAGTGGTGGCTCCAGCAGTGGCAGCTACAGCAGCAGCAGAGGCAGCAGCAGCGGTGGGTCCAGCAGCAACACCTTCAGCAGCAATGGATACAGTCCCAGCAGGGGCAGCTTGAGCAGCAGCAGTTCCAGCAGCAGGGGTGCTGATCTGCAGGGTCACACTTGCCAGGCTCGGTTTGCCCCGCAGGAAAAGCAAGTGCCCAGATCCAGAAATCAGAACAGCAGCCCGATGGCCCAGGCAGCAACTTGTCTGAGACCAAAATCATCCAAGGTAACTGGGATTGCACCAGGGAAGGGTCTCACTTGGTCACAAGCTGACTTGGATCCCTCAACAGACCAGAAATCTTAACCTCTTTGTTGAGAGAGGATCTGGTTGTTATAATAACTACTCTTGCATACGTTCTTGGGGCTGTTTTTGATTGAATGTGTACAGTGTTTAGTTAAATTTTAGAATCTACCTGTATTTTATTCCACTCAGCCTGCTTGAATACTCCTATAGCAGGGAAACTCAACCCCTAAGAACATCTTTGTAGATACTCTGAGAGTCTTAAGAGCCACACCTAACACCTTAAGGTCCTACCCTGAAAATATATTACATCAAATCAATTGATACACCTAAGAATACACAGCTAGCTAGAAAATCTAAGCAGTAACTTAATCCAAGATGCAAAAATATATACATTATAACACAAGAAACACTAAAAAGCAAGACGATATAAATCCACCTAAAAGTATTAATGCATCAGAAATGTCCTCCAGTGAGAAAGAGTTAGAGGAAATGCCTGAGAAAGAGTTCAAAAGAATGATTGTAAATATGTTCAAAGAAGTCAGAGAATAAATCAAAGGAGTCAAAGAGGAACTTAAAGAGGAAATCAAAAAAATCAAAGAAGATGCAGGACACCAATTTCATGAAATAAAGAAGGCAATACAAGACAAAAATAAGGAAATAGAAATAATAAAGAAAAACCAGTCAGAAATACTAGCAATAAAGAACACAGTTAATGTAATAAAAAACTCTGTAGAAAATCTCACCAGTAGGATGGATGAGGGAGAGGACAGAATATCTAAGCTAGAAGACCAGGTGGCAGACCTAATGCAGTCCAACAAAGAGAAAGACAAACTTATACAAAAGTATGAGTGGGAATTTCAAGATATTTGGGACACTATGAAAAGATCCAATATAAGAATTCAGGGCATAGTAGAATGAGAAGAACTCCACTCCAGAGGTATAGTAGGCGTCTTCAACAAAATCATAGAAGAAAATTTCCCCCAAATTGGGAAAGAGGTGCCAATGCAGATATAGGAAGCCTTTAGAACCCCAGCCAGACAAAACCCGGAAAGAACCTCTCCTCGCCATATTATAATCAAACTTCCAAACACACACACCAAAGAAAAAATATTGAAAGCAGTTAGAGAGAAAAATCAAGTTACCTACAAAAGCAAGCCCAGCAGGATTACAGCAGATTATTCAACACAAACTTTTAAAGCCAGAAGGGCTTGGAGTGATATATTCCAAGTTCTGAAAGATAACAACTGTCAACCAAGGTTACTTTATCCTGCAAAGTTATCCATTCAAATAGATGGAGAAATAAAGACATTCCATGACAAAAGCAGGTCAAAGGAGTATTTGAAGACAAAACCAGCTCTACAGAAAATACTTGATAGAATCCTCCATGCTGAAGAAAAGGAAAAGCACACATATAAGGAACCTAGAAAAAACAAGCTATACTCAAATACCAGTTAACAGAAGAGAGCACAGGTAGAACCAGAAACACACACACACACACACACAAAAATGGCAAACAAAAATACACACCTTTCAATAATATCTCTTAATATCAACGGCCTCAATGCCCCAACGAAAAGACATAGATTTGCAGACTGGGTTAAAAAACAGGATCCTACAATTTGTTGTCTCCAAGAAACTCACTTTCTACAAAGGATAGACATTATCTTAGGGTGAAAGGTTGGAAGATGGTGTTTCAAGCAAATGGGCCTAGAAAACAAGCAAGGGTTGCTATCCTAATATCAGACAGGGTAGACTTTAGTCCGACGTTAGTCAAGAAAGATAAGGAAGGTCACTTTATATTGATTAAGGGCACACTCCCAACAGGAGGACATTACAATCCTAAACATATATGCACCTAACATGGGGGCTCCCAAGTTCATCAAACAAACACTATTAGAACTAAGGTCACAGATAACAACAAACACAGTGGTGGTGGGTGACTTTAACACCCCACTCTCATCAATTGACAGGTCATCCCGGGAAAGAATAAACAGAGAGGCATCTGAACTAAATGAGGTCATAGAAGGAATGGACTTAACAGATATATACAGGACATTTCATCCAAAGGCTGCAGAATATACATTCTTTTCAGCAGCACATGGAACATTCTCTAAAATAGACCATATATTAGGACACAAACCAAATCTTAACAAATTCAGGGAAATTGAAATAATTCCTTGCATTCTATCTGACCACAATGGAATTAAACTACAAATCAGTAGCAAGAAAGGCTATAGAGCATACACAAAATCATGGAAACTAAACAATCCACTACTAAATGATGAATGGGTCAATGAAGAAATCAAAAAGGAAATCAAAAAAATTATAGAGTCAAATGATAATGAGAACACAACATACCAAAATCTCTGGGACACAATGAAGGCAGTTCTAAGAGGCAAATTTATAGCCTTGAGTGCCTATATTAAGAAATTAGAAAGGTCGCAAGTAAATGACCTAATGCTTCGCCTTAAAGCCTTGGAAAAAGAAGAACAAGGCAAACCAAAAATCAGTAGACGGGAAGGAATAATAAAGATTAGGGCAGAAATTAATGAAATAGAAACAAAAAGAACAATCCAAAGAATTAATGAAACAAAGAGTTGGTTCTTTGAAAGGATAAACAAGATTGATAAACCCTTAGCAAATCTGACCAAAAGAAAGAGAGAAGAGACACAAATTAATAAAATCAGAGATGAACAAGGTAACATCACAACAGATTCTAGAGAAATTCAAAAAATCATAGGGACATACTATAAAAGCATATACTCCACAAAGTATGAAAATCTGAAAGAAATGGATGATTTCCTTGATCTATATGACCTACCTAAATTAAATCAAAATGAGATCATTCACTTAAATAGACCTATAACAAACATGGAGATCCAAACAGTTATCAATAATCTCCCAACTAAAAAAAGCCCAGGCCCGGACGGATTCACTGCTGAATTTTACCAGACTTTTAAGGGAGAGCTAACACTATTGCTTCTTAAGCTTTTCCAGGAAATAGAAAAAGAAAGAATTTTACCAAACTCCTTCTATGAGGCCAGCATCACCCTGATACCAAAACCAGGCAAAGATAGAACAAAAAAAGAAAATTACGGACCAATCTCCCTTATGAACATAGAGGAAAAAATTCTCAACAAAATATTGGCAAACAGAATACAAGAATATATCAAAAAGATCATTCACCCTGACCAAGTAGGCTTTATCCCAGGGATGCAGGGATAAAAAAAAAAGGATGCAGGGTTCAACATACGAAAATCTATAAATGTAATACATTACATAAACGGGTTGAAGGACAAAAATCACATGATCATCTCATTAGACGCAGAGAAAGCATTTGACAAAATCCAACATCCCTTCATGATAAAAGTCCTACAGAGACTGGGAATAGAAGGAACATATCTCAATATAATAAAGGCTATTTATGATAAGCCTACAGCCAACATATTACTAAATGGGGAAAAACTGGAAGCTTTTCCACTAAAATCAGGAACAAGACAAGGGTGTCCACTGTCCCCACTTTTACTTAATATAGTTTTGGAAGGCTTAGCCATAGCAATAAGGCAAGAGACACACATAAAAGGGATACAAATTGGAAAGGAAGAAATCAAGTTATCATTATTTGTAGATGACATGATTCTATACATAAAGGACCCTAAAGACTCTACTAGCAAGCTGTTAGAGCTGATCAAAACCTACAGCAATGTAGCAGGATACAAAATAAATACACAGAAATCAGTAGCCTTCATATATGCTAACAACAAACACACAGAGGATGAAATCAGAGAATCACTCCCATTCACAATTGCATCAAAAAAAAATAAAGTACCTTGGAATAAACCTAACCAAGTAAGTAAAGAATCTCTACAATGAGAACTTTAAAACACTCAAGCGAGAAATTGCAGAAGACACTAGAAAGTGGAGAAACATCCCTTGTTCCTGGATTGGAAGAATCAATATTGTGAAAATGGCAATCTTACCTAAAGCAATCTACACATTTAATGCAATCCCTATCAAAATTCCAAAGGCTTTCTTCATGGAAATAGAAAAAACAATCCAAAAATTCATTTGGAATCACAAAAAACCTCGAATATCTAAAATAATACTGAGCAACAAAAAAGAGGCTGGTGGTATCACCATACCTGATTTTAACCTATACTACAGAGCCATAGTAACAAAAACAGCATGGTACTGGCACAAAAACAGACATGTAGATCAGTGGAACAGAATAGAGGACCCAGATGTAAGCCCAAGTAGCTATAGCCACCTGATATTCGATAAAAATGCCAAAAATACTCATTGGAGAAGAGACAGCCTCTTCAGCAAATGGTGTTTTGAAAACTGGATATATATCTGCAGAAGGATGAAAATAGATTCTTCTCTCTCGCCATGCACAGGAATTAAGTCCAAATGGATTAAAGACCTTAACATCAGACCGGAAACTCTGAAACTGCTAGAGGAAAAAGTAGGGGAAACCCTTCAACATATTGGTCTTGGCAAAGACTTTCTGAATACAACCCCAATTGCTCAGGCAATAAAACCACAGATTAACCACTGGGACCTAATGAAATTACAAAGATTTTGCACCGCAAAGGACACAGTGAAAAAAGCAAAGAGGCAACCTACAGAATGGGAAAAAATCTTTGCCAGCTATATATCTGATAAAGGATTAATATCTAGGATATACAAAGAACTCAAAAAGTTAAATAATAAGGAATCAAACAAGCCAATCCAAAAATGGGCTATGGAGCTAAATAGAGAGTTCTCAAAGGAAGAAATACGAATGGCATATAAGCATCTAAAAAAATGTTCTACCTCACTAGTCATCAGGGAAATGCAGATTAAAACTACATTGAGATTCCATCTCACTCCTGTCAGATTGGCCACCATCATGAAAATAAATGATCATAAATGTTGGCGGGGATGTGGGAAAAATGGAACCCTTCTTCACTGCTGGTGGGAATGCAATCTGGTCCAGCCATTGTGGAAAACAGTGTGGAGGTTCCTAAAACAGCTAGAGATTGATCTACCATATGACCCAGCTATAGCACTCCTAGGCATATATCCAAAGGACTCATCTCATTTCCTTAGAAGTACGTGCTCAACCATGTTTATTGCTGCTCAATTTATAATAGCTGGGAAATGGAACCAGCCTAGATGTCCATCAACAGATGAGTGGATAATGAAGATGTGGCACATTTATACAATGGAGTTCTACTCAGCGGTAAAGAAAAATGAAGTTATGAAATTTGCAGAAAAATGGATGGACCTGGAAAGTATTAAATTTACTTTAAATGTCATATATCAATTGAGGACCTCTGAAATAAAAGATTGAGTCCTGGGCCTTCCATATCTGCTCTAAACACTACTTATCAACTAAATTTTTCCCTGTCTTCTCTCATCTTCATAAGAAGGTAGGAGTACCTTAGTGACATTTAACATGGCCTTGGGATCTTCTTAGCTAAATCCAAAAGTTAATAGATTTCCTCTCTTCCAAAACATAACAGTGCCTAACACACTCTCTGTACTTACCCAGTCAGTGGGGACCATTTTGTTTCCTCTTTTCTAGCCTCCAGCAGTGAGGTCTGTTTTCCACCCTTTCCTAGAAGCACGCTCTCCTTCCGCAGTGCCCACCTGCCACATAGTCCCAAGTCTAACATACATGCACAACAACCGCTTAGCTCATGATTCTCTGGGTCTGGTGGGCAGTTTGGATCTTCTGGGCTTGGCAAGTCTGCAGTTAGTTGGAGAGAGGCCCAGAGGTTGAGCGGTCTTGGATAGACTCACTCGCATGTCTGGCAGTTGATAAGTTGGCTGTCAACAGGAGCAACTGGGCCACTATGCTCATTCTGCAGCAGGCCAGCCAGGCTGTGTTCTGTCCCAAAGAGCAGCAAGACGCCACAGCAAGCCTCAGTGGGGAAGCACGTAACAGTTCTGTGTATGTCCTCCTTACCCTCATCCCCTTACCCAAAGACAGTCACGTGGCCAAGATCATCATCAGTGAGAGAAGGTCTACCCAACACAGAAACGGAAAAGAAAAAAGGCACAGTCATGCTTTCAGTCCACTACAGGAGATAATAATGGTGTCATATTTTTTGCCTTTCAGAACATGACAGGGCTGCCATCCATATTCAATGTCAACATGACCACTGGACCTAACACCACCAGTTCCAGCCTAGCCAGCCCTACCTTCCCCAGTGACATTCCCCCTGGGCCCTCATACCAAGATATAACTGATTTTTCCCACAGATAGATGACATGGGATGTTTGCCTTGATGACAAGGAGGAGCCACTGTAACAGTATCTCTACCTCTCCCTGGACCTCCCATGTCCTTGAACCCTAGCATTCACAGTGAACATCTATTTTCTCCTCTTTTCCTCCCTAGCTTCCCTTTTGCTTGCTATTAATACACTTTTTAAATTCATAAATAGTTTTTCTTTGATTCAAGGTATCTTTTATTCTTTGTGTGTGTGTGTGTGTGTGTGTGTGTGTGTGTGTGTGTGTGTGTGTGTGTGATGTGTGGTATGTGCATGTGGCTGTGCAGATAGGTGTGCCCCATACATGTGCGTGTGTGTGGGTGTTCAGAGACCAGAAGAGAACATCAGGTATCCTTCTCTTATTGCTATGCACAATAGACAGGGTCTCTCCCTCAGCTGCTGTCCATCAGCAAGCCTCAGCAATTCTCCAATCTCCACCTCCTACAGACTGGAGTTACAGATATGCATAGCCACATCTAGCTGCTTTTTCTTTTTTTTTTTTTTTTCAATTTGCAAGCAGAGATGATTGATAGATAATAGAAAGATAGATGATAGATGATTGATAGATAGATACATAGGTAGATAGATAGACAGACAGATAGATAATAGATAGAATGGCATGCTAGGACCTCTTGCCACTGCAAACAAACTCCAGATGCATGCGCCACTCTGTGCCCTGGCTTTATGTGGGTACTGAGGAATTAAACTCAGGCTGGCAGGCTTTGCATGTAAACATCTTTAACCACCGAGTCATCTCCCCAGCCCCCAAGTCAAGCTTTGCACATGGGCTCTGGGGAGTCAAACTTCCCAGACACCTGCCCGAGACCCTCAGTCCTAAGCAGCAAGCCTGCTCAACGGCCAAGCTCTCTGCGCAGCCCGCAAGGTGTCTCTTAACCTTCATGCGCTATAAGGTTGTGTTTTTGTTCTGTGGCTCCTGGAGTGTGTTTGATGATGAGAGGCCGAATTTAAAATGCTATGCAATCCAACCACAGGTCCAATGGCTAACCGCCCTTCCCAAACCCTGGTCCTGACATGCCTCGCCCACATGGAACCTGAGTAGTGCAGAGTACGTGCCCTGCCCATCGCCGGTGTGTGTGCACAGCTTTTCTGGATGTGGGAGCGAGGCAGAAAACGGGCTGCCTACTGGAACTGTAAGAAACAAGCCCAGCCCCGCCCCAAGGAAAGAGCTGTTCTACATGTATAAGATCTCTCAGGAGGCAACTGGATTATTCCATCTTCCTCGCCCTCCAGCAGTGCGGCCAGACACTTCAGGTGCTTGGTACAAAGCCTAAAGAACAGAGCACAGGGAGGCCTTCCTGAGTGCTCTGTTGGACTTGACCACTCCCACTCTCCGTTGGCACAAAAAGTCATTCACAGGCAGCCCAGTTTTGAGGGCTCAGGAGGATGGGTTCCTCCCTGGCTGCAGAGGAGGGAGGCACGTGGAGTCCTGGAGGACTAGGGTCATTCCCACAGTCCACCTGCCACACTGATCTTTCCCTGGGCTAGCAGAAAGCCGGCTCTAGCATGTTTCTGGGCTGTCATTGAGCCTGTGAATCCTTCATCGTTGTCCTGAGGTTCCTCCTTTGCCTCAGAGGCTATTTTAATAAGAACATGAATCCAGAGTCAAAGAGTATTCTCCATGTACCTATGCCACTTGAACGCCACTCCATGTGCACAAACACATACATTAACCCATGCCCACAACACACATCTATGCTCGCAGCTGCCTAGCGTTGGATAGCTGTGATCGCCCCATCTGACGGTGGACACACACAGGTGGATAGCACAAGGCAACCTGCTCAGTTCTCTCGGGGTGACTCCTCAGCAGGTGAAGGATGAAGCCTCATTCCAGCTTTGACGCTAGTAGCCCGTCCCCATCAGGCCGCCCGCTTCTCTGGACTCAGTGCCCCCTGCTGGAGATTGACGGAAGAAAGCTGACCTGGGATACATGAGACCCTTGAAGGCTTGGAGGCCAGTGACCTCAGAGGCAGTCAGTCTTCTCTGCCCAGTGCCCTCCACTGGAAGATGGGCGGAGGCCTTGGAGCCAGGAGGGACTAAGAACCTCCCAGAAACACAGCTTCCAAAGCAGCGATTCCCAAGCCTCACAGGAATAGCAAGGCTTTCACACGACAATGTGTGAATGCAGGAGTACAGAGGCAGCCAGGAGCGAGCAGGCAGCACAGCGGCGGTGGCAGGCCCAGCTGGTGAGTACCCGCTGCCCTTCCACAAAGGGGAGGGGGCAGGGTGCATGGCATTCCTGGGGAGGGAGAGAGGAAGGTCAGGCTCTGAAGGTCTTCCCCACCCGGGGGGCAGGAACCTCTCAAAGCCACCCACTGGTAGGGACCTCTAGCCCAGGGCCTTTGGCCCACCATATAAAGAGTGAGGACAAAAGAGAGACTTCTGTCTTCTCTCCTCAAAGCGAGTGGCTGAGATGATGCCCCAGTGAGCCCGGGGCCCTAAGCATCTTCTCAAGGAAGTAGAAGTTCCCTCCCAAAATGATCTACTCTGGGGTAGGAGTCCAACCCAGTATATCTTCCCCTGTCCCTTCTGTGAGAGGAGAAGGATCTGGAAGGAGTCGTTGCTAGAAACAGGCTGTGGCAAATACTGGTTATAGATGGGAAGGTGAGAGCCGGGGGAAGAAAGGGGACTGCCCTAGCAACCCAGCCTAAGCGGGTACAGGGAGGAGAACAGAGTGAGCAGAGTCAGCTGAGAGCCAAGCAGAGGGCGGTGGGTGGGCAAGGTCCAGCTTAAGAGGGGTGATACTGAGGGGTTTGTGTACCCGTGGTGCATTTACATCTGGCAGCATTGTCTGTGGGCTCCTGGGGCAGACCTGGGTTGTCTTGGAAAGGCTAAGATGAGAGGAGCCCAGGATGGCAGCCTCGTGCTGTGGGGTCAGACACAGGAGTGAGTTCCTACCTAGTCCCAAAACTGGCCAACCAGGGAGCCTGGCTGCAAACCCAGGGTAGGTGATGAATCCTTAGAAGCCTGAAGTGTGTCGCCCCCCTTAGCACCACAACCACCCATGTAGCAGATGGGAAAACTACGGCCCAGAGAGCTTAGGCAGCTTGCCCAACCCACTCGGCTCCTTAGGCTTACTGAACAGGAGCATAGATTCTCGCCAGGAGAGGTGCAAGGTGTGCGGCTCACCCACCACGCAAAGCTGCCAACTCCCACATGTGCACACCTCTACCCAGAAGTTCTGGGTGTTTCATCCAAGATGCCCTCCTTAGAGCCTCTTCCTTCCAGATCCTGACAGCTCCCCGTATAGCAGCTGCAACAGGTGAACAGACAAAGCTACTTCTGATCCCTGGTGCCTAAAAGGATGCCCAGAGGTGCTCCTGAGACAAGTCCTAGCTGCCCAGGGGTGGTTCAGCCAAGACCCTGGAGACGCCCATCACCACAGGTCCCTGAGCTCAGCTTCTTATCTATATATTTTATCTATACATCATCTCATAACAGCACCTGCCTCTGAGGCCATTACCACCACAGAAGTCCACAGGATAGCAGTTCTCCCACATGCCAGGCACAGTGTCAGCATTATTGCTAACTGGGAATTATTCACCCTTAGCACAGTCATTATAGCAGGGTAACACCGGGGTAGTCCTGTGGATGTTTGTAATTGGTGTGTCCTGTCTCGTGTTACATTTTGATCGAGGGCTGGTCCTCGTCCCAGGTATGGGCAGATAAGATGGATCGTTAGTGGCTCCTATCCCTTTCCCATGCCTGTCCCTCCTCCAGCTGGCTAACAGTGGCACCTGCCCACCCCAGAGTTTAGCAATGGGACAGGAGGAGACAGGGGCCAAGGGACATTCACCTGCCTGGTACTTCAAGAGCCTGTGTTACTCTCCCCAAGGCTGGCACTTCACTAAAAGGGTGTTTTGACAGTTCTGTGTAGATGCCCTCCTTTGCAAGGCTCTCTGTCCTGTGTACCTACCCCCAAAAAGTGCAAGCTCAACTTAGGAATTTGCAGATCTATGGGGTAGAACCTCCGTATGAATTTCTCCCAGCAGGCTCCTCAAAGCCAGCCTCTCTGTCATAGCTTCAGGTAAACAAGAACATGCCCCCTCTTTCAAGCACAGGGCTCAGATCGTTCTAAATGTTCTCTCCCAAAACCTGGTCTTCATCCCTACCCAATCCCAACCCTGGGCAGAGGCTGTAAAAGTCATCCAGTAAATTGTCAACCACCTGCCTCTGCAAGTCCCCTGTGTCTTTGGTGGCACGGCTTGCTTCCATATCTGGTCTCAGCTGAAATTTTAGTTTAAACATCTCTGACCACAGCCTGTCCCACTCTGCCACAGTCTTGGCAACCCTCAGTTTGTCAATCTGCAAATTGGGCCACATCACACCTTCCTTCCAGGTCTGCCTTAGTGTTTATAGGACAGCTCTATAACCTGTAAGGGGCTGTACACTGAGGGGTGTTCAGAGGTTGATGCCACATCTGCCCTTGATGCCTTGGTGTTTTAGTGGACACCAAGTAAACTCTTGGAGACAATCAACCATGACTTTCTTCTTTTCCTTCTGCCTGTCCCTGGTGTGTATGCAGGAGTGTTGGGGATACACTGGCCAACTGGATGGTAAACAAAGGAGGTATATGGGCCAAGGGGCATCTGGAATACAACAGATGGCTTAGAGCCTGTCTCAGGCTGCAGAGGAGTGAGGGAGAGAAGAGTTTGTCCTGGGAACTATGTGACACACACATGCTCGACACTTTGCCTGCCTAGGGCTGACAGCCTATTTTTGTAGGTGTTCCTTTTCACCTGAAGATCATGAGGTCTGTTTATCAAATTTCTCACCACCCACCTGGGAGAGATGCTGTTAACTGTGTGCTTCCTGCAAGCTGCTCTGGCCCCTTGAGTCCTTCTGACTTCAGAGCAGGTCCATGGACACACCCACGAGCCCTTGCGGGCCTCAGGCACCATCTTCACCTGGGCCTGGTGAAATGGTGAGGATGCTGGGGTGTCGTGGCCTAGCTTTTCACAGAGTTAAGTATGTTCAATTAAAAGATTGTGTCATTTTATTCTAAAACGGTGATGTCCCTAACTCGGTGGTGTTAAAATATCCTTTCTAGGTGAGGATGAGAATATGGGCTGCTTTAAACAGGTTTGCTTGGGGAAGTGCAGCATTGGCAGGCTCAGCCAGCCCTCTTTTTCTCATTTGATCATCTGTAAATGGCAAGCACTTTGGAACTAATGCTGCAAGGAGGGCAGTACAAGCACGGGTCACCTCACTCAGACAAGTCAGGATTCAGCTCCAGGGCTGTATGAATTCTATAGTCAGTATCGTCTGTACTGGGAAGTGGGCATCTGGGCTGTGTGGCCATGAGGGAGGCATTCACCCTCTCTGGTTTGACAGACTGATGTGCATGTTTCTCTTCTGCTGCCTTGTCCCTTTATCTGTAAGGATTCATTTCTGGAGGATGCACCAGTCAGGAGAAGCCAGGTTATACTGCTGCAACAAACATCTTGGCTTAAAATAACAAAGCCTGGTCCCTTTCTCACCCTTCACATTCCCTGGAGGCTTTGCCTGCAGTGGCCGGAGTGGAATGTCGAGTGTCCTACCCCGTCGTTCTTCCTCCTGTTATTCACTGAGTCAGCCTCTCGTACTGACACAAGAGCTCACTGCCCATCTCTTCTCCACCTCTGACCCCCTGCCAGCTCTGGAAATTCCTGGGTCTCTGCACCCCTATGGGCCTGGGGGTACAGGCATGTGTGGCCATACCCAGATGTTTAATATGGGTTCTAGAGACTAGAACTGGGCAGTCTCAGGTGCCCTTGGTCCCTCACACTTGCACAGGAAGCACACCTAACTGCTGAGCCATCTCTCCAGCCCTGTGACTTCTTAATGACATTTCAGAAAACATCAGTTTAGCCAGTGCAGCACCCTAAAACCCTTCCCTGGCACCTGGCTAGCAGTGAGCATTCCCTGGAGTGTTTTCCCAGGCCAGACACATCTAACGTCTCCCTAATCGGTGTCCATCTTGGTCACGTCAGTGGCAGATGCTCAAGTAGTCAAAGAGGGAGGCTCTCACGGCACTGGCACACAGCAGAATTGTGTGCCCACCACGAACAAACGTGGGCCATGGAGCAGAGGGGAGACGAGTGCTCATCATGGGACAAAGAAGCTGGCACCTGGACCGAGCTCCACCTTGTACTAGCTGTGTGTTTGCGAGCAAGTCAGTCTCTGGGGAAAGAAGGAGGCTTAAGTACATGCTTATCTAAAAGGTTCCACTGTGCTGTGCGCGCAGCTTGGTGGTTGGCTTGATTTTAGCTTGGCTTTGGTTTGGTTTGGCCTGGTGTGGGGGGTTGCGGTGGATGCATTTGTATGTGCCCGAGTGGTGCCCCATGTGTCCGCCTGCAGCAGGGTGAATTCGCCTCCAGTGGCCTAGCATGCAGCCTGGGTCCCCTCCCCAACACTGGACAGAAGAAAGGCCTCCCATGTAAAATAGCAGAGATTAAGCTCAGAATTTAAGATCAAAGAGCCTGGGATTCACCTCTTAGCTTTGACCTGGAACCTCCTTCACTTCTGTGAGTCTCCCCCTTCTTTCCCCAGCTCTGGTGAGGAATGGGGTCACCACTTTCTCTGGGATGCAATAAGCAAGGACAGGTAGGATAGTTGTTTATAAACCAAGACATATGCAGACATCTAACCACCACTGCTGCCCATGGTATCTCTAGAGCCTCTGTTCCCCAGACTCTGAGCACGATGTCAGCACCTCCTGCCAGCAATGGAGTGTTTGTCGTCATCCCTCCCAGCAATGCCAGTGGCCTCCACCCACCTCCAGCCATTCTGCCCACCTCCATGTGCCAACGTCCAGGGATCATGCAGTTTGAGGAACCACAGCTGGGGGCGCAGGCACCCAGGGCCACCCAGCCACCTGACCTTCGTCCCATGGAGACATTCCTGACTGGCGAGCCCAAAGCTTTAGGGGTAAGAAAAGCTTCCCACATGGCCCGAGTCTAGGGTACTGGATAGGTCCTGACCCCCATGGCACTTGCAGAGAATAAACTTGTAAACAAATGGGCAAGACAACTCCAAAGATTATTAAAGACAATGGATGAGGGAAAGGTAAGGCTAGCAAGACATGGCAGAACATTCTCTGTGGAGAGATAATACTAGAGCTAACTCCTAGATGTTAGGTGGAAATATCTGGTGATGAGAAAGGGAGAGGGAATGGGTGCACCAGGAAATAACAAGGGCAAAGCCTTAAGATGGGAGTTTTTCTGTCACCATCACCTTCTCATTGCTGGAACAAAGCACCTGACCAAAAGCAGCTGATGGGAAGAAAGTTTTCTTTTTCGGGGTGGGGGGAGAAAGTGTTTATTTTGACTCATGGTCTCAAAGGGAAGCTTTATGGTGGCAAGGGAAAACATGTCATGAGCAGAGACTGGATGCCATTTCTGCCACAGTAGGTGGAGAACAGTAGCAAAAGAGTAAGCTGAACTCAAGCACGGGGAGCTGACTACAACACCCCTAAGCCCACCCCCAACAGCACACCTCCTCCAGCAAGGCTCTACCTCTGGAATTGTTACCACCTAGGGACCAAGCATTCAAAACACATGGGTTTATGGGGGACATCTGATTCAAACCATCCTATTCTGCCGCTGGCTCCCATAAACTCATAACCAATTCAATGTAAAATGTATTCAGTCCAGCTTTAAAAGTCCCCATAGTTTTTATCAATCCCAACACTGTTCAAAAGTCCAAGGTCTCATCGGAGACTCAAGACAGTCTCTCAACTGTAAGCCTATGAAATTAAAGCACAAAGCCAAGCATGCATTTAATCCCAGCACTCGAGAGGCAGAGGTAGGAGGATCACCGTGAGTTCAAGAGCACCCTGAGACTATATAGTGAGTTCCAGGTCAGCCTGGGCTAGAGTGAAACCCTACCTTGAAAAAACAAAAAAAAAAAAAAAATTAAAACACAAGTTAAATACACATAATGGCACAGACTGACATTCCAACTGACAAACAAGGCATTGCAAGAAGAGACTGAATCAATGCAAGATCCGAAGCAAATAGCAAAACCTGCAGCTCCAAGTGTGGCATCTGGATAGAAGACTGGCATGTAATGAGCAAAGGAAGAGGGAAGAGAGGGAATAAAGGTGAAGTGATAGGCAAGAACCAGCTGGCAGGGAGGGCAGACCATGGAAAAGTGGCCTCTAAGCTTGGTTTCAATTGTGAATGACCTTGAATACTGAAAGGGAATGATATATTGACAGGTAGGCAGATATATATAAATATAAATACACACACACACACACACACACACACACATATACATGGTGTGTGTGTGTGTGTGTGTGTGTGTAGATAGATAGGTAGATAGATAGACAGACAGATGATAGATATAGTTAGGTAGATACACAGATAGACAAAAATACATATAAATAGATGGTAGCTAATAGATGATAGATAATAAAAAGATGATAGAGGATAGAAATGATGATGGTGGTGGTGAGAGATAGATAAATAGATGAGTGATAGATGATAAATAGATGAGTGATAGATTATATAGCTAGATGATTTATAGGTGTATTGCTAAAAAAAAAAAAAGCTTCAACCTAGCAGCTTTTTTCAAAAGTCCAAGATAAGCTTTTTTGGTGATTATTTTTTATTTGCTTGCTTGGCAGAGTACCACTCTATTGCCCCAGGCTGGCCTGGAATTCACAGTGATCCTCCTACCTCTGCCTCCCAAATGCTGGGATTAAAAGCATGAGCCACCACGCCCAGCTCAAGTTAGCAGCTTTTTAACTGGTGTACAAAACAATGGGTTTTATTATATCTTCACACATATATATGACTAGTCTTTTCTGACAATCATAGCAAAGTTTATTTGAGCCAGAAATCCATGAACTTGGCAGCCCTCTGAACCAGACAAGGTTCTTTATGTGAAAGGCGGAAACACCATAAGCAATGGTGGTGACAACGGGTCTGCAAGAGACACACACACACTGTGCCTTCATTGGCTGGTTAGAGTCTAAATTCTCAGCACCACCTGTGAGCCAGGGAGCACCTGAGTTCTACGTTCAACTCTGACAGAACCTCGAGCGCAAACCTGGACTATAGAGCTGAGCCCTAAAAGCTGCATCAGGTTACTGATGAAGGGACTAGGAACTATGAACAAAATGGGGGGTCAATTGCCAGAAGCCTGAGGCCACAGAGCACACAGTGGGGAGGGATGACCCACCCCATACACGCACACTCACAAAGTCCTTGGGACAAAACCAAGCCCTGCGGCTTCCTCGCTGGTGAGTTACGGAGCATTCCAGAGCTTCCCAGTCTCTGAAATTAAAACGTCTCACCTGCTTGTGTGAGGATTGAAAGGGTCAAGTCTGAAAACACCCAGCAAAATGCCTAGCACAGATTCGGGGTGTGGCAGCTGATGCTGCACGAGAAATAATTACAGCAGCAGGGAAAGGAGGTACAAAAGAGGGCACTGTTGTCCCTGGGACCCCGAGCTGCCTAAGGAAGCTGAAGAGATGGAGAAAAGGCAGTGGGGGGCGGGGAGAGCAGAAGACATGAGTTCATTCGAAGGTGAAACTAGTCCCCGTGACCCCAAGAACACGTTCTCGTGGCTCGCAGGCAGAATGGACAGTTGCTTGGGTGGTGATGTGCTCTGGTCACATAGGAGCCCTGAGGAAGTCACCAAGTTAGAAAGGGCTCTGGGACTAGGTAGAGCCGCTTTCCAATTTAAACCAGAATCCCGCCTTCCTAGGAAGTTTGCGCCCACAGGAAAATTATCCCACTTCTGGGGATGTTCCTGTGGAGAGGGAGGGGAAGAGGAAAGGGGAGTGGGAACGGAGGAAAAGGGAGAGGGACAAGGAAAGACGAAAAAGAAAAGGAGAGGAGAGAGAGAAACGGGTCCAAGTGGAGGTTTGGGCAGGCTAGAGCAGCTGTAGCCCCGAACCCCAGGATGGATCCTGTCCCTCCCGGAAGGCAAGCAAGGCATTGAGAGATTGAGAGCCGGGAGGGTGGGAGTCAAGGAACCAAAAGGCTAAGAAAACCAGGCACAGCGATGCTGGAGCCCAGATCGCAGGCGCTGCAGTCCACGAGAGTGGAGCTTTTCGTGTGCTTCTTAAAACTTCGCGCTGTTCTCCCGGCGCGCTTGGGAGGGAACGTGAGCCCGTCCTCCAGGCTCCGCGGGCTGCCTGCGCGCTCTGCGCCGGCGCTCAGCGCTCGCTGCTCCCCGCAGACCGTGCAGATCCTCATCGGCCTCATCCACCTGGGCTTCGGCAGCGTGCTGCTCATGGTCCGCCGCGGACACCTGGGGATGCTCTTCATCGAAGGCGGCGTGCCGTTCTGGGGAGGAGCCTGCGTGAGTGCGGGGCAGGGGGTCAGTCTGGGGCGAGGGAAGGGTCCTGCAACTCCCCTCTCTCAGCCTCACTCCCAGCCCTTCCGAGGTGGAGGTCCAAAGCACTTGCAAGAATAACGCAAGGCCAACTCCTTTCCCCAAACCCTCGTCATAAATCCCAGCCAGACTGGAGTCTCAGCAAAGAGCTAGGGGATGGGTCAAAGGGATGGGTGCTGGGGCACGAAGGCCAGCATCCTAGCCGCTTATGCATCCGGCAATCCCAGCCTCAGCCTGCATTCAAACCCTACTTGCAGCGACATCTCAGCTCCCCGCATGGATCCCAGCCCTCCTTCAGCCCTCCTCCTGGGAGTCTCTATCTCCATCTGCCTTTCTCTCTCTCTCTCAAACAGATAAATAAGTAAAAATAAAATTTAAAAAAAAAAGTAAAGAAACTGCTTGTCAGTCTCAGGAGACAGCAGGGGGATGAGACCTGGCAGGTCATGTATGGCCCAACATTTAATCCTGACTTTGAAAGTCCACATCACTGGTGGGCGCTCTGCTGCATGCCTGCAATCCCAGCATGTGGGCGGAGAAGGCAGGAGGATCAGTATGTGAGTTTGAAGCCAGCCTGGGTTACATGAGACCCTATCTAAAAATTTAAATTAAAATAAAAATTGTGAGACGGGCGTGGTGGAGCACGCCTTTAATCCCAGCACTCGGGAGGCAGAGGTAGGAGGCTCGCTGTGAGTTCAAGGCCACCCTGAGACTCCATAGTGAATTCCAGGTCAGCCTGAGCTAGAGTGAGACCCTACCTCGAAAAAAAAAAAAAAATGTTTCCTGGCCAACGCAGCAATTATTTGGGGACATGGCTCAGTTAATAAGGAATTTGATGCACAAGTGTAAGGACCCAAGTTCAGATCCCTGTATGTAACCCAAAAGCTGGATATGGTGGTGTGTAGCTATCACCCAGCCCTCAGGAGGCAGAGACAGGCAGATCCTCAGAGCATGCTGTCTAACTAGATGAGCTGAGTCAATGAGCTCTGGGTTCAGTGAGAGACCGTTTCAATAAAGAAGGTGGAAAATGACAGGGGGTGACACCCAGTATGAGTCTCTGACCTTCATTCACAGCACACCACATTCTTGACTACACACACACAGGTGCATGCACACCTACACCATTTTACTATGTTCTTGGTCCATAACTGCTATTTGGTAAATGCTAAGTGAGTGAAGAAACAGTTCCTGTCCCATGAGACTTGGATGATATGATGCCAATGAAAACAGGCACTTTGTAAGCTATGGCTTAAGGTCCCAGGACACAGGCCCCTTAAGAACCCCACTTGGGTACCATTAAGAGAGATTCAAAGACGCCTGGCCGGGAGGCCAATGACGTAGCATCCAGGAAGCTTCTTCCCGCTGTCAGTTCCTGTGGCCTCTTAACAGAACCCAAACATGACGTACCTGGCAGTGTCCCATCTGGAGCCTCACTGGGCCTTCTTTTCCCCAACACAGTTCATCATCGCTGGGTCCCTCTCAGTGGCAGCAGAAAAGAACCACACCAGTTGCCTTGTAAGTCTGATTGCAGGGCTGGGGCCAGGGGTAGGGATGGGTCTGCACACAGCTGGAGTCTACTCAGCCGCTGGCTCCCATCTGCTCACTCCTTGGACCCATTCAGCAAGCATTTCACAGGGGCCTGCTGTGCCTGGGAGAGGGGCAGCCAGACATACACAAGGGAGGAGAAGCCAGAACGCTTCCCAAATCCAAGCCAGGATGGAAAGTGTAGGGATGAAGTTCTCGCAGACATTCAGAGGAAGCAAAGATGCAGGAGGGCCTCCCAGGAGAATAAACACTGATGGTCTCAGTGGGTGGGAAGCCCTCGGCCATGCCTGAGCCTGCAGGAAGGCGAACACCACAGGGAGAGGTAGGTGAAGGGCCTGCTGGAAACTTGACCCAGGGAGGCCCATGAAGGGGGTCAGGCCTTCTCCCTCGCAGCTCCCAGGAGGATGGGAGAAGGAAAGGGAGGCAGCAGGGCCACTTCCTACGGTCCCAGGGAGAGGAAAGAAAAACACAGCCGCACACAGGGCAGAATGGCCTTGGCCGCGTTGGTCATAAGGAGGGTGCAGGCGTCGGGACAGTGCACTGGCACCTCTTAGCCCTTCTCCTTCCCTTTACCTCTTTGCTCCACTCCCTCCCCCCCCCATCTTGTCCCACTCCCTCTGACAGGTGAGGAGCAGTCTGGGGACCAACATGCTCAGTGCCATGGCAGCCTTCGCTGGGACAGCCATTCTTCTCATGGACTTTGGTGTCACTAACTGGGTGTGTTGTCCTGTGTCCCCAAGGGTGATCATTTCGGAAGGATGGGGTTGTTCCCAAGACTAGGAGACACCCTAAGAGTTTGTAGCACTGGGATATTAGCATAGCCTGGTGGTCCCAACATACCTTATAAATATACTTATCCCACACTGGTCGTGGTGGCACATTCCTTTAATCCCAGCACTCGGGAGACAGAGGTAGGAGGATCGCCGTGAGTTCAAGGCCACCCTGAGATTACCTAGTGAATTCCAGGTCAGCCTGGGCTAGAGTGAGACCCTACCTCGTAAAAAAAAAAAAAAAAAAAATATATATATATATATATATATATATATATATATATATACTGATTGCATGACCCTACCCTAAGAATAGACATCCTGGGAAGTGAGAGGGGCAGGACAGCAGGAAGGAGAGGGTCCCTGCCTGGCAGCAGGAAGGCCAGCTGCAGGTACAGTTCTGCATGGCAGGTTACATTCTTGCTCTGGAGCCTCTTGCTGTTAAACCCTCAGCTCCCCCTGACTGCCTGTTTGGGTCCCCAGGATGTGGGCAGGGGCTACCTTGCTGTTCTCACCATCTTCACCATCTTGGAGTTCTTCATCGCTGTCATCGCCACTCACTTTGGGTGCCAAGCCACCCGTGCCCAAGCCAATGCAGTGAGTACCCCCATGCCATGTCCACCCAACCTGGTCTCCTAAGAGAAACTGTTGGGAGAAGGTGGTACTTTTGTTCCCATCCCACTTACCCTCTGGGAAAAAATACCAAGGGGCTGGATTATGATGAACTTCCATTCAGGCACCAGAGGACCCAAAGAAGTTGCGGGTCAGTGAAGACAGGACTAATCACGCCATGGCCATGGGTGCGGGGGGGGGGGGGGGGCGGGCAGTACCAGGAGACACTGCTCTATGCGGCTGCCTTGACATCCCTGCTGAGGAAGGACTGGGCTGGGTGGTGGGGTGGTGCCGGGTGGGAGCCGGGGAGGGGCGCCACCTGGGAAAAGGAATGATATTCTCCAGGAATTCACAGGCTATGAGGGAGGCAGGCACATCAGCAAAGGATGCATGATTTGGCAGACGTCGAGTTCATTTTCCAAGAAAAGTGGACAGGGAAGACAAAAACGAGGTGGGGACGGACAGTGTGGATTGCCGAGGGACCCATTAAGGCACAATCTGCCTGGTTTGGAGGACTCTGCTTGGAGATGTGTTCTGGAGCAGAAGAGAGTTAATGCACTGGAGGCTGCAGGTGGTGCACAGGCAAGAGCTATGGAAGTCCTGACCCAGCGCAGGGCGGTCCAGAGGGAAAACTCCGGTTCCTTAGGTCCCAGGGAAGTGCACCTTCTCCTTGCTCACTGCTGTGTGCCCAAGGCCTGCTTCACACTTGGACCCAGGAAATGCTTCCTGGGTGTCAAGTGAACCTTCTGAGTGCTGTCCTCAGAGTCCCCACAAGGGGACACTGTGGTAACACTCCCTAAAGACCTCGGAGCCCACTGGGACTTTTAACTGAGTTCTTGTCCTTTGCAGTCTGTGATTTTCCTGCCCAACGCCTTCAGCACAGACTTCAACATGCCCAGTCCAGGAGCCTCTCCGCCCCCTGCCTACGACAATGTGGCATATATGCCCAAGGAGTCATCGGAGTAGTAGATGACAACCAGGTTGGAATCCAGTCTTTCCCTCTGGACCCAGCTTCTCCCCACCCCCACCTTGTTCATCTAGGGGCAGCCCCTTCCTGGGCTGTCACCTGCAAGCCACATGCGTGGTGGAACTAAGTGAAGTGTTCCCTCTGCCTCTCATTTTCCCTACTGGTTTCTTTCCTAATGTCCAACGTGTGTGTCCCTCAGCCCGCTGAGACCTGTGGCAGTGCTCTGCTCTGCACTGCCCTCTGCTAGTCCTTGGAGGCCTTGGCCTCAGAGAGACCCAGGCTTGAGTTCTCAGGAGTCATTAAACCCAGAACCCAGAATGTTCCAGAACGGAGTGGAGAAGATCCTGGCATTTTAGAAGTATAGCTAGAGTTCTCTCACCAGCAGGCATGACCTCCAGGTTCCTAGCCCCAAGAACAGTTCAGTCTTTGACCATCTGTGGTCACATTTCAGACCTCAGTTCTCCCACCTGGAAACTACTATTGAACCAAATAACTCTAAGACTGTTCTAGCGTCCCTGGGCTCCCTGCTGCCCTGGATCTAAGCCAGGCGCTGTCCCCCACTCCCTCGAGGAAGCTTCCTTTTCCTGATCTGTTATATGGCATCAATATTGACCCTGGCCCTGCCCATCTCCCATGGACTTCTCCCAGGTTGCCTCCACCCACATCATCACCCACAGGCGAAGTGCCCTTCCTGTGCCACCTGTACCTCTCAGAGCTCCTACTCATCCTCCTGCCTGAGGAGCAAGCATGGCCCCGAGAATAACTCCACGGGAACTCGGCTGAGTCCCCAAAGGGACAGGGAGATACCTTTAGCCCAGTAGTCATAGGCCCCAAGTATATGGCTTGTCTCATCTGTGCTATGGAGAAAAATAAACAGTGTGGGTTGCCTCGTTTTGAGCTGGTCTCGTTGCCGTGGTTTTTACCCTCTAACCTTAGGGTTTTCTAAGGCCTGTCTAGGTTTATCAGAGTGTCCCACTGTCACAACAAAAGGGCACCTATGGGTGCCCAGTGATGCTCTCTGTATGATATAAGCCTTAAACTTATTCTGTCCCCATTTCAGTCCCAACAAACCAGCATCCATATACCCACTTGTCAACTAAGAACTATTTTTTTGCTTTTTTTATTAACAACTTTCATGATTGTAGACAATATCCCATGGTAATGCCCTCCCTCTCCCCACTTTCCCCTTTGAAACTCCATTCTCCATCACATCCCCTCCCCCTCTCAATCAGTCTCTCTTTTATTCTGATGTCATGATCTTGTCCTCCTATTATGATGGTCTTGTGTAGGTAGTGTCAGGCACTGTGAGGTCATGGATATCCAGGCCACTTTGTGTCTGGGAGGAGCACGACGTAAGGAGCCCTACCCTTCCTTTGGCTCTTACATTCTTCCCGCCATCTCTTCCTCAATAGACCCTGAGCCTTGGAAGGTGTGATAGAGATATTGCAGTACTGAGCACTCCTTTCACTTCTTCCCAGCACCATGATGCCTTCTGAGTCATCCCAAGGTCACTGCCATCTGAAAAGAGAAGGTTCTCTACCAAAAGTGAGAGTAGCATTAATATAAGGGTATGAACATTAAGAGAAGTGCTTATTGGGCATCAACTAAGAACTCTGAAGCTTAGAGGTTGATGTCCAGGCCTGAGACCACTGAACAGGTGAAAAGCAAGGCTGAGCTCTGACAGCAGTCTGGGTTCTTGATTCATGCTGCAAATCAGTGATTTCCACCCACCTCCTGCCCCCTTCCTCCTGTTTCTTCAACTCAGAGCTAACATGTGTAGCGCTGTGCTCCTCACCACACTCCCTTCTTCAGGTTCTCCACAGCTGTCCCCTGTCCACAGAGCATGAAGCCACAAGGTCGACATGGCTGAGGGGACGGCTGGGGACAGAGTCCTGCACCCCCTGCAGCATGTAAGCCAAGCACAGAGAGTGCTGCGTGCTTCCAGAGATGGCCAATAGCCAGGTGGTCATGTGGATTGTGTGGAGCTGAAGCTTTCTAACAAATGCAGTGGGGACAGCGTCCACTATGAAGAGAACAACCAGGGCAGCCTGTACCCCTTAAAAGACAGGAAGGACACGATAGCTTCAGGATCGGGCAGCTTTAGAAATAACTGAGTGATTCTGAATTTGCAAGATTAGGGTTTCTACAAGACTGGGGCAGAGTGGAAGCAGCTAGAAAGATGGTTTCCACAAAGAAGAATGCTAGAAATTATGGAACATTATCACTGCTATAGAACACAGACTATGGAAATTGATTGAGATGTAAATAAATGAAGGGGTACACTATGTTCATGAGCTGGGAAGCTTGATTTTGTTAAATTTCATTTATCTCCAAAATTTATCTCTAGATTCAATAGAATCCCATTCAAAATTCCAGTAGTTTTGTTTGGGGGAAATTGGACACGCTAATTTTGACACTCATATGGAAATTAAAATGACCTAAAGGATCTAAGAGAACTTTAAAGAAAAACAAAGTTGAAGGATTTCAAAAGTAGATTTCAAGAGTCAGTATCAAGCAGGGGTTAGGACTGTAGCTCAGAGGCAGAGCTCTTGCCTATCATGCATGAGGCCCTGGGTTTGATTGTCAACACCACAAAACAGAAACAGTTAGTATAAGACAATACGGATTTAGTGCAAAAATAGATGAATATCCTAATATGATAGCTCAGAAACAAACCCTCACATACAGAGTCACTTGAACTGACAAAGGCATCATGCAATTCAGTGGAGAAAGAATTGAGACAGTTTAGGGGTGACAGATCCTGAAAGTAAAAGCAAGGACCATCCTTGAGCCTGCAGGGGGGCTCTGGGCGTCTTTACCTCCTTCCCCTAAAGGAGTCCTCACAGCTTCCACTTTGCTAGAGGTCAGAAGTGTTAGAGGTCTGTCTGTCCTTGTCTCTTCTTCCCTACAGGAGTCCCTTTTCCCTTTCCTAGAAGATCATCACCCCCTTCCAAGAAGGCAGCTCCTTTTCCTGGAGGATTCCTGGGAAGGGGGCTCCAGAGATGACTCAGCAATTAAAGGCACTTGCTTGTAAAACCTACTAGCCTGGATTTGATTCTCCTGTATCCACATAAAGCCTTATGCACAAAGTAATGCTATCAGCACTATGATAAAATCTTTCTAAGCTTTATCCTGTGGTCGGGGGGGAGGTATTTCTGGAAATTAATAAGATAAGAATCTGGAGCCCACTAAGTCAGTAGAAGTTTTGTGTGACTGTGTCTGGCACCCTAACTCATGAGTTATTGCCCTACCAAAAGGTGAGAAAGGCTCCATCACTCTCAAAGATACCTGAGATTTCCCCTATCATATTATTTTCTTCAGTATATTTATTTAGAAAAAAAATTTTTCCTGTTAGGCATGATTGTGCATGCCTTTAGCCCCAGCACTCAGGAGGCAGAGGTAGGAGGATCACTACAAGTTCAAGGCCAGCCTGAGACTACATAATGAATTCCAGGTAAGTTTGAGCTAGAGTGAGATCCTGCCTCAAAAAAGAAAGAAAGGAAGGAAGGGAGGGAGGGAGGGAGGGAGGGAGGGAGGGAGGGAGGGAGGGAGGGAGGGTGGAAAAGAAAGGGGAGCTGGGCATGGTGGTGCACGTCTTTAATTCCAGCACTCAGGAGGCAGAGGAAGGGGATCACTGTGAGTTCAAGGCCACCCTGATACTATGAAGTGAATTCCAGGTCAGCCTGAGCTAGAGTGAGACCCTACCTTGAAAAACCAAAAAAAAAAAAAAAAAAAAAAAAAAAAAGAAAGAAAGAAAAGAATGAGAGAGAGAGAGAGAGAAAGAACTTTTTTCCTGTTTCACACCATGCATAAAAGTTAATTTCAGGGTTGGAGAGATGGCTTAGTGGTTAAGACGTTTGCCTTCAAAGTCAAAGGACCTCGGTTCAATTCCCCAGGGCCCACATAAGCCAGATGCACAAGGTGGTACATGCATCTGGAGTTCATTTGCAGTGGCTGGAGGCCCTGGCATGCCCATTCTCTCCCTTCCTCTCTCTCTCTCTCTCTCTCTCTCTCTCTCTCTCTCTCTCTCTTTCTCCCTCTTTCTCTCTCATATGCTCTCAAATAAATAAATAAATAATTTTTTAAGTTTAAAAAAATTAATTTCAGGGGCTGGAGGGATGGCTTAGTAGTTAAGGTGCTTGCCTGCTAAGCCTAAGGACCTGTGTTCCACTCTCCAGATCCCACTATTAGCCAGACACACAAAGGTGAGGCAAGTGCAAGGTCACACATGCCCACTAGGTGGTGCAAGTGTCTGGTGTTTGATTGCAGTGGCTGAGGCCCTGGCACACCAATTCTCTTTCTCTCTCTAAAAAAGATAAGATAAAAGAAATAAAAAATAATTTCAGATGTTGAAGGAAGTCTGGAGAGATAGCAAATCACCCACAGACCACAAAATGGGCACACATCTATAATCCCAACATACCTATGGCAATGGGAGGCAGAGTCCAGAGAATATGGAAGCTCATAACCTCACAGTCTGGCCTTCCCAGCAGCAAAACTATCTCAGAACAAAATGGAAGTCTCTGACCACACACACACTGTAGCACTCACATGCCCACATACACATCATATACCACCACACAAATATAAATAAATTAACTAAAATCAAAATTAATTCAAGGGAGCTGGGGGGCGGCACACTCCTTTAATCCCAACACTTGGGAGGCAGAGGTAAGAGAATTGCCATGAGTTCAAGGTCCCCCTGAGACTACAGAGTGAATTCCAGGTCAGCCTGGGCTAGAGCGAGACACTACCCCAAAAAAAAAATGTGTGTGTGTGTGTGTGTGTGTGTATAAAAGAGAGACTTGTTGGAGAAAAGAAGGGATTCACTAGAGGGGGATTTGGACAAGGGAAGAAGGAGGGATTATGATCATGATGATATATTGTCTGTATGTATAGAAATTGTTCATAAAAAGTTTAAAAGAAGGGCTAAGCATAGTGGCACACACCTTTAATTTCAGCACTTGGGAGGCAGAAGTAGGAGGATCGCCAAGAGTTTGAGGCCATCCTGAGAATGAATTCTGGGTCAGCCTAAGCTAGAGCAAAACTGTACCTCAAAAAAACAAAATAATAATAAATAAGCATTTTTTAAAAGTTTAAAAGAAGGGCATTCCAAGTCTTTACTTTTCTTGGTTGAGGTAAACCTGGCTGCAAACCCCCCCCACCCCCCACACCCCCACACCCCGTCAGCTCACGGGCTGGCTGAGAAAAGATCCGGAAGAACACATATGCTGCCTACACATCCCTTGAGGGGTTCTCTGCAGCCATCAGCCTCCTGTCCCTCTGGAAATCTCTCATTCCACCGAAAATCTAGCATTTCCCAAATACCAAAACTGTCATGGATCCCCACTCTCCCTTTCTGATCTTCTGCATAGGGTCATGTAGAGCCTCAGGCTTTGTCCTTATAATTAGAGGCAAGAACAGGACCACATTCTTGGTGGCTGTATCAGCTACCTACTCGTTTCTGGTAATATATATACATATGTGTGTGTGTGTATGTGTGTGTGTGTACATATATGTGTGTATATGTGTGTGTGTATGTATGTGTATGTATGTATATATATATGTGTGTGTGTGTGTGTGTGTGTGTGTATGTATGTATATGTATATATATGACAAAAATCACTTTAAGGGAGGAGGGGTTATTTTAGCGTAGAGTCCTAGGTTATGATGGGGAAGGCATGGTGGCAGGGTCTCGAAGAGGGCCACATTCAGTCCAGAGTGAGGAAGCAGAGTGCTGCTTGGCCATCTCTCTCCTTTTTATACATTCCCACCCCACCATGTCACGCTGACTGTGACTCTCTTAATAAAATAAAGCTTTACTTCTACCCCAGCTTACTCTCATCCAACCAGACAGCTCTCCCACTACTGTCTCTCTCCCTCTCTCTCTCTCTCTCTCTCTCTCTCTCTCTCTTTCAAAAATATCTATCAATTCATTTCCCAAAAGGCAAACAAGACCCAGGAGGCAGAAAGTTACTTCCAAAGACCCCAGACCTTTGTCCCTCGGTCTTTTGAATCTTCCCCACAAGCTCTTCCAGACAATGACATGTTTTACTGCCTGTGTAATAAGACACAAAACCTGAAGTTGTCCAACGGAGCTCAGATTTTCTCTGAATAATCGAGGAAGAACGTGTTGGGCAAAACCAGCAGTGGCAGAGGCTCTCACCAAATCTCTGCCATGCTCTGGGTATGATGAATTAGGGTCCTCACAGTCTTGACAGCGGAATCGGTAGAGTCCCACACTGATGTCTTAGCTCTCCCTGAGGCTCTCTTGAACCCAGCTCCCGTGGACCATTCCCGTGGGCGTCGTGGCCTCTCTGCTCACTGAGCATCTGCATCTGAACGGCCTGTGTGAGAGCGATCTCTTTCTCCGTTTCCACCGCAGCCCGGCCAGAGGGGTTCTCTGGGGGGACCTGGGCTCCAAATCCTCGCCAGGACAACCAGCCGCCACGTACTGTCCAGCCTGCCGCTCTGAAACAAAATGAATCTCTCTCTCCCACCATCTGACAATGTTTGCTAAGACGGGCGGGATCCCTGATAAGAGCAATGTTGCAGTCCGGTTCGCATTGCTGTTAGAAATCACCCAACCAAGAGCAGCTTCTGGGAAAAAGAGGTTTATTTGGCTTACAGGCTCGAGGGGAAGCTCCACGATGGCAGGGAAAAACGATGGCATGAGCAGAGGGTGGGCATCACCCCCTGGCCAACGTAAGGTGGAACACAGCAACAGGAGGGTGTGCCAAACACTGGCAAGGGGAAACTGGCTATAAAGCCCATAAGCCCGCCCCCAACAATACACTCCCACCAGGAGGCATTAATTCTCAAATATCCATCAGCTGGGAACTTAGCATTCAGAACACCTAAGTTTATGGGGGACACCTGAATCAAACCACCACATTCCGCCCCTGGCCCCCATAAACTGATATCCATACATGATGTAAAATACAATGCTTTCAGTCTGACTTTAAAAGTCCCCATAGTTTTTATCAATCCCAATGATGATTATACATCCCCATAGTTCAAGATCTTTTAACTGAGCCATAATACCAAAATATAACCTCAAAAAACCCATAATAGCACAGAATAAATATTCACGCTGCAAAAGATGGCATTGGGCATAGCAAAGAAACATTCAACCAATACAAGATTTAAAACAACCGGGGCAAACATCTGTAGCTTCAAGTCCAGCAACTCTAGCCAGTGACAAATCTTCAAGTCCGATAATTCTAACCAGCAACAAGTCTCTGGCATTCCAATTCCGTCCCTCCAGCTAGGCTACTCACAGTCCTGGGAAACTTCATCGGGGCCGGCAGCTCCTCGGCAGCTATCTCATGGTCCCAGCATCTCCGCTGGGTCTCCACTGCAAGCCACGGTTCATCCTCATGGCCCCATGGGGTCTCTATGCAGGCAACCAGCAAACCTGCTTCACACTGCCCATGGCCATTTCCAAAACACAAGACCGTGTTGCAAACTCAATGACCCTCTTTCCAGCATTTTATACTCCACAATACCAGGTAGGTGCCAATTTGTTAATCCAGGGGGAAATAAAGCAGACTTTGAAGAACAGGGCACTCCTTGAGCACTCAGGCCCCTTCAAAAGAGCTGACATTCTTCCTGTTGCCCCAGCGCAGGTCAGCTAGCCCAGTCTCAAAGGTTGTTATCTCTCAGTTGCAGCTGAACGGGCAGCAGTTCACCCAAAGATTTTCCTTTCTGTGCCATATCCCTCTGCACACACCAGTTCATTTCTACGCAAAGCAACCCTGCACAACTTCTCAGGACATGGGCACAAGAGCAAGCTTCTACACAAACTGCTAGCCCAGTCCAAGCAAAGCTCTTTCTCACCCTCATAAGCCAAACAAACCTCACAGTCCATAGTTCTTACTGCCTTCAGGTCTTTCAGCTCTGACCAGGATAGACCATCAAGCTGTACTTACAGCACTGCAAGGCATCTCTTAGGCCAAGGTTTCAACTCCTTCCACATTCCTCTTGAAAATCAGCTTCAAAAGGCCGAAGCCACACAGTCAGGTGTCTAGCAGCAATCCCACTCCTCGGTACCACTTTACTGTTGCAGTCCGGTTCGCATTGCTGTTAGAAATCACCCAACCAAGAGCAGCTTCTGGGAAAAAGAGGTTTATTTGGCTTACAGGCTCGAGGGGAAGCTCCACGATGGCAGGGAAAAACGATGGCATGAGCAGAGGGTGGACATCACCCCCTGGCCAACGTAAGGTGGAACACAGCAACAGGAGGGTGTGCCAAACACTGGCAAGGGGAAACTGGCTATAAAGCCCATAAGCCCGCCCCCAACAATACACTCCCACCAGGAGGCATTAATTCTCAAATATCCATCAGCTGGGAACTTAGCATTCAGAACACCTAAGTTTATGGGGGACACCTGAATCAAACCACCACAAGCAATGACCGAGCTGACCGAGCACGGAGCCTGACCGGTCCGACGTTGGCGGAGCCGACAGACGCTTCTGCCGTCCCGACACTGGGCGGCGCACTAAGCCCCGGTGGGCGCGGATTCTTCAGCGGTCTTCAGGCATAAAAATAGTTTAGAAGGTGAGGTGTTGACCACTTTGGTGAATGGAGCTGTTCCTTATTCCCCTAATTAACTCATTTACTCATCAGGCTGGACTAGTCAAGAGTCATCTTTTGAGATATTGGTGCTGTCCCAAATTAGAAGCAGATATTTCTGTTGCACGTACCCAGGAAAATCACACAATGGATGGATAAAATTACAAAAATTAAGCTTAGGACATGGCTCAGTGGTAGAGGGCTTGCCTAGCACTTTGAGGCCCTGGATTTGATCCTCGAGCAGAGATCTTGGAGACGCCAAAGGGGTGAGAGCGAGGACATTTAGGAAGCGCTGGCACTGAGACAAGTGGCCCGCGGTGTGGATAAGAGGAAGGACGTTTAATAACAGGATGATTACAAAGGTGAGGCAGGGCAAGACTTAGGAAAAGAATGGTACCTGACCTGGGGCCACTAATCCAAAGGCGCTGACACCATCCTTTGCCTGAAGGATCAAGCGGAGAGTCGTTCCCAGGCCGCTGAAATGAATACAGTCTCAGGCCAGGAGACATAGTCTTTGGAGAGGGGCAGCCAGTCTGCAGTGACCCGGCAGAGTGAGAAGGAGCCTGCTTCCCAAACTCACCTTCTTCCTCCATTGAGGGAGCTACCCTGCCAGTGTCTCAATTGGCTGCAGTTGAATGCCAGCCAATAGGGAGCCATTGGCTGAAGTTCATGCGCATCGTGCCGTCCACTTCTGGGCATAGAAGAGGTACAAGAGTGACGCTGCAAGCATAGTCAGGGGTGGTTACACATAGGCCCTAATGCAGTGGTCTGGGTATCAGTTCAGCAGCTGCCCAGATCTCCTGCAGAGACTTCCCTTTGTTTTTGTGAAAACCAGCTTCCCCATTCATGCTCCATCAAGATGCTTCCTATACCAGCCACCTGCACAGGATGGACACCATCCAATACTTCAGTACTCTTGGCTCCAAGTCAAAGAATCACAGACTAGCGAAACAAGTTCGGTCTTCCCACGGTCTAACAGGGTGCACTACAATTGGCAAAGTCCCTGGTAAAAAGAATGGAGCACAAGATAGCTTTGATAGCTGATACTTATAGAAAGAAACCATAGGCTTTTTCTAGGAATGTGGCCATTTTCACTGAGGCCTAGTGGATATCTCAGAAGGGCCTCTGGTTAGAGCTTCACCTAAGGGCAAAACAGGTCTACAGGACCCCAGCCATAATTCCAAGCCTCAGAAGAACTCTGCATCATATTCCTGCATCTGCTCACATCGGGAGGGAAGAAGTTCTTAATATATATGCTGTCACCAGGAACCAGGCCGAGTACTTTGCATACAGTGTCTCATTCAGTCCCTCAAGATCCCCTGGGCTAGGTACTTGCCCCACTTCCCAGTTGAGCAAAAGGGAGCTCACTGGTCCACCGCCCTGCTCAGGTGTGGGAGACATGCTGGTGCACAGGTCCCTGTTGCAGTCAGGTTCGCATTGCTGGTAGAAATCACCCAACCAAGAGCAGCTTATGGGGAAAAGAGGTTTATTTTGGCTTACAGACTCAAGGGGAAGCTCCACAATGGCAGGGAAAATGATGGCATGAGCAGAGGGTGGGCATCACCCCCTGACCCACAAAAGGTGGACAACAGGAACAGGAGGCTGTGCCAAATACTGGCAAAGAGAAGCTGGCTATAACACCCATAAGCCTGCCCCCAACAATACACTGCCTCCTGGAGACATTAATTCCCAAATCTCCATCAGCTGGGAACCTAGCATTCAGAACACCTAAGGTTACGGGGACACCTGAATCAAACCACCACATTCCACTCCTGGTGCCCATAAACTGATAACCATAAATGATATAAAATGAAATGCCATGGTGATGGCCGTGATCAAGCGAGATGGGAAGACACTGGGTAGAGAAGGAGACAAGAGAATGGGTGGCAGGTAATGAGTAAGATTGTGTAAAAGCTCAGGAGTGGGCAACGTGAGTCTGGAGAGCAGGGAGGGGCAGCTGGGAGAGGTGGCATGCCATTCGAGCTGCTGGATAGAGGCCCCAGGAGATGTTTAAGCTCTTATTTCTGGGATTCACTTGTAATTTAAGATGTAATGTTTTGGGGCTTTGTCTTGTACTGTCTTCCATCTTTGCTTAGGGAGACAGCATGAGGCAATAGAATGAACCCAGAGCTGAGTGGAAAACCCAGATTCCTATCCAGTCATGGCCTATATAAACATAGGTGATGCTCTCCTGCCCCCTCCAGGCAGGAAGTCTAGTGATTAAGAAGGGACAACCCTGAAGATTCCAGAAAACTAATAACAAGCTCCTCAGACAGATGTAAGCAGCGGAGCTACTGAGGTCCTTATCCAGGCTAGCTGAGCGGGAAGAGAGAGCAAAGCCTGCTTTTCCAGCCAGCTGATTAGGACTCAGAGCCTAGTTCCACTATTTATTAACCATGTGGTCCAAGGAAGTTACTGAACTTCTCTGGTCCTCAGTTTGCATGAAGTGGAGTGGAAGCTGGTTTTATTACCAATGCTTGCTGAGAAGTAAGAGCCTGCAGCAGCTGTCACGGGGCCCAAAATCCTCCCCTGCCTGTGTCATTCATTCCCTTTACTTCCATACCTCACCTCATCCTTCCCGCCCCCAGCAAGGATGTTAGCTTACTTCATTAAGCAAGTTCATATTTAATTTATATAAGCGGGATCGTGCTGTCTCCTCCTCTCTGCTGCTTTATTTCCCATTGAGCTCTATGTTTGAAGATCAGCATGCATTGCTATTTGTGGAATACCGTCCTTTGCTTTCATTTGCTACAAATCCCACACCCATGTTGCACTCTCCACCTCCACCAATGACAGTACTTTACAATAGTGAGACCTTTACAGTAGGAGAGCTGAGACCCAGGACACAAGGATCTGTCCCGGAAGGCTCCTCCTCATTCCTGGACTGTGTATATGTGTGCCACAGACATTTTGACTGAGGTGGCAAAGGCCAGGGGTTCCAGCTGTCTCCAGCCAGCTTCCAGCAGCCCAGCCCACATTTTATCTGCCCCCCTCCAGAAGCCAATTCATCAGAGATGACAAGCCAGCCGCAGTGGCCAGGGATGTCTGCTCCCCTAGAAGTCCCAAGAGAGTCATACCAGAGCCCAGAGAGCCTAGAATGCACCCACGCCCAGCGCAGAGAAGGTCCCTTTCTAGGGAGAGCCAGCCATCTTGAGAGGAAGAGGACCACCATTTCCATCAAGGGTCCCATGTGTGACAAGAACAGGGCTGGCAGAACTAGGGTCAGGAGATGGCCAAACCAACAGTGAAAGAGTCAACAGGGTTGACCAGGGGCTATGCCAGCCAGAAAGTTAGAGCAGAACTGCTAGCTACTGCCCACAGCTCCAACTCCAGAAAAAAAACAGAGACTGTTATAGCACCATCCTCTCCTTGAGGGTTCCTGCTTGACCCTGCAATGAAGGGCAGTGTTCCCCTTAAGACTGGTCCCTAGAACTCACATACCACTCAGATGCATGTACCCCGTGTGCACACACGTGGAGGCCAGAGAAGGATGTCAAGTTTCCTCCTCTCTCACTCTTCCACCTCATTTCCTGGAGACAGAGTCTCTCACTGAACCTGGAGCTCGCCACATAAGCACCAGTGATCCTTCAATCTCTGTCCCACTCAAACCGAGGGTTACAGGGATTTCTGGCTTTTCCCATGGGTGCTGGGGATTGAACTCGGGTCCTTGTGCTTACACAGCAAGTACTCTTACCTATTGAGCCAACCCCCCAGACCAGAATCCCAGCTTTAATTTACCAGCCATGTGTTTTAACAAGTGCCTTCATTTTTTGAGCCTCAGCTTCATCCCCCAATAAATAGGGCTAATGATAGAACTTCACTTAAATTTAAGGTGAATCGGGTTTGAAGGAAAAAATACACAGCAGGTACTCACCAGCCTGAAAACCCCTTCCTTTGCCCATCTCCCCATGGCAGTGTCCTGACTGAGTTGGTGCAGACTGCAGCCTCCTGCTGCTGGTTCCCAGGTGTCCAGAAGTCTCTTGGTGCCATTACACTCTCCACTGACATGGAGGTGAGCATCACAAGTTCATCCACCTTCCTGGGTCCATGCCACCTTCTGTTGTGCCTGGCTGGTGAGTGGGTTCTCGAGATCTCTGCAAAACAAAGGCACTTTTGCTCTGTGACCACAGCTGGCCAGAAGAGACATGGGAAAGAGGGAGGAGAGAACTCAGAAGTGAGGGAAGGAGGCAGAAGCCTGCCATCCTGCATGGTCTGCACCATGGCTGGGAAAAGCCCCCTTTATCTACACAGGGTCTTCTGTGCCTGGGTAAACCTCCCTAGACCTATGTTGTGGGAATGGGTGTGCTCCAACCACATGAGCACAGGGACGTGTGAGGAAGAATATATTCACTGAAGCTTAAAGATCAACACTGTTGCAATCAGGTTCACATTGCTGGTAGAAATCATCCATCCAAGAGCAGCTTGTGGGGGAAAAAAAAGAGGCTTATTTTGGCTTAAGGGGGAAGCTCCATGATGGCAGGGGAAAAGGACAACATGAGCAGAGGGTGGACATCACCCCCTGGCCAACATAAGGTGAACTGTAGCAACAGGAGAGTGTGCCAAACACTGGCAAGGGGAAACTGACTGTAACACCCATAAGCCTGCCCCCAACAATACACTCCCTCCAGCTGGGAACCAAGCATTCAGAACACCTAGGTTTATGGGGGACACCTGAATCAAACCACCACATTCCACCCCTGGCCTCATAAACTGATAACCATACACAATGTAAAATGCAATGCATTCATCTAACTTTAAAAGTCCCCATAGTTTTTATCATTTCCAATGATGTTCATACATCCCTACAGTCCAAGATCTTTCAACTGAGCCATAATATCAAAAAATAACCTTAAAAAAACCATAATGGCACAGAATAAACATGCACACTGCAAAAGATGGCATTGGGCATAGCAAAGAAACATTCAGCCAATACATGATTTAAAACACCCAGGACAAACATCAAACATCAAACTATGTAACTTTAAGTCCAACAACTCTAGCCAGTGACAAGTCTCCAAGTCCAATAATTCTAACCAGCAACAAGTCTCTGGCATTCCAATTCCATCCTTCCAGCTAGGCTACTCACAGTCCTGGAAAACTTCATCGGGGCCGGCAGCTCCTCGGCAGCCATCTCATGGTCCCGGCATCTCCACTGGGTCTCCACCGCAAGCCACGGTTCATCCTCACGGCCCCATAGGGTTTCCATACAGGCAACCAGCAAACCTGCTTCACACTGCCCATGGCCATTTCCAAAACACAAGACCGTGTTGCAAACTCAATGACCCTCTTTCCAGCATTTCTTATACTCCACAATACCAGGTAGAGTGCCAATTTGTTAATCCAGGGGAGAATAAAGCAGACTTTGAATAACAGGACACTCCTTGAGCACTCAGGCTCCTCCAAAAGAGTGTACACTCTTCCTGTTGCCCACTGCAGGTCAGCTGCTCCAATCTCAAAGGTTGTAATCTCTCAATTGCAGCTGAACAGGCAGCAGTTCACCCAAAGATTTTTCTTTCTGTGCTATATCCCTCTGCTCATACCAGTTCATTTCTACACAAAGCAACCCTGCACAACTTCTCAGGACACAGGCATAAGAGCAAGCTTCTCACACAAACTGCTAGCCCTGTCCAGGCAAAGCTCTTTCTCACCCTCATAAGCCAAACCTCACAGTCCATAGTTCTTATTGCATTCAGGTCTTTCAACTCTGACAAGAATAGTCCATCAAGCTTTACTTACAGCACTGTAAGGCATCTCTTAGGCTAAGGTTTCAAATTCTTCCAACATTTTTCTCAAAAATCAGTTCCAAAAGGCAAAGCCACACAGTCAGGAGTCTAGCAGCAATCCCACTCCTCAGTACCATTTTACTGTTGCAGTCAGGTTCACATTGCTGGTAGAAATCACCCAACCAAGAGCAGCCTGTGGGGAAAAAAGAGGCTTATTTTGGCTTACAGGCTTGAGAGGGAAGCTCCGTGATGGCAGGGAAAAATCATCCCCTGGCCAACATAAGGTATACCGTAGCAACAGGAGAGTGTGCCAAACACTGGCAAGGGGAAACTGGCTATAACACCCATAAGCCGCCTCCAACAATACACTCCCTCCAGGAGGTATTAATTCCCAAATCTCGATCAGCTGAGAACCTGGCATTCAGAACACCTAAGTTTATGGGGGCACCTGAATCAAACCACCACAGACACCAAACGCTTGCTGCACAAACATGAGGACCGGAGTTCAGATTTGCAGAGCCCATGTCTAGTAGTTTCAATTTATGTCCTCCAGTAGACTCAAATGTTTTATTAAAGCTTATAACTTAGATTGCTAGTCACCTGGCTGGAAGAGGTGTCACTGTGGGCAGATCCTGGGGCCCAGCCCTAGGGTATTATTGGGGTGGATCTAAATTCCAGCTTAAGGTATGCAGAATGCTTGAGCTCTGCCAGGGGTTCCCCTGTGTGCTTGCTTTTGTTGGTGCTACTGGTGGTTTCTTTTCTCAATCTCCCTCTCTCTCTCTCTCTCTCTCTCTCCCTCCCTCCCTCCCTCCCTCCCTCCCTCCCTCCCTCCCTCTCTCTCTCTCTCTCTCTCTCTCTCTCTCTCAATCTGTAAAAGGGGGCTAGCTTCTTCCACAACTATGGAACTTCCCCTGGATCTATAAGCTTCAAATAAGTCCCTTCCTCCCATAAATTGTGTCTAGTCTGGAGGTTCATCCCAGCAGTGTGAAGCTGACTATGACAACATGTAAATGCTGAGCTTGGTGGTATGTGCTCTTAATTCCAGAGCTGGAGAGGTGGAGATGAAGGATCTCATTGGCTAGCTAGACCAGCTAATCTGTGAGTTCTGGGCTCACAAAGAGACCCTGTCTCAGGGTTAGGAAGATGGCTCAGCAGTTAAAGGCACTTGCTTGTAAAGCCTGCTGGCCTGGGCTTCAATCCCCAAGCCACCCATGTAAACTGGCTGCAAAAAAAAAAAAAAAAAGGTGCAGGGCTGGAGAGATGGCATAGCGGTTAAGCACTTGCCTGTGAAGCCTAAGGACCCCGGTTTGAGGCTCGGTTCCCCAGGTCCCACGTTAGCCAGATGCACAAGGGGGCACACGCGTCTGGAGTTCGTTTGCAGAGGCTAGAAGCCCTGGCGCGCCCATTCTCTCTCTCTCCCTCTATCTGTCTTTCTCTCTGTGTCTGTCACTCTCAAATAAATAAATAAATAATTTTTAAAAAAAAGAAGAAAAATAAAGGTGCCAATGTCTTGTGTTTGTTTGTAGTAGCAAGAGGTTCTGGTGCACACATGCACAAATGTGCAAACAAATATTTTAGACAAAAAGAGACAGCTGTGTGCCTTCTCTGTTTCAATAAATAATGTGGAAAGTGACCAAGGTAAGCATCTGACATTGATCTCTGGCCTACACACACACACACACACACATGCACACGCACACACATGCATTCTTACCTTCAAATGTTTCTGTGCACACACACATGCACCCATACACATGCAAACATACATACATACATGTATGCTACATACATATACACATGCAAAATTCAGCATCAACATAAGCTGGCTGGGAACAACAGCTGCATGGTAAAGTGAGCTGGGATGCATGGTAACAGGTGACAGGTAGCAGCAAGGAGGCTACACGCAGGAAAAGCCAGAAGCCTCTGCATCCTGGCAGAAGCCCGTCATCAGCCTGAGCAGACAGAAGCTAACACTTTACCTATCAGGGGCTCAACTTCAGCAAAGGGTTGGTGTGCTCATCCTCGAGAGTTTATTCTTACATGTAGGTTTACATAGGGTTGTAGGGGGAAGGGGACATAGTTAGGGCAAAGATCACAGAGTTACTGGTTAAACTGCAATGCCTTTGTTTCTTCATTAGCTACCAGCAGGATGGGGGAGTGTTTAGCCAGGTGTACGATCCCATTGTTTCTGTAGTTGAATATTAGGTGAGGAAGTAGAAACTTAACTTGTTATATGGCAGTCTTTGTTTGTGGTAGTTGAGTATTAGGTGAGGAAGCAAAAACTTAACTTGCTACATGGCAGTCTCTGTTAACATGGCCGAGGTTGGGTTCATGGCTCCCAACGATACCAGGTCCATGAGGTTACAGGCGGGAAGTGGCAGGAGTAAAGTCGCCCCTATCTCGTAAGTAGTCAAGCAGGGTTACAAGCACAAAAGAAATGCACAGATATCTGTATGTCCTGGCAGAACCAACAAGCATAGAGGTTCTATAATATGATACATATGACTAATGATAACTCTAACAGAGTCCAGGAACTGAAATCCTGACTTGCTGATGTTCCTTGTGGGCTAGTGGTTAGGATTTGTTGCTCTCAAAAAGTCCTGACACAGGCTGACTCACCAAGAGGTCTGTTTGGTGGGTCATTTTCCCCACGGCTATCAGGAGCCGACATATACAATGTCATCATTTCATTGTCTAACTCACCAGCCAATCAGAAGCCCCCATGTGCACTCAAAGTAACCAACCCACCCCACTGATGCCTAATTACCATCCCAAAAGTATAAACCCCAATCCAAGTTGCTATGCCATATAGTGTCCCATTCAGAATTCCGCCCATCTCAGGGGCTTTCTGCTTTACTTCTTTCACTAAAATAAACTCTCACTTAACCTGTCCCTCAGTTATGTCTGCACTCATCATTCTTCATGGTTCGCAAGACAAGAACTCAAAAGTTTTATGAGCCTGCTTCCCTCCCTCCAGGAGGGAATGTTTTAGTGTGGAGGAAATAGGACTGGAGAGTTGGCTTAGCAGTTAAGGCGCTTGCCTGCAAAGACAAAGGACTCTGATTCGATTCCCCAGGACCCACATAAAGCCAAATGCACAAGGGGGCATATGCATCCAGAGTTTGTTTGCAATGGCTGGAGGCCCTGGCATACCCATTCTTTCCCTATCTCTCTGCCTCTTTATCTCTTCCTCTCACTCAAATAAATAAATAAAAATTAAATTTAAAAAATAATTAGAGCTGGGCATGGTGGTGCACGACTTTAATCCCAGCACTTGGGAGGCAGAGGTGGGAGGATCACCATGAGTTCGAGGCCAGCCTGAGACTACATAGTAAATTCTAGGTCAGCCTGGGCTACAGCAAGACCCTACCTCAAAAAAAAAAAAAAAAAACCTACAAATAGCAATAGTGATAATTTGGAGAAAATAACCACATTACGCAAGGCCTATAGCAGACCCACATAGTAACTATATTTGGATGAGGGCCAGCTAGTGGCTTGTGAATGCTGCAGTCTGATTACATGCGGCAGCGGTGGGAACGAGGACACTGCTTGTAAAGTACATCACAAACCGTCCTACAGAGGTAGACTGCAACTGGAGAATCATTTTCTCTCTATGTAAGAGAATTGCCTATTTTGGTAAAATAGGAATGATAACTAGTAGTGTCCCTTTAAAAACAGAAAGGGGGGACACTGGGCTCCAGAGATGGCTTAGTGGTTAAAGTGCTTGTTTGTGAAGCCTAAAGACCCAAGTGTGAGTCCCCAGAACCCACATAAGCCAGATGCTCATGATGGCACATGCATCTGCACTTTGCTTGCAGTGGCTAGGGCCCTGCTGTGCCTGTTCTCTCTCTCTCTCTCATAAATAAAAAATAAAATATATTTTTTGAATATTTTAAAAATAAGGCACTCTAATTTCCTTTCTACCAGAAGCATGAGATCTGTTTCTGTGAATCCCCATGTTCTTTCATGGGTCCTTCTGCCCCAGGGCAGAGCTGCGCCCCCTCTGAGCCCCACCCATGGCCATCCTAGGCTGGCCTCTGTTACAAAATTTCTTGGGTTGCTTCTAGTTGCAGGCTCAGAGCTAGGTGTGACCTGATGAGAAGTGAGCTACAACCATCTCCGAAGTCTCCACTTTGGCCTGAGAGATGATGAAGGGTGTCAGCAGCCTTGGTTGGGCTTGCAGAGAGAGCTCCATGCAGTCTGTCCACATGGAAAGATCTGTGCTTCCTCACAACATGGCAGCTCAGTTCAAAAGCCAACATCCAATGGGAGCCAAGTGGAAGTGCACTGCATTCTATAACCTTGCCTTAGAAATGCACAGCAGCAGTTCTTCCATATTGTTTAAACTGAGGCAGTCACTAGGAGCCATCCAGTTTGAGGGATGGAGGGACATACATCCCACTGGTTGAGGGGTATCCAGGTCACATGATAAGATTACATGGAGGAGGCGGCTGCCCCGCTGGCTCTGCAGCCATAGGCCCAGGCCCAGTTTGGGCCTCTTGACCCCCCAGATGGCAGGAGGGCCCTGCTGAGGCTTGAGTATGGCGGCTAAACGAGTGTGGTACCACATGCAGTATCTCAAGAAAAACCTTTATGTGATTCCACATTTTTTTTTCCAATTTGCCAAGTGGAAGAATTTCAACAATTTGAGATGAAACCAGTTCTATAGGTACTGATAGAGATCCAATAGCATTTGCCCTCACTTTAAGTTTTCTTCAGACAAAAGAACTTGACTTAAGGAGACTGAGTATGAATGTTCTCAGACACAAAGCAAAGTGTTATGGTGTTGCAGTCAGGTTCGCATTGCTGACAGAAATCATCCTACCAAGAGCAGGTTTTTTGGGGTGAAAAGGGTTATTTTGGCTTACAGACTCAAGAGGAAGCTCCATGATGGCAGAGGAAAATGATGGCATCATGGGTGGACGTCACCTCCTGACCAACATCAGGTAGACAATAGGAACAGGAGAGTGTGCCAAACTGTGACAAGGGAAAACTGGCTATAACACCCATAAGCCCGCCCCCAAAAATCCACTGCCTCCAAGAGGCATTAATTTCCAAATCTCCATCAGCTGGGAACCTAAAATTCAGAACACCTAAGTTATGGGAGACACCTGAATCATACCACCACATATGGGATCACTCTGTTAGTGAGAAGGCTAATTTTTTTGTTTTATTTTGTTTGTTTTTCAAGGTAGGGTCTTGCTTTAGTCTCAGGGTGACTTCAAACTCAGTGATCCTCCTACCTCTGCCTCCCAAGTGCTGGAATTAAAGGCGTGTGGAGAAGGCTTCTCTTACATGAAGAATTGAGCAGTCATCCTGTGGCAGTGTCCTGTTTCCTGGTTACTTACCCCACCAGGCAACACAGCTAGAATCATGCTAGGAATGATCAGACTAGGAATAGACCAAATTCTCCTGACAGTGAAACAGGGACATTGGTAAACAGCCTGTTCTCTCTGGACCTGGAGGAGTCTGTTGGGCTAGAAGTCCCTGTAGATCCGGGAATGGTGCTGGTAGTAACTGGCCACCACAACTGGATTGTAGCTTCCTGTGCACATCTTGCTGTGTGGTACAGAATCCAAGAATCTCTGGGATGGCAACAAGTGTCTACAAACATGTATTTGAATTGGGTTGTTGAACAATTGACATGATCTTAAGTACAAAGGTGGTTGGAGGTCCACAAGGAGACAAGGACAAAATGGTGGCCATTGCCCCAGAGAGTGACTTCACCTGTGGAGTGTCCAGGATGGGGCAGTGGATGTGAGATCGGCAGGTGGAACTTGCTTACGTTGCATTTGCCTGGTGGATGCCCAAATTTAAAGTTCAGGAGATATTGGCTGTCAATGTGAAGACTGTCCTGGAGTCTTAGTCAACTAGAGTTGTAACCTTTTTTTTCTAAGGTTCAGTAATAACAATGTGAGAAGAATGACTTGTTAAAGGGGGGAAATGATGTTTTAGAAGAGAGAGGACCACTGCTTACCAGTTTGCTATAACTGAAACCTGGCTGCAATGGAGAATGTTGCTTTCCCTGGATGGCTGTCCTTTCCTCATTTCTCTCATTCTACTGAAGGTGGGGTAGATCTCTTTCTTACTACTCAAGACTTCTGCTTTGATACCCAATTTTCTCAAGCTTTTTGGGCTTAGAGTCTTATAATACTCTTTAAAAGTTACTCGAGGGCTGGAGAGATGGCTTAGCGGTTAAGCGCTCGCCTATGAAGCCTATGGACCCCGGTTCGAGGCTCAGTTCCCCAGGTCCCACGTTAGCCAGATGCACAAGGGGGCGCACGCGTCTGGAGTTCGTTTGCAGTGGCTGGAAGCCCTGGCGTGCCCACTCTCTCTCTCTATCTGTCTTTCTCTCTGTGTCTGTTGCTCTAAAATAAATAAATAAAAAATGAACAAAAAATATTTAAAAAAAAAAAAGTTACTCGAGTCCAGAAAGTTTTTTTTTCTTTTTTTTATTATTATTATTTTTTAAATTTTTATTAACATTTTCCATGATTATAAAATATATCCCATGGTAATTCCCTCCCTCCCCACCCCCACACTTTCCCATTTGAAATTCCATTCTCCATCATATTACCTCCCCATTACAATCATTGTAATTACATATATACAATATCAACCTATTAAGTATCCTCCTCCCTTCTTTTTTCTTCCCTTTATGTCTCCTTTTTACCTTACTGGCCTCTGCTACTAAGTATTTTCATTCTCACGCAGAAGCCCAATCATCTGTAGCTAGGATCCACATATGAGAGAGAACATGTGGCGCTTGGCTTTCTAAGACCAGAAAGTTTTGTGTAGGGTATTATCTGTTGATATTTACCTTATCAGAAACTGAACATAAGTGCCAGGGGAGATGGCTGAGCAGTGAAAGGCATTTGCTTGCAAAGCCTGCTGGCCCAGATTCAGTTCCCCCAGCCACTCACATAAAGCTAAACAGGCATTTGATTGTAGAGGCAAGAGACCCTGGTGAGCATGAGCACGCACATGCATGCACACGCACGCACCCACATGCAAATGAAAAGAAATCAAACATGAACCTTATAAATATTTACTAACTTAAAATAGCAACAATAAAGATGATATGTAACACTTTCAAAGAAAAATCGTTGCTTTCTACAAAGAAAATTTGTGAGATGGGTACTGGTTATGGTTTTGTCAATCTCTGGTACCTTCTGGATTCTGACGTCTGTCTCAGCACTCATTCTGCTGTGAGTTCTTGTTGGTCAATGTATGTAAAGACAGCATATGTAGTTGGAAAATTGTGTCTTTTAATAGTTTATTTGGGTAATTGTGATATTCTTCTTGGATTCTCACTGAAATCATACCATTGAACTTTCCTTACTGTGTTAAATTAAAATCCATACATACAACAATAAAAAAAGATTACATGAATGGGAGACATCATGGAGGCCAGCTTTAGAAGACCCAGTACTGGATACCTCTTCAAGAAACTGTGATACCTAGATCTATGCAGAGTCAGCTAAAAAGCAGAGAGCTAAAACCACACAGGCAGAAGGTGATAATATCTGCATATTGTGTAATGTTTCATGTTGAGCAGAAAAGAACAGAGCAGCAGAACAGACCTTCAGTTAGCTGGTCCCTTCCCTGTATGGGAAGGACTCTTAAAGACCTGAAACTTCTGACTTATGTGTGTGCGTACACATCTGCATTGTGCGGCACAGTATATGCAGATGCACGTGCATGTGTATTCGTATGTGTGGGGAGGCCAGGGGTCAACGTTGAGGACTTGTATCAGTTACTGTCCACCTTGTTCTTTGAGACAGGGTCTCTTGCTGAACCTAGAACTCACCTGATTGGCTAGACTAGCCAGGGAGCCCTAGGGATTCTCTGTCTCCATCATCCCTGGGCTGGGATTTCATGTGTACAACACTGTTCCTGGCATCTTATGTGGGAACTGGGGATCTGAATTCAGGTCCTCATGCTTGTGTGGCAAACACTTGACTCACTGAGCCATCTCCCCAGCCCCTGCTAACTTTTGATTTAGATCGAGTGTCTAAGACACAGCATCACAGAGGGGTGGGATGACACTGCACCCATTTTGAAAGCAGAGTTCTGGATTCAAGCTCTACTGTGCCAGTTGCCAGCTCCCGGTCTCTGCAAAAGCCTCTCCACCTCTGGGAAGCAGGGTTGTCCTGAGAATCAAATAAATCCTTATTTGCTAGCTACTTTGGGTAGAACCTTTCTTTTTTTTCTTCCACCACACCTGGCTTCAGAATCTTGATCACTTACACTACCAGTGGAATTGGTACAATTTTATGGTTGTTTAATCCACTGCAAATAAATGTGTTCTTGTCAATATTGCTGCCATCTTCTTCCTTAAAATATCCCATAAATAATATGCTCTTCTAAGCTGGGCATGGTGGCACACACCTTTAACCCCAGCAGTCAGGAGGCAGAGGTAGGAGGCTCTCCATGAGTTCAAGGTCACCCTGAGAATACAGAGTGAATTCTAGGTCAGCCTGGGCAAGAGTGAGACCCTACCTCAAAAAAAAAAAAAACAATAAATAAATAAATAAAATGCTCTAAACGTATGAGTGAGTGATACTTTGCACAGAGATCTGTTTGTTTCTGTAACAGTCCTTTGGTATAACAAGTTGGAGCATTTTCAATGCAGAATATGTGCTTCACTGATTTGGTGGGTTCTAGGGTCAACCCTTGCCCTACACATGGGGATGGGCATTTGGAGGCTCCATGAGAACAGGGAACAGACTGTCAACTTAGGGGAAGGCTCAGCCCACAAACCTGACCCTGTATGTACCAGCAGTCAGATCTGGGGCTTGCTTGAGCAAACACTGCAATGTGAGTGGGCAGAGAGCATAGCTTCCCACCACTAAACCAGTCCATCAGCTTGATCCGAGACTGACATTCAGAGAAGGACATCCATATTTTGCTTTTGAGTGCTCTTCCTGGATCACCAAGCCCGTGTCTCCAAGGGCCAGAGGAATGGCTCAATGTTACACTGTTTGCCTAACCTGCATTGAGAGGACCCGAGTTCAAGCCCCAGAACCACAAAATTACAATTTCTCCAGGGGTTGCCATGGCAATGGGGCTGCCATAATGATTCCCAGGGACAACCAACAGTGAAGTAGAAACCACACGGTGAAGGAGCTAAAGCTGTGGAGAAACCAAACGTGAAAGTGAGAGGGCTAGGGCTGGTAAGCAGGACTAGGGCGGGGTGTGACTCACTGGGAAACTCGGTCGCTGCCCAGGTCTTGAGAACTGGGAGACTGAGAGTATGAGGTGGGCATGTTTACCTCTCAGTCGAGCTCTCCTTTTTATACACAAAAATGAACTGCTACCATCTTCTGGGATCATCTATGCAAGTTTTGTCCCTCTCCCATCCAATCCAACCCAGGTGGCTCCCAGCCAGGTGACGGAGCCAGATCTCAAGCTGAGGAGTCTTGAGTTGAAGTCACATTTGGGTGACTTTCGACCATTCCTATGCCTCTGTGAATTGTCATCTCCTCACCTGTACATTAAGGAAAATCATTTTTGTTCAGGCAATCTCGAGGCTTTTAGATTTAAGCGTTCACTACCTGAGCCCCAAGATGATGTATGGTCCATCAAGGTGACGGTCTGTCCCCTGCTGTGCCTTTGGTGCCTGTCATGAGGTAAACGGTCAGTCAGTTCTTGGTGAGTAAGTAATAATAATAAAATAATAAAGTGATGGTGAGCTTCGCTGTGGCCCCGTGTGGAAGGTAAAGAAGGAAGGCTCTTCAGATACTGCTGGTTTCTTCTTCTGGGACACTGCTTCTCAGAGTGTGGTTCATGGACCACGAGCAGCAACAGTTAAAAATCCAAACCAGTGGCCCCTGAATCATAACTTCTAAGGCTGGGACTTAAAGACACCCTTCACATGACTGATGCTCATTGGAGTGGGAAAAGCATTGCTGTTGGCTATACCAGGGTGAGAATGGGTTGGGGTACGAGAAGCACACCTCCTTCTAGAAGCCCCTACCCCCCACCTACTCAGGGTTAGGATTTAGGATTCAAGACCTGTTGCAAGAGACAGAAGGCATCAAATTGACCTTCAGACAAATGGTTTATAAATGCCAGCCTTACAGCAGTCTAAAGGAAAGATTTAGTCTGCCCAGAGAGAGCAAAGCATGTTCTTTTTATTTTTTTAATGTTTTATTTACCTGCAAGAAGAAAGGGAGGTAGACATGCCAGGGCCTACTGCCACAGCAAACAAACTCCAGATCCATGCACCACTTTGTGCATCTGGCTTTACATGGGTACTGAAGAATCAAACCCAGGGCATCAGGCTTTGCAAATAAGTACATTTAATCACTGAGCCAACTCTCCAGACACAAAGCATGTTCTTTTACAGCTCCTTGTGAGAGTCGGAAGCAGGTCAGATGTTGTATCCCTGGATGAGGGGCATCTAGAAAAGCAAATGTGACCTTTGTGATACTGCTCAGTCTGTCTCTGGTCCTAGGGCAGGGGATCTGAGCATGTTCTTACCTTGTCTGCAGCCTTTCCTAGGTAGGGCTTTGCTATCTGGAAGTCCTATCCCTCCACCTTGACAGGAGAAGTAAGGACCTGGCTCTGTGTGAAAGCTATACAGAGAGAGAGGGGTGGCAGCTGGTTGTGGCCTCTCAGCTCTCTACAGTAGCTGACTGACAGAAACTGTACCTGTAAGGTCTGGGTTCTAACACTCAGGTGTTTGCTTCTCAACCCTTCTTTGACTTGCTCGGGGCAGGGAGCATTCTAGGAGGTTGTCAAGGCCTCAGAAGAGACAGGGAGATTTGTCTCACATGCATACAACCTCACTGACCAGAGGATGGCAAAGTTGCACCCTTCCTGTTTATCAGCAAAACTTGCAAATGCTGCAAGAGGATCATGAGATAAGTTTGCTCCTCACAGGGACCTGGGCAGTGTCAGATATGGCACAGCTTTGCAAAGAGGCCTTTCCCCATCCAGGAAGCTGCTCTGTAGCCTGGCAATGCCCTGTGGGTATAGCTAGAAGGCCTCAACCCTGGGGCGCAGGGACACTCCCATCCTCCTCTCTCCACCCTGCCCTCTGCTGCAGCCTCCTCCCCAATCCTCTCAGAGATCTAAAGGACATAGTGAGCTACTTAGAGACACACAGTAAATGTGCCCCCCTCAAAGGAACTGTTCACAATGAGAACCAGCATGAGGGGCTGACAAAATGGCTCAGCAGTTAAAGGTGCTTGCATGCAAAGTCTGCTGGACAGAGTTCAATTCCCAAATCACTGATGTAATCCAGATGCAAAAGGTGGCACAAGCATCAGGTATTTGTTTACAGCAGCAAACACACACACATGAAAATGAATGAATGAATTACAAAAGAAAAGGATGGAAGGAGGGAAGGAAAGAAAAGAGAGAAAGAAAGAAAGAAAATGGAGGGAGGGATGTAGGTAGGAAAAGAGAAATAAAAAGGAGGGAGAGAGGAAAAGAAAGGAGAGAGTAAAGGGAAAGTGAAGAAAAGAGATCCTACACTATCAAAAAAGGCACTGGCTCAGGTTCAAGGTTGGGAAGAAGAGCCTGACAGGAGCCAGGACCAGATGGAGAGTTTTGACCAGAAGTAGACAGGGAAGCTCACTGCCCAGAAGAATATGGAGACCACAGTGTTAGGAACCACAGAGGAAGGAGATAGCAAATTCACTGGGCTGTCTCCTGGCAGTCATCCCTGGGCAGCCTGAAGGAGGCCTGGGCACAGTGTGTGGCTTCTTACCAACTTGACATGGGAGGGACAGCTGGAGAGAGGGGCGTCTTCTTCCTGGTCAGAGAATAGTTCTGGAAAAAGCAACATCAAAGCTGACTTTAAATATGTGCCTCAGCCCCTGGGTCGGAGGGAGAGCAGCATGCTGTCAAGTCCTGCTCATGTGCAAACCCGTCCAACCCTCAAATAGCCACCTCAGGAGGCAGGTACACTGTTGTCATTCCCTTTGTTGTATGCATAAAGAAACTGAGGCACAGAAAGGCTGGGTCACACAGCAAGTAAGTGGTGGAGGTGAGATTCACACTCCAGAGCCCAACTCTTCTCCTTGTCCATCAGAGGGAAACTGAGGCACACAAGGCCTCTATCTGTAAAGTGCTGGTCCAAGCCAGGCAGCGATTCAGTGCAGAGCCAGGATTACAGTTCCACAGCTGAAAGACTTAGCTGCTGGGAAAGAACCCCTCCTGGGGACCTTGTTTATCTGTCCCTTCACTGCCTCTGGTCTGTGCGCTGCTCTGGTCATGTATCTCACATGTAGTACTGAGTCAGCAAAACCCAACTTAGACAGTTTACAAGATGTCTCAGACATAAAATAACACAAATTAAACACAATGAAGAGAAAGGTAATCATTAATTTTGCTATTCAGAAACAAACATTAACATTTCCAGACTCTTTTTATGAGAAGCACATGGAGAACTTATACATATATTTTGTAAATTGTTGATGTGAAATTATATGTGATATACTGTTGCCATCTACCTTTTCCAATTAAGAGCGCAGTATGCATGTTATTCTTCTTGGGTAGAATTATAGCCTGAAGTGCTCTTTTATTAAATAAAATACCATATTAAAAAACCCAGCATAGGGCTAGAGAGATGGCTTAGCAGTTAAGGCACTTGCCTATAAAGCCTAAGAACACATGTTTGAATCTCCAGGTCCCATGTAGCCAGATGCAGTGATGCAAGTGTGCAATGATGCACATGTGCCAGGGGAGCACACACATCTGGAGTTTGTTCACAGTGGCTGAAAGGCCCTGACACGCCCATTCTCTCTCTCTCTCCCTCTTTTCTCTGTCTCTACCTCTCAAAAAATAAAATAATGATCAAAACCCCAGCTTAGATATGTAACCTGAGATCCTGCTGATTAAGGAAACCACAGATGAACTGACAGTACAGATTAAGTGTTCTCTGAGCATTCAACTTTCCACCAGCCAAGAAGCAGTGCTGCTGAGAGTGTTAAACAGCACCTCCACCCACCACCAGTGACCTGCATCCCCCTGGGTCTCTCTTCACACCCAGATCAGCCAGACACAGGTGGGGAGAGGTCACCTGCAGCACCAAATGAGCATTTACTATATGCCCGACATCTCCTGATATTCATTTAGTCCTCTGGAGTGCTAGGCCAGGAGGGTGATGGTCAACTCGCTCACCCCCCACAGTGCTCCACACTTTGTGAATGAGTGGAGGGATCCTCATTAGGACCCTGCAGGGCAGAAGTAATAATCCCTATTGTTCCATGGACCAGGAAGACCAAGGCCCAGGAGAATATGTGATACAGTCACAGATGCTGACTCTGAGGTGAGGATTTGAGTGCAAATAGTCTGTTTAGAAAGTGACCCTAGTCTAGAAGGGCCTATAAATGAGTGGGAATATGAGCCAGGGAGCAGTGTAGGGCTATGAATGACCAAATTACCTTCATGGGCCACTGAAGTTGAATGCTGCCAGGGGCCTCAGGGGTATGCAGTACCCCCTCTTCACCCTCCCGTTTCTTGCCTGGAAGCTGAGGTATATGCAGTAGAAGAGGACAGGGAACTGTGACTGCTATGTCGCAGCCTCCTCCACAAGCATCAGGAGTGTCCCCTGGGCCCTTGCACACAATGACAAGCTGGGATCTGGAGGAGGTGAGGGATTCTGGATCAGCATTCACCTGAGACCAAGGAATTAAGCACCTCCATACTACCATGTCACACAAATGAGGAGCCTGTCTTTCCTGGAAACAGACCTTCCATTTAGCAGAGCCCTACATGGAGAGTGCTACAGACAGGGCAAGTGATCACTGTCACATCATATGAGACACATATTAACTGAGCCCATTGTTTCTTCTTTCCTAGAAGTCCTTCTCCCATAGAAACGCAATGGGAAGGTATGAGTAAAGGTTGCAAAGCAGAGCCGGGCATGAGGCACACGCCTTTAATCTCAGCACTCAGGAGGCAGAGGCTGGAAGATCACCATGAGTTCAAGACTAGCCTGAGAATATGCGGTGAATTCTAGGTCAGTCTGGGATAGAGCAAGATCTTACCTCAAAAAAAAAAAAAAAAATTACAAAGCACCTAGAGACCTGGCATAGAAACTAGACCAGCTCAGACCCCATCTAGTAAAGCCTCATAAAAGACCTCAACCACAATCACCAGGTGAGCTTTCCCATTTCCAAAGGCCCCGTTCTTCCTCATATCAGGAACTCTTTCTTTTCTTCAGCTCTGTAATAAAATCTTTCTAAACTTCATCCTCTATGGTCAGTGGATTTCTGATTTTTTTTTCTTTCTTTCTTTCCTTCCTTCTTTCCTTCTTTCTTTCTGTTTGTTTGTTTTTCAAGGTAGGGTTTCACTCTAGCCCAGGCTGACCTGGAATTCACAATTTACTATGGAGTCTCAGGGTGGCCTCGAACCCACGGCAATCCTACCTTTGCCTCCTGAGTGCTGAGATTAAAGGCATGTGCCACCACACCTGGCCTGGTCAGTGGATTTCTTTCTTCAAAATTCCTAAGAACCTGGAGGTCACTGACTCAGTGGAAGCTTTGTGTAACTGTGGCCATCCTGCTCTCTAATCCCTCAGTCAAAGTCACAGCCCAAGCAAGAGTTGGGGTTGGTTCTTTTGCTCTCACAGACACCACAATTCCCATGTTAACTGGAAGCCTCACCTGAAGAGACTTCTGCCTGGGACTCTCCATCAGCCACTCCAGCTGACTGTCTCATGGAACTTCCCTAGTTGTTTCTGCTGGATGTTAGTAAATGCCCAATCTAATGGTATTACTTACCTGCTGTTTGTTTTTCTACTTTTCACTACTCCAGTCATTTCTTCTCTTTGTTTTCTGTTTGTTTGTTTTTCGAGGTAGGGTTTCACTCTAGCCCAGGCTGACCTGGAATTCACTATGTACTCTTAGGGTGGCCTTGAACTCCTGGGGATTCTCCTCCCTCTGCCTCCCATGTGGTGGGATACATGGCTTCCAGTCATTTCTTGAGGTTGTTGTTTAGTGCCCACTTTGATGCTCTGTTCTTTATCTACTACTTCCATTTCTTCTTTCACTTTTGCTCACTAAACCCCTAATAAACTCACTTATTATGGACATACTGGTGCATGCATTACTTTAGGCCCAGCACTTGGGAGGTTGAGTTAGGAGGATTGTTGTGAATTCAAGGTTAGCCTGGAACTACACAGTGAGTTCCAGTTCAGCCTGAGCTAAAGTAAGACCCTGTCTTTTAAAAAAATGAAACAAAATATAGCTACTATAGATCAGTTTCTGGATGGAATGCACACCACCCTGGTGGAGACCTAAAATTATCCCTGAGATATTTTAAGCAGACCTGGGGTAAGATCTGATCAGCATGTACTGGTGATCCCTCCAAATAAGGGTGTGAATCAGGAAGCAGAATGTGCTGAGGGAGTCTGGAACAGGAGTGGGAATCTCCAGAGGCCCAGGTACCTCACACTGTGGTTCTGAGTATTTTCCAGGTCTCTAGGTGGGGACAAGAATGTTAAGTAATCAAAGAAAGCCCACTCCTCTGAGAATTGGGAGGGCTAGAAGGGTGGGAAAGGAGGTGCCTGAGCAATAGGGAAGGAATGCTGGGGCAAGCTAAGCCTACCTACATAGTTCTCCTTGGTTCAGGCACAGGCACAAAGGCTCTGAACCCAAAGACAGAGCCTCAGAGAGGAGCCAAAGAAGCAGGAACTGACATAATTACAGTACAAGGGTGGAACTATTTCTAGTGACAGAGAGGGATAGGAGAAATCATGCAATTGTCTTCCCCTTAGGGAAGGGATATGTCAGAAGGATGTGTTCAGGGTTTCTCTGTAACAGTGACTTCTCATTGCTGGGACAAAACACCTGACCAGAAGCAGCTTATAAAATGAAAAGATTTATTTCAGCTTACAATTTTAAGAAGAAGATCCATCATTGCATGGAAAGCATGATATGAGGAGAATCTGGTTCACATCATCAAATTGCAGCAGTAGGGAGGAAGCAGCAAGAGTGAACTGACTATGAACACCCAGTGGGCTGGACAAATAAGCCCCAAAGTCTGCCCCTAGTGACACACCTCCTTCAGCAAGGATCCACCTCAAAGGCCTATGGGAGACATTTCATTCAAGCCATCATTTTCTCAATCCACTTGTCCGTCTTTCAGAACCTTTTCTGGATCTTCATCTGTCCTGCCTCCTCCTGGTTCCATGGCCAAGGCACCCTGGGGTCCCATCTGACACTCCCTCCTGCTCTGGGACTGTGCCAGCATCAAGGGTTGTTCTGGTTGATTACCCCTGGCCGTCTGCTCTGGCCTGTCTCTTCTAACTTGAACAACTTCCCAGGCCCCCTCACAACTCTCTCCTCTCCAACTGGAGAAACAAAGATTTCTAAAAGAAGCCACTGGAATGTGCTAGGCAGGGGCCCTGAGATCTCTGAGGATGTTGGAAAGATCTGGGATGTATGTGAACCACTCCCAAGATGTTCCTAAGTGTGGGCAGAAGGCAGGGCTCCTGCATGCAAGGAGGCCTCAGAGCTTGCTGAACAAAGGCAGTCAGCAGGTGAATGAGAAGAGGAAGGACAGGTAGGTCACACACAGACGACAGAAGTCACTGTCAGGCTGTAAAGGAAATGCCAGTTGTTCCAGAAGGGGGACCCAAGAGGGAACCCAACATGACAGTGGCCTGGGTGTGTGCCATAACAGAGGTGGTACATTGTACTGACATGTCAACTTCATAAAAGTTGAAAATGTTGATGAGGGAAAACCACTGACTACATACTTGAGCACAGTAGGGGAGGAGGTGTGGCAAGGGAAGGAATCTGTCAGTGCTTCAGGTCTGTGCTGCCTGGCCTATAGGCAAACATCTAGAAATTGCATCTGCTTTATTCAAAGAGCTACCAATCAGAGAAAACAGTAGATTGACATCCCCAAACCCCATCTTCCCAATCTTTTCTCCTTAGCACTTTTACAGGGAACCAGAATGAAGGCAATAAAGTCCAGTCTTATTCTTGTGACTAAGTGGCTCAAAGGCTTCAAAGTTCACGGTGGAGTTTTTTTTTTCCCTTATCGGCTTCTCTCTGTAGCAGGGGACGGACGATTCCACTTTTCCCTCATGATGGTCTCTGTGGAGTAGGAAAGGGATTGCATCCAAGGCCATTTGCCTACCTTCCTCAAGCAGACCATTTGTTCCACACGTGGATTTAAGATCTCTCAATTCCAAGAGATGACAAGCATGGCCGGTTAACATGCACCATTGCGCATGCCCAGCCTCCGCCCTACCGACAGCCCCGCCTTTCCGCCCATCGCCAACATGGCGGCCCCAGCAACAGTCCTCCCGCTCCCTACGGACGTCGCTGCGTCTGACGTCATAGGAAGGCGCCGGCTGTGCCGGAAGCGGCAGAGACTGCACGTGCACTATGGATACGCCGCTGAGGCGCAGCCGGAGGCTGGAAGGCCTGAATCCGGAGTCCACGGGGAACCTTCCTGAAGTTCCGCGGGCGAGACGAGCCCTCGTGGAGTTCGACTCGGACCCGGAAGAAAGGAGCGAGCCGAGGTCGCCTCCGAGTGCGCGACAGCACGGCCTAGGATCTCCCCGAACCGAGCCGGAAAGGAGCCCGGGATCACCCGGTCTAAAACAGGTTGCAGGCTCAGGGTCCCCCCAGAGGCAGCCAGAGACAGACCCCGGGTCCCCCCAGCCGCAGCAGGATGCAGGCCTGGAATCGCCCGCAAGACTGCCCGAGTTGAGGTCAGAACCCCTCCATCGTGCGGAGTCACCCCGGGACTCCCAGGCCGAGGGAAAACCGGACTCGGAGGCGAGCCCGGGCAAGGAGGAACTGACTCCGGGGTCCCCTCAGCATCATCTGCAGCCGGGCCCGGGATCCCCAGAACCTTGTCCCGGTCAGCTGGCGCCGGGTCCTGAGCCCTCGCAGCCACCACGGGAGTTGACACCCCATGCACCCGGCTCCCTGGAGCGACAGCAGGAGCCAAGCCAGCCACCTCCGGCCGGGGAGACAGTGACAGGCGGCCTCGGCATAAACAAACGAAGTGGATCTTCCCCCCGAGCCCCAGCGTCCAAAAAGTTGAAGGAGAGGGAGGCGCTTCCTGAAATCCCTAAGGGGAAGCCCAAATCCGGGCGTGTGTGGAAGGACCGCTCCAAGAAGAGGTGAGGGGGAACGGTGCAGTGTGGACGGGGCTTGGGGTCTTCCATTTGGGGCATACCTTTTCCGAAATTCAGCTCCAGGATTGGAAAGAGCTCATTTTAGTAAGGGTGTCAACAAACAGGTGGTCACAGACAGAATGTGGAAAAATAATGCCCTGGGGTCTGGGAGGTAGGCCCTCAAAGGTTATTTCTATAATCCTCACCTTTTCGGGGTCCTTGTGGGCTTCCCCTCCATCACCTGAGTTCCCAATTCATCCAATAGTCATTTTACCTCGTGAGGGAGGCTTAAGCAAGTCAAGAACCCATGACCTGATAAGGTCAGTGAGGTCTTCTCCCACTCTTGTCTGTTAGAGTTATAGAAGCCACTGCAATCAGGACCTGGCAGGGGGCGAGCCTTTCAAATACAACAGCACATACTACAACTGCCTTTGCCCATTGGGGTCGGTGTTACTGTTCTTGATTTACATCTTGACTAACTTGAGTCTCAAGGAAGCTAAATGATTGTATACACAGCCGGAGAGCAGGTTTGATTTTCAAAGCCTTATGTGTGAAATGCCATAGTCTGTCTGCCTTGAATTGGATTGCAGCCTTTTTAAGACATGAAGTCTTTCAACACGAACCTTTGTGAGACATGTATCCAAATCATGGCAGCCCTGCAGAGCTTGCTGATCTCAGATAGCTCTACCTTGTTTCTTTGTTTAACCTTTTCTTCTACAAAATAATATTTGTCTTTAAGAAAAAAAGAAAGTAAAACTAAATAAAGCACTATATTTAAACCTGTGGATGGGAATTTTCCCCATCCTTGGTTACGCTGTAGTGCAAAAGAATTCCTGGCTCTTCCTGTTGCACAGCTGACTTCTACCATTTTGCTGTTGCTTTAAAGAGTTAAGGAACATGACTTAAGGGAGGGGGTGGGGCTGGAGGGATGGCTTAAGGCATTTGCCTGCAAAGCCAAAGGACCGAGGTTCAATTCCCCAGGACCCATGTTAGCCAAATGCACAAGGGGGCACACGTGTCTGGAGTTTGTTTGCAGTGGCTGGAGGCCCTGCACACCCATTTTCTCTCTCTCCCTCTTTCTCTGTCAAATAAATATTTAAAGAATATTTATTTTAAAAAATGGCATGAGCGGGCGTGGTGGCGCATGCCTTTAATCCCAGCACTGGGAGGCAGAGGTAGGAGGATCGCTGTGAGTTCGAGGCCACCCTGAGATTCCATAGTGAATTCCAGGTCAGCCTGGGCTAGAGTGAGACCCTACCTCAAAAAACCAAATAAAATAAAATAAAAAATAGCATAAGGTCTTTTCAGTACCATCCTAAGCACCTAGTACCACCTTTTCAGTAAAGGAAGGAAGAGGGGAACTTGTAACTGCTGGAAAGAAGTAGGTTTCAGTGGAAATTTACCAGAGACAAGAATGTATTTCTTTGAGGTTGTGGGGATAGCGGAAGTTTGTAAGGAAGAAAATGGTATTGACTGAGGATGGATTTTATGTTAGGCCCTTTGCATGTGTCATTTTGTACCTCAAACCTGAGGCAGTGAGTGTTAGCCCCACCACCACCACCACCCCATTAAACAAAAGAAGCTCTGAAGCTGAAGTGATTGTAGAATTATGGCACTGCCCCTCCTCCATCCCAGCAGGTCACAAGAAGAATAGTGGGCCCACTTATGGCCAAACAGAACCAGCTAGAGGATGAGCAAGTTGAGGTGAGTGAGTGGAGCTAGGGCTCCTGTCCTGGTACTTAGCTGTGAGAAGGGAAGATGTGCTTGCTGAGGAAGAAGGGACTGGGCTATGCCAGGTGAGCAGAAAAGAAGGATCATCAGGGAGGGAGCCTCGGAGCACTCCGTCAAGGGGCAAGAACAGTGGTGATTGGTCCCAGCTTCCCTCCCTGGACAGAAGCCAAAGCTGACCCTTATGTTACCCCCTTTGGGCATGATTCAGCTGTGTAACTCAAGGGCTGCTTTGCTCAAAGTCATACAGATAGTAATGAACTCAGTACTTGGCTTGAGTCTCCAGGTGAAGCTGGTGCTGTGCATCTGCACTGAGTGGGTACTTTAGCCAGGAGTCATGTGACAGCTTACAGCAACTAAGATGAAATAAAGATCAGTTGCACTTTCTTCTATTTGTTTATTTATTTATTTATTTATTTATTTTGGTTTTTCAAGGTAGGGTCTGACAGTAGCCCAGGCTGACCTGAAGTTCACTATGTAGTCTCAGGGTGGCTTTGAACTCACAATGATCCTACCTTGGCCTCCAGAGCACTGGGATATCCATAACCTCACAGTGTCTGACACTACCTGCACAAGACCATCATAATAAGAGGAAAAGATGATGACATCTAAATAAAAGATTGATTGAGAGGGGGAAGTGTTATGATAGAGAGTGAAGTTGCAAAGGGGAAAGTGGAGAGAGGGACTTAGCATGGTTTATTGTCTATAATTATGGAAGTTGTCAAAAAAAAAAAGGTCAGGCAGAAGGATTGCAAGTTCAAAGCCAAAAAAAAAAAAAGGATGTGTACTACCACACCTGGCTCAGTTGCATTTTCTTATTTATTTATTTTTTATTGACAGCTTCCATAATTGTAAACAATATCCCATGGTAATTCCCTCTCTACCCCACATTTTGTGCTTTGAAACTCCACTCTCTGTCATATACTATCCCGCTCTCAGTCAGTCTGTCTTTTGATGTCATGATCTTTTCTTCCTATTATGATGGTCTTGTGTAGGTAGTGTCAGGCACTGTGAGATCATTAGATATCCAGGCCATTTTGTGTCTGGAAGAGCACGTTGTAAGGAGTCCTACCCTTCCTTTGGCTCATGCATTCTTTCTGCCACCTCTTCCACAATGGACCCTGAGTCTTGGTAGGTGTGATTAATATATTTAAGTGCTGAGCACTCCTCTAGTCACTTCTCAGCACCATGGTGCCTTCTGAGTCATCCCAAGCTCACTGCCATCTGAAAAGAGAAGGTTCTCTAACCAAAAGTGAGAGTGGCATTAATATATGGGTATGAACATTAAGAAAAGTGCTTACTGGGCAGTTTGGTGAGCATAGTACATACATTTAGCCAGACACCAGCAGACATTGCACCCCTAAGGTTCATGACTACACCTGTTGTAGGTTTTCAGTATCAGGGATGTATTCCCTCTCATGGAGCAGGCCTCCATTCAAATTAGAAAATGGTTGGTTTCTCCCATAACAGACGTGCCACTATTGCACCCATTGGCTCATTTGGCCTGGCTGGCCAAATTATAAGGCTTGCAGTATCCACTGTTGATTATCTTCATTGGTGATATCTCTCTCTCTACCATTGAACTGCATGCAGCATGGCTTTTCCCAGCTTTCTGTCAGCTGGTCTACATGGAGGAGGTTTTCAGCTCAGCTCCAGTAGGATTTCTCAGTGGCCTTGCAGCCCAAATATGTGGATTTTTCAACAATAGGGCCTTGCCATCTATTCCTGGTGGGAAACCAAAGGCCTTGGCAATGGCCTATAATGTTTTGGTGGTATCAGGGCCCTCCCTTCTTTTGAGAACTCTATTTAGTTCCATAGCCCATTTTTTAATTGGGTTGTTTGGTTTTTTTATTTTTTGAGTCTTTGTATATCCTAGATATTAATCTCTATCAGATGTATAGCTGGCCAAGATTTTCTCCCATTCTGTAGGTTGCCTCTTTGCTCTATTCACGGTGTCTTTTGCTGTACAAAAGCTTTGTAATTTCATGAGGTCCCAGTGGTTAATCTGTGATTTTATTGCCTAAGCAATTGGGGTTATATTCAAATCGTCTTGGCCAATACCAGTATGTTGAAGGGTTTCTCCTACTTTTTCCTCTAGCAGTTTCAGAGTTTTGGGTCTGATATTAAGGTCTTTGATCAATTAGGACTTAATTCTTGTGTATGGAGAGAGAGAAGGATCTATTTTCATCCTTCTACAGATATATGGCCAGTTTTCCCAGCACCATTTGCTGAAGAGGCTGTCTTTTCTCCAATGAGTATTTTTGGCATTTTTATCAAAGATCAGGTGGCTATAGCTACCTGGACTTACATCTGGGTCCTCTATTTTGTTCCATTGATCTACACGTCTGTTTTTGTGCCAGTACCATGCTGTTTTTGTTACTATGGCTCTGAAATATAGAGGTATGATGATACCACCAGCCTTATTTTTGTTGCTCAAAATTGTTTTAGATATTCGAGTTTTTTGTGCTTCCAAAGGAATTTTTGGATTGTTTTTCCATTTCCATGAAGGAAATGTGGTACCCACTGTTCTCTTTTTAGGAGACTAGGTCTTCAGCAGGCCTTTAGAAAGGGAGGACCGTGCTGGGATAAGAGGCTAGTAGTGCAGTAGGCAGGACAGAAAGAGGCTGTGATGGGTAATCCTGGGGTCACGTTCCAGGCTGCATGTGCTGACTCCTTGGAAGGGGGCTGAAAATCAAAGAGAAGTATTGACACTCCCTTGGTCAGTAGTAGGCTCTGCCCAGTGGTTTGAAGTGCCCAATAAGGAATGTGGGTACCTTAGAAGTCAAGGCCATAGTCTGAGAAGCAGAAGGGCCACTTTGGGAGGATCTGCTGAGTAGGTTTGGAACTTTGGGGTTGAGGCTGGAAAAAAGCAGGCCCACGGGGCAACGAGCAACAGGGTGGCAGTCACAGGAGAGAGCAGTGGGGAGGCTTGCTATTTTCAGTTTTACTTCTTAATGTGGAGCTCTTTGAGCAGAGAGAAAGGGAAAGACCTTGGTTATATGAGCCCTCACGTTCCCACCCAGTGCCCACAGTTCTCAGCATTCTTCTATCATTTCATTTTTGGTCCCTGAGCATTTCTCTCTGCCTTTTCACCATACAACACTTTAAGCACATCTAGATGCATTCTTACAGGACTGTCTCCATTCTCCCGTGACTCTAAAAGCATCACCACTGTTCAGAAAAATCCCAACTTCTTTGCCTGATTCTGCTGCACCTTCACACCTTCCTAGTGGGAGAGAGTCTGTATCATTACAAAGAACTCCACTTAGGGATGTTATGCTAGGGAAGTAGCGTGTCACCCTTGTGAGCACCCCATCTCCAGAGGCAGTTGCACCCAGTCCACTGCCCTTAATGGCAGCAAAACTCTACAGCCGAGGCCTTGTGGTCACAGAAGGGTTGAATTCCCAACTGCTACTCAAGAACCAGTGGATGTTGGCACAGAGCCACATGCTTAGGTTTTTGCAAAGATGAGTGGCAGCTGGCATGTGGAGAAGCAGGCACTGAGCCAGTTGAGAGCAGAGGACATGGGCAGTACTGCCCAGGCTCCCAAATGCACACTCTCCTACCCAGGTTTTCCCAGATGGTTCAGGACAAGCCTCTGCGCACCTCCTGGCAGCAGAAGATGAAGGAGAAGCAGGAGAAGAAGCTGGCCAAGGACTTTGCCCGGCACCTGGAGGAAGAGAAGGCAAGGCAGCGGCAGGTGAGAGACCATTCAGGCCAGGGTTTGAGCATGGTTGAGGGTACAGTGGCTGCAGCTGAGGCAGAAGCCTGGGAAGGAGGTGGGCTTGGCCTGGGGCCCCTGAGCCTGAGGGTTGCCTGGTGGAGGAGAAGAGTAGTCATCCTACATCTTTGCCAGCCCAGATCTGCCTCCGGCTCAAGAATGGGCAGGAGGCTGGAAGTGTGGTAGGAAACCCAGGGAGAAGGCCAAGCAGCTTTTCCCCGGACCTCCCGTGCAGAAAAGGCTTACAGGTTAGAAAGCCTTGCCTTCTTTTGCTCTGTCATTCAAGAAGGGGCCTCCACATGCCAGCCTGTGGGTGGTCCCCGTTCCCTTTCTCCTCCAGTTCATTTCCCTGTCCCCCATCACAGAACCAAAAATGCCCCACTGACAGAGCACTTACCTGGCATGCACAAAACCCTGGACTCCATTTCCAGCACCATGGAGGGTTCTGACACCTTCACCTCTGCAGAGGGTCCTGTCTGCAGCAAAAGCAAAAGGCTACACTTAGAGAAGGCACGACCAAGCAAGGGAGGTGGTGCTGGGATGATCAGTAGCGCTGTCCCCAGGCCATAAGAGCACTGACCCAACCTGGCCACTGGGAAGAGGGTGTGTCAGCCACTCTCACTTTGAGTCACCCCAGCCCAACCTGTTGCAGAGGTCCTAGAGATGGTGGCAGCCTCTGTGTGCTGAGGCTTTACCCCTTCCCCCCCCGCCCCCCCCGCTTCCTGTCCAGCCCTGGCCCAGACCATGCCCTGACATTCAGAAGCTAAGGGCTAACTTCTTTCTCCCCAAGGAAGCAGATCACCTATGTGACTGCTGGTTGTCAAAGCCAAAAGAGCCACCACCACCACATGGAGGCAGTAGAGGTGCCATCCCACCTCTGGCCCACAGTAGCAATGGCATAGTTAAAAAGCCCTGGACTTGGGCTGGAGAGATGGCTTAGTGGTTAAGGTACTTGCCTGCAAAGCCTAAGGACCGAGGTTCGATTCTCCAGAACCCATATAAACCAGATGCACAAGGTGGCTTATGTGTCTGGAGTTCATTTGCAGTGGCCAGAGACCCATGTGTATCCATTCTTTCTTGATCTTTCTCTCCCCTCTAATAAACAAAAATATTATAAAAAAAATTTAAAGCTCGGACTTCTGCTCACCCCAGTAGACTATAGATTCTGAATGTCCCTCCCCACAGAGCCAGTGCTGTTCCAGGCCCTACACGTGGTTCACACGCTTATGTGTCAAATCAGCCCTAATGTGGTAGGACCTGTGGTTGTCTTCGTTTTAGTAGTGGGGAGGTGGCAACACAAACTTAGCCACAGTTACCTTACTGGAAAGTCGCAGTCAAGACTGAGGCTGCAACAAACCCTCCAGAGCCTCTTCTTTGTGGCTCAGCCCAGGCCCACCCTGGGAACAGGTCCAAAGCCCAGCCTCACCAGGTTGTGCATTCCTATTCCAGGACCTTTGGACCTGGGCAGACAGGACAGGTGGGGAAGTAACGTGTGGGAAGGCCGGCGAGCACTCCTGGCACCTGATGCACGGGGTGTTGTGGAGGCCTCCTCCTCCTGTGAGAGAGTTCTGGTGGTGGGGCCACCGCCCTCATGCCTGTCTGTCTGTGTAGCCACCTTCTTTCTGTTGCAGTCAGGCACTTCCGACCACAGGGATCATCAGTGCTGGGCGCACAGTGCCAGCATCACCCTCTGCTTTTCCCCAGAGGTCCCCCAGGCCTGCACCTTTCCCACCTAGAACCCAGATAGGCCTTTCCTTCTTCTTGGGAATCATGCCTAGGCTCACTCAGCAGAGACCTGAGAGACCCAGGCCCCATCAACTCCTCTTCTGTTTCCCTTCCCCTGTGTGTGTGTTCCAGGAGAAGAAAGAGCGCAGGGCCGAGAACCTGAGACGCCGCCTGGAGAACGAGCGGAAGGCCGAAATCGTCCAAGTGGTGAGTATCCCTCCCCAGCCCCACCTGAGGGATGCAGGCTGGCCTGGTGAAGCAGCTCTGTGGTGTGCCTCAGTCCCCTGACTCACTAGGCCACTGCTGTAAGCTCAAGTTCCTTCCTTTCCCCAGAGGACAGACACACAGTTCCCAGCCACCCTGATACCCCCATTCTTCCCACCTCCAGATCCGGAACCCTGCCAAGCTCAAGCGGGCAAAGAAGAAACAGCTACGCTCCATTCAGAAGCGGGACACCCTGGCCCTGCTCCAGAAGCAGCCGCCCCAGCGGCCAGCAGCCAAGGTGTGAGCTTAGGACAGCCAAGAACCATGGCAGACACCATGCCTTGTGCCCCTATCACATGCCTCGGCAGGGACCTGCACACCTACTCTATGGCCTCAAGTCAGGGGGGCCCAGGACCTGCCAGAGACTGGGGAGAGAGATGAACCTCCCCACTTCTTCCCCATTCTTCTCCAAGTGCCTTCAGATCGTGAACAGTGAATTCTTCCTTAGTAGTTCTCTCTCAGCGTGCTGGGTGTAACCCAACCGTGGAGGACAGCAGTTTCCAGACCAGTCCACTGCCTCTGTCCCCCAGCTGAGTGAATTGGGATTCACTGCTCCCTGGCCACCCCATCAGCATTCAAAGATTAACGTGGAAAGGTTGCCGGGAGCTGCTCCCTTTCCCATACCAAACTGAAGAAGCCCCACAGACAGCGTGCCCATCCAGTCTAAAGTCTACAGCAGAAATACTTATTGAATTCCTGTGTGCATAGGAACTATCGTAGGCACCAAAGAAGACAGGCAAAAGGCCCTGCTCCACGGGGCTTTCGTTCTGATAATAAACAAGTGAAATACATGGTGTGTCCAGACTAAGGAACAATGAGTAAAGCCGAAAGGCCCGAGAGTGGTGCTTTACTCTCCCGTGTGCAGAGCACGTGCTACAGCTGGTACAGAGACTTGACAGAGAGCCGGGCCTTTAGTGAGTCTAACCTTCAGTGGTCCAGGAGGTCCTGAGAATTTCTCATGCTTGCATGAGCACTGATTCATCCACCAAATAGTTACTGCCAACTCACTACTCCCCCTGCAACTACAGCCCACTGCCCTCCAGTGCATGATGGGAGGAGGCTATTCATAGGTTGGAAGGAAGTACCCAGGCCCTGTCCTAGTGAGGCAGCCACTGCCAGGTACCAAGGGTGGGCTGATGGATGTTCTCTGGATAGAACTGTGCGTGTGATACTGAAGGCTAGAGTGCAGACCGTGTCCACAGCAGCCCTGAAACTGGGCAGTTTGCTTCTCTGAGCACAGGCTGGCGCCTGTGTAAACACACTAACAAGCTGATATGGAAGGTTTGTGGGATGAAGCATCTGGCTGACAGGCCAACTGGGGTGACAAAAATGAAGGCAGTAGATTGGAAAGGTGCTTCTGAACCTTTCCTCTCGCTGCATCCCCCAATTACAGTACTGTTTAGTGGAAAGCTCTCCTGCTCTCCCATCTCTGGTAAAGTCTGCCCCCACAAGCACAAAGCAGCACCCTGAGAAGCCCATTTTGTCTAGCCTCTTGTGGTCCCCTGGGAGGGGATAGAGATGCCAGGCTGGGCCTGCTGAGTCAACTACACTCAGGCACACCAGCCCATGTGTGCAGTTTGGTTTCAGGGTCCTAGGTCCAAGCCTAACCTGGAGGCCTGCAACCAGAACCCAGCTAGCTCCCCATGTTGACAAAGGCTTTGACCTGTGTACTCATTCCCCTTCCCCCAACTGAATCTGGGTTCTTCTGTACATGGCACTGAAAACTAAAGTGGGAAGTGTTGCTTCAGTTCTGTGTCTGAAAAAGATAACACTAAAATGCTAATTGCCAGGCCCTCCTACCTAAAATCTCCAGGACTGGTACGTGAACAAACACTTTTTTTTGGTTTTTGTTTTTTTCAGGGTAGGATGTCTCTCTAGCCCAGGCTCACCTGGAATTCACTATGTAGTCTCAGGCTGGCCTCAAACTCACAGCAGTCCTCCTGCCTCAGCCACCATGTGCTGGAATTAAAGGTGAGAGCCACCATACCCAGATTTTTTTTTAAATATTTTTATTTGTAAAAGAGAATGGATACACAGGGCCTCTAGCCACTGCAAATGAACTCCAGATGCATTTGTGCCAGCTGGTACATCTGGCTTTACATGGGTTCTGGAGAATCAAACCCTGCTCATTAGGCTTTCTGCCATGTCAGCCTCACACTGGGTTGGACCTCCAGACCAGAAAAAGTTATGGGAGAAATGGAATTTATTTCAAGCTTACAGATCCATCCATAATGGCAGAAGCTAGGCCCCCTTTCACAGGTCCATGCAGCAAAATGCCACCACCAGCACCATAAGCAAGCACATTCCAGGAACCCAGGCAGAGCTCAGGCACTCTTAGGCTGGAATTTAGATCTGCCCCTAGTTAAACACCTTAAGCCTAGATGCCAGAATCCACCCACAGTGACATCAATATACACGCTTGAATAAAACTTCTGAATCTGTTGGGGGCCATCCATTCAAACTTCCACAACAGCCATGCCCATATTTTTTTTAATATTTTTGGGCTGGAGAGATGGCTTAGAGGTTAAGGCCCTTGCCTGCAGAGCCTAACAACCTGAGTTCGATTCCCTAGTTCCACATAAAGCCAGATGCACAAAGTGATGAATGCCTCCAGAGTCCCTTTGCAGCAGCTGGAGGCCCTGGTACACCTGTTCTCTGTCTTGCTCTCTTCTATTTGTTTGTAAGGAGAGAGAATGGGCACACCAGGGCCTGTAGCTACTGGAAACAAACTCCAGATGGCATGTGTACCACCTTGTATATCTGGCTTTACATGGGTACTGGGAAATCAAACCCTGGTCATTGCTTTGCAGGCAAGGGCCTTAACCATTGAGCCACCTCCACAGCCCAGTATATACTTTTTTATTTTTGGACTATATACTTTTTAAAAGAAAATTATTTTGAGAGAGAGGGAAGGAGAGAGAGAACAAGGCAGATTGAAAGAATGGGCGAACCAGGCTGGAGAGAGGGCTTAGCAGTTAAGCACTTGCTATGAAGCCTAAGGACCCTGGTTCGAGGCTTGGTTCCCCAGGACCCACGTTAGCCAGATGCACAAGGGGTGCACGCATCTGGAGTTCCTTTGCAGTGGCTGGAAGCCCTGGCGCGCCCGTTCTCAATCTCTCTGTCTCTTTCTCTCTCTGTGTCACTCAAATAAATAAAAGTGAACAAAAAAATATTTTTTTTAAAATGGGCGAGCCAGGGCTTTCAACCACTGCAAACGAACTCAAAGCTCATGTGCAACCTTCCTTACTTGGGTACTGGGGAATTGAACCTGTGACCTGAGCCATATACCCAGCCCTTTGTGTGTGTGTGTGTGTGTGTGTGTGTGTGTGTGTGTGTGTGTAATTTTTTTGTTTGTTTTGTTTTTTCAAGGTAGAGTTTCACCTGGAATGTATGTAGTCTCAGGGTGTCCTCAGAACTCACAGCTATCCTCCTAGCTCTGCCTCCCTAGTGCTGGGATTAAAACGTGCGCCACCACGCCCGGCTTTTTTTTTTTTTTTTTTAAACTGGGGTACTGAAGAAGGTGAGATGTGTTTGGCCTGTGATCGCCGCCCCGCCTCAGCTGTCAAGAAGTCTGTGCCCTGCCATCTGGGCCCACCGCCTAATCCGAGGTGGAGCTCAGCGCGCGGCTCAGGGGTCCCCGCTCACCCCGGAACTGCGCCCCGTCCTGCGGGGACTCGGCCGAGTCTCCCCGCAGCCAGCCGAGGAGCCGCGCGGGGCGCAGAGGCTGGGCGCGGCCGCTGAGCCACAGGGTGGAGGCCCAGGTGGTGGTGGAGGAGGCGCGGCGCGGGCGGCCGCCGGGCTCGCCGTCGTCCACGAGCACGCCCTCGAGCACCGCGCGCAGCGAGCGCCGCAGCCTGCGCCCCACGTCGGGGCAGGTGAGCACGTAGAGCAGCGGGTTGAGCACGCTGTTGAAGAAGGCCAGGCTGGTGACGAAGGGCAGCCCGCGCCACACCAGCGGCCTCAGCGCCGCCTCGGCGTGCGAGCGCGCCTCCAGCAGGCTGAAGACGTGGTAGGGCCCCCAGCAGAGCGCGAAGGCCGCCACCACGGCCGCCACCAGGCGCACGAAGCGGCCGGGCCTCGGGCGGCCGCGGTGACCCAGGCGCACGCTCACGGCCGCGTGGCTCGAGGCGATGGTGGCCAGCGGCACCGCGAAGGCCAGCAGGAACTTGCTGACCGCCAGGGCCTTCTGGCGCGAGTCGCACGTGGCGTTGCGGTCCGGCCCCGGGCTCAGGAGCAGCACGTTGTAGTAGCACATGACGCGGCCGTCCCGCCGCGGGATGGTGTCCCGGAACACGAAGTACGGCACGGTGTTGAGCACCGCCAGGCCCCAGAGCGCCAGGCAGACCGCGTGCGCCGTCGCCACCGTGCGGTGGTTCTGCGCCCACACCGGCCGCACCACCTGCACGCAGCGGTCCACGCTGATGGCGCTGAGCAGGAAGCCGCTGGCGAACATGTTGAGGAAGAACACCGACGAGTGCAGCTTGCAGAACGTGGTGCCCAGCTCCCACGAGTGGCCTACCGCCAGGAAGTGCGTGAAAAAGGGCAGGGAGGCAGCCGCCAGGAAGTCGGACAGCGCCAGGTGCAGCACCCAGGTGGTGACCACCGTCTGGCGCATGCAGCAGCCCACCACGAACAGGATGAGGCCGTTCTCCACCAAGCCCAGGACGGCGGCCAGCCCGTGCAAAAGCACGGACACGTGGTCGATATAGCGAATGCTGGAATTGCGGTGACTTTCGAGGGTGCTCATCTCCTCCAAAATGGGACAGAGCGGCTGAATCAGCGTGGAGTTGGCCATGGTTGGCTTCTGTGGGGAGGGAGGGAGGGGGAGGGGAGCTGAGCCTGACAAGGGGGAACCAGGTGCCTGCAGCTAAGGCAAGAAGAAAACCTTGCTCAGAGATGCCACTAATAGTCTGAAGGGTTAATAACCTTCCCTGAAAACTAGAGAGAACTAAAGAGTTAATAACTGTCCCAAAGACCAGCAGGCTATAAAGAAACCTCAGAAACACTTGGCTTGTCTACTCCCAATTGATAAACTTCCCTTAGCTCAGAAAACCTTGAGGGAACAGAAACCATCTGGTGGAATATCCTCCCTAGACAATTTTTCATTTAAAAAAAAAAAAAAAAGCTTATTCTGAGTAAAGACAGGAGAAGAGGAGGGTCAGTGGTCTTTAGAACTCCTTTTTCCAGCGCAAACACTGTTGGTTAGAATGGGAAAATCCAGTCCCTTCCAGAAACCATCCTCCTTTGAAGGGTGGGGTCCTGGGACACCAAACTAGATTTTCTTTCCTTGACAGAAGCACTTCTCAGAGGACTAGGGCGATGGCTCACTTGCTGTGCAAGCATGATGGCCGGAGCTTGAATTCCACAGAACCCAAGTACAAGCTGCAGGCAGCAGCAGACATCTATAACCCCAGCCCTGCTATAGTGAGATGGGAAGAGAATCCTGGACGCTTGAGGGCCAGCTAGCCGGGAATATACAGCAATGAGCAACAAATAGATCCTGCCTTATAAACAAGGTGCAAAGTGAGGAATGACATTCAGCATTCTCCTCTGAGCACATGCCTGCTATGGCATATGTATGCCTGCATTCATACACAAAAACACAGAGCTTAAAAAAAAAAAAAAAGCCCCCATTGGAGCTGGGGTCTGCAGTAGGTGGAGGCCGGGAATGCTCCCTGGCCCTACTTCCTAAGCTTGGGTCTGCAGGGCAGTCACACTCCTGATAACCCCGAGGCTCCTTCAGAAGAGGAACCTGAGGTTCAGAGAAGCACAGCGACAGCCCCGGGGAAGGTGCTCCTCAGCTGCATGGCGGGGCTCGGGCTCCACTCCCAGCAGCAGGCTTCACCTCATCCCCTCTCTGTCCTGACACAGTCCCTGCAGGTAGCCACTGGCTTGGCAGAGCCCCACGGGATGCTCGGAGGGCATCCTCCTGCTGCACTTTTGGGAGCCACCCAGTCTGATCCCTCTGGCTGCATGGAGACAGCCCCAGCCCCGGAGCTGGAGGAACCCCTCCCACTCTAGAGAGAACACCAGCTTTTTGAGTGCAAGCCCTCAGCTCTGGCTTCCAGGCTGGGTGAACTTGGCAGTTTCTCTAAGCCCACTGTGTGATAATGCCACCACCCTCTGAGATCATTGAGAATGCTGAAGGTACACATTGGAATGGCTTGCCATTGTGGCTGAGAAAACGTGATCCTTCCTTTTATCATCAAGCCATGCTCCTAAACTTTCCCCTCTGCTGCACTAGCTTGGGAACAACCTTCCTCTGTCTGGGAAAGCTGTTCCTTATATCGGTTCTGAGAGGGCAGCAAGGCAGCCTAACCCCAAGGCCACCACCTCCTTACCTGGACACAAAGGGAGCACAGGAGGGGCCCAGAGTCTAGCAGCTCCTGGGGACAGAAGCAGTGGGACAGGAGGCACTAAGCAGGCAGTGGGAGGGGAGTGAGTCAAAGGAGGAAATAGCTGTCAGCTCCGATGAGTGAGTGAGTGTGTGTGTGTGTGTGTGTGTGTGTGTGTGTGTGTGTGTTGTGGGTATGTGTGATGGATGTGTCCTTGCAGGGCCCCATGCATTCACTGAGGCAGGGAGCACTCACCTGGGGTGGCCCAAGCAGAGGGTCAGGTGGCCAGCTCCATCACTCTTCCTCTTGTTCTAGTTCTTATTTGAGTCTCAGACTTGGTTCCCCTGCAGGACTGGAGTTGCAGGTGCATGTGGCCACTTCCAGCTGTTTAGTAGGGATCAAACCCCCTCATGCTTGTGTAGGAAGTGCGCTTAGCCACTAAGCCATCTCTCCAGCCCCCCAAAAATATGACTGTTAAAAGGTCTTCTCTCTGCTGCATCCCAGCCCCGATACTGGTTAGAGTTCAGTCTATTCTTTGAAGTGAGAAAGGATCCCATCCTCTTGTACAGACACAGGTCACCAGCAGAGCATCAGACTCAGGATCTCAGGGTCTCCATCCTCTCTTGGCCCCTCCCTCTTCCAGGTGCCTTGAACACAACCTCTCCTATGCGGAGGTGCTTTCTTTCCAGAACAGTCTTTCCTCCTTTGATCCTTCTCAATCCTCATATCTAACCCTGGAATCACTGTCAATACTTGTTTCCCAGCCCTCCCTGAGGACAACTTATTACTAAACAAACAAGCAAGTTACTAAACCTAACTAGAATTCCTAAAACAAACCAAAGATTCCACAGGCGTCAGACCCTGGGGCATTTTCCGAAGAAGTACAAGGCATGCACCCTCTTCCCCCAGGTCCCAGAGGGCCTCATGGGCTCTGACCACGCTCCCATCTTAAAAAGAAGCTCTGTGCACACACTCAGAACTGAGTCCTCCTGCCTATGTGGAAGAGATGCCTGGGCAGGATGTTGGGTGGGCAGGATGTGGCTTTTGTCTCTTTCCCTGGGGTCTAGGGAACCAAGTCAACATTGTCCACTCAGAAAAGGAGATGGAGGTCCCCGTGGAGGGATGTCACTGACCAGGAGTAAAGGGTAGACCCTGACTGACCAGGGCACCTGCACAGCCTGAGGCCCTGAAGGAGAAAGGCCACCAGTGTGTCAGGCCCCTGCTGGGGGTGAAAGACCACCAAGGCTGTCAGACAGGGCCTCCCAGAAGTCTGTGTGCCTGAGGGTGACCTGGGACGTTCCCAAAGGATTTACCTGACAAAGACCTGGAGCACTAGGTGAACCCAGATGTGCAGCCCATCCAACTGCACAGACCGCCTGATCCGGCAGGACCACGGCAGAGCCTGGAAATCTGCATTTCTTCTTTTCTTTTGTGTGTAATATACTGCATGTGGTGTGTGTGCGAATTTGGTGTGTGCGCACAGTGGTGTGTGCATGTGGGAGGCATCAGCTACCCTCCTCTATCACTCTTCCATCTTACTTCCCTAGGCCAGTCTCTCACTGAACCTCAGACTCCCTGTTTTGCCATTAGACTGACCAGTGAGTCCCCGAGATCCCCCTGTCTGGGGTTACAGGCATGCAATCATGCTTGGCTTTTTATTTGGAGATGTATCTCAGCAGCAAGCAAGGTCACCCACCTCCCTGACCCTTGAATCTGCATTTCATCACATTAGGGAAAGTGCTGCCAGGTCAGGGACCACAGGAGAGACTGAGCTAGTGGAGGGAGGACTCAAGGCTAACAACAGAGGCCTGGTAGACAGATTTCATTGAGGGCTGAGTGCAAGCCTCTTCTCTGCAAGCCTGGCTTCTGTCTCCTTGGGAGGATTGTTGCAGTCCAGTTCACATTGCTGGTAGAAATCACCCAACCAAGAGCAGCTTCTGGGAAAAGGAGATTTATTTTGGCTGACAGGCTCGAAGGGAAGCTCCATAATGGCAGGGGGAAACGATGGCATGAGCAGAGGATGGACATCACTCCCTGGCCAACATAAGGTGGACCATAGCAACAGGAGGGTGTGCCAAACACTGGTACGGGGACACTGGTTATAACGCCCGCCCCCAGCAATACATGCCTTCCAGGAGGCTTTAATTCCCAAATCCCCATCAGCTGGAAACCTAGCATTCAGAACACCTTAGTTTATGGGGGACACCTGAATCAAACCACCACAAGGATAAATAAGGTTATAGGCCAAGAGCTCTATTCCTGGCCTGGCCCAGAGGGAAGACACGAGGGCCAGCTGCTACAGTTATTTCTTGGAATTGTCATCATAATGTGACCAAGCACATCAGGAAGCACCCATAGCTGCCCTGAAGGAATTACAGAATAGCAGGAAAAGAGTAGCCCAGAGGCTAGGAAGATGACTCAATCACTTAGTGCTCGCTACATGACCTGAGTTCAAATCCCCAGAATCTATGTAAAAGTGAGGCATGGTGGTGCAAGCCTGTAACCCCAGTACTAGGAGGTGGAGATAAGAGGATCCCTGGGCTTGCTGGCAGCTAATCTAGCTGTGAGCTCTAGGTTTGCTGACCCTTCAGGCATGCATACATACATACATACATACATACATACATGCACGAGCATGCATTCACACACACCATGCACACATATAAAATGAATACATAGGGCTGGAGGAATGGCTTAGCAGCTAAGGCATTTGCCTGCAAAGCCGAAGGACCCTGGTTCAATTCCCCAGGACCCATGTTAGCCAGAGTTCATTTTCAGTGTCTGGAGGCCATGGCGTGCCCGTTCTCTCTCTCTCTCCCTCTTTCTCTGTCAAATAAATAAATAAAAATACTTTTTAAAAATGCATACAAGCAGGTCATGGTGGCACACGCCTTTAATCCCAGCACTCGGGAGGCAGAGGTAGGAGGATCACCATGAGTTCGAGGCCACCCTGAGACTACATAATGAATTCCAGGTTAGCCTGGGCTAGAGTGAGACCCTACCCCGAAAAGAAAAGAAAAAAAAAAGCATACATACACACACAAACAACAAAAGAGTAGTTCATGTCTTGGGCTTTGAACTTGAGGAGCAGGGCTGGGGTGTACCTCATCTGCCCTGTCACTCTGCACAGCCAGGCAGCAGTAGAGGCGGCGCCAGCCCCCACACCTGCCCCGTCAGTGACCCTACCAGGGCTTTGGGAGCCCTAGGGAACAGTGGCAGCCCTGCTGAACACTCCCAGTGAAGGGACGAGGCCAGCATACCCTCCCAGCCCAGCTGGTTTCTCTCCTTTGGGCTCTGCCTTAGAAAGTGGGTTTTTATGAGTTCCTTTCTGGTCACTTTAAAGAAATCAACCAAAGAGGAAGTGAGATGCAAGCAGGAAACGCTGGAATCTTCCAGTCCAAAGCTCAACGGGTCCTCAAAGTACACACACCTAGCAGAGGAGCAGCCCGACAGGAGTCCACGTGATGTCCTGAAGGAGGCCCAGAGGGAGCATGGCGAAGCCCCAGGCCACCTCCTCTCAGCCAGTAGTCCCACCCGCCCCTCCACCTTCACTTTCCTGCCTCCTGGTCCCAGGGCTGTACCAGCCAGCCTTTGTCATGCCCTCCCATACTCTGCACGCCCCGGATGGTGTCTATGCCCTTACCCATGCTGTCTGCTCCCCGCTCTGGATTATTTCTTCCTCTGGCTGGTTGGGGAACTCCTAGTCGTCCTTCAAAGCCTGAACTTTCCCTCTCAGACAGACACTACCCCTCCTCCATCCTCCCTCTGTCATTTTACACACAGCCTCCCTGGTCCTCCATGGTCACTCTTTCTTCAATCACTCCCACCCTCGTGATGAGCAGCTGCGGGACAGAGACTATTCCTGTGCTGCTGTTGTTTTTATAGTTTATTTATTTATTTGAGAGAGAGAGAAAAAAAGCAGCAGAGAGAAAGAGAGAGACAATGGGCACACCATTGGGCCTCTAGCCACTGCAAACAAACTGCCGACTCTTGCCCACCTTGCACATCTGGCTTTACATGGGTACTGGGAAATCGAACCTGGGTCCTTTGGCTTTGCAGGCAAGTGTCTTAACTGCTAAGCCATGTCTCCAGCCCTCCTGTGTTTTTTGTTGACTATTTTTTACATATATATAGTATATTTGAGCATAATACCCTTCCATTACCTTCTCTGGCCCCCTCTCCCTGTCCCTTTCTACTAAACCTCCTCTTTCTTTCTCTCTCTCTTTCCTTTGTTCTTTCCTTTGTCTTTTTGTTGTTGTTTTTTTTTAATATGTTTTATTTATTTATTTGAGAAAGAGGTAGAAAGAGAGAGAGAGAGAAAGGGAGAGAATGGGTGCACCAGGGCCTCCAGCCACTGCAAACAAACTTCAGATGCATGCATTCCCCTTGTGCATCTGGCTTACATGGGTCCTGGAGAATTGAACTAGGATCCTTTGGCTTTGCAGGAAAATGCCTTAACAGCTAAGCCATCTCTCCAGCCCTGTCTTTTTGGTGTTTTGTCTTGTTTTGTTTTGTTTCTTTGAGGCGGAGTCTCACTCTAGCCAGGCTAACCTGGAATTCACTATGTAGTCTCAGGGTGGCCTAGAACTCACGTCGATCTTTCTATCTCTACCTTCCAAGTACTGAGATTAAAGGTGTGCACCACCACGTCCAACCTAAACCCTTTCTAATTAGTCCCTCTTCTACTTTGATGTCTTTTTTTCTCTCTCTCACTCTGGTTCTTACCCACTGAGTCAAAGAGAGAGAGACTTAGTGCTCCAGGCTCTCCAGCCACTGTAATCAAACTCTGGGTGTGGCATTTTGTGTGCAAGTAAGTGCAACCTCTCGCATGAGTCACCTTGTGTGCCCAGCTTACGTGGAATCTGGGAAGGTGAACATGGGTCCTTGGGCTTCACAGGCAAGTGCCTTAACCACTAAGCCATCTCTCCAGTCCCTAATTCGGATTTCTTACATGTGTACAGATGCCATTTACCAGTGGCTATATCACTGCCTCCAGCTCCCCCAGCAACCATTAACTGCCAAGAACTCCTCCAGAAGGATGAAGGCTCATGCCCTCCTCCATGACCCCTCACATGTACCCCACCACATACACTTATACACACATACACACAAATATGCATTGAAAGTTTGACACTTGGGCAGGATGTATGCCTAGCATTCATGAGGCACCTGGATTCCAATTACAGTGCCACAAAACAAGAAGTAAGTAAACATTGTTCTGTCAGAAAAGGCTACCTCCCTGGATGCTATGATTCTGGCCTCATCTTCTCCCCTTCTCCTCCTTCTCCCACAAGCCCCTACTCTTCTTTAAAAAAAAAAAAACAAAAAAAAAAAAACACAGGTTCTCATATAGCCCAGGCTGGCCTCAAATTCCTTTATGGCTGAGGATGACCTTGAACCTCCAATTCTCCTGCCTCCACCTTCTGAGTGCTGAGAATGCAGACATGCAACCATCTCATCCAGTATATGTCATGCTGGGAATGAAACCCAGGTCTTCAAGCATGCTGGGCAAGCACTCTACCAACTGAATTATATATCCCTAGCCCCAAACCCCAATTTTTGAAGTCAATTTTCCTTCAGAAACCTCTCTAAGACCACCTCACCCTAACCCTCCCTGAGTCATGCGCCTCTATTTATTCTGCTCCCAGAGCCTCCCACCAAGCTTTCCCAGCTCAGCCTGGACACAGTAAACATCCACCATAGCTAAGCATTAGGTCATTGCCACACGTAATTTAGCACACCTCTTGTGAGTCTCTGCATCTTTTGCCAGGTAAGCAGGATTTGTCATCAGCAATTCTCACAGGGGAAACACAAGGCTCAGAAAGAAATGTTACATGTGGGTCACAAATCATAGCCATAGCAGCTGGACCCAGATGGTAACTACCTACCACACAGTTCTCTGGGCTGCCACAAACACTAAGCTCAGACTACTGGGCTCTGGGTAAATTTGTACCTCAAAGGGTAGAAGGTGATTGCCCTCAGGGGACTGGGCAGGGTGAGAAGCTGACACACAGCCTTGGAACCCAGCCTGGCCCTTAATAAACACCTCAACCTGTGGGACATTGTTGTGGTGGCAGCCTTTGACATTATCTCTCTTGTAGATTAACAGACAATGAGAAGGCAGTGCAGAGTGTTTCCGTAGACCCACACTGATCCCCGCGTGATTAACACTGTCCATTAATGTGTGCATTTATTGTCAGCCATGAGCCCAGAGGCAGACATCTGAGCTTTCCCAGCATCCATCCAGGAAGTCATGTTACATTTGGTTATCTGTTCTTATTACCTGTATTAATACAGCTTGAGTGCCTCTTACCCAAAATGCCTGGAACTTGAAGTGTTTCAGATTTGTTTTCAGATTTTAGAAAGTTTGCATATTCACAGTGATACATCTTGGGGCTTGGACCCAAAGCTAAACAGAAAAATCTTCTATGTTCATACACTTCTTATGTACATAGCCTGGAGATATTTCTGCTGTTGGTAATGGAGGTTGTTTGCTGTTGTTGAGACAAGGTCTCCATATATAGCCCAGGTTGCCTCCAGCTCATGACCCTCCTGCCTCAGCCTCCAAGTGCTGAGATGATGAACTTACCACCATACACAGGTACCTGAATGTCATATCACATCTATGTAGAGGTACGAGAATGTCTGTGTGTGCGTGTTTCTGTGTGTGCACCTGCACAAGTGTGGGCTTGCAGAGGCAAGAGGTTGAGGTCCGTGCCAAAGTCCAGTGCTCGTCCGCAGTCACTCCCCACCTTACTTGTTAGGACAGAATCCTCACGGAGACTTGGAGCTCACTGCCGCAGGTGGACTAACTAGCCAGCAGGCCCTGGGGATCCTCTTTTCTCCACCTCCCCAGAGCTGGGATTATACAAGAGCAACCAGGTGTCTGGATTTTACACAGCTGCTGGAGATCTGAACTCAGACCCTCAGGCTTGCACAGCAAGCACTTCACTGACTGAGCAATCTCCTCAGCCCCCATTTACACAACATTTTAAGTTGCTCTGTGCTTTAGCTGTGACCCCTTAGAATGCCAAGGGTAGACTTCACTTGTGTTGGTGATAAGAAAGTTCCAGGTTTTGGTGCACTTTGGATTTCAGAACAAGGATGCTCACCTGTGGTGGCCACCAGTCAATCAGCTTCATCCTGGCGAGCCTGGAGAGGGGCTACCAGTCTTCCTGCTCACCTGCCACCCTGCCTGCCACGGATTCTCCCAGCAATGAGAGGAAACCAATATGGCCTTCAGTTCCCAGGGGTCCTGAGGCCCAGCGCAGTCAGGAGACCTAAAGAGCTACCTGGGCAGGAAGGGCTTCGCGAGGGGTTTGGGAGCAGTCAGCTGGTGGACTGAGGTGTTCAAGGAGGGGGGGGGGGCTGCTGCTCCATAACCCACCTGCAGCCTCTTTGCTAGAATTCTCCTTGTTAATGTCCATGGGCAGCCACAGCTGGGAGGCAGAAAGCTGGAATAGGGGTCAAGGGCAGTGTTCTGAGCTGCCCCACTAAGCCTAGGCCCCAGGGAGGTGCCTTGCCCCGCCTTCAAGACAGGAGTTGGTTCATAGCCCCCCGCCCTCGTGGCCAGGCGGTGCTCCCCCAGGTGGGTCCTCTTTGCTCTCAAAGGCTCCCATTGGCTGCCTCCCCTATATAAGGCCTTGCCCCAGCTGGTGGTAAGCCTTAGGGTCTGCTGTGGGTGTCTGTGGCGTGTGTAAAGGCAGGAGCTGCCACCATGGCCTGGGGGTATTGTGTAGCCCTGCCACTGCTGGTGGCCACCACCCTGGGGCTAGGTCAGCGACTTCCTGGACTGCAGCACAGCTATGACTGTGGGCTCCGAGGCATGCAGCTGCTGGTGTTCCCCAAGCCAGGCCGCACTGTCCGCTTCAAGGTCCTAGGTGAGTGCTAGCAGAAGACTGGCTTGTCCCTCCTCTCCCTCTTCCTACCCCCAAGCCCAGGCAGCAGAAAGAAGGGAGTTGGGGCCCCTCCCCTAGAGCAGGAGGGCAGAGGCCTTCCCAGTAGCGGTGGTTGGGGGGGGGGCATTCAGGGGAGTGCCATGACTAGCCTCCCTCCACCTTCTTCCCCCCCCCCCCCACTGTAGCGGACAGCTTCAGGTTCACTGAGATGAACTTCCAGACCAGGCACAGTTATGGAGGAAAAGATTTATTGAAGTTTACAGATCCAGGGGAAGTTCCATAATGGCAGAAGAAGCTGGCCTGCCTTCACAGGCCCAAGCAGACAGAGAAGCACAAGCTTAAGAGTCAAAAGCCACAGCACACTTCAGGAACTTCAGCTTGGCACACTTTGCATATCTTTAGGTTGAAATCTGAAACCCACCACCACACCTTAAGATCACCCAGTGATATTGCCTCCAGCCAGGTAGCCAGCAGATGCAAACTACAAACCATAAAGAACTGAATATAGTGGGGGCCATGCACAGTGAGTGCACCCAGTCAGTGTGCGCATAAATCACCAGCCCCTCTAGGGAAAGGCAGGTTCTGACTCAAACACTAGTCTCTCTATTTCCAACCAAGCCTTGCAGTGCCAAGGCTGCTGGGCCCCTGCTGCTATCGAGTTATGAAGTGTGGCAGAGCCCTAGGGGCGGGAGGCGGGTGTGGGCTCCTTGAGACACTCAGACCTGCAGCTTCTGAGCTGTGGGCTGACCTCTCGGTGCCACTTTCACTAGGTGGAAAAGATAGCCCCGAACCTGCCCCATGCACCAGAACAAATGCTGGGGGCAGAAACCTCTCAAAGGAAGACCACCTAGTAAGTGCCCCCAAGAATCTGTAACAGCTAGTGAAATAACAAACAAGCTTTTTTTTTTTTTTTCTGCATAGCAGAGGGCTTTAGTGTGAATCCCACCCTTCCTTGTGTATGCTACTGCACTCTGGAACCCCCCAGCTGCCCGGGCCACAGCCCGGAAACTAGAATGATTAAGCTTAAACTAGGTGAGTGCTCTATGCCCTGAAGCGCTCTCTCCACCCTGTAGAAAGAACCTACGATATCTACACCCTTGCAGGAGTAGACCTGCGGCCTGTCCCGGAGGATGCTTGTCCAGGCCACGCAGCCAAGCCGGCAATGCCAGGGCTGCATCTTCTCTGACTAGCTCAGCCGCCTCGGCCTTCTTTCTTCAGCACCTGAAAGCACTCACTCTCTCTACTCCCCGCCCAGATGAATTTGGGAACCAGTTCGAGGTGAACAACTGCTCCATCTGCTACCACTGGGTCACTTCTGAGCCCCAAAGGCCAGCGGTCCTCTCTGCTGATTACAAAGGCTGCCACGTGCTGGAGAAGGTAGGAGCAGAGGGAATGTGTTCGAGCACAGCCCCTCACGACTAGGAGGAACAGGAGCCCAGTATGGGTTGGTAAGCTGGCAGGTGGCAGCCCCGGGACTTACCTCAAGTGCAGCCCCTGCCTACCAGCCTGCTCGCCCAGCTCTCATGCCACAAACCATGGGAGGGGGGTTGCTGGATGAGGTCAGTAGCCAGTCGGCAGGCCTGACCTCCAGCACTGCGGCGGTTTCCCTGGAGCGCCAGACGTCCTCACCTGGCTTCTCTCTACGGCCCCCTCGGCAGGATGGACGTTTCCACCTGACAGCCTTCATACAAGCCGTGCTGCCTGATGGCCGCGTGGATGTAACGCAAGATGTCACTCTGATCTGTCCCAAACCAGAGCACGCCTGGACTCTGGACCCCACCCTGGTGCCACCCCCCTCACCATCGCCTCCTATGCTTCGCCCTCCAGCCCTCCCCTCTGCCTCCAGCCACACTCTGCCTGGCTCTGGTCATAGCTTTGCCAGAACGCTGCACCCAGAGTACAGTGCTGCCCATCCAACCCCTGCCTCGCCCTCTCCAGGACCTGGTCCTGCTGGCCCCACGCTGCCTCCACCCCAATGGGGCACCTTGGGACCCCAGGAAATGGCTGAGCTGGATTCCATAGGTACATGGGACTTCGTGTATAAACCCTGACTGAGTCTTGGGCCCTCGGGTTCTAAGAAGCCATTTTCTCACTGTTCTGTAACCAATTCCAGGTACCCATCTGCCCCAGGAGCAGTGCCAGGTGGCCACTGGACACATCCCCTGCATGGTAAGAAGTAGCTCGAAGGAAGCGTGTCAGCAGGCTGGCTGCTGCTATGACGATGCCAGAGAGGTGCCCTGTTACTATGGCAACACAGGTACAGCCTACCACACCAAACATGGTTCTAGTCCCCTTGGATTTTGGTATGGCAGCAGAGGTGTCCCCTCCCTCTGGCTGAATTGCCTCACATCCAGTCTAGGAGAACCCAACTGTCAGGCAGAGATGACAGAGGCCCTGAGATAGGAAGAGCGCCTGCCCCAGGGAAGTGTTAGTTCAATTTTCTCAAAGGCTCTGACCTTCAGGAGAGAAACATTGCTTTGTCATGTCACCTTGTTTCTAGGGTACGCACCAACCCTTGTTCCATGGTTGAGGAAATTAGTCACCGGGGAACTTGGTTAAACCAATGATTGGGATGAGAGTCCAGGTTTCCTCACTCCCAGCCAGTGATTAAACACTAATTACTGGGGCTGGAGGGATGGCTTAGAGGTTAAGGCATTTGCCTACAAAGCCAAAGAACTCAGGTTCGATTCCCTAGGACCCACGTTAGCCAGATGCACAAGGGGGCGCATGCATCTGGAGTTCATTTGCAGTGGCTGGAGGCCCTAGTGTGCCCATTCTCTCCCTCCCCCCCCCTCTCTCTCTCTCTCTGTGTGTGTGTGTGTGTGTGTGTGTGTGTGTATCAAATAGACAAAATATTTTTTTTAAAAAGTTACTGCCCAGCCCATCCCCTGTCCCCAGACTGGATAGACAGTAGGTCCTAACATCCTGATCTGTCTCTTGGATCTGCTTTTGTGCCAGCCACCATCCAGTGTTTCAGAAGTGGCTACTTCATCCTGGTTGTGTCCCAAGAAATGGCCTTGGCACACAGAATCACACTGGACAACGTCCACCTGGCCTATGCCCCTACCCGATGCCCTCCAACCCAGAAGTTGAATGCTTTTGTGGTCTTCCATGTCCCTCTCACCCTCTGTGGAACCACAGTCCAGGTAGGACTGGGACATGGGCTGATTGGGGAGGGGGGGGTCTAACCTCCTGTGGGGGACTCACCTGCTATCTCCTCCCTAGGTAGTTGGTGACCATCTCATCTATGAGAACCAGCTGGTGTCTGACATAGATGTCCAAAACGGGCCACAGGGCTCCATCACTCGGGACAGCATCTTCCGGTGAGATGGGAGCCAGCTGAAGCAAATGCAGTTCTCTGGTTGCCTGGCTGTGTGACATTAAATGAGCTACTTCCCTTCTGGAGCCTACCCTGCTCTCCAAGCTTAGGCAGGGACCATCCACACCCCTTCCAAGGCTAATGTGAGAGCTAAGCACTTTGTGCCTAAGGGACCCAGGCAGAGCCAATAGCAACTCCCCAGAAAGCTTGGCCTTTATCCCTTCAAGAACTAACTCAGGGGTTGGGAGGAAAAATCCCTTCCAGGCCCCAGGAAGGGCCGCAGCTATTACTGTCTGATCTCATTTATGACACCATAGAAGAAATAAAAGATACCTCAGACTGAAGGGTCTGAGGATTTGGTGGAGGAAGACAATTGGGGAGGGGGGGACAAGCACCAAGGAAAAGGGCCTCCTGGACCTGCTGGCTTAGGTGCCACAACCGTCCAAGTTGCCCAGGATGTCAGCAGGGATGACCCCAGGGGAACCTGCCCTTGGCATAGCTGGCTTTGAATTTCCATGGCTATTATGTGGCCAGCATCTTAAGCTACGGGCTATAGAAAATCTCTTAGGTGCTCTCTTGGTACCCAAGTGGCTGTTCTACCCTATCTTCAAGGGTTGGGGGGGCAGGAGCAGGAAACTGTCAGGGTTCAACTGCCTTTGACTTTAGCACAGAGAAGTCATGTACTGAAGGTTGGGGCATGATTCTGTCAGGTTTTCTGCGTTTGGATTTAAGAGCTCCAGGAGCAACAGGTAGTCCCAGGGGACAGAAGGGGGCCGGCTGTAGGCCATCAGAACTAAGTGGAGGAGTAAAAAATAGGCAAAGTGTGTGGCCTTCACCACTGAGTGCAATCGCCATAGCTACACTGCCTCGTTGGTGTCAGGGGCACTGGGCACTGACCCAGGAGCAGGCTGAATGCCCATATGGCACTTAAGCTACCGGGAGAGACACTAGACGCCGTGGAACACCAGTTTCAAAGACAAGCATGAGTCTGATGTATTAATATCCGGTGGCCTCACACAATCCTCACCAAAGCCCAAGGTAAGCTGAGGCTTAGGGTAAATGACTTGCTGCTGATCCTGCAATCTAGAAATACCAGCATGCAAACCTAGACCTGCCTGCCAGGCTCCAAAGGCCTCAGGTTCTAAGACAGAGCCCTGTTGTCTCAACAGCATGGTGTCCTCCCACCTACAGCCTGGCCTGACGCAGCACCCCTCCCCGCCAAAGAGCAACAAAGCACAGGGCCCTAGAGATGGCTTGGGGGACATTCTTCCACCCTGTGGTGGGTGCTTGGTTGCATCCACTGTTGGTACCTGGTTGAATAAGTGATCAGCACTCTATCTTCTCCCCCACCCTCTTGTTCTTGAACTTCAGGCTTCATGTCCGCTGCATCTTCAATGCTGGTGACTTCTTGCCCATCCAGGCCTCCATCTTCCCACTTCCATCACCTGTTCCTGTGACCCAGGCTGGACCCTTGCAGCTAGAGCTGCGGATTGCCAAGGGTATAGCATCCCCACTTCTCCCTCCCCTTGCCCCTACTTCCGTGGCGCTCATCCTGCTCTGGCCTCAAGAGCCCCTTTCCCCTCAGACAAGACTTTCAGCTCCTACTATGGCGAGGATGAGTACCCCCTCGTGAGGCTGCTCCAGGAACCTGTTCATGTGGAGGTCCGGCTCCTGCAGAGGACAGACCCACGTCTGGTCCTGATGTTGCACCAGTGCTGGGCCACCCCCGGTGCCAAGCCCTTCCAGCAGCCCCAGTGGCCCATCCTGAAAGATGGGTGAGTGGTAACAGGTGAGCGGTCCCTAGGGCTCCCTGTGTGCCCTGCCTCCCTGAGGACATCGCCTGACTTCTCTCCACTCCAGGTGCCCTTTTAAGGGAGACAACTATAGAACACAAATGGTGGCCATGGACAGGACGGAACTGCCTTTCTGGTCTCACTACCAGCGCTTCACTGTCGCCACCTTCTTCCTCCTTGACTCCAGCTCCCAGAAAGCCCTCAGGGGATTGGTAAGAATCGCCCATGGGCCTCATGCCTCGTGCCTGGCCCGTGGCAACAAGCTGGCCACCACAACTTACCAGTGCCCTGTGAGCTACTGCCAAAGCCCCAGCCTAGACACTACTGTGGATAGCAATGTGCACAGAGTTTTGGGGTGACCTAGAAATGACTTCAGAGGGGGAGAGAGGGAATGCTGTACATCTTAATCAACCCTAAACCAAACATGGCTGTGGTGTTTGAGATGGACTTGCTTCTGATTCTAGAACCAATATGGTTGGTGTGCTTCTGCTTTGACTTTGACAGTAACTTCTCCAGAAGATAAATATGGGTAAACTTAGGGTGTACTTGGGTTTCTGTGCAACATACATAGGTGTCACTCTATTGCCTACAACTCTTGATGGGTCATACAACATTCTTTCTACCAGTCACATAATGGACTCAGGTCCATTTTCTTTTTTAATTTTTGTTTGAGAGTGACAGAGATAGAGGATGGGTGTGCCAGGGCCTCCAGCCAATGCAAATGAACTCCAGACGCATGTGCCCCCTTGTGTATCTGGCTAACATGGGTCCTGGGGAATCAAGCCTTGAAATGGGGTCCTTAAGCTTCACAAGCAAGTGCTTAACTGCTAAGCCATCTCTCCAGCCCTTTTTATTTACTTATTTTTTTTGGGGGGGTCTTTGAGGCAGGGTCTCACTCTAGCCCAGGCTGACCTGGAATTCACTAAGTCTCAGGGTGGCCTCCAACTCAGTGTTCCTCCTACCTCTGCCTCACGAGTGCTGGGATTAAAGGCGGTGCACCACCACACCCTCTTATGTTTTTTTATGAGCAGAGGAGAGAGAATTTGCATGGAGACTGCAATCAAACTCCAGACACATGTGACTTTCTGTGTTTTTGTCACCTTGTGCACCTGGCTTATGTGGGACCTGGAGAATCAAACATGGGTCCTTTCTCTTTGCAGGCAAGCTCCTTAACTGCTAAGCCACCTCTCCAGCCTGACTCAGGTCCATTTTCAAGTCACTATCCATGGCTGCATCAGAGGTGGACTAGACCCAGTGCAAGGCACTGTTGGTGGCCAAGGGATAGCTTCCTATGGCCTATTGCTTTCCAAACTGAGAGGTGCTGACCTGCTACTGCTACAGTAGGTGCCCATGGCTAGGCCCTATTGGAGCTGGCTCAGGTCCATTCTCCTCCTCCTCTTGGAAAACTACTGAGGTCAGTTTCTGGAAGCTATCCTGACCATCCCTGTGGCCCCAGGCCTTGGTCTCAAGGGTCAGGAAGAAGACAGACAACAGACATCTGCTCTCTGGCTATGTGGGTGGGAGTGATCATACTTCCCAGTGGCTGGCTCTCCTAAATGCAGTGGTTCCCCACACGGTCCTCTACTTCAGCTTTGGGCCCTTGGGAAGGGGGGCATGGACTCCGAATTGGGAGCACATGGTGTGTGGCAGTTTTAGCTGGCTTGCCCAGGCTACTTCCTGCTTGGCAGCCTGCAGTAGCACCCACAGTCCTGCCCAGCAGCACCCAGCCAGCCCTACCTTGACGGTTTCCTCCTCCTCTCATCAGGTCTACTTCTTCTGCAGCGCCTCCGCCTGCCACCTCACGGGGCCAGACTCGTGCTCCACTGTGTGCGGGTCTGGGATGGCGGGTAAGCCTGGGTGGGGCACAATTTGTCCTGTGGCACATCCTTAAGCCTGTGTCTGGCTCTGAGGCCCCCAGGAACTGGAGAGCGAATAGACCTTCTCTCCTGGGCAGGACGATGGCGACGATCCTCAGGTCACTACAGCCACACCGCCAGGGCCCTGGACATCGTGAGTTCTCCAGGAGCAGTGAGCTTTGAGGACTCTTCCGAATTGGGGCTCTCGGGTATGAGAACTTAGGGGTAGCCTCAGACATGGTCCCTCTGTAAGAGTGCCTATGAAACAGGCAGGGGAAAAGCAGATGTGATGTAAGTCTTTGATGAGGAACTAAGTAAAAATAGCCCACCTCTTATCGGCAGAGAACAGCCTTCAACCTGTGTGGCTGGAAGGTGGACAGGGAGAGTGAGGAAGAGTACAGCCAGCCATGCCCAGGCTGCAACCCCTCTCTCCCTTCTGGCAGGCTCCAGCAGAAACTCCAGCCCGAGGACTGTGCTTACTGCACTTCTGCTGCCCCTGGCTATCACCCTGGTGCTAGGAACCAGTGTCTTTGTGGGTCTAAGCCAGGCTTGGAGCCAGAAGCTCTGAGAAAGTGAAGACTCGGACTCAATAAACCATTATTTCAAAAGTACTGAAAGCAGGTATGGTGAAGTTATTTGTGAAACCTAGAATAACAAACTCATCAGATTTTGTTTTTAAAGGGTGTTTTTGTTGTGGTGGTTGAGACAAGGTCTCTGTAGCCCAGGCTGGCCTCAAACTCACTATGTAGCCTAAGCTTGCTTTGAGTGCAAGGTGATTCTCCTGACTCAGCCTCCCAAGCGATGGGATCACAGGTACAAGCCACCATACCCAGCGTGCTCTGTGAAACTTGTTCCTTGGAGTTCGCTCCGTTCTTTCCGGATCACACCCTTCACACACAGTCACACACCCCATAACTACATTTCAGTCAACTATAAGGTGACCTACACAATGATGGCTCCATAGAATTATAAGGGGCAAGAAACTGTTTTCTAGTGCTATCACATCCTCAGTGTAACACAAGGCCGTGTCGCCCACGTGTGCTTGTGTACACAATGGTGTTGAGTATACAAATGGGTGTAACAGTTAACCAGCAGTGTGTAATACCTCATTGTGAAGAACTGCTATTGGACCACATATCTCATTTTTAAAAGACTAATTTGAGAGAAAAACTGAGTGAATATGGGTACAACAGGGCCTTCTGCCACTGCAACCAAACTCCAGACACAGGCCTTTGGCTTTATATGGGTACTAGAGAACTGAACCAGGACAGTCAGGCTTTGTAAGCAAGGGCCTTTACCCACTGAACCATGTCTCTAGCCCTGTCTTTTTTTTTTCTTTTCTTTTTTTTTTTTTTTTTTTTTTTAACATTTTCAAGGAGAGAAGGGGGAAGAGAATGGATGTGCCAGGGCCTCTTGGTGCTGCAAATGAACTCAACACCACTTTGTGCCTCTGGTTTTACGTGGGTATTAGAAAATCAAACCTGGGCCATCAAGTTGTGCAAGTAAGCCCCTTAACCACTGAACCACCTCTCCAGCCCAGCCCTCGTTTCTATCTGAAACTATTCTTTCCAGGATGGCTTTGAACTCACTATGTAGTGGATGTTCTTGAACTTCTATGATCCTCCTGTCTTCACTTGCCACATGACAGGATACGGTACTGACTGAACCAAGAGCCGTGTGCATGCCAGACAAGCACTCTGCCAACTGCGCCACATCCCCGCACTATATTTTCCAATGATCCACCACAGTCCTCCACTCTACCAACTGAGCTATCATAGGGAACCCAGCCCTAGATTTTCTATATTATATTGCTCATTTCAGAGTGTACTCTTGCTTATAAAACTATGGGGTTGAAGAGATGGCTTAGCAGTTAAGGCAGTTGCCTGCAAAGCCAAAGGACCTTGGTTCAGTTCCCCAGGACTCTCAAACCAGAAGCACAAGGGGTTGCATGCGTCTGGAGTTCATTTGCGTGGCTAGAGGCCCCTGTGTGCCCGTTCTCTCCCTCTCAAATATATTTTAAAATTAAAAATAAAAATAACTGAAATGGTCACTATCCAGGCCTCTCACGTCTAGATTCCATTGAGGTCAAATTGAGCTGCCCATCGAGGTGTCAGTGCATCCTATGGCATTCTCACGGCCATGAAATCACTTAATGATGCTGTTCGAGAACTAACTCATTAAGCAACTTATGACAGTACCTAATACATGCTATGCCCTGGTGTTACTGTGTCTCAGATTGATCTGGGAGATCTTGCTTCTCAGCAAGAAAAGGTAGCCTTAAAGCAAGGGAGAAACATAAGCAGAGGTAGGTAGGGGCAGGTCAGAATGTGAGAGAGCCAAAGAACAACAGCAGTGGCTGGGGGGATGGCTCAGCAGTTAAATATGCATGCTTGCAAAGCCTGCTGGCCAGGTTTGCTTCCCCAGACAGATGCAAAGTAGCATATGCACCTGGAGTACATTTGCAACAGCAAGAGGTCCTGGTAGTTTCCTCATTCTGTCTTTCTCCAAGCAAATAATAACTTAAAAAAAAATAGGGCTGGAGAGATGGCTTAGTGGTTAAGGTGCTTTTCTGCAAAGTCAAAGGACCTAGGTTTGATTCCCCAACACCCATGTAAAGCCAGATGCACAAGGTGGCACATGTGTCTGTAGTTTGTTTGCAGTGGCTAGAGGCTCTAGTGGGCCCATTCTCTGTCTGACTCTAATACTAAAAACAAAAGTAAAACACAGGTGTGGTGGCACATGTCTTTAATCCCAACACTGGGGAGGGAGAGGTAGAAGTGCTCTGAGTTCAAGGCCACCCTAAGACTTCATTAGTGAATTCCAGATCAGCCTGGACTGGAGAGTGCAACCCTACCTCAAAACAACTACCCCTCTCCCCAACAAAAGCATGGGCTGGGAGTGTGAGACCTACCATGAGCTTCTCATCCATGAGGCTGGCTTCTCACCTTCCTTCAGACCCAAGTTCCGATGAGGGCATTCTCCAAGCCCCCGCGTGACTGCCCTCATGGAGGAGGGGAGCCCAGAGAAAAAAGCATGACTCCGAGTTGATGTCTCAGTCCCTTGCTGCACCTATCATCCCTCCACTGAAGGATACAGATTCCAGGCCACATTGCCTGTCACCAGCCTCCATTCCTCATCTGGCAGCGTGAAACAGCCAGTTAGCTGTCACTGCCTGCCACATGGGCACAGCCACCAGATGGGTCCACGCTAGTTGTTATTCCCTGTTGGCCTGGGTTTGACTTGGCCTCTCATCTGATTCAGCAGGAAACTTTCCAGTCTGTCCTACAGATCCAGGCTTGGAGGAGAAGGTGTAGAGGGAGCAGAATCTGGGGAAGATAGGACTTGGCTTTAAACACACTTCTGGGTCTCTGGTAAGGGTTGGGCTCAGACAGCTAGTACACAGAGAATGTGGTCAGACTAGCAGTCTTCATACTATAGAACCCTCCCCAGCCTCTGCTCTGGCCTGCTGGATCTGTCCTGCCTTCAGGATATGATCAAATACACGGGCTCCAAACTCAGGCTATTTGAGCACCTCTGCTTCTGACTGGCCAGATGAAATTGAGCTGCCGAACCTCAGCTTTCCCCTCTATAAAATGAGGCAAATGACCCTTCCCCACTGTGTAAATGTTAGCCAGTGTTAACTGTATGTCAATGACCACAACCTAGAATTTCTCTTCCTCCTATCCCAAATTGAAGGTCAACTAGTTTTTGTATTTTTTTTCGAATTTTTTTTAGTTTTGACATGAGGACAAATTTACAGGCCAATATGAAGAAGGGTCGGGGGAACTGCAACTTTCGGGTTTTTTCTAGAGAAGGAAGCACAACATGGAGGCAGAAGACCCACCCATTAAAAAAAAGTATGCGAGGAGAAAGAGTGAGACTGGCCTACAAGGGTCTCCTGCCACTGCAAATAAACTCCAGACACGTGCGCCACCTTGTGCGTCCGGCTTTAAGTGAGTACTGGAAAACTGAACCTAGGCTGTCAGGATCTGTAAGCAAGTGCCTTTATCTGTTGAGCCATCTCCTCAGATATGTCTATGAAGTGAAGTAACTTCTCACCTCTGGGCCTGCCTTCTAGCTTTGGCCAGGCTAGCGAGAGAGAAGGAGGGCAGAGGATATATTCTGCAGGTTTGGAGTGCGGAATCTGTATAGCTGGTTAGAAAAGCCAGGCTACCTTGCTCTCAGAAGTAGGGCTCTGAACCAAGTCACATCAGCTTATCCGCCTTAGAGGACCTCAGAATAGCACTGATGCTTTGAATGTTAATCACAGAAGCCAAGTAGAGTCATTTTGGAACTTTTTCCTTTTTATAGTTTTTTTGAGGTAGGGTCTTGCTCTAGCTCAGGCTGACCTGAAGTTCATATGTAGTCTCAAGTAGCCTCGAACTCATGGCAATAGCAATCAGAGGCCAGCCTTGGTGTGTTGGTCCTCCACTTTTTTTTTTTTGAGACAAAAGCTATCTTGTTTTTGCCTCTGGGAAGTCCAGTCTAACTGGCCCATGGGCTTTGGGATGCTCCTGACTCCACCCCCCATCGTCATAGGTACTTTGGGATTACAGGCACATTTGACATTTTATGTCCAGTTTTTTTGTTTTTCGAGGTAGAGTCTCACTATAGCCCAGGCTGACCTGGAATTCACTATGTAGTCTCAGGGTGGCCTCAAACTCAGTGATCCTCCCACCTCTGCCCCCCAAGTACTGGGATTAAAGGCATGCGCCACCACACCCAGCTATGTCCAGTTTTACATGGCTGCTCGGGATTTGAACTCTGGAGGGCAGGTTTGTAAAGTGAGTACCTTTAATCCCTGAGCCAGCTCCTATCATTTTTTATAGTTATACTCTCTAACTTTTCTAGCTTTTGAAGGACGCTAGGCCTATTATAGGTAACAAGTGTTGAGCACAATTATGTAAGCATGGACTGCTTTGTGTACTGTTTTCACGGAACTGCTGGGTCAAAAGCCACATCCCTTCTGACTGCTAGGCTCTGAGATTGTGGTGGTGGGGGCTGTTCCTCCCCAGATCACTTAGATCTCTGCCTATCTGAGCAGAGGCCAAAAGCATTATTTTCTTAAAGTGGATCTCCTTGATCAGAAGTGATACATCTTGATAGCTGCTTGCACTTAACAAATTGCCTTTCACATCTTATCTATTCTTTATTTCTTTCCCTCCTTGTCTGTAGAATGCTCCCAAATCAGGGATCAACATGCTTAGAAAGTTCCTACTGTTTGGCTACTGGCTTCTTCCATATTTCTGTATGAGAAAATGATGTTTTAGTGAATTTTCCCGTCATATTTCTGTCTTTGAATATGGCAAATACTTTGTGCTGTATAATCATACAATTCCCCATTCCTTTTGGTGACATTCCTGTGACAATGAGATAGATGGCTGCTCCCTTACTTTCAGGTATGTACGTACATGATTCTTGCTGGAAAATGCTGCTCAATATTTAAATTGCTCTTGTGCTCTGTCAATCTATCTGTATTAAGGGTGCTGTGCACTGAAACAAGTGTAGAAAACATGACCAGCACTAACGTTTGGTTCCCTGTGCTTGAATTATCGAAGCTTTCATTTTCCTAGATATCAAAGCCTCATCTGAATTTATTAATTTATTTTGGTTTTTCGAAGTAGGGTCTTACTCTAGCCCTGGCCAGCTTGAAATTCACTGTGTAGTCTCAGGGTGGCCTTGAACTCACAGCAATCCACCTACCTCTGCCTCCCAAGTGCTGGGATTAAAGGCATGTGCCACCCCGCCCTGCTGCTGCTGCTGTTTTGTTTTGTTATTGTTTTTTGTTTTTGTTTTTTGAGGTAGGGTCTTAATCTAGCTCAGGCTGACCTGGAATTCACTATGTAGTCTCAGGGTGGCCTCGAACTTGGCAATCCTCCTACCTCTGTCTCACGAGTCTTGGGATTAAAGGCGTGCGCCACCATGCCCAGCTTTTCTGAATTTCAAAAACTAATTTATTTGAGAGATAGAGGCAGAGAGAGGGAGAGAGAATGGATGCACTAGGGCCTCTAGCTTTCGCAAACAAGCTGCAGATGCATGCACCACCTAGGTCCTTTGGCTTTGTACACAAGTGCCTTACTAGCTAAGCCATCTCACCAGCCCTTCACCTGAATTTTGCAGTGAAGGCCATATCCTCTCCTCACTTCTGGTTACCTGCTCCTGGAGTGAGCAGGCCCCAGCCCTGTCACAGGCTGGGCCAGACCTGCAAAGACAGCTCTGCTGCTTGCGGCAGAGAGCAGAGCTGCTCATGCTCCAGAAGCATTTCTTTCCCAGTGTCTGGGCCACAGCTTTGTAAGAGCCAACGGGATCCCCTGCCTATCCCCATCCCTGCCTCAAACCTGCCGTCTACACTGAGAGCAAGTTACCTCCACAGTGCTCTGTTGTAAAGAAAGGGAAGCAGATAAGCCAGAGCTGACTGCTTCACTCCTAGCTCTTATCCAGGCCTTCCTGCAAGACTATTGCATGTATAAGGCTAACAGAAGATAATGGATCAATCCTTGGAAGTAAACAACTGAAATGCCAAATTATACATACTTTTTAAATGTGCTTAGCAGTTAAGGCACTTGCCTGTGAAACCTAAGGACTCATGTTCTGCTCCCCAGATCCCACGTAAGCAAGACACACAAGGTGATTCATGTACAAGGTCACACATGTGCACAAGGTGGCACGTGAGCCTAGAGCTCAATTACAGTGGCTGGATGCCCTAACTCACTAATTTGCATACTCTCTCATAAAAGACCAGTCTGGGGCTGGAGAGATGGCTTAGCGGTTAAGGCATTTTGCCTAAAAAGCCAAGGACCCAGATTCTATTCCCCAGGACCCACGTTAGCCAGATACACATGGTGGTGCATGTGTCTGGAGTTCCTTTGCACTGTGGCGGCCCTGGCATGCCCATTCTCTCTCCTCTCTCCCTCTGTCAAATAAAAAAAAAAAAAAAAAAACCAGTCTGTTGGGCTTCCCTCAAAAAAATATGCTTAAGTCACTGTTGAACTAATATGAGAGAAAAAAAAAGTTACAGATAGAACAAAAATAGAAGCAAAAACTCTGGGAAGCAAAACCAGCTTCTATTTTAAGAATGTCTACAGAATCCTGGAGGAATTCTGCTTGGACAAGTGCTGGGCCTGCAAATGAAGCCTAGGTGCAGATTCTCTAAGAAGCTCAGAGGGCCCAGTCCTTGGGGAAAGGTGAGAGGAAGATCAAACAGGGCACCAAAAGGTCAGCTAGGAATAATGTCTGTCTTTATTTTGGTGCTGAGCATCTTAGAAAACTCTGTCCTGACAATAAGGATTGCAGTGGTTGTGTGCCATCCAAATTCTTATTGTGAGGGGCAGAGGAGAAAAGGGAAGCCCTCAAAGGTTCAATATGGAAAATTTTATTCTAATGTACTTTAAAGTGATTCCCAACCTTTTTCTTCCCCCTGAGTGTTGTGCATGCGTGTTTGCGTGTGTGTGTGTGTGGGGGGGTTACATGAAAGCCAGAGGTCCATGTTGACTGTCTTCCTTACCCTCCACCTTACTTTTCAAGACAGGGTCCCTTGCTGAATCTGGATCTCACCAATTCAGGTAGACCAGGCCTGGCCTACTGCCTGCCTGTCTCCACCTCTATACCATATGGGGATTACAGAAGTGTCCACTATACCCAGCTTTCCTGTGAGTTCTGGAGATCAAACTCAGGTCACTACTTACCTCCTAAGCCATCTTCCCAGTTTGATCCCTGGGTTTCAGGCTAAAGCAAATGCAAATCCCGCCTTGAGAAAACACTTCAGTGTGAAAACATGCTCAGACAGAATCACAAATCAAAGGAATGCTGCACATCAGAGGGAGAAGATGAGGCCCAGCCCAGAAGCATGCTATAGGCAAAGGGCTGCTGTGCAAAGCCTTCATTGTTTCCCTCCATCTCCACATATGCCCCGAGCCTTGGCAGGAGAGTCAGATGTGCTGCCAGTGCTGAGCTGTCAAGGGTCACTTCTCATCACCTTGACAATTCTCGGGTCTCCCCAGAAGCTTCTCCCAGGCACACTAGTCTAGCAACCTGGCCGGGTGAATCTGGGAAACTGACCTCACACCCCGAGCCTTGGCTGGTCCCTACTCTGTCCTTGAGGTATCCGTCTTACACACAACTGTGCTGCTACTCTCTCCACTCACCAGAGAAGTTCCTTTTTGGAGATGGCGGTGGATACTGGGGTGTGTCGAAACTCATCAAAGTGCTGATAACAAGAGGCTCTTGGGAGTTCAGTGCTACCTGTAACATCTATCTTGCCCTCCAAGGCTCAGGGACATGAAGGAACTGGGGCCTTCATGGCCTCACAGTGGAGGTTGTCTCCAGAGCCCATTAGCACCTTGACACAGATGGTAGAGAAAAAATAAGACATCAAAATAAAAGAGGAGCTCCATGACAAGTGGAAGGGCTTCTGGCTGCTGTTAAAGGTGCTTGCTTGTAAAGCCTGCTGGCCTGCTTCAATTCCCCAGTATGCACTAATGCTAGCTGCACAAAGTGGCACGTGCATCTGGAGTTCTTATGCAGTGGAAAGAGGCTTTGACACACACTCTGTAAATAAGTTTTGTTTTGTTTTTCCTCCTGAGGTAGGGTCTCACTCTAGCCCAGGCTGAACTGGAATTCACTATGTTGTCTCAGGTTGGTCTGAAGCTCGGTGATCCTCCTCCCTCTGCTTCCCAAGTACTAGGATGAAAGGTCTGCACCACTATGCCCAGCATTTAAAAACATTTTTTATTAGAGACAGAGGAGTGGGGGCAGGGGAGAGAGAATGGGCACACCAGGTCCTCCAGCCACTGCAAACGAACTCCAGACACATGTGCCCCCTGTGCCCCCTTGTGCATCTGGCTTACATGGGACCTGGAGAATTGAACCAGGGTCCTTAGGCTTTGCAGGCAAACACCTTAACCACTAAGCCATCCCTTCAACCCAGCATTTATTTTTTTAAGAGGAAGGTGTTCACTGGAATTGGGATATGGGAAGGGAGACTAATGAGGACAATAGGAGGGATTTATGATCAAATTACAGAATGTCCCTATATTAAAATTCTCAATAAAAAAAAAATAAATAGGCTGGTCATGGCTTTAATTTCAACATTCAGGAGGCAAAGATCGGATTACTGTGAATTCAAGGCCAGCTTGGGACCACAGAGTGAGTTCCAGGTCAGCCTGGGCTAGAGTGAGACTCTACCTCCAAAAAAAAAAGTATAAAAGAAGACTGATTTTATTTATATGAAGTTCAAGAAAACCGCAAAGAGGGGCAGGCAGGATAGTTTAGCAGTTAAGGCGTTTGTCTGCAAAGCCAAAGGACCTTGGTTCGATTGCCCAAGACCCACATAAGCCAGATGCACAAGGGGGCACATGCATCTGGAGTTTATTTGCAGTGCCTGGAAGCTCTGGCACGCCCATTCTCTCTCCCTCTCTCTGCCTCTTTCTCTCTCAAATGAAGTTTAAAAGAAAACAGCAAAGAGCATAGTAAAATGATCCTGAAAGACAAAGCAAGTGCCCACAGCAACTTCACAGCAGTGATTGCTCTGCAAGAAGGGGTTGAGTCGCATTCAGGGAAGGCACACCAAGGGCCCCAATGCCCCTTCATGAGCTGCGGGTGGACACAAGGATGTTCCTACTCTTTGAATTGTACAAGTAGGTTTAGATATTTTAAATGAATAATTCAGAGTCCAGAGGAATGGTTCAGTAAGTAAAGTGTTTGCCTCACAAGCATGAGGACGTGAGTTTGGATCTCCAAAACCCATATAAAATGCTTGGCATGGGGTTGGAGAGATGGCTCTGTGGTTAAGGGGTTTGTCTGTCAAGCCTGACAGCCTGGGCTCAATCACCCAGTACCCATGTAAAGCCAGTGGAGCCTGCATCTGGAGTTCGTCTGCCACAGGAGGCGGCCCTGGTTACCCATACTATTCTCTCTGCCAAATATTCTTTTTAAATGCTGGGCATTGTGGGGTCTGTAATCCAGCACTAAGGAAGCAGAGACAAGGAGTCCTTGTGGCTCTCTGTCTAGGTAGGGAGCTGACTTGATCAGCTCTAGGCCCAGGGAGTGACCATCTCAGAATAAGGTGGAGAGCGAATGAGGAAGACACTTCCACATGCACTTCAGCCTTTTGCCTCCACATACATGCATGGACACATACATGTACACACAAACATGTATATATGCAAAAGAATAAATGGATAGTTTATAATAGCCCAGGTTGATGGCGACAAACATGGCGATCAATCAAACCTATCAAAACAGAAGTCTAGAGGCTATGGAGAACTCAACACTAAATCAGACTGCCAACAAGCCTGCCATGGCTCAGGGAACATTGAGAGTGAGTAGGAATACCCTGAGGTTCGGTCCTCCCACTGCCCCATAGGGAAGGGACTGACAGGTCTTCATGACTCCACAGTGAATACCATAACCTCACAGAGGGGGGCTCCATGGTAAGGGGAGCTGTGGGCAAGGGGATAAAAAAGAATAACCTGTTATAATTTATATAAATTAATTTATAAAAACCCTTCAACATGTCAGCTAAAAGTGTGTTCTAAGCCTTGAAAACCTTCGGGCAGGAGGATCTACCACTTCCCCAAGCCTGCCATCTGCCCCTCCATGCTGAACCACAGGCCACTGACTGCAGTGATCCTTTCTCCTCCCAGCCAACACGACTCCATTCCTCTGTCTAATGAATTTACTTATAAATGCTCCTGTCACCTTCCCCCAGAGTCACCTAGTTTCAAACCAGGTATAGCCTCACCCTCTGTGTGTGATACACCTATCAGAACTCCAGCATCCTGACTCCCTGCCAAGATTATGTTCCAGCGATTTTGGGTTCCCAAAGCCTTAATGTTAGGTTTATGGATAAAGAAAGCAGTTAGGCCAAACCTAACTACATGTGTCAAGCATCAAGTGCCACCACAATCCCTCACTGGCAGCCAGCATAGAGAAAGAAATAGTAGCCATAGTTACTGAGGGTCTCTGTGCTCACTGCACTGTTAGTGCATGCGGCCTTCAACAGCCCTGTCAGGTAGAAACCACCGACTTGGTTTCAAAGGCAGAAACTGAAACATATATTGTAGAGAGCTGACGAGCTGGGACTCAAGCCTGGGCTTCCAACTCCAGAGCTTGCACTGACCATGACTTAAGCACCAGAGAGCTGTGCTGATGGGGTATCTGCTTGGTATCTGAAGTCAAATGGCTTAAAATCCTAGCTCCCAAAAGCCAGTATTTTGGCCTGTGCTCCCAGGTCATGAGGCCACTGGAGATGATAGGACACTTCTACACTGGCCCCCTGGTAGGTCACCTGTCTTCCTGAGCAGGGAAGATCTGGAGACCCAAAAACAAAATCAGTGTACAGTCTGAAACAGGAGAGTCACAACTGAGGGGAAATCAGTCCTCCAGGCCTACTAAAGGGAAAACTACTTGGCCAGCACGGCCCTGACTCATCCTAACAGATAACACCAGTATCGGAGAAGCTATAGGGCTACTTCTAGGTCCCGAAAGTCTCCTCTGGAGAGCCATCAGTGACATCCAAAACTAATCCTTAGTTAAATTCTGGCTGTCTGCTTGGTCTTAAACACTCAGAGAAAAATGTATAACCAAAGATAAAGGGATACCTCAAATATTATGTGAATGGCTTATTAAGTATCAGCAGCTTTCCATGAGAGGAAAAAAACAAGGCCTTAAGACATGTTGGCTCCCTCTCTAATAGTTCTGATTCTATAATAAAGAAAAACAACCATAAATGTCAAAAGGGTTCTTTTCAAACATAAAATAGATATGGATGGCTGACCAAGGGTTGCTTGATTTAAGACTTCCTTATACTGGAAACAATGGAGTCCCTTCTAACTGGTGCCAGGACATCATTAAGCTCTAGGGCCAAAAATATACTTGTATAGGTCTTAATGGCACCCAATGGCTCTATGGTACCAATCTGGCTCTGGCTATCCCCAGGACAAATTTAAAAAAGTACACTCTGGAAGACTAATGCAAAATATGGTACATTCACCATTGTCAAGGTTAAATGTTGTGTATATATTCTTGATAACTCTGCTAATATCTTGTCTGTTTTATAAGCCATACAGAAACAGATTCAGGCCATGTCAGACACAACTGTGCCATTCAATGAACAGTTCTGGAAGAAAATCTCAGCCAGCTCATATGGTCCTGAGACAATCCAACTCCATCTACCTGGGTTCCCTCAAATGCTCCCCAATGCCTAAAAGTCCACAAGAAGAGAACCCTGAGGAGACCAGTTTGCTATGTGCTCACTCCTTACTTTTAGTCTTTCTCCCCAACATTTTCTTCCAAAACTATCTTCCTGCACTCCATCAATACACTTTCAGGGTCCTTTAGAATAGTTCCCCTCTCTGGGGGAGACTCTCTAACTACCATATTTTTACAGCCCCATTCAGCTAGAAGTAGTTCAAAATCTGATATCATCATCCCCTGTTCTCTAACAGCAGTTAGAGTGACTTCTCATGAAAGGAGGGTACAGTTAGGGTAACTGGACTCCTGAAGGTAAAAGGGGCAGGAAAGTTTGCACTTGCTAGAAATTAAAGATGATCTGACTTACCTCTTGCCTAGTTCCCTAGACCTAGTTCTCCATAAACAACCAGGACCCCTCCTGGGAGGGAGGGCTTTCATAGGATTTAAACATTGTGGTTGGTTAAGTTCATCCTCGGGAACTTGGTGTCAGAATTAACCTCTTCCTGAGACAGCCCCTAGCTCTAACAAACCTGCTTTCCCTCTGGTTTACCTGACTCAAATGACAGCCTACCACTACAAGTCTCTAAATGCCTTTGCAAGGGGAGGGCAGGCTCTCTGACCATTTGGGAACTTCCAGCTATGGGTGAGCTTTTCCCTCAGCTGGGCCTGGGCTGGCTAGGCCCAGCAGGGAGGGCCCCTAGCTCTTACTCTCCACATGAGCTCCTTTACTCCCTTCCAGCGCTCCACACAGAAGGAGCTCCTTGACCTTTCCTCTTTTCTTTCCATACTTTCTTTCCAGGCCCTCCACATGGGATCTCTAGCCATGTGGGTGTCTTTCCTTGGCTCTGTACTTCCCTCAATAAATATAATTTAATAATAAATAATAAAATAAAAGCCTAGCACCATTGTCTATAAACCAAGAGTAATTTCTCACCTACAGAACAGTGCTAGCACCACCTGCTGGGCAGGGCAGGGTCATGCATGGTACTGAAGAGACTTCAAATACTGGACAGACTAGTGTAACTACACTATGCCTGGGTAACCCCATTTAGTGTTCCAAGTTTAAAACACAATGCAGATGCCCTGCCAGTCCAACTGCAGAGGGTCATGCCTTTGTCCAAGAGGCTCAAGAAAGTTTTGAAGGTAACAAGAAAGACTGATTTTGCCACCAAATGATTTCCCTTTGGACACTAGCCCCACTGATATTCCCACAGCCTGAAGACTAAGATTGTTACTGGTCATTGCCAACTTTAAGAGCACACACCTAGAGAGCTACTTCACCCGTGGCAGTGTAAAGGTATGGCCCTACAGACTCAGGGGTCTTACTGAGCTTGCAGCCCCTCATAGGCAGACTCCAGCTACAGGGGCCATGTCACTGGGGGTGGATCTGAATTCCAGCCCAAAGGTATGCAGACAGGTCTGGGCTTGGGGGTCCTGCTTGCTGCTTTTTGGCATTTGCTGGCTGGTGGTGGTTTCTCTCTCTGCTTGGATTTATGAATAGGAACCAGTTTCTTCCACCATTGATGGAACTTCCCTTGGATCTGTAAGCTTGAAATAAATCCCTTCCTCCCATAAAACTTGTTGGATGTGTGAGGCTGTCTACTACAACCCCCAAGGCAGCTGATTTCAAATTCTGAAGGTATGTGTGGTGGAAGCTCTCCATTTCATTCTGGCCTTTTTTTTTTTCCCCGAGGTAGGGTTTCACTCTAGTCCAGGCTGACCTGGAATTCACTAATGTAGTCTCAGGGTGGCCTCGAATTTACAGCGATCCTCCTACCTCTGCCTCCCGAGTGCTGGGATTAAAGGTGTGCGCCACCACGCCTGGCTCATTCTGGCTTTTATGCAGCAAAGAAGGAAACACAGTGTGGGGTTTGGACTGAGCACAGAGTTGCACCTCTTAACCTGCACTTAGCAGTGGAAGATGGATGACAGCAGCGAATATGTGGTCTTGTCCGTAAGATGACAAGCCAAGAGAGACAAATGCGTGAAGACCTTCAAGGTAACATGGTTAACATGACGTCTGAGGAAGGTCACTTGCTCAGCTGGATATGAAGACTTCTTGAGGAGGTAAGAGACTCCAGGGAAAGAAAGCAGTAAAACAGCAGCAGCAATTTTAATTTGTACAGCATTTCCTATACGTGGCCTCTGTTCTGAGCATGTCTCATATCCATTCAATCCTTACAATATCCCTAAAAAGTACAGTATCCCCATCTTATGAAAAAACAAAAAATCCACAAAAGCAATCTGCTCAAGGTCCTACAGCTACTAAGTGCCAGAAGCAGGCTGTCAGGTCAGGGAGTCTGGTTCCTAGGCCTACCTATGTTCCTCCCCTCTACCCCCTGCCAAAGGGAGCGGCGCTTGGTGTACCAGCACAAAGAAGTGGCTCAGACTGCTGAACATCCTCGGACCCAGCTGCTTCAGAATTCTGTGTGGGGGCTAGAGAGAGGGCTTAGCAGTTAAGGCACTTGCTGGCAAAGCCAAAGGACTCGGGTTCAATTCTCCAGTACCCGTGTAAAGCTGGATGCAGAAAATGGGTTTGCAGAGGCTGAAGGCCCTGGAATGCCTATTCTCTCTGATTGAAAATAATAAATTGTAAAAAAAAAAAAAAAGAATTCAGGGCTGGGGAGATAGATCAGAAGTTAAGGTATTTGCCTATGAAGCCTCAGGACACAGGTTTGATTCCCCAGCACCTCCATAAGCCGGATGCACAAAGTGGCACATGCATCTAGAGTTCATTTGCATTGGCTAGAGGTCCTGGTGTGGGCATTCACTCTCACTCTATCTGCCGTTTCTCCCTCTCTCTCTCTCCCCTAAATAAATTTTAAAAATTTCAATGTGGGATGTCTGGGCTGGGCTGCAGGACACAAAGACCAAGCTGGAGCTGAGCTGGAAGCCTCCTGGTGACCGTTACGATGCTTGAAAGAGTATGCAGCCTAGCCTGCTGCAGGAGACAAGTCATCAAGGATCTTTTCAAAATTTTTGTTTGTTTTGAGGCAAGCCCAACACGCTGGCTTTTTAAATTTTATTATCATTATTATTTTTTTAATTTTTATTTATTTGAGAGCGACAGACACAGACAGAAAGACAGATAGAGGGAGAGAGAATGGGGCGCCAGGGCTTCCAGCTTCTGCAAACAAACTCCAGACGCGTGCGCTCCCTTGTGCATCTGGCTAACATGGGACCTGGGGAACCGAGCCTCGAACCGGGGTCCTTAGGCTTCACAGGCAAGCGCTTAACCGCTAAGCCATCTCTCCAGCCCTATTATTATTTTTTAATGCAAGAGATTTGTCACACCAGGGCCTCCAGCCACTGCAATTAAACTCCTGACACATGTACCACTTTGTATACTTTCATCACCTTGTGCATCTGGCTTATGTGGCACCTGGAGAGTCAAATATGGGTCCTTAGGTTTCGCAGACAAGCACCTTAACCGCTAAGCCATCTCTTCAGCCCTCATTAAGGATCTTAACCAGCAGTTGGACCCTGTAAGATTTATAGCTGGCCAGTCAGGCTAAATATTCTAACTGGTGCAATGGTGGCATATCTGTTATGAGGGAAACAAACTGCTGATAACATTTTATGGTGACCATAAGGCTCGTCAAGAGAATCTGTGCTTCAGTATCTCTCAGGACAAATGGTAAAAATTGCACGTTTATATCTAACAGAAATTATTTGATGCTTTAGTGCTGACTAGCTATGGGGACCAACTCAGGCCCAGGATGTCCTAAGCCATCCCCTAAACCCTCACTCTACCTCCACTGGCACTAAAATAATAATATGTAAATAAATAAAATAAATAAAATAAAATAAAATGTAAATAGTTGTTACCCACCTACCTTCCTTACTTGTCCTAATTCATCTTAAAATGTGTCCTGCCTCAGAACTGCATAATAAATTTATAAAAATCATATGCTTTTCAAACCAAAATAAAAATCTAAAGTTGGCTGATATGTTAAGGTAATAGTCTTTTGGGAGCCACAGGGTCTCATCAGTACACAGCAGATAGCAAACGTTGGAAACCTGTGAGAAAGCATTCAAACACTGCCTTGTGGTTAGAATTTTAGACAATCACCACCAGGACCGGGGCAAACAAACAAGGGGCTACATGCCCCAAGATGTCCACTGGCAATGTGGCGCATACTGCTGTCTGTACAGTAGCTGTAAACTTTTCAACGTACAAATGGTGAATTCCATGAACCGTTCCCAGGTACACACAGATGAAAGCTTAGCTGATCAAAGCTTTAAGGAAACTGGGTGTGGTGGTTTGAGTCAGGTGTTCCCCATAGACTTGGGTGCTCTGAATGCTAGGTTCCCAGCTGATGGAGATTTGGGAATTAATGCCTCCTGGAGGTGGTGTATTGTTGGGGGCGGGCTTATGGGAGTTATAGCCAGTTTCCCCATGCCAGTGTTTGGCACACTCTCCTGTTGCTATTGTCTACCTTACTATGTTGGCCAGGGGGTGACGTCTACCCTTTGCTCATGCCATCATTTTCCCCTGCCATCGTGGGGATCCCCTCCAACCTGTAAGCCAAACAAATCTTTTTCCCAGAAGCTATTGGTTGGGGATTTCTACTAGCAATGTGGACCGGACTGCAACACTGGGTTAGTTTTGTTGTTTCTAAGGCAGGGTCTCACTCTAGTCCAGGCTGGCTTGAAACTCCTGCCTCCAATGCTAGAATTAAAGGTGTGTCACCATGCCCAACGTTTTTTCCTCCCAAGCAGAAACAGAATGGGTACTTCTGGACCTCCAGGTGCTACAAACGAACTCTGGATTCATGTGCCACCTTGTGCATCTGGCTTTACATAGATACTGAGGAACTGAACCCAGGTCACTAGGCTTTGCAGGGATATGCCTTAACTGCTGAACCATCTTTCCAGCCTCATTAACTTTTTTTTAAAGAGAGAATTGGCGTGCCAGGGCTTAGCCATTACAGTTGAACTTGATGCTTGTGCCCTTGTGCTTGCCTCACCTTTGTGCGTCTGGCTTATGTGGGATCTGGAGAGTGAACATGGGTTCTCAGGCTTCGCAGGCAAGTGCCTTAACTGCTTAGCCATCTCTTCAGTCCCCCATCAAGTTTTTTTTTTTTTTAAATAATTTATGTAGTATATTCACAAGGGAGCTGTGGGCTGCATAGTAATCACAGCGCTATAGATAGCAAATAGTGTCTCTACTGTAAGATTTCCAGAGCTTTCACAAGCTAGAAGGCATCCTGGCCTCCAGGGCAGATACGACAAGTGTTCAGGCTTATAGGCCATATGTTGCATCAACAATATAGACTGCTGTGACCGGGCCCCACTGCCCCTTCCTAGCACTTTCTCATCAGCACTTACCAACTCCTGCCCCCACTTCACTCTCCTCACCCACTCTAGTCAGACTCCCAGACCCAACATTCTCAAGGACCCACCTAATGGCTACCTGCCTTTAGTCACTACACGGGGGTCACACTGGCCTCCTAGTTGTTACTCTGCTCATTTTTTTGTTTTGTTTTGTTTTTGGAGGTAGGGTCTTGCTTTAGCCCAGGATGACCTAGAATTCACCATGTAATCCAAACACACAGTGATCCTACCTCTGCCTCCTCAGTGCTGGGATTAAAACCGTACATCACCACTAGGCTCAGAACCTTCAGTTTCTGCCTGCAATTCTTCTCTCCATTTAGGCCCTTGCCCTTCAGGCTTCACATCAACACACATACAACCCCACCCTTGCCAGAGGCCTCTGGTGACCTCCAAGAGTGGCCACAAGACCCTATGTAAATCCCCTCTTCACACATCTATCACCTGACCTGTTTTTTTAAATTCCTTTGTTTATTTTTATTTATTTATTTGAAAGTGACAGAAAGAGGCAGATAGAGAATGGGTGTGCCAGAGCCTTCAGCCTCTGCAAATAAACTCCAGATGCATGTGCCCCCTTGTGCATCTAGCTAATGTGGGTCCTGGGGGATTGAGCCTCGAATCGGGGTCCTTAGGCTTCACAGGCAAGCACTTAACCACTAAGCCATCAATCCAACCTATTTTTTTTAAAAAAAATTTGTAACATTTTAACATGATTGAGAAAATTGGTGTACCAGGGCCTCCAGACAGTGCAACTGAATTCCAGACACATGTGCCACCTTGTATGCATGCATGATCTTGTGAGTCTGGCTTATGTGGGTTCTGGGGACTTGAACCTGGGTTCTTAGGCTTCACAGGCAAGCACCTTAACCGCTAAGCCATTCCTCCAGCCCATCAAGTAAATATTTTTTAAAAAGGTCAGGTGGGCTGGAGGGATGGCTTAGCAGTTAAGGTGTTTGTCTGCAAAGCCAGAGGATCCAGGTTTGGTTCCCCAGGACCCATGTTAGCCAGATGTACAAGGGGGCACACACATCTGGAGTTCATTTGCAGTGTCTGGAGGCCCTGGCATGCCCATTCTCTCTCGCTTCCTCTTTCTCTGTCAAATAAATAAATAAATAAATAAATTATATATATATATATATGTATGTATGTATGTATGTATGTATGTACTTACTTGAGAGAGAGAAAGAAGCAGATAAGAGAATGGGTGTGCCAGGGCCTCCAGCCACTGCAAACAAAATCCAGATGCATGTGTTCTCTTGTGCATCTGGCTTATGTGGGCCTGGGGGAATTGAACCTAGGTCCTTAAGGCTTCTCAGATAAACACCTTAACCGCTAAGCTATTTCCCCAGCCCTTACCTGGCCTTTATTATTTATTTATTTATTTATTTGAGAGTGACAGAGAGAAAGACAGACAGAGGGAGAGAGAGAGAATGGGCGCGCCAGGGCTTCCAGCCACTGCAAACAAACTCCAGACGCGTGCGCCCCCTTGTGCATCTGGCTAACGTGGGACCTGGGGAACCGAGCCTCGAACCGGGGTCCTTAGGCTTCACAAGCAAGCGCTTAACCGCTAAGCCATCTCTCCAGCCCCGCCTTTTTTTTATTTACTGTTCACTGTCTCTCTGGCCCAGTTCTTCCTCAACTGGCAATCAATAAGTGATTCACACCAGCTGGGGCAGAGCTGTAACATGCCAACATCCACTCACAGCTCCTCCCAGCAGGCTGAGCTTCTCCTGCCTTTCAGGCCTGTGGGAGAAGCCAAGGCCAGGACACAAGTACAGCACAAGTGATTGGAGGCCCTGGAAAGGTCAAGACCTATGAGGGTATAAAACTTTTGACAAATGGCTTACATACTTACGCTGTTTTACTTCTGCTGTGGGGGTGGGAACACTGGGATTCCTGGTAGCCAGTGTCCACATTGTGCCCCTTCCCCTTAACCTTCCCCACTAAAGATGTCCCTGATTCAGACAGACACAAGGAGTTAACCAAGTTTATTATTTTCTTTTTTTAATGAAACTAGATCACTGCTTACAAAAACCTGCACAAACCCTCCTGACCAGCCCCTTCAGTTCCTTTAGCTTGCCTGTCTTGGAGGAACTGAAACAGTGGGTATGGAACCACCACCACCACTGGGGAGGCACTGGGCCCCAACCCTTTACAAGGTGACGTCCCCCTGGCCTCCCTCCAGCCCACCATGTCCATTCCTGTGGGGCCCTGGAGGCTACATGGATGAGAGTATTCCATGAACCCTGGCTCAGACCATTACTCAGGCCAGAGTGAAATGATGTGGATGTCAAACCCCATAGACCCCCCTCCCCCCACACAAGACACCCCTTCACCCCTAACTCTAATGGACTACTGGAATAAGGCCTGGTGTCTGTGAAGACGTAGGACCTACAGGCTATAGAACTTGAGGCTCCTGTCCATGCCGGTAGAAGCGATGAACTTGGCGTGGTGTCCAAAGGCCACCCCTGTGGTCAGGCCACTATGCTCTGAGGAAAGACAAGAGGCAGCTGTGAGAGGCTTTTTCTCCTTTAAGGCTGGACACTCACATCAAATGCCATATTCCTGATACAACCTGTCGTACAGGTTGCACTGCATGGGACGGCACTGTCTCAAGGCAGGCATCTGCTCACCATTTCTCCAGTGCTAGAACCTGGCACAAAGCAGGCACTCCACCATTTGTCAGTGGGATGAATGAACAGTCCTCCTCCTGAGCTTTCTCAGCAAGTCCACTTTCAGCTCAGCTAGGAACCTTGGCTGAAAACCACTTTGTGGGTTTATGAGTAGCTCCAGCTCCTTGCTTGGACCTGGAATGGCTCAAGGAGGTCCAATCTGAGCACACAGCACAGGAGTGAGTAGATTCCAGGCTGATAAGGCTGAGCAATCCCTCCTAAGTGGGACTCAGGTAACTTAAACATCAGGGCAAATACCCTCTAGACTTAGGATCACACCTGGAGCCCACCAGCTCCCCAATGATAAGCCCCTCTGTGGTCTCAGGTTGCTGGTCTACTTAATTCAGCCCCAAATTACAGTTTCAGGCCCAGTGTGCAGCTGAAATCAAGCCAGTGGGCCTCACAGTTAAGACTATGACACCTTTGCCACTGACACAGTGCACAGGGCTTAAGAGAGCATAGGGTGTAAGAAACTATGTTGACTCTTGCTCACAACCTGCAACTGAGGATGAGCATTTCATCAAAAACACGGCAGCTGCTACCAATCATTAGCATCTGAGTGAGCACCAGGCAGGCCACCTCCATGCCACAAACCAGTGCCAACATCCCCATTTTTTTTTTATTTAGTTTGGTTTCTGTGGCTTTTTGTTTTGTTTGAGGTAGGGAGTCCCTCTGTAGCTCAGGCTGGCTTCAAACTTGAGGCAATCCTCCTGCCTCGGCTTCAAGAGTGCTGGGATTGCAGGTATAAGTTATCTATCACACCTACAAGACCCCTTCTTAAAGATGAAGAAGCTAAAGCTCCCAGATAGAAGCTGCATGCCCTGGGCCATAGGACGGAGAGGGCAGAAACCTTATGTACTGCCTCAGCCTCTCACACTTTTCTTCTTGATCACTTCCAACTGCCATTAAGTACTTGTGCTGGGAATTTAACCATTGGTGGAGCACTGACCTTATGGAGGCAAGGCCCTGAGTTCAAACATTATACCACAAAAAGCAAACAAAATCTACTAAATCACCCTCTATCTGCTCTTCCCAATTTGACTACAAATGTCACCACTACCAAGTCTGGTTCTGTCTTAATCACTGCTCAAATCAAACTAACACAACTATCAAATGACACAGCAAACCCTTCCTGTGTATCGGACACTGACCTACACTGTGTATGTGTACATTTTCATGTAAACCTTAAAACAATCTTTGGCCTTTCCCACTTTGCTAGGGCTCCAGAGAGATGATAGAGCTTGCTCCTCACCACACACAGCTTGGGAGGGCACAGCTAGTACCAGCACTCACCGCTATGCAATTTTACATGTTTGACTGGCATGCATGAGCCCCACCCCAATCCCTGCATTACAAAAATGAAAAGGGAAAAAAAATTAGCCTGGACAAATGTGGGCCAAGCCAGAGCTTCTTCCCCTAGTGATGTTTCCCCACTTCTATCCGGACCCAGGCCTCTACCTGTAAAGTGAAGAATCTCTGTCCACTGTTTGCAGATGTAGATCTGGACATCTGTGCCCCCAAGGGCCAGGTAGGTACCACTCTGGTCAAAGATCAGTGACTTCACCTGAAAAACCACAAAATAAGGTTACACAAAGGAACAAAAGCTCCAAAAATGGAGACAAAAACAGCTTACATAACTGTATAATCAACAAATGTGGAGAAACCATCAAGAGTGTAGAAGAGGGGCAACATACCTCAAAGTTGTTGTCCAGCTGCAATGTCTTAAAATTCTTAAGCTTGCGCAAATCCCACAACTTGACAGAAGAGTCATCGGCTGCTGTAGCCAGGTAGTATCCATTCTCAGAGAAGGCAATACTGGTGATGGGGCCTGAGTGGCCAGGGAAGTTGGCCACATTGGTACGCTCCTACGGTGTGTGGGGGGTGGGGGTGAAGAATGAAACATTACTTACTGATCAGGAGGAAGTAAATGGGCCTCACCAAACTCCTAATTCTAAGACATCCTACAACAGCAGGTGCAGCCAGCCAGCCCAGGGCCCTCAAATTACACCTACCAATCCACACATGAGGAGCTAGGCTCTCCCCAGCCTTGAGATACCCTGAGGGCCAGGTGCCATAGCCCTAATCTGCCCCTAAGCTCCATGAGGCCCTCATGCCCTACCTTCAGGTCCCAGATCTTGATCTGAGAGTCCATGGTTCCTGTTCCAAAAATGAGACCATCAGGGTGAAACTGCGCACAAGTAAGAGCTGTGGAGAAGGGGAGAGGCTTGAGGTCAGAGCACACAAGGAGGCTGAGATCTCTTCTCACACTTTTTTTTAAATTTTTTGTTGTTGTTGTTCATTTTTATTTATTTATTTGAGAGCAACAGAGAGAGACAGAGGCAGATAGAGACAGAGAGAGAATGGGAGCGCCAGGGCCTCCCGCCACTGCAGACGAACTCCAGACGCATGCGCCCCCTTGTGCATCTGGCTAACGTGGGTCCTGGAGAATCAAGCCTCGAACCAGGGTCCTTAGGCTTCACAGGCAAGCGTTTAACCGCTAAGCCATCTCTCCAGCCCCTCTTCACACTTTTTACTGTGCGGCACAAGATGGGCACTAGGCAGGTGCCAGTGGCAAATATTGTCTTTAGAAGAACAAATAAGCAAATGATTGAATCAAATCTAAAAACAAATGACAGAAGACAAACAAAAGAGTGCAGTGCCCCTAAGGCCACTTACAGCATCCAGAGGTCTCATCTGTCACCTTGGTGAGTACACGTCCTGTCTGGATGTCAGAGAAGGCCCAGTACTAGAAACAAGAGACCAAGAAGCCAGTGAGAAAGGTCCGACAGCATTCAGGAAAGACCATGGTTCAGTAGGCCCGGGCAGAGCCACTGCCCACACCAGAGGAAACACCTCCCACCAGCACGCTGGAAAACTGGCTGCCCCCGGCAAGATGATCCTCATCCCAGGATGCTCACGCTCAGGGACCAGCCGGCCTCTTCAAGGCCCCAGCTGAACGCACCTGATCATCAGAGGAGCTCAGGAGATAGTCACCAGTAGCGTGGAGGCTGAGGCCTGTCACAGCACTCTCATGAGCCCGAACAACCTGTACACAGGAGTTGTTTGGGACCGACCAAATCCTGATAGTAGCATCTGGGGAGGCAGAAAACACCACTTCCTGAAAGAGAAAGCAGAGTATCAAAGATCAAGAAGAGAAACAGACCAGAACCATCTTTTCCATGGGGACATGGATGGCCACAACTACCAACAACTGCTTCTGCTTTCAGCCCAGCCTTGCCCTGAACCACCTAGCCAAACAATGACGCCTAAAAGAGCTAATACTAAAATGTTACTCAAACAGACATCACACCAGTCAAGAGGCCTTGCCACCCAGTGGTAAAAAGGATAACTGCATCCAATAGCTATCCCTACCCTACTTCCCAGATAGGAGAAGTGCTTTCAGTGTAAATGAAGAAATTTTTAACTTAATTTTCTAACTAAAGAGTAATGGATGGGTCAGCAACACTGGGTCTGGAGAGGGCTACAAAGTGATGTTCCACACCTGGATTTCAGGGGCAAGCTAATTTTATACAAGAAAGAAGAACTTAATTTATTGTGTCCCATACAAATCATTTTACTAGTTAGGACATTAACAGCCATAAGATAAAAGCAGCTGTCATCTTTTATTAACAAATATCATAAAAGACACAAATACTAATAACAAATAAATAGGAAAAGTGCTTTGAATTAAATTTAGCTTTTAATATTTTTTTGTTCATTTTATTTATTTATTTATTTGAGAGTGACAGACAGAGAGAAAGACAGATAGAGGGAGAGAGAGAGAATGGGCAAGCCAGGGCTTCCAGCCACTGCAAACGAACTCCAGACGCGTGCGCCCCCTTGTGCATCTGACTAACGTGGGACCTGGGGAACCGAGCCTCGAACCGGGGTCCTTAGGCTTCATAGGCAAGCGCTTAACTGCTAAGCCATCTCTCCAGCCCAAATTTAGCTTTTAAAGTTTGCTATATTATTCTTCTATTTCTCATGCCCTAAGGTCAAGGGAAAAGCCAACGGGGAAGCACTGCTCCAGTCACCCAGTCCAGTCGCACACTCACAGTAGACTTAAAGCTCAAATCCCATGAGAGCATTCACCTACCTTACTGAGCTACATTTGTCCCCTAAGCCAAAGGTTCTCATCTACTTGAACTCACACCACTGCCAAGTCAACAGGTTTTGAGCCGCACCCTTGGAAGCCATGGGGACATGGGTCTGCCTGTCTTCCCCAGTCACCTGGCAGTGAGCACTGTGCTGAGCTTTGGTTTCTGTAGTTTATACAATGAATGTTATAAGGTTGGTTTTTTTCATTCCCTAATACAAAATGCTTCAGTGAATAAACTTTGTCTAACAGCATTTCCTTTCTCCACTGGCTTGAAGACCACTAGCTTAGGAGGGCCTACTCAGAGGACAATCCACCTGTTCCAAAGTGAGGTCCATCAATACCCATTCCTGAGTCAAGAGTTTTCTCAGTCCCACTTCGCCAAGGAGACAGCAGGGATTGGGGGATTACTTCTGAGAGCCTAAACACTGAAACTGGACTCAAGAGAGGACCAAGAGTGGCTATGAGACTGTCTTACCTGAGAAGGGTGAAACACCACACTGGTGACCTTCTTGGTATGACCTTTGAGAGTGGCCAGGATTTGCTCAGAACTCTTATCAAAGACAACAACGTTTTTATCCGCCCCACCTGCAAAAGATCCCAAGAAGAACAAATTAATCAGGCTCTTTGCTAAAGGTCATCTTGTCCCCCAAACCATGAAGAGGATCTGGGGCTTACATCTTCCCCTGCTGTTCACTCCCCCTCCCACTCACCGCACACACAAGTCTTGGCCTTCTGGGCCACACCCAAACTCACCAGTGAGGATCTTGTTGGTATCGGAGGGACAGAGGTCCAGGGCAAGGATCCCAGGAATGCTGGCACTGTGCAGCCCCTTTGCAAAGAGAGCCACATCAAGCCAGTCACGGCCAAATCCTGGCACGCCAGAGCCAACAACTCTCTCACTGTGACCCCCCAGTCACCCTCCACAGCCAGGGAACAGAAATACATTCTATTCCTGATCCATCCAGCTTGGCTTTCTGCCTGGTTGCAACTCACTCACTACATGGCTGGGCAGGAAGAGCAGCCAAGGCGAGAGCTCTTTCCCTTCTGCTCCCCACCCTGGCCCAGCTGACGCAGAAACATCAGGGAACAAGACTCCAGGGGAGGGAGACCCGGCCACTCACCACATGTGATGCCACCTGCCGGTATTTGCTGAGCTCTTCTGGCTTCACCAGCTCCTCTGGCACAGTCTTTCCCCTCTGATAAAAGGAAAAGGCCCCCAAGCAGAGCAACAATGAGTACAGGCTTCCACTAACCCTTTCCCCCAAAGCAGACAAGTACTCACACCAGGCCAACTCACTCTCACCTGCCTGCCTCTAAAGGAGAACTCACCTTCTTCCGCTCTGTTGTTAGCACGGTGGCCTTGTCTTGAAGCTGGGGAAGATGGGGAGGTTGAGACAAATGATTTTGCAATGACAAAGCACAACAAATGCTAGTCACCCCTATGCTTTCATTGGTGTCAATAAGAACATGCTGTCTGTCAAACTATACTAAGGGCTAACTAACATGCTCTATCTTACATTCACCCTAACCTTATGAGGTGGGTGCCTATGACCTTATTTTCCAGCTGAGAAAATGAACCTCAAAAAAGCCTGTTGCCAAGGTCACCAAAGAGCAAGGACACCAGCCAAGCTATAGAGCTCAGGGACCAGGACTATGCTGTGAAGGTGAGAGCTCAGATGCATAGCAATAACCTGATCTGTTCAGACACTACGGGGCTCCACAAACAAGGATTCTGTATGTTCAGTAGAGCCCTGGATCTTAATGAGGAGGTCAGCTCTGCCTCTCCTGAGCTGCCTCCGTCTCAGATTCATCTTTAAGATGAAGATGATAACTCCTATTCTGTCTCCTCTTGAAGACAAAAAATACCAGACACAACAAAATGTTTTAATATCAACAAAGAACTCTAATAACACCAAGAGCTATAAGCTGCACTATCAGTAATGAAATCTTCCCCAGAGCAATCCTGTAAAATAGATACTGTGAAAGAGATCCCTGTTCAGAAGCAAGAGAAATGAAAGCCAACGTCATCATGCTCACAAAAAACTGTCCAGGCAATCTGGCCCCAGACTCCATGTCTGCACCCCTCCACACTACTGCCCAACATGTCCCATTCTTACACTGGACCCAAGGACTATGAGGCAAAGTGAGGGCCTACTGGAAGTCCCAGTAAGGAAGAGCATGACTCACCTTCTGGATAATCTCGGGGGTCATTCCCACCAGCTCACCCAAATCCATGGGCTCTCCTGCACCCTGTAGAGAAGAAACAGGAGGGTGAGAAAGGTGCAAAACACCAAAAACATCAGCATAAAGAGAACTACCTAGGCCTGCTAGTCAAAAAGTGGGGGACACTCACCACAACACTTGGCTGTGAGCTTGGCACAGCTTGGGGCACAATGAGACCAGCCTGTGGTTTTAGGGTAGCCAGGGCTGAGAAAAACAATAATATTAGAAATGGGTTGTTAGAAAGCAGGGCCAGACCAGAGCTAGGGGCAGCAAGGAAAAGGCTGCACCTTCTCGAGCAGCAGTGACTTCCTTGGTGAGACGGGCGATGACACGGCAGGCGGCATCATGCTGGTAGAGAGCGTGGGATAGCTCCTGGCGGGTCGTCTGCAGCTGCTGGCGCAGAGTGAAGCTGTGCAGCATGACTGCGTCCTGGGAGAAGGAAAGACCACTGTGAGGAAGCACACAGTCAGCCCTGAGAAGGCCTCTACCTTCTGCCCTATACGAAATCCAACCTGAGCTGCTCAGAGACCCAAGCAACATCCCAGAGATCCTGAATGCATGGGCAGACACCAGCTCTACCCCACACCAGCCACTGGGTACACAGAGAGAAGTGGGTGCCATCTTCTCCCACCCCTACCTTCCCGCATACCATGAACATAATGCTGCCCATTCTCTGAAATGGAATAATAACGCAGTTGCCACTATTGATCACCCTGGGTAAGGGAACATGCTAGATAGTCCCTCAAGAGTGACTGAGTCATTCATTCATATTCTAGAGCACATATGTATCTATCAGGTGCTGCTCTTAAAGATTAGACTTTAATTTTATTCTACTTTTCATAAAACCCAGAGAGACAGCACTAATTTGTGTACTACAGTCAGGAAAATCAGGACTCAGAGTGAGCAACATGCCCAGTCATAAAGCTAATAAGCAGCGCAGAGGTTTAGAATGGATATCTGCATGCCATCCAACACCAGACTCCTCCCTGTGCTACCATTCTGCTCCTCACAAGAAGGCTGTTCAGAAAATAAGGGGGCAGCTCAGTAGTAGAACACTTGAATGAGGCCAACACTCCTCCCTCCAAAAGAGCCAGGTGTGACGATGCACACCTGTAATTCCAGCACTCAGGAAGCTGGGACAGGAGGATCACAAGTTCCAGGTCAATCTGGGTTACATAGCAAAAGCATACCTCAAAAAATTAATTAAATAAATAAAAGGTAGAGAAGAGGAAGAAGAAATGATGCCCCATCCATCCTTCCAAGTCCCAACCCAGACACCGATTCTCTTCTCGGAACTCACCCACTCATCCTGCAAGGCTTTCAGAATGGCAGGGATGCTGGTTGCAGAAGGAGGCTTGGGCCGTATTGGGTGAGCAACTACCAAGAGGGGGAAAACAGGTATGAAGAACCATAATCAGGGGACCCTCCCCTCCCCCAGATTCCTTAGCCATTAAAGCCACCATCTTCTCCACCAGACTGACTCCATCTCCCACCCTCACAGGCTGAGCTGAGCTGGCCCTGGACTGAGGCCATCAGCAGGCACCTTTGATGTCGATGAGCTGCTCCTCTGAGAGGGGCTGGTTGTTGATAGGATCTGTGCCATTCTCTGCAATGTACTTCTCAATGAGTCGCCTCTCGTACACATGATTAGAGACGGGGGACACACAAGGGTGCTCTGGCACTTCATTGGAGACTGCAGAGAAAGGCAGGCAGTGAGCTGCATTGGCCCCAACAAATCATCCATCCTCACACTCAACAGTGAGGAAGCAAGGTATCTGACAACAAGTCAGCTTGGTACTGGCCCCAGATTGCTCGTTAGCTACTTAACTGGCTTTTCTTAAGCCCACCAACAATAAAAGTCAACAAATACCAACAATAAAAGTCAACAAATAATTACTGCCCAAATACTTGTGCAAGGTACCTACAGAGAAGGCATAAACCCAATCCCATCTCATTTTTTTGAAAATATTTTATTTATTAATTTTTGAGAGCGAGAGAGAGATGTCAACAGATTGAGTGTGTGAGAGAGAATGGGTGCACCAGGGCCTCCAGACATATGTGCCACCTTGCACATCTGGCTTACATGGGTACCAGGGAATTGAACCTGGGTCCTCAGGCTTTTAGGCAAGTGCCTTAACCACTAAGCCAATTCTCCAGCCCCCTCCTCTCCCCATCTCTCCCTCTCTCTTTTTGGTTTTTCATGGTAGGGTCTCACTCTGGTCTAGGATGACCTGGATTTAACTATGTAGTCTCAGGGTGGCCTTGTACCCCCCCATCTCATTTTTAAACAAAAATGTCTACGCACATGACAGAGACATATATACTACACCCCTCAAATCTCTACTATCTGCCTGGAGCCCAAGACAGATCAGAAACTATAAAGCAATGTGACAAGCACTGAATAAAAAAAAAAAAATACTTCTTCATAGTATTTCATAACAGTATTTACTATATGTGAAGTACGCAATGCACCCAGGCAAATGGGAGTTACTGTCACTGACCTCCAGGACAGTGCAGATGGGCAACTGGTAAGCATCTGAAGAGATAAGTGAATATATGTGTCAGCACTGGGACTCAGAAAACAATAACCCAAAGCATGGAACTTTGGCATGCTGAGTACATTGAACTAATGAAGACGGGAAGGCCTCAGAAGCAGGCTCAGAACCAAAATCTCTCTAATCTTCTCTGATGCTCTCATCTTTGGAACTCTGGAAGTTCTCTGAACTTCCCTTAACCAGGAAAGACTAGCTTGTCTCAGCAGGTGTGTGAAAGCCACAGCCATGCTCAAACAGCTTGTCTACTCTTTTGAGGACTGCTCTAAGACAACTTTTATTACTTGAGACTTACTGCATAACAAGACATCTTTTACTCACCACGTAACTCTCTTCACCCTCCATAACTTGTGGTGTCACTATTCTGAAGACCTAAGCTCCATTCTTTGTGGCTATATAAGCTTCCCTTAGTCTGATACTTTTTACAGGATTCTCATGCATATATAATTAAGCGTGTAAAGAAATAGGGCTTTCCCCCTGTGAATCTGTCTACTGTCAATTCACCTTGCAGATTCAACCACGTATACCCTCCCCTACATGGTGCTAGGGCATATAAAAGAGCTCTCTCAAGATTGAAAGGTGTAGGGTGCGGTGGCGCACACCTTTAATCCCAGCACTCGGAAGGCAGAGGTAGGAGGACTGCTGTGATTTCGATGCCAGCCTGAGACTACACAGTGATTTCCAGATCAGCCTGGGCTAGAGCAAAACCCTACCTCAAAAAAAAAAAAAGATTGAAAGGAAACAATGCATGTGACAATACTGTGCACACAGCCCTGTCTTCAGTAAGAGATACCCTTTTCTGTTTGTCATTTCCATTCCTTCCTTTCCTTCTCTGGATCAACAGTAACACCCTGAGCAGGAAGAGAATAGACAGAAGAATGGGAAGGTAGTAACATAATGAAACAGGAGGAAAAGAAGACATCTGCATGTCATAACAAAATATCAAAAGGGCAGGGCATGGTGGTGCACACCTTTAATCCCAGCACCCAGGAGGCTGGGGTAGGTGGATTACCGCGAGTTCGAGGCCAGCCTGGGACTACATAGTGAATTCCAGGTCAGCCTGGGCTAGAGCAAGACTCTCTCTCAAAAAACCAGGGGAATAAAAAAGGAAGGGCTGGAGAGATGGCTCACCAGTTAAAGGTGCTATCAAAGCCTGATGACCTAGGTTTAATTCCCCCAGTACTCATGTAAAACCAGATGCACAAAATGGCACATGGGCCTAGAGTTTGTTTGCAGTGGCAAGAGGCCCTACAGTACCCATTCCTTTTCTCTTTCTTTGCTTGTAAATATATAGATAAAATATTCTTAAAAATAAAATAAATACCAAGACAGCACATAGCATTGGAAAAGGCATGGGTTCAGGGTCGAAGAATCTACTCTTTTCCCCAGCTATGCCACTTTACTAGCTGCATATCCTTAGACACACCCCACTGTTCATAAGCCTTACGTCCTCCTGTAAAACACCGATCGTTACTCATTTCTCTTTTAGACCGTTCTTGCGAGGATAAAATGAGCTCACGGGTTTGGAAATGTGTTGTCAATCAATAAAGGCTTAGCAAATGTGCAGTTTTCATTAGTCATACTGCGCAGGGCTGGGAACCAGATCCTTGACTTCCAGCCTTGTCTCTATCGAAATCACTGAGTGATTTTTGCAAATGGCAGAAACTCCCATGCCCGACCTCGTTAAGACCACCAATGTATTACTTTCGATTTTTCAAGTGGGGAAATGGAAGCCCAAACCCTAGAACCAGATCACAATCGGAGGCGGATTCTGGACAAATCCTAGCATTTCCCACACCAGCTTCCCTCGGTTAAGGCGTGTTTCCACTGGGCAGAACGAGACGATGGGCTTCCAAGGAGCCCTGCGACAATGACGGTGACGAGACCGGTGGCCTGCGGCGTCACTGCGCAAATGCACCAGGCAATGAGGAGAGCGGACTCGGGTGCTGACAGGCCGCCCCCGCCTCCGGGCGCCCTCTCGCGACTCCGCGGGGACCCCGGCCTGCAGAAGCTGCGTTCCTCCCGCCTCCCGCCGGTCCGCCGCAGCCAACACTCACTGGAGCAGATCAAGGACATGGCGCCGTCGCAGCGCTCCCAGCCGCCTCACACCGAGCTCCCGGATCAGCAATCGAGCCTCCGCGGGCCACTTCCGGTTCCCCGCTGTTTCCGGGACGCTCGGCCGCTATCAGGGAGCAGCCCCGCGGCGCGAAGTCCGCACAAGTACTTCACGTGGGACTGTGGCCGGTGGCGCGCCTCAGTCTTCAGCAGCTAACGGAAACTGCCCTTTCCCAGAATGCAACCGGGCAGGAACAGGCCCTCCGGGCAACACTCGGCTATTTCCGGATTGGCTCGGCTTCTCCCCAAGAGCGCTTTGGAAACAGGAGACCGGAAGGAGAGACGAAACTACATTTCCCATGATGCAGTAGGAATTTAAGGGCCAAACCTTTTCGCAAGGCGAAGCTTGTGTTGAGAACGGAGCTGCGAATGACTGCTGCACCTTGGTCTTTCAAAGGGCCTGTTGAGATGCAGATTCTAGTGGGCGTGGTGCTGAGGCACGTGTTTCTCAGTCACCCCTTGAGAGGCAACCGGAGGGTAATCTCATGAAGAAAGCACACATGGGTAGAGAAATTAACCCAGAACAGTACCACGTCCAGGTTTTGTCTCTACTGCCAGTGTGCTCTGTGAGCTTAGGCAAGTCACTGGCTTCGTTGCCACTGCGTTTTGAATATAGTTTGTCAGTTACACTCATTCGAGAGTTGACTCTCCAGTGTGATGTCGTTGGCATTAAAGGGTGGGCATTTTATTTGATAATGGTGTTTAGAGGAGGAATCTTTGAAAAGTCATTAGATGAGGTCATTAGGGTGGAGCCTCCATGATGAAATCTTGGTGGTGGCTTTATAAATGGAGAGAAAACAGGCATATTTGCTCAGGCTTCCATCATGATATACAGCCAAGGAGAGAGCCCTGTTTAGAGCCCACATCATTCTGTTTGGGCTTTGTGCCTCCCGAACCTTGAGCCAAAATAAACTCCTTTTCTTTATAAGGCGGCCTGCCTCAGGTATAAAGACAGTTACATTACCCAGAATCAGGCATGGTGGCTTACTTCTGTAATACCAGCTCTCAGGGGGCTAGAGCAGGAGGACTGAGAATTTGTGCCAGCCTCGGTTACATAACAAATTCTATGCCAATATTAACATCTTGTCTCAAAGCAACAAAATTAATTTACAAACCTAGAATATCTGGTGCCCTTAAAATACCATCAAAATAAATCACATCATTACTTGTTTAGCCTGTTCATCAGTTAGCACAAAGGTTGCTGCAAAGTTTAAGTTATAGACAATGATGGTGTTCTGGCCAAAGGGCAAGGAGCCACATGCCCTGGGTGACAAAAGACCCCACGCAGCATTCAGCCTTTGTACCCTTTACCCTCAAGCTCCTAACTCTCCTTATAAAGGTCCTTTATTTTCAAAGTGGAAAGTGTGGGGAGGGAGGGTATTACCATGGGATATTTTTTATAATCATGGAAGCTGTTAATTTAAAAAGTTTGGAAAAAAAAAAAAGTCCTTTATACCTGAGTCCCCAGATGGTGCTGAGGCAACAGGTCCCTCCACCATCTTCTCTGAGTGCTGGCCTTTGAATAAGACTGATTTCTTTCTCACCACCTTTCATCTCTCAAGTACTGGCTTTCAAGGCCAGATTTGGATCCAATAACACTTATAGAGAGTTTCTTGCTCAGATAATATGATTCCTCATGGATAGCTATATGATAAAATACACAGAAGGCTTGTGTTGTAGCCTGCAAACTATCTGGACAGAACGGCAGAGTGGACAGGTGTGGCCAGTGATGTCTTCTTCATTAAAGATGTGTAAATATCCTGGGCTTTCTCAGGTGGGCAATATTCAGATAGAGAAGGAGGAGAATAGAGGGGAAGTTCAGGAAGAGGACGAATAGCCAAGATTTGTAAAGAAGAATAGCCGTTTCAAGTTGAAGGACAGTATGGCTGGTAGGCCAAAAGCATAGACTCAGTGAAGTCAGGCTGTGTGTCAAAATCTCAGATCTACATAGGAAGTTCATTGTGTGAAATTCCCTATGCTTAGATTCATCTGCAAAGTAGGAGGAGTGAACACCCTTACAGGAGATCATTGTCTTGGACTAAACTAGGTTTCAACAGAACAGATTAAAAATAAAAATAGAGCTGGAAAGATGACTTAGTGGTTAGGGCATTTTCCTGTAAAGCCAAAGGACCAAGGTTCAATTTCCCAAGACCCACATAAGCCAGATGCACAAGATGGCACATGCATCTGGAGTTCATTTGCAGTGACTAAAGGCCCTGGGCATGCCCATTCTCTCTCTCTCTCTCTTAAACAAACAAACAAACAAACAAACAAATAAATAAAAATCGAGTCACTTGTACTGCTTCCATGTTATCATAAAATTAGTTATCAAACCTTCCAGGAAGTCAAGAACCCAGGATAGATAATAGTTATGATTTTTTGTTGTGTTTTTTTTAAAACCAGGCCGATTTTGCCTGAATTCTTACAAAAAGTCACCCAAGAAAATAAATAATTTTTTAAAAAGTAACCCAATGCTGGGCATAGTGGCACATGTCTTTAATCCCAACACTCAGAGGCTAAGGTAAGAGGGTCACTGTTAGTACAAGGCCAGTTTGGGACTACGGAGTGAGTTCCAGGTTAGCCTAGGCTAGAGTGAGACCCTACCTCAAAAAAAAAAGTAACCCATGCTAACCTGATGTTAACCATTTATCTTTGGTCTGTCTCTCTATCCCAGCCTCACAAGAAAAATGGATTTGATTTTCTGAGGTAGGGTCTCACTCTAACCCAGGCTGACCTGAAATTCACTATGTAGGCTCAGGCTAGCCTCAAACTCATAGCGATCCTACCTCTGCCTCCCAAGAGTATGCACACCACTCCTTTTTTTTCTTTTCTTTTTATTTGCTTGAGAGCGACAGAGAGAAAAAGGCAGATAGATAGATAGATAGAGAATGGGCCCGCCAGGGCCTCTAGCCACTGCAAAAAAACTGCAGATGTGTACGCCCCTTGTGCATGTGGCTAACATGGGTCCTGGGGAATCGAGCCTAGAACTGGGGTCCTTAGGCCTGACAGGCAGGCGCTTAACCCCTAAGCCATCTCCCCAGCCCTCTTTTTCTTTTTCTTTTTCTTTTTCTTTTTCTTTTTCTTTGTATTTTTCTTTGTCTTTGTCTTTGTCTTTGTCTTTGTCTTTGTCTTTTTCTTTATGAGGTAAGGTTTCAGTCTAGCCCAGGCTGATGTGGAATACACTATAGTCTCAAAGTGGCCCCGAACTCATGGCAATCCTCCTACCTCTGCCTCCCAAGTGCTGGGATTAAAGGCATGCACCACCCACACCTGGCTCTTTCTTTTCTTTTCCTTTCTTCCTTCCTTCCTTCCTTTCTCTCTCTCTCTCTCTCTCTCTCTCTCGCTCTCTCTCTCTCTCTCTCTCTCTTTTTTAAAGCAGTGTCTCACTCTAGCCCAAGCTCCACTGAAACTCACAGTGATCCTCCCACCTTAGCCCCCAAGCTCTGGGATTAAAGCCATATACCACCAAGCCCAGCTGTTTCTACTTTCACATGTCCACTTCTGTCTGTAAAATGAACCTCTTCTATTCCACACACCAGTACACATTCTATTCTAGGGAATAAAATGTTGCCCAATTCTAGAATCACAAAATAAAGGCAATTGAGATCTTTAAGTGGGTTTGAGAAGGTGGTTCCATAGGTACAGCACTTGCTGTGCAAACATGAGAACCTGAGTTTGGATGTCCAGTACCTACATAAAGCTGGATACAGCAGTGCTCACATCTGCAATCCCAGTGCTCCTACTGCAAGCCAGGAAGCAGAGAGAAGAAAATCTCTGGAAACTCACTAAACAGCCTGGTGTATGCAGTGGCAAGCAAGAGACCCTGTCTCAAGCAATATGAAAGACATTCAAGGCTGCCTGCCTACTTCCACATGCATGTGGCAGCAAGCACATGTCCCCTGACCCCATGCAATGGATTAAAAAACATATCTTTGTTTTATTTTATTTTATTTATTTGTTTTTTTCGAGGTAGGTACTCACTCTAGGTCAGGCTGACCTGGAATTCACTATGTAGTCTCAGGGTGGCCTCAAACTCATGGCAATCCTTCTACCTCTGCCTCCCAAGTGCTGGGATTAAAGGTGTGTGCCACCATGCCTGGTATATCTTTATTTTTTTAATTAATTAATCAATTTATTTAAGAGAGCAAGAGAGAAAAAGAGGCAGGCAGAGAGAGAGAGAGAGAGAGAGAGAGAGAGAAGTGCACACTGGGCCTCCAGCCACTACAAATGAACTCCAGACACATGGGCCACCATGTGCTTATGGCTTGTGTGGGTCCTGGTGAGTCTAATGGAGGTCCTTTGGCTTTGCAGGCAAATGCCTTAACCGATAAGCCTTCTCTCCAGCCCATATATCTTTATTTTTAACTTATTTATTTATTTATAAGCAGAGAGGAATAGAGGGACAGAGAGAATGAGTGTGCCAGGACTTCTAGCCACTGCAAATGTACTCCAGACACACATGCCACCTTATATATACAGCTTTACATGGGTATTAGGGAATTGAACCTGGGTCCTTTAGGCTTTGCAGGCAAGCACCTTAACCATTGAGTCATCTCTCCAGCCCTGAAATTTATCTTTAAATGCTTTAATTGTCTAGGAGGCAGAGGTGGGAAGGGGAAGGAAATAACACCCTTGGGAACGCATTGTAAGAAGACACACACATTGAGCCACCGCTGTGGCTCTCAGGCCTAACACCTTCAGAAACTGACCAGTGGCAAGTGTGACTTCCCTGACAACAGAAAGTGTAACTGGACCACCAAAGCTAAGAGGCAAAATACTACTGGGACTGGTTGAAAGAGACACTTAAAATTTGTGTATTAGAGATTAAGGCATGGGTTCCGTGAAGAGAAAACAGGGTGACTCAACAAGGCACCAGTTAGAGCCCTGAGTTCCTCTTGAGAATTTCAGTGACTAGTCATGATATGCAGTAGAAGCAGGCAGCTTTTTCCTGATAGGTCTTTACTAAGAACTGGTCCACAGAAACTTGGAAGCTACCCTGCCCAACTTATTGAGACTAAAACTTGCATCTGATCCAGTCTCATCCAAGATGACTGAAAAAACCAACCTTCTAATTCCTCCTCAGCAACAGCTTCCGGTTTCTTCCTCTTTATCCCAGGCTTAGCCCCTGTGGGTGGGCCCTTATGCGTCAGTGTTCCACTTGGGCCCACCAACCAATCAGGTCTCTCCCTCACACCACCTGAGCCTGATGATGTGGTTCATTCTAATTAAATGTCTGATTCCTATAAATGGGCCTGACACACCTTTATAAGATCCTTCTGGCTTTTTTCCCTCCTTCTTCCCTTTCCTCAGAAGTATGTGAGATTCTCCCAGCTTTCTCTCTCCTTTTTTTTTTTTCTTTTTTCCAGGTAGTGTCTCACTTTAGCACACAGGCTGACCTAGAACTCACTCTCTAGTCCTATGCTGCCTGGAACTCACAGTGATCCTCCTACTTCAGCCTCCTGAGTTCTAGGATTAAAGGTATGTGCCACCATGCCTGGCTCCAGCCTCATCTTCTTTTTTTTTTAATTAATTAATTAGAACACACAAGTGCCCCCTTAAATTAATTAATTAATTTGAGACAGAGAGAGAGAGAGAGAGAGACAGAATGGACACATCAGGGTCTCTAGTCCCCGCAAAGGAACTCCAGACACATGCGCCATCTTGTGCATCTGGCTTGCTTGGGATTTGGAGAATTGAACCTGGGTCCTTAGGCTTTGCTAGCAAGCACTTTAACAGCTAAGCCATGTCTTCAGCCCAGCCTCATCTATTGACTAGGGTGTTTCCCTGCTTTGTTTCCCCTCTTAATTATCCTTAAAGTGAATCACATCATTCACCCTTCTCTTAGACTACATTTTCAATTCTTTGATAACTTGGACAAGGACCCAAAATTGGGGTTCATGAGTCTAGGAGTCTCCTAAATCTTTATGGAGACCTAATCCCTCAATGAATGTTCTGTTGTTGTTCCTCATCAGGCTAAGGTGAGAGGATCCCATGAATTGAGGAGTTCAGGTAACTCCATAATGAGACCTCCAGCTCGAAACAAAAAAGTTGTTAAACTAACTGGTCATGCAGCAGGTAGAACTAACCCCTGGGTTGAGAAGAGTCAGTATAGAAAAAGTGCACCTTTCTCCTGCACCAGAGAAGTAGCATGCTAATTAATACTCCTCCAGTTTGGTTTGCTTCAAGTCCTCTTTCCACAGAATAGCCAGCAGTGAAATATCTGTGCACACTGTTCCCTGAGATTTTCATTCATTCACTCAGTATTAGTCAGTGCTTTCTATAGGCCAGCCTCTGTTTTGAGAGAGATACAAAAGGTGAGTGAAACCAGGTTCCTGCTCTGCTGGAGCTTACCCCTATGGAAGTGTGGATGCCTAGACAATCAATACATAAGAAAATTCTAGAGAGTGGTACATGCTATAAATAAGAGAAATCAGAGTAGAGCAGGTCAAAGACTGGGCAGCTGCTTTAGTTCTGGTAATTAAAGGGTGACTCAAAGGAGGTGACTGTATTCATTGCTTTTCTCATTGCTGTGAAAAACACCTGACAGAGGTAACATACCGAAGGAAGAGTTGATTTTGGTTCACACTTGGAGGGATACAGTCCATCATGGCCAAGGAGGCATTAGAGCAGGAGCAAGCTGGTCACATTGCATCTGCAGTCGGGAAGAAGAGAGAGGTGAACACTTCCTCCTTTCCCTTAAACCCTGGCTCCCAGTTCATGGATTAGTGCGTCCCCCGTGGAGGGTGAGCCTTTCCACTTCAATTACTCTAATCTAGAAACTCCCTCACACACATGCCCAGAGATGTGTTTCCATGGAGATTCTAAATTCCATCAAGTTGACAATCAAGATTAACCATCACAGTGACATTTTTGCTGAGACCTAAATGAGGGACAAGAGTCAGTTCTGAGACCACAAATGAAGGAGAGTATTTCCAGCTGAGGAAACTTGCCTCCAAGTCTTGAATCATCTGGCTCATGTCAGCCTCTTTCTCAGTTTCACCTCAGCCCCATTGGCCGTTTAATACCTCTGACACACTTGCCTTGGCGGGTTCCAAAACTTTTTTTTTTTTTTTTGGTTTTTTGAGGTAGGGTCTCACTCTGGTCCAGGCTGACCTGGAATTAACTCTGTCATCTCAGGGTGGCCTGGAACTCGTGGCGATCCTCCTACCTCTGCCTCCCGAGTGCTGGGATTAAAGGCGTGCACCACCATGCCCAGCCGGGTTCCAAAACTTTTACCTGGAATCTTTTCAACTCTCTCCCCTTATTGCCTCCCTTGTCAAACCCTCTGGTGCTCTTTCCTCTGCCTCCCTTTCTTGACCTCTGACTGAGGCTTCGCCTCCACATCCTTGTCAGTCTTCTGCAACTCATTTTAATAACTATTGCTGTTTTAATTGTTTGTTTATAAGGGGTTGTTTGGTATCTGGATTCTCTACTAGGCTATGAATTCCATGATGCAACAACAATTGTTAGAACATGGGTGCAGTCACTTTAAGAGTGTCCCTACTGAGACCCAAGCCAGGTGGGCCAGCCCAGCCTCCCACTACACCCCCCCCCCCACCATGAGGTAACCTTGCATTTTGCTCTCTTTACTCTGGGCCTTCCTGCCACTCCCCCAACCCTACCCCAGCCATGAACAGGAGCAGGAGAGACCCTCCCGCTTAGATACCTTGAAGGACCAGAGGCCTTCTGTATCTCCCACTCTTTCCTCCATTGCACTCTTGACTTCTGTCAGGAGGGTATTCCCAAACACATCGCTTTCCACCAGAAACTTGTGAAAGGGAACTATGTTGTTTTGTTCTTTGGAATTCTGAAATTTCTCTTTCTGGTTTCAGACCTTACCATGCTTGGTATGGTACTATAATTCTCTCTCTTAAGATTTTTATTTATTTGAAAGCAGAGAGAGATATAAGAGACAGAGAATGGGCGCAGCAGGGCCTTCATTTGCTACAAATGAACTCCAGATGCATGCACTACTTTGTCCATCTGGCTTTATGTAGGTACTGGGGAAATGAATGTGGGTCGTTAGGCTTTGTAGGCAAGTGCCTTAACACCTGACCCAACACTTCAGCCCTATAATTCTCTTAATAAAGTTTTAATTCTAAAAGGCTATGTCATCTTAGCTCCTTCTCATCTGAACCTGAAGCTCTCTCTTTCTTTAATATCTATCAGAAAGCATATTTATGATAGTTATTCATGCACTTATGAGTTCAAGAGTGTCACCCAGGGCTGGAGAGATGGCTTAGCAGTTAAGTGCTTGTCTGTGAAGCCTAAGGACCTCAGTTTGAGGCTCGATTCCCCAGGACCCACGTAAACCAGAAGCACAAGGTGACACTTGCATCTGGAGTTCATTTGCAGTGGTTGGAGGCCCTGGCACACCCACTCTCTCTCTCTCTCTCTCTCTCTCTCCCTCTTTCTCTATCACTCTCAAATAAATAAAAATAAACCAATTTTTTTTTAAAAAAGAGTGTCACCCAATGCCTGGTACATAGCAGAAGCTATTGTTTATTGAGTGAAAGACTGCCTAACAGACCAGGCATTTTCAGTGCTTGGATATGTGGTAGGAAAGGCAATGAGTCAGTCTAGGTGGGGCCTGCTACTCAAGGTTGTTAGACTTGGCTGGGCAACAGAGCTGGGCTATGGGCTGGACGCCATACTTCCACAAGGTTCCTCTGGAAGGTGCCTACTCTAAGGATTGGGGTGGTACAATATTGCATAATTATTTCCTCTGAATTGAAACATTCCCTGGAGACTCAAGCATTTAGGGAAACTTACAAGGCTCAGGAAGACCAGAAAGTTACAAGAGTCACAAGATCCTTCCCCAAAGTTATAAAAACAAGAAACAATTACTAAGGAGAGGAGACAGGCAGACACAGCTGCTGTGAATCCTCACCAGTGCTAGGGTGGGCTTTTTGGTCATGCAGCTGCCTTTGAATCATCCATGTGCCTATAAATAACTCTGATGTGGTGATTTGAATGCCATGTCTCCCATAGTTTCATGTGCTTTGAATATAAGGTCCCCATCTGGTGGCAACTGAGGAGATAGAGTCTTGTGGGAGGAGGTATTTCACTGGGGCGGGGAGGGGGTGGACTTTCAGGTTTATTAGACCAGCGTCCAGCCCAGTACTGAAACTATCCCAGATATATGACAGCCTGCTGCTCATTCCATGCTATCCCCTGTGAGAATGAAGCTTCCTCTCCAGAATGTAAACTGAAATAAATCCTTTCCTTCCATCCACTGTTTTGGGTCAACTGTTTTGTCCCAGCAATGAGAAGGTACTTGCAACACCCAATAAACCCATTGGTTCACCAAGGTAGACTTGAGTGAACATGGTTCTTTGGCCTGTGTATGGTGTCCTACCTGGAATGAGTAGACATTTGTCTACATCTCCACAAGTTAACTCACAGACTAAAAGGAACCTAGTGTTTTTGTCCTCAGTGCGACAGTGTTGAGAGACGGGATCTTTGAAAGGTTATTTGGTCATGATTGCTCTGGATTAATGGGGTTAGTGGATTACCAAGGGAGTGGCTTTGTAGGAAAAGCTTGCTGTCTAGAGCTGGGGACATCGCTCAATGGCGGAGTGCCTTCCCAGCATGTACAACATCCTGGTTTGACCCTAGTGCCACAAAAAATTTTTAAAAGTGCAATCAAATGGAAGCTTGCTACTTTTCATATTTGGTCTGAATTACTACTTGATGCCCTCTGCCATGTCTGGTTGCTGCTTTCACCAGATGCCAGCACCATGCTCTTGGACTTCCCAGCCTTCAGAAATGCCAGCTCAATAAACTTCTACAATGTTGTTTGTTTGTTTGTTTGTTTGTAATGAGAGAGAGAGAGAGAGAGAGAATGAATTGGCACACCAAGGCCTCCAGCCACTGCAACCAAACTCCAGACACATGGGCCACTTTATGCACATGTGTCACCTTGTGCACATGTGTGACCTTGTGCACATGTGTGACCTTGTGCACCTGAGGGAATCGAACATGGGTCCTTAGGCTTTGTATGCAAGCACCTTAACCTCTAAGCCATCTATCCAGCCCTCTCTTTTCTTTTTGCATGTGTATGTGTGTGTGTAATATGTGTCTGCATGCTCATATGTGTGTAGGTATGTGTGTGTATATTTACATGTGTGCCTTTGCATTTGGAAGTCAGAGGGTGATGTCATGTGTCTTCCTCAATCACTTTTCTGCCATATACATATATACATTTTTATTTTATTTGAGGGAGCAGGGAGAGAAAGAAAAAGGAAGATACAGATAAAGAGAAAGAGAAAGAGAGAGAGAATGGGCGTCTTAGGGCATTTGGCTGCTGCAAACCAACTCCAGACATATGTGCCACCTTGTGCATCTGTCCTGAGGCATTGAACCTGGACTCTTTGGCTTTGCAGGCAAGCGCCTTAACCACTAAGTCATCTGTCCCACACCCACCATATATTTTTGAGACAGGGTCTCTTACTGAAATCAGGACTCAACTAATTTGGCTACAGGAGTTAGCCAGCAAGTCCCAAGATCCTTCTGTTGATACAGGACTTTTGGGGCTCACAAGGAATCTTCCAGAATTAGCAAATCCCAAATTTTGGCTCTGTCCTACCTTTAATAAAGAATTAATAAAAACAGACTCAAGAAGGATAGATATGAATTATTACATTTATCTAGGAGGAAATCACAAATTGTGGAGATTAAGGTCTAGGAAGGGAGGCTACACACATGGGAAGTAGGAAATACATTCTCATGTGGAAGCACTGTTTAGTTTATAAGATTCCTTAAGGAGAAATTAAGGTCTTTAGAAAAAGACTGGAGCAGAGCCACAAGCACTTGGAGGATAGAATGTAGATGTATAGGAAGAGAGAATTAGAAAGGATACACAACTATTAGGCACTTTACTGAAGAGGGGGACATATCAAAGCAGAGACAAAGAAATTCAGAGGAGAAATGAGTGATGAAGAGGGTTACACTCATGGTTACCACAAGTTTAGAGTAACTACACATATGGTAGCAAGTCTAGAGTTAGTGAGAGATTCGCAGACCAGAGGAAAGCCACGTATGTAATCAAAGTGAGAACTTACCCCAAACTATAAAGCAGAGACAAGCAGAAGAGTTTCCCCAGACCAAGAAACAGTTTTATGCTACTCCCCTCCCCTGCACCTAGCCAAGGTGGGTGAGGATGAAGACAGACTCACCCGTGTCCCTGCAGCCCAAGCAAAGAGAAGAGACACACATACACTGAGGGTTGAATCCAGAGAGAGGGAAGGGCTGGAAGGCAGCAGCCGTTATAGCATTGGCTTCAGGTATGCAAGGGGAAGACATGATTGGTTTATAAATTTGGTAGATGGCTCCCACAGCCAGTGGAGGTATTTTATTTAGGTAGTGTGCTAGACTGTGGGCAACAGGGGCTGCTGTAGATCAGTCTCCATTAGACATGAGTTCCATTCTTGCCAAGAGTTCCATTCTCTGCCAGGGTGAGGGGGCACCTTCTGGTTCTCTTTAAGCCTTCATCCTTAACTACAACTGCCTTTAAAAAGCTAGCTTTAGCCGGACGTGGTGGTGCACGCCTTTAATCCCAGTGCTTGGGAGGTAGTGGTAAGAGTATTGCCATGAGTTCAAGGCCACCCTGAGACTACATGGTGAGTCCCAGGTCAGCCTGGGCTACAGCTACCTTACCCCCTCCCCCGAAAAAAAGCTAGCTTTGGGGCTGGAGAGATGGCTTACCAGTTAAGGCACTTGCTGAGAAGCCTAAGGACCCAGGTGCAATTCTCCAGTACCCATGTAAGCCAGATAGATGCGCAAGGTGGCACATGCATCTGGAGTTCATTTGCAGTGGCTAGAGGCCTTGGCATGCCCATTCTCTCTCTCTCAAATAAATAAATATTTAGAAATAAATAAACTATTTTAAAAAGCTAGCTTTTTTCTGTATTCCATTACTGCAAGAGAATTCCAGCAGTGAGCTGGAGTGAGGGAGCTTAGTGCTATGACATAAGCAGGGAATTTTCAGAAGGCAAGGAAAAGGAAGCTTCTTGAAGCCTTTTCAGTTTCCAAGGCCAGCCCCTCCAGGAATAAAATGATACAGCATATAGAGGACAGAAAAGCTCTCTGTACCCTTGAAGTTTTGATAATTGACTCTATGAGATAAGTGGACAGTAGATAAACAGGAGAAAACCACCTTAATTAAATATATACACACTGGAGTCCCACAAAATATGAAACACAAGGAAGGACCAGATGAAAGAGTTTATTTTTTTAATTTTTTTTTTTTTATTTGAGAGTGACAGAGAGAGAAGGAGGCAGATAAGGAGAGAGAGAGAGACAGAGAGAGAATGGGCGCGCCAGGGCTTCCAGCCACTGCAAACAAACTCCAGACAAGTGCGCTCCCTTGTGCATCTGGCTAACATGGGTCCTGGAGAATCAAGCCTCAAACCAGGGTCCTTAGGCTTCACAGGCAAGCACTTAACCACTAAGCCATCTTTCCAGCCCGAGATGAAAGAGTTTTATAGCATCCTGAGCTACACAGGAGTAAGGGCTGTGGGTGGGGGTGATGACAAGTGATATGTATGAGAGGAGGAAGTGAACTGGGGGGGGGAGGTAAAGGCTATCTTTTAAAAAATATTTTTAGGGCTGGAGAGATGGCTTAGCGGTTAAGCGCTTGCCTGTGAAGCCTAAGGACCCCGGTTCAAGGCTCGGTTCCCCAGGTCCCACTTAGCCAGATGCATAAGGGGGCGCACGCGTCTGGAGTTCATTTGCATTTGTTTGTTTGTTTTTCGAGGTAGGGTTTCACTGTAGCTCAGGCTGACCTGCAATTCAGTATGTAATCTCAGGGTGGCCTTGAACTCAAGGAGATACCTCCTACCTCTGCCTCCCGAATGCTGGGATTAAAGGTGTGCGCCACTACAGCCGGCTAAGACTGTTTATTTATATTATTTTATTTTTATTTGACAGAGAAAGGGGGAGTGAGAGAGAAGGAGGGAGAAAGAAAGAGTGGGGCTACAGCCACTGCAAACCAACTCCAGATGCATGCAACCCCTTGTGCATTAGGCTAACGTGGATCCTGGGGAATCGAACCCGGGTTCTTTGGCTCTGCAGGCAAACGCCTTAACCGATAAGCCATCCCTCCAGCCCAAGACTGTCTTTTTATGTGGATAAAAAAGTTTCGTAGGAGCTGTAGCTGAGTAGTGTTTGCATAGTATGCACAAGGTGCTGAGGTTCAATCTACAGTAACACACACACACACCACTCCAATAATAAAAGTTGTCTCACAGAAAGTCTATCTCCTGTCCTGTGAGGTCACCTTTCCAGGTCGATCTGTGTCCTTCTAGGCCAATAACGGAAGCTTTGGGATCCATCTGCACAGTTGGAATGTGGTTTTGTTCTCTGCAGAAGCGAACGCGTTTTCCTAGCATAGTGTGCTTCCAACTTATTTTCTACCACCTTTGCCTGTTCTGTTGGTCCTCGTTAAAAGCGCTAAGTTTCTCAAACAATCCGGCGCTCTGTACTACCATGCGTTGAACTACATTTCCCAGGATGCTGCAGGAGGCAGCATGTAAGGCTAGAACTCCGCCGTCCTAAGTACCCCGCGGCTTGCACACGCACACGCTCATCAACTGTGGTCAATCCATTGTACAGCCCAGATTAGGGTTTTTTCTTTCCCCTTTCCTGTCGGGGACTTCCGTTATCAGCTCGAACTTCCGATTGTATTCTTGGTGTTGGGAATGCTTAGGAAAATAAAAGAAAAAAAAAAAAAATTCTGCCTTCCAGGTGCTGGGATTCAAGGCTTGCGCCAGCTGACCTGGAATTCACCATGTAGTCTCAGGGTGGCCTGGAACTCACGGCGACCCTCCTACCACTGCCTTCAGAATACTGGGATTAAAGGGGTGCACCACCAGGCCCAGCTCCAAAAAAACTTTTTTTGATCCTGGGAATCTGCTGTGTGGAAGATTGAATAAAAAAATAAAAAATAAAAAACTTAGAGCAGGCAAGCGGGCAGGGCGCATGCGCTCCGACTCGGCTGGGCCTGCAAGGGAGGCCGGCCTGGCTCCGCGCTCGCCCCGCCCGCGCACGCGCATACCACAAACCAACGCCCGGGTGGCGAGGCGCGGGTTTGGTGGCGCGATCTAGCGAAGTGGCACGTGAAGGATCGCAGTGGCCCGAGCCGGGTGAGCGCGGGCTGAGATCGAGGCGGGGAGGCAGCACGCGGGACAGGGTGGGCGACAGCTTTGCAGGAGGGAACGCGGTGGAGCCGCGAGGCCTGCGAGCCTGAGTGGGGAGGGGTCGGACGTCAAGCCGCGAGCTCCGCAGGCTAGAGGCCCGGATCCTTGTTGCTATGCAACCGGGGGCGTCGTTACTAGGTAACCCCGGAGGTGCGTGTTTCCCGGGAGAAGAGGGTTCGAGAGCTGCTCCCGGTCCGGTGGAGGCGGAGCAGCTACCGGACTGGGGGATGAGAGCGACGCTGAGCCCCGGTACTCGACCCCCGCCCTGTGGCCCAGCTTCCTGCGACCTTGGTTCGCCCCCCTCCCCGGGTACCCCGGGCTTAGACGGGCGCCACATCCCTGGCCGGCGACGCCACGGCGCAGCGCTTGGCAGGAGATGCGCGGTTCGAAATAGCACATGCCGCTAACTCTGTCGCTCGCAGCCCGGATCCTCGGGAGGGCACGGCAAAAGCTGCCCCTTTGCGGTCACCCTGCCCCCAAACAGTTGCTGTGCGGCAGCTGTCAGGGGTTTAGCGGGGGCTGCCTGCGACCTGCCAGGACGCTGACTTCATTCTCCTCTCACCTCAGCTGTGCTTCTCGGGTGGCCGTTGTATATTTGGATCATCTATGAAAATAGCCCTCCTCCCCCTTCCCCTCATGCCTCTATGCCTTACGCTAGTGGCTTCTTGGCAGAGCCTTTAATATTCATCTAGCAAGCATCTTACTAGTCATCTTTCTGTGCTCAGCGCTGGAGATTCTAAGAAAAGTTAGAAGTCAGGTCGGACTGAGAGGCTTGAAGGCTGGTACAAGGCACTTCACTGCAGTGAGTGGTGTATTGGCAAGTTGTGTGCTGAACATAGTGCTTGCACAAACATCTTAACTCTTCTTGGCAGCTCTTCACCTAGTTTCCACAGGTTTTATCTTTGAGGAGATTGAAACGCGGATGTTAAGAAACAGTCATAAAGGTAGTGAATGCTAGGTTGCGATAGAATTGATTCTCTGACCTTTGTACACAGCTTTTAAAGAGGCTTTGCTTGAAGTAGATTTTTCCCGGGCTGCTGAGCCCTGACAGCAGCGCTCTTATTATGCTTCCGGAATCCCAGGAGCTTTAAAAACAAAAGGCTGAGCTAGCTCCTCCCTGGGAGTCTAACTGGCTAGTCCTGGGTGGAGCAGACATCCTTGTTTAACAAGCTGTACGGGCAGTTCAGAAGGGCAGCCGAAGTTAAGAACCGCTGCTCCATAAGGCAGCCTGGAGGAGTGAAGGGACAGTCAGGGCCGGCAGAGGGCACTAAGTCAGCTGTCCCTCCTGTCCAGTAGTGATTCATATCAGGGAAAGGAAAGAGAAGAGGAAGGAGCGTTGACAGGGGTGTGTGACAGCCCCACCCTACTTGCCCTGGCTGAGCAAACCACAGCTGAACATATAGCTACTTCTCACCAACTTAGTAAGTAATGCAGCTCTCCTGCACAGCTGGTTCTCCTGGCAGGTGCCTTTCTCCCCACCTTTATTGTCTTCTTTTATCTCCTTGGAGCAAGACTATGCAGGCTGGTCATTTCCTAGTATAGGGCTTCTCTTGGAATCTTGGGGGTTCTTCCTCTTGGAACTTTATTTATTTATTCAAGGTAGTGTCTCACTGTAGCCCAGGCTAACCTGGAATTCACTATGTGGTCTCAGGGTGGCCTCCAACTCATGGCAGTCCTCCTTCCTCTGCCTCCCAGTGCTGGGATTAAAGTTGTATGCCACCACATCCGGTTTACACTTGGAACTTTTTGGTATTTGGCTATGTAGAGATAATGGGACAAGAAAAAGAGCAAGATTGTGATTCTGGCTTCAGAAATCAAGCTCAATTCTTCTTTGATCTTAATATATTGTACTTATTTATTTGAGGGAGAGAGAGTGGGGGGGCCTCCAGCCACTGCAAACAAACCCCAGATGCATGTGCCCCCTTGTGCATCTGGCTTATGTGGGTCTTGGAGAATTGAACTGGGCTCCTTTGGCTTTGCAGGCAAATGCCTTAAACGCTAAGCTATCTCTCTAGCCCTCTGCTTTGATCTTAGATAAATCACTCAACCTTTCTGTTATTTTCTAAGCAAAACTGGGGGAGTAGTAATAATTTTAAAAGATAATTGTGGGCAGTTGGGGAGATGGCTAAGTGGTTAAAGGTGCTTGCTTGCAAAGCCTGTCTCAGGGTTCAGTGCCCCAGTACCCAGGTAAAGTCTGATGCAAAACTGGCACTTGTGTCTGGAGGCTCTGGTGCACCCATTCTTTTTCTCTTTCTGCTGAGTGTAGTGGCACACATCTTTAATCCCAGCACTCAAGAGGCTGAGGTAGGAAGATTACTGTGAGTTCAAGGTCAGCCCGAGACTAATTCTAGGTTAGCCTGGGTTACCTACCTAAGAAAAACCACAGTTTATTGTGGAGACTGAGTTGTAGTTTAATGGTAGAGTGCTTGCCTACCAGGTACTAGGTCCTGAGTTTGATCCTCAGCACCACACACATAAAAAGGACTGTCATAATGGGGCTGGAGAGATTGCTCAGCAGTTAAAGGCACTGCTTGCAAAGTCTGATAGCTCAGGTTCGATTCCCCAGTATCTATGTAAAGCCAGATGCACAGAGTGGCACATGTATCTGGAGTTTATTTCCAGTGGCAAGATGCCCAGGCATGCCCACCCCACCTCATATTCTCGTTCTCTCTCTCCTTCCCTTCCTCCCTTCCTCCCTCTCTCCCTCTCTCTCTCTTTCTCTTTCTCTCTCTCTATATATATATACACACATATATATATACATACATATATACATACACACACACACAACACACACACACACACACACACACACACACACACACACAATCTCTATTTCCCCCTTGCAAATAAATAAATACTTTGTTGTTGTTTTGTTTTTCGAGGTAGGGTCTTGCTCTAGCCCAGACTGACCTGGAATTCACTATGTAGTCTCAGGGTGGCCTCCAACTCATGGTGATCCTCTACCTTTCTACCTCCTGAGTGCTGGGATTAAATGTGTGTGCCAGCACTCCTGGCTAAAAATATTTTTTAAAAAAATTGTCATAAGAAGTATATGAGACAATGCAGTGTCAAACATCTTGTAAATTATAAACTCACCATACAGAAATTTTGGTAACATTATCATTTATTGTTGATTGCTTCCTATTCATCTCTATCCTGAGGTCAGGCATTGCATGAAGTAAAAAGTTTCAGACATGCTTCTGTCTCTTGGAAGCCAAAGAACTTCAGCTCTTGATAGCCATGGTATCTTGTTTTTTTTTAATTTTTATTAACAGCTTCCATGATTATAAAAAATATCCCATGGTAATACCTTCCCTCCCCCCACTTTCCCCTTTGAAACTCCGTTCTTCCCATCTCAATCAGTCTCTCTCTTATTTTGATATCATGATCTTTTCCTCCTATTGTGATGGTCTTATGTAGGTAGTGTCAGACACTGTGAAGTCATGGATACCCGGGCCATTTTGTGTCTGGAGGAGCACGTTGTAAGGAGTCCTATCCTTCCTTTGGCTCTTACATTCTTTCCGGCACCTCTTCTGCAATAGACCCTGAGCTTTGGAAGGTGTGATAAAGATATTGCAGTACTGAGCACTCTGGTCACTTCTTTCTAGCACCATGATGCTTTCAGCATCTTGTTTTTTAAGTGGACATTTTATTTATTTATTTATTTTAATTTTAGAGAGAGTGAGCAAGAAAGAGAGACAGAAGGGGAGAGAGAATTGTCATGCCAGAGCCTCAGCCACTGCATTGAACTCCAGATGATGTGCCACCTAGTGGGCATGTGTGATTTTGCACTTGCCTCACCTTTGTGTGTCTGGCTTACATGGTATCTGCAGAGTCAAACATAGCTCCTTAGGCTTCACAGGCACACACCTTAACTGCTAAGCCATCTCTCCAGCCCTCTTTTATTTTTTTTTTTTTGTATTGACAACTTCCATAATTGTAAACAGTATCACATGGTAATTCCCTCCCCACTTCCCGACTTTCCCCTTTGAAACTCCACTCTCCGGCATATTTGATGAGGCCCAAGTGAGAAGGCATAATGATGGTGAGTCAGATTCATATTGTCTGGGCTTCACTCTGAAGGAATGGGAAATCCTGGTAAAGAAAGTAAGTTTGGGGCTGGAGAGATGGCTTAGTGGTTAAGGCACTTGCCTGTAAAGCCTAAGGACACAGGTTTGATTCCCCAATACCCACATAAGCCAGATGCACAAGGTGGCACATGTGTCTGTAGTTTGTTTTCAGTAGTTAGAGATCCTAACATGCCCATTCTGTCTGTCTGTCTGTCTCTCTCTATCTCTGTATCCCCCTCAAATAAGTAAATAAATTTAAAATATATATGAAGAAAGCTGGATGTGGTGTGCATGCCTTTAATCCCAGCACTCGAGAGGCAGAGATAGGAGGATTGCTGTGAGTTTGAGGCCACCCTGAGACTACATAGTGAATTCCAGGTCAGCCTGAGCTACAGCGAGACCCTATCTTAAAAAAAAAAAAAAAGAGAGAGAGAGAGAAAAAGTTCAAGAAATGGATCAGCCATTCATCTTTACTCATTAGCCCTGACCAACAAGAATTTTGACATTTGGTTTCTGGCCAACTTCGGAAGGTGGCACCTGGCAGAGCAGTACTGGTCTCCGTGTGGAGAGTTTATTTCAAGGTCCCCCACATTGGGGCAGATGGCCACTCAAAGCCAGTACAGAACACAGCAGTAAGTTGCTGTGGGAGGAGCAGTTTGTGTATCCCTGACCTTCTAGATGGAGGAGGAGACACTTGATTCCTCCTGGTGGACGTTGTCCCTAGATATAGTATCCAACCCAAGATAGCAACCTTGCTCATTAAGTCCCCAACATGGTTGTGACCCAAATAACTCAGGAACTGGCCCATGCTTTCCTCATCTCCCAGTACTGGCAGGCAGAAACCATCTGGCTCCTGATTCCTGCCAAAGAGTAGAAGGCTTTCCCAGCCTGAAGCCCTTCCACATGGATTGTGTGTTTTGCAACCCTACTTGACCCTACAGGCCTCAAGAGGGGCATTAGGCAACTGTTTCTGGGCCAGAAAGTACCTGGAATGTAATATTTTTATAAGTCTATTTTGTGTGTTGGTGGGCCTTCTCCTCCCAAATGGGAACACCCTTCTCTTCCCTCTCCTCCACATGTGTGGCTGTAGATTTCTGGCCAACTCCCCAAGTACCGTGGTAACCACAGACACTTCAAAACCTGGCTCTCCTACCTGAGAGGCTTGTCTTAGCCTCTCATCACCAGATCTGAATCATGGGAACTCCCCAGAGCTGCAGGTGCGTTTCTGAGCCTGGCGGAGAAGGGCTCTGCTGGTGCCGTTTGACATTTCTGCGGTATGATGGCACAGAAAAGACAGACCTGCACTCATTTTTCTTGGCTGATCCTCACCTGCTTCCATAAGGCTGTACTTGTTGGGTCTTAACTTGTCCATGGCATCGGGTTACAGCCTAGATCAAAACACAAAGCACAAGGAGCTTAGGTAAATTTTCACCAGTAATTGACTGAGGTGATTGGTAGATGCCAAGTTTAGCTCATGAATAAGCTGTTGTATGACGTTCTAAATCACTTTTGAACTGAACATGATACAGCAGAGTAGTTGTGTATAAGGAAGGGGCCCAGTGTCACACACACCTGGATTCATAGTCTGGCCTGCCTACATGCTGCTAATTCCTCCTGGATTTCATTGTTAAGGCATACTAGTGATACTTACTTGATAGGCAGGTGTGGGACTAAATGGAATAAGTACATGCATGTGACCAGCCTAAGGTTAGCCTTTATTTTTCTTTCTTTCTTTTTTTGGTTATTTGCTCTAGCACAGACTCCCTGGAATTAGTCTTGGGCTAGTCTTGAACTCACAGCAATCCATTTTTGAGGGGTGGGGGGTTTGAGGTAGGGTCTCACTGTAGCCCAGGCTGACCTGGAATTCACTATGTAGTCTCAGGGTGGCCTCAAACCCACAGCAGTCCTCCTACCTCAGCCTCCCAATTGCTGGGATTATCTTTATTATTATCATTGTTATTTTATTCATGAGAGTGTCTTTCCTTAAAGGGCCTTTGCCTGTTTGAGAGTTGGAACATTGAGGTCATTGTGTCAGTGGACACCCACACACACACACACACACACACACTCCAGCATTTTGATTTTTATCCATACTTCCTGGCGCAGGGCTCACATATCCCTTATAATTTTTTAAACACTTTTATTTACTTATTTGCGAGAAAGAGAAAGAGTTAGAGTTGGGGCGCAGAAAAAATGGGCATGCCAAGGAATCGAGCCACCACAAATGAACACCAGACACATGCACCACCATGTGCATCTGGCTTACATGAGTTCTGGGGAATCGAACCTGGGTGGTTAGTTTTTGCAGGCAAGTGCCTTAAGTGCTAACCTATCTCTGCAGCCCACCCTTATAATTTACCATTTGCCAGAGAAATAAAGATAACTTTTGCTAAAACGTTTGGCCTGGCTTCCTGCAACATCTTTAAAGGATGCAGGTGTCAGCCCTTTCAAGCACACTTGAGTTTAGGATTATATGGTTGTTTTTGGAGAGTGCCCTCCATAACCACAGGATGGGGGCTAATTGTCAACTCTGTGTTGAGGAGCGGGCTGAAGATTGAATTCATCCCCAGTGGCTAATGATTTGGTTGATCATAGCTATGTAATGAAATATCTATGGAAACCCAGAAAGGAGAGTTCTGATAACTTCCTGATAACTAACCATATGGAGGCTCTGGAAGGGTGGTGCAACCTTATAGGACGTGTCCTCACTGCCCTCCTTCCTCCAAGCCTTGTACTACCCATCTTTTCAGCTGGTGTTCACCAGTATGCTTTGCAATATTCTTTTTTATAAAAAATAGTATTTTTATTTATTTATCTGAGAAAGAGAGAAAGAAGCAGATAAAGAGAGAATGGGCACACCAAGCCACTGCAAAGGAATTCCAGATGCATGTGCCACCTTGTTCATCTGGCTTGAGAACGGGGAAATCAGACCTGGATCATTTGGCTTTGCAAGCATCCGCCTTAAGCACTAAGCAATCTCTCCAGCCCTGTAATATCCTTTCTGATTAGCCAGTAAACCTAAGTGTTTCCTTGAATTCAGTTAATGAAGTTGATGAAGAGGTTGTGGGAAGCTTGATTTATGCCCAGATAGAGCACAGACAACCCGGGACATGTGACTGGCATCAGAAATTGTTGTTGGAACTAGGTCCAGCTTCTAAGTGCTTGAAAGCCAGTACTAAGACGAGAGTTAGTGGGAATGAAATCAGATTCATTTAGGGGGTTGCCCTAAGAAAATAGAAGGGCTATCATCAAATTTCCATCTTCTGGAACTCAGATATGTGAAATGGACATTGTAGGGGAAAGAGAGTCTAGTGGGCCAAGGGTAGAGACTACATGCTAAGTGGGGTCTTCTCATCCAGGGCATGCACCTTCTGTTTTTCTCTGGCTGAAACATCACACTAGACCTTGGCATTGACCTCCTGAGGCTAATTCCTGTGGGGTTTTTTTGGGAGGGTGTTGATGGGGGCCACATGTTCATGTGTCCGAGTGCAGGCACATGCATATCCATGGCTCACATGTGGAGGTCAGAGGTCATTCTCAGGTGTCAGACCTCACGTCCCACCTTCTGTCTTTTTTGAAGCAGGGTCTCTGTATTCACCAGATTAGCTGTCTGCCGGGCCATCATGCAAAGGGGCTACTCTTCTCCGGACCCTTTCTTGTACAGATGAAAAGAAACCGACTCTGTACTTAAGCACTTACACAAGGTCACTGGGCTGAGAAGCAGAAAGGCCAGGGTTTGAACGCAAGCTTCTGCTTACACATCCTATACTTGTTAGGAATTAGAAGTTGCAATAGTTCTTAACCAGGACTACCCAAGGAGATAACCTGGGAACATCACAAAGTGCCAATGTCTGTGACCCAAGCACACTGGTTCTGAAGTCAGAGCTTCAGGGGATTCTCCTATCTTGACCTGTCTTCTTGCCATGGACATGCTGGGATTACAGACACTTGTGCTATAGTGTCTGGCTTTACACTGGTTCTGGGAATCCAAGCTCATGTACATGTAGGGGCTGGGAGGATGGGTAAGTAGTTAAAGGTGCTTGGTTGCAAAGGATGCTGGCCCAGGCACAGTTTCTAAGCCATCTGTGTCAGGTGGACATAAAAAGTAGAACATGGAGCCGGGCGTGGTGGCGCATGCCTTTAATCCCAGCCCTCAGGAGGCAGAGGGAGGAGGAGCACCATGAGTTCAAGGCCACCCTGAGACAACATAGTGAATTCCAGGTCAGCCTGGACTAGAGTGAAACCCTACCTCAAAACAACAACAACAACAACAAAAATAGTGGCACACATGTCTGGTGTTCATTTGTACCATCAAGAGGCCCTGCCATGCCCCACCCCCACACAAATAGATTATAAATTAAAAATCACCAAAAACCAAACTCAGAGCCCCATGCTTATGTGGCAGGCACTTTATCCACTGAGCCATCTCCCCAGCCCTGTAGTTCATTATACACATTATATAGACATATTACTTGTCTGCAAGCTAAACCCACAAAAGATTATTTAGCAGTTAATATCCTTTTTTTTCTTTTAATAAATTTTTCGAGGTAGGATCTCACTCTAGCCCAGGCTGACCTAGAATTCACTCTGTATTCTCAAGATGGCCTCGAACTCACGACAGTCCTACCTCTGCCTCCCAGGTGCTGGGATTAAAGGGGTGCATTACCACACCCAGCTTTTTTTTTTCTTTTGGTATTGAATGAGGATAGAACCTAGGGCCTGGACCATGCTAGGCAAACATTTTACCACTGAGCTACATCCCCAACAGCAGCTAACACTTTAGTTATTTAGGTTCAGCTTCTCATTTGAGATTGTAATGCTTGGCAGAGGAAGAAGAAGTAGCCTTGCAAAGGACAACCCATCAAGACTTGGCTATATTATAATTGAGGGGCCAGTCTTGAGAACTGAGCCTTCAACCTGTGGAATGTGACTCTAGCTCCAGGTAAATAGTGGTAGAACTGTGAACTGAATTAGGTGACACCCAGTAGGCATCCATTGTAGAATGCATTGTTTGCTTGGTATGTGGGTATAAACCTCACAGATAATCACAGACATCTTCTGTGTTGATTGATTACGGAGTAAGAATATAGGAGAAACAGGCTTGCCTTTTCCTATGTCCTCTGAATGGTTCTCATTTGAGGAGCTTTTAGTCTAAGTCACATCCAGACAATGACTTCAGAACCAGTGTGCTTGGGTCACAGACATTGGCACTTTGTGATGTTCCCAGGTTATCTCCTTGGGTAGTCCTGGTTAAGAACTATTGCAACTTCTAACTCCTAACAAGCATAGGATGTGTAAGCAGAAGCTTGCGTTCAAACCCTGGCCTTTCTGCTTCTCAGCCCAGTGACCTTGTGTCAGTGCATAAGTACAGAGTTGGTTTCTTCTCATCTGTACCAGAAAGGGTCCGGAGAAGAGTAGCCCCTTTGCATGATGGCCCTGCAGAGCCGGCGGCTTGCGTGCAGTCGTTCCTGTTCGTGCAGGTTAACTGAGCACCCTTCTTCACACCATGGTGCGGTGGGGATCCTAGTGTGTGCTAGTTTCCAGTTGCTTTCACTGTCTGTCTATCTTAAACTTCTTTTAAAAAATATTTTATTTTACTTTTTATTTGTTTGAGAGAGGGAAAGAGGCAGAGTGAGTGAGAAAGAGAGAATGGGTGCACCAGGGCTTCCAGCCACTGGAAATGAACTCCAGATGCATGTGCCACCTTGTGCATCTGGCTTACATGGGTACTGGGGAATCGAACTGAGGTCCTTTGGCTTTGCAGGCAGGCGCCTTAACTGCTAAGCCATCTCTCCAGCCCCTTTCTTAAACTTTTTAGCATGCATCCTTAGAGCCTTACAATTCTTTGATGTCTGTGGTGCCTAAGACCCAGAGACAGGCCTCCAGATTCCTAGAATTGCTGAGACCTTGGCCACTCTAAGGCACAGTGCTGCCTGCTCACTCATTAATCTGCAAGTGGCAGAGGATGCAAAAGAGTGCCCCGTGAATCAGATGGCAGTGTGCAACATCAATTGTGAGTTCCAGTCCTTCCTTTCTCAGCAAAAAGCTCCTTCCAGGTTTAGCTAGGGTGCTTGCTGGGGCTTAGGGATGAAGGAGGAGGCTGGAAGATCGATCTGGGAGGGTGGGAGTACCTGCCAGGTGTGACCCACAGCTTACCCCACACCTCTCTCCTGTCAGACCAGCCATGGCAGCTGCAGGCAGCAATCCGTCATGGAGCAAGCATCTGCTCAGAGCCATCCTGGTGGCCCTAGTGGCCCTCGTCTTCCTCCACTCAGCATCATCCCAGTCCCACCGAGACTTCGCCTCACCAGGCCAGCAGAAGAGGGAGGCCTCCGGTGACCTTCTGACCCAGATTGGTCGATCATTGAGGGAAATGCTAGAGAACTTGCTGGGGCTGGAGACCATGCACTTGATTACAGAGGTAAGGCAGGTGGCTCCTGAGGTGACTGGACACATAAAGAAAGAAGAAAGAAAAGACATTTTTTAAAAATATATTTTTTATTTTTATTTATTTGAGAGAGAGAGAGAGAGAATGGGCACACCAGGGCCTCCAGCCACTGCAAATGAACTCCAGACATAAGCACCACCTTGTGCATCTGGCTTCCATGGGTCCTGGGGAATGGAACCTGGGTCCTTTGGCTTTGCAGGCAAGTGCCTTAATCACTAAGCCATGTCTTCAGCCTAGAAGAGACATTATTAATGGCCACTTCACCTCACTACCACATCCTCTCTGGAGCCTGATCCCTGGTCTAAGAACCCTGTGTTCCACAGACTTAGCTAAGCAGTCCCTACCTTGTGGTCTCACTGTCTGATTCCTCCCCTTATGGCCCATATCATCTTTCCACAGCTACTTCCCTTCTGGCTAGACAGGTTGAGAAATGAGCCATCCTTACAGACCCACATTAGTGGTGGACCACAGAGTCTGATTTCCATATGAATCTGACCCAGTCTTGAGCTGGAAAAGCACAGAGACCCGAATCCATGTGCCAACCTCTAGACATGTGGGTGGGGCTGATGACGGGACAGTGGCAGAGTTGCCTCTTCTACCTAGTACCTCCCCATCCTGTTGATAGGTCATATTGTAGCTCTGGTGCAGTTGTTTACAAACATTATAATGAAGAGCTAACCAGCTTCTGTCTGCTTAACATGCCTCAGCCCTTTTTCTAATGAATTATTTATTTATTTATTGAGAGCAACAGAGAGAAAGAGGCAGATATAGAGAGAGAATGGGCGTGCCAGGGCCTCCAGCCACTGCAATCGAATTCCAGGCATGTGCGCCCCTTTGTGCATCTGGCTAATGTGGGTCCTGGGGAATTGAGCCTCAAACTGGGGTCCTTAGGCTTCACAGGCAAGCACTTAACCACTAAGCCATCTCTTCAGCCCTGTGTTGTTTTTTTTTTTTTTTTAACACAGCTTCATGATTCCCAAAGCTTGAAGGACTCCAGTTTCATAAGATGCCTATTAAAAGGATTTGGGGGAGGCTGGAGAGATGGCTTAGCGGTTAAGTTCTTGCCTGTGAAGCCTAAGGACCCCGGTTCCAGGCTCGGTTCCCCAGGTCCCACGTTAGCCAGATGCACAAGGGGGCGCACGTGTCTGGAGTTCGTTTGCAGAGGCTGGAAGCCCTGGCGCGCCCATTCTCTCTCTCTCCCTCTATCTGTCTTTCTCTCTGTGTCTGTTGCTCTCAAATAAATAAATTAAAAAAAAAAAGGATTTGGGGGTTCCTTATTCACACATAAGTGCCCCTATTACTATCTCCAAGGTTCCTGTTTGATCAGTTGAACTGGGTCCCAGGTGTCCTTGTTTCTGGGTCGCAGGGGAGAAATTGTCCCTCTCCCAAACCAGGCCAGGGTCTGCCCATCATCACTGTCTGAGAAACGGGTCGGAGACTTCCCTATAGGCATTGCCTGGACCATGTGGGGAGGACAGGAGGCTCGTTAACGATGGATTCATCTCTCTCCACAGACCCTGTCCCAGGTGATGTGGGCCATTTCCTCAGCTGTCTCTGTGGCCTGCTTTGCACTGTCTGGGATCGCTGCCCAGCTGCTGAGTGCCTTGGGGCTGGATGGTGAGTGGTAGTGAACTGGATAGTCAGCGAGGGCTGTGCCTGACCTTGCTGCTAGTGCTAGTTTATCAGCGTTGGGGGCTAAACCCCCCCCCAGCTGTTTGCCATCCCCCAGGTGCCCCCAGTGGCACAGCATAGGGCAGGCTATTGATTCCCACCACCCCTACTGGGGGTTTACCCATGTGCATAAAGGACAGTAATACGTCCTTTATGGTTAACCACAGCCCAGGAAGCAGGCAGAACCATTCTTATTTAATAAATGACTCTAGTTCAAGAAGTGAAGTAGTCTGCCTGGGGCAGCCAGTAAGAAATGGCACTGGGATTCTAACCCGTGTTTCTTGGGTTTGAGAACGGTTCTGTAGTTCTTGCTCCTCTGTCCTCACCACTTCTCTGGGTTGCTGATTCTGTCCCTTTCCCTTGCAGGTGACCATCTCACCCAGGGCTTGAAGCTCAGCCCCAGCCAAGTCCAGACTCTTCTGTTGTGGGGAGCAGCTGCTCTAGTCCTCTACTGGCTGCTGTCCCTTCTCCTCGGCTTAGTCTTGGCTTTGCTGGGGAGGATCCTAGGGGCCCTGAAGCTTGTCATCTTGGTGGCCAGCTTTGTGGGCCTGGTGAGGTCAGTACCTGACCCGTCTTCTCGGGCCTTGATGCTGTTGGCCCTGCTGACTATCTATTCCTTGCTGAGCCGGCTCATGGGCTCCAGGGCCTCTGGGTCCCATCTGGAAGCCAAGGTGCGCGGGCTGGAGCGCCAGATGGAAGAGCTGCGCTGGCGGCAGAGGCGAGCGGTGAAGGCCGCCCGGAACGTGGAGGAAGACTGACGATGTCCCACCATGCCACCCGCACCATACCAAAGAGCTGAGCTGCTTCTGGGTCGCGTGGCCCTCCTTGCAGCCTTTTACCCTCTCCTTGCCCTGTGTCTGAACCTTCAGCATCTCTACCCCTAGCCACAGCCCCTAGCTGAGAGAGGGAGCCCAGTTCCCTGTGGGTCCTTGATCTGGGGATGGCTCCCCGCCCTTTCTCTGCTCCTAGGCTGCCCCTGGAGGGGTCTGAGCCCCAGCTTCCCTGTCCTCTGCCACCTCCACTGGCCACTGTTGCTGGCCTTGTTGCTGATTAACCTGTTACCCTCTGCTGCTGCCTGGCATCTTCCCAAAGCTCTGGCTGTTCTGTCCTGAAGCTCCCTTTTGGCCATGGCCCTAGCTCTTCTTGTCTCTTCCTTCCAACACTGACTCTCACCTGACCATGGCTCATCCCTGCACTGTCTTGCTCACTGCCCAGCAGTGGGAAAGTCAGAGGATGTGGGACCTGAGGATAAGGGAGGAGGAAACAGTCCCAAGGCCTGTGCTCCTGGAGTCAATTACAAGTGCCTTAACCTAAACCAGCAGGGCCCTCTGCTTGCTGTAGCCACACTGTGTGTGGCAAAGGGTGCTGTGGCTGCTCTGTGGCCAGAGAAAGCAGTTCCTTGCAGAATTCCCCTTCAGCCAAAAGGGCAGCTGTGGCTCCATAGGCTTGTCCTGCAGGTGGAGCCCTGCGGCAGCTGTCAGATGCCCTGTGGAGATTTCGGAGGCTCTGGAGGAAGCCCGAGGACCTACTGCCTTGTCTACCCATGTTGCAAGTGGTTTTCCACCCCTGGCCCTCCGCTCTCTGCCCCTAGGAGTGGCTGTTTATGAATGCATACCCCAGCAGCTGGGAAAAGCACAGAGCAGTCCTTGTCCTGCCCTGTGGTTACAGGCTGAGCCTGGTCCTGTCCCTGACTCACTGACTTTCCACCAGGGTGCTCTCTGTCTCTTGGCTCTGACTGTTTTGAGGGGCCTTTCTCTTGTGAGGCCCTGGTGGAGGCAGGTGTCCTTCTGTGCCAGGCCTGTCGTAAGACGTGAAGAATAAATGCCCGGCTCTTAACGTTAAGGTTTGATGTGGAATCACAGCTGCAGTGATAATTTTTATCAGCGCTTGGTTGGTTTTAAATAAAGTGCACGCTATTTTATTATCTACTTCTGAATAAAAGTATTTACTCAAAGTCCAGGCTGCTTTAATGTATCTCTCTCTGGTCAAACCCCGCCTGTTGGGGAGCTCAGCGTCCTCACATCTCCCTCTAGGGGCAGCAAGAAGCTGCTAGGAGGGAGGGAGCAGAAAGGCAAACTGGTACCAGGGACCCATCCCTCCACAGGACTGTGTAGGGGGAGGCAAGCATTCTCTCTTGCAAAACTTCTAGGTTTAGCCAGCTGTGTTGGGTGGGGATGAGATGCCTTCCCCCAGGGTACTGGAGGGTGGCTGGCTCTGGGGAGCCTAGCTTTCCCTCCCACCTTTTTTTTTACTCCCCAGCAGACAAGTTTCCTGCACCAAGGGTCTGTAGGTGGATCAACTTTTGTGGAGAGTCCAGATACGCTTTTAGGTCTCTTTTTTCTTTCAATTTTCCAAGTTGCTCCGAACCTCTCCCAATACCATCTGACAGGCAAGGCTGGGTGAGTCAGGACCCCTAAGGCAGGCCTCCGTCAACAAACTAGTCCTCACGCTTCACCCCCTGGGCCTCTCCCCGGGGTGGGGCTGGGATAAAACAAGCTGCCTCCACGGGATGGCCCAGGGCTGCGTCAGGGCAAGCCCAGAATTGTCATCTGGCCCCGGTTAGCTCTCTCCTTTCCTGCTCCTGCAGCTCGGTCCTCATACGTCCCCGGGATTTTGGTTCTGTTGGGATGGCTTTGCAGGTGAGATTCTTGCAGGGTGGGAGTGAGGCGGAGGAAGTGTCTGTCTGCTTCTCGGTCAGCAGCTTCCAAGTGGGAGTCTTGAAGAACGCACCGCGTACCTTCCGGCAGAGGTCATCAAGGCTCTTCGGCTGTCTCCAGAGACGGCCTTTCCCGCTGACCTCAGGGACCCGGGACTCTGGGGTTCGGGATCCGCAGGGCACTAGGACCCGGCGGGGCGGAGGGGACAGCCCATGTGCGGCGCTGCGCTCCCTCCCAACCCCGTCGCTCCCGCTCCATTGTCTGCGAACTGCTGCGGCGGGCGGGCGGGCGGCGCCTGGGACCCGACCGGCCGGCCGGGGCCGAGCGGAGCCGGCGCCGGAGATGCCGAGCCCGACTGCGGCCGCCTGAGCCGCGTGCCTGGTACCCGCCTTCGGTGGGCACGGATGTGCGCCCGGATGGCTGGACGCGCGGCAGCGGCCCCCCGGGGGCCCCCCGGTGCCTGGCTCTGCCTGCTGGTGGCCGTAGCCCTGGACGTCGTGAGAGGTCAGCGGGAGGGGCGGGGCGAGGGGCGGCGGGGCCCGGGCCCCGGCCACGCGCCAGTGATGCCCCGGAGCCCCGAGGCTCCGGGCTCTCCGACTGAACCTTGAGCGGTGGCGGTGCCGCGTGCCGCCCCGAGGGCTGGAGAGTCAAACCCTGGGAATCGGCCCGCCCCATGGCCTCCATCCCGGGGCACCACCTTGTAGCCCCTTTCTGACGTTGGACCGGCCAGGCCCTGGGGTTCATCCCCCTCCTCGTCCATCAGAGTCTCCGGCACCCATGCGTGCCTCCGCTCCAGCCGGGGCATCTCATCAAACTGCCCGGTCCTGGGCGCATCAGCGTCTCCATCACTCCCTAATCTGCCCTCTTGAGTAGGGATTATTGCTAGCCTTCTGCCCCTTCCAGCCTACCCCCGCCACCAGAATAAAATAAAATAAAATAAAAACAGCCCCCTTGCCTGGGGTCCACAAGATAGGCAGCCCTTCTGCCTGTCCCAAGGAGTTCTCTGACCTTGGAGTTTCCAATGATAGCCCCTAGCCGTGCCCTCCTGAGCCCTGGTAGGGATACCTACTACTAGGTAAGGGGGCAGTAGCTCCCCCACCCTCCGTGCCTAGGGTGAGGGTTGGACTGCCTTTGGCATGTGCTGGGGGGCTGTAAGATGGATTCTTCAGAAAAGTGAGAGATGGCGAGGCATACCCTCTGCCTCCACTGAGGGAGAGGGAGACTGTGGGAGTCCGTGGGAGCCTGAGCATCTTATAATTATGGAGGGAGGCAGTAGATTAAAAGATACACTGGAGCCCAGGAGTCACCCCAAAAGGCCAATAGTTACTCACTTGTTACCCTTGGGGGAGGAAGGTCAGAGGTTGAGGACTCTAGGGAGAAACTGAACAAGAGAGGAGGTTAAAACCAAGTCCCCCATCCCCTGCAAGCGGGGTTGGGCGGGAGCTGGCCCTGGGCTGCTTTCAGCCACCTGCTCCCCATCCAGCAAGACCTATTGGGAGCCCTAATAACCCTTCCCACAGAGAGAGGAGGCAAGCTTTGTCATCACCATTATGCAACAATCCCACTTCACACAGCACTCCACAACTCACAAAAAGCCCTACCCCTTGACCAGTCAGGAAATGAAATGCTCCAGATTCTACAGATGAGGAAACTGAGGCTCCAGAGAGTTCATGACTGGCCCAGCTTTCACTGGCGTTCAGCTAGGATGGAAAGTCGGGTCTCCAGGGTCAGATTCCTAGGGAATCAGATTGAGGGAATTCCAGGGCAAGTAAAACAGGGTCTGGGGTGGACACATCGTAACTAATTCCCAAGAAACAGCAAAGTAGGTGCATTGGTGTACACTGTAGTCCAAGTCCTCTGGAGGCCCAGCAGGACCGCTGGAACAAAATAGCGAGACTGTCTCAGAAAAGCAGCAGCAAGCAGGTTGCAATAAGGAGTCTGGCTAGACTGGAGCCTTCATTACCACGGAAGGCTTCATGAGGAAGGCAACATTTACTCTTATCCCTGAAGGAGAAGGTAAGCACCACAGGACAGAGGCATTCCAGGAGTTAAACCCTCTGAGCATGTCTTGGCTGCATAGGATGGAGAAGCACGGTAGCCTGGTTTGGGTTAAGGCCTTGACTGGCCTTGCAGCTCTGCTATTCTCCAACTGTGGGACCAAAGGTAGTAATAGAACGTGTTTCAGAGTTATGGAAAACCGAAAGAGTGAAGAAATGTAAAAACATTTAAAATAGGACTTTTTTTTTTTTTTTTTTGAGGTAAGGTCCTACTGTAGCCCAGGCTGACCTGGAATTCACTATGTAGTCTCAGGGTAGCCTCGAACTCATAGTGCTCCACCTATCTTTGTCTTCCGAGTGCTGGGATTAAAGGTGTTTGCCGCCATGCCTGGTGGTCCTTGCTTTCTTAATATTTTATTTATTTATTAGAAGGAGGGGGGGATGGAGAGAGGGAGGGAGAGGAAGGGAGGGAATGAATGGGTGCACCAGGGCCTCTATCCACTGTAAACAAATTCCACATGCATGTGCCACCTTGTGCATCTGGCTTACATGAATACTGGAGAATGGAACCTAGAAACCTTAGGCTTTACAGGCAAGCACCTTAATTGCCAAGCCATCTCTCTAGCCAATTTTCCTTTGTTTTTTAGTGATTGAATGTTTTATCTCCTAGACTCTTGGGTCTCACCCTTAGGGCACACAAATAGATTCTCAGGCTTCTATTTACGTCCCTTAGCAAGTGTCACTTTGGTACTCCAGTCCCCCGTTGGGACCCAGAAGAAGAGAACGGGTTTGGAAATTTGGTGTGGTTTACCATAACAATGATAGGGTTGGGGAGGACCCAGCTGAGTTCTGCAAAGGACCCAATTAAGGATTGTTCAACCTGACACCATCTTGAACTAAATAGGTTCCCATGTAGGAAGAGGCATGCTCCCCAAACGCCCTGGTTTCATAGGCCAATAGGTAGTGGGCAGGAGCAGAGCAAAAGGAGATGCTGAAAAGTCTCTATTGGAGAGAGGGAGGAAGGCAAGGTCTATGGAATAGGTGAAGTGGCCCAGACGCCACCTTCTTCCCAGTCCTAGATTCTGATTCAAACCCTGCCTTTGTGAGGTTCTTTGTGCTTCAGTGAACTGTGCAGTGGGGGAGATTCCCTCACATCCAGGGAATGCACATTTGCAGCCCATTTCTCCCTCCATTGCCCAACCCAGCTGTGGAGCTCCGTTCAGCCCATGCCAGCTCGGAACCCATCCCAGCTCTACCCCTTATTCCTCTCCAGTGGGCGGTGACCAGGATGCTCTGGACCTCACCTACCTGCCAGCCACCCTGGAGCTCCTGGATGCTCCTGAGCACTTTCGTGTGCAGCAGGTGGGCCACTACCCACCTGCCAACTCCTCTCTGGGCTCGCGGTCTGAGACCTTTCTGCTTCTGCAGCCCTGGCCCAGAGCTCAGCCACTTCTCCGGGCCTCCTACCCACCGTTTGTCACTCAGCAGGTAAGGAGGGGTCCTGAGGACTCCCAGGCCGATGGACTCAGAGCTTGAGAGTTCTGAGGTGTGGGCCTCCAAGGCTGCCCCCATTCTCTACACAGGAAAGCTGAAGCTCATAAAGGTTTTCCCCTGCCAGGCTAGGATTAGAAGCTTGGCATCCTACTTTGCCAGATCTGATTGCCCTCACCTCCTGCTTTGTTGAGCATCCTCATTGTTCCTTCAGGTGGTTCCCCCACCGGTCACTGAACCCTACCAGCGACCTGTCCCTTGGGATGTGCGAGCTGTTTCAGTGGAAGCAGCCGTGACTCCAGCAGAGCCTCACGCCCGTGTCCTCTTCCACCTCAAAGGGCAAGATTGGCCACCGGGACCTGGCAGTCTGCCCTGTGCCCGGCTGCATGCCACACACCCTGCAGGCAGTGCTCACCGAGCCTGCCGCTTCCTGGTGAGTGGGTTGGCATGGCCTTAGGGTGGAGAGGAAGGGACTCTGCACTCCTGGGAAGTCTGGGGGCGTGGACCACCTGACACTATTGCAGCTTGCTAGGTTTCAGCCCTGGGCAAGGATTATTCAGGGCCCTTGAAGGAGTTGAGTCCATGGAGCATATGACTTTGGGCATATAATTTAATCTCTCTGAGGCTGTTTCTCCATCATGACCTGGGCTATCAATAGTTCCTACTTCAGAAGGGAAGTGAGAAGGTATAAATGAGATGAATGCAAGAGTTGTGGACTGACACGTTGGGTCCTGACACGCAGGGACATTTCCTCCCACCCAAAACTAAAGGCTAACCCCACGATGCACGACCCATATGCCCCAACAGGGAGGGTCCCTGTGGAGAGGGAAGGACAGGGAGGAGGCTAACAACGGTACCAACTTGACTATATTCACTGACTACAAAAAAAAAAAAAAGAGTAGTGGACTGATCACTCAGCTTGTGTAGTGACTCAAACTTTTGTTATTTTTTATTTCTAGTGCTTTGGGGTTGGGCTCAGGAACCTACTGGAGATGGCTATTTCTTGGGCTGTTGTAGGAGAGTTCTGAGGCATGGTGAGGGTGAAGCTCATTTGCCATGACCCTGTTCAGTGTGTTCGGAGACCTAGATCTCGTTTCCAGCCCCTTCCATCACTTGGGATTCATCCTTGACCTTGGCCTCTCACAGACCCCTTCCAGTTCAGGGTTTTTGCGCTATGAGGGTAGGACCCCTTCTCCCACTCCTCTTTGGGATAACCCACAGCTTTTTGTCTTTCCTTGTCTTTGCAGCCATCCCTGGGTGCTTGCGTGGTGGAGCTGGAGTTCCCCTCGCACTGGTTCTCCCAGGGTTCCAACACACGGGCTGAGCTGGCCTACACGCTGGAGCCCGCAGCAGAGGGCCCTGGGGGCTGTGGTCCTGGTGGGGAGGAAGAGCCTGGGGAGCAGGCCCTCCCAATAGGTGGTGTGGAGCTGCACCCCTCAGCACCACCACAGTACCAGGAGATACCGCTGGATGAGGCAGTCACTCTGCGCGTGCCCGATGTGCCAGTGAGGCCTGGCCAGCTCTTCAGTGCCACCCTCCTGCTTCGACACAACTTCACAGCCAGCCTCCTGACCTTGCGGTGAGTGCCAGGCCCCCGGGGGTGGAGAACGAAGCGAACCTCTACAAGATAAGGGGGAGTTGTAACATGTGTGAGGCCCTAGGTTCAATCCTCAATACTCCAAGGGAGAACAAAATGGATCCTTCTTTTTCCTGGGGTTCTTGTTGGAACTCTTGACCTGTGCAAACCATGGGCCCACCAAACCCTCTCCAGGCAGAGAGTGGCAGGATGAAATGATGGCCAAGAGCCGGAAGTGGGAAGCTTCCCTTGCATTCCCTGTCCAGAGGGCTAACACTGTCCAGTGGGAGGACAAGAAGAAGCGTGGAGCCTGGGCAAGCACAGTGCTGCGGCCTGGGTTTTTCCTTGAATGCTGAAGAAATGGGTAACTGCCCCAGGCATGAGCATCTATGTGTGTCCCCTGCTACGCCACCCTTGCTGAAGGTGTCTTTGTCAGGGCCCTCTCCTCCCAATGAAGGCCCCCGTTCTGTGTGTCCTTTTCTTCAGGAAGTTCCCCCAAAGCATCCGCCACCCAACGCAATGCAGCTGACAAAAATGTGCAGTGACTTTCTTCTCCTGTCTGTGGGTTTGTGGGAGTTCCACTCCTGGGTCTACCTGCCTCTCATGCACACCTCTGTTCACTTGTACACTCACTATCCTGGACACCTACAGTGTGTCTCCACTTTGGAGATGCTAGAAGGAGCAAGGCCCAGGCTCCATCTGGCACCAGGAGGGCCCCCCGATGATAGTCATGACATGAGAGCTTGAACTAGATTAGCTGGTATGGGTTGTATGCGCTAATGAAGGTATGAAGTACCCCGAGGGCATGGGCCATGGCCAGAGTAAGGGGGAAGCCACCCATCACTGGAAGAGCTTCCCAGAGGAAATGATGTTTGCGAAGAAACAAGCTTGGAGATGGCTCAGTGGTTAAAAGCACTTGCCACCCAGCATGAAGGATTGAAGGGACCAGAGTTCAATCCCCAGCACCTATGTATAAAGCCAGGCGTAGGGTCGGGCGTGGTGTCACACACCAATACCAGCACTCGGGAGGCAGAGATAGGGGGATCAAGAGTTCAAGGCAGCCCTGAGACAACATAGGTCAGCCAGGTCAACCTGGGCTAGTGTGAGACCCTACCTCAGAAAACAAAAAAAAAAAAAAGAAGTCAGGAGTAGCCATGTGTGCCTGTATCCCTAGTGTTTTTTTTGGGGGGGGGGCAGAAACAGGAAAATCACTGGGGCTCACTGGCCAGCTAGTTTCAGTGAGAGACTGTCTCAAGGAGACAAGAGTGACAGAGAACACCTGACATTCTCCTCCGGCATCTTCGTGTATGCATGCATGTGCACACATCACACACACACACACACACACACTCATGCATGCATGTGAGAAAAAAGGAAGAAAGGCTGACTAGGTTGTAGGCATAGCCTGAACACAGGCCTAGGGCCATGTATGTGAGCTTCAGGATGTGGGGGAGAACTCTTGGTATGACTGACCAACCATGGTGAAGCTGGACCAGGGCCTGGAGACTCTCAAATACCGGACCCCACGTTACAAAGCTTGTGGGCAGTGGAGAGCTCTAAGTTGTCTTTGGGTGGGGAGAGGCACGTGACATGATCTGCTTTGATTTGAGGCCTGAAGATCCTTTTGGGAACAATGGAGGGACGTTCAAGCCAGAGCTGGGGAGGATGGGTGACATCTCTAGTCTTTAGCTCCTCTACTGCCTCTTAGATACAGTCCACACGCCAGCCTCCATCTTGACCAGTGGCTTTCTTTATAGGATCAAGGTAAAGAAGGGGCTGCAGGTGACAGCTGCCCGCCCTGTCCAGCCTACTCCATGGACTGCTAAGTTGGACCGCTTCAAGGGCTCCAAGCACCACACCACCCTGATCACCTGTCACCGTGCTGGGCCCGGACAGCCAGATTCTGGGTGAGCAGAGGAGATAATGTTGGCCATGAAGTGCTAGGGTTCACATTTGGGAGCCCAAGGGACAGGAAAGAAATCAGGGGTGCCAGTGAGCATTTTGGGATGTGGTTTAGTGACTCTGGATCTCAGGAGAGGTCAGGAGGAGCCTGGAGGCCAACCTGGGCTCTGTAGCCAGGGTGAAAGCTTGAGGCCCAGCTCTCACTTTGCACTGCGCTCTCGGGAAGTCACTTCTGCGCCTGTCTCCTCTCCTGTCATGGAAGCTGGCAAGCACATGGTTCCTCTCTCTTCTGCCAGTGACCCCCTGGAGCTGTCTGAGCTCCTGTGGGTGGACTTTGTGGTGGAGAATGGCACTGGCTCGAGTGTGGCAGTCACTCGTGCTGTCACATGGCAGCTGGAGTACCCAGGCCAGGCCCCTGAAGCAGAAAAGGACAAAATGGTCTGGGAGATCCTGGTATCTGAGAGGGACATCAGAGCCCTCGTACCACTAGCCAAGGTAAGGCACCACCATTTGTGCCCGGCCCACCTAGACACCAGATGCCAGAAGCCCCAGGAGCTGAGGCTGTGGGGCTAAGCAAGCCCTGTACCCTCAGGCTGAGGAGCTCATAAGCACAGCACCGCTGACTGGAGTGCCCCAGCGAGTCCCTGTGCGCCTCGTCACTGTGGACGGCGGGGGATCTCTTGAAGAGGTTACGGAGCACATTGGCTGTGAGTCTTCCAACACACAGGTCTTACAGGTGAGTGGTAAGCGCCTACTTCATGTGTGTACACGTTTGTGGGAATGCAGTCATGTACTCATGGCTTTCCTCCTTCCCCAGGGGTCCCAGGACACATAACTTCTCACCCAGCAACGTCAGGAACAGAACCTTAGCTTAACTTTTTTGGCTCAGTCACCTCTCCCTAGAATCAACAGGAGCTCTGCAAGCCTGCCCTTAGGTTTCTCTACATCATTGTCCTGTATGGCATTGCAGTGAGCTAAGCGTGTGTGTACCTTGGGGTCAGGAAGTTTGAGCTAAGAACTGTATTAGTCATTTTTCTTGTTGCTGTGACAAAATACCTGGCAAAAGCAACTTGAAGAAGAAAGAACTTTTTTCTTTAGCTCACAGTGTGAACATGTGGGTCATCATGGAGGTGAAGGCATGGCAGTAGAACTGTGAGACAGCTGGTCACATGTGCCCACAGTCAGGAAGCTGAGAGCCATGAATGCTGGCACTCAGCCCGTTTTCTTCCTTTGATTCAGCCTGAGACCTCAGCCCTTGGGCTGGAGCTGCCCGCATTTAGGGTGTGTCTCCTTACCTCAGTTAACCTTAGAAACTCTCACAGATATTCTGTGTTTTGTCTTCTTGGTGATTCAAAATCATGTCAGGTCGACCATATTAAGCATCACAAGGCCCATCTTTGTTATCGGCTAGCTGTGTGATCGTGGGCCCTGAGCCTCCGTTTCCTAAACTTTGACATAGGAGTATATCTTTAGGATGTTGTAAGAATTAAAAGTACCTAAGACTGTATTTAGTAAATAGCAAGAGCTGAAGCTGTTACAATATAATTGTATAATGATAATAGTCATTATTCTTATTGGAGCCTTGTAATGACCTGTGAGGTTAAGTGGAGGTAGAGGGGGGAGCTGTCTCCATCTTGAATCTTGAGGTTCTAGCAGGGGAATACTCAGCACAGGTCCCTACCCGCATTTTGCTCACTTGTGTGGTGGCTGCCCGGGAGCTTTTTGGGTGGGTGGGTGGCCTGCCTTGCCCTTCCCTCACCCCCCGCCCCATCTAGCTGTAACTAGCTTCCAGGAGGCTCCAACTAAGGTATGTCCAAGGCCATCACTAAGGAGGAGCTGAAGTTGTAAGTTCAAACCCTGGACCCAACAGGAGGAAGTCTTGTGTCTCCTTCAAATGGCTCTGCTCAGCCCCACCCCCACTCTGGAGAACCCAAGGCATGGCCCAGTGGACTTTGGTTGCAAGGCACCATATTCTTGAACTAACATCAGTGGGAACCTACCACGTAGTGCACTTCTGTGATTATGGAACTGAATTTTAAAGACTTATGGCTGGAATTAGGGTGCTGTATCTTGCCTGCAGCTGTTGTTTGTGTCCTGGCTCACCTCTCTGCTTCTTCCCCTCCATAGGTATCTGAGGCGTGTGATGCTGTATTTGTGTCTGGCAAGGAGAGCCGGGGTGCCAAGGGGGTGAGGGTGGACTTCTGGTGGCGCCGACTGCGGACTTCTCTGCGGCTGACTGTGTGGGCCCCACTGCTGCCCCTGCGCATTGAGCTGACGGACACGACCCTGGAGCAGGTCCGCAGCTGGAGAGTCCCAGGGCCCACTGAAGGGTGAGTACAGGCCTGCAGGCTCCCACAGGCCTTGGAACGGTTGCTCTGGGACTGAGAGAATGCAGGAGACACAGACACTGCTGAGGTGCTCTCAGTGCCTCTGTCCACCCCGTCCTGGGAACCCAGGATTTGGCCTCTTTATTTTATTTATTTTTGTTTGTTTGTGTTGTTTTGTTTAAGAGGTAGGGTCTCACTCTAGCTCAGGCCGACCTGGAATTCACTATGTAGTCTCAGGGTGGCCTCGAACTCACAGTGATTCTCCTACCTCAGCCTCCCCAGTGCTGGGATTAAAGGAGTGCGCCACTGCTCTAGCCACTTTAAACTGGCAGCTTCCTCTCCTCCTCCTCTGCCCATTTCCTCATCTGCTGTGCACCACCCTGGTTCCTTCTGCCTGTCCCCTTCTGCACTCCATCCCAGACGCTAGGAGCCTTTGAGGGCAGGTGGGGATCCTTCTCCTCTGTTCACGGCTATACACAGAAGCCTAGGATGGCCCAGAGGCCATAAATACGGACTACACTGGGTGAGGCACCCCAGGTCACCAAGGAGTCCAACAGTTGTTCTCCCACCTCTCACCCCTATTCGAGGTCTCCAGGGGCAAGTGCAAGTGCCCAGATAGACAGGCACACGCGCACCAAACAGAACGGGGGCTGGGTGGGAAGACTTGACCTCTTCACCCCAGGGACGAGGATTGGTGCTGGCTTTGCTAAGCAGGATCTGTGCGCCAGTCGCGAACCTCTGTCATTCGTGCTGAGGCTGGGAGGTCGGGGTAATTGTGGGAGTCTCTGGAGGGCTGATGAGCGGGCGTGGCTGGGAGGAAGGCGTGGTCGCCGGTGGGCGGGCCCTCACTGGCTTCCTCCCCCGCAGGGTGCCGGAGCCCGGTGCTGCGGGGCCCGAGGAGGCGGAGCGGCGCTCCCGGGGCTGCCGGCTGCAGTACCAGCGGGCCGGCGTGCGCTTCCTCGTGCCCTTTGCGGCCCACTCGCAGGACGGTGGCCGCCGCCTCACCCATTTATTCGGCCCCGACTGGCTGCTGGACGTGACCCACCTTGTGGCCCCCCACGCCCGTGTACAGGATCCGCGCGTAGCCTCCCTGGAAGGGGGCCGCGTCCTGGTGGGCCGGGAGCCAGGAGTCACCTCCATTGAGGTGAGCCCCCGGGCTGCTGTAGAGTAGTAGACTTTCGCGCCGAGGTGTGCGCGGAGGGAAGGCTCTGAGCTCGTGGGGCTGGGGCTTAGGTGAAAATGGAATTCAGAGTACTGTAGTTCTAAAGGAGGCTGACTTTGTGGGGACGAGGTCTCGGAGAAGAGGGAATTGTCCCCTAAGCTTGGGGCTGGAGTCCATGTATGTTTAGGAGATGAGGATGTTGGGAGCCAAAACCGGATCCCTTTGGGGTGGGAGGCTGTCTGTCCTGGTGGTCCCCCAACTCTCGCTGTTTCCCGCCCTCAGGTGCATTCCCCGCTGTCTGACTCCATCCTGGGGGAGCAGGCTCTGGCTGTGACAGACGACAAGGTCTCAGTGGTGGAGCTGCGGGTGCAGCCGGTGATGGGCATCTCACTGGCCCTGAGCAGGGGCACTGCCCACCCCGGAGAGGTCTCAGCCACGTGCTGGGCTCAGTCAGCCCTTCCTGCCCCAAAGCAGGTGATGGCTGGGAGTCTGGGGGGTGGTCTTCCGCTTCCAAAGGGGAGCCACGATGGAGGAGGATGGGAGGAAGCGGGTACTGGTACCTGCTTGGGGTTTTCAGCATGAGGACTTGCCTGTGAGGCGGTGAGCTCGTTATGGCCGGGAGTGGTGCAGTGGTGGCTAGCTGGAGCGTGGCACTGGGAGGTGAATTAGACGGCTCACAGGGCCCTCATGAGGACTCAGATCCCAGGGCTGAGTGGCAGACAGGTGATTGACACACATCCCCTCTCTCCCTGTGTTTTGTCCATTTGCCTGTGTCTCTGTTTTCTCTGATCTCTCCTGTGTGGCCTGTCGCTGTGGGAGTGGTCTCTGTGTGCATGCGTGCGTGCCCTCCCTTCGCGTGTCTCTCTCTGCCTGTGTCCGTGTGCCCTGCAGGAAGTGGCCCTCTCCCTGTGGATGTCCTTCTCCGACCACACTTTGGCCCCTGCTGAGCTCTATGACCGCCGGGACCTGGGACTGTCTGTCTCGGCAGAGGAACCTGGTGCTGTTCTGCCAGCTGAGGAGCAAGGCACCCAGCTGGGTGTGGTGGTGAGTGGAGCGGGTGCCAAGGGGCTGCCCTTGCATGTGGCTCTGCACTCGCCAGAGCCCTGCCGTAGGGGCCGCCACCGTGTGCCCCTGGCATCCGGCACCGCCTGGCTGGGGCTGCCCCCTGTGCCCACATCAGCCCCTGCCCTTCCATCCAGTCCTGCTGGAAACCCGTTGGCTACAGAGGCCAGTGTGGGAGGTGAGCAGCAGGCAGCAGGTGGTGTTGGGGGCAGGGTAAGTGTGAGGGGCAAGTTTGATCAGGCAGAGGAAGAAGCTGGGAAGGAGGAGGAAGAGGCCAGAGAGGAGGAGGAAGACGAGGAAGAGATGGTGCCAGCCCCTCAGCGTGTCACTGACTTAGAGCTGGGCATGTATGCCCTGCTGGGCATCTTCTGTCTGGCCATCCTCATCTTCCTGGTCAATGGTGTGGTCTTTGTATTGCGCTACCAACGCAAAGAGCCTCCTGACAGTGCCGCTGATCCTACCTCTCCCCAACCCCACAATTGGGTCTGGCTGGGCACTGACCAACAGGAACTGAGCCGCCAGCTAGACCGTTGCTCCCCTGGTCCACCTAAGGTTGAGGGAGGATGCCCCTGTGAAAGTGGGGCAGGAGGGGAGGCCTCAACCCTGACCCCTGGCCCTCCAGAGGGCACCCCCAGCACCTTGGCGCGCAAGGAAGCCGGGGGTCGGCGAAAGCGGGTAGAGTTTGTGACATTTGCACCAGCACCCCCAGCCCAGCTGCCTGAGGAGCCCGAAGGGGTCCCAGCCGTGCAGTCCATCCTGGTGGCGGGCGAGGAGGACATCCGCTGGGTTTGTGAGGACATGGGGCTGAAAGACCCCGAGGAGCTTCGAAACTACATGGAGAGGATCCGGGGCAGCTCCTGACTTCTCCCTGGCCTGCTAGGTGCAGCGTCACTGGCCACCAGCCCAGGCAGTGGGGCAGGTCGGGGGCCCCACCAAGCCTCTTGTCTGCCCTTTGTGCTCATGTGCTTATCCTCTGGTGCTTGTTGGTCTGAGTCCCCCTGCCCGGTCCCTTCAGGGACTCCAGCCCAGGCCCCTTCTACCCACCCCTTGTCATGGACCATGGTCTCGAGGAAGGGCACATGCCTCTTATTTATGGGAACCATTTCATCCTAATTTTGGATACAGAATAAATGAGACGGAAACCGCGAAGGCTGGGACTGCTCTAGTGATGTCTGTCCAGGTGGAGAGAGGTGTGGGGTGAATTCAGCCTCTGTCCTGGCTGGAGCTGTTCTGGGTGGCTGCCCTGTGCCCCGTCTTCTCATAGTGACGAGCAATCCAGAGAAACAGGGAGGCCGTGACGGCCTGAATGCCGGCCAGCAGGAAGAAGTAGAGGTCCATCCTGCATTTATTGATGTTCCCTGGGGAAGGAGAGTGTGTGAGTGTGAAAGAGATACCTTCTTCCCTGCTGCAGCCCGGTCCCTTTGGCCTGGCGCTGAGGCAGCACACCAGGGGGTGGGATCTGAGCACAGTGGGTAGAGAACCTTTCAGTGTCTGGCCCCCCAAATGTCTCTTGATGCTTCTCCTTTCCCCCTATTTGGAGGCTTTAAACACATAGCATGGGAAAAGTGGCCTCTTGGCCAGAATGGTAAAGAGCCAGCAGCCTCAGAGTGCCACCAAGTCCAAAGTTCGGACTGAGCATTTCCCCTCCCTTTCCAATCCTCCCTCCATGCCCGTCCTCTCCTGGGGCAGCCTCTGTATGTACCAGAGTCCTCGGGACAGTACATCCAGCCCCCTGGCAAGGACAGTAGGGCCACCAGGCCGGAGCCCAACAGTGAGCCCACTCCTGACAGGCAGAAGAAGATGCCCATGATGGCGCCCTGCATGGAGCGTGGGGCTTCTGAGTAGGCGAACTCCAGACCTGCAGGAGGGAGAAGAGAGGGTCTGCAGAGGGAAACAGAGACTGGGCTCCAGTTGTCCCCCACCCCAGGGGCTAGAGTCTCCGAGCCTCCATCCTCACAGCCCTGAATGTACTGTCATGACTGACAGTGCCTAACCACCTGTGACATCTGCCCTGTTCATCCTGCCCCAGAGCTCCCAAATGCTGTCCTTCCTCCTGGGCATCTCATTGAGGGGTTATACCAAGCTAGCAGTATCTTAGCCTTCCTCCCCCACCCACTCTGTCCACCTTCCTCGTCATCACCAGATGGCTTCCATTCAGTGTCTGAGATCACTTCTGAATGTATGTATTCCTTTCTCCCTGTTCTCTCCATCCCTGGCCAAGCCCCAGTCCTGGTCACTTTGTGCCAGGGCCCCGATGCTGTCATCCACACATGGCCAGATGGGTCTATAAAACTTCTCTAATGGGAAAACCACAGAGATGGGTCCGTGGCTAAAGTGCTTGTCACACAAACATGAGGACTGAGTTCAGATCCCCATGACCCACATAAAAAACATGTGTCCACCCACACCTGCAATTCCAGTACTAGAGAAGCAGAGACAGGATCTCTGAGTTCTGCTAGTCCAGTTAGATGGGTGAGCTCTGGGTTCAGTGAGAGACCCTGTCTCAAAAAGAGGCGGACAGAGCATGAAGAACAACTCCTGAAATGTCCTATGGCCTCCATGTGTACTTGTGCCTACACACACATGTGAACGTGTATGCACTCACATGTCAGAAAACAACAACAACAATAAAAATCACTTCTCTAATGGCTCCTTTTCCTGCCCAGTGGAGGGTCACTGTCACCATCCAGGCTTAGCCCAGTAGGCTCTGTGTGACCTTCTCCCCACCCTGCTCCTCTCCAGTCCATTGGCTGCACACCTCCCAGCATGTGTTATTTCCTCTGAGGGTCTTCCTGCATCTGCTGACTTCAGCCTCCCCGAGGTCCAGCTCTCTGGTCCCTCCCCATCTTGCCCAAGGCCAGCTCTGAGCACACCACTGGCTGGGGGCATCTTGTTTACATGACTGTGCCCCACCGCACAGAGTGAGCTCACAGACTTCGTTTTATCATAAAGACAAAATCCCCACCACACCCCAGCTGAAGAGCTTGCTCTAGGCTTGAAGCTCTAGCTCCCATCCCAGGTCTGAGGAGGGAGACAGACATGTTTTACAGGACACAGTGCTGCGTGCAAGAAGGGAGAAACCCTTCTACTCAGGGCCCTTCTTACTCATACTCAGAATTGAAGAGGGAACACATGGCGAGAACAGCCACTGTCAGACACGGGGCAGGGACCATGGCGCAGGGGGCACGTGGGAAGCAGGGCTGGGAGGCAACTTTTTACCTATAAATCTCCAGGGCTTGTTGCAGTGGCTGGCTCCAGTCCAGACCCAGTGATAATATGTCCCCAAAGCCCCAGTGGGTGGGTGCAGACTCCTCTCAGAAGCATGGCCTCCTTCCATCTAGAAGCCCTGGGTACTGCGCTTTTGGTGTTCCTGACCCACAGCCAGAGCCCGCTGGTGCAAGAGGCAGGAGAGAGAGGATCAAGGTACCTGGGATGCTGGCAAAAATCTCACTGATCCCAATGAGCAGGTACTGGGGGATCTGCCACCAGATGGGCAGCGGTGCTGCATAATACAAGTCCTGTCCGATCTGCTGAGACACTGTCTTGTTGGCAGCGATGTACTGCAAGCGCTCCTTCTCCAGGACTCCTGGGCGGGGGAGAAGTGGGGAGAAAGGGCACAGCTGGACCACCCCAGGCAGCTGTGCCAGTGGCAGAGCCTGAGTTCCAGTCCCTTGGCAGGGCTCAGTCAGGTTGTCCTTCGTTCAGTTTAGTTTCTTTGAGGCAGAGTTCCAGTCTGACCTGGAACTCACTCTGGGCCCAGGCTGGCCTGGAACTCGCAATCCTCCAGTCTCAGCCTCCCAATTGCTGGGATTAAAGTTGTGAGCCACCACGCCCATCTTCTCAGCTAGGTTTTGTGCTTAGTGTGAGCCGGGAAGGGCTACATTCTGTTATGACATCGTGTGTGTGTGTGTGTGTTGCATGTATATGTATGTGTTCAGGTGTTTGTGCATACATGTGCATGTGGAGGCCAGAGGTCAACACTGGGTGTTTTTCTCAATCACTTTCCACTTTATTTGACTGGGGCAGAGCCTCTCACTTGAACCCAGAGCTCACCCATTTGGCTAGGGATTCAGTCTCCTGAGTGCTGGGATTATAGGTGGGCAACCACACCCTCCCAGCATTTACGAGAGAACTGGAGATCTGAACTCCTGTCCTCATACTTAAGCAGCAAGCACTTTATCCACTGAGCCATCTCTCCTGCCCTTCCGTGACATTCTTACAGTTGAAGAAAGTGAAACTTAGATTGAGTAATCAGCCCAGAATCACACAGGTGGTGAGTGTCCAGGGATGTATCTGAGCCCAAGTCTGGTTTTAAAGTTGTGCTGCTTTCCATGAGACCATGTGACTTCTCTGGGACAAGGTCAGGTATAACAGTAGCATTTCTAGCCTGCTTTCAAGTTTGCCTTATCTTCTTCCCTTCCTTGCTTGGCAGATAGCTCTACTCTAGTGAATGAACCCTGAACCACGAGTTAGGAAACTAGGGTTCCAATCCTGACCCTACCATTGGCTAGCTGAGTGACCTTGGGCAACTCATTCAACCTTTTTGAAAAGCCATGTCCTATTTGAGAAGAAGCAATATAATTCCCAGGATGAAGAAGGACAAAATGAAGGACACAGCGGGGAAAGAATTGCTTGGTTTTCACATGTTCAACACTACAGCATTCCTTGAGTTTTAATTTCTTCCACTCTTACTTTTTTGTTTTGTGACAAGGTTTCATGTCGTCCAAGTTGGTCCTAAACTAGCTATGCAGCTGAGGCTAGCTTTGAATTCCTGATTCTCTTGGGGTTACAAGCATGCACCACCGTGACCACTTCCAAGCTACTGACATGAGATCCAAACTTGTTAATAGGTTCTTTGTAACCATCCTCTCCTGATTCGTCCCCACACTCCCTTTAGACCATGTGCCCGAGCTTTAAAGCTCAGAAGTCCCTCCACTCACCTGCCACAATGACGGAGGTAAACCCAAAGAACATGCCCAGAGCCATCTTCTGCAGAGCAGAGGGCAGCAACTTGCACCGCAGCAGTAAAGGGTCAATCACATGGTCCTTGATAGGGACCAGAATTAACACCACCACGACATTGGCCAGCAGGAGCCAGGCTTCTGGAATCTGGGCAGGAGGGGGCCAGCAGAGGCAGGTTGGCAGAGCAGAAAGAGCTCTGGGCTGGAGAATGTCCCAGAGTGACACAGGACCGGCCTCCTCCCCTCTGGAGCTCACAGTCCTCATCCATGAAACTAGAGGATAGGGTAAGATGAGGGCAAAGAGGTTCCTCCTGCTTTCTGATGTGCATCGCCTGACAGTGTCTGCTTAAAGCACTCAGTGTGGAAACATGCTGTGATTATTATGTCTGCGATGGACAAAGAAAGGTAGTATAGTGGCTGATGTGTCTTGTATCTGCTAGCTTTGACCATCTTTTATTTTATGTGTCAGCAATGCAAAGGGACTGGCTTAGAAAGTGCTGGTAGAAGGCAGATCTAAAGCTGGGTATTCAAGCGACAGCAGTGGGCGGGGGCGGGGGGAGCAGCAGAGCAGCAGCAACACGTGGCCTGAGCTATAATGAGCAGATGAGCATCCTGGGCTGTGGCACAAGTTTGCCCAACAGGTGATTTCCCAGTATCCTGAGGGCCCCAGTCACTACAGGAAGTAAGAGGGTGGCTGCAGTTTCTCCTCATCCCACAGGAAGCCCCCAGCGTGGCCTGAGTCCGGAGCTGACCACACACTCCACGTCTTACCCTGTAGTTGTTCTCTGCTCTCAGGACCCCGGAGCTGTTGATAGGGCTAGCCCTGAAAATGTTGGGGATGTGGAGGTGAAGACCTTGCAGGACATAGGTGGACTGCATCTACAGAAAGGTGGGGCAGAGGTGAGAGATGATGGAAGGCTGGGGTAGAACTGGCCTCTGGGCCTCTGGCCTCCCAGGCTCTCAGGCAGGCATTCCTCAGCAGCAGCCCCAGGCAGCTTGGCAGCTGGCTCCCTCCCCAAGTCAGGAGAAGGCAAGTCCCTGTGCCTTGGGGGGAGTTGAGGGAGGGGGACTTCTCAGCCCTGTTCTTCTGGCTGAGAGCAGTGTGCAGTCTACTAGAGCCTGGATACAGCTGCTCAGACTCGACTCTGATGTGTGTCTCCAGGGCCCCTGCACAGAGTGGCAGTAAGTGTTTGTTGAAATGGGAAAGATAATGACACGCTGTCTCCACAGTGAGTTGTCATCTGACACTGAAGCCAAGATGAGTCCCGCAGGTTAACACAGCCAGCGCAGAGGCACTGACCTGCCAGCGTGGCTGCGCCCAGCCCCCCTTCCTGCATTCCACCATGCGAGACATTGCTGGTTTAGTTACTATGCAGTGCAGGGGTCCCAGGAGACCACCACAGGAATGCAGGGCAGGCTTCTGGGGTCACTCAGGGCAATAACCACTTGCCAACTGGTATGGAAGGATGCTAATATCCTGACAGCTTGTATGGACACCCTCCTCGTGGCTCTGTCTCATACAGGACTGGCCCCGCTTGACCCTGTCTTATGCTGCTGCAAACCAGTTCCGATGAAGAGGGTGTGGGAGGCCATGTCCTTGTGGTCTGGGGTTAAGGTTGGGCTTGGGGTTAGGATGCTGCTCTGGCTTCACACACAAACATACACATTGCACACACAGAACACCTGTGCGCACACGTACACAGATTCATGCATGCAACTGCACACAGATACCTGTGAACATGCATATTCACATGCATCCATGCACACACATGAATGTACACACCTGGTCACCTCCCTGTGGGATGTGGCATGGTGGATAGGAGGCAGTATCTATTAGGCCTGAGTAACAGATCATCTGGGATCTTGCTAAACCATATACTCTGCAAGACTGCTGTTATCAGGAAGGACCTGGGAGTCTGTGCTTTTCCAGGCTTTGCAGGTAGGGGCCGGGATGGGGAGCACTATTGCAGTGACTCAGTGTGGGAGCCTGCCCCTCATCTCCTGGGGGCCTTTGTTAGCAGACACCCCTCTGGGCCTCTATGGGCCTAGGAGACCCTCTGTTCTAAGTCATCATTGGGATGGCATCGGGCCAGGCTTACCCAGGCTGGCACACAAAGCAGCCACTCACTGCACACTGGCCTTCCTCGGCCTGCCGTGAACGTCTGCAGTGAGCGCTGAGCGAGGCCCTGGCGCAGAAGGCAGCAGTACCCACCTGGAAGTACACCATCCAGTAGGGCACCAGGGTCACCATCACCGGCAGGATCTTCACCAGCACCTGGAAGTTGGCCATATCTTCTTGGGGGGAAAGGCTAGGCTGGGGAGACCTCTGGCCAGGCAGCAGGTGGACACTTTCAGAGTCCCTGTGAAGCCACGGGGCAGCAAATAAAAGAAGAGTCACTTCCTTCCCCATCACCATGGCCACTGTTTTCACCTTTCCCATTCTTCCCAACCACCTTCCTCCACAGATCGTCTCCTTATTCCAGCTAAACCCTCTCCCCTCTTCTCGACTGTTCGTGTCACCCAGGCCATCACCCTTACTGTCATCTCCACTAGTAAGGTGATCACCGTCACCCCAGCCGTCCTTTCTGTGGAGGTTTCACTTCCATCAGCATCACTTGTTTGCCACTGTTGCCAGCACAGTCACTGTCAACACGGCCACCATCCTCTCTGTTGTAGCAAAGGTGGCCATCAGACCCATGCTGCTCATGAGCCATGGCCTTTGCATATGGAAGGAAGTAAGACCAGAGACCAAGACAGGCAGCGGTCAGGGATTTTTTTGTGGGGGAGGCTGGTGACATCACTTTGCCATGGAAATAAGGGAACTCCCGGTTCAAGTCTGACTCAGAAGCTGCCATGGATTTGATACCCCAAAGTTCCACTACTGCTGACCACAAGTCCTTCCTTAATGGACTCAGTGACAAGGAGGGGGGAGGAGTGAGGCAGAAGGGGAGGACCATCCCTCGGAGGGTGGATTTACCCACCACCACTACAGCCTTTGTCCTGAGGATTTCTGATCCTTTCTTTTTAAAAAAAAATAAGTTATTTTATTTTTTATATTTTTTACTTATTTACAGAGAGAGGGAGGATGGGTGCGACAGGGGCCTCCAGCTGCTGCAAATGAACTCCAGACACATGAACCACCTTGTGCATCTGGCTTATATGGGCCCTAGGGAATTGAACCTGGGTCCTGTTTTTCCCAAGAGCTCATCACCACCTTTGGAGACTCCAAAATATCACTGTGCTTATTTCCAGAGACAGCCAACACCACCAACTCTTCCCCTCCAGATGTGATGTCATTCCTCCACAAAAGTGGTAGGGTTTGTTTCTCCTGCCAGACCAAGGCTGGCTTTGCAACACCTTAACCAATAGGCAGATATGGTCTCTTTATGATCAAGTCTCTTAAGGACCTTAAGAAGGCCCATAAGGGGTTGGAGAGGTAGCTTAGTGGTTAAGGCGTTTGCCTGCAAAACCAAAGGATCCCAGTTCAACTCTCCAGGACCCATGTAAGCCTGATGCACAAGTTGGAGTATGCATCTGGAGTTCATTTGCAGTGGCTGGAGGAGTGCCCATTCTGTCTCTCTCAAATAAGTAAGTAAATAAATAAATAAAATATATTTTAAAAAAGAAGGCCCATAGAGTTTTGGCAAGATGGCTCAATAAAGTACATGCCTTGCAAACATGAGGACCTAAGTCTGAGCCCCAGAACCCTTGTAAAAAAAACAAGCCAGGCATGGTGGCATGAGCTGGGGTGATGGAGACAGGCAGAACCGTGGGGCTCACTGGCTAGCCAGTCTAGTCTACTTGGCAAGTTCCAGGCTCGTGAGAGACCCTCTTTCAAAAAAGGTAGATGATTCCTAAGGAACAACCAAGGTTGCCCTCTGAGACGCACATGCACAACACCGACACACCAACACAAACATAAAAAACCCATAATTTACACTTCCTACCCGCTAGAACATTTTTGGGAGTTGTGTGTATGTATGGGTATGCGTGTGCCACAGTGAGGGAGTAAAGATCAGAGGATAACCTCAGGGGGATAGTCATGCCTTTCTCTTGTTTAAGACAGGCTTCCTCTTGTTGTTTGCCATGATGAATGCCAGACTGACTAGTCCACGAGCTGTGGGATTCTGCTGACTATGCCTCCCACTGCCACAGACACGTGCACCACTTAGTTAGGCTTTACTTGGATTTTCGGATTCCAAAGTCTCGTCGCCAGGCTTGTGCTTTTAACTACAGGGTCGTATCCCCAGCTACGAACATTCTTTCTCATAAAGTTCCCTCTTCTCATAACCTAGACACCATCCCTGAGAAGTTCAAGCCCTAGACAAGGCCACAGGAAGGGGAACCAAAGCTCTTGTCCCCAGTTCCAACTGAGCTCTCAGCCCACGATCATCTGCTAGCCACATAAGTGAGAATGTTCTATCCCTCTCATGCCCTCAGTTGACCACAGCTTTGTGACATCAGGAACAACAGGAGACCTACTCTGCTGAGCCCAGTCCCCCACAGAATTTGAGAACAGATTAAAAATACTGGTGTTTTAGTAAGTCGTGATGTGGTTCACTAAGTGGCAAAAGAAAATTAAAACAACCAGACACCTTGCACCTGACAACTATATTGACAGACCTCCATCAACAGAGAAGGGGGAAGTGTCCACCTCATCTTTTCAGCTCAGATCCCAGCTGTGACTGGCTCCAGGGACAGGAGGCAGATTTGCTTGGCACAAGTAGTCAACTAAGGCTGGATAAAAAGAAGCCACCAAGCATTTGCAAAGCCATTTGGAACTTTTCCTTTTTTGGGGGAGGGAGCCAGGTTGGCTGGTGTCTTTGGCTCTTTCATACTCAGTAGTTACAGAGTTATTCATTTTAGAATAATTAGGTGAGGGGCTAGGGAGATGGTTCAGTGAGTAAAACACACTCTGTGCAAGCATGAGGACCTGAGTTCGGATCCCCAGAACCCACATAAAGCCAGATGCAGTAAAGCACATCTGGAATCCCAGCACTCCTACAGTGAGAAGGGAGGTGGAGACAGAATCCCTGGAAGCTCACAGACCAGCTGGCCTGGAATATGCAGTGGAGCTCAAGAGACCTTGACCCAAACAAGGCTGAAGACAAGGACCAACCAACATGTAAGGCCACCCTGAGACTACATAGTGAATTCCAGGTCAGCCTGGGCTACAGTGAGACCCTACCTTGAAAAAAAAAAAAAAAGATCAGAACAAAAGAATAACTAGATCGACTATGGTTTCTCTCTTTGTTTTTTTTTCCTGATCTCCTTCTTGTCTAAAAGCTTTGTGTCAGCCTTTGAGATTCCAAAAGAGACAATGCCAGGGTGGTCATCTCCCAAGATGATTACTCATATTATGTCCCTAAGACCTTCACAGGTACTGTCATGTCACCACCTCCCAGAATGTCCTCATGATCGGCATTTTATCTTCCCTATAGATACCAATATAATTGTGCCTACCTGTATCACCACTATGGCTATCAAATTCATCACTACCCTCGCGATTTCTGTAGTAACAGAGTCACCAATAACACCACTACTAGTAACAGCACCCATCACCTTGACCTTCGAAGGAAGGTCTACCTTTAGTCCTAGAAGCTCTGGCCCGCTGGAGGGCTGGCCCTCATTACCAAAAAGTCTGCAAGTTGGACCCTGCTTCCTTTACCCCCCGCCTTACCTGGCAGAATGTTGTCGCCATAGCCAGGGACAGCACTTCTGGAGTGCAAGTTTCAGCATAGATGACACTTGGCTGCCCGTGGGGGGCTTGGTGATGAAGACGGGGGCAGCAAAGAGGAAGGTGAAGAAGGCCAGGCCTACGAAGCCCACGGTTATGCTGTAGCCCCACAGGAAGCTGACGTTCTGCTGGATGAAGGCCACTATGAGCAGCGACAGCACAGCACCCAGGTTGATGCTCCAATAGAGCCAGTTGAAGAAGCGGCGAGTGGCGTCACGCCCAAGATCCATCACCTGCCAACCAGACACGGGTGAGAGCTGGGGAGGGCCCGCGACATCCAGGCAGCACCCTCTGTACCTGCATACATGCTTTCTAGAGGGATGCTTCTGGGGTCAGTGTGTGGGCGCTTTCCTAATCTCTGCTCACTAAAGAGACACTCAATACAGATCTGTGGAATGAACAGCAAATAACCTTTCTCTAGGGAGTCACTGTTAATGATCAGAACATTTTGGCACAGCTGTTTTCACATGCCCGTGACACATATTGCTTTTTTATTGCCACCAAGTAGGCACACAACAGATGTCTCAGAGGCCATGCTGGTCATTTCTGGTTGATTTATACCTTTTCTATGACAGAGCAACCCACAGTATGCCTTGCTTTTATAATCATCCAAAAGCTCATAAAGGTCTCAGTTCTGTTCCACACTATTAATACGATGCATACAGGTTACTTGAAGAACAGTTAGATGTCTGGTGGAGGACTTCCTCTGCAGCTTGGAGAGGCAGAGCATTACACCACAACCCATCTCTTCCCTCAACTTGCCTCTTCTGTTCTATGCCTGTGGTGGTTTGATTCAGGTATCCCCCACAAACTTAAGTGTTCTGAATGCTAGGTTCCCAGCTGATGGAGATTTGGGAATTAATGCCTCCTGGAGGCAGTGTATTGTTGAGGGTGGGTTTATGGGTGTTATAGTCACCTCCCCTTTGCTAGTGTTTGGCACACTCTCCCGTTTCTGTTGTCCACCTGATGTTGGCCAGGGAGTGATGTCCATCCTCTGCTCATGCCATCATTTTCCCCTGCCATCGTAGAACTTCCCCTTGAGTCTGTAAGCCAAAATAAATATCTTTTCCCCACAAGCTGTTCTTGGTTGGGTGATTTCTACCAGCAATGTGAACCTGACTGCAATAATGCCCAATGAAACAAAATTCATGAATCTAAGAAAGTGATTCTAGGGGTTGGAGAGATTGCTTAGTGGTTAAGGTATTTGCCTGCAAAGCCAAAGGATTCCAGTTCGAATTTCCAGGACCCACATAAGCCAGATGCACAAGAGGACACATGCATCTGGGGTTCGTTTGCAGTGGCTGGAGGCCCTGGCACACTCATTCTCTCTCTCCCCACTTTCTCTTTCTAAAATAAATAAATAAATTACACACACACACACACATCTATATATCTATATCTATATCTATATATCTATATCTATATCTATATCTATATCTATATCTATATATATACATATAGATATATAAACAGATTCTACACACAGCCTTGGTGGCAGGTTTTGATCTGGTGAAAAAAGAAAATTCAAGGCTGGAGAGATGGCTCAGTGGGTAAAGTGCTTGTCTCAGGAACACAAGGACTAGAGTTAGGTCCTCAGGATCCCATAAAATGCTGGGCATAGCACTGCCCTCCTGTAATCCCAGTGCTGGGGAGCCAGGGATAGGCAGATCCCTGGAGCTCACTGGCCAGTCTAAGCTTCCAAGCCAAGAGTTTGCCTTCTGGCTTCTGCAGTGTATGCACATGCATACACACCATGCATGCAAGCACGCACACACACACACAAAATCAAGCCTTTCAGCATGGGCCAACGGGTTACAAATCTTTTCGCCAGTATTTGGATCAATCTGCAGCAGTCAAGCCCCAGGGTGGTTTCTGGTTGGCTGGCCCTAGCAAGCTACATTGGCTGTATACCCTTCCCTAAACTCTGGTCCCAGATTCTAGGACTCAACTGGTCACGAGCAAGTCCTGAGCATCTGCAAAGCAATAAAAATGAGGGCCATTTCTTGAGATAAACAATTTCTGCTTTCTTAAATGCACCTCCTTCCCGTTCTCTCTCTGGACTGGAGATTGAATCTAGGGCTTCAAGTCTGTTCCACAGGTGCTCTATCACGGAGCCCTCTTCTCTCTCTCCCATACTCTTGTGTGTTCACGCACACACAAGTGGAGCACAGGCCTAAAAGCCAGGAATAACTTCTGATGTCATCCTCAGGAATGCCATCCACTCCTCTGAGACAGGATCTCCCATAGGCTTGGAACTCATCAATTAGGCTAAACTGACTGTCTAGTGAGTCCCAGGGATTCTCCCATCTCTGCCTCCCCAATGCTGGAATTAGAGGCATAAGCTACTATGTCTGGATTTTTTACATGGGTTCTGGGGATTGAACTCAGGTTCTCATGTTTATAGGACAAACACTTTATGCACTGAGCTATTGTTCCAGCCTTCTTATTAAAAACACATTTTAGGGCTGGAGAGATGGCTTAGCGGTTAAGCACTTGCCTGTGAAGCCTAAGGACCCCGGTTCGAGGCTCGGTTCCCCAGGTCCCACATTAGCCAGATGCACAAGGGGGCGCACGTGTCTGGAGTTCGTTTGCAGTGGCTGGAAGCCCTGGCGCGCCCATTCTCTCTCTCTCCCTCTATCTGTCTTTCTCTCTGTGTCTGTCACTCTCAAATAAATAAATAAATGAACAAAAAATATTTTTTAAAAAACCACATTTTTTTTAATGAAAGCTTTCAGATTTTTGAAACACTTATTTTATTTTTTTTTAATTTTATTTATTTATTTATTTGTTTGAGAGCGACAGACACAGAGAGAAAGACAGATAGAGGGAGAGAGAGAGAGAATGGGCACGCCAGGGCTTCCAGCCTCTGCAAACGAACTCCAGACGCGTGCGCCCCCTTGTGCATCTGGCTAATGTGGGACCTGGGGAACCGAGCCTCGAACCAGGGTCCTTAGGCTTCACAGGCAAGCGCTTAACCGCTAAGCCATCTCTCCAGCCCAAAAAAACCACATTTTATTATTTATTTATGTATGTGTTCATGTGTATGAGTGTAGGCATGGGCACAGATGACAGAGGTTGGTCCTTAACCTCTACCATTTGAAGACAAGGACTCTCTTTAGTCATTACTCCATTTGTGAGCTTCCAGAAAGTTCTCCTGTCTTTGCCTTCCTTCTCACTGAAGGTGCTCTGAGGTTATAGAAGCCCACCACAACTTCTGCTTTTTACATGGGGTGTAAGAATCTGAACTCGGGTACTCAGAGTTGCACAGCAAGCGCTTTACCCCCTGAGCCATCCATCCAGCCTTCTTTTGACTTTTGATTTTGAGACAGACTAAGTTGTTCAGACTAACTTTGAACTCACTCTGTAGCCTAGGCAGGTCTTGAATTTGCCATCCTCCTGCCTAAGCCTCCTGAGTAGCTGGGATTACAGACCTGTGGCACCAAGCTCAGCCACCTTCTTCCATTTTTAAATTTTTAAAAATTTTGACTATTGTATTCACATAGATAATATATTCTGATCTTTCTCACTCCCCATTACCCTCTTTTATCACCTCATCCTTCCCACTCCCACTAAAGCCTTCTTCCCAAGTAATCTCTTCCTACTTTCACATCTTTGTATGTGTGCACACTTGTGTTTGTGACCCACTGAGTTAAACTAGGGCTGCTTGCATGGGAAGGGGGCTATTGACTGGAGCATGGACAACTTACCAGTAGCTACAACTCCAAAGAACATGGCTTCCCTCCCCAAGCAACCATTAAATGGCTTTCATCATGCTTTGCTTTCTGTGGTTACATTGGGAAAAAGATAAACGTTTTGTCCCCTTGCTCAATGTGAAAATTATGATCTATACAGATAGATGTGCTTAAAATTGCATTGTCTTGGGGATTCCAAAGGGTCCCCTTGGTGACAGGAAGGAGGAACATGTCAACTTGCTGAGAATCCTTGCCCTGGACCTTCAAGCAGAAAATGGAAAAAGTCCATTTATTAATTGGAAGTAAGCAAATGTGACAATTGTACCTCTAAGTGGAGGAGCTGACAGCTCATTCAGGGTATAAATGAGTTCTTCCAGAGGGTGGACACTTTGTCGAGAGTGATGGATGGCCCTTTCTGAAATCAGCAAGTGTGTTAAACATGCAGCTCCTGAGTATGGCCATCTTCCCGATGGTGCCAGCCCTCTGCACACAACATGACTGATTACTCCCTGAATCCTGCAGCAGTCTGCTCTGTGCTCTGGTGCACCCACTTCTGGGACCCCATCCATCCCTACACTTCAGAAAAGCCACACTTAAGGAACTCAAATCCAGTGATGTCCACCCTGCCTAGGGCTCAACAACCATGTCTTTTTCGTCTTCTTGGTGTATGTGGATAGAGATGCACATCCCCCATGTGCCACGTACAAATGACAAAGTAGAGGGTCTGGTGTTCTCCTCCACCACTCTTCTGTGCTTCTCTGACACAAAGTCTCTAACTGAACCTGAACCTACTGTTTTTGAGTAGTCTGGCTGACCAGTGAGCCCCAGAGATTCTCCAGTCTTGGCCCCCAATAGGCTGGGGTTACAGGTTGTGTGGCCACACTCAGCCTTCATGTTCATGTGGCAAGCATCCTTACCTGCTGAGCCGTTCCCCCACCCCCCAGTCTCAACTGCCAAATCCGTGCTCACTAAAAGGGGAGGCACGGGAGCCTCTGTGCGTGCACGCGTGAGTGTGTGTGTGTGTGTGTGTGCATGTGCGTGTGTTCAAGTGGTTTGTCCTCTAGGAGACTAATTCTGTCACCAAAACTAAAGAAAGAGAGGGCACTGGGGGCCTGAGGACATTGGGGGTGCAGAGGGAGACCAGAAAATAGGGCCAGGAAATTTCCACAAGCCTGGCGTAGGAATCCTGAACTGCTGGCCTTGAATGCTGTCACCTGTCACCACAGAACCACAACCAGAGCCTAGTAACCAGAGCCTTAGACCAGAACTGAATTTTGACCAACCAGGGCTGCCCTGATTTGCATGACAGATGGTATAACTGGAAAGTCTATATACAGGAGCTCATACTAACCTCCCAGAGCCATATACCAGCCAATGTGGACCGACCTCATCTGCGTGGCATGAATTATGACCAGGAAATTGCATAAAGGGAAGCATCCTAACTAAAGAGGTACCTCCCAGCATCAACAATTCCTCTTCTGTGGTCTAAGGTGGTTTTGCTGCCTGCTACTGGCCAGTGTACCTGTGGGGTCCAGGGCAGCTGGGAGTGGGCAGTGTCAATGAAAGAGTAGAATTAAGGAAAGAGAAGGTCTAGTACCGGGCATCTCCCGGCCAGTGTTTCATGACAGAAGGGTGGGCGCTTCCTGGGGATATTGTTTGGACAAGGAAGGACCCCTTAACAAGGACACTGGATACTGTGCTGGGTGTAGTGGGGTGCCAGATACATGTGCTAGAACTCATGAAAGAGCTGCAGTGGCACATGCAATTAGAGAACATCTGAGCAGAGTCAATTTGGGGAAAAGTACCACCTTTCCAGTGGCTGGTTATTCTGCAAGATCATTTATCCCCCTCTTCCCTTCCATCGACACTTGTCTTTCACATGGCTGTCCACACGTACTTCTACACCCTGCTTGTGGCCATTCATACTGTGTCGTGTGTATTGTCAAGGGCCTAGGGAGATGGCTCAGTGGCTAATGGCGCTTGCTTGTAAAGCCTGTCAGCCTGGCTTTAATTCCCCAGCGCCCACGTAAAGCCACATGCACCAAGTTGTGTATGCATCTGGAGTTCATTTGCAGTGGCTAGAGACCCTAGCCTGCCCATTTTTTTAAAACTCTCTCTCTCTTTCTCTCTGCAAATAAATAAAATAGTTTTTAAAAATAAATAGATTCGTGTCAGATATCCCGCCGAGAACACCTATGAAAATAGGCGGAGTTAGCACAGACTTAGTAGTCATTCACTTAGCAAACATCTGTTGAAGTTTTCCTGCATGCTACACTGTCTCAGGAAGCGAAGAAAGGCTCACAAAGGCAGGAGGATTGCTGCAAGTTTGAAGCCAGCCTGGACTACAGACTGAGACCTTGTGACAAAATAAAACAAATACACAAAAAAGAACCACGGAGGAGGGCATGGTGGCCCACATCCGTAACCCTAGCACTCAGGAGGTGGATCATGAGCACAAGGCCATCTACGACTACGTACTCAGTTCTGAGGCCACTCGGGGCTACATGAGACCTTGTCTCAAAAAGTAAAAAGCCCCAGGCATGGGCCAGGAACGCGCCTGGCTCGGGAGTGGCTGCCACAGGTCCTGGTGGTTGGGGTGAGCAGACAGCCCTTCTTCTTTCAAATAAGGAAACTGGTGCAGAGAGGGAAGGTGGTTTGCAAGGGGTCACGCTGGGGTCCAACACCTCCCGATGCCTGGGTCTCAGCCCCAGCGCCCCACTCCCCCCTGGGCCGCCGTGGCTGGCCGCCTCCTGCCACTCACCTGGTCGGCCCCGAACGAGGTGAGGTTGCTTCTGACGGAGCTGGCGGCCAGCGCGAGGAGCAGCAGCGCCAAGTAGAGCGTGGTGGCGCAGTAGGGGCTGGGCCAGGAGCTCTGGCAGTGGGACCGCGGGCAGGGCGGCCCCAGCGGGACCTGGGGCATCTCCCCGCAGAAGGATCTGCGTCCATCCTCGGTGATGGTGGCGAGCAGGAGGCCCGAGGCGGCCAGGTAGAGCAGCAGGCTGAGCGTGATGGCGCGGAAGCGGCCCAAGTACACGTCGGCCAGCCAGCCACCCACGGGGGACAGCAGGTAGGAGGCGCCGAGGAAGACGAGCGTGGCGCGGGACGCCTGCTCGCCCGACCACCTGAAGTTGCGGCTGTTGAGGTAGAGCACGAGGTTGGCGGCCACGCCGAAGAAAGCCGCGCGCTCCAGCATCTCCACCAGCAGCACCGCGCCGCCCGCCGCCCGCCGCCAGCGCCCGGGGCCCCGCGCCCCGCGGGACAGCAGCGCGCGCCGCTCCCCCGGCCCGCCGGGCCGCCCCTCGGAGCGTGGCGCGGGCATCGTGGGCTTCGCCGCCTCCCCGGCCTCTCCTCCCCCTATTCGAGCGGACCCTCCTTCCCTCTCCTTTCTGACTCGGGGCCTCAAGTCCCTCTGCTTGCTTCCCAGATTCCTTCCCCTCGTCCTCGCGAATGCCCGTCTCCCCAACTCCCCAACTCCTCCTCGCGCTTGGCCCCTTCTCTGGGCCTCCTCGGCCTCGCCTGCCCTTCCTCCACCCTGACCCTGTCTCTCCAAACCTTTCACCCGGCTGCTTTTCCGCGCTCCACTTGTCTGCCCTCCCCCTCTTCCCGCTTGCTCTCGACTCCCCACCGCTACCACTGGCTACCCATTTCCTCCCCTATGGCACCTGGGCCTCAGGGGCCCGCCTCTGGCCTTGCCATCCTGTGGCCTGACTGCCTCGCTGCCCCTCCCAGGACCCTCTGGCCCTCCGTCCCCCCAGCCCTCAGGCTCTGTCCCTCTCTCTGTTTCTTGAGAAACCCCGAACTTCCCCTTTTCTCGGGTCCTGTGGCTGCCTGCGTCACATAGCATGTAGGAGAAATGAAAGCCTGGGTCATGGGCCTCTCCGCACCCAGCTTTCTAAAGATGTCACTTCCCCTGGCCCACTGGCTTACTCCCAGTCCACCCCTGGCAGTGCCCCCAGAGCCCGCAGGGAGACAAGCTTCCTTCAAGTCCCAGACCGGCTGCATCGTCTTCCAGACAGAACGTAAGGAGGGCACTCATAGCGCGCGGGCCTGCTTGTCTGCGCCGATACCCCGCGGCCCCAGCGGCGGGTGGGGAAGGAGACGACGGGATCCTGGTATCTGGGCGCTGGGGAAACCACTGTCTGGCTCACGAGTGCCAGCGGATGCTCTCACACGCATTTCACAATTGCGCAAATGCCACTGGGAGGAAGGAAGTGGCACCATACTGGAGCCTCGGTGAGTGGTACTTGAGGGGAGCTAGCCTCAGGCTCAATCACAGCTGCTCCCCTCCTCGGAGCCACCGAGATAACGCTGGAGAGCCAGCCTCGCCTTGACCTAAAGTTTAGCTCAGCATTTCCGCCCAAGCTCACTGAGCCTGGCCTGCTGGCTTACCTTCCTGTTCCTCGCCCAGGACTTGGCTTTGCTGTCCCCTCTCCAAAGGGCTTTTCTCTCAGGCCTGGCTGGCTTTATCTAAGTGTCATCTGAAAAGTTGCTCTTCACTAGGGACCTTCCTTGATCCTTGGAGCTCGATGGCTGCGCACTGGAGTCTCATCCTCCCCTCAGTCGCAGGGTCCTTAGTCCGTGTCTCCAGAACACAGTTGCTGGTTTGTTGTCTTTCCTCCAGTGGGAAAGACTCCTCCACCCAGTCAAGCATCTTCTCTAACTTTTTGCTGTTTCATTTCTAATCGTTGTATCCCAGTGCTTACAAAGATTAATTGCTCAGGAAAGGAACTATGTCAAGGCAAGAGTTGTAAGATTAACATCAGAAAAGTGAAAAGCAATTGCCGGGCGTGCTGGAGCACTCCTTTAATCCCAGCACTCAGGAGGCAGAGGTTGGAGGATCACCGTGAGTTCGAGGCCACCCTGAGACTCCATAGTGAATTCCAGGTCAGCCTGAGCTAGAGTGAGACCCTACCTCGAAAACCAAAAAAAAAAAGTTAGGAACTGGAATCAGCTCAGATGCCAACTGATGAGTGGGTAGTGTAGATGTGGTACATAAACACAATGGAATTCTACTCAGTGGTAAGTAAAAATGAAATGATAAAACTTGCAGGAAAATGGATGGGATTGGGATATACCATTGTAAGTGAGGTCACACAGGAATAGAAAGACATGTACTCGCTTATTTGTGGTTTCTAACTGGGCTCAACTGGAGATGAGTGCACGCACACACACACACTTTTTCTTACAAATAAAAGTAATAATTATAATCTAAAAATTTGCATAACCCCTCCCATCACCTGCCTTTGTGTCCCATTCCCCCCACTGAACACTCTTTTCTCACCTATTATTACTCTTATATTTTGATGTCTTTATTATTATTATTATTATTATTTGGCCCTCCTCCATCATCCATGACAAGATGATGTTGATAGGCCCAATATCATGCGGGTCTTGTGCAGGTAACGACAACCATTGTGAGGTCATGAATGCAGCGTGTCTGGAAGATTGTTCCAAAGTGCTCCTTTCCTTCCTTTTTTGGTGTTCACATTCTTCCTGCCATCTCTTCCATTATGGTCCTTAAACTCTTGGAGAATGTGAAAGAGATGTCTCAGTACTGACCACTTAACTGTCATCTTTTCAGCACTTTGATGAGTTTTGAGTCACCCCAGCAATCTCCACCATCTGAAAAGAGAAACTTGTCTAACCAAAAGTGAGAGCAGCATTAATATATGGGGCATAAGCATAAGTATTTAGAAGGCAATTTGGTAGGCATAATATATCCATTTAGCCAAACAATGCTAATACTTCCCACCCTGGGGTTAATGCTTTTTACTAGGTTTTCAGTTAGGCATGAATTTCCCTCCCATGGAGTGGGCCTCAAATCCAGTCTGAGAATAGCTGATTACCCCATAACCAACATACTATTATTGTACTAGTGGGCACATCTTGCATAGCTGGCCAGTTGTATAGCTTTCAGGGTCCACTACTGATTAAGACCATGGATGAATTACTTTCTTTTTGAAGTAAGGTCTCACTCTAGCCTAGGATACCTTGGAATTCACTATGTAGTCTCAGAGTGGCCATCAACTCATGACAATCATCCTACCTCTGCTGGGATTAAAGGCATGCCCCACCATGCCCAACTACACAGATTTTTTTTTCCCCCAGCAGGCTATATAGCACTTTCCAGTATTATGCCAGTCAGCTTCTAGATCAGATGATTTCTAATGTCCTGCAACCAAAGAACATGGTGTCATTAGCAATAGGGTCTTACCGTCTATTTCTAGTGGGCAACCAAAAGCCTTGATGATGATGTATTGTTTTGAGGGCCTCAGGAGCCTCCCTGACCAACAACTCACTAGGGGGTATTCCACCATGGCACTAGAATTTTTCTGTAAGAATTTATGGCTTCTGGGCATTATCCTCCCCCAAAGCATACTTCTGCCCCAACTCTTCCTTTTTAACATATGTAAAATTAGCTAACAAAGAAGGTTTCCATATGGATTATTCATAACATCTTTAGTTTTTGTGACCTTCCTCCACCCTTTCCTCTACACCATCACCCTCTCCTCACTCCACTTAGCCTACTATGGCCTCAGTATTCCACCCTTCTTCTTACACACCTACTATATCCTCCCTTTAAGCCCATCCCTCTCTTTCCCTCCCTCATGGACACTTTCTAGCTACTTGACCTCTGCTCTGGATTCATACTCCAACTCACATACAACCTAAACATTTGAAGCTAGGATCTACATATGAGATAGAACATATGGCATTCAGCTTTCTGAGCCTGGGTTATCTCAGTACAATCTTTTCCAGAGCCATCCATTTTTCTGCAAATTTCATTTTTGTTTACACTTGAATAAAACTCCCCTGTGTACCACATTCATTCATCAACTGATGGACATCTAGGCTGATTCCATTTCCTTGTATTGTGAAGAGAACAGCAATAAACATTTAGAGTCAATTCTTATGCATGGAGAGAGAGAAAGATCTAGTTTAATCCTTTTACATATACATAGCCAGTTTTCCCTGCATTATTTGTTAAAGAGGCTAGCTTTTCTCCAGTGAATATTTTGGGTATTTTTGTTAAAAAAAATCAGCTGGCTGTCATTACCTAGATTTATATCTGCATCCTCTATTCTATTCCATCAATCTATATGTCTGTTTTTGTGCCAGTGCCATGCTGTTTTTATTACTAAGGCTCTGTAACATTCCTGAAAATCAGGTATGGCGAAGCTGCTAGTTTTATTATTTTGATGCTCAGGATTGCTTTGGCTATCTGAGGTTTTGTTGTGCTTCCTAATGAATTTTAGGATTATTTTGTCTATTTCAGTGAAAAACAGCATTGGGATTTTGATGGGACTTGCATTAAATCTGTAAATTGCTTTTGGTAAGATAGCCATTTTCATAATATTGATTCTTTCAATCCATGAATATGGCATGGCTTTTATTTCCTGCTGTCATCTTCAATCTCTCTTGAGTGTTTTAAATTCTTCATCATAGGGTTCTTTTACTTCTTTTGGTTAAATTAATTTCAACAGTTATTTTTTTGAGGAAATTGTGAATGGGAGTGTTTTCCTAATATTATTCTCAGAATATTTGTTATTGGTATATAGGAAGACTATTGATTTTTGTGTGTTAATTTTTTATCCTGATACTGAAAATGTTTATCAGTTCTTTTTGTTGTTGTTGTTTATTTATTTGAGAGCGACAGACAGAAAGACGGGGCTGGGGGGAGAGAGACAGAATGGGCGTGCCAGGGCTTCCAGCCACTGCAAACGAACTCCAGACATGTGCGCCCCCTTGTGCATCTGGCTAACGTGCGTCCTGGGGAATAGAGCCTCAAACCAGGGCCCTTAGGCTTCACAGGCAAGCGCTTAACCACTAAGCCATCTCTCCAGCCCATTTTATCAGTTCTAATAGTTTTCTGGTAAAGCCTTTAAGGTTCCTTATACAAATAAAGAAAATTTGACTTTTGCCTTTCCTATTTGTATCCTTTTTATGTGTGTCTCCTGACCTACTGCTGTAGCTAAGATTTCTAGTACTATCTTAAACAAGGGTGGAGAAGGTCTTGTTCCTGTTTTTAGAAGAAATGCTTCTAGTTTTCAATACTTAGGATAATGTTGCCTATAGGTTTTTCATATATAGTCTTCATTATGTTGAGATATGTTCCTTCTATTTCCAGTTTCTTGAGACCTAGAATTTTTTTCTTCTTGATTTTTCCGATGAGCCATTCTTCATTCAGTAGTGGATTATTTAATTTCCATGAGTTTATGTACGTTCTGTAGTCCTCCTTGCTATTGATTAGTAGTTTTATCCCATTGTGGTCAGATAGAATATAAGTAATTATTTAAATTTTCTTGTATTTGCTAAGTTTTGCTTTGCAACCTAATATATGATCTATTTTAGAGAATGTTCCATGTGCTATTGAAAAGAATGTGTATTATGCAGCATTTGTATAGAATGCTCTGAAGATATCTGTTAGATCCATTTATTCTATGATGTCATTTAATCAAGATCTGCTTTTCTTTTGTTTTCCAGGATGACCTGCAACTGTAATTGGTGAGAGTGGGGGGTATTGAAGTTGCCCATTACTATTGTGCTTGGTCAATCAGTAACTTTACATCTAGTACTGTTTGTGTAATGAATTGGGTGCACCCATGTTTGGTGAATATATGTTTACAATTGTAATATTCTCTTTTAAAAAATATTTTTTTTAATCTATGAGAGAGAGAGAGAGAGGAAGAGGCAGATAGAGAGAAAGAGAGAATGGGCATGCCAGGGCCTCTAGCCACTGCAAACAAACTCCAGATGCATGTGCCCCTCCACCCCCATGCATCTGGCTTACATGGGTCCTGGGAAATTGAACCAGGGTCCTTAGGCTTCTTAGGCAAATGCCTTAACCAAGCCATGTCCCCAGCCCAAGAACTGTAATAGTCTCTTGTTGGATATTTTTCATCATCAGCATAAAGTGACTGGTGAACTGAATCAGACGTCCTCCATAAACTCGTGTGTTCTGAATGCTTGGTCACCAGCTGGTTGTGATTCATGAGGTTGAGTCTTGCTAGAAAAGGTGTGTTTCTGGGTGTGGGCTTAGGGTTACTATAGTCAGTGCCTCCTTGCCAGAACTTGGCTCACTCTCTTGTTGCAAAAAATAAACAAGAGATGTATCTGGATTAAATGATGTCATAGAACAAATGGATCTAACAGATATCTACAGAACATTCCATCTAAATGCTGCAGAATGCACACTATTTTCAGCAGCACATGTAAAATTCTCTAACTTAGATCATATATTAGGTCATAAAGCAAATCTTAACAAATACATGAAAATTGAAATAAGTTCTTATACTCTGTTGTATCACAATGGGATTAAACTACAAATCAACAACAAGAAAAACTACAGAGCATACACAATAACATGGAAACTGAATATTCTACTGAATAATGAATGGTCATTGAAGAAATCAAAATGGAAATAAAAGAATTCATAGAATCAAAAGATAATAATAACACAACATACTAAAACCTTGAGGAACAATTAAGGAAGACCTAAGAGGGCTATATTAAGAAATTAGAAAGGTTGCAAATAAATAGCTTAACGCTTCACCTTAAGACCTTGCCAAAAGACGAACAAGGCAAGCCAAAAATCAGTAGACAGGAAGAAATAATGAATAATAGGGCAGAAATTAACAAAATAGAAACAAAAACCACAAATGATCAATAAAACAAAGAGATAGTTCTTTGAATGGATAAACCAGAGTGATAAACCCTTAGTAAATCTGACAGAAAGAAAGGGAGAATAGACACAAATTAATAAAATTAGAAATGAAAAAGGCACCATTACAACAGCAAATAAATTGAGAAAATCATAAGGGCATACATTAGCAACACATACTTCACTTACTTTGAAAATCTGAAAGAAATGGATGATTTCCTAGATTTATTTGACCTACCAAAATTAAATTAAGATGAGATAAACCATTTAAATAGACCTATAACAAGTACAGAGATCAAAGGAGTTATTAAAAAAAAAATCTCCCAACTAACAAATGTCCAGGGCTGGAGAGCTGGCTTAGCAGTTAAAGTGCTTGCCTGCAAAGCCTAAGGAACCATATTCAACTCGCCAGATTCCACATAAGTCATATACACAAGGGGACACATGCACAAGGTTGCACATGTGCACAAGGTGGTACATGCATCTGGAATTAAATTACAATGGCTGGAGGCTCTGGTGTACCAATTCTCTCTCTCTCTCTCATTCTCTCACTGTCACTCATAAAAAAGCAAGTCTGTTGGGCTTACCTCAAATTAAAAAAAGCCTAGGCTCAGATGGATTGACTGGTAAATTTTGCCAGAACTTCATGGAAGAACTAACATCAATACTTCTCAAACATGTCCATAAAATAGAAAAGGAAGGAATACTATCAAACTCCTTCTATGAAGCCAGCATCACCCTGATTCCAAAACCAGACAAAGACAGAACAACAACAACAAAAATTACAGACCAATCTCCCTCATGAACATAGATGCAAAATTCTCAAAATATTAGCACACATAACACAAGAATATATCAAAAAGATCATTTATCCCAACCAAGAAGACTTTATTCCGGAGATGTAGGGATAGTTCACCATATGGAAATAGATAAATGAAATACATTATATAAATGATCTGAACGACAAAAATCACATGATCATCTCCATAGATGTAGAAAAAGCACTTGACAAAATCCAACATCCCTTCATGGTAAAAGTCCTACAGAGATGGGGAATAGAAGGAACATATCTCAACATAATAAAGGCTATTTATGACAAACCTACAGCCAACATAATACTAAATGGGGAAAATCTTGAAGCTTTTCTACTAAATCAAGAACAAGATAAGGGTGTCCACTGACCCCACTTTTATTTAATACAGTATTGGAAGTCTTACCTATTGCAATAAGGCAAGAGACACACATAAAAGGGATACAAAGTAGAAAGGAAGAGATCAAATTGTCATTATTTGCATTCTATACATAAAGGACCCTAAAGACTCCACCAGCAAATGTTAGAGCTGATACACACTTTTAGCAATGTAGCAGGATAAAAAAAATCAAAACAAAACAAAACCCCAGAAATCAGCAGCCTTCCTATACACTAACAACAAACATGCTGAAGATGAGATCAGGGAATCAACCCCATTCACAATTGCCTCAACATAAGTAAATAAATAAATAAAGTATCTTGGAATAAACCTAACCAAGGAAGTTAAGGATCTCTACAAGGAAAACTTTAAAACACTCAACAGAGAAGTGGCCGAAGTCACTAGAAAATGAAAAAGAAATTCCATGTTTTTGGATTGGAAGAATCGATATTGGGAAAATTTCAATCTTTTTTGTTTTTGGCTTTTCAAGGTAGAGTTTCACTCTAGCCCAGGCTGACCTGGAATTTACTTTGGAGACTCAAGGAGGCCTCAAACTAAAGGCAACCCTCCTAACTCTGCCTCCCAAGTGCTAGGATTGAAGGCATGTACTACCATGCCTGGTGAAAATGTCAATCTTACCAAAATCAGCCTACACATTTGATGCAATCCTCATCAAACTCCAATGGCCATTCTCCATGGAAATAGAAAAAATAATCCTAAAATTCATTTGAAAGCACAAAAAGCCTCAAGTAGCCAAAACAATTTTAACAACAAAATAATTTCAACAATAATAATAGCAACATAAGAACAACAAAATAGCAACAAAAATAATTCTGGTGTCATCATCATACTTGATTTTAAGCTATCTTATAGAGCCACAGTAACAAAAACAGCATGGTACTCACACAAAAACACTTATGTAGATCAATGGAACAGAATCAAGGACCCAGATGTAAACCCAGGAAGCTACAGTCATCTGCTTTTTCTTTTTCTTTTCTTTTTTTCTTTTTACAGAAGTGCCAAAAATATTCACTGGAGAAAAGACAGCCTCTTTAACAAATGTTTCTGTGAAAACTGGATATTGATTTGTAGAAGGATAAAAACAGATCCTTATCTCTCTCCATGCAGAAGAATCAAGCTCATATGGATCAAAGACCTTAACATCAGGGCTGAAACTCTCAAAGTGCTAGAGGAAGAAATAGGGGAAACCTTCCAACATATTGGCACAGGCAATGACTTTCTGAATATAACCTCAGTTGCTCAGGAAATAAAACCACTAATCAACCACTGGACCTCACAAAATTCAAAAGCTTTTTTACAACAAAGGACACTGTGAATAGAGCAAAGATAAAACATACAGAATGGGAGAAAATCTTTGCTAACTATACATCTGAAAGAGGATGACTATCCAGGATATACAAAGAACTCAGAAAACTAAATAACAAGAAATCGAGTAATCCAATTAAAAAGTGGGCTATGGAACTAAATAGAGAGTTCTCAAAAGAAGAAATACAGATGGCTTATACACATCTTAAAAACGTTCTATATCCTTAGCCACCAGTGATATGCAAATTAAAACTACTTTGAGATTCCATCTCCTATCAGAATGTCTATCACCAAAAAAAAAAAGAAAGAAAGAAAAGAAAAGAAAAGAAAAGAAAAGAAAAGAAAAGAAAAGAAAAGAAAAGAAAAAGACAATAAATGCTGGAAAGGATATGGAAAAAGAGGAACCCTTGTATACTGTTGCTTGGATGTAAACTGGTACAGCCATTGTAGAAATCAGTGTGGAGTTTCCTGAGACAGCTAAAAGTAGATTTACCATATGATCCAGCTATACCACTGTGGTGCTTGATTCAGGTGTCCCCCATAAACTTAGATGTTCTGGATGCCAGGTTCCCCAGCTGATGGCAATTAGAAATTAAAGCTTCCCGGAGGCAGTGTATTGTTGGGGGTAGGCTTATGGATATTATAGCCAGTTTCCCCTTGCCAGTGTTTGGCACACTCTCCTTTTGCTATTGTCTACCTGATATTGGCCAGGGGGTGATGTCTACCCTCTGCTCATGCCATCATTTTCCCCTGCCATTGTGGAGCTTCCCCTCGAGCCTGAAAGCCAAAATAAACCTCTTTTTCCCACAAGTTGCTCTTGGTCAGGTGATTTCTACCAGCAATGTGAACCTGACTGCAACAACCACACCTAGGCAGATATCCTAAGGGTTCTTCTCACTACCTTAGAGATACTTGCTCAACCATGTTTATTGCCACTCTATTCACAATAGCTAGGAAATGGAACCAGCTTAGATGTCCATCATCTGATGAATGGATAGCAAAAATATGGTACATTTATACAATGGAGTTCTAATCAGTGGTAAAGAAAAATGAAATTATGAAATTTGCAGGGAAGTGGATGTATCTGGAAAAGATTATACTAAGTGAAGTAACCCTGGCCCAGAAAGCCACATGTTCTCTCTCATATGTGGATCCTAGCTACAAACATTTTGACTTATATGTGAGTTGGAGTTCATGATTGGTAGCAGAGAGCCAAGCATGGTGGTGCATCCCTTTAATCTCAGCACTTGGGAAGCAGAGGTAGGAGGATCACCCTGAGTTCGAGGCCACCCTGAGACTACATAGTGAATTCCAGGTCAGCCTGAGCTAGAGTGAGACCCTACCTCAAAAAAAAAAAAAAAAAAAAAATGGTAGCAGAGGCCAGAATGCTAGGAAGGTGCTATGAGGAAGAGAGGAAGGAGAAGGACTTAAGGGGATGATATTGTATATATGTAAGTAGATGAACAGATTACTGGGGGTGGAAAGGCCTAAATGAGGTCAGGGGAAGAGATTGAGTAAAAGTAGGGTTGAGGGAGGTTTATCCACACTTAAGATGTTATGAATAAGCCATATTGAAACCTACTTTTTTTGGATAATGGTACACCCAGAGCCATAGATTGCTACTAGAAAAATTTCAGTGCTAGGAATGGGATACCTTCCAGTGAGTTGTTGGCCAGGGAGGTCCCTGATGCCCCCAAAAGCCTTACAGGCCATTACCAATGCTCTTGGTTTCCAACCAGGAATAGATAGTATGATATTATTGCTGAAGATTCCACATGGTTTGGTTGCTAGGTCACTGAGAAATCAACCTGTAGCTGAGCTGAAAACCTCCTCCTTTTAGACCAGCTGGTGGAAAGCTGGAAAAAAATGTGCTGCATACAGCCCTATGGGAGAGAGAAGTCATCAGCAGTGATAAACAGGAGATACTGCAAGCCTTAAGTTTGGCCAGCCAGGTCAAATGTTCCAACAGGTGCAATACTGGAATGTCTGTTATGGGGGAAATCAACTGCTCTGTAATTGGACTATAGTCTCACTACATGGGAGGGTATACATGCCTGATACTGAAAACCTAGTCCAAACCTATTGCAGGCAAGGTCACGAGTCCTGGGGGGTATAACGCCCACTCTTGTCTGGCTAAATGCATATATTATCCTCACCAAACTTCCCTGTAAGCACTTTTCTTAACATTCATACCCATGTATTAATGCTATTCTCACTTTTGGTTAGAGAAGCTTCTCTTTTCAGGTGGAGATGACTACTGGGATGACTTAAAAGGTACCATAGTGCTGAGCAGTGACAGGAGTCTTCAGCACTGAAACTTCTCTATCCCACCCTCCAAGGCTCAGAGTTCATTGCTGAAGAGGTGGAAAGAATGTAAGAGCCAAAGGAAAGATAGGACTGCTTACAATGCAATCTTCCAGAAACAATTTGGCCTCAATATCCATGACCTTGCCATGCCTCATACTACTTACACAAGATCCTTATAACAGGAAGAAAAGATGATGACATCAAAATAAAAGAAAGGCTAATTGGAAGGGGGAAGGAGATATGATGGAGAGTGGATTTGTGAAGGGGAAAGGGGGGAGGAGGGACTTATAGTTTATTATCTATAATTACGGAAGTTGTCAATAAGGAAAGGTTAAGAGAAAACAGAAAGACAGCTTTCAGTTCTTCCCCCATGTCCCAGTTTCCTGCTCCCAGTTCCCCTGCTGCTGGCTTGGGGCTGCCTAGATATGCTAGCTTGCTATGAAAGCAGGCTCCTTGTTTCACCTTCCTGATTGAATGGACCCTAGGTCTCCAACCTCCAGATCCCCTGCTCTAGAGGGTGCAACTGAGGGAGGAGACAAAAGCTCCTGGTGCATTCCCCACCTCCCAGTTCCCTGGTCCCAGGATTCCTGCTGTTGGCTTGGGCAGCCTGGGCTCTGCATGTGTGCTCTTATGTCTTGATTGACTGGCCCCTGGGCCCCCAAATCCCTATTCCCCTGCACTGGAGGGTGCATATGCAGAGTGAGTAGGCCAGAGCTCCTGGTTCGTTCCCCACCTCCCAGTCTGCTGGTACCGGTACCTCTGCTGCTGGCTTGGAGCATCCTGGTCCCTGTGTATGTGCTGCAGAAGCAGGTCTTTTGCTTGGGTTTCCTGATTGGCTGCCCCCTGTGTCCCCAATCCCTATTCCCCTGAGCCCGAGTGTGCACAGGCCACTGTGGGATCTGACTTCTTGCCCCAGGCTCCCCAGGTTCATAGTTCCTGGGCCCCTAACCCCTGTCCCCCATGTACTGAAGAGTGTGCATAAATGGAGTGAGTAGGCTCGAGCTCCCAGTCCCCCAGGTACCTTTGCAGTACTTGCAGTCTCCACAACCTGTGCATCTGTGGCTATAACCCCATCATACACCAATCTGGTTCACATATAAGACAGAATACCCACTGAAGCTTCTACAAGGACAAATATTTGCTTCCCCCTCAATATAATAAAATGTTTCCCTGAGATGGGTAGACCACAATGCAAAAAACAAAAAACAACAACAACAACAAAAAAATGAAACTCAGAAAATTGAGAGATCTCCACCAAGGATGCCTAGTCCCACAATGGGAGCCTCCAATAAAATCATAGAGAAAATAATGGAAATTAAGTCCCAAAACAAAAATACAACAAGCTATGTGACCCTGATCAAAAGAACTGCTGAACTGGACTTCTGGGTAAGATGGCGGCCACACCAAACCAGCCTAGGGAGGGATTTAGGCAAAACCCCAGCAAAATACACTTTTCTTCTGAAAAGTGAAGAGGTATAGGTTATTCTTAAATGTAGCAGAGAAGCTGGAGAGACCAAGATCCACCAGAAAGGAGGAAGACAGCCAGATTCCCACTGAGGCGCTTTTGGCACAGCACCGCCAGGCAGATCCAGGCGGCAGCAGCAGCAGACACCAAGCAACAGACTTTTCAACTCCATCAGCCTTCTTGCAAAGTTAAGAAATCTGAGGGGAAGACAGCTGAGATCAACTAAAGCGCTACTGAAAGTGAGAGCAACTCCAAAAATCTGAACCCTCCCAATCCCCTGCCATCAGAACTCAACACCTAGGATTATTTCTGTGGCTTGATTGGGGGACAAAAGCTGCACCTGGAACTCATATTCTGAAGGTATATAGAGGTGGATTGCCAAGTATGGAAATACTGCAGATAAGTACAAAACCCAAGCATCAAATCAATTCAGGATGCAAAAGTTGCTACAATATAATACAAGAAACTCAAAGAATCAAGACAATACAGTCCCACCAAAAGCTATAAATCCATAAGAAGTGATCACCAGTGAGACTGTTTTAGATGAAATGCCTGACAAAGATTTCAAGAAAATGATGTTATCTATGGTCAAAGAAATCAGAGAAGAATGAAGGGAATCGAAGAAATCAAAGGAATTAAAGAAGAAAACAAACTTCTGAAAGAGAACACAGGAAACCAGCTTAATGAAATAAAGAGGTCATTATATGACATGAGTAAGGAAATAGAAATGCTGAAGAAAAACCAGGCTGAAATTCTGGCTCTGAAGAATACAGTCAATGAAATTTAAAAAAAACTCTGTGGAAACTGTCACCAGTAGAATAGATGAAGGAGGGAACAGAATATCTAAACTAGAAGACCAGATGGCAGATTTAATACAGACCAACAAAGAGAAAGACTAGCTAATAGCAAGGTGTGGATGGGAATTTCAAGATATCCAAGACAGTATGTAAAGATCAAACATAAGAATTCAGAGTATAACAGAAGAAAAAGAATTTCAATCCAGAGGCTTAATAAGTATTTTGAACAAAATAAAAGAAGAAAATTTCCCCCAAATTGAGAAAGAAAGGCCAATGCAGATACAAGAAACTTTTAGGACACCCAATGACAAAAACTGGAAAGAACCCCTCCTTGTCATGTTATAATTAAACTACTAAACACACAAACCAAAGAAAATATATTGAAAGAAGTTAGAGAGAAAAAGCAAGTCACCTACAAAGGCAAGCCCATCAGAATAACTGCAGATTACTCAACATAAACTTTAAAAGCCAGAAGGGCTTGCAGTAATATATTCCAAGTTCTGAACGATAACAACTGTCAACCAAGATTACTTTATCATGCAAAGCTATCTATCCAAATTGATGGAGAAATAAGGACATTCCACAACAAAAACAGGCTAAAGAAATTTATGACAACTAAACGAGCTCTACAAAAAACACTTGAAGGAATTCTTAATGGGGAAGAGAAAGAAAAACACACACATGAGGAAATAAGAAAAATTAAACAACACTCAAAAAACAGTTAAAACAAAGAACAAAGGGAAAACAAGAAATACTACAAAATAAGAAGAATGGCAAGAATTAATGCATACCCTTCAATAATAACTCAATATCAATGGATTCAATGTCCCATCCAAAAGACACAGGCTTGCAGACTGGGTTAAAAGGCAGGATCCTGCCATTTGTTGCCCCCAGGAAACTCATCTCTCAATAAGAGATAGACACCACCTTAGGGTGAAGGGATGGAAAATGATATTTCAAGCAAATGGGCCTAGGAAACAAGGAGGGGTTGCTATCCTAATATCTGACAGGATAGACTTCAAACCAACATTAGTGAGGAAAGATAAAGAAGGTCATTTTATACTGATTAAAGAAACACTCACGCAGGAGGACATTATAATCCTAAACATATATGCACCTAACCTGGGGGCTCCCAGTTTCACCAAACAAACACTATTTGACTTAAGGTCACAGATAACATCAAACACAATTGTAGTGGGAAACTTCAATACCCCACTCTCATCAGTTGACAAGTCATCCCAGCAAAAGAAAAAACAGAGAGACATCTGAATTAAATGATGTCATGGAACAAATGGACCTAACAGATATCTACAGAACATTCCATCCAAATGCTACAGAATATACATTTTTCTCAGTAGCACATGGAATATTCTTTAAAATAGACAGTATATTAGGACACAAAGCAAATCTCCATAAATATAGGAAAATTGAAATAATCCCTTGTACTCTATCTGACCACATGGAATTAAACTGCAAATCAGCAACAAGAAAAGCTACAGAGCATACAGAAATTCATGGATACTAAACAATACACTATTGAATTATCAGTGGGGTTATTGAAGAAATCAAAAAGGAAATTAATAAATTTATAGAATCAAATGATGATGATAATACAACATACCAAAACCTTTGGGACACAATGAAGACAGTCCTAAGAGGGAAATTTATAGCTCTAAGTGCCTATATTAAGAAATTAGAGAGTTCACAAATAAACAATTTAATGTTTCACCTTAAGGCCTTGGAAAAAGAAAAGCAAGGCAAACCAAAAATCAGTAGACAAGAAGAAATCATAAAGATTAAGGCAGGAATTAATGAAATAAAAGCCAAAAAGCAATCCAAAGAATCAATGAGACAAAGAGTTGGTTCTTTGAAAGAATAAACAAGATTGATAAGCCCTTAGCAAATTTGACCAGAAGAGAAAAGAGACAAAGATTAATAAAATTAGAGATGAAAAAGGCACCATTACAACAGATACCAAAGAAATTCAATTACAAGGACACACTTTAAGAATATATAGGCCTATAACTTTGATAGTCTGAAAAAATGGATGATTTCCTTTATTAATATGACCTACCAAAATTAAATCCAGATGAGATAAATCATTTAAATAGATCTATACCAAGTACAGAGAGTCAAGCAGTTATAAAAAGTCTTCCAACTGAAAAAACCCAGGCCCAGATGGATTCACTGGTGAATTTTACCAGACCTTCATGGAAGAACTAACACCAATGCTTCTCAGACTTTTCTATAAAATAGAAAAGGAATTCTACCTAACTACTTCTAGGAAGTCAGCATCATCCTCATACCAAAATGAGGCAAAGACAGAACAAAAAAAGAAAATTACAAGCCAATCTCCCTCATGAACATAGATGAAAAAAAATCAGAACAAAATAATGGCAAACAGAATACAAGAATGTATTAAAAAGATTATCACCCCAACCAAGTTGGCTTTATCCCAGGGATGCAGGGATGGTTCAACATATGCAAATCAATGAATGTAATACATCATAAAAATGGTTTGAAGGGGGCTGGAGAGATGGCTTAGCGGTTAAGTGCTTGCCCATGAAGCCTAAGGATTCCGGTTCGAGGCTCAGTTCCCCAGGTCCCACGTTAGCCAGATGCACAAGGGGGCGCATGCGTCTGGAGTTCGTTTGCAGAGGCTGGAAGCCCTGGCGCGCCCATTCTCTCTCTCTCCCTCTATCTGTCTTTCTCTCTGTGTCTGTCGCTCTCAAATAAATAAATAAATAATTAATTTAAAAAAATGGTTTGAAGGACAAAAATCACACGATCATCTCAATTGCTGCAGAAAAGGCATTCTAAAAAATCCAACATCTTTTCATAGTAAAAGTATTACAGAAACTGGGACTAGAAGGAACATATCTCAACAAAATAAAAGCTATTTATGACAAACCTACAGCCAACATAATACTAAATGGTGAAAAACTCAAAGCTTTTCCACTAAATTCAGGAACAAAGCAAGGGTGTCCACTGTCCCAAACTTTTATTTAATATAGTACTGAAAGTCTTAGCTATAGCAATAAGGCAAGAGACACTCATAAGAGGGATACAAATTGGAAAGGCAGAGAGCAAATTATCACTATTTGCAGATGATATGATTCTATACATAAAAGACCTTAAAACCTCTACCAGCAAACTAAACTATAACTATAGAAGTTGTCAAATAGCAAACCGTCAAAAAACCAATAATCACATAAATAAAATTGAGCAGAACTGTCTCTTAGAATACTCAGCTTTTGTCACTAGGCTTAACTTAATTGAAGAAAACCAGAGAAGCCTCAAAAGAGATATAAATGAATTGAAGTTGAATTAATAAATACAGGATCTCATTAACCAGCTGTTTAAGCTTAATGACATGATCAAATGCAAGAATGAATTCTAGGAGGCATCAAGAATATCAGCCCTTGAACTGAAATTGTACCTCAAAAAGAGGTAGACATGATGCAAAATAACACAACATAAAACCAAAATCAAATAGTGCATTTAAAAACCTCTCTAGAACCCTTCACTAACAGAGTTACTCATGTGGAAGACAGAACTTCTGAGCTGAAAGACAAGACAGAAAAAAATTGATTTGGAGTCCAAAAACTTTTCTCAGTTCAAAAATAACCAAGTGAACAGAATACAAAGAAACTGTGGTATACCTTAAATGACCTAACATCCAGATTATGAGTATACCAGGAGAGGAAATCCAGACCATAGGCATAGAGAACATACACATATTTAACAAAATTATTCAAGAAAAATTTCCAAATCTTACAAAGGAGAGGCCTATCCAGACACAAGAAGTTCACAGAACACCAAACAGGCAGGACCAAATAATAAACTCTCCAAGGCACATCATAGTTAAAACTTTTAACAATTAAAACAAAGAGAGAGTCCTGTGAACAGCAAGAGAAAAACAACTTACTACGTACAAAAGCAACCCATCTGAATTACCTCAGATTTCTCAATGGAAACCCTGAAAGCCAGAAGGGCTTGGAATGGAACATGCCAAAGTGTAATAAACTATGGCTTCCCACCCAAACTATTATACCCAGCAAAAATATCCCTCATAATAGATGGTGAAAGTAAAACTTTCCATGAAAAAAGTCAACTCTATGATTATATGAACACAAAGCCAAACCTACAGAGAATACTTCAGGGAACACTCCACACTGAAGAGTCAAGCAATCAATGTCAAGAGCCTAAAGGAAGAAGATTATAATAACCAAAACTAGAGGAGGTTTAAAAACTTACAAAACACAAGAAAGCACCAAACCCCATAAAGCACCGCATCATGACAGGAACTAGGTTGACCCTCACAGTTACAACCTTAAATATTAACAGTCATAACTCACTCATCAAAAAACAAAAGTTAATAGGTGGATCAGAAAAATGGACTCTTCTATCTGTTGTCTCAGGAAACCCACCTCATGACTAAAGACAGACACCTTTTCAAGGTGTAAGGATGGAAAATTATATTCCAAGCAAATGGAAATTAAGAAACAAGCAGGTGTTGCTATATTAATGTCAGATAAAATAGACTTCAAACCAAAAGTAATCAAAAAAGGCAAAGAAAGCCACTTCTTACTCATAAGGGAATGATCCAACATGAGAATATCACAATCATAAATATATATGTGCCAAACACAGGTGCACCACGGTTTATAAAACAAAACCTACTTGACAACAAAGCAGAAATAAACACCAACACTGTCATAGTTGAGACTTGAATACTCCACTATCATCAAAAGATAGACCATCCAAACAGAAAATCAACAAAGAAATAATAGAACTGAATGACACCATAGATCAACTACAGCTAACAGACATATACAGAACTTTCCACCCCAATTCTACTGAATAATACATTCTTCTCAGCGTCCCATGGAACTTTTTCCAAGATAGGCCATAATTCCTGCTTCTATAAATTCAGGAAAATTTAAGTAGCTTCCTTCATCATATCAGATCACAATACTTTAAAGCTAGAAATTAACAACAAGAGACACATCAAGAACTTCACTACCTCTTGGAGACTAAACAACACACTTTTAAACAATGAATGGGTTGTGGAAGGCATCAAAAAAGACATTTAAAAATTCCTAGAATTGAATATAATGAAAAGACAGTTTACCAAAACTTATGGGAAGTATGGAGGCAGTTCTAAGGGGAAAATTCATAGTGCTAAATGCCTACATAACAAAGATGGAGAGATCCCAAATTAATAACTTAATTGTCCACCTAAAGGCATTGGAAGAACAAGAATTCAGCCATAAAAGCTCTAGATGCAAAGAAATAATCAATATAAGGGTAGACATTAATAAATTGGAAACTAAGAAAATTGATGAAAGGAAGAGCTGGTTCTTTGAAAAAATAAAAAATATTGATAAACGCCTGGCAAAATTGATCAAGAAAAAAAAAAAAAAAGGACAAGTCTCAAATTTAAAAAATCAAAAATGAAAAAGGAGAGGTCATAACAGACAGCAACAAAATTAGAAGAATCATCAGGACATACTTCCAAAACCTCTACTCTATAAAATTGGATAATCTGGAAGAAATGGATGAATTCCTAGCCATATACTAGCTACCAAAACTTAACTCAGAGCAGGTTCTTCTCTTAAGCAAGCCTATCTCATCCATCAAGATTGAAAAGGCAATCAAAACCCTCCCCAAAAGGAAAATTCCAGGACCAGATGGCGTCTCAGCCAAATTCTATCAAACCTTCATTGAAAAACTGAAACCATTGTTTCTTAAAGTGTTTTGCATAATAAGAGTGATGGGATTCCTCCCCAACTCCTTTCATGTAGCTAGATCACCCTAATACCTAACTAGACACAGATACAAGAAAACAAAACTATAAGCCTATATTCCGGATGAATTTAGATGCAACAATCCTGAACAAAATCCTTGCAATCTGAATTCAACAACATATCAGAGTATTATCCACCTTGATCAAGTAGGCTTTATCCCAGGGAAGCAGGGGTGGTTTAACATACAGAAACTGTTCAATGTAATATACCACATAACTAAACATAATCACAAGAACCACATGATTATCTCAGTTGATGCAGAGAAGGCCTTTGACAAATTACAACACCACTTTATGATCAAAAAGCTGGAGAGAATAGGCATGGAGGGTTTATATCTCAATACAACAAAGGCTATATATAAAGCCCAAACAATACTTAATGGGGAAAGACTCAAGGAGTTCCCATTGAGATTGGGAACAAGACAAGGGTGCCCACTCTCACCACTGCTCTTCAAAATAGTGCTAGAGGTACTAGCTCAAGAAATAAGACAGGAGAAAGAAAAAAAGGGGAGGGGGATACAAACTGAAAAGGAAGAAGTCAAGTTAGCCCTATTTGCAAATGGCATTATCCTATACATAAGTGACTCAAAAGTTTCCATCTCAAAACTTCTAAAGGTGATTAATTTCTTCAATGAAGTGGCAGGATACAAAATCAACATACAAAAACTAGTAGCCTTTCTATATGCAAAGGACAAATATATAGAGAAAGAAATCAGTGAGGTTGCTCCATTTTCAATATCAACAAAAATTTAAATACCTCGCATTAACACTAACCAAGGATGTGAAAGATCTATAATAAAAATATATTTTTAAAACTCAAGAAAGAAATTGAAGAAGCAGGGAAATGGATGGATTTGGAAAGGATTATACTTAATGAGGTAACCTAGGCCCAGAAATCCAATGTCACATGTTCCCTCTCATATGTGGATCCTAGCTACAAATGTTTAGACTTCTATGTGAGTTGGAATAAAACTCAGTAGCAGAGGCCAGTAAGCTAGAAAGGGGATATAAAGGGAATAGAAAGGGAGGGAAGAGGGGGGAGACTTAAGAGGATGGTATTGTATATATCTAAGTAGAACAGACTACTGGGGGTGGAAAGGCCTAAGTGAAGTCAGGGGTAGAGATTGGGTAAAGGAAAGGTAGGAGGAGGGCTAATCGATATCTAAGAGGGTATGACTAAATCATATAGAAACTTGCTTTTTTGGACAATAGCGTGTATCTAGAAGCCATAGATTATTACCAGAAAATTTTCAGTGCTGGGGATGGGATACCTTCCGGTGAGTTTTTGGCCAGGGAGGTTCCTGATACTCCCCAAAACATTACAAGGCATTGCCAAGGCTCTTGGCTTCCCATTAGGAATAGGTGGTGAGACCCTATTGCTGAAGACTCCACATAGTTGGGCTGCAAGGTCACTGAGAAATCCTGGTAGAGTTGAGCTGAAAACCTCCTCCATGTGGACCAGCTGACAGAAAGCTGGAAAAAAACTATGCTGCATGCAGTTCAATGGGAGAGAGAGAAATCACCAATGGAGATACTCAACAATGGACACTGCAAGCCTTAAATTTATCCAGCCAGGCCAAATGAGCCAATGCATGTAGTTGCATGACTGTTATTGGGGAAACCAACCATTCTGTAATTGTACTAGAGGCCTGCTCCATGGGAGGGAACACATGCCTGATACTGAAAATCTATGACAGGGGTATTCCTGAGCCCTAGGGGTGTAACTCCTACTGGTGTCTGGCTAAATGTATATAATATGCTCACCAAACTTCTCAGTAAGCACTTCTCTTAATGTTCATACTCATATATTAATGCTACTTTTACTTTTCATTAGAGAAGCTTCTCTTTTCATATGGTGGTGAGGTCTGGGATGACTCAGAAGGCACCATGGTGCTGAGAAGAAGTGACAGAGGAGTGCTCAGCACTGAAATATGTATATCACACCTTCCAAGGCTGAGGATCTGTGGTAATTTGAATAGATGGCCCCCAATATATTCAGTGTTTTATTAGTTTATAGTCTGCATCTGTAGCCACCTGGCTAGAGGCTGTGTCACTGGGCAGATCTTAAGGTGTGGTGGTGGGTTTGAGATTTCAATGTAGAGATAGCTGGAGTTCCTGAAGTGTGCTGTGCCAGGTATGGCTTTTGGCTTTTAGGCTTGTGCTTCTCTCTGTGTGTTTGGTCCTGTGAAAGCAGGCCAGCTTCTTCTGCCATTATGAAACTTCCCCTGGGTCTGTAAGCTTCAATAATTCCCTTCTTGCATAAGTGTGACTGGTCTGGAAGTTCATTTCAGTGAAGCTGACGTTGTCTGGGGAACAGGATCCATTGCAGAAGAGGTGGCAGAAAGAATGTAAGAGTCAAAGGAAGGGGTAGGACTCCTTAAAGTGTGTTCCTCCAGACACAAAATGGCCTGGATACTCGTGACCTTGTAGTACCTTACGCTACCTACACAAGACCATCATAATAGGGGGAAAAGATAATGACATCAAAATAAAAGAGAGACTAATTGAGAGGGGGAAGGGATATGATGGAGAGTGGAGTTGCAAAGGGGAAAGTAGGGGAAGGAAGGAATTACCATGGGTTATTGTCTATAATTATGGAACTTGTCAATAAAAACTAAATTTTTAAAAAGGGGGGAGAAAGAAATTGAGCAGTTCTTGAGAAGATGGAAAGACCTCCCATGCTCCTGGATAGGTAGAATTAATATTGTGAAAATGGAAATTTTACCAAAAGCGATATACAGTTTTAATGCAATACCAATAAAAATTCCAGCATCATTCTTCACAGCATTAGAAAAAAATGATCTCAAAATTCATATGGAATGGCAGAAGGCCTTGGATATGCAAACATACCCTCAGCAAAGTAAACACTGCTAGAATGACCTACAATCCCCATGGGGTGTACCTGCATCCCCAAGGAGGAAAGTCTCTTCAGAAAAGGGGTAGGGAGGCAGGAAAGGTTGGTACCAACATGTGTTGATGACATACTAAATATATCCATATCTGATAAAAATAAATTTAAAAAATAGTTCCTCATAGATGTAGGTACAGCAGAGAAACAGTGACATGAATAAAGTGTAATTGTGAAATGAGGGATATTTGCCTTTGGGAAGAAAGTATACATAAAATTCTAATAAAGAGATGCACTAAAAGAAAGAAAGAGGGCTGGAGAGATGGCTTAGCGGTTAAGCGCTTGCCTGTGAAGCCTAAGGACCCCGGTTCGAGGCTCGGTTCCCCAGGTCCCACGTTAGCCAGATGCACAAGGGGGCGCACGCATCTGGAGTTCGTTTGCAGAGGCTGGAAGCCCTGGCGCGCCCATTCTCTCTCTCTCCCTCTCTCTGTCCTTCTCTCTGTGTCTGTCGCTCTCAAATAAATAAATAAAAATTTAAAAAAAAAAAGAAAGAAAGAAAGAAACACTACTGGTGGTATCACCATACTGGATCTAAAGCTATATTACAAAGCCATAGTAGCAAAAACAGCATGGTACTGGCATAAGAACAGAAACATAGACCAATGGAACAACATTGAACCTTAGGTCAAGTAACTATAACTACTTGATTTTTTTTTCTTTTGTTAAATTAAATTAAATTCTTTTTATAGATAATTTCCATAATTATGGACCATACCCCATAGTAATTCCTTCTCTACCCCAACTTTCCCCTTTGAAACTCCACTCTTCATCACATCCCCACCCCTTCTCAACCAGTCTCTCTTTTATTTTGATGTCATGATATTTTCTTCCTATTATGATGGTCTCGTGTAGGTAGTGTCAGTCACTGTGAGGTCATGGATATCCAGGCCATTTTGTGTCTGTGGGGAGCACGTTGTAAAGAGTCCTACCCTTCCTTTGGCTTTTACCTTCTTTTTGCCACCTCTTCTGCAATGGACCCTGAGTCTTGGAAGGTGTGATAGAGATATTTCAGAGCTGAGCACTCCTCTGTCACTTCTTCTCAGCATCATGGTGCCTTCTGAGTCAGCCCAAGGTCACTGCCATCTGAAAAGAGAAGATTCTGTAACCAAAAGTGAGAGTAGCATTAATATATGGGTATGAACATTAAGAGAGGTGCTTACTGGGCAGTTTGGTGAGCATAGTATATACATATACCTAGACACTAGCAGACGTTACACCCCTAGGGCTCATGACTATCCCTCTTGTAGGTTTTCAGTATCAGAGCTGTATTCCCTCCTGTGGAATGGGCCTGCAGACCAATTAGAGAGTGGTTGATGCCACTATTGCACCCATTGGCTTATTTGGCCTAGCTGGCCAAATCTAAGGCTTGCAGTGTCCACTGTTGAATATCTTCACTAGAGATTTCTCTCTCTCCCATTGAACTGCATGCAGTGTAGCTTTTCCCAGCTTTCTGTCAGTTGGTCTACATGGAGGAGGGTTTCAGCTCAGCTCAGCTACTTGATCGTTGACAAAGGTGTCATACACTGGAGAAAAGACATTATCTTCAACACATGGTGCTGGACAAATTGGATAACCATATATAGAAAAATGAAGCTAAACCCACTCATCTCATCATGCACAAAAATCAAGTCCAAATGGATTAAAGATCTCAATATAAGACCTGAAACTCTTCTCCTACTGGGAGAAAAAATAGGAGGACCTCTCCATGATATAGAAGTAGGGGAGCCTTCCTGAACAAAACCCCAGTAGCCCAGGAACCTATACAATCATTCAACCAGTGGGATCGCATGAAGCTGAAAACCTTTTGCATAGACAAACATATCAAAATCAGAGGCAATAAATCACCCACTGAATGGGAGAAAAATTTTCATCTGCTATACCACTGGCAGAGGCCAATATCTAGATTTTATAAAGAACTCAAAAAACTAAACAATAAAAAAAATCAAACAACCCACTCCAAAAATGGGACAGAGAACTTTATAGGGAGTTCTCAGAGGAAGAATTACAAATGGCTAACACACACTTAAGAAAACATTCAACATCCCTAACCATTATGGACATGCAAATTAAAACCACTATACAATCTACCTTACTCCAGTAAGGATGGCAATCATTAACATATAATGAATGGTGGTGAGGATGTGGGGAAAGAGGATCCCTCATTCACTGTTGGTGGGAATGTAAACTTGTACAACTACCATGGAAATTAATATGGAGATTCCTGAAGAGTAAAATATAGGGCTACCAGCTTCCCATCACTGGATGAGTGGATAATGAAGTTGTGGTACATTTTCACAATGGAATTCAACTCAGCAGTAAGAAAAAGGATACAATGAAATTTATAGAAAAATGAACAGACTTGGAACAGATCATACTCAGCAAACTCACGCAATCGCAGAAAGACAAATGCTGCATGGCCTCACCAATCTGCAGTTCCTAACCTGTACCAGCTCGAGTTGCTGATATATCTGATAGACAACGCAAGGCCAGACAATCGGGATGGAAGGATTTTGGGAGATGGGAGGGGAAGGGGGAGGTGGAGGAAAACAAATACAAAATTAAATCCAAAATGAAATGGTACCATGAAAACTTTATCCTTGAAGATAGACTAAAGGATATAACCCTCAACAGGAGCAAGGAGAAAGCACCAAAAGAAAAGGAGCCTGGAGAGGGTGGGATGAACCATAATCTTAAAAAAATTTTGTCTCTGGCTTCTAACTCCTAGTACCAGAAATCAGCTGCTACCCACAATGAGCTATTGATGGGAGAGACCTACGAGGCCCCCGAAACAACACAGGCTTCTGTCAAAGCACTTGATTACTCACCTGAGGCAAAAAATAAGACCCTACTGCTGAAGACACCATATACCATATGCTGCTAACACAAAGCATGGAGAGACCTGGCTGGAATCCAGAAGAAAGACCATCTCCAGATAGTTAGCCCATCTAGTGCTGGAAAGCACTACATGGCCAATAATGGTCTGAGCAACCAGAGGTCTAAGCTACTCAGAAGCAAACACCCTAACACAATGTATAGGGTAGTACAATGGTGGTACACAGCCCTGGTGAGTAACCAATAGCTTTCTGATTGCTAAGAGAGCCGCTCAGTGAAAAGGAACCCATATCTGGAATTAGGAACCAGGTCAGAATTCTATGGAAACAAAGATTATGCTTTCCAATGTCAAGCTCTCAACTAGTCTTTGGCTAAAAGAGGAGTTACATACATTAAATTCTCCCTAAATTAATAATGCTTATCCCATTTAAAGTATATTGACTTTACTTTCCATTGGAGAATTTGTTTTTCTTTTTCAGAAGGTAGTGAGACCTGAGAAGATGAACTACCCTTCACACTTTAGCCAAGCCACAGCTGAAACCACAGAGGAATTGGGGAGATGAGCAAGCGTGCTGCTTCCATGCTGCACCTGATAATCAGCACCAGGGTGTAGGAGACAGACCCTGAGGATACTCAACACCCATCAAAGCAGAGATCCAGAGTCTCCTAAGAACTCATCACTGAAGTCAACTTAAACCCACCATGGCTCAGGGAATTTTGCAGAAGAGGGTGTGGAAACATTATAAGAGCCACAGGTTGAGACATCATGCCCAGAGGCGTTTCCTCCCCCACAAACCTGACTGCTACTCCTACAAAACATAACCCACAATCCCATGGGAAATACTTGCAACCCCACTGAGGAGAGTCCCCAGCAGAATGGGGACAGGGACAAGGGGAAAGAGGATACCAACATATGATATATCCATACAAAATATGTTGTTAATAATAATAAATAAATAAACAGAAAAAAATATACAGTTGGCCAGGCATGCTGACACACACTTTTAATTCCAGCACTTGGGAGGCAGAGGTAGCCAAGAGTTCGAGACCACCCTGAGACTACATAGTGAATTCCAGGTCAGCTTGGACTAGAGTTATATTCTACCTAAAAAAAAAAAAATAAAATAGAGTTTACCTTGATGTTCTAGGTATTTTCCAAGGTTCTGAGAACACAACAGTGAATGAAACATAAAAATCTTTGCTCTTGGGCTGGAGAGACAGCTCAGCTGTTAAGGCCCTTTTTTTGCACAGCCTGATGGCCTGGGTTCAATTCCCCAGTACCCATGTATAGAGCCAGATACACAAATTGGTGCATGCATTTTAGTTCATTTGTAGCAGCAAGAGGCATGATACCTCTTTCATGTCACCTTGGTTGGTCCCAGTCCTGGTCCAGGTCCAACACAGGGTGTCCAGTATGATCTGGGGGTGGGGGGTCACTGCTATCCTAAGGGTCCTTATAAGAGGAAGGATGGAATTGGGGAGATTATTCAGTGGATAAAGTGTTGGCCATGAAAGCATAAGGACCTGAGTTCAGATCCCCAGAACCCATGTAAATGCCAGCCATGGTGGTTCTCTTCTATAATCCTGGTGCTGGGGAGATAGAAATAGGAGGCTCCTCAGTGCTCACTGACCAGTCAGTCCAGCCAGTCCAGCCAAATCAGTGAGCTTCACGTTGAGTGAGTGAATCTGTTCAAAAAATAACATGGAAATCGGGTGTGCTGACACACACCTTTAATCCTAGCACCTGAGAGGCAGAGGTAGGAGGATAGCCAAGTGTTTGAGGCCACCCTGAAACTACATAGTGAATTCCAGGTCAGCCTGGGCTAGATCAAGACCCTACCTCAAAATAAATAAATAAATAAATAAACACGGGGAGCAATTTACAAAGACATCCCACTTCAGCCTATGTCCTCCACATGCATGTGTCCACAAGTGCATGTGTACCTCACAGGTACTCACATATGTATGAACAAGCATACAGGCATGCATGTATACTACGTACACAAATAAAACAAAATAAGAGGAAGTCAGAGGAGAGCAAACAGAACCACATGGGAGAGAAGGCAGAGTAGTCATGTCAACTTAAAGCTTAGGAGAGCCAAGGATCCCCTGCTGCCTCCAGAGGTCAGGAGAAGCAATGACAGACTTCCCCTTAGACACTCTGTACAGAGCACAGCTCTGATTTCAGACTCCTGGCTTCCGGAACTCTAATCAAATATATTTCTATTGTTTTAAGTCATCAAGTTTGTGGTCACTTGTTACCACAGCCTAGGAAATGGATAGGGAGAGGCTATGTTGTCACTGGGTAAGGTTTCACCATTGCAAGTTTCAAGCTCCCATACTGGGTAACCAATAGGTTTCTGATTCCAGTTTCAAGCTCCAAGATGCAAACTCCCATAGGGGAATTTATGCAAGGACATTGACATGGACAGGAATGAGCGATAAGCTCAGCTCTCAAAGGGGATGACAAGATAGTTTACTGTTGAGCCAAATGTGAGTGATCATGGCTGGAGAATATGGATTCAAGTTGCAGCAATGTGGAAACAGTTTCATAGCTGGAGAACAAAAGAAAGTGATAACTCAAGGCATTTTTCAAATACATTGATGGGACATCAAGTAGGTGGGACACAGCAAAGTAGGGAAATCTGTGCTATAGGTCTCAGGTGACATCTGACGACATTTTTGGGTTTCAAGTTAGTAGAAACTAGAGGTTGGTCTGCTAAGCTAATACTTTCCAGAAGGTTGTACCTGGTAGTCACAAAGATGTTAGGTCAGACGCAAAGTAGGACAATGAATGGCTATTAGGGGACTAAAGACAGCCTCAAACAATTTAGATCCAGATCTGCAACATTCCAATTCCCCATGACCACAAAGCTCAAATCAGTCAATCAGCCTAAAGAACCACCACAGCTGGGACTTTTTCTTGTGAACTTGAAGTCGCAGGATCATGCAAAATGGAGAGGGTTGATAAAGACTTTGGATTTGGGCTGGGGAGATGGCTCAGCAGTTAAAGGTGCTTTCTTGAAAGCTTGACAGCCTAGGTTTTATTTCCCCATGCCCGCATAAAGCCAGATGCACAAAGTGATGGGAGCATCTGGAGTTAAGTTGCAGGATCAAGAGGCCCTGGTGTTCTTTCTATTTCTTTCTCTCATGGTTTGATTCAGCTGTTTCCCATAAACTTAGGTGTTCTGAATGTTAGGTTCCTAGCAGATGGAGATCGGGAATTAAAGCCTCCTGGAGGCAGTGTATTGTTGCAGGGGGGGGGGGTGGCTTATGGGTGTTATAGCCAGTTTCCTCTTGCCAGTGTTTGACACACTCTCCCATTGCTGTTGTCCATCTAATGTTGGCCAAGAGGTGATGTCCACCCTCTGCCCATGCCATCATTTCCCCCTGTCATCATGGAGCTTCCCCTCAAATCCATAAGTCAAAATAAACTCTTTTTTTTCCCAACAAGCTACTCTTGGCTGGATAATTTCTGCCAGCAATGTGAACCAGACTGCAACAATAAAGTTGGTACCAAGAAGTGGGGTCATTGCTGACAGAAACTTGAATCTGTGGCTTTGACTTTTTGGGACTGCTTTGCAGGACGATTGTGGAAGGACTTGAAAGCGTGGCCTAAGAGATGACTTGCAGTGCTATAAGTACAGCTTGATGGACTATTCTGGTCAGAGTTGAAAGACCTAAATGCAGTAATAACTATGGACTGTGAGATTTGGCTTATGAGGATGAGAAAGAGGCTTTGCCTGGACTAGGGCTAAAAGCAGTTTGTGTGAGAGGCTTGCTGTTATGCCCATGTCCTGAGAACTTGTGCAGGGTTGCATTGCATAGAAATGGACTGGTGTGTGCAGAGGGATATAGCACAAAAAGAAATATTTGGGCTGAAACTTCTGCCCATTCAGCTGCAATTGAGAGATTATAACCTTTGAGATTGGCCAGCTGACCTGCACTGGGACAACATGAAGAATGTAGACTCTTTTGAAGGGGCCTGAGTGCTCAAGGAGTGTCCTGTCCTTCAAAGTCTGCTTTATTCCCTCCTGGATTAACAAATTGGCACCCCACTTGGTATTATGGAGTATAGAAATGCAGGAAAGAGAGGGTCATTGAATTTGTAACACAGTATTATGTTTTGGAAACCACCATGGGCAATGTGTAGCAGGTTTGTTGGATGCCTGCATGGAGACCCAATGGAGCCATAAGGATGAACTGTGGGTTACAGTGGAGACCCAGTGGAGATGCCGGGACCATGAGATGGCTACTAAGGAGAGTTGATGGCCCTGAATGAAGTTTTTAAGGACTATGAGTAGCCTAGCTGGAGAGGTGGAATTGGAACTCCAGAGACTTGTTGCGTGTTGGGCAATTCTTGGGATAGGAGCTAGGATATATGAGGTACTAACTTTCACCTCTGACCACTATGGCTCTTCTTTCAGAAATAGCAGTTCTCAAAGGAGTGCTAGGGACTCCCAAGGTTCTTGTAGGTGGGGTCCATGAGGTCAGTATGATTTTTATAAGCAATGTTAAAACATAATTTTTTTTTCATGGACATTGTTTTTCTGGTTCAGGCAAAGTGGTAAGGTTGCCAGGACCCTGGCATGAAACTCAAAGAGTGCACCCTTGACTAAGTGTGGAAACAAAGGAATGGCTGTCTTGACTTCACAATGTCCTCAGGCTTTGGAGAGAGTAAAGAGCCACCACACAAGAATGAGGACATGAGTTTGATTCCCCAGATCCTTGTAAATGCCTGGAGAGGTGATCTGCTCATATAATCTCAGCATTAGGAAAGTGGAGACAGGAAGATCCCTGGTGCTCATTGGTCAGATAATCTAGTTGAATTGGTGAGCTCCAAGTTCAGTGAGAGGCTATGTCTCAAAAACAAGCTGGATCTCCTCCCTGTAGACCAGCTGATAGAAGGCTAGAAAAAGCTATGCTACATGCAGCTCCATGGGACAGAGGAGTCATCAATGGAGATAAATGACAGTGGATACTGAAAACCTTAAGTTTTGATAGCCAGGCCAAATGAGCCAATGAGTGCAATAGTGGCATATCTGTTCTGGGGCAAACCAACTGCTCTATAATTGGAGTGGAGGTCAGCTCCATGGGAGAAAACACATGCCTGATACTGAAAACCTATGACAGGGGAAGTCATGAGTCTTAGGGGTGTGATGCCTGGTGGTGTCTGGCTAAGTGCATATATTATGTTCACCAAACTGCCCAGTAAGCACTTCTCTTAATGTTCATATTCATATATTAATGCTAGTCTCACTTTTCATTAGAGAAGCTTCTCTTTTCAGATGGCAGTGACCTCTGGGATGACTCAAAAAGGCACCACAGTGCTGAGAAGAAGTGACAGAGGAATGCTCAGCTCTCAAACATCTCTATCACATCTTCCAAAGCTCAGGGTTCATTGTGGAAGAGGTGGCAGGAAGAACGTAAGAGCCAAAGGAAGGGTAGGATTCCTTACAATGCACTTTTCCAGACACAAAGTGGTCTGGATATCCATGACCTTGCGGTGCCTGACACTACCTACTCAAGACCAGTATAATAGGAGGAAAAGATTGAGGACATCAAAATAAAAGACTGATTGAGAGGGGGAGGGGATATGATGGAGTTGTGAAGGGGATAGTGGGGGTGAGAGAGAATTATCATGGTTTATTGTCTATAATTATGGAAGCTGTCAATAATAAAATATAAAAATATAAGAACAAGGTGGCTGGGTATGGTGGCACACACCTTTAATTCTGTTGGAGACGAGGAGATGAGCCCTGAACAGATCTTTGCCCTGAAATAACCTCTGCCCTGAGATAACTTCTGCCCTGAGCAAGTTCCGACCTTTCCTCATCCCCCCACCCTGCCATACCTAACTGATTCCATCCCCTCACCCCGCCACACCTAACTAATTAACATCCTGCCTGGCGACTGCAGAGACGTGAGAACTATACCGGGAATTCTTAGAATAACTGCAAACTGTCCTAGGCCAAAGGCCAAGAAGATTCTGTAACTTTCTACCACCTGCCTCCTCCAGCCCCCCTCTCACCCAAGACCCTAACCCTTAAAAAGGCCTTTGTGGCTCAATAAAATTGGACTCTTGACAAGTGTACATTTGCTTGAGTCTCTTCCTCTCTCTCGCCCATCTTATTTCAGGTTTGGGTCCCCCTCGCCCCCACGAATAACGAGGTCCCGCGGGTCGGGACAAGTGGCGCCCAACGTGGCGGCTCGAGGCACGGACTCCTACCGGACGGAGACCCCCAATTCAGCGACCTCCGGAGGATTTGTTAAGTGGTCACCGCTTCTCCGCCCAAGAAGACGGCAAGACCTGGTAAGTTTTCCCTCTTCATTCCGTCCCATCAAGATGGGCCATTCATTGTCTAAAGAGGCTTCTTTCATAAAGGATTTAAAAGCCTCTCTCAGAGAGCGAGGAATATGGGTAAAGAAAAAGGATCTTATACAGTTTTTTATTTTTTTTGATAAGACATGTCCAATGGTTTATGATTGATGGACCTAACATTCATCCCAAGAAATGACAAAGAGTCAATAAAGAATTAAATCAAAAACTTACTACTGAAGAAATGGCAAAGAGTCGACACCTCTGTCTCCTGCGTGAGATATATGTCGACCCCAGAGCTCTGGTTTCCTAAATAAGGCCTCATGCTTTTGCAGCAAGTTGGGTCTCCTGTGTGTCTTTGGGTGCGTGCTATCTCGAGACTTGAGTGAAGGTCTCCCTCTGGGGGTCTTTCAATTGAGAGCTCGTCCAGGGATTTGCACGTCTACCCAGGACTCCGGAGACCCCCTTGGAGGTAAACAATGTAAATGTAAATGTCTGCAGCGCTGCTTGTCTGAGTGTTTGTCTGAGTGTTTGTCTGAGTGATTTCTGTGATTTCTGTTGCTCTGATCTGTTTTAATTTCGGTTTGGGCAGCTGTTGTTCAGGACCGTGAGGACCTGACAATGGTGGTTGGCAGGACCACAGGCTGCAATCCTGGGGGACGCCCCAGGATCTGAGGAGAGTCAGGGTGGCTGACAGTCTCCTATCTGGTAAAGGAAGATTGTGTATTTCTCCTTCAGGAGAAACCACAGAGGCATCTTCCATCTGAAACTGCATTTGATTGTCTGTTCTGGACGCATCGGAGGTGTCACGGTTTTTGGTTTCTTTTTGTCAGTATCTATTTTGTGTTTGTTTGTGGACTCTTGTTTCTAATTATGGGACAGACTATGACGACCCCCCTGACTCTGACGGTATCTCATTTCTCTGAAGTTAGAAGTAAGGCTCATGACTTATCTGTAAAAATTAAAAAAGGTAAATAACAGACTTTCTGCTCCTTTGAGTGGCTGCCAGAGGGAGCATTTGATCTAACCATTATTTCTGCTGTTAAGAATATTGTTTTTTAGAAGGGACCCATTCTCACCCAGATCAACAGCCATACATCCTAGTCTGGGAGAGCCTAGTGACGGATCCCCCGGCATGGGTCAAACCCTGGATCCACCCCCCACCACGGTCAGGCTCCCGAGTCCTGGCAGTGGCCCAACAAGCCACGAGAGAAGACCCTCCCGAGTGGCCCTCTGCCCTGATTCCATCTCCCCCACCTTAGCCCCCTGCTCTCCCTGCTCCAGCTTTGCCCGAGGGAGGAGGAGATGGGCCGGCTACAGGGACTAGAAACTGAAGGACCTGATTCCACCGTACAAGCCTTTGGTCCTCCCCCTGACCCTAGCATGTCTCAGGCCCAAATGAGTAGCCTACCTAGCTCCCAAATGAGATTGATGTGGGATTCCCTCTCACCCAACCTGAATGGAATTACAACTCAGCAGAAGGTAGGGAGCAACTGACAGTCTACCGCCAGGCTCTGATGGCAGGTCTCAGGGGGGCTGCTCGCCGCCCCACGAATCTGGCTAAAGTAACTTCCCTCTATTTTTTTAGAATGCTTGATGGAGGCTTCCCGGAGATATACTCCTTTTGGCCCTACTTCTCCGGGTCAACAGGCAGCGATAACAATGACATAGATAAGGCAGTCCGCTCCAGACATTAAAAAGAAATTACAACATCTGGAGGGTTTACAAGATCTAGCTTTGACAGACATAATTAAGGAAGCTGAAAAGGTTTATCATAAGAGAGAGAGAAAAAGAAAAGAAAGAAAAAAAAAAGGAAGCAGAAGAGAGAAAAAATAATGGGAAAAGGAGACAAGAAAGGAACTTAAATAGGATATTGGCTGCAGTGATAAAAAAAAAATTTTCAGGCTTAAGTATGTTGGGATAGTTTGCTTGAGCTTTATCAAATTTAAGTCATGGGTAAAACATAAAATTGTTTTATGTTAATAAAAAATTTCTGTGGTGCATGAAATCAATAGTTATCAAGTTTAAGCCAAAATCACTGGTTGTCAAATAATGTTTTTTTCTTTCAAAAAGATTTATCAAGGGTTATATTAATATTTAGCTAGCTGTTTGGGCTCAGAAAAGACCAGATTCTACTCTGTTATATGTAAAGTAACTATCTCAATTTTGGCATCTTAAGTCCAGTGCTTATAACAAAATTAACCCTTAAGACATATTCCCTACTTTAGGGCACAGCCTCATGCTCAAACAATGGTCCTCATCTGAGAAAAAAAAAAAAAAAAAAAAAAAAATCAAGCTCCATGGTTCTGTTTCCAATGTTCTCTGGGTAATTTGTACCCACACAGGTATCTGGACTAATCAAAGATGTTTTCACACAGGTGCTAAGACCTTATACTGTCTTACTTGTTTTCTAGGTTAAATAAGTTAAGTTTGTAAATCAACTGGTACTGTTTTCAAGACTGATAACAGGTTCTGCCTTTACTTATAAATGTTGGATATTTAAAATGGGAGATGTGCCTACTTTCTATACCTCAGATATATGGCTTATGCTACCACAGTACAACAAAAATCTTAAAGATAGGACAAAATGATTTTAGAAGCCCTGTGCCATTCTTTAGTTAAGTCTATTTCAGTAATTAAATGTGCTCCATATGTATGTACATCCAAGCTGATGTAACTTCCTTTCTAAGTGTGTTAATCACCTATGTAGAAGCCAAAGCCAATTGGAATCATCGGAGTAAAAAGTGTCAATATTTTGGCCTGTGCTCCCATGTCATGAGGCCACTGGAGATGATGGGACACTTCTACACTGGCCCCCTGGTAAGTCACCTGTCTTCCTGAGCAGGGAGGATATGGAGACCCAAACAAAAGTGGTGTACAATGTAAAACAGGAGCGTCACAATTGAGAAGCAATCAGTCCTCCTGACTTCCCAAAGAAGGGAAAAATACTTGGCCAGCATGGCCCTGACTCATCCTAACAGGCAAAAGACACCAGTAAGCTATGGGGCTACTCCTGTGTCCCTAAAGTCTCTTTGGAGAGCCATTAATGACCTCCAAAATTAATCCTTAATTAACTTTTGGCTATCTGCAAGGTCTTAAACACTCAGAGAAAAATGTATAACCAAAGATAAAAAATAGCTCTTTATTATTAAGATTAAATGTTATGTATATGTTTCTGATAACTCTGCTAGCATCTCATCTGTTTTACAAGCCATGTTAAATACTACTGTGCCATTTAATGAACAGTTCTGAAAGAAAATCTTAGCCAGCTCATCCTCAGATGGTCCTGCGATGATCCAAGCCTGTCTACCTGGATTCCCTCGACCTACAAAAAGACCAGTTTGCTGTGTGTTCACTTCTCAGTAACTCCTTACTTTTATTCTTTCTTTCCAAAGTTATCTTTCAAGATTATCTTCCTACACTCTGGGGTACATTAAAATAGTTCCCCTCCCTAGGAGAGATTCTCTAACTGCAACAAGTCTCCACTTCGTGTCCCGTTCAGCAGGAAGTAGTAAATGATCTGATGTCTTCGACCCAGCCCCCTAAAGCAGTTAGAGTGTCTTCTCATGAGAGAGAGAAATAAAAGGGAAATAGACTGTCTATACCATACGTTCCTGTTGTCATAGATAAAGTTTACTTAAAATAAGTTTATTTAAAGTTCCTCAAATAAAATTATAGAGCTTGATTGAAATGCCATACAGATTAAAAGTTCTAGGACCTCCCTTTTATGAGGGAATTGCCATCCTTACATCTCCTGTGTCTACTAACAGTCCAGAGGGATTATTCTGGCACTCTGCCCCAGAGGGGGGTATTACTCTTGCATCCATTTCCGGCCTTGGACTGTGTCTATTAGGCCCTGATATGCTCCCTCCTCTGACTCTTGAACCGGTATGCAACCAAACTGCTATTATCAATGACTCCTTTATATATACTAAAGCCCCTAGTAACTCCTATCTTGCTTGTTCCACGGGGCTGACTCCCTTTATTGTCAACAAGGACTTTTTACAGACTAAGGACTATTGTGTTGTAGTTATAGTTTTGCCACGATTTTTCATTCATGATTCTGAAAGTTTTACAACTACTATAGATCAAGGCATTGCCATTAGACCAAAAAGAGAGCCTTTAACTGCCCTCACCCTGACTGTGCTCCTGGGACTTAGTGCTGCAGGGGCCGGGACAGGTATTGCCTCGCTGGTAACCTCCCAACAGCATTTTTCACAACTCAGTGCCTTAGTGGACAGAGATCTTAACCTCATACATGAGGGGATACAAGATCTCAAAGATTCTTTGGCCTCACTCTCTGAGGTTGTACTTCAAAACCGGAGAGGGCTAAATTTGGTGTTCTTAAAGGAAGGGGGACTCTGTGTAGCCCTCAAAGAAGAATGTTGTTTTACTTAGATAAGACTGGGCTAATACAAAATAGCCTTGATAAAGTTAAAAGAAATCTAGAGGATAGAAAAAGGACTCGAGAACAACAAGAATCTTGGTATAAACATTGGTTTTCCACATCTCCCTGGCTAACTACTTTGCTTCCCAGTCTTTTAGGCCCTTTTGTTGGATTCCTTTTGCTTATCTCCTTTGGCCCCTGGGCCTTCAGACGACTAACCAGTTTCATTAAGAGTCAGGTAGATTCTGCAATCAAGCCGGTGGAAGTCCACTACCTCGCCTCACCACAGAAGAAACATCTGCCGCTGACCCGCCAAAAGAACAAGACAACCCCCCATCTCGACCCTTAGACTTTACCTCCCTGCAAAAACCCACCCTGGGGTGGAAATTTTGGTCCCGCCCCTCCAAATAATAACTCAGGTCTCCGCGACCCCTCATACTAATTGGCTACCAAACATATTTCCTCCAGGATCCTTATGTGACATTGACGGTCTTGTTGAGAGCAAAATGCGTTACATTTCCACAAAGTGAGTGGTCTGGTAAGTCAGCGACGGAACGGGTGGCTAAGTCTCGACCCGCCTAAGACAGGACGACCTCGCCGAGAGGAGGCCGATCCAATGACGGGTAAGGGTCCAGCACTGCCCTTCTAACAGGCTCAGACCCCGTTTGTGCCCCTTGTTCTAAGGTCACTCCAAATGACTTTATTGAAATCAATGACCTATGAGTAACAGCGCTCAACCTACTTTGGGGAACGCTCACTCGCCTCTCTGATGTCAGGTTGCTGCTCTGGATCCATTTTTACTCTTAAACAAAAATAATCGGCCACCAAAACAAGCCCTTCTTTGGGACATCATTAAGGGGTCGCGGTAACCTCCCTTTCCTGGTCCTTGTATACAGAAGAGGGGGAGATGTTGGAGACGAGGAGATGAGCCCTGAACAGATCTTTGCCCTGAAATAACCTCTGCCCTGAGATAACTTCTGCCCTGAGCAACTTCCGACCTTTCCTCATCCCCCCACCCTGCCATACCTAACTGATTCCATCCCCTCACCCCGCCACACCTAACTAATTAACACCCTGCCTGGCGACTGCAGAGACGTGAGAACTATACCGGGAATTCTTAGAATAACTGCAAACTGTCCTAGGCCAAAGGCCAAGAAGATTCTGTAACTTTCCACCACCTGCCTCCTCCAGCCCCCCTCTCACCCAAGACCCTAACCCTAACCCTTAAAAAGGCCTTTGTGGCTCAATAAAATTGGACTCTTGACAAGTGTACATTTGCTTGAGTCTCTTCCTCTCTCTCGCCCATCTTATTTCAGGTTTGGGTCCCCCTCGCCCCCACGAATAACGAGGTCCCGCGGGTCGGGACATAATTCCATCTCTTTGAAGGCAGAGATAGGAAGATTGCTGTGAGTTCAAGACCACCCTGAAACTACATAGTGAATTCCAGGCAGCCTGGGCTAGATCAAGACTGTACCTTAAACACAAACAAAGAAACAGACAAACAAAAAAACAAGGTGGAAAGTGATTGAGAAAGACACCAGACATCAGCCTCTGGCCTACACACACACACACACACACACACACACACACACACACACCCTGCATGGGCACCCATTAACATGTGTGCCACACATATTCAAACATGTGCACATGCATATTCACACCACACATATACGCACATGCAATAAACAAGAATATCTTGAGCATTGTTAATGTCCTAAAACCCCAGCCCTCGGGTGCCTGTCTCCTAATGCTCGGTTTAACAAAATGAAGAGAAAGCAGAAGCTCTTTACAGCCGGCCGCACAGTGGCTGCCCGGGGGAAAACATCCGTACTGCTCTGCTTTGATTTGCCCGATGAAATAGCTGCATTATTTTTCTTTTCATGGAATGTCTTATTACTTGGAACCACAATTATTAAGGCTGAAGGAACTAGCAGACAGATTTTTTTAATTTATTAATTTGACAGAGAGAATGGGGAAGAGAGTGAGAGAATGGGCACATTAGGGCCTCCAGCCACTGTAAACAAACGCCAGACGCATGAGGCCCCTTGTGCATCTGGCTAACGCCGGTCCTGGGGAATGAAACCTGAGTCCTTTGGCTTTGCAGGCAAACACCTTAACCACTAAGCCATCCCTCCAGCCCTAGCAGAAGGTCTTGGCAAGCAAGCCTGTCACTTCAAGGAGAGCAGCTGATGGTAGCTGCTGCTGAAATTGAGCGACTGAGTGAAAATCTTGAAGTTTAGAAAACTCTGCTGCCATGATATGGACAGCTTCCAATGCACAAAGTTTTTGGATAGAATATAAGGTTTCAGGAAATATGATTTCATTTCTATTTTTCTTTTTGCATGTGTCTGTACTTTTTGCATGTATGCATGTTTGTATGTGTGCAGGCATCACATGCGTGTTGGTGCACAGTTATAACCATGCATGTGGAGGCCAAAGGACAAATTTGAGTGTCATTCTTCAGATATTGGCCACCTCTTTTTTAAAACAAAGTTTCTCCAGTGGAGTGTTCAGCACATCTCTATCACACCCTCCAAAGCTCAGGGACTATTCTGGAAGAGGTGGCAGAAAGAATATAAAGGCCAAAGGAAGGGGAGAGCTGCTTACAGTGCTATCTTCCAGACACAATGTGGCCTTGACATTCATGGCCTCGCAGTGGCTGATGCTGCCTACATTAGACCTGCATAATATGAGTAAAAAGTGATGACGTCAAAATTGAAGAGACACTATTTGACAAGAAGGGATTTAGTTGGGGGGATTTAGGAGGAAGAAAAGGAAGGGAGGAAGGAGGAGATTATAATCACGTTGTATTGTCCATAAGGGAGTTGTCAATTTTTTTTTTAAAGCTAGACATCAAAAATGTAAAACAATGCCATTTATTCCTACTTACTGGGAGGGGGACATTGGTGTGTTGGTGCCCTTCCCCCTAACACACACAGTGATGGGTACTGAATCCAAGGTCACATCCCTAGCTGCTGCTCTTTCTTCTTCTTTGTCTCCATCTTGGTCTCCTCCTTCTTATTATTATCCCCCTTCTCCTAGCTGTCCTCATCCTTTTCTTCCTCCTTCTTTTGAGACAGAAGCTCATGTAGCCTAGGCTGGCACTGAAGTCATTATATAGCCAAGAATGATGGTCAACTCTCAATCTTCTTACCTGTCTCCCAAGTGCTGGGATTACAGGCATGCACCAACATGTCCGGCTTCCTCAGTTACCAAAAACCAAACAAAATCAGTCAGTCAGTCTGTCTATCTACACATACACACACACACACACACACACACACACACACACACACACACACACGGTGACAGACAGAGAGAGAGTGCCACAGCATGTGTGTGGAAGTCCAGGAACAACCTCGGTTGTTGATTCTCCCCTGCCACCTTGTTTGAGGCAGGGTCTCTTGTTTGCCACTGTGTATGCCCGGAGGCATGCAGAAGTGGGTTGCAGCACAAGGTCTTCCTTCTGTCTACAGATTCTGGCTGATCTCAGCCATGTGTCCTACTCCATTTTCCTTAGCTAAGATCGGGGGGAAGAGAGTGCGTGGATGAGAGTACCTGGACTTCTCAACGACGGAGAGTCACCAAGTGTCCCTTGAAAATTGAGATCAAAAGGTCTTGGAACGTGATTATGCCCATGAATCAGGGCTGCTTGGAATGTGTCTGCCAGAGCTGCAGGGACTCTCCCTGCTGTCCCATGCCCATGCCCCCCGTTGGGAACACTCTTGCCTGCAGCCCTCCCACTACTAACACCTGCCCATCCTTCTGTTTGGCCTCTTTGATTCCGTTTTTCCCTTGCTTTCTTTTGTATTTATAGCTGGCTCCCTTTCCCATTCAATTTTATCACTTGACTAAATTAATATGCACATTTATTTATTTAATTATCATTATTTTTGGGGGGGTTTCAAGGTAGGGTCTCACTCTAGCCCAGGCTGACCTGGAATTCACTATGTAGTCTCAGGGTGGCCTCGAACTCACGGTGATCCTCCTACCTCTGCCTCCCTAGTGCTGGGATTAAAGGTGTGCACCGCCACACCTGGCTATTATGCACACTTAATTTAATAAAGTCAAGACCTAATCAACTTCTTTCCCTCCTACCAAATAATCTTTCTTTCCAACCCTAGTTTATTTCTTCAAAATTCACTTGTTCTGATTTCCTAGTTCTTTAGTTATATCTGGGAGTTTTCTAACTCTATGAGTTAGGTATTGTCATAACCCTTTTATACAATCAATATTTATCTAATCTATTTCTGTGAATATATATATATATAAATCTTGCCTAGAAACCTTACTTGAATCTTGGACTTTACAGGATTATTTTCTTTGTTCTTAAAGAGCAATTCAGGGCAATTATCTGTTAGTTGTAAATATGTTCATGTTTTATTTGGAAAGGTATCTATCTTAGTCCATTTTAAGTGGCTATAACAAAAATGCCACCTACTGAGTAAAAAGAAAGATATTTCCCACCATTCTGGAGGCCGAGAAGATCACTATTAAGGTACTGGTACAAGGAGCTGGTGAGGGCCTTCTTGCTGCACCGTAACATGATGGAGGCTATCATGGAATGAAAGCTAAGATACACAAGGACACATTTCCTCCTCCTTGTATGAACCCACTCTTCCCTTCCTGGGGATACATTGACTTCATCTAACCTTAATTACCACCCTAACTTCCAGATATTATCAATACATGAATTCAAAGATTATGTTTCTGATAGGCAAGTTTGGGGGCAACAATGAATCATAGCAATATCTTCTTTTTGACATCATTTTTTGTTTGTTTTTTATTTATTTGAAGCAGAATCTCACTATGTATCCTGGTCTGGCCTGGAACTCATTATGGAGTCCAGGTTGGCCTCGATCTCATGATTCTCCCTCCTTAGCCTCTCCAGTGCTGGAATTACATGTGTGTTCCACCACTCCCTGACTCATTCCTAAGGGCGAGTGAAGATTAACTGTTGGGCTGGAGAGATGGCTTAGCAGTTAAGCACTTGCCTGTGAAGCCTAAGGACTCTGGTTCAAGGCTTGATTTCCCAGGACCCAAGTTAGCCAGATGCACAAGGGTGCGCATGCGTCTGGAGTTCGTTTGCAGTGGCTGGAGGCCCTGGCGTGCCCCCCCCCCCACTCTCTCTCTCTATCTGCCTCTTTCTCTCTCTGCCTGTCACTCTCAAATAAGTAAATAAAAATTAACAATTAAAAAAAAAAAGATTAACTGTTATTGTTTGGCTGCCTCCTGGCTTCAGCAGTTGATATGGAGAAGCTGATGGCCTGTTTGCTTCACAGCTAGCTCACTGTGGTGGGCTTTGTGAACTAATGTCTGGGCTAGGTGTAGATTTCTTGTGTTCATTGAGTTGGGGTGCTCCTGGGGCCTGAGGATTCTCATCAATTCTGAGAATTTCTATTTTCTACTGGAACACTAATTAAATTTATTTATTTTTTATTGTATATTCTTTTTTTATTGGCACATTCACTGTACATAGTATTGGCTTCCACAAAGACATTTTCATTTCATATAACGTGAACATGTTAAATAAACATATTTAGATCTTTGTTCCATTGTCTAGTTCTCTGAACCTATGTCAAAATTTCCATCTCCATATCTGTGCTGCATTTTAAGAAACTCCTTTAGATCAATTTTCCAGCTTCTTAAGTCTCTCTTCAGCTATGTCAGTCTGCTGTTTGAACTATTGGAATTCTGATTTCAAAGATTATATTTTTTTATACAAATACTCCCCAACTTTTTTCAAATCTCCCTGGTCTCTTGGTCTCTTATTCCTTATCTGTACCTTAAGTTACAAACTTTTATTTTATTTCCAAGGAAGAGTCTCACTCTAGCCCAGGCTGACCAGGAATTCACTATGTAGTTCCAGGGTGGCCTTGAACTCACAGCAATTTTCCTACCTCTATCTCCTAAGTGCTGGGATTAAAGGCGTGTGCCACCACGCCTGGCTACAAACTTTATTTTTTAAGGGATGAAAGATTTTATAGTGCACATAGTGTAATTCTGATATCTAAAGTTGTTTGTTGGCATGTGTGGTGCGTAATTGTGGTTCCTGTGTGTATACAGGCATGTGGTAGCCAGAGTCTGATGTCAGGTGCCTTCCTTGATGGCTCTCCACTGTATTTACTCAGGCAGGGTGTTTCATGTGAACCCAAAGCTCATCAGTCCAGATGGTCCCGCTCAGCGGAGTGTCCCTGGAATCCTCTTGTCTCTACCTCCTGGGATTGCATGCAACTGTCATCACACCTGGTTTTTACATGGGTTCTAGGGATCTGAACTCAGGTCCTCTGTGGAGGGCATACTACCCATTGAGCCATCTCCTCAACCCCTTAATGTGTTTATTTTATTTCATTTATTTTAGAGAGAGGGAGAGAGAGAATGGGCCCGCAGGGGCCTGTAGCCCTGAAAATGAACTCCAGATGCATGCGCCACCCTGTTCATCTGGCTTGCATAGGTCCTGGGGAATTGAACCTGGGTCCTTTGGCTTTGCAGGCAAGCACCTTAGCCACTAAGCCATCTCTCCAGCTCCTTTAATGTGTTTCTTTTGGTGTTTTGCATCGGGACAGTTGGAACTTTCCCTTCTGGTCTTTCCTCACGTTGTGTTCATTTTCCTCTGGTCTGGAGTTGGTCATTGGTATTTGTGAACCGCATGCTCCATGAAGGCAGCAAGATGGTTTTCTCTCTTCTCATGGAGTCCATTATGGAGTTCTATAGCCCAAGCTCTGGAGATAGTGGAATGGATTAGGGAAGCTGGACCTGGGGAGGTGCCCATGCGCCCCTTGTGCTGCCAATGACTCTCCACTAGAGGGCGCCCTTAGCTGGTGCCTGAGCTGGTTCCCATGCCACCCTGTAGCCTGTGGGTCCTGGGGGTGGGGGGCTCACAGTGGGAAGGGCCTGACTCCCCTTGACTCCCTAACCTGCCACATCAAATCCCCTCAGCTGAATCCCAGTAGAGGAGGAAGCCTCCCTATTCTACCGGAAATGAAGACAAGCTAGGATGCAGGAAATGGAAGACCAGACGATGGAATCCCCTTAGGGCAGGGCTAAGATTGGGAACCAGTCCTTTTCTGGACCCCAGGGTTCTACTTAGAGTCAAATAATCTTCATTCTCTCGACAGAGGTTTGTTCGCCATCTACTGTGTGCTCTGCAGGAGTAGAATGGTGAGCTGAACACACGTGGGTCCTGCCTCCTTCCTATGGTGTAGGCTGGCTGCCTTCCAACCGCACAACTCAGCATTTCTTCGGCCACCTGGGCCTCCCTCCTCCAGCCCTTCGCCGGGGTCTTTTCCCTCCCCAGAGGCCTCTCCCCGTGGCCAACTGCTCACCCTCTAGCCCAGCTCCCACGGCACGCCCTCAGAGGTCCTCAAAGGTGGAAGAATTGGACCCAGATTCCCTTTCACCTCAGGTCAGTCCCAGCTGAGATGGGGCTGGCTTCTCTGCACAGCGGGGAGGGGACCAGCTGCTCTCAGGCACTTTGCTATTTACTTCTTCCTAGGGAAAGGTTTAGGTCCGTGTCTCTCACAAGTGCATCATGACCATACCTTCCTGTCTCCCAGCCACCACAGCCTCCAAGGACAAGGTGAACTTGGGAGTTCATCCCAGGAGAGGATTCCACGGTAAGGGGCACTAGTGGGTCATGAATTCACTTCCCGCTCGCCCTGCTAACGCTTCTACCATGTGCTTTGGTAGAACCAGGAACAAGGAATGGCCTCTGCGTTTTGGCTTTCTTTCAAGACTCTTGGGGAAGTGTGTGTTGTGCGTGGGGCGTGGGACTCTTGGGGTTCACTTGGGTTGGTGGGCTCATGACAGAGGCAGGTGGGGCTCTCTCATCATCCCCTGTAACACCAGCCTGGCTTCCTGGAGACCAAAACCACAAGCAGAAGTTACAGGCCTGAGATACTTGCAGGCTAGGTTTGCTGCCTGTGAGAGAGAGAGAGAGAGACAGAGAGAGGGAGAGAGAGAGAGGGAGGGAGGGAGAGAGGGAGAGGCAGAAAGTCAGACGCTGAAGCAGAAAGGGCAGCACAGACGTGGCGGGCCATTGGCAGCAGGGCTACTTCTTGGCACCAGAATGGCACTTCCCACAGAACATGTGTAGCGGTCAGAGATGGCACCAGACATGTGGCTCTTCCTTGGAATCACTGGATTACTGACGCCAGCCCTCTCAGGTACCCCCCCCTTCTGTCACCTCCTGCCCCTCGGGCGAGAGGACCTGGATTTTGCTCTTTTGTGTTTCCTCGTGGACACCTTTCTGGACTCTTTTGGCCAAGACCTTCCTGGTAAGCCAGGGGACACTGGCTATGACAACAACCCAGGGTTTGCAGAGGACACAAAGCTTCCTCGAAGGGGCAGGACTAGATAAACAATGACCCCATCCTAAGAGGCCGCTCAGGCATGAGATGACATGGGCACTAAATTTTGCATTTCCTTGGGGTACTGGGAAGCATACCTTCCACCCGTAGTTAGAAGCCCCCTCTTGCCATACAGTAAGTAGTATGTTCACATCAAGGCCGAGGGTCAAGGTAAGGTTTACCTGGACCAGAGACAAAACCCAGGGAGCTCCTGGCAGCCAGTTCTGGTGACTTCAGCATAACCCCTGGGTTTGTTTGGGACTCTTGAGGGTCACCTCAACATCCTGAGCTAACTCTAAGTGCTGAGGCAGTCTCACCACCCGAGCCAGGGATCGAGGGGTCAGTGGTTGTGATCACAAGACACTTGCTGGATATTGCAGAATGTAGAAGTCAGGCTGGCTAGAGCAGGCAGTGGCTCAGAGACTCAGAAGTCCATGGTGGGCTCTCACATTTGGAGCAGGAGAACTGGTATAGAAACAGAATTCTGGCCCTCAGAGTTGGGTCTGCCCTGTAGCAGGGAGCCCTATGCTTTGGTGTGAGGGCAACCCAGGAAGGCCTGATCAGAGGCCAGAGATGTTGGGAAGGCTCAGAGTCTAGGAGCATTTGGGGAGCTCTGTGGTGGAGGTGTCTCTCTGTTTGGATTTCCAGGCATATGCTCCAGGTCCCCTGGACCCCACCACCACACTGGTTCAGGGAAAAGCCATTTTGCTCTGGGAGTTGGATCTGTGTGCCTTGGGCTCTGTACAGGAGAGGACTCTGCTTTCAGCTTTGCCTCCCATGCTTGACTAGTGCTTTCCAAAGTTGTTCCCAGGGCTCAGCTGTCTTCTTCCCAGGCTAGGAGCAGATGGTGAGGGGCCGCCTCCCTAACCTATCCATCAGAGCCACCCTTCCCAAGAGGACTACCAGAGGCTCAGGATTAATCCTAGCTGGAAAAGTCTGCTGATCATTCCCAATAGGGTTTCAGACCAGCTGTTTCCACAGCAGCCCATCAGAAATGAGGGCTGGGGCTGAGCAGGCCTGCTGTGGGTACCCTCTGTGCTGGAGCCCATGGGCCACTGTTCCTAGGCCCGAGAGGACCGGGCAGATCAGTGGGGATGGGGTGGGGGGGACGGAAACAAGACTCCTGTAGCAGACAGGCTCACAAGGACTCGAGGAGGGAGCCTAGAGTTCTGGTGCTTTGACACCACCGCCCCGTTCGCAGCACTCCCGTAGTTGTGGGCACTCTGTCCCCTTTGTGTTTATGAGCTGATTCTTTTCGAGGTAGGGTTTCACTGAAGCCCAGGCTGACCTGGAACTCACTCTGTTGTCCTAGACTGGCTTTGAACTCAGAGAAATCCTCCTACCTTTGCCTCTCAAGCGCTAGGATTAAAGGCGTGCACAACTAGGCCAGCTTGAGTTGATTTTTGATTGACTCATTTTTTTGTTGCTGATACAAGAGTAGCTTTGAAAGGAAACTTTACATGGCGCTTGTAAGTGGAAAGCTGATGTTATTTGTCATAAGTAAAAGAGAAAAGTGAGTGGCGGCAAAACCCAATCTGTGGCAGTTGAGGGCCTTTGAGCCTGAGGGCTACGCCCACCCTCCCTCCTGTCAAAGGGGCGACAAAGGAGGTGATAAAGATGTCCTAGCTTCTAGTTGTCCTTCTCAACTTTGCAGAGGGATGAAAGCGCTGGGCGGGGAAGCCCCCTCATTTGATGCTTCTCTTTCAAGGGTCACAAACTGTCAATGCCCAGAGGAGAAACATTGCCTGGGAGAAAGAGCTCTGTGGGCTGAGGTGTTTTTACATTTTCCTCTAACTGGTGTGGGGTGAGGGAGGCTGAGCCACTGACCTCAGGCTTGAGTGACTCTTCTCCACCCAGCTCTGCAGACCCCGTGAATGGAGATAGAGCTGCTTATGGGTGAGGGTAGGGTGGGTGTTGGGAAAGGAGATTCGGAGACAAGGAGAAGGAAAGTTAAGGAACCAATGAAAGAAGAGGAAAGGGGGCAGGAAAATGGGGCCAGGAGGGAGTTCCAGAGCTTTCCACTTAAGAACTGCATCCAAAGCCTGGGCAGGCTGCCTGGTTCCACTCGGGGCATCAGGAGCTGGTGGATGCCAGCCCGCCTTATCTTCCATTCCTAGTGCTTGCTGTTCTGCCCGGACTCTGTCGAGGTGGTCTGGGTTCGAGGCAGACCTATATGCAACTGGGTCCCCGGGGCTTAGAGAAGGAGGCCACTTTATTCACTGCTGGTGTTTCCTGGTTGTCTAAGTCCAGAGGCTTCCAGTTCCTGTGCTTCAGTTTTCTGATCAGGCAATGGGGGTGAAAAAGCCAAGAAAATGAATGAGAAGTCTTGAACTAGAGACAGGAAATGGGCTAGGAGACCTGACCTAATCAAATCCACTGGGTTTCTGCACCCCAACCCTTCTCTGGATCTCATTTTCCCTGTCAGTGGAAGACTTTGGGCATGAATCTGCAAGGGCACATCCAGACACTTCGATGCTGTCAGGGAAAAGCAGGTGGCTCTCCTCAGCACAACAGCAAGGCCCATGACTCTCCTCCTTGCGCCGCAGCAGGCAAGATCTTCAGAGCCCGAGTTTTTATGCTGAAAAAAGGCAGTTTGTAGTCACTTTAGAAATAAGACTTAGGGCTGGAAATGCAGTTTTGTAGCTGAGCACTGGTCCAGCACGCGCAAGGCTGGCCACGTTGAATACCCAGTACCGCACACAAAATTATTCATTTGCTTTAATTAAAAAAATTGAGGATCTATTTTTTTCCTTAACTTGTAAATTCAATGTATAAATCTCACTTTAATTATAAGCTCAGTAATTTTAAACAATAATTTGCTAGGGGCCTTTGAGCTAATCAAGCTGAACACTGATGGAGTAGGCTTCTTTAAGTGATAGTCCCCCTTTTCACATGTAGCTAATTAATTCTCTGAGCTCTGTGCGGTCAGATACGGCAGCCAAGAGAAGTGTGCATTTAAAATGTGCTGGTTCCAGCTGAGATGTGTAAAGTGCAAAACAACAGAACCTGAAGACAAGTTTTATAAAGAATGCAATGTATCATATACACATTACATGTTGATAATATTTTTGGGTATAGAGAGTTAAATAAATTTTATTATTACATTTAAGTTCACCTATTTCTTTTTACTTTAAATGTAGCCACTAGAAAATTTAAAATTACATGTGTAGTTTGCATTATATCAGATACTAGTATTTTATTGTTGTTGTTTTGGGGTGGGTTTTTTGTGTGGTTTTTAGAGGCAGGGTCTTGCTATTGCCCAGACTGATCTGGTATTCACTGTATGCTCTCAGTCTGGTCTCAGACTCATAGCAATCCTTCTACATCTGTCTCCCAAGTTCTAGGATTAAAGGCATGTGCCACTACACCTAACTTCCTGTTTTTGATATTCTTAACTGCATCTATGGCTTAAAGGAATTAATTTTCTTTTTTATCTTCTTTCTTGCCTGCTTCCTTTCTGTCTTTTTTGAGGTTCTGGAGTCGAATCCCAGTCCTCAAAGATGCTAGTGGGGTGCTGCATTGCTCAAGTAAACTGCTGAGGTAAAGGCTATTAATCCCTTTGTTCTAGTATAGAAAGAAGATTTTCTTAAAATGTAAACAAAATAACCATGAAATTCTCTAAAATCATCGAACAAAGTATACAGACATTGCCAGATTCTCTTGAATTCTTAATTTAAACTCTGAATTGAAGCCAATTATCCCATCATGTCAGTGAGAAACTAAAGACTGTGTGTTCTGAACCAACAAAATACAGGATTTTATACACCCAAGACAGGACTTGATCCAATTTACCCTTCCTGCAACACTATAAATAGTAGAGTTTTGTGTATTTGACCATTCCGCCAGGATTTGTTTTTTTTTTTTTTTCTTTTTTTTGTAAATTCTGTCCTTCCTTGGGGCTAAAAGCCACCTGCAGAGAAGAAAGCAAAAGGCCATTCCAAGCAGGTGTTATTTTCCATTTCAGTGGACTTGGTGCAGGTGAGCTTGCTTGTTGTTTTGTCAAAATATAAGACATACTCTTCCTGGTGGCCAGGCTGTGTCCTTTTGGAAAACTCCCGTCCTCCTTCTGAGGAGGTCCTGCGAACCACAGCTCTGGGCCCAAGCAGCAGGGGCCTGTTCTCTCCCAGGGGCTTCCCCACCGGCTTGGGTTAATTCAAGCACACAAATCTACCTTTCCATTCCATTTGTTCCTTTCGATGCATCTAATACGTGCATCAGTAATGCAGGTCAAGCTTCAGCATGGTGTGGTCTCTTGCCAGGCGAGGACTGATGTGGACAATTAGCATGGCAGTTGCTATGGTAGCTATCATGCCATGGTGAAACTGGCACATTTAATCAGTGTTTATTGAGGACTTCTTTAATGCCATTTTCTGGACAGGAAGCTCAGGAATGCCACCAGACCCCAGTCGTGGCATTCTGAGACTAAGGAACCAGCCTTGCCCCTTCTTGGGCTTCAGGAAAAGTGCCTTGTAGAAAAAGACCATCTATGGAACAGACTGTTCTTCCGCCGCCTGGACCATAGACTGAAACTGACAAGTACAAGCCCATGCCGGGTGCACTGGGAGACCCTGGGGGCTGGCATCCCTGGCCATCGTGTCCTGAAGCTCTCCACCATTTAATACTTATTCGTTTTATTTGTTTGTTAATTTATTTACTTATGAGAGAGAGAGAGAGAGAGAGGGTAGTGTGTGGGCGCACCACGGCCTCCTGTTACTGTAAATGAACTCCAGGTGCATGCGCCATTTTGTGCATTTGGCTCTACTGGGTCCTGGGGATTTGAACCTGGGCCATCAGGCTTTGAAAGCAAGCATCTTTAACTGCTGAGCCATCTCTCCAGCCCTTAACACTTATTCTTTAAAAAAAAAAAAACTTTTCATTTTATTAAGTTTATTTGTTTGAGAAAGAGAGAGAGAAAAAAAATGAGTGCATCAGGGCCTTCAACCACAGCAAACAAACTCCAAATATATGCACTACCTTATGTATCTGGCTTACCTGGGTCCTAGGGAATTGAAGCTGGGTCCTTTGGCTTTGCAGGCAAGTGTCTTAACCATTAAGCCATCTTTCCAGCTCAGCACTTATTCTTAATTGATATTTTTTCTTGTATTTTGTTTTTAGAGATAGGGGTTCAGTCTAGCCCAGGCTGACCTGGAGTTTATTATGTAATCTCAGGGTGGCCTCAAACTCATAATGGTCCTCTTATCTCTGCCTCCCAAGTGCTGGGATCAAAGATGTGCGCCATCTCACCCAACCTTGATTAATGTTTTAAAAATGTAAATATTTTTATGCATATATGTGTAGTGTCTTTGTATGTGGAAGCCAGAGGTCCACGTCCAGGCTCAGTGCCAGAACTTGGGCATCCCTGAGCCCTTTCTTCTGTGAGTATGTGGCCTGATTGGCACTCTGTTCAGGTCTTAAGTTTCTTCCCCAAGCGTCACCCTGCCATTGTTTGCAACCTCACCAGTGAGTTCAGGGACCTCTCTGAGGAACTTCTGGGGTCCTGGGGCCCTGGACGTCCTTTAGCAATAAGAAGACCCTGTGAAGTCATCTTCCTCCCTGTGGTTTTCCTTCATAAGGTCCACCTGGCAGTTGCTATGCACATCAGGACCAGCCATGAAGGTCAAGTTCAAAGGGGATGCTTGCCTGGTGGGAGACTCCAACTTGCTATATTTATTCTGCACCTGCTGTATACCAGAGCCTGCGCTGGCACGGAGATACAGGATATGAAGGTTGTCCCGTGAACACTTTGTAGCATTGTGAGGAAAGTGGAGAATCTTAGCAGGGGTCAGTCTTTGCTGGTATGACAACAGGCATTGATCCTATGGTAACTATAACCACCATCCATCACAAGTGACTTTGCATCCTGCAAGGCTCAGCTTCAAATGTGTGTCTTGTCCCACCCTCATGATGCTAGGACAGTTATCCCACTGCCTTTGTGTGTGTATACATGGATGTGTGTGCAAGTGTACGCACGTGTGTGTGCACATGTGTGTGTGTAGGCATGTGCCTGTGGATGTGGTGGCCACAGGTTGATGTTGGGGGTCTTCTGCTCTCCACTTTATTCCCTTTTTCTTTTTCTTTCTCTTTTTTTTTTCTTTTTGGTTTTTGAGGTAGGGTCTCACTCTAGCTCAGGCTGACCTGGAATTCACTGTGTAGTCTCAGGGTGGCCTCGAACTCATGGTGATCCTCCTACCTCTGCCTCCCGAGAGCTGGGATTAAAAGTGTGCACTGCTGAAGAGATGCCTTAGTGGTTAAGTCGTTTGCCTGCAAAGCCAAAGGACCAAGGTTCAGTTCTCCAGGATCCATGTAAGCCAGATGCACAAGGGGGCACATGCATCTGGAGTTTGTTTGCAATGTCTAGACGCCCTGGCATGCCCATTCTCTTTCTTTCTCTTTCTCTCTGCATCTTTCTCTGTATCAAAAATAAAAAATAAAAATAAAAGTGTGTGCCACCACGCCCAACCTCTCCACCTTATTCTTTGAGACAGGATTTCTTGTTGAACAAGAGAGACATCACCAATTTGGCTAGACTAGCTAGCCAGCAAGCCCCAAGAATTCTGCCTTCACCTTGCCTGTGCTGGTTTTAAATGCATGCACTACCACACTTGGCATTTTATGTGATTACTGGGGATCCAAACTCAGGTCATCATGCTGTGGGGCAAATGCTTTACCCAGTGAGACATTTTCTCAACCCAATCACGACCTCATTTTAAAGATATAGAAACTGAAGTTCAGAATATGATGTAACTTGTCTCAGTGGCGGCCAATGTTGAATTGAAAAAAACAAAACAAAACATCCTTGTCTCTAGACATCCAAAATCCACATTCACAACTATCACCTACACTGTGTCTAGGAACAGGGAGGTAGGACAGAGAGAGCGTGACCAGGGGGTTGTGTGTTAGGGGGGGTATACTGATGCCTCTGAGGCTGGCTTTGAGGACCAGAGGGCTTTTACACACAAAGGGAGATGGCAAGAAAACATTAGATACAGAGTTTATTAATATTACTTATTCTTATTATTTTGTTGTTGTTTCAAGGTAGGGTCTTTGAGTCCAGGCTGACCTGGAATTCACTATGTAATCTCAGGGTGGCCTTGAACTCACCACAGTTCTCCTACCTCTGCCTCCCGAGTGCTGGGATTAAAGGCATGTGCTACCACCCCTGCCTTGGTTTTTCTTTTTTTGAGGTAGGGTTTCACTCTAGCCTTTGCTGACCTAGAGCTCAATCTGTTAGTCCTAGGTTGGCCTTGAACTCATGGTGATCCTCCTACTTCTGCCTCCAAGTGCTGGGATCAGAGACATGAACCACCACACTGGGCCACAATGGTATTTGTTTGTTTGTTTGTTTTGTTTTGTTTTTTAATTTTTATTTATTTATTTATTTGAGAGCAACAGACACAGAGAGAAAGACAGATAGAGGGAGAGAGAGAGAATGGGCGCGCCAGGGCTTCCAGCCTCTGCAAACGAACTCCAGACGCGTGCGCCCCCTTGTGCATCTGGCTAACGTGGGACCTGGGGAATCGAGCCTCGAACCAGGGTCCTTAGGCTTCACAGGCAAGCGCTTAACCACTACGCCATCTCTCCAGCCCTGTTTGTTTGTTTTGAGGCAAGCCCAACAGACTGACCTTTCTGTGTGCGTGTATGTGTGTGTGTATGTGTTTGTGTGTGTGTGTGTGTGTGTGAGAGAGAGAGAGAGAGAGAGGGAGGGAGAGGATTGGCATGCCAGGGCTTCCAGCCACTCCAGATGTGTGTGCCCCCTTGTGCGCATGTGTGATCTTGCATGCTTTTGTCACTGTGCATCTGGTTTATGTCGAACCTGGAGAGTTGAACATGAGTCCTTAGGACTTGCAGGCAAGTGCCTTAACTGCTAAGCCATCTCTCCAGCCCCTGCAAAGGTGTTCTAAAAATGAATGTAGACTGTGCTGGTGGTGTCCAAGAAAGCATGTCCTTTAGTCAACTGAGTTGTAGTTTCTGGTTGTTGCATGTACCGAGTTCTGGACTTGGCATTTCTTAGCACTACTTTTGCAACTTCTTGTGGGATTACAATTTCAAAAGGATCAGGATAGCTCCATTGGTGGCAGGGATCATTTTGGGCGGCTGGGATCACAATTATCAAAGCAGCTGGGAGTAGGATCTTGTGCAAACTGGTGTGTCAGGAGGCTTCCATGAAAACACCACCCCAAAGGGAACATTTACAGGTATTACCCAGGCAATGACAAGAATACTGGCCTCTGGTGAGGTACTCTGTAGATGCATAAAAATGCTTTCTTTTTCTCAAATCCCCGTGAGGAAAGATAATCCCTATTTACTAATGGGGTGATCTAGCCCCCAGAGAAGTGAAATGACCTCTCCTAGGCTGAACCACTCACTCTTAGAGGCCCAAGTTTTAAATGGATGCTAGCTCCAAATTCAGCACTGTTTCCCAGCCCAGGAAATTGGGTAGGGTACCCCACCTATGTCAGGATCTCTGCAGGAACGGCTCCTCCACTCTCTGGGGACTTACCCCATCTCACTCATGCATCATCAGCTGGGCTCAGCCAGTCTGAGCCCCCGTTTCCCCAGCCGTACAGCAGGGGCTAGCAGTGATGCTCAGTGCCTAGGGCTGGGATGAGGCTCCATGAAATGTTAGTTGTGACACTGGGGAAATACCAGGTGTCTTGGGATGCCAGGAGACTCCCACAGCCACTGCTGGGCCAGGGCTGGGACAGAGCTCACCGAGCAGCAGAGAGAGAACAGAGTGCAGCTTTCCCCACACCATTTTGTAGGCTCTGCTGGCCTGCCAGCCTCCAGTTTGGAAATGGCACATGACAAAAAGGCAACATGCCAGGCTGACAGACTGTTGAGCAGACGTTCGGGTTGGCCTGGCATCCCTGAGAGATTTGGGACAGAATCCTCACCATGGGGAAGTGAACACTTGCTTTCCTCTGGAAGAGAGGGTGCCCGCGGTCTGTCTCCAAGAATTGCGTGGTGACAGCCTGTTAGAAGATGCAGCCTCTAAGTTTGCAGCCTCTAAGTTTCCAGCCTGCCCCTGACCTCCCTCCTAACTGCGGCCTGGCTGCAATCTCCAGGCAGTGCCAGCAGATGCTGGCAAGTCTGTATGGGACTGAGGTCAAAGGCTAGGGTGAGGGGACACAGGCTGTGACAGTTTGAGGAGGAGCCTCAGAACCGAGAGTTTTGCTGGGGACCCCATCTGAGCACCCTACTCAGCCTGGAAGTCACCTGCAGCATCTGGGACACAGCATCTTCTTCAGGGCTCCTGCAAAACCAAGCCACGCCAGCAGTCTCGGGGACAGGCCTAGGACCAGGGTCACTTGCTGGACACTGACCCCCACCCACCTGCTGCCTCTTTCTCAAAGGGGTTAGTAGGAAGTGTTTTATCTGCATGCCAGTGTACTTTTGACTAGGGTGTTCACCTCTTCCGGGAGGGGTGCCTGGGTGCTTGTGGTGAGGGGCAGAGGAGAGGGTACACTGCCGGGCCGCCAGAGAGGCCCATTCCCCACTCTGCCCAGCACCCCGACCTTCCTTCTCTTCTTTCCAGGAAACGCTATTAGATGAATTAAGCCCCTTGGAGAAACGTGCTCACTGCTCAGACAGGTTTTTCTGGAAATTTAAGAATATCCAAAATGGAAGGAACCTCAGAGAGCTGCGGCCCAGTGCGCCCCTCTGCTAAAGGAGGGAAGGAGGAAGGGTGCGGCTCAGGGTCAAGGAAGAGGGTGGGAAGGCAGGTCCTAACCCAAACGTGGCTCCTCCCCGCACTGCCCAGCAAAGCGTGTCCTAGGCCATGTTCAGCGCCCCACCTCCATGGCAGGTGGGCTGGTGGCGCTGGGTCCGCGTGACCCCTGTACTCCTAGGTGAGCTGGGCTCTGCTTGCCCGCCAGCTGAAGGCCTGTGCAGCCTCCGTGCTCAGGCTCATTCCACATTTGCTCCAAAGTTTCCTTTCTCCTCTCCTTCCTGTCTCTTTCTCTCTTCCTCTTTTTTGTTTCGTTTTGACTGTATGTGTGTGTGCGTGCGTGAGTGTGCGTGTGTGTGTGTGTGTGTGTGTGTGTGTGTGTGTGCTTGGGGGGGGGAACAGGGTCTCTTGCCCCTGCAAATGAACATTTGCGCCACTTTTTGCATCGGGCTTAAGTGGGTGGCTTGGGAATTGAACCTGGATGAGCAGGTTTTGCAATCTAGTGCCCTTAAACCACTGAGCCATCTCCATGCCTTATCTTTGAAGTTTTGTCATGTCAGTGTAACTTAAGACTTAACTAAAACTATAAGAATACTACAAAGAAATTCCACATATACTTCACTCAGACTCCCATTGTTCAGTTCATCTCATATGTTGTATTTCCTCTCAATGTCCATTCTTCTGTTATCTGTTACTATGTTCCTAAACATTTGAGAGTAAGTGGTAGACTCCTAAATACTACAGTATGTTTTGATTTTGCATTTTTATTTATTTATTTATTTTCGAGGTAAGGTCTTACTCTAGTCCAGGCTGACCTAGAATTCACGATGTAGTTTCAAGGTGGCCTTGAACTCATGGTGATCCTCCTACCTCTGCCTCCCAAGGGCTGGGCTTAAAGGTGTGCACCACCACACCTCACTTGCTTTTTTATCCTCTGTGTGTTTGTCTTTAGCATATAGGAATGCTACTGATTTCTGTGTTTATTTTGTATCCTGCTACATGGCTAAGTGTTTATCAGCTATAACAGTTGCAGGTAGAATCTTTAGGGTCCTTTATGTATAGAATCATATCATCTGCAAGTAATGATAACTTGATCTCTTCCTTTCCAATTTGTATCCCTTTTATGTGTGTCTCTTGCCTTATTACTATGGTTAAGACTTCCAGTACTATATTAAATAAAAGTGGGGACAGTGGGCACCCTTGTCTTGTTCCTGATTTTAGCAGAAAACCTTCAAGTTTTTCTCCATTTAGTGTGATATAGGCTGTAGGTTTGTTATAAATAGCCTTTATTATGTTGAGATATGTTCCTTCTATTCCCAGTTTTTGTAGGACTTTTTCATGAAAGGATGTTGGATTTTGTCAAATGATTTTCTGCATCTAATGAGATGATCATATTTTGTCCTTCAGTTCATTTACATAATGTATTACATTTATCAATTTGCGTATGTTTAACCATCCCTGCATCTCTGGGATAAAGCCTACTTGGTAGGGGTGAATGATCTTTCTGATATATTCTTGTATTCTCTTTGCCAATATTTTGTTGAGAATTTTTGCGTCTATGTCACAAGGGAAATTGGTCTGTAATTTTCTTTTTTTGTTCTGTCTTTGTCTGGTTTTGATATCAAGGTGATGCTAGCTTCATAAAAGGAGTTTGGTAGAATTCCTTCCTTTTCTATTTTATGGAAAAGTTTGAGCAACATTGGTGTTAGTTCTTCCATGAAGGTCTGGTAAAATTCACCAGTGAATCCATCTAGGCCTGGACTTTTTAGCTGGGATTTTTGTTTTGGTTTTTTGAGGTAGGGTCTCACTCTGGTCCAGGCTGACCTGGAATTCACTCTGTAGTCTCAGGGTAGCCTCGAACTCACAGCGATCCTCCTACCTTTGCCTCCCCAGTGCTGGGATTAAAGGCGTGCACCACCACACCCAGCATTTTTTTTTCAAATATGGAACATTTCACGAATTTGCGTGTCATCCTTGCACAGTGGCCATGCTAATCTTCTCTGTATTGTTCCAATTTTAGTATATGTGCTGCCGAAGCAAGCACGGGATATTTTTTATAACTGCTTAACTCCATACTTGTTACAGGTCTATTTAAGTGGTTAATCTCATCTTGATTCAATTTTGGTAGGTCATATGAATCAAGAAAATCATCCATTTCTTTCAGATTTTCAAACTTAGTGTAGTATATTATATGTTCTTATAGTATGTCCCCATGATTTTTTAAATTTCTCTGGTATCTGTTGTGACAGTGCTTTTTTCATCTCTAATTTTATTAATTTCTGTCTCTTCTCTCTTTCTTTTGGTCATATTTCCTAAGGTTTTTATCAATCTTGTTTATCCAACTCTTTGTTTCATTGATTCTTTGGATTGTTTTATGGTTTCTATTTCATTAATTTCTGCTCTAATTTTCATTATTTCTTCCCCTCTACTGATTTTCAGTTTGCCTTGTTCTTTTTCCAAGGCTTTAAGGTGAAGCATTAAGTTGTTTACTTGCAACCTTTCTAATTTATTACTATAGGCACTTAAAGCTATAAATTTCCCACTTATGACTGCCTTCATTGTGTCTCAAAAGTTTTGGTAAGCTGTGTTCTCATTATCATTTGATTCTATGAATTTTTTAATTTCCTTCTTGATTTCTTCATTGACCCATTCATCATTTAGTAGTGTGTTGTTTAGTGTCCATGATTTTGAGTATGCTCTATAGATTTTATTGCTATTGATTTGTAGCTTGATCCCATTTGATCAGAGAGAGCACAAGGGATTATTTCAATTTTCCTGTATTTGTTAAGATTTGCTTTGTGTCCTATTTATGGTGTACTTTGGAGAATGTTCCATGTGCTGCTGAAAAGAATGTGTATTCTGCAGCATTTGGATGAAATGTCACCCACTATAACTGTGTTTAGTGTTTTCTGTGACTGTAGTTCTAATAGCATTTGTTTGATGAAGTTGGGAGCCCCCATATTAGGTGCATATATGTTTAGGATTATAATGTCCTCTATTGGAGTGTTCCCTTATCAATATAAAGTGACCTCCCTTAACTTTCCTAACTAATATTGGTCTGAAGTCTACCCTGACAGATATTAGGAGTGACCCCTGCTTGCTTTTTAGGCCCATTTGCTTGAAACACTGTTTTCCAGCCTTTCTCCCTAAGATAGTGTCCATCTTTCTGGAAAGGCAAATTTCTTGGAGGCAACAAATTGAAGGATCCTGCTTTTTAACCCAGTCTGCAAAACTGTGTCTTTTGGTTGGGGCATTGAGGCCCTTGATATTAAGAGTTATTATTGAAAGGTGTATATTTTTTTTTGCTATTTTTCCTGTTTTGTAGTTCTTCTGATTTTACCTTTGCTCTCTTGTATTAACTAGTATGTGAGTACAGTTTGTTTTTTCCAGGTTCCTTAAATGTGTGCTTTTCTTTCTCTTTAGCATGGAGGATTCTTTCAAGTATTTTCTGTAGAGCTGGTTTTGTCTTCAAATATTCCTTTAGCCTGCTTTTGTGGTGGAATGTCCTTATTTCTCCATCTATTTGGATGTATAGCTTTGCAGGATAAAGTAACCTTGGTTAACAGTTGTTATCTTTCAGAACTTGGGATATGTCATTCCAAGCCCTTTTAAAGTTTGTGTTGAATAATCTGCTGTAATCCTGATGGGGTTGCCTTTGTATATGACTTGATTTTTCTCTCTAACTGCTTTCAATATATTTTCTTTGGTTTGGAAGTTTAATTATAATATGGTGAGGAGAGGTTCTTTCCAGGTTTTGTCTGGTTGGTGTTCTAAAGGCTTCCTGTATCTACATTGGCATCTCTTTTTCCCAATTTGGGGGAAGTTTTCTTCTATGATTTTGTTAAAAATCCCTACTATGCCTTTAGAGTGAAATTCTTCTCCTTCTACTATACCCTGAATTCTTATGCTTGATCTTTTCATAGTGCCCTGACTATCTTGAAATTCATACCTTCTTATGAGTTGGTCGTTTTCTTTGTTGAACTATATTAGATCTGCCACCTGGTCTTCTAGTTTAGATATTCTGTCCTCTCTTTCATCCATTCTACTGGTGAGATTTTTTTACAGAGTTTTTTATTTCCCTGACTGTGTTCTTCATTGCCAGTATTTCTGAGTGGTTTTTCTTTATTACTTTTATTTCCTTGTTCATGTCTTTTATTGACCTCCTTATTTCATTAAATTGGTTTTCCATGTCTTTTTTGATTCCTTTGATTTCATTGAGCATATTTATAATCATCCTTTTGAAATCTTTCTCAGGCACTTCCTCTAAATCAGTCACATTGGAGGTCATTTCTGATGGATTTATAATTTTTGGTGAATTTATAATGTCTTGATATTTTTGTGTTTCTTGTATTATAACAGAGATTTTTGCATCTTGGATTAATTTAATGCTTGGGTTTTCTAATTATCTGCAGTATTATTAGACGTATCAATCAATCTGACATTATATATCTTCAGGGTAGGAGCATAAGGTGCTAGGTGTGGCTTATAAAATAGAGTAACCACAAAAATGACACTAGGTGTTGGGTTTGCCTGCTGTAAGAGTATTCTAATAGGCCCGGTGGAACAAAATACAGGCAAATTCTAAAAATAACTAAACAATATACACATTCAGTGAAAACCAGCCACAGAGTATTTATGCAAGAGTAGGTATTATGACAAACAGATCCTCTAACAAAGTCACAGTCCCTAAGGATGTGTGTTGCCCCACACCCTTAATCCTGTCAACTAGGAGGCTGAGATTTCTGGTCTGTAGAGGATTTCAAGGTCAGCTTGTGTCCCTACCCCAATGAACAACAGAAAAGGAGACAAAGCCACTATAAATCAGGAAACAACAAATGACACACCCAAAATATAGCTTATTTAAGAATGGCAAATCCAACCATTGATCAGATTTACATGGAAGGTGCAATTAGCCCTTCTGATTCCAGCTTGTATACCAGGCTTATTTGGCGGGTACTGACCTGGTGTAATCCCAGGTACGTTTTGGGATGGCTTTGGTGTCAGTTATGCTGCGTGCCCGCTTGGATCATTCTTTGTTGTGCTGTGGGCTCAGGTGGGCTGGCTGGGTTGGTGGGTCACTGTTCTGCAAGCTTGTGTTGGGTGCTGTGTAGGTGAGCTCCCTTCCCCAGGTCTCTGGTGCTTGCTGGTGCCCGTGCTGGTGGCGGGGGAGGGGAGGGAAGGTGTGGATGGTGGCTGAAGTTCTCTTGCTGGTCCTCGCAGTCTTCTTTATGAGTTTCATGAGCAGCTCCACTGCTCCCTGCTGTCCTCCCCTTCATGTTTCTTGAGTTTGCCAGGAGGCTGGTATGAATGGAAAATCTCCTCAGCTGACTTTTCCTGAAGCTCGGGCCAAGCCTGGCGGCTGTGGCTGCTTAGATCTGGGGCTGCCACTGCTGGAGCCATTTATGGCTATTTCTGTGGTGTCTAGATGCTCTGGATCTCTCCTGCTTCTCTGCTATGGTTGGTGATTTCTTATATACCTTCACCTTTTAGTAGAAGATTTTATTTATTTTGCTGTTTTTTTTCTTCTTCTTTTTCTTTTTCTCCCTTAGGCTGCTTTGGTGTGGTTCCTATGCCACCATCTTAACCCGAAGTCCCTGGGCTTGCTTTAAAATATTATTTCAGACAGTGAGAGAAAGAAGTAGTTAGAAAGCAAGGGAGAGAAAGAATGGGCTTGTCAGAGTCTCTATCCACTGCAATGAACAAAATCCAGGTGCATGTGCCACCTTGAGTATCTGGCTTTATGTGGGTATTGGGGAATTGAACCTGGGTACTCAGGCTTTGCAGGCAAGTGCCTTAAGTGCTGAGCCATCTCTCCAGCCCTCTGTTCTGCTCTGAGATGGTGTCTCAGTCCTGCAGTTCTGCCCAGGCTGCTCGTAACAAGTTCATGGGCTCAAGCAGTCTCTTCTCCCTTGGTCTTGCAAGTGCTGAGACTACAAGTATGCACTACCATGTCCATGAAACAAGGCCATGTCTCTTATCAAACCATAGAATATTTACCAAAATCAGGAAACTAGCATTGATACAATATTGAATAGTCTATAGGCTTCAATCTGAGTTTTCCATTCATTCCAATGATCTCCAAAAAAAAAAAAAAAAAAAAAATTTGCTTAATGTGCTGAATTTAGTTTTCATGTCTCTATTCTATTCTATTGCATTCTAGAATGACACATAAGATTTGCTTGCTCTTCGATGGCACCAAAGCACATAGAATAGTTATTCCAAAGCTGGGCATGGTGGTGCACGCCTTTAATCCCAGCACTCAGGAGGCAAAGGTAGGAGGATTGCCATGAGTTCAAGGCCACCTTGAGATGACAGAGTTAATTCCAGGTCAGCCTGGACCAGAGTGAGACCCTACCTGGAAAAACCAAAAAAAAAAAAAAAAAAAACAGAAAAAGTTATTTAGTTATTCCATAAAGTGTCTCTTATCCTGTCTGTTGCAATCAGGTTCGCATCTCTGGTAGAAATCACCTGACCAAGAGCAACTTGTGGGAAAAAGAGGTTTAGTTTGGCTTACAGACTCGAGAGAAAGCTCCACGATGGCAGGGGAAAATGATGGCATGAGCAGAGGGTGGACATCACCCCCTGGCCAACATCAGGTGGACCATAGCAACAGGGGAGTGTGCCAAACACTAGCAAAGGGGAACTGGTTATAACACTCATAAGCCCGTCCCCAACAATACACTCCCTCCAGTAGGTGTTAATTCCCAAATCTCCATCAGCTGGGAACCTAGCATTCAGAACACCTAAGTTTATGGGGGACGCCTCAATCAAACCACCACACTGTCTATCAGGTGTGTCCTCATGATTGACTTCTAATCAAGCATTTCTGGGCAAGAGTGTCATAGACTGATGCCTGTATTTCCTGGAGCACTCTATCAGGAGGCTTGAGGGATCGTCATTCCCATCACTGGTGGTCTAACTGACCACCTGGCTAAGGTGCTGTCTGTCTGCTGGGTTGCTCCACTAAGCTTGCTCTTCTTTGGAAGTGACATGCACTTTATAGATAGATCCTTTGAGTATATATAAATAACTATGTACACTTTGGTCCCCTCAAACCTTTGCTCTCTGCATGTAACACTGTGGATTTCTTGCCTGAATCAGTTATGCTGCTGGTTGCCTGGTGATGTAATTCTATCATTCCTTCGTATCTTTCTCAGTGTATGAAAGCCGGCTGGCTCAGTCTACAGAAGGCTGGTAGGAAGGAGACCAGGGTTGGAAATCTCCCACAGGCGGAGCCTCTGACGCCCGCCATCTTGCCTAACCCTCAGATGTGGAGTTTGGCTCAGCAGCTCCTCCCCCATGGCCAGCTCTTCCTCCACCTTTACCACTGGCTTGCTGAGCCCCTACTCTATGTGGTGGGCACACTTTCCAGCCACAGAAGTTATGGGACAAAGGCCAGGTCATAAACAACTTTCAAAAATAGTATCATTTCAGAAAGGAATATGTACAACTAGAGAAATAAAGCAACATGGGACAGAGACCTATGTGAGAACCTGAACAGAAACCCTAGCACTGAGGCAAGCTGAGAATCCGAACAGCAGGAAGTAGGCCATGCCAGGCAAGGGGACGGCTGTCTCGGGGTCTCTGAGGTGGGAGCCAGTGGGCATGCCAGAGGAGATTCTGAGGGATGTGATGGGAGGAGACAGGCTTAGAGAGGCTGGTGGGATGGGGCACGAATCACGGGGTTTAGAACTGATCCAGAGCAAATGGAGAATCATCAGTTGTTGTTTGTGTGTGTGTGTGTTTTGTGTGTGGTGTGTGTGTTTTGTGTATCCGTGCACCTGTCACTTGTGTGTAGAAGCCAGAGATCAATGTCAGTGTCTTCCTCAATTTCTCTCCACCTTACTTTTTGTATCTTACCTGGAGTGCATCAATTCCATTACATGGGCTGGCCAGCAAGCTTCAAGCATCCTCCTGTCTCCATCTCCCCGACACTGGGATTACAAGCATGTAAATCATGCTTGGTTTTATGTGGGTGCTGGAGACCCAAAATCTGGTTTGCATGCTTATGTGGCAAGCACTTTTCTAACTAAGCCATCTCTCAGCTCCAGTCAGCACAGCTTTATGTATAAAGATATATACATAGACACAAAATGCTGAACAAAGGAGGCAGCAAGCAGTCTGATACCCAAGCCCAAGTGAGCTATCTCTGTTTTTGTTTGTTTATTTGTTTATTTTGTTTTGTTTTTAAATATAGGTTTTAATGACTGGTAGAATAACACATTTAGATTTTTCTTGATGTAGTCAGAAAAATTGGAAAAGACGTAATTTGCTTACTGTGCAAGTCAATACCATTTAATCTCTTATATTGTTTTGTAAAACACACCTAGTATGGGAAAGACTTCATTAATTGGTGGCAGCAGAGGTGGGTAGAGGCAGAGAGGATGGTGTGGCAGCATTGGAAGGGATGAAAGCACAGCCCACAGGCAGAAGTAAGAGCTGGGAGAGTTGCCTGTCCCAGTCCCCGAGGTCAGACCCAGCCCACCGTTTCACCATTGAGAAACTGAGGCCAGGGAAAGGGCAGGGACTTACCCGGAGTGAAGGTGATGCTTACCCTCACTTCTACCAAGTCTCACCACTCCTGCCAATTCTAGCGAAAATTCAGACATGAAGTAAACATTAGTCATCCTTATTGTAAAACTATAACAGCCACATTAAAAGGAAGGCAGAGAGACAGAACCTTCACACAGCTCAGGCTTTCATCCTTGAAGGGGGGTGTTTTAGGTGTCAGGAGTGGATAGCTTTTAGTCACCTACATCTGTGGGGCTGTCTCAGTTCTAGGCACATCAACAGAGAAACCGAAAACTCAGCCCTACAAAGCACTTGTGGGCTTGCAGATGCTGGGCACCTGGAAATGAAGTAGCACACTTCCCCCACCTTACTGGTTCTTCCCCTCCCTCCCAGAATTCTCTAGAAGTCCCTCTGGTCTCCTCCCTGCCAGCTCCTGTTCCTAGAGTCAACTTCTGTTGCAGAAGTGTGTGTAGAGGAGAGTGACTTAGTGTCCTAGGGTTGTGTAATGAAGTCCCACAGACTAAATGACACGAAAAGAGATTTATTTTCACACAGTTCGAGACCATATGCAAGTCTAAGATCATGGTGTCAGCAGCGTGGGTTCCTTCTGAGGACAGTGGGGAAACAGCTGTTTCATGCCTCTCTCAGATTTTTGCCAGCCACCTTGGGTGTTTCTTTGGCTAGTGGAATCATCGTGTGCATTTCTGCCTTCATCCTAACGCAGCATTTTCCCTGGGTGTGGAAACATCATTCCCATTTGTGCCTGCATCTTAACGCGGCATTTTTCCCTGGATGCTATATGTCTGTTCTGTTTTATGGGGACACTAGTTATGCTGGATTAGGGCTCATCCTCAGGACCTCATTTTCACCTGATAACTATAATCTATAAAACCACACACATATGCATTGTGTAGTATGCATGCACATGTAATGTATGTTCATATGTGTGTGGGTACACATGTGTGCAAATGCATGTGGTAGCCAGAGGTTGACATTGGGTGCCCTCCTCAGTCCCTCTCCATCTTATTTTGTAAAGATGTCTCTCGCTGAATCTACAGGCCGCTGATTTGGCTCAACCAGCTAGCCAGGAAGCCTTAGAGAACCACCTGTCTCCACCTCCCCAGTGCTGGGATGACAGGCACTTGCCACCATGTCCAGCATTTTCACATGGGTGCTGGGATCTGAACTTGGGTCCTCATGCTTACATTGCAATCCCTTTACCTGCTGATCCATCTTCCCATCCCCTAAGGACCTTATCTTTAATTAAGGTTACATTCTGAGTAGATGGAATTAAGATTCCAACATATCTGTTTGGGAGGGGCAGGGTTCCATCTGCCTTTCTCTCTCCAGTTCCTGGGTTTGTTGTTACCATGCATTTAGACAGAAAAGTCAGAAAACAGCTGGGCATGGTAACTCATGCCTTAATTCCAGCATGTATGAAACTGAGGCAGGAAGATTGCCATGAGTTCAAGGTCAGCCTGGCCCTCAGAGTGAGGTCCAGGCCAAAAGCAACTACAAAAATAGAAAACACCACCAGTTCTCAGTGGCACAGCTGGGACATGAGGAGGGACAGTGACTGTGATTGTGCCCGCTTTGTCCCCTAGTAGGACAAAGAGGAGGCGGAAGCAAGGAGCAGTGGGAGCACCTTTGCTGGCTCCACATTCTCAGTGAGAAGTGCTCATCCTCAGCTCGCCTTTAGGGATGGGACAGAAAGCCGTTGTAGTCTGTCAGGGGTTTGTAAACCAGGGCAGAAGCAGGCTTGGAGTGGCTTGGAGTAAGTGATATGGACTGTTCTCCATGCAATGTCCTTCAGCAGAACCCTAGGCAGCCCCTGACTACATATTTCACACCTCTACAGCAAAAATGTTTCAGTTTTCACACTTCAGGGAATTAATAAAGACTATAAATGGCTTTTCAGAAGTTCAGGTCAGGGCTTGGCTCCAACAGAGTTATGGAAATGTTTTCCAGAGCCTTGTGATTACAGTATGGAATTGTGTAAGTGTGTCCCCAGGGTAACTATTGATGTGGCTCAGGTGCCCACGCCCTCTTTTTCTGGACTGATAGCCTGCAGCCAGAAAGAGTGTGGCTAAAATCCTCTGAGGCTCAGATATACCGGTATTAGGAAAAATGAGGCATTCAAACCCACCTCAGCCTGATTAAAAAGCCACCCAGTTCAACTCTGTGGAGCTGGCCTTGCTGCTTCCCAGGACGCCTGAGTTTGAAAACTCAGTCATGAGCCAGAGGGGCAGGTTGGGAGGGCAGGATGGGGTGAGCAGGTGCAGGGTCAGCTAGCTGAGCCTGACGCTCACCCAAAACAGTGGTTGCTGGTTGCCAGAGCCTGAGATGGCTACTTTAAATCTCTTCAGAAGTTCCCCCCGTCATCATCCATTGACCTTGATGATGGCTGCCAGCCCTAGGTTGAAGACCTATGTAATAGGCTTTGCATGAGAGAGAAATACTGACCAAAGACACTCTGGGGCTGAGCAAGCAACAACACATTCAAAGCAGTCCAGTTGGGGTTTGAGTCTTTGTCAAGAAGCACAGAGAATCCTCACCATATCATCTCACTGGTGGGGAAAGGCGTGTGTGTGTGTGTGTGTGTGTGTGTGTGTGTGTGTGTGTGTGTGGTTTCAGAGAGAGTGGCCAGTACTGCCGATCACAACACATAAACCATCTGGACAGGTGTCTGTCAGCTAGCTTGGGTTGTTGGGCAGCGAGCTGAATATCTCCATTGTTTTCTCATCCTTGGAGTTCCTGCTTGTCCTTTACGACCCTCCCAATGCCTCTTGCTCTTTAGACTCATCAAATTTATTCTTTTTCACCTCTGTTTCTCCCACAGAACTAGAGAAATTTGTTCTGAGCTCAGACAGCACTTATATCTGTCAGTCAGCAACAAGCACCTCAGTGTCCTCCCCAGGACAGGGCCTTCTGTGCTGCTGTGGGGGAAAGGAGTCCATAGAAGAATGAGCAAGCAACACCTCCCTGACTAGGAAATCAGAGAGGCAAGGACTGGAGGACTCAGTACCCCCAATGTGACTTGCAGAATGCTATGTGGGACAGCTGTATGGCCTGATAGTTAAAAGTGTGGGGCTGAATGTAGAAAGACCTGATGTCTAATTCTGGAGCCACTCAGTAACTGTGACGATGGTTGAGTGCACTCTCCTTGTGTACAAAGCAGGGATAGATGCATGTGGGTATTTATATATATGACGATGGTTGAGTGCACCCACCTTGTGTACAAAGCAGGGATAGGTGCATGTGGGTATTTGTATATGTGTATAGGTACATGGTGTATATGACGATGGTTGAGTGTGGATATTTGGATGCTACTCCCTTCTCTGGGTCCAGTCGAACTCTGACCCACTGGACACTGTCAACCCCCAACTGCAAACCCTATCCTCCCCAGTCCCTCTTTGAACCTGGATGCCTGTCCAGCTTCCCTTAACATTTAAACAGAGGAGGTGGAGGGTGCTGGGTCATAGAACAGGACAGGCACAGGATCGGTGCCCGGTGGCCCTGGCTGCTGAGCCAGAGCTGCTCCGTCAGACCCACGGGAGCCTGGGCTTCGGCCCAGCCCGAGGAGGGCTGTGATTTCTTTCATGGGGAGGCACTCATGTTTCTTCAAGGTGGCTTTCTCCTGGGGTTTTGAGCCACCTGAGAGGGGTCTTGGCATTGCCCCTGCAGTAAGGAGACTATTCATCCCTAGCCCACACTCATCTTTGTTCCCTCAGAAACTGCTGTCCCAGCAGCCCTGAAAGGCCTCACCACAGGGCGCTCTGGAACCAGTGGGTGGGGGCCAGCCCCGGGGGTGGCGATGCTCGGCCCAGCAGTTGCAGCCTCCAGCACTCCCAGCCCACAAACCCAGCCCAGCCTTCATTCAGAGGGCCAAGCTCTGAAAATCTCTCCCCCTTTCTTTTCTCTCTTGAGCATCTAGCCCAACACACACAGGCCCCATCCTACCTCTGGGCCTTTGCTCACGCTGTGCCCTCTGCCCAGAATGCAACTTCTACCTCCTGTCCCTTGTTGAGGAAACCTGCCTTATCTGAAAGAGTGGATACAGGAAACCAACTTGAACTTGAGTCCTAGCTGTTTATATCTGAACTCTGTGGCCTTGGGCAGGTGGCTTAATGTCTCTGTATCTCTTTATCACTATGATGGGTTTCTCAATAAGCACATTCTCAGGCTGGAGGGATGGCTTAGCAGTTAAGGCATCTGCCCTGCTTTGAAATGTTTACATTTTTGCCATATTTACTCAGATCTAATGAGGAAATAATTAATTAGAAGTACAACTATACAGATATTCTTAAGTATTTCCCTTTTTTTTTTCACCTCCCAAAACATCCACCCTCCATAGTGCATGGTGTCTGCATCGTTTCCTCTCATGTTTTTATTATACAAAAACTCATCCATGATAGCAGGGGTGGGGGAAGAGGATCAGGGCATGAGCTGAACTTCCTATGGGTGATATTCTCCCATCTGAGGACTAACCAGGCCCGGCCCTGTTTATCTCTTGCGGTCAGATGAGACCGAGTGCGTTCACGGTGCTGTGGCTGCAGAGCGGGCAGACAGTATTCTATGCGGCATATCATTCCAAACGGAACTTTCGTCCCAAGTAGAGAAGCACAGAACTGGTGCATGAATTCAACTGAACAACACCAGTCTAGATATAGCACCATATGTGCATTTCCAACCGATGGCTGCTAAACTACTTCCACTTCTCTCCTGTTACCAGCATGGCACGTCTCTACACAACAGCAGCACGGGAGCACAGCAGAGAAGTTTCCTAGGGTGCACACATAAATGCTTGCTTTGGAAACCGTTCCTAGGGTGCACACATAAAGGTACGCTTTGGAAACCGAGAGCTGTGTCGAAGACTCCTTACCAGCCTTTTTCTTGCTGTATGTTTGCAAGTATAGGGCCATCCTGTTTACCTGCACATTTAGTGTCAATCAGCATTTTCACCTACCAGACATCCATGGGCTCACGCATCTGTCACATACTGGATGCACCTGCACGCTGTATGCATGCATTTATCACGTAGCATATGCTTGCATACCCCTTGATTCCACAAGGCTTTCTTGGGTGTTCACAGAGGGCCAGAAGTGAGTTTTTCTTTTTTTTTTTTTAATTAATTAATTTATTTATTTATTTTGAGAGCGACAGACACAGAGAGAAAGACAGATAGAGGGAGAGAGAGAGAATGGGCGCGCCAGGGCTACCAGCAAACGAACTCCAGACACGTGCGCCCCCTTGTGCATCTGGCTAACGTGGGACCTGGGGAACTGAGCCTCGAACCTGGGTCCTTAGGTTTCACAGGCAAGTGCTTAACTGCTAAGCCACCTCTCCAGCCCGGTAAGTTTTTCTTGTGATCAGTCCTGTGAGGATTTTACACCCACAAGGAGAAAGAGTATTCGATTTGGGTACATGAAGGGATTTGCCTACACTGAGTTTTGAATGTATTTAATTCTAATTCATTGCTTCTGCTGCCTAAGATCTGTTAAGATATTCAGGCACACACACACCAGATGCCAAATCTTGACTTAAGAACCCCTGTGAATGAGACTAGACAGAAGGGGTCTGGACTACTTCTTCCTCCATCACTCCATATTTGAATCTTGGGTAGGAGGATCAAGAAGATGAGGCCCTTGGAAAGTCAGCATCTCTGGTCTGTTGGGCCTTCTTGGAGACCAGGCCTCACTGCTGCCTCTTGGGATTTTTCTTTTCTTTTCTTTTTTTTCTGAGTATGTATGTGTGGGGTGTGTATACATGGATGGATGCATGTCTGTGTGTGTGTGTGTGTGTGTGTGTGTGTGTGTGTGTGTGTGTGTGTAAGGCCAACACTGGATATCTTCCTCAACAGTGGTTCTCATCTTACTGTTTGGTAGTTGCAAAGATGATGCAGACTGAGCAAGCCTGGAAGCCTTTTCTTTTAGAGAAACTTCCAGTACCATGGCAACCACAGCCTACATCCCCTATGTGGGAACAGAGTACTGGACTGCTGTGTTTGCAGAGCCAGGGAAGGGAATAGCCAAATTGTGGATGAGAGGCAGCTCTGATGTGCATGAGGAGAAAAATGAGGAAGGAGGAGAGCGTACTGTAGCCTTGGGGAGAGTGAAGTTGTTGTTTTGGAGAAATGAGGCCAAGGGGCCTGGGAGCTACAGTGATGCCAAGTATGGACTGTGTAGTCGATAGTCAACTGCTCTCACACATCCTTTTAGGGCTGAACAGAGGAGGCCAGGCCTCAGCATGGGGGTGGTTCATAACAGCGTCTGCCATATGTTGGGTCCTAAACACATTATGGATGTCACCTGGGTGCCCCTCAATGCAGTCCTGTGTGGCCCATGTATTATGCACAGTGCCAGGTGAAAGCTAAAGCCTAGCTGGGCTTAGCACCTTCCCCAAGATCACGCGGCTAATGATCAACGGTGCTGGCTTAAATCACTAGTCTTTCTCCAAAGCTCTTCTTTTAAATCATGAAAAGCAATGTTCTGGGAGCAGAGTCTGTGATATGGAGGAACGGCTGCTGGGAGAATGTTTGGGCTGCTTCTACTCTGTAGATCATTCCATTTCCATGTATCTCCCTTCATAGCTGTCTCAGCTTCCAGCATGGGGATGGAGTTCAGCAAGTGTTAATGGAGGAAAACCTCAGGCTGCAATGAGAGGACACAATAAGAGAATGAACTGGAGCTTGCTCCGGGTCCATGGAAGACCTTCACCCACTTGAACCTAGGAATGAGCACACACCGTACCCACAACTGTGTACTCTGCTTCCTACGAATTTACACCCATTTACCACCCTGTCATAAACGTTCCTCCACGCCTTTAAAAGTCCTCTGTAAATATTTTTTGGCAAATATGTTTACTGTCCTAGGTTTCAGACTTTCAGACAATTCAGTTGTCTCCTGCTTTTTGAAGGTGGGGAGGACAGGGGTGTGTTTCTCTGGTTTTGTTTTATCACTATGAGAAACAACGCAGCTGGAAGCTGTCTGCACTCGGCTGCCCCGCGGGCCCTGCGATGACTGACTAAGCCTCGGTCCACCCTCACTACAAACGTGCAACACGGCGCAGCATGCTCGGGTTTGCAGAGGGATCTCTTGGGGCTCACAGAGTGGGTGGGTGAGCCTGGGTCACATAGTTGGACAGAGGTTCAACTGGAAAAGGGACTCTCCAACCATCCAGTATCCAAGAGGGGCCCATGATCTGATCTGATCAAGGGAGGACAGCTTGCAGCGCGCCTCTCTCTCATCTTCAGTGCTGAGGGTCGATTTGACAATCCAACAGAGGGTCTTGCACACACCAGGCCAGTGCTGTTCCGCTGAAGCACGCCCTTAGCCCTATGGGCTAGCTCTGCAGGCCATATTCCCAGAAGCAGAAATGCTGGCCCCACAGACCTTGGTTTGATGTTGTAGCTGCTGGCATATATACTTGCAAACTACTACTTTTTTTCCTTATAAAAAATATGCTTCTAGCAGTGACACATGCTATACTTCCCACACTGGTTCTTTTTGTAGTTTCTACCTCCTGGTTTCTAGTTCTCTCTTCCCACCCTGCCTTCTGAACGCTCTTCACCCACTACCCACTCAACACTATGACACCTATGCTTCTCTCGGCATATGAGATGGAGCCAAGGGGCCACAGGCTGTCCTGGCTACTGCTGGCACCTACCTGACATTTCTAGTTTGTTGCGACCTGGAAGGGACTTGACACTGTCACTTGAGTTTGCTCTAATGCTGGCCTGGAATGTTGGAGTCTCAGCTTCCTTTTGTATCTAGCCTGTCTCTATGTTCCTCGCCTCTTAGATGCCCACAGGTGCCCTACAGATCTGGGTCACACAAGATAATCCCAAGAGTCCTATTTTCTCACACTCTAGACTAGAAGGCTTTTCTGTGGTGTTGGTTGTTGTTGTTTGTTTGTTTTGAGACAGGGTCTCATGTATCTCACGCTGGTCTACATAGCCAAGGATGACCTTGAACTCCTTATCTTCTGCCTCTACTGACCCACTCTGGGATTCCAGGGGTGCTGGGGACCAAGCCCAGGACTTCCTTTATTAACTGAATTACATTCCCATCCCCAGGGCTTTACTTTTACTATATTTGTTTGGTTTTTTTTTTTTTTAGTTTTTTTCAAGGTAGGGTTTCACTCTGGTCCAGGCTGACCTGGAATTTACTATGGAGTCTCAGGTATATTTGTTTTTATAATCATCATCTATTTCATTTAAAGAATAGAAATTCCCCAGGGCTTTAATATTTTCTATGTCTTTGCCTACATGCCTTTTTTTTTTTTTTTTTTTTTTTTTTTGAGATAGGGTCTTGCTCCAGCCAAGGCTTACCACCTGGATTTCACTATGTAGTCTCAGGATGGCCTTGAACTCACGGCAGTCCTCCTACCTCTGCCTCCTGAGTGCTAGGACTAACAGCATCTACATGCCTAATTTTACATATGATTAATTTTCAAAAGCATAGCCTTAAATTTTCTTTTTCTATTTTCTCCTCCATGTTTTGATTCCCCTATTCAATATAGCATGAAAAATCCTCCAACATGTATCTATTTCTTTCTAATAAAAACCATATAAAATGCCATGGTTTGAATAAACAACAGTTTTCCCATGGACAGGCAATGTCACTCCGTTTCCAATTTTTTATTATTAAAATAAAAATGTATGAAATATTTCTATGCCTAGACACCTTAACGATGTAGGGTATGTTGATAAAAAAGAGCAAAGATTTTTTTCCAAATAAATTTATATTGTTACAAAATGGATCCAACGTACAGTGGGGTTATGGGGCCTAACAGAAGTGGTCATCGTGCCAGGCAAGCCCCTGCTGCACCACGTCCTCTGTGAAGGAGGGCTCAGGTGACCAGAGAGCTCCTGGTAGCTTCTGCTCTTGTTCCTACAGCACAGAAGTCACAGAACCCCAAAGCCAGGCTCCTTTCTTGAGATCAGATACAGGACAATGCCCGTGACCTAAGACCCAGGCTTGAACGTAATGCACGGCCTTGGTGACGGCCATCTTTGCAGCTGGCAGCTTCCTGTTTGTCCTTCTTTCCAGCCAGCCAGTCAGCAAACACTGTGCTGGGCACCCTAAGGAACCAGTCTTGGGTCCTGCCCTGTAGTATCTTCTGGTGTGGGAGAAAACGTGTGTGCCTTTACACACGGGAAAGCGGTTCTCATACCTAGAGACATAATGATGAGTTGCACTGAAGTCCTCATATACAAACACTCTCGTGATCTCTCTCTCCCTTTCTCTCCTCCCCCCCCCATGCATGCACTGTAGCCAGCGTCCCAACCCTCCTGCATGACCCCCCCCCCACACATGCAGAAATATTGAAAACTACACTGGAGCGCAGGGACCGTTGCTGTGGGAACGAGGATTGTGAAACCCTCACGTACAGGCACTGGAATTCTCACTCTGAATATTACATTCACTGCAGAGCGTGTGCTCTGAATCCTGAGTCATTTGCTCATCTGGGTCAGGCTGGCCAGTCATGCAGGGAGTTGGTGAGATGGGAATCAAAGACCTGATTACTTCCTGTCAAGATGATGGAATGGCTGGAATGAGTGTTTGTGATAGGGTTGTATCTTCAGGGGTGTGTGTGTGTGTGTGTGTGTGCGCACTCATAGAATCTTCTTGAGGTAAGCTGTGAGAACATAGGGCAGTCATGCCTGAGTCCTCAGCCTCTCCATCACCCACATTGGGTCAGGCTGGTTCAAGCCATGTTCAGAAGCACAGCTCAAATCCGCGTGGCTCAGCTCAACAAAGGTATGCTTCTTACCCACAGCCCAAGCTGGGTCCGTAACAGTTGTATTAGTTACTTCCTTTGTGGCTGTGACAAAATAACTGGCGAGAAGGAACTTAAAGAAGGGAAGGTTTATTTGGGCTTCCAATTTGAGAGGATCGAGGCCATCATGGTGGGGAAGGTGGCAAGAGCATGAAGAGGCCAGCTCACACCGCGTCCGCAGGCAGGAAGCAGAGGGCGATGAATGCTGATGCTCAGCCTGCTTCCTCCTTTGTATTCAGCACAAGACCCCCAGTCCACGGGACGTTGCTGCTCACAGTTGGAATAAGTCTTCACACATCTTTAATCTAGAAACTCCCTCACAGCTGTGCCCAGAGATTTGTCTCTTAGGTAATTCTAGACCCTGTCAGGTTGACAATTGAGATTAGTATCACCTCTTTCCATTTTGCAGTTGCACCTGGAATGTCCCACAACAGTGGAGAGACAGCGGTAGGAGAAGCACAACCTTTGCCTGTCTTGGCCCAGCAATGTGCACATATCATTTCCCAGACTTCAGTGCTCCAAGGCAGGAGATTCAGAGGAGCTCATCTGTGACCATGAGGGTCCTTGACAAAAATCCTATCCCAGAGTGGCACTAACTCCTGGAGCTCAGTTCCAGCTTTGGCTCAGCCACTGGCTGCATATCAAGATCCCAATAGGAAACAGGAGGCACACACAAAAGGAGGCTGGGATGTTCCAGTTAGACTGCTTTCCTAATACATCTGAAGCCCTGGGTCCAATCTCCAGCACTGTAAGAACGAAGAATGGTGACACACACTTATAATACCAGCACTCAGGTGGTAAAGACAGGACCAGAAGTTCAAGGCCAGACTCTGTTACATAGTGAGTTGAAGGTTAGCCTGGGCTACATGAGACCCTATCTCAAAACTGGCTAGATCTAACAGAAGTCCAATGCCCCAGAAAGATAATGAGGTCAGCCTCTTGGTGCAGAGTGGAAAGTGGCTCTGGAGGTATAAAAGGACTCTATCTGGCACCAGAAATGCATTTTTATCACTGAGGTCTTCCTTTCCTGACCTGTAAAATGGGATTGCTGACATAACACCTCACTGTGTTGTTGAGAGTAAATGGACAGCTATATACAAAGACCTGGCACAGGGAAGGGCCTTAGGGAAGGCTGGTTCTCAGTCTAAAAAGCACTTTGGGGGCTGGAGGGATGGATTAGCAGTTAAAGGGCTTGCCTGCAAAGCTAAAGGGCCCAGTTTCAATTCCCCAGTATCCAAGTAAGCCAGATGCACAAGGTGGTGCATGCATCTAGAGTTTGTTTGTAGCAGCTGAAGGTCCTGGGGTTCCTATTCTTTCTCTCTCAAATAAATAAAGTAAATAAGTAAAAAGCACTTTGCAGTCCATTGGGTCTCAGGCTAACTGCTGCCAGTTATTCCAAAGGGAGTCATAGAATTCTCTATAGCAAATTTTCCAAACAAAAATGTTTTTCTTTCTTTCTTTCTTTCTTTTTGTTTTTGTTTGTTTGTTTTTCGAGGTAGGGTCTCACTGTAGCCCAGGCTGACCTGGAATTCACTCTATATTCTCAGGGTGGCCTCAAAGTCATGGCGATCCTCCTACCTCTGCCTCCCAAGTGCTGGGATTAAAGGCGTGCTCCACCATGCCTGGCTCAAAAATGTTTTTCTTAAATCACCACCATTTTTGAGCTTCTCTACAGTGAGCATTTCACAGGCTGTCTTGCTTTAGCCTTGCAATACCTTCAAGTGCTATTTCCAACAAAGTGGAACCAGCAGAGAGAGGCTGAGAAGCCCATCCATGGTGATACAACCTGTGGTTCTGGCCCAAAGCCAACTGCCACTCCTGTCTGCTCGACTCCTGGGTCAGAGGCTGTGGCAAAGGCCCCCAGGGCCTTTCTGAAGACCTGGTGCCTTCAAGGCAGGCTTCAGAATGTGGGCCCTGTCACTGGGGCAACTCTGTGACTGACCCTCCACGCCAGAGCTCACTCACCCATGATGGCTACTGCTGGTTCACTTCAGGCCTCCTGTCTCCAGCACCTCTTGGCCAGCATGATAACAGCAGCGCAAAGAACGAGCCCCTGGGTCCAGGTGAGCAAGCGGATCTTTCAGGTAAGAGAGGAGCACCCTGACTCCAGATGGCACTTCTCCATCCTGGTCCAGGGACAAAGTTCACAGCACAAGGCTCCCCTTGTGGTCTGAGAATTCCAGTCTTCTGGGACCCTCTGCAGACTGCAAGGCAGGCCTCATGCACTCTGAGGGATCTGTGCAGAACAAGCCCAAGTTTGTGGTGGGGTGGTGAGAGACAGCAGGCCAGCCTTTCATTTGCTTGGCACATGCTTATTAAGGGTTTATTCTGTGCCAAGCTCTGAGCTAGCAGTGAGGTACAACCCAGGGCAGAAAGGTGGCTTCCTTTGGAGGGGCTCTGGAGAAGAGAGGAGCTACATCCACAGCAGCCCCTGACCCAGCCTACCATGGTCCACCAGGGCTGGGGGCCACTGTGGCAGCCTTCAGGGCAGTAACTTAACAGCAGCCGAGGAGCCTGGGAGGGAACTCCTAGCTCCACAGGGTCCCTGAACCAGAACCTGGCCCCTCTGCCACTACAGGGTGTGCAAAAGGGAGACAGGAACATGCAAGAGAAATCTGTGGAGACTGAGCCCCTCTGGTTCTGCCACTCTAGGCCTATCCCATGCTAACGTGCAGAGTCGCCCTTGAGCCGGCCTTCTGGCGCAGGGAACCCTCCCTGCTGCAGCCCAGGCTGGAAGGCTTGAGGCAGGGTCAAGGTCATGAACAGGGTCAGAGGTGGACCCCGCCCCCGCCCCCCCCCCCCCACACACAACTGCTCGTTCCACTTCCATTCCCAGACAGGGGAGTGTGGAGTCTAATGCGGTGTGGGCTCTGGTCCGATCCTTCCAGGGGAGCTGCTGGGGGTCCGCCTGGTGAACGGGAGCAGCCGCTGCAGCGGGTCGGTGGAGGTCTGGCTCCGGGCGTCCTGGGAGCCCGCGTGCGCGGCGCTCTGGAGCCCGCTCGCCGCCGAGGCCGTGTGCCACGCGCTGGGCTGCGGCGAGGCGGGGACGGCTGCCTGGCCGCTGCCAACCTCGCCGGAGCTGCAGGCTGCGCCCACCGCGGGCAATGCCAGCCGCAGCGTGAACGTCTCGTGGCCGCGGGCGCCAGCCGTCCTGTGCACGGGAACCGACTGGCGGCTCTGCGAGGCGGTGGAGCATGAGTGCAGCAGCAGCCCGAGGCCCGCGCGGGTCACCTGCGCAGGTACGCGTGCGCACCTACCCCCCACCCAGGGCTCCAGTCACGGCACCCAAGCCTCGCCCTCCCCGGACTCTCAGCCCGCCCCAGCCTCCCCACCCGGACAAACTTGAGAGGTGCCACATCGGAGCCCCACCGAATCGTGTCATTTCCAGATCTGAGCATTGCCTCAGGTGTGGCCATCAGGCCCCTTCCCAGCTACATCTCCGGGTCACCCACTTGGTCCCGGTTGGTCCCCCCATCCTAGCCCGGTCTCTTAGCGCCTCGGGAGCTCTAAGTCCACCCTTTCCTGCTGGTACCAGATATGCCGGGCTCTCAACAACCTGCACTTCAGGCCCCGCCTCCTGGGCCTCCAGTGCCAACTCCTGGCCTGCAAGCCCCGCCCACCAACTCCTTAGGCTTGAAGGGGCTCCCACCGGGTCTGCCGCCCACCCCCACTTCCCCACTCTCCTGCTTCTCCCAACCCCAACCCCCTTCCACACCCAGAACGCCGCGCGCTGCGGTTGGTGGACGGCGGCAGCCCCTGCGCGGGCCGCGTGGAGATGCTGGAGTATGGCCAGTGGGGGACAGTGTGCGATGACGCGTGGGACCTGCAGGACGCCTCCGTGGTGTGCCAGCAGCTGCGGTGTGGCTGGGCGGTGCAGGCGCTGCCTGGTCTGCACTTCGCGCCCGGCCAAGGGCCTATCCACCGCGACCAGGTGAACTGTTCGGGGGCTGAAGCCTACCTGTGGGACTGCCCCGGGCTGCCAGGAGACCAGTACTGCGGCCACAAAGAGGATGCAGGGGTGGTGTGCTCAGGTCAGTGAGGCCCCTGTCATGCCCCTTCGACCTCCTGGGCCTGAGTCAGGGAGGGAGAGATGGTCTCTGTCTTTAGGAGGTCACGGTCCAGGCAAACACAATTCCCTGGAGAAAGTGGCCAATACCATCAGGGGGTCCGCGGGGCTTAGAGGTGTAGCAGTCCAGAACTGAAAGGGGCACACTAGGCTAGACCAATGGGGCAGGGGACACCTCTTCGGGAGTAAGACCTCACAAGGCTGGCAGGCCTCAGCTCGTCTCTAAGCTAGAGTTCAGTTGTGGGTGGCAGGGACTTGTCCCCAGAGCATCCTCACCTGACTCTGCTCCCCACCCTTCAATCCACAGAGCACCAGTCCTGGCGTCTGACTGGGGGTCTTGACGCCTGTGAGGGGCAGGTGGAGGTTCACTTCCGGGGAGTCTGGAGCACTGTGTGTGACAGCACGTGGTACCAGCCAGAGGCAGAGGTGCTGTGCCAGTCCTTGGGCTGTGGAAGTGCGGTGGACTGGCCCCGGGGTCTGCCACACTCCCTGGCTGGCAGGATGTACTACTCCTGTGAAGGAAAGGAGTCTTCCCTCAGCGCCTGCTCCTGGAGGTTCAACAACTCCAACCTGTGCAGCCAGTCGCTGGCAGCTCGAGTTCTCTGCTCAGGTATTCCTCCTCAGGCCCCTCCACTCCCAGATCTGGGGCAGGAAGGCCATCCATATCTCCTCCTACAGCGTGCACAAGATCAGCAATGGCGAATTCTGGCATACGAAGGACCACTGCTGTTACCTTGCCCAGGCAGACATTACTAATTGATCAGACGTTCTTTTCTGTAGATGCTCAGCTCAGCCCCAGTTCATTCATGGATCAAGCATTTATCAAGGCGTTGTTATATGTTAAGCAGTGATCCTTGTTGACTAGAATTGCCTCAGATAGTGAAGCCAACTTGTCATGGCAAAGTTGAAGATCATGGGAAAAAATCAGATTAGGAGATAGTGATAATATTTGTGACAGAGTCCGGAACCCTAATCTCATGCCAAGCATTCCAAACTCTCATCAGTGTAGCCTCAGAAGCATTGGAGGAGGTGGAGGCTGCGGCATTTCACCACATCTAAGATGACAGCAGTAATGAGAGCCACACCATTAGCATCTTACATACCACTAAAACAAACAAATTTAGGAGCTGGAGAGATGGCTCAGCTGTCAAAGGCACTTGTTCTACTAGCCTGCCAACCAGAGTTCATGTCCCCAGCACCCACATAAAGCCAGACATAAAGTGGTACATGTGTCTAGAATTCCAACACACAATAATGGGAGGCAGGGCTGGAGAGATGGCTTAGTGGTTAAGCACTTGCCTGTGAAGCCTAAGGACCCCGGTTCGAGGCTCGGTTCCCCAGGTCCCACGTTAGCCAGATGCACAAGGGGGCGCACGTGTCTGGAGTTCGTTTGCAGAGGCTGGAAGCCCTGGTGCACCCATTCTATCTCTCTCCCTCTATCTGTCTTTCTCCCTGTGTCTGTCGCTCTCAAATAAATAAATAAAAAATTAAAAAAAAAATAATGGGAGGCAGAGACAGGAGAATCCCAATTGGCCTTACCAGTGGCAAAAACGAAAGGTCCTGCCTCAGAAAAAGGTGGAAGGAGCTGGGCGTGGAGGTGCACGCCTTTAATCCCAACACTCGGGAGCAGAGGGAGGAGGATCGCCATGAGTTCAAGGCCACCCTGAGACTACATAGTGAATGCCAGGTCAGCCTGGGCTAGAGTGAGACCCTACCTTGGAAAACAAAAAGCAAAAACAAAAAAAAAAAAAAAAAAAAGAAAGAAAGAAAAAGAAAAAGGTGGAAGGAGAGGATCGATGTTACAAGATTGTCCTTTGACCTTAACAAGGGCTCTGTGACACCTCCACACACACACACTTACACACACACTAAAAACACTAGAAAACAGAAAAATGCTCATACAATAAGTTTTTCAATAAAAAATTAGTCTGTAGGGCATAGCTCAGTGTTCAAACCTTTGCCTGACATGTTTGAGGCTCTGGGTTCTGTAAGGAAGGGGAGGGGAGGGGACTGTCACCACAAGGCCTGCCGTGGTGGCGTGGCAGTGCATACCTGTAATCCTGGCGTCCTGGAGGCTGAACCAGAGGGATAACAGAAGCCTGAGGCTAGTGTGGGTTTTACAGCCAGACCCTGTTTCAAAAGACAAGGAGACAAAAAAGAAAAATAGGGGTGGAGAGGTGTCTTAGTGGTTCAGGCACTTGGCTGCTAAGCCAAAGAACCCAGGTTTCATTCTCCAGGACCCATGTAAGCCAGATGCACAAGGTGGTTCATCGAGTTCATTTGCAGTGGCTAAAGGCCCTAGCATGCCCATTCTCTCTCTCTCTCTTTTCCTCTTTCTCTCTCGAGTAAATAAAATAAAATAAATTTTAAAAAAAGAAAAATACTGCCCAAATAAACTCTCCACATGTCATCAAATATAATGAGGCCATGATTCTGATTTCAGAACATCACAGTGTGAAAGTGGGGTTCCCTGCAGGAACACAGTATTGGCATTCCCATGGGCTCAGACACCTGGTTACAAGTTCTGGTTCTGCCATTTAACAGCCAGGGCCTTGGGATTGTCCCTTAAGCTCTGTGGCTTCCGAATAGGGGGTGTTCCACCAATAGCTAGGGACTCAGCTGCCATGGCTAAGGGGCTGATAAGCTCTGTGCCTTTGGAAGCAGACATGTCAGAGGGGGTGTGGATTATTCTAGTGAGCATGACACCAGCTGTCCATCTCCTGAGCCCCCAAAGAACAAGTGGAAGTCTGAACAGAAGCGGGCCATGCGGTCTGCATGGGAAGGAGGAGTAATTCTACACGTCCCTATTCTACCTACGCACCTTCCTGGCAGCCCAGAGCACCTCCTCGTTCCTGCAGCGGTGGGGGTGGTTGCCATGCGTCTATGATGGGAGTACTCCTCAGTTCCAGGACATGCGTGTGTCTTGTTCAGTGTCTAGAACAGGGCCTGGCACAGTAGATGCTCAGTATATGTGCTCAGTAAGTGGGCGGTGCTTTCTGACAGGCTCCCGGAGGCTGCACAATCTGTCTCTCCTTGAAGTCCCTGGGAGGGTCACTGTAGGTGAGTATGCGTTCTCTGGAGGCAAATGTACCTCCATGTGTATATGTGTGTCTGTGTCTGTGTGTGTACATGCATGCACACAAGAATGAAGACAACCTGATGGTTTGTTCCCCTGTGCCTAGCCCCAGCTAGCCAGTTAGTGGCCTTGTGCCTTGGTGTGGGGGGCTTCCTTCCAGGTCAGACCACAGCTCATAGGAGTGCCTTCCCCTCTCCCTGGGAGGTAGAAGGATCTGAGCTGCTCTGGTACCACTCAAAGGTGGTATCCAGGCCTGGTCTAGTGGTTCCTGTACACTGAGGGCACTGACCGATGTATTTAAGGTTTTAGGCACAGGGCCTGGTACCCTCAGTTTTCCCAGTCCTTTCCAACTCCCGAGCCAACTGGGAGCAACCTGTACAAGGGAACAATCTGAGGTTCAGAGGCTGAAGCGGCAGCAGCTGTACCAGCTGAACTCAGACCGCCAGCTCCAATTCAAGACCCATGGCAGTCCTGTGGGGGCTCGGCCAGCATTCAAGCCACTTCCAGACTCACATCTCAGCTGTGCCTCTGGGCCATGCTGGGTGGAAAGGCAAGAAGAAAGTGGAGAACGCCCATGGCAATTCCTCCCCACCCGCCTAACTTGGACTTGCTGTTCCAGGCTCTTCTGTGACAGTGACGTTGAAGGACAAGGAGCTTCCAGAACTGACACTTCTCATTCCCTCCATTGTTCTTGGAATTCTCCTCCTTGCCTCTCTTGTCTTCATAGCTATCCTCCTCTTGAGAGTTAAAGGAAGATACGGTAGGTGGGACATACTGGGAGCCACTGGGCAGGAAGCAGCTGGGCTGAGGAATGGCCATCCCTGGTGGTGTGAGGCATGGTGGAGTCGAAGTTGGAGTGATCCAGCCAAGACCACCCAGCCCCGCTGGGGGAGCTCCTCCACGATGCTGGGAAGGAACCTCCCAGCATGCCTGGCGGAAGTGGAGCCACCAGCATGGGCTTCCTGGGAGGAGCACTATGTGTATCGGGGAGGGGATGAGGAAGGAAATGTGTCTTTTAGCCTGGAACCCCGTAGGCTAGAAGAGAGCTAAAACATGACATAGAAACTCTCTGCCCCTCTTTCCTCAGCCCTCTTTGATAGAGGGGCCCAGCAGCAGCTCCCCACTGCCATCCCAGCTGGGATCAATAGCTACCATGCCGTTCCCATCACCATGCCCAAAGAAGAAGGTAGGATGGCACTCATTAGGGAGGGTGTGGGGAGGCTAGGAAAAGCAGTCTCTGGAGGTATACCACTGAGTTAAAAGTGGCACCCCGCTGGAAGGGAGACCCGGGCCAGCTCACACACAGGCTGTGTGATCTTGACAGGTCATGCCCTCTCTGGCTTGGTGGGTAAGGGACCTTCCAATTTAATCCTCCTGGGACTCTAGGCTTTGATACAAGCCAAGGAGTGTTGGGAGTTGGTTCTCAGACAAAAGCTTGGCTCTGCTCATAGGCTAGATTTGTGATGTGTCACCTCTCGAGATGGGGTCCAGTCAGCTGCCCTACCAAGCCCTGTCAGGGTGCTCCTGGAACACAAGGCCGAGGAGATGACTCAGTGGGTGGAGGGCTTGCCATGCAAGCAGAGGCTGAGTTTGAACCCCAGCTCTCACGTAAAGGCCAGGCGTGGTGGTGTGCACTGGGGATGCTGAGACAGGGGACCCGGGGGCTTGCTGGCCAGCCAGTCTAGCCAAATCAGGAACCTCTAGGTTCAGTGAGAGACCTTGCCTCAAAAAATAAGGTGGAGAGTCACCGAGGAAGACACTTGACCTTGAGCTCTGGCCTCCACCTGCATCCGCTCACACACACATTCACCTACATGCAAAAATTAAAAGTTTATTTTGGAACATAATTTTGTTTCCTAATTTCTAAGCTTTAAAAATTGGAAGCTAGGGAAATGGTTCAGCAATTCTACAAGCCTGCCAACCTGAGTTTCATCCTTAACACCCACAGAAAGCCAGGCATAAAGTGACCACATGTGTCTATAACCATAAAGCCAGACATAAGGAGACCACATGCATTTATAAATCCAGACATAAGGTGACTGCATATTTTTATAACCCCAACATGCCTATAGCAGTGGCATTCAGAGTTGAGAATCCTAAAGCTTGAGATACAACAATAAGCAAGACACTGCCTCAAGGTAGAGGGGACCAACACCCCACAGTTGTCCTCTGACCTCCACACGTGTGCCATGACACATGTGTGCCCACACATACACATGCCACATACACAACTGGATATGTCACCTGTTCTTTAGGACACATGATTTGAGTCTCATGCAGGTTCCATTAAGGACATTGAGTTTAATAGCATTGCTTTATGAATATATCCACTCCCCTTTAATGAGAAGAGTTTAATGGCATGAGAACCAACCTGAAACCCAGCCAGTAGCATCATTGGCCTTGTACCCAGTGGCCACATATGTGAGAAGGGACACACAGCCACTCTGTTCACTGAATAGCATAGATTGGAGCTTTGCTACTTCTCTAGGCAATGTGAGTCCCTCTCTGTGCCTGGTTCCTTAGCTGAAAATGGGGTTAATGAATATATTCACTTCACAGAGGCCTCACGAAGGCTAAATGAGATAATATATGCAAGCATTAGAATAGTGCCTGGTATGGAGTAGGTAGTATGTGAAGTGTTTGCTTAATAAATTAGTGTGGTTTAGTTCCCTGCCTTTTGAAATGGGAGGGGGGACTTTGGAAAAGCCAGGTCTAATGGTCCTGTGCAAGATGGGTCACCTGCCACTTTCCCTGCTACTCTGGCCCCTATCCTGTCCCTGCCACTTGTACCCTGGGGCCCTCTTCCCATGCCTTCTGCCCACTGTGCCACTATGGCCCACCCCGGCCCCTCTGTTCTCTCCCCAGTTCTTACCCTGCCCATCCAGGCCTGGCCCCCAGCCCCCAAGGACTCAGACTCCAGCTCCGACTCAGACTATGAGCATTATGACTTCAGCTCACAGCCTCCTGTGGCCCTGACCACCTTCTACAGTGAGTGCCAGGCCAACTCCCTGGGGTTCACTGAGACCTTCACTGAGGCACAGGCTGATGCCCACAGTGCTTGTGCAGAACCCTCTGTTGCCCCCTGGACTGGCTGTGAATGGTCCTGCATTAAAGTTGTGAACAGTCCCACATTGAAGTTTTCTAGGTGCCCTACAATTCCGAAGACACGCCTATCTGCATCCCTGTCTCTCCTCTGTCTTCGGCTGGGTGGAGTCTCCACACCATCGGTAGACTCTGCACGTTCACCTGAAAATGGGTGTGACGAAGCCGTGACAGACGCAGGTCCTCCCTGGCCATCCCGGCCCCGTCCCTTGCCATGCCAGCTCTCACCTCTTATCTGGTTTATCCAGCTCTCCTTCTGCCTTCTGGGAGCAGGATGATGAAAAATGGCCTCTATGGCAGGCCTCAGGCAATGCTGGCAGGTTAGATTAGAACAGAGGCTGTCACTCTCGCTGTGGAGTCACTGGGGAGTTTGTCAGAAATCCCTGAGCCCCTCCCACACTTGCTGCCTAAGTTAAATGCAAAAGTCTGGCTGTGTGACAGAGACCCAGTGAGGGGTCCTGAGAAGTCGCAGCAGCCTGGGCTCTTACTTTTGTGCGGCCATGCAGGCCTCTGTCCACGTGGTGCAGAACCAGCTGCTGTCATGTCCACAGGGGAAGGGCGGGAGGGCTGAGGTGCCTGCACCCTTCGTGCACCCTTCATGCACCCCCTTCACACACAGCACAAGCAGTGTGCTGCCAGACTGCGAGAGGGCCAGGACCTCAAGTCCCACCAGGCAGCCGAGGGTCACACAGAAGAGAGGGTGGATGCTGGGGAGCCACCAGCTATCTCCACGGAGCCTGTGGCTCAGGGCCTCCAGGGGTAGGACGTGCCTCTGCTGGTCTTTGGATGGGCATCTGGGAGCCACAGCATGAAGTGCGCATACGGATCTGAGCCCAGGCCTGTAAGCTGCAATACCGAGTCCCACACTCTCTGACACTAGAACTAGAAGTCATGGTCAGGCTCCAAAGAGGTGATTCCTGACCCTGGAGATCCACAGTCTTTTTAAAAAGCAAGATTTTATTTATTGGTTTATTTGCAAGAGAAAGAGGCATTTATTTATTTTCAAGGAGAAAGAGAGAGAGGGAGAGAAAGAGAGAGAGAATATGAATGGGCACGCCAGGTCCTCTAGCCACTGTAAACAAACTCCAGACGCATGTGCCACTTTGTGCGGCTGGTTTTACACATCCATATTCTTAAGATTAAGAATATCCTTTTCTCTGATGTTGAGACTTGAAGTTGCCTAGAACACAGTGGTTCGTGACTGTATGGTTTTCACTGTGGGAAGCTCCTCAGAGGACAAACCTCAGCACACTGCCGGAGCTGCCAGAGGGAAAGCCCAGAGCCGATGATGTCCTTAAGCAGCAGGAGGGGCAGCTGGGGCGGTGAGCGGGGTGGGCACAGGACACTGGGTTTCTGGCCAGAAGCCTTCTGTCTTTAGGCTGGCTCAGGGTCTGCACTGGATTACGGTTAGGTCTGCCTGGATGAAGACTAGAGCCCTCTCTCCTTTGGGGTGCGGTCCCTCCTCCCGGCGCCTGGGATAGGAGGCAGCTCCTGTATCCTTCCACCTGCCTCTTGCAGATTCCCATCGGCACCGGGTCACAGAGGAGGAGATACAGCAGGGCAGGTTTCAGATGCCACCCTTGGAGGAAGGTGAGTCTGGCTGGGGGGCTCTGCCTCAGGGGCTCAGCTTCTCTTGGGATTTACCAGCAGCAACTTCCTTCAACAAAGGATTTCTGTTGGAGTCCTCTTGTTACCTTGCTTCTTCCCTCATCACCTTCCCTTCCTTGGCACAGGACTTGAAGAATTGCATATTTCTTATGTCCCGGCTGCCGACCCCAGGCCCTGCATTGCAGATGCCCCCCCTCTGGGCCCTCAGTGTCAGGCGCGGAGCAGCAGTGGGTCCAGCACGTCCTCAGCGGAGGACTACTGTAACAGTCCCAACAGCAAGCCGCCCTCATGGAACCCCCAGATGTCTTCTTCACAGAGGAATGCCAATTTGGAGTTGGCTGGCTACCAGGCAACCTTTTCAGGTAGCTTTGTCCTCCAGCCCTGCTCCCAATCCTGTAGTCAGCATACCTGGAGAGAGCCCAGAGCTGGGATTCTAGCCTCAGTTCTGAAGCTGCTTACTGGCTCTGGGGATCTGGATGGGTCTCCTGTAGCAGTCAGGTTCTTGTTCTGTGATAGAGCCGCTTATGGAAGGAACGGGTTCTTTCCGGCTTACAGTTTTGAGAAGTTCCATCATAGCAGAGAAAGCACAGTAGAAACAGAAAGTTGAGCATCACGTCTCCACATTGGCAGGAAGGAGATCCAGAATGTGAGCGGAGGGTAGCAGCAGGCCTGGGGCTGGGCTACAACATCCCAAGGCGACACCCCTCCTCCAGCAAGGCCCTTTCTCCAGCCAGGTTCTTCCTCCAGTTAGGGATTATGAGTCTTAATCACAAACACATGAGGCTATCTATGGGCAACATGTGACATTCAACCCACATTTCCCCTCCCTAGACCTTCATTTCCTCATTATCAGGGTAGGGACTTAGCTTCCTGAATCCTGGGGGCTGTTGGTTCTGGCAGTTCATGCACAGGCTGTCTTTTGACAGAGGGTGACTGGCTCGGGGTCTCCAACAGGGACCTCAGCTGATGACAGTTCCAGCACCTCGTCTGGGGAGTGGTACCAGAACTTACAGCCACCTCCCCAACTCTCTACAGCGGGCCACTCTGAGTGTCCAGGTACCAGGGACAGGGGAGTGGGCTGTGGGAGGGAGACAGAAGAAGTGGATGGGATTGAGAAGTATTCAGAGTCTCTTGTAAGAAGTGAGCTCCAGGCTGGAGAGATGGTATAGCGGTTAAGTGCTTGCCTGTGAAGCCTATGGACCCCGGTTTGAGGCTCGGTTCCCCAGGTCCCATGCTAGCCAGATGCACAAGGGGGTGCACGCATCTGGAGTTCGTTTGCAGTGGCTGGAAGCCCTGGCACGCCGATTCTCTCTCTCACTCTCTATCTGCCTCTTTCTCTCTCTGTCACTCTCAAATAATCAAATAAATAAATAAATAAAATATTTTTAAAATTTTTTTTAAATTAAAAAAAAAAAGAAGTGAGCTCCGTGTTAGTGGAGGCATTCTGGCAGAATCAGCCAGTTGAGGGGCTAGAGAGATAGCTCAATCAGTAAAGTGCTTGCCTTGGAAGCATGAGGAACTGAATTCAAATCCCCAGAACCCACATAAAAATGCCAGGCATAAAAAGCCAGGTGTGGTGGCGCATGCCTTTAATCCCACCACTTGGGAGGCAGAGGTAGGAGGATGAGTTTGAGGCCACCCTGAGACTCCATACTGAATTCCAGGTCAGCCTGGGCTAGAGTGAGACCCTACCTCGAAAAACAAAACAAAAATGCCAGGCACGGTGGTACACATTTGTAGTCCCAGTGCTGGGGCGGCAAAGACAGGTGGATCCCTAAGGTGCCCTGGCTGGCTAGTCCAGCCTAATTGGTGGGCTTCAGACCGGTGAGAGACGCTGTCTCAATACAGGTGTCCACAGGGCTCCACATGCATAGGCACACGTGTTACATGTGTACCCCCACACATGCACATCCACATTTTAATTTTTTTCTTTTTTAGAGAAAGAGAAAGAATTAATGTGCCTGGGCCTCAGCCACTAAAATTGAACTCCAGATGCTTGCACCACCCAGTGGGCATGTGCAACCTTGTACTTGCCTCACCTTCGTGCATCTGGCTTACATGGGATCTGGAGAGTCAAACATGGGTCCTTAGGCTTTGCAGACAAGCACCTCAACTGCTGAGCCATCTCTCCAGTCCCACATCCACATATGGTTTTTAAAAGCAGCAGCTATTTGGCCACGTGGGTGGGAGAGCAGCCGTAGAGGGCTTCCCAGCGATCACCCAGCCACCATACGCCACCTGCGGGGGGGCCTCAGCCCCGAGCTGCACCTGGAGGCTCTGACTTGGAGATGGCATTGAACAGAAGGATGAGATGGTTTCAGACAGCGTCACGGGGCAGTTGCTGTGGACCCAGGGCTGCTCCCTCTTTACTGCTGGGTGGCAGGGACAGTGACTGAGCCTCCTGCTGATCTGAGCCTCCTGATCCCCACAGAGCCCCCTGACTTGCAGCCGGAGTCCACCAGTGAGGAGGACTATGATGACATCGGAGCAGCCTAGTCTCGGATCTGTGAAAGCTCCCAGGCGGCCCCTCCCTATGCCCTCTGCTCTAAACACCCCCCTTTCCCTCATGGGGCTGAGGCTTCTAACAGGTAGAAGGGAGAGTCACCTCCAGCCTCCATACTTCCCTCCACCCCCCTGATGAAGCCCTGAAAAGTGGGGCCAGACAGTGCGAGCACGACCACCTGGCACCACTCCAGGTGGCCCCAAGGCCTCTTTCTCCCTGGGGGTGTCAGGTGCTTTGATCCTGAGTCTCAGGCAGCACAGGAGCCAGAGCTGCTGAGAGGCTGAACAACCCACCAAAGTAGGGAGGGGGGCCTTGGGCAAAGGACTGACCGGTGGCAGCTGTCACTTGGGAAGGTGGTGCTATCCCAGTGCCACCGACCTTGCTTTCACTCAGGGTGTGTGTGCTCCTGGCGGAGGATCTCCGCTGACAGTGAGCAGGTGACCGCACACCCCAACCAAGAGCAGGGCCAAGGTCAACCCTGCCACCAGAGACCCTCCGAACCTACCACTGACATGGCCCCTGTCCTCTGCCACTCTCCTTGACAACCGAGCCTCCAGAGTTAGAGGGCACAGTCTCAGAGTGCAGTTGTCTGTTCAGGAGGGCCAGAGGCCACATCAGAGTCCCCACACAGTGGATGGACAGGGACACTGGAGATGAATGTGGTGTTGTGACCAAAACCATAAACAAGTCCTCAGGCCACTTCAGAGAGGTGGAGGGCTCCAGCCAGACTGCAATGGCCTGCCCTGAGTATTCTGAGATTAAACTATTTCTGAATGGAACCAAGGCATAGAGTGACTAGTCCTTGAACTCACTGCGTGTGTGTGTGTGTGTGTGTGTGTGTGTGTGTGTAATGTTCATGTAAGTGTTTCATGGGTGTATACACCTTTAGCAACAGAGGAGAAGTTGAGCTCAAGCCCTTTCCTGGGGAAGTATCCTGAGGACTCCAGCAAGCATGAGGAAGGGAGGCTGGGGAGATAGCTTATGGATAAAGCCTTGCTGTGCAAGCGTGATGACCTGAGTTCAGAGCCCCAGCACCCACGTAACTGGTGGATGTGACTGGCAGTGCCTGCAATCCCAGAACTGGGCACGAGGATCTTGGGGCTTGTTGGCCAGCTAGCCTAGTTAAATGGATGCACTCTGGGCTCAGTAAGAAATCTTATCTCAAAGAATAAAGCGAAAACAATTGAGGAGGACCCCTAACATTCCCCTTTGGCCTCCAAATGCATGTGCACATAAGTACACACACACAAGGACACAGTGCACCTGAACAGCTGGAATTCGGGACCACTCACACTCAGTTCTCCTGGGTCCTGGAACACACTCTTTAGGCTTGTCCTCCAAACAACAAGGTTGCTGAGAATCAGTCCTGTGGTTGGTTAGGGATACAGTGAGCCCTTCGTCCCCACAATGTCATTTGAGCTGCCTTGGAAAGGGAGTCCAAAGGCTGCAGTGCAGGGGATAGGGTGTGGGGAGGGGAAGCACCAACCGAGACAGAGGTCCTAAAAGAAGTTCCCTGACACAGCCCTTCTGTGCATGGGCAGAGTGGGGGCAGCTTTGATCCATTTAGGCACAATGACCAGTGCAGAATGGAAGCCTGGCTCTGCCCACTGCTGGGGATGGAGTGTGGGCAGAAGTGTCAGGAAGACTCGGGGCTGCAGTGCAAAGGGGGCTGAGCTGCAGATGCTGACACCATTCAGTCTGTGGACCCCGCCCACTAGGCACACCCCACTCCCCACCCTCCCCCCACCCCGCCCCGGAACTTCGTGCAGCTCTGTGGATGGGGGCGGACTTGTCAGGGATTGAGCTGTCCCTTCCCAGTCCGCAGGCCGTTTTAGCCGGCTGCTGCTGCCAACGCCGAGCTGCACTTGCAGGGTGGGGGCTGGGGAACAGTTTCAAGACCCTCCCAAAGCTGGGGTGATGGGGGCCGGGCCTGCTTTCAGCTCCCATCCCTGCCGTGTTGCGCATCAGGCACTGCCCAGGGCAACTGTCCCAGGATGTGGTCGCCTGTGATATGACACTTCCTGGACTCAGGATTCCTAGGGGAGGAGCGGGGGGCGAGGCACCTCCCAAGTAGAATTAGGGAGGGTTTTTAAAAATTTTTTTTTAAGACTGATTGATTGATGAGAGAAACGGGAAAGTGGGAGAAGGAGAATGGTCTCATCAGGGCCAAACCAATCGCAGACGCAGGTGCCACCTTGTGCAGCTGGCTTTATGTGAGTACTGGGGAATTGAACCTGGGTCCCTAGGCTTTACAGACAACCACGTGAACTGCTGAGCCATCTCTCCAGCCAGAGAAAGGGTTTTTTATTTTATTTTTATCCAACAGTAGGTGGGTTGCTGAGTGTATGCAACACTTGCTGGCTGGGGGCTGGGGAGAGCTAGGAGGTCAACGGTATGTATTGCCCAGCTATAGATTAGTAATGGGGAGGGTTCGTCCTCAGGCATGGAGAGGAGAGAAGGTTCCTGAGACAGACTGTACTCAGTACTCAGAGGACACCAGAGCTCTTCTTCATCCTTCGCCAGAGCCCCAGCCCTGAACGTAGCCCTTCCTTCATGGCCCCCATCCTTGCAGCCCAGGACAAGTGGGGGTCATTGACAGCCTCTCCAGTCTGTTCCTGGGCCTGCTGAGGACTGGGCAGGGAGACTGGTGCCCAGAAGGCCAGCACCGGGCCTGGCAGAGGTGATGGGCCCCTGCAGGAAGAGTGATGCCAATCGCCCCGCACCCAGCTCTTCCTAAACCGACTACTGAGAGCCGGGCAGGGCCCGGGCCTGCGAGGCCAGATGACTGTGGCCAGCTCCCAAGGAGGTCTTAGAATAAGCCTGGGGTCTGGAATGGAAGCCCAGGGTTGGGAATGAGCAGACAGCTGAATAGGAAGGGGGCACTATCGAGGAGCCGTGCCCTCAGGAGTGGGCAGTGCGCTGCCAAGCTATACAAACAAGGAGCTGCCCGAGGATGAAGGTGGGACCCCCCCCATTCAGCAGAGTCCCAGGATAACCTGAGGAAGACCTGGCAGGGAAGCCATGCAGGAAAAGTAGCGTCAGCAATGGAGTTGGGGAATGTGAGGTCATGGTCAGCGACCCTGCACCGTAACAGACGTGAGTCCTTAGGAGACAAAGTAGCCAGAGCCCCCTGCAGTCCCTAGTGACCCCTAATACAGCAGAGGAAGGAGAGCTGTCAGTCAGCCTGGCAGGATGCAGCCCAGATAAGAATGATTTATGAAACTGTAACCTTCTCTTAGCCCCTGACAGTAGTAACCAGAGTCACATCCACCCTGTACTAAGGCTTATCTCTAGTTAGAGAGCCCCCCTCCACATTACAAGGTGACAGAGGCAAGTCCTGACAGCTTGTGCCACAGACTAGCTGAGACTCTCCCACAGCAGAGCGGCCAGTGTTGATAAAAGAATTCCCCTTCAGCGCATCCATTCCAACCCAGTGGGAACCTTTATCAGGGAAGGACCCACCGTCCAAGTCCACAGGAAGGCATGGAAATGTCAGCAAGAAAGGGGGTGAGGACAGGTCTGACACTGCTTTGTGAGCACCAAGTCTCCGAGAGGTCACACAGCTAAAACGTGACAGCCCTGCCATCGGCACAGAGGGGTCTGAGCGTGAGCTGTGACCCTTCCTTTCAGAGGGCCATGGTTCTGGTCCCCATGTCACCAGAGTCACACTACCAAGCCTGGCCAGAGTCCCTGCTTAGCTCTGAGTACTGGGGGCATTAATGAGAGTGGCATACAGCTCTGTGCCCACAGCACAGGGATGCTAGGCGGCGGACACATGCTTTTCAGGCTCTGTGCTAGGCCCTGGGATCACAAAGAGGAATGCAACCTAGTCCTTGCCCAGGAAGAACTCACAGTCTGGGTTGTCACTGGTGATGCGGGGGACGAGTGGCATTTACAATGTGCGGGCTGATACAACTTCATATTGTCCTTAGAAGGGCACTCTGAGAAGATACTATCTACTACAGTTACAAATAAAGAAATTGAGACCCAGAGAGCTTAACTAGCCAGAAGCCACACAGCTTGGTTTGCTGCTGGAGGTCTGTGAGCAGGTATGTCCAGGTGGGAAGTATCACTGCACAGCATCTTGGAGGCCTGTATCACTTGCTCAGGGTCACTGTCCTTGAGGTCTGGGGCTGGGTGTGGGGGAGTGATGGACAATTCCTAAGGCAAGGGAATGATCTGATAGAAGGAAGGCTCTAGAAAGGTCTGTGCTCTGGAGTGGTGGTCGTGTAAAGGGCCTGTGGGGAGGTGACCACAGAGTATGGGTGGCCAGGACTGGGTGATGGAGACAGGGCAGGTGAGAGAAGGATTCAGGTTTCAGACAGTGATCATCAATATGGGAGATGCTTTTGCAACCCAGCAGCTTCCAGCCACAAGGGGGTAATGCCAGTGACGATAAGAATGGCAGTTTCAAGGCTGGAGAGATGGCTTAGCTGTTCAGTGCTTGCCTGTGAAGCCTAAGGACCCCAGTTCAAGGCTCGATTCCCCAGGACCCACGTTAGCCAGATGCACAAGGGGACGCACGCGTTTGGAGTTCGTTTGCAGCGCCTGGAGGCCCTACAGCAACCATTCTCTCTCTATCTGCCTCTTTCTCTCTCTGTCTGTCACTCTCAAATAAATAAAAATTTAAAAAAATAATGGCAGTTTCAGTCCTGAGGGCTATTTTTTTTTAAATTTTTATTTATTTGAAAGTGACAGAGAGAGAAAGAGGCAGATAGATAGAGAGAATGGGTGCGCCAGGGCTTCCAGCCTCTGCAAATGAACTCCAGACGCGTGCGCCCCCTTGTGCATCTGGCTAACGTGGGACCTGGGGAACCGAGCCTCGAACCGGGGTCCTTAGGCTTCACAGGCAAGCGCTTAACTGCTAAGCCATCTCTCCAGCCTGAGGGCTATTTTTTTTTAACCAGGTGTTCTGAGTGGGAATGACGTGGTACCCAGAGCAGCCCCGAGGCCTTGGCATCAGCCCCACCTGAGGAAACTGAGGCTAGAAATGAGTCTCTCTCTCAGGTTGCCGGCTTGTTACAGTGGCACTACTGGCCCCTGGTTGCCACTCAGTGTGGCCTCCCGAGGGTCGCAAGGTCCATGCTAAAGGCTTATTTCCAATGCCCCCTGTTCTGAGTGCCCACCTGAAGCCATGTGTCTTCCTGCAGGCCTCCGGGGATGGGGGACGTGCTAAGAAGAAGCTCGGCAAGGTTATCTTGCCAGGACCATGCAGACATGTCACCACGGTACTCCCAGGGAGACAAGGCTTGGGTGCCACGTCCCTGCAGGCTAATCTCCAGCCTCCTCCTCTGGAAACCGCACCTGCCAGGTGTACCAGCAAGCTCTGCTCTCCCCCTGCCTTCCCCTCTGCAGTTTCTACTTCCACCTCCTACCTCATGAAGACCCTGGAGAATGAAATACTAGAATAATTAAAGCACAGGAAACCACCTCCAATCTTTTCTGTTTGGCCAAGACAGTCCTCAAGGTGGGCAGAGGTGGCTAGACCCTAGACATTCTATGTGGACCCCTCTTGACCACGGCCTCAGGCCTCCATGTTGGCTAGGCAAGGATGGAATGGAGTGTACTCCGCAAGGAGGAGCAGGGGAGCCCCCACAGGAAGGGACAAGTTCAAAGTTGCCTCAGTGGAAAGTTCATCCCCAACCACATCCTTCAGCTGTTTACCAGAGTGGTGGGGGACTGGCATCCTGACATGAAAAGAGGCTCACCCACCACCATCATGGAGGAAGGACTGAAATAGCAGCTAAGGAGCCGGGGGAGGGGAATGTGGGTAAGACCGAGGGGAAGAATGGAAGCCCGGAGGCAAGGTGCATCCCAGAGGCCCACGGGATCCTGCTTCCCCTGTCTTCTAGCCAGAGCAGAGAAGCTCGGGGGAGGCCTGGAGTGAAGTCACGGTCAGCCAACCAGGAACTATGAGGACAGATTCACAGTTAGTGATGCTACTGACCACTGGGTAGAAAGAGGGTGAGGAAAGAGTATGGTTGGAGGGACCGGATGGACTGGTGTTACCCACCAGAAAAGCCAAGCCTATCCTAGCTGAAAATGAATGGGTGTCCCATGTCTCAGGCATGCCCCACACCCTAGCCACCTTCCAAGTCTCAGGAGGCAAGGGCCGTGGCCTCACTTTCCCACCCAGAGCCATCTGCTTGCAGGCATGCCCCTGCCACCCCAGAGAGTGACACCTACAGGCTCCTCGACACTGACACACAGCAGGGACAAGAGGAGAGTGGCCTTTGTGCATAACACTGAACTCCATGTAAGCGCTCCCTCCAAACACACACCTAGCATGCAGCATGAGGGGCTCCAGCTGAACCCCAGTGCAGCAGCCCAAAAGCCTGGAATAATATTCTCTCTGTCTCTCTCCTGCCCTCCATCTTGCTGCTGACCCTGGGCCTCAATCTCTTCTCTGCCTTCCACCCCTTACTGAGTTTCATCCCCACCTGGGCCCTCCATCGCTCCTCTGAGCCTCCATCCTTCCCTGAGTTCCATTCCTCCCCTGGGCCTCCATCCCTTCCCTGAGTTCCACTCCTCCCCTGGGCCTCCACCCTTTCCCTGGCCCCCATTTTTTCCTTTGACCTCACTCTGTCTCCCCATTTTGGTTTCCATATGCAGGAGACAGCTGTGTCTGAGCATGAAATATTAAAATAACTAGGAGACAGTAGGCCCCCTCCAATCTTTTCTTTCTGACCAAGACAACACAATGACACCCTTTGTCACATGGCCTCAATGAGCACCCTAGCTCTCCCAAGCCCATGGCCCCAGGGCCCTGACACCCCGCACTTTAAGTGCTCTGGGCTTCCCGCCCTTGCCCTCACGCCCCCACCTTCTAAAGAGTAGGTCGCACCTGATGCAAGTGGCAGGAGGGACTGAACACAAGTTATACACACAGGGGCCCCAATACAGAGCGCTGTCTCCTGCAGGACCCCTCAATCTCCTGAAAGAACAACTCATCCCTGAAGAGGGTCCTCCTTGGGCCTAGTTCCAGGCAAGGCCACAAACCCTGGGGACCATCAGTTCAGGGCCATAGTAGCCAGGTCACCCTACTTAAAGGGACCCACCAAGTATCTCTGGCTGTGGGGAGCCCTCAAGGATGGGAATGATAGCATTAACTCTGGGGCTCTTCCCATAAAGACCCCGAGACCTCCACCCTCTGCAGTTCTCAGAAACTCACCTGTCTTGGCTCAGCTTCCTGCCCCACAGCCAATTTCTTCAAGATCCCCAGTTGAGGTCTCCACGCACCTCGCCCCTACCCGGGAGCATACCCAGCCCCTTCAAGCACATAGGGGAGAGCCAGCCCCCTGCTCCCAGCCCCCAAGATGAGATCTCTGTATTTCGTCTGAGACAGTCTTTGTGTCATCACTTTATCCACAGTCCTTTACCCAGAGTCCCAGAACCCCAGCGTCTCACAGCCCAGCCCTCCCAGAGGGGAGAGGACCCAGAGCAGAGTGATGGTGATCCAAGGCAACATTTCTTAAACTGCTTTTCCTATACAGCTTCATGGGTCTCTCTGTGGACTGTTTGTTCTTTTTGCCTCATTAATAGATTACCTTTAAAATTTAAAGTTTAAATGGATTCATTCTTTTTAAATATCAATTTATTTTTTACAGGAGTCTTTGGACATTTTACAAAGCATATGGTATAATGTGTGTTTCTCAAAAATAGTGATTTCACAAATTACAGACTCAAGAACAGCTTTGCCTCCAATAGCCAGTGGTGGGACCACGGAATCTGGACAGGACAAAGATTTTCTTTGCTAGAAAGGAAGTGGCTGGACAGGTGGGAAACAGGAGTGAGGTCTGTAGGTCTTTTGACCTACAGGATGAAATTGGAGTGAAGTCTCTGATTCTGAAAAGCACTGGAATCTGTAAGCAAAAAAAAAAAAAAAAAAAAAAAAAAAAAAAAAAAATTGTGGTATTTCAAGGTAGGGTCTCACTCTAGCCCAGGTTGACCTGGAGTTCACTATGTAGTCTTAGGGTGGCCTCAAACTCACTGTGATCCTCCTACCTCTGCCTCCCGACTGCTGGAACTAAAGGCTTGCACCACCCTCCCTGGCTTGTAAGAAAGTATTCTTTAAAAAAAAGAGGGAAAAAAACACTTTTTAGGAAGTAGAATGTATAGTGAAAGATGTAGGGATAATAGGATAATATACTTTCAGTGCTATAGAAAAAATGTGTTTGTATATATGAGTTTGTGTGAGGTTTAAAATATTTTATTTATTTATTTATGTGTGTGTGAGAGAGAGAGGGAGGGAGAGAATGGGTATGCCAGAGCCTCCAGCCACTACAAACTCCAGATGCATGTGCCACCTCGTGCATGTGGCTTTATATGGGTACTGGGGAATTGAATCAAACCCCAGTTCTTAGGTTTTACGAGTAGACACCTTAACTGCTGAGCCATCCTGCAGCCCCTAAGTGTGTTTTTATGTATGTGAGCGTGTTTACATTTATATGTGTATGCAAATGTATGCATGTGGGTATATATGTGTACGTCTGAGTGCATGTGCATATGTGCGGGTATGTGTGCACCCGCATGTGTGTATGTAAGTGGTGAGCAGATGGGGGTGGGGGGAGGGAAGTATGTCAAACCATTCTTTGTGTTCTTCTTGAGTTGTATTTTTTGCACATATATCTGTGTGCTGTGCATATGTGTGTATTTGTGTGTGTGTGAATGTATGTGTGCACATGTGTGTGTATGTTAAGGCAGAAGTTGAGGGTCTTCCTTGATTGCTTTCCACCTTATTCTTTGAGACAGGGTCTCTATTTGAACCTAAAGCTTTCTGGGTTGGCTAGTCTAGCTAGCTAATGGCCCAAGGGGTCCTCCTGCCTCTAGCTGTCCAGAGCTAGGGTTATAGGCACCCACCTCCACACCTGTTTTTATGTGAATGCTAAGGGATCCACACTCAGGTCTTCATGCCTGCACAGCACCTTTTCCATTACACATTCTCTGAGCCGCTGTGTCTGAAATTCTACTAAAGTTTAAAATAAATCATCACTTTCTATACAGAGACCATAATGCTAAAATAATGCAGCACAGTGCACATGCTGGATGCATCTGCTGAAGTTGACCTGAGGACTTCTGCTCTTGGTCCTATGTGGAGATGGGCAGGGGTGAGAGAGGGGCGACAGAGTCCTCACACCCATCGTATCATGCCCTTCTCCAACAAGAAGGGACAGACCAGGGCTAGAAAGGGCAGTACTAAGGCTGGGCATGGTGGTGCACGCCTATAACCCCAGCACTCAGGAGGCAGAGACAGGAGGATCAAGATCACCTTCAGTTACATAGTGAGTTCAAGGCCAGCGTGGGCCACATGAGACCCTGTCTCAAAAACTCATTCAGGAAGGCTTACCAGACACCCTTGGGTCAGTTCCAGGCATCCGAGACTGCGTCTTCAGTAAGCTTACAACTGAGCAGTTCTGGGTAGTCGTTGGCTGAAGTGTCTAGAGTGGAGTTGGCTGCTGTGGGGTCCCAGGAACCCTGGGTGTCAACCTGAGGTCCGCCAGATGCCCTGGAGCAGACATGCAGCAGGAGTAGCTCAGAGCTGGGGAGGAAAAGAGAAAGTCACTAGCACGAGGGACAAAGGAGCGCGACCAGCTACCCCTCCCCACTCACGTAACACGCAGGGAAACACAGCCACCACCCCAGCTCCAGATGTCTCAGCTGGCTCTGCCCCTTCTGCCTTGGCCATAGTGCCTTTTAAAACATTAGATTTTCACTTCAGACTTCTAGAAAAATTAATAGTACAGAGAATTTCTTTGCAACCTGAGCTCAATTACCTCTAGTATTGGCATCTTAAATTAGCAAGGTAAATTTATCACAAGTAAGGAATTAATTCCATCTGGGCATGGTGGTACACACTTGTTATCTTAGCACTGGGAGACTGAAGCAGGAGGATGGAAAGTTTGAGGCTAGACTGGGCTACATAGTAAACCTAAGAGAAGGAACCAATATTTACACATTACTATAACTAAGATGTATGCATTATTCAGATTTCCTTGGTTTATCCTCTTGTACTTTTCCTGTTGTAAGATCCCATCCGGGATCCCACAGGACATCTGATCACAATGGACTCCTCAGACTCCTCTTGGTGGTGACAGTTTTTCAGATTTTTTAAAACTGTGTGTATGCGTGTGTGCGTGTCAAGATATGCACATGTATGTGTGAACATACACATGTGGAGGCCAGAGAACAACTTCAAGTGTGATCCTCAAGCTCGCCATCCACCTCTGTTTGAGACAGGGTCACTCCCTGGCCTGTAGGTTGCCCATCTAGACTAACTAGTTAGCTAGCAAAATCCAGGGATCCTGACCCTTCCTCCCAGCACTGTGTTTGTAGGCGTCCACTGCCACACCCCGCATTTGTATGGGTTCTGGGGGTTCAAACTCAGGGCTTCGTGATCGCACAGCACTTTACCCGCTGAGCCCCAGGCCCCTGTGTCTAGCTAGCTTCTGTGTGGGAGCTACACACTGATTGCAGCTCCTCATGATTGCAAGGCAAGCACTTCATCCACTAAGCACTCTCCCCAGACCTGACTTCCTTTTTGAAAATGATGATGGTTATGAGAAGCATTTGGTCAGATATTTAGTAAAATGAACTCGATTACAGTTGCATCTGATTTTAGCGTCCAGTCTCATCAACAAGATCAAGAGGTAATGTGCCACCTTCAGGCCACCATATCAATGGCATACACAATTACTATGGCTCACCACTGTTGCTGTTGACCGGGACCTCCTGCCAGAGACTTCCTTGCTCAGCGTTCCCCTCCTTTCTGCACAGAACTCTCTGGAAAGGACTCACTGTTCACAGCCAACAGTGGGGATTCCATTCCACCTCATGGGGGATTTATGGTTTTTACTTGCCCGGGCATTTATTTGCGCAGTGTGTGTGTGTGTGTGTGTGTGTGTGTGTGTGTGTGTGTTGCATGTACGTGTTCATTACATGAGTGAGGGTATGTGCTTGCTGCAGTACATGTGTGGAGGTCAGAGAACAACTTGTGCGTGCCAGTCCTCACCTTTCACCTTGTTTGAGGTAGAGTCTCTTATTCTCTGCTCTGTTCATCCGGCTAGCTTCTAGTGGATTCTCCTGTCTCCACCTCCCATTTTGCCATACTTATGTATCACCGAAGCCTGATGCAGTGTCCAGCTTTTACATGGATTCTGGGGATGTGAACCCCAGTACTCATGCTTGCTCATGAGTGCTTTAGTCACCGAACCATCTCCCCAGCCTCCAGCTGTTTATTTATGCTGGTCTGGGTCTGTGGCTATTTGGATTCTACTCGATACTATGTTATTTTGTTGCTCTAGATTTTCTAGCTTTGGCTTCTGGAAACTCTTTCTACTGGCTTCTCTGATAGTCTCACAGTCTTATGTAGATTTCTGTGAGCACTTGATTTTCAGGTCCTATAAAATGCTCCAGGCTTTCAAAAGAAAGGTGATTTGAACATGTGCCACATGTGTGAACCTTGACATTATGCTAAGAGGAATGGACCAGCTATGAAGACAAGTGCTATATGAGTTCTTAAAATAATTAACCACAGAGACAAAGTTAAGGGGCAGGTGCCAGGGGCTAAAGGTTGGGGGAGCAGCTACAGAGGGATGCGGGGAGTTATTCATTAGTGGGTATCATTTCAATTCTGCAAGACCAAACCATCTGAAGATGGGCAGTGGTGAGGGAGGCAGAAAATTATAACTATATATTCAATGCCACTAGACCATGCAGTTAAAACTAGGCATGGTGGTACACGCCTTCTATCCCAGCACTTGAGGAAACAGAGGTAGAAGTTTCACCGTGAGTTCAAGGCCAGCCTGGGCTAGAGTGAAACACTACCTTGAGAAAACTAAATTTAAAAAAACCCAAAGATATAGTCATTTGATATATACTGAGAAATGGTAGAAAAATGTTGTCTTTGCTTGCTTGAACTATACAGTTAAAAATGGTCAAGACTGTAAATTTTGACTAGGCCTAGTGGCTCATGCCTCTAATGCTAGCACTTGGAAAGCTGAGACAGGAGGATTGTCATGAATTCAAGGCTAACCTGGGTTGCAGTATGAAACTCTGTCTCTAAAAAGAGGGGGGCCAGGCATGATATGGCACACACCTTTAACTCCAGCACTCTGGAAGCAGAGGCTTGCTGTGAGTTCAAGGCCAGCCTGGGACTACAGAGTGAGTTCCAGGTCAGCCTGGACTAGAGTGAGACCCACATGAGCTTGAGGACCTGAGTTCCAATCCCCAGAACCCACATAAAAGGTGGGCATGGTAGAATGTGCCTGTAATCCCAGCACTGATGAGGAAGAGACAGGAGGATCCCTAGGGCTTGGTAGCTAGTTAGCTAAGTGAACTGGTGAGCTTTGAGTACAGTAAGAGATCCTGTTCCAAAAACAAATAAGGTGAAAAGCAATTGAGGAAGACACTCAGTGCTGATATCTGGCCTCCACATTTGTACACACGGGCACACACACGAACAAAGATGACTCTTGGGCTGGTGAGATGGCCTAGCTGATAAGGCTTTCCTGCAAAGCTAAGTACCCAGATTCAATTTCCCAGGACTCACATTAGTCAGATGCACAAGGGGGCACATGCGTCTGGAGTTCATTTGCAGTGGCTAGACGCCCTGGCGCACCCATTCTCTCTCTCTCTCTCTCTCTCTCTCTCTCTGTCTCTCTCAAATAAGTAAATTAAAATAAAATAAATGTTTTATGCTACATGCATTTTGCTAAACAAAACAATTTTTAAAAAGATACTCAGCTTATCTGGTCTTCTCCCTGGTATAGTGTGAAAATTAGCCACTGCTCTGAGAAGCCCTCCTTCCTCATGCTGGAGAACAGAAAACAAACTCTGAAGTCTCACCACTTGAGAGGTTAAGGTAGAAGGATCACCCTAAGTTCAAGGCCAGCCTGAGGTGACAGAGGTCACCCTGGGCTAGAGTGGGACCCTACCTCAAAAAAAAAAAAAAAGCTGAGTGTGATAGCTACTGGTGTGAGGTTGGCTCTAAGCCATGCTAACTGACAGAAAAAGGTGTATGTGTGTGTTAACCTAGGCAAACATAGAAACCCACGTGTCTTCTCCAGACATACTTCTTCTGCATGTCTCCATCCAGTGTCTGTTAAGGTCAGCCTGAACGTGCAGTGACGCCTCCCATGGATCCACACATGTGAGTCACCCCAGCCTTCTGTTCTGCTCCATCTCTAACCCGCCTTACCAGCAGTGGACGCCTGACTTGCACCACTGGCCATCCATTCACCACACTGTTCCAGCCTATGTATCACCTTATGGCTTATGGCTTATATTTTTATTTATTCCTCATCAAGATTCTTTCTGGGTTGATGCACACCTATAATCCCAGCACTCGAGAGGCTGACACAGGAGGATTATGGGTTAGACACCAGCTGGACTACATCATGAGATTCTGTCTCATTGGAAAAAAAAAACAGAATTATAAATTCTTTAGGCTCAAAGCCCGAGTATGCTTATTTTTTTATTTTTTTCTACCCTCATTATCTAACAGCATGTCTTTTACAAAACAACATAATATTTGGATGCTTTTCGCTGGCTATCTCAGGATGTGTGAGATGGGATGCTGACCCCCCCCCCCACCCCGCATCTGTTCCCAGGGCCACAGAGCCTGCTTGGAAGAGTTTCCCCTCACAGCAGAGATCCACACAGATGGAGGAGCAGACAGAACAGCAGCTCTGTGGCGGGGCATTAGCCTCCCCTAAACACCCCCTTTGCTCTGGTCTGGGTCAGCTGTGGATGAGCGTTGCAGTCCCATTGTCTCCCACCTTTTTAGCTACTCTTGCTATCTGATGCTTATAAGCATTGCTCATTGAGACACAAAGTGTCTAATCCCTGTGCGAAGAGGACGCTTCACCCACATAACACGGCCAAGGCCAAGCAAAAGTCACTCGCTCTGAGGACCCCTCCCATGGTATCTTTCCCATCACAGGGAAGGCATGGACTCCAAGGCCTAGCCCGGCCTCTGAGTGGGGTCCACCAGCCCCCAGAGCACCCATGTATCCTCCAGGGTTTCAATCTACCGCTGTGCTCAAGCTCAGAAGTTCTTGGGCTAATTGCCTCTTTGTTCAAGAAGTCGGTTTGTTTCTCCCTTTGACGTGTGTTTCTATAAATAGGTTATGCTTCAGCATGAACATCTGTGTCCCACAAAGGTTTTTAAAAAGTTCTAAGTGGATGTCACTGTCAGACCTCATTCTTGCCTTAATTTAAAACAAAGAAGGGGCTTAGCCTTGCCCTGCCCCCATCACCACCCTGCCCCCTCCAAGGAGATGTCCAGTTTTCAGAAAGTCTCTGACATCTCTCTTGTGTGTCCACCAGGTAATGAGGCCCAAGCTGCAGGAGACATGAGTGACACAAAGGTCTAAACACAAAGGGCCCCAGTACATCACCTTTTAATTAAACAAAATGAAAAGATGAAACTTATAATTAGGAGTGAGGCTTCAGGGAGTGCTGTGGGAATCCCAAGATACTACGCCAAAAGCAAAAAGAAATTCTTTTGTTTTTCACTCTAGACCAGGCTGACCTGGAATTCACTATGGAGTCGCAGGGTGGCCTCGAACTCACGGCAATCCTCCTACCTCTGCCTCCCGAGTGCTAGGATTAAAGGCGTGCGCCACCACGCCTGGCTCTCTCTCTCTCTTTTTAAGGGGAAATGAGAGCATCACTATGTATCCCAGCCAGCCTTGCCTCTAACTCACAGTCCCCCTGACTCAGCCTCTCAGCTGCTGGGATGATGGGCTTGTACCAAGCTAGGCTGAGAAATGATGTTTGTGCTATTCACATAGAATGAAAATAACTTCTTTCCGCCTGCATTTAGCACTGTTTTCACTCAGTTTGCAACGTTCATTCTGCTCGCGATGGAGGCCTCTCCTCTCCCATCACTGGAGGAGCTCCATTATCTCATCCAATCCTCACAAGCCCAGGCAGCAGCCATGGCTCTCAGCCCTTGGGGACAACTGGAGGGTAAAAGAACGGGAACTCAACAGAGCCCGAGATCAGCTCCTCACACCCTGGGCACCCAGGGCGGGGCTAGACAAGACAAGACCATGCCCTCCGCCACATGCATTCAAGGACATCTGATTTTCCTCTAAGAGGAAAGCGCCCACGCGAAAACCCGAAAGTAGCCTTGCTGTCGTGCGACAAGTTTATCGGTGTCGTCATCTCAGCAGCCGCCCCCTCCCCAGGGTGTGGATCTGTGGGGTGCCACTCGCCCCCAGTCTGGGAGGCTTCCTTAGAGAGGGTGGGAGCTGCGAAGGGGACTCTTGGCAATGCCGACAGGGCAAGGGGAGATGCTAACTGCCACCCTTGGCGCGCGACCCAGCCTCCCTTCCAGCAGCAAATGGGGAACAAAGCGCAGCAGGACCTAAGTCCTTCAGCCTCACCTTCCCTACTCGGCGTCAGAAACCGTAGCCCGGCCAGGGAAGGAGCCACTCCCGGGGGGACATGGCGACTGCTCCCTGCTCCCCGCATGCATGACCCTCTCTCTGCAAGAGGGGCCGGCGACACGGTTCATCTGCACCGGCCAGGGCCGGTGAGCCACACCGGCGCCGAGAACACCAGACAGGCCAGCGCCAGCGCTGAGGCAGCTCCGCAGTACAGGCGTCTGAACCTCTTAAGACCTCAAACTGGCAGCCTGGAGGCCAAATTTGAGCTGCAGGCTCGCTTTTACTTTTCAGTGCTGGGGATGAGCCCAGGCCCTCGTGCATGCTAGGTGAGCACTCTGTCACTGAGCTGTACCAGTAGCCCTTCAGTGTTTTTCATTTCATTTCATGAGTTTTTGGAGACAGAGTCTCACTGAGTTTTCCAGGCTGACCATGGAGTGGAGGAAGGACGGGCATGTCGCTCTGATTCATAGCCTTGCATGGGGGTGGAGATGATATGGGCGTAGTGCCCTTCTTGCCTGCTCTGTGCCAGGCCTTCTCTGGGGCTTCCCCAGGTGGAGGAAGTTTGTAGCCTTGGGATGGGCCATGATGGGCCTCTAGGAAAACTGGTGGGTGTAACTGGACAGATGGGTTTGCACAAGCCTTTGTTGACCACAAAAATCGAAATCAACTGATTCTGTACAAAACAAGGTCCTTCACTTGAAATGTTCACAGGCAATCTTGCTGGTGACTGAGGGGCCATTAGCAGGAAAGACGGTGCTGCCCACTGAGTTTTGTTTTTTTTCTTTTTTCAAGGTAGGGTCTCACTCTAGCCCAGGCTCACCTGGAATTCACTATGTAACCTCAGGGTGGCCTCCAGCTCACAGCGATCCTCCTACCTCTGCCTGCCAAGTGCTGGGATTAAAGGTGTGCGCCATCACGCCCAGCACAAGGGAGTTATTTTTTAAAATGGCCACTCCTGGGAGGTATCAGTCACTTATTTATGCCTGAGTGTGAATTGCTTTCTCAGACTTCTGGGTTTATTTTATTTTATTTTATTTATTTACTTAAGAGAGAAAGAAAGAAGTAGGTAGAGCAGGTATGCCAAGGCCTCTGGCCACTGCAAACGAACTCTAGATGCATGTGTTACCTTGTGCATCTGGCTTTATGTGGGTCCTGGGGAAATCAAACCTGAATCCTCTGGCTTTGCTGGCAAGTGCCCTAACTGCTAAGCCATCTCTCTAGCCCTTTCTCAGGTGTCTTAATATTTATTTATTTATTTATTCATTTATTTATTTATGAGGAGAGAGAGAGAGAGAGAGAGAGAGAGATAAAGTATGGGTGTACCAGAACAAGTTCCAGACTCAAGAGCCACTTTGTGCATCTGGCTTTATGTGGGTACTGGGGAATTGAATCTGGGATGTCAGGCTTTGTCAGCAAGCTCCTCTAACTGCCGATCAGCTTTCCAGGCCCAGACTTGTTAAATGTTTGCACCTGGACAGAACACAGAGATCACTTGGTCCAAACAGTAACTTTTTTTTTTCCAGATTGGTTGATCAGTAGCAGAGCCACGTGAGTTTTTTTAAATAGCCATACAGTAAATATTTCAGAATTGGCTGGCCACACAGGTGCTGGGTCAGCTATCCAGTTCTGTTGCTGTGCCACAGAAAACAGTTACTGGCAATCCATAAAATAGTAAGTATGGGGCTGGACAGATGGCTCAGTGGCTAAGGCATGTGCCTGCAGCTCTGAAACACACAGGTTTGATTCCCCATACTCATGTAAAGCCAGGTATATAAAGAGACACATGCATCTGGAGTTTGTCTGCAGCAGCTAGAGGCCCTGGAGTATAGTCTCTCTCTTTCTCTCTTCCTCTCTCTCTCTCTCTCTCTCTCTCTCTGTCTCTGTCTGTCTCTGTGTGTGTGTCTGCTTGCAAATTAATAAATAAAAACTTTTAAAATAGTAAGTGCAGCTGTGCTTCAATCAAATCTTCCTACAGGTCCTAGAAATGAATTATACCACTTGCAAATGTCATGAAATAGCCTCTCTTTTCCTCTTCTCGGCCTTATAAAAAGGCAGAGTTGGGCTAGACAGACGGTCCAGCGGGCAATAAAAGCACTTGTCTCATAAGCCTGAGGACTGGAGTGGGAACCCCAGCACCCACACAAGAAGCTGGGTGTGTTCGCTCTTGCTCAAGCCCTGGGGTGGTTGGGGCACACAGACAGGAGGATCACCGGGGCTCGTGGGTCAGCCAGTCTATCTGAGAAAACAGCAGCTCCAGACTCCATGAGACCGGTCTCAAGAAAGCAGCAGAAGAGCGCAGAGCAGGATGCCCTGTGGCCTTTGCTGGCCTCTGGGCCTGTGCACCGTACCGCATCCACTCCACATGCACACCACCATACGTGCCAAACAAAAAACTAAAAATAAAAGACGGAAGGCAGAAGCTGCTTTTAGCTCATGGCACAGCCGAAGTACTTGCTGCCCTGGTCTAATGGAATGGTCTCCAGAAAGCCTCGCACATGTTGAAGCTATTTTCTAAAATGTTCATCAAAGGTTTGATGAAGCAGGATGTGATTCATATCTTGCTTCCAATGTCATATTTTCAATACTGACATTTAACAAGAAAGTTGACGTCATCCTTTTAAATAAACTTAGTGGAATAGAACTTTGATGCCCGCTGTGGGCCCTGAGAATATTACCTCATTCCTTTGTCTCCTTGAACTCTCATTCCATTCTTTTCAAATAATTTTTTTCCCACTTTCTTCTTAGGTTTTTGAGACAAGGTCTTGCTATGAAGAACAAGCTGGCCTTGCTTGCCATAACCTTCGTCGTGCTGGGAACACGTGCATCATCCCATGTCCATGTCTGGCACACGTAACCTCATCCTGTATATTTTCATGCTTTTGAGTTTTATAATCATCATCCTGTGTTTTTTTTGAAACAAGAATGTATATAAATTAAGATGCTAACACTTTTTATGATTTCTGGTAAGCATAAGGCTCTAATAAAATTTCCTCTTATTTTGTCATGGCAATTAATTTTAATACAAAGACAAAATATGTGCATGCTACCTGTTTGATATTGTTAAGCAATAAAAAGATGAGTCTTCTATGTATTGTGAAGTGCTTTTGTGAAGTGTCTAAGGTCTTTCTCCCTCAGTAAGTCAACATAGCCATGGATGGGTGATAGTTATTGCTGCAGTAAAGCATGAAGCAGCAGCCTGGGTGTCATTTTTATAGATGTGAGCCCTGAGTACATGAACTCAAAATTTTAGAGTGATGCCAAATATTTCAACTCATCCAAGTTAGATGCCAAAAAATCATGAAGTAATCTATATTCAGATCACCATATCATCATAAACACCATCACAATCATTATTGTTACCATCACCACCATCACCACCATCATCATCTTCGGGGTTGTGGGAATAGAACCCATGGCCTCGTGTATGGTAGGCATTTATTCTACCACCAAGCTACATCCCCAGGCCCATCATTAAGATTTTTAAGTTATTTTAAAAACTCGGGATAGATCTGGAAAAGATTATACTAAATGTGGTAACCTAGGCTCAGAAAGTCAAATGCAGCATGTTCTCTCTCACATATGGATCCTATTCAAATGTTTAGATTTGTTTGTGAGTTGGAGTAAAAGTCAGCAGTAGAGGCCAGGAAGCTAGAAAGGGACCGTGAGGAAGAGAGGAGAGGACTTAAGGTGAAGGATTAATAGCTATATAATAAATGGAGGGCTGTAGAAATGGCTTAGCAGTTTTAGATGTTTGCTTGTAAAGCCAAAGGACCCAGGTTTGATTCCCTAGTACCCACATAAGTCAGATGCACAAGGTGGTGCATGTGTCTGGAGTTCATTTGCAGCAGCTAGAGGCCCTGGTGTGCCCATTCTCTCTCTATCAGCCTCTTTCTCCCTCAAATAAATAAATTAATAAATTAATAATTTTTTAAGTTAAAAAAAGAAATAAGCCAGGCATGGTGGCACATGCCTTTAATCCCAGCACCGGAGAGGCAGAGGTAGAAGGATCGCCATGAGTTCAAGGCCACCCTGAGACTACATAGTGAATTCCAGGTCAGCCTGGACTAGTGTGAGACCCTCCCTTGGAAAACCAAAAAAAAAAGAAAAAAAAGAAAGAAAGAAAGAAAGAAAGAAATAGGGCAGAATATTGGGGGCTAGAGGAGGGGGTGGAGGAAAGTGGTGGTGGAAGGAGGGTTAGTCAAAATTTAAGATGTTATAAATAAGCCATGTAAGAACCTACTTCTTCACTGGCTAATAATGTATGTTAAAAAAAGAGAGAAAGTTTGGACAGAAGTACCCTAGGGGGGCCGGTAATGTTATGCCTTGGAACCATAGATTTTTAGAAAAATTTCAGTGCCAGGGGTGAGATACCGTCCAGTGAGTTGTTGGCCATGGAGGCTCCTGATACTCCCAAAACATAACAGAATGTTGGCAAGGTTCTTTGCTGCCAATAAGAACTAGATGGTAGGACCCCATTGCTGAAGACTCCACATGCCTGGGCTGTAGGTCACTGAGGAATCAAGTGGGAGATGAGCTGGAAGTTTCCTCCCTGCTGACTAGCTGTCAGGATGCTAGAAAGAGCTGTGCAGCCTGTTGGGGGAGAAAAGTGTTAACCAGCAGTGGACCCTGACAGTTTTACAGCTGGCCAGCCAGGTCAAATATACCAACTGGTACGAGGGTGGCATCTGTTATAGGGGAAACCAACTGTTCTCTGATTGGACTGAAGCCCGCTCCATATGAGACAATTCCTTCCTGGTACTGAAAACCTAATGAAAAGCCCATGGCTTGGGTGAGACTACTGTTGCCTGGATAAATGGTTATGTCTAGCAAACTGCCCTCTAAACACTTACATTTATGCCCATATATTAGTGCTACTTTCACTTTTGGCTAGAGAAGCTTCTCTTTCCACATGGTAGTGCCCACTGGATTGACTAAAAATTCACCAGTGCTGAGAAGTGACAGTGGAGTGTTCAACCCTAAGTGAGACATCTCTATCACGCCCTCCAAGGCTCAGGGACCATCACAGAAGAGGTGGCGGAAAGAATGTAAAAGCCAAAGGAAGGGGAGGAGTGCTTACAATACTGTCTTCCAGACACAAAGTGGCCTTGATATTTGTGACCTCATAGCGGCTGACACTACCTACACAACACCTGCATAATAGAGGGCAAATGATGGCATCAAAATCAAAGAGACTACTTGTAAGAAGGAAAGATTGGGAGGGAGAAAGTGGAGGGTGGTGGGAGGGGTTGGGAGGGAATTTTGAACATGGTGTATTATTTATATTTATGGAAGTTGTCAATAAAAAATTTAAAAATTGTAAACCACCTGACTTGTACAACATGGCTCTCATCTCAGAATTTTCTTTTCTTTTTATTTATTTGTTTATTTGCAGGCAGAGAGAAACTCTCATCTCAGAATCCTCACTCTTTGGCACATAAGCAGATCAAGTTGTCTCTGTTCTGGCCACAGTTGCTCCACACAGTTGGATCTGGGATACATCAGCCCTCCATCTTTCTAGTATAAGGGAAGAGGAGCAACAATGACAGGCAGATGTGACAGACAACGTGACAAGCAGTGTGAACTGAATGGAACATGAAAAGGTCCAGAAGGAAGTGGAGGATCTGGAAACAGGTTCCTCCTAGGGCTGGCTCTGCCCTTTCCTCATCTGAAGACACCTGCCTGGTATAGAGGGAGAGACAGCCTGAAAATGTATGTTGAGATTGCAAGAGGGGCGTGCTGGGAGTGTAGCTAAGGGTAGAGAGCTTCATAGCATGTGCAAGACCTTGAGTTCCTTTTCCTTACAGCATTAATGTTAAGAGCTTACTATTGCACATCCTTTTCCTGCTCATTGAGATGCAGATCTGTGTCTGCTGAAATCCAGAAGGTTCTTTCTCCAGGAACTGAGAGCCATCCTCAAGCAGGCAGGCAGGCAGGAAGGAAGGAAAGGAGGAAGGAAAGGAGGGAGGGAAGAAGGGAGGGAGGGAGGATGGAAGGAAGGCTGCAGTGTCACTGTGTTTCTCAGGGAGGGCAGGAGTCCAGCTGACACCTGTAAGTTGATGACACTCATTGCCTATGTGCATCAGTGCTAACCTTCGCTTAGTTGGCTCAAATTTTGTAACTGTCCACCTGGCTCTGCTTGAGACAATGCTAGACCCCCGTCCCTGATGGTCCCTTTGGGTCCCTGGTCTAGTTGTTGCTAGGATGGATCACAGAGGCCACCAAGATGATATCCTGCTGCCCAGCCAGCCCTACACCAAACATATCCACAGGAGCCCCTTCATCTACACGGATTCACTGGGGCCCCGGGTCAAGAGCCCAGCAGGACAGAGGCAGTGGTTCTAAGCAGGGACAGGGCTTCCTGTTCCGGGGGAAGAGAAAGAGCCTCACAGTCTGTGCCTGGAATAAACCTCAGTGAAGCTTAGCATCACTTAATGCATGGTTCCGCCTTATAGCAAGAGCAGTGGGGCCAAGACAATGTGACTTTTCTGAGGTCACAGAGCAGTCAGAAAACATCATTCTTTCCCATCTCAGACCACCTTGTGTGGCCTGTCATGTGACTGACATGTGCAGAGCGTTTGCTGACTGACATGGTGATCTCAAGTCCTCAGTTTACCTCAGAGCCTGTAATCCACCAGCAGCAGTGACGGCAGGAGGCTTCAGAGCCTATCACAGTCACCGAAAGTTAGCTGTACACAATGAAAATACAGCTCGAGACTTCCTTTGGAAATGCAGCAGTCTGGACATAAAGCTGCTTCATGGCGGATTCTGGAAGCTCTAGGTTTGGAATTCTCCCCAGGGTCTGCGGGCAGGGTAAGGGGAAGGACATATGATAGTAGTGTTACTAGGCATGGGCTTGGGCTCCTGGACTGCTAAGGAGCCCAGGTTGCACCCCTGTGGACTTCCTCGCAGGCCTCTGGAGTAACCAGGGACAACTTAGGGGCAAGGAGTCCAGTCACTGGCCTCTAAGCAGGGGTTGTTGGCAACTGTCTCTGAGCTAAAACAAACAAACAGACAAAAAAAAAAAAAAAAGAATAATGAATCATCACAGAGCCCAAACCGTGCCATTTGCTCAAGAGAAAAAGAAGGCAGAAAGGCGGGAAGATGAGAAGATGAGAAGGTCACGGCCAACCCCCACCAGCAGCAAAGCAGAGACAGACCAACTGTTCCCAGGCAGCCAGACTTTGGGGAGGGGGCCTAGAAATTTCTGTTGCACAAAACACCATGCTGGGGGAGGGGCTAAGCATTGAAAATGGTGCAAAACAGAAAACATCTTAAAGTGGGAACATGAGATGGATTGATTGGGGTGGCATATACACCCACCATGAATGCTCTGCTGAGCCACACTCACTGTCGTGAAGAGGGGACCAGCATATTCACTGAACTAAAACATGACACTAGACACAGCATACATGGGGTGACCCCATTAATATCTATCCAGCATGTCCTCTTTCTTCCTTCCTTTCTTTCCTTCTTTCTGTCGCTCTCTCTCTCTCCCTCTTACACACACACACACACACACACACACACACACACACACACACACAAAATCAGCAGAGTGCCAAGTCCAGTTTCATGGGTACAGGCTAAATTTCATGCTCCACAGTTGCCACCTTAATCATATGGTTGGCTCTTCATGGAGGAAGCTTGCTTACTTTTTTACCAGGTGTTCCACAACAGAGGAATGAATAAGGAAAATGTGGTATATACACATAATGGAACTTTTTTCAGCCATAAAGAAAAAAATTATGTTGCTTGTAGGAAAATTGAATGCAACTGAAGATCACCATATGAAGCAAATTAAGCTAATTTCAGAAAGAAAAATACTGTATGTTTTTTTCTCAATAGTGGTTTCTAGATTCTATATAAATACATAAAATCATAATACACATGTACGGATGACATGGAAGTGGAAATAAAGCTGTCTACAGGGACAAGGGGGTCTAATGGGAGGGACGAGGAAAGGGAAGGGGAGAAATGAGGAAAATATGGAACATGCAACATATGTATATATGACATCTGACACAAATAAAAATCAAAAATAAAATCTTAAAAATCAACTTTGCTGAGATGTAACTCACATTCAATAATTAGTGTCTGTTTTAAGTGGACCCTTGGGTGAACTTTGACAAATGCAAACAGAGCTTCCCATGTTGCTGCCACAATCAAGATAGAGGCTGTCTTCACCCCCATGACTTTCCTAATGACCCTGCCCTCGTGCCCCGCCCCAGACCCAGGCGACCATGACCTGCTCTAACACTTCAGCTGAGCCTCATCAGCTCCAGAATTTAATAAAGGTGGACTCGCACACTATGCTTCCTCAGTTCTGCTGTCTACCACGTTGCTTGCCACTGGTGGCTTTTGTTTGTAGTGCATTATGGAGATTGAGATCACATAAGGAGACACACACATATCCAATTTGGGACTATTAAGAAAAGCACTTCTAGAAACCAAAAAAAAAGAAAAGAAAAGAAAAGAAAAGCACTTCTGAGAACATACATGTTCAAGCATGCAGAGATACACACCTTCATTTCCCTGGGAAAAATCCATAGGTAGGATTGTAGTACTACATGGTAGGTGTGTACTTATAATAAATAGTCAAACCAGTTTCCAATGTGGCTAGGCCATAGTTATATACATAACAACTATTAGGTTAAAATTTTTTTTTAATTTTTTTTTGTTGTTATTCATTTTTATTTATTTGAGAATGACAGAGCCAGAAAGAGGCAGATAGATAGATAGAGAGAGAGAATGGGCATGCCAGGGCCTCCAGCCACTGCAAACGAACTCCAGATGTGTGCACCCCCTTGTGCATCTGGCTAATGTGAGTCCTGGGGAATCGAGCCTCGAACCGGGGTCCTTAGGCTTCACAGGCAAGCACTTAACCACTAAGCCATCTCTTCAGCCCTAAAAAAAATTTTTAATGAATTGTCAAGGGTTTTTTTGTTTGTTTTGTTTTTTGTACTTTTATTTTTTTATTAACAACTTCCATGATTACAAATAATATCCCATGGTAATGCCCTCCCCACCCCCACTTTCCCCTTTGAAACTCCATGATCTATCATATCCCCTCCCCCTCTCAATCAGTCTCTTTTATTTTGATGTCATGATCTTTTCCTTCTATTATGATGGGCTTGTGTAGGTAGTATCAGACACTATGAGGCCATGGATATCCAGGCCACTTTGTGTCTGGAAGAACATGTTGTAAGGACTCCTACCCTTCCTTTGGCTCTTAACATTATTTCCTTTACTTCTTCCGCAATTGACCCTGTAAGCTCAAAATTTTTTTTCCAACTTTCACTGCAGGAAATACATTACAGAGTAGATAAAAAGTCTAGACACAAGTGGTAAATCCTGCCCACTTAGTGTATTCCCCCCCCGACACACACCCAGTGAACACTTGAAGCCATTGCTTATAATTTAGAGCTATTTCTCATGAAAGTATCTACAGGTTGAAGGAGAACCCATTTAGCATTGTAGCTGGATGTGTAACTCACATGATATTTCAAATTAAAATGAGTTTATCCTCTGTTTCCTGAACTGTGGATCACCTGGACAATGAAAAAGTGACCAGTAGGGTTACTTCAACATTTTAGACTTTTTATAATGGGCTTTAAGCTCATCTATAAAGGCTATGATTATTTGCTGTAGAAAAAATTTTCAGATGCTGGAAAACAAAAATCAGGGCTCAGGATTCTACCTGCCACAAATGCTGCTTTCTCATGGGTGGTTTGCTAGGCACTCATATGCGTAGTGATACTCACTGTACTTTTCACATGATGTAATAACATCCTAAAATACTTCCTTACTTTCCAAAGCAGCACATTCTCATAGTAGGAATTGAAGACAGGTTAGCTGCCTGCTAGGCACTCTCCCGGCATGCCGTACTTGTTCAGCCCCACAGCACACATGCGCATATAAACACCGTGTGCTTGGAAACACATCACACTTTGAAAGTTATATGGTTTGGCATACTACCTTTTATCTTCTACTATCACTTTAACGTCTACGTAAGATTTCACTATATGTCTATCTTGGTTTATTAAACTATGACTAAAGAGACTTGGGTGAGTCTGTGAGTGTGCCTATGCTGTCACATACGCTCACCAGTAAAACTTGGTGCATCTCTGGTTCCTTACCTAGAATTTATAGATCAAATTACGTATATTTCTGTTTTGTTTTGTTTGAGACGGGGTTGTATGTAGCCCAGGCTGGTCTTGAATTCCTCATCCTCCTGCCTCAGCCTTCCAAGTTTAGGGATTACAGCCATCTACCACCATTTCTGGCTAAATTATGTATGTATATTTTAAAAATAATTGTTGGGCTGGAGAGATGGCTTAGCGGTTAAGGCATTTGTCTGCAAAGCCAAAGGACCTCGGTTCAATTCCCCAGGACCCACAAAAGCCAGATACAGGTGGCACATGCATCTGGAGTTCATTTGCAGTGGCTGGAAGCCCTGGCGAGCCCATTCTCTCTCTCTCTTTCTCTCTCTCTCTCTCTCTCTCTCTCTCTCTCTCTCTCTGTGTGTGTGTGTGTGTGTGTGTGTGTATGTGTGTGTTTGCCTCTTTCCCTCTATCACTCTCTCAAATAAATAAATTAATTAATTAAAAGTAATTGTTAAAAACCATTATCAAATTGCATCCAAAATATATTACCTATCTACCCTTCAACAGCTCAAAATTCTGTTGAACTGCTCTAAAATATTTATAATTTATAAAATTTTATAATTTTAGAGAGAAAAATTCTTTCTCATTGTTTAATGCATTTGTAGCTCACTATTCTAAAAAAGATGTTTTATCATATACTTATTGGCTATTTTTATGTTTATATTTTCTTTTGGAAGGTACTTACATTTCTACCTATCTGTCCATTGGGCTCTTAATGTTCTGTTATGAAATGTGAAAGTAGTTTTGAATCCCCAGTATTTGTAACAGTGTCTCACCGTTAGCACTAAGGAAAGCTTCAATGAATGACTACAAATGAGATTGTGATCTTTTTCCTACATGTCATAAATATAAGTTCTTACTTATCAAACAGCTTGAATTCTAGCTCACTTTGCTGAGTGGTTTACAGAATTTTAAGATCTATATCTATTTTCCTTTTGGAGTTTGCTTTATTATTCATTCTTAAGTCAGATTATCTGGATCATGGTGGTGCTAGGAATAGAACCAGAGCTTCATAGTGCTAGGCAAGCTCCCTGCCACTGGGCTACCCCCCACCCCAAAGCCTTCAAAAAGACGAGCTCCCTTCCACCACTCCTGTTTTTAAAATGCCATCTGTAATCTCAGCTCTTGGGAGGCTGAGGCAGGAGGATCCTGAGTTTCAGGTCAGCCTGGACTACAAGGCAACGCTGAATCAAGGAAAAACACTTCTTGGTAATGTTTGCAAGCTTACCCTTTGGTTAACTTTAAAATTATGTAAATACACCAGCAACAGCACCACAAGTGCCATATAAATACCACCAGCTTTCAGGAAAAGCATCTTTGAGGCGAAGCTGCCCTGTGCGGTCCTGGGCAGCTTCCCTCTAGCCCTCCCTCCTGTCCCCTGGGCCTCTGCTCAAGTGACTTGGAAGGAACTGCAGAGGCTGTGAAGCCCACATTTCATGACATACATCATACTCAGAGCTCTGCATGAGCCTCCACTTGTCAGCCTGTCAAGCTCAAAGATGATGAATGAGTAAAGGGGTTTTTATTTTTCTTGAGGCAGAGTCTCATGTAGCCCAGGAAAGCCTCACACTTGCTCTGTAGCTGAGGATGACTGTGAATTTCTGATCCTCCTGTCTCCATCTCCTGAGTGCTCCACCACTACTGGTTTTATGTGATGTTGGGTCTTGAACCCAGGGCTTTGAACATGCTAGGCAGGAACTCTAGCAACTGAAATACATTCCAAGCCCAAATTGTGAGGATCTTTAAAAACCAGTCACCAAGTTTATGAGCCTGGGTCAAATGGGCACCCTCTCACAGCCGCAGTTGGAAGGTAAACTGAGAGCGTTTTTTGAAGTGGTTGGAACATGTGTACAAGGGTTTTAAATTTTTGCTCACATTGCTTTGTGGTTTGGAGAATGTCAAGATCTATTTCTATTTCTCTCTTGGAGCTTGCTGCGTTACCCATCATGTGCTATTTGAGCAGAGACCCACCTTTAGGAACTGCTGAGAAACTAGGTGAACATACTACTACCCAACGTGACTTTGACTATAGATGTTACAACGAGAATCGAGACTGGAGTGTCTACCAACATCTACAAAACTTATCTAGTAAGCTTTCTAATTTTAAAAAATATTTTTGTATATTTGCAAGAACAGAGAGAAAACAAGAATGGGAATGTCAGGGCCTCTTGCCAGTGCAAATGAACCCCAGACACATGCACCACTTCATGCATCTGGATTTATGTGGGTGCTTGAAATCAAACTCAGGTCAGCAGACTTTGCAAACGAGCACTGTGATGATCAGGTAAAAGTTTATGCAGTTTTTCAAAAATGATCTCATTGTAAATCTTAGCAAGATGGACAGAGAGTTTACTGTATCAGTTCTTGTTGTTGGAACAAAATACCTTACAAAGTTCAGTTTTCGGGGAGGGGGGTGGTTATTTCAGCTCCAAGTTCCAGGTTCCAGTAAATCATGACAGGAAGGCATAGTTTCAGGAGCATGAAACAGAGCTCGTCACACCGTGTCTACATCAGGAAGCAGAGTGCAGCAAATGCTGCTGCTCAGCCAGCGCCCTGCTTTTTGCACAGCTCAGGGCCCCGGTCCACGGAATGGTGCGCCCACAGTCAAGGTGGGTCTTCCACCTCAATTCACCTGATCTAAATAATCCCTCACAGGTGATTCTCAGTCTTGTCAAGTTGACAATCAATATAAACTGTCACACTTACTTGGAGATTGTCTGTGATACTCTCAATATAGAAGTAGAGAGAAAACTTTCTAATTTTAAAAAATATTTTTGTTTATTTGCAAGAAGAGAGAGAGAACAAGAATAGGAATGCCAGGGCCTCTTGTCGGTGCAAATGAACCCCAGACACATGCACCACTTCATGCATCTGGATTTATGTGGGTGCTTGAAATCAAACTCAGGTCAGCAGACTTTGCAAACAAGCACTTTAACCACTGAGCCATCTTCCCAGCCCTCTAACTGACTTTTAAAGTTATATTAGTTGTACAAATGTGGGTTTTGCTTTCCAACTTTAAAAACAAAAGTTATTTTTATTTATGAGAGAGAGAAAATAGGTGTGCCAGAGTCTCCAGCCACCACAAATGAACTCCAGACGCATGTGCCACCTTGTGCATCTGGCTTACATGGATCCTGGGGAATCAAACCTGGGTCCTTTGGCTTTGTAGGTAAGTGCCTTAATTGCTAAGCCATCTCTCCAGTCCTGTTTTCCAACTTTTTTTTTTTTTTTCTGGTTTTTTGAAGCAGGGTCTCACTGTAGCTCAGGCTGACCTGGAATTCACTATGTTGTCTAAGGGTGGCCTCAAACTCACCATGATCCTCCTGCCTATGCCTCCCAAGTGTTGAGATTAAAGGCATGCCCCACCATACCTGGCCCTGGTTTGGTTTTTTTTTTTTCCAACTTTTAAGAATAATTTTTGAAATTTCAGAACATGGGCATGTATTTCCTTGATACTTCCTTTGTTCACTTGTTTTGGAGACAGGGTCTTGCTATGTATCTCTGGCTGGCCTGGAACTGGTTATGGAGTCTAGGCTAGCCTTGAACTTGCAGCAACCCTCCAGCCCTATCCTCTGTAGGGCAGGGATTACAGGAATAAGTCACCACACCTAGACTTTCACGATAATTTTTGAAACCCATTTTACATGTGCAATTAACATTTTTCAAAATTAATGTAGCTTGTCATTTTAACAAATCCAGACTCATTACAAAGCAAAAGGTAGAGTGGCTGGGGATGTAGCAGGGTATGCACAAGGTGCTAGGCTCAATTCTCAGCACTGAGAAAGAGAAAAGGCAAGAGGAAGGAAGGAAGGAAAATAGGAAGGGGAGGCAGGAAGACAAAGGAAAGTCTAAATACCACACAAAACCTGAAGGAGAAAGTAAAGCAATATAAAGCCCACTGGTGACACCCACTTCTAACATCATATTGTACAGCAGATAGTACGTATCTACATATGCGCTCACACGGAGACATCCACAAGCTGCTTCTTTCACTCATCAATATTCCATAGACATCCTTCCACATCAATAACGGTCCATCTACTTCTTCCCTTCCTAATGGCCTGCACTCAAATATTTTCATCTTGTACCACTATACCATCATCCATCATTTATTGCACCACCCCAGTGATGTCCATCCATATTTAGGTAGTAATTCACTTAGTCATGAACATGTTCACAGGTGGCCTGGACTGGAGTCAACCTCTGTTCTGTCATCCCATCTACTGTTAATTCCCCCTGCCCTCAGGGCCTCAGGTGCCCCCTTTTATAAGAGGCCATGAGGGACGTTCTGTGATCCCCATGATGCTTCCAGGCCATAGCAGGACCCTCTGGTTTCTTGAAATGGAAAAAAGATTTCTGAAGACTATGAACTGCTCCATGTGATTTAGAATAAACTGCACAGCTGAAGAGTGTTTATCTATAAAGTGATACCGTGCACGCCAGCCCCCAGGGTCAGTGGCACATAGCTCCTGATCTGCAGTGTGAGTGGGTGGCTTCCGGCACCATCTTAGACTCTAAACATGCCAGAGTATAGCTCTGTATTCAGCCTAGCCAGGGTCTCTCAAGAAAAAAAAATCCTTAGCCGGATATGATATCACATGCCTTTAAAAAATATTATTTATTTATTTATTATTAGAGAGAGAGAGAGGAGAAGAGAATGGGCACACCAGGGCCTCTAGCCACTGTAAACGAACTCCAGATGCATGTGCCACCATGTGCATCTGGCTTACATGGGACCTGGAGAATCGAACCTGGGTCCTTAGGTTTCACAGGCATGTGCCTTAATTGCTAAGCCATCTCCAGCCCCACACACCTTTGATCCCAGCACATGGGAGGCAGAGGCAGGAGGATCGCTGTGATTTCAACACCAGCCTGAGACCAGACAGTTGAATTCCAGGTAAGCCTAGGCTAGAGAGAGACTCTACCTTGAAAAACAAAAACAAAAACAAAAACAAAAAAATTCCTTGTCTTCCTTTCAGATAGCCAGTTCTCTTTCCCCACAGGCTGCTCTCATAGTCCTGGCCCTTTTGTCTACCTGAAACACACACAGACACACACACACACACACACACATGCCAGGATGCCTTGAGCTCCACATTAGCTCAGAACTCCTCTCTCGGTCCTCTGTGTGCTATCAACACCCTGCCCTTCCCAATGCTCGGAAAACTGGCCTCTCCTCAGCAAAGTGTCTAACGCTGCACAGCAAGCAGAGTGACATTCAACTGGGCAGACCAGCTCTACCCGGCGACATTAGCTGAGCAGCTGCTCTGAGCTGGGTGCTGCTCTAAGCACATTTCATGCATCGTTTCATTCTAAGCAGTAAAAGGAAACCAACCAATAATCCTGTGATCAGGGTCTCAGATTCTAGAAAGACTCAGAAAGTCCTAATCCCCTGTCTGCTGCATAAGTTCCAGTTATGACAATAGTCATATCTGTAAGTGATAAACACATTGTGTAGTGTTAACCTTGTTTGGCCTCTCAAAAACTGTTTGCATTAAATTATGCTTTGGGACAGACACTCAGACACTGAGATTTTTAAAATAAGAAACCGCCCCAGAGCTGAGGAGATGGCTCAGTGGGTAAAGCTCTAGCTGTACAATCACTAAGACCTGAGTTCAGATCCCCAACACTCAGGTAAAAGCCAGGCGTGGTCACCTGAGCATCCCAGTCACTTCATGGAGCAGATCCCAGTCACCTCCACTGGCTGTCACCTCAGGACAATGGACATGGTTGGCCCTTCATCTTTTCAACCATTGCACATTCTTTTTTATTTTGTTTAATGTCTCATCTCTATGTGTGATGTCTGTTTGCTTGTGTGTGTGTGTAAGGCACGCACGTGCCCCAATGCACCTTGGGTGTTGGTGCTTGTCTTCCACCTTGTTTGAGACAGGGTCTCTTGTTCACCACTGCATGCACCAAGCCAGCTGGCCCACAGGCTTCAGGGATTCTCCTGCCCCACCCTTCCATCTTACTGTAGGAGTGCTAAGATTACAGACATGTACTCAATCTTTACATGGGGATTTGAACTCAGGTCCTCACACTTACCTAGAAAGCATTCTTTCCTTCTTTTCTTTCTTTTTTTATTAGTTATGTACACAGTGTGTATACAGTCCTGTTGGTAGCACCGTTAGCCTCCTCCCTGTCCTCCCCCCTCTGCAGAGACCCTGGTTGGGGAATGTGGGTCGTGCATTGTGGGGTTAGCCTTCAGTAATCGGTAAGAGGCAATGTCTCTGTGCATAATGACCCAACGTGTGGCTCTTACATTCTTTCCACTCCCTCTTCTGCAAATTTCCCTGCTCACTGAACCCCCATTTCTCATTCTGACCCATTAAAACAGACCTTTCACTTGCCTAGCAAGTAAAGGTAACAAAGCCAATAAACAAAGTGACCTATGTCAGGCTGGTTCCTGTGAAGCCACAATTCAGCATTCACCTAAGGGCCAGGAAGAACGCTCATAGCAGGCACGCACCCCTCCCCCACCGCAGGCACAGGCCCCACCTTCCTCTCAGCCATTGAACACTTGCGCTTGCCTACCCCCTGCCTGGCCTGCTGGCCCTTCTCAGGTCCGGGTAGCTGGTGCTGTGCTGAGCATCCTACCTCTGCCCTCCTCTTTGTAAGAGCAGCGCTTACATGTGTCTCTTTCTCCCATAAGAAAAGCAGGACCACTCTGAGTCACTGAAAAGGGAAAAGCTCCTATCAGTGGAGAAGGCACCGACTGGAGTCTGCATGACCCCTCTCCCACATAACCCTAACTTCCATTTGTCTGCCATGTATTTACTGACCCACAATTGACAGCCCCTAGAGCCCTCTGTCCAGTTTTCTCTCCACAGTTTCTTCCCCTTTGTTAAAATGATATATCACACCCCCACTGGGATAGCAAACCTTCCATGGGTTTCCACTTCTTTCTGTGAAGTCCTCACCTACATGTGAAGTCAAATTTATCTCTCTCACTCTTGGACCCTAGTCACTAAACCTAAGAAGGTAGAGAGTAAAGAGAAGGAACTTTTACTTGTTGTTGTAAAACTCTTTTGCACAGTGATATATTGACATTTTAGAAAATGTGTCAATAGGACTGGGGAAATGGCTAAGTAGTGAAAGGTGCTTACTTGCAAAGCCTGCAGGCTGAGGTTTAATTCTTCCGTAGCCACTTAAAGGCAGATGCACAGAGTGGCGCATGCATCCAGAACTCATTTGCAACAAAAACAGGCTCTGGTGTGCCCATTCTCTCTCTGTGTCTCCTCACAAATGAAATATATTTTTATTAAACACAATGTAGAGCTGGGGAGATGGTTTAACGTTTAATGCGCTTGCCTGCAAAATATAAAGACTCAGGTAAAAGCCAGGCGTGGTCACCTGAGCATCTCCAGGATCCATGTAAGCCAAATGCACAAGGTAGTGCATGTGTCTGGAGTTCATTTGCAGCGGCTAGAGGCCCTGGTATACCCATGTTCTCTTCCTCTCTCTCTCTCTCTCTCTCTCTCAAATAAATAAAAATTATATATATATATTTAAATTCTTTAACAAGAACACAATGTGGAAACATTTGAACAAAAACATGCAAATTTCTCATAAATTAGCCTCTCTACCTTTGAGACCGGCAATGCCCCCATTTGGGCGCCATTTGTTTTGTCTCCCACTTCTCTTTCTGCATCACAACATTCAGAGCTCTGTCTGTAGAGCATCAGGAAGAAGAGGGCAGCTGCAGTTGTGGAAACTAGGTGGCTACTTTACTTCCTAGCCACGTGACCTTGGGCATAGCATTCAGCTTTGTTTCCTCATGTGTGAAATAGGGAGAAGAGGGTTTGCCTCACAAGGTTGCTATAAAGACTCTACAAAGTAAGACACAGTAGAGGCAGGGATGCAGCTCAGTGGGTAGAGTGCTTGCCTAGCGTGCACAGAGCCCAGGGTCTCAGCACTGCATCAACTGAGCAGAGTGGGGCAAATCTATAAGCCTAGCACTTTGGAGGTGGAGGCGGGGAATCAGAGGTGCAAAGCCATCCTCAGTTCTATAGCGTGTTTGAGGTTAGCCTAGGATACATGAGAAGCAACAAGGGCTATGTACAGCACCTGCCATATAATCAGTGCCCATTAAATGGAATCAACTTAAATCAAAACTTGTATTTTCATAAGTAAACATTAGTCACCAATATTTTACTTAATTAAAATTATAATGTATTCATATATTATATATTCAGTATCTTATAGATTAAGAATATGTGCTAGATCACTGTGGGTGAGTTTTTCCCTCAGCTGGGCCTGGATTGGCTCGACCCAGGCCCAGGCCCAGGCCCAGGCCCAGGCCCAGGCCCTTACTCTCCATGTGTGCTCCTTTATCCCCTCCAGCTCCCCACGCGGCAGGAGCTCCTTAAGCTTTCTTTTCTCTTTTCTTTCCATGCTTTTTTTTCCAGGCCCTCCATGTGGGATCTTTAACCACATGTGTGTCTTTCCTTGGCTTTGTACTTCCCTCAATAAGTATAATAATTTAATTAAAAAACAATACAAATTTATGTCATGAATTAAAATATATGTTAGCTGTGATTACTGTAATTCTATATGCACAGCTTGCCAGGAACATTGCATACTCTCTATGTGGTCTGTTATGTCATTAAAAGCTATTGTTTTAGTGTCTGCACAATACTCACTCCACAGTATAGTTATTTTTAACAGAACCAACTGTTCATATCAACATCATAAAGGCCCAGCCAGAATAGGTGAGTTAAGATCCCCTTCCCCAACCCTTCAAAAAAAGCCATTCCAAGCCTTCTCCCTTTGGCTTCATTAACATCCCTGAAGTGACTTCCTGTGCATTTGGACCCTTTGATTTATAATCACCAGCTAAAATGAACACATCATCCCTGGAGGGAATTAACTAGCAAGCATCTCATCTCTAAGTGCATGGACAGAATGACTTTATTCCAGGCTCTGTGGACACTGGTAGTGACCACTTTCTGGGGACTAAAAAGGAATCCAGAAAACCTGAGTGGGGATTTTATGCCCCATGCGTCATAAAAAAACCATATTCCTGGGTGTTTTCCCCATGCCTTTCAAGGACCAGAACACACTCGTAGGAGGGAGGACTAGCGTCCAGGCCCTATTCTGCAGGCATGGACACCGAGGCTCAGAAAGATGAAGGGCCCATACAAGTGACAGAGGCAGGGACCTAGTATCTGCAGCTGAGCCTCATCTCCAGTGACCTCCCTGACCCCAATGGCCCCAGTATTGATGAGTGCCCTGAGACTATTACAGCCCTAAGTAAGAAGGCATGCAGTCACCTAAGTACAGGCACATCATGCCTACGTCGTTACCAACCAGGGATCTGCTTCTAAGGCCAGAGAACCTGCTGCTCACACAACCAGACCCCTCATCCAAGCGTTGCTCTGGGCAGGTCCCTATCCTCAGAGCCCATCTCACCTTCCCAGAGCAGGCCTTCCAAACCTGAAGAGACAGCATGCTCTGTCTTTATCACCCCCGTCCTCCCCCCCCCCACCCACACACACACAGCACATGGAGATGCCACCATCCCGCAGCCATGACCTGAACCCTGCATTTGAAAGGAATCCTGCCTGGGGGCCGCAGGTGAGAAAGTGGCTGTCCCCAGAGAAATGTTACGAATGGTGAGTGCACAGAGCAGCCAGCACAGTGTCTGGGACTCTGTGGGAGCAGAAGCAGAGCAGAAAGCATGGCCTATGTGTGCTACACTTGCTTCCGGTCTAGTTCTTCTGCACCAGAGAGCTGATCTTAATGAACACCGAAAAGCAGCTGAGCTCTGCACACGCCGCGCTCTCGTACCCGGAGGAGCCAGGTCAAGCCCAAAGCACACATCACTGTCCTCCTTCCCGCTGCAGGAAATTAGCCCCGTCTCTTGGGAGAAAGCGAACCACTAGTCAATTTAAATTGATTTCCACGGCTGGCTGCTGGGGTGGCAGCAATCCCTCCGCAGGGAAATTGGAGGGCGGGGAGTAGAAACTCCCAAAGACAAGTGGGAAAGCATCTGCCTGGTGGTTGTTGAAGCCAGGGGCTTTAGGGGAGCATGAAATGGGCTTGGGACCCTTCATTCAAAACAGGCCGACCAGCAAGGAATTTCAGCAGTGAAGATGGGGCCGTGATCACCCACAGTGAAAAAATACCTGTGGTAAAACTAACAAATGAGCCAGGCATAGTAGCGTGCACCTGTAATCCCAGGACTTGGGAGGCAGAGGTAGGAAGATCTCCATAAGTTCCGGGTTAGCCTGGGACTACATAATGAATTTCAGGTCAACCTGGGAATGGTGGCACACACTTGCAATGCCAGCATTGGCAGGAGGAAGCGAGAGGATCAGGTTCCAGATCAGCCTTAGCTACATAGTGACTTCTTGACCAACCTAGGTTTTGAGACATGAGATCCTGTCTCAAAAATCAAAATAAAGAAGCTGGAGATATGGCTTAGCAGTTAAGCGCTTGCCTGTGAAGCCTAAGTGCCCTGATTCGAGGCTCGATTCTCCAGGACCCACGTTAGCCAGATGCACAAGGTGGCACATGTGTCTGGAGTTCGTTTGCAGTGGCTAGAGGCCCTGGCGCGCCTATTCTCTCTCTATCTCTGCCTCTTTCCCTGTCTGTCAGTCTGTCATTCTCAAATAAATAAATAAATAATAAAAATAAAAGGCTCTGAGTACAATAGGTATGGTCCTCAAAGGAATCACACTGTGTGCATATGTGTTCATTATGTGAAATTTCCGAGGAAGGCACAATCGCAGTCACGGTGGCATCCTGGCCATGAAGGAGGAGGATGACTGACTGCAAGTGGTGATGTAATGTTAGGAAGGTGGGCTTGGGCTGGAGAGGTGGTTCGGTGGTTAAGGAAGGTGGGTTATGGTGATGGTTATAGTTTAGTAAATTTGTTAACAATCACTTCATTGTACACTTACATTAATTTTGGTCACATGCAAATTGCCTCGGTATAGCTATTTTCAAAAGTACTTGGGAAGGAGTACTGTAGGTCACATCCTGCATAGGAAAAGCTTTTGACTTCCTGCTATGCTGCAGCCAGGCCAGGCCTGGTTATGAATGCATCCCATGTTATGAATGCAGACAGCAGCTGTTCCCACACCCAAGACCTAGGGTCAACCCTGGGCTGCGGTGCTCAGCCAACAGGGACATGAGGGCCTTGACCTCTGCATCTTTACAGTGCAGATGATGGCTGAGGACTTAATGAGGAATGAGACATAAATGCTGGCCGTATGCATGGCCATGGCCTCAGCACACCACATCCTTGTCACCGTATCATACTATTCCTAATCCTACGGCTCAGAACAAGCCCTGGGCCCAAGAACAGGGCTCTAAGCACGTCCTGTTCACCAGCACCCTTCTGTGGTTCCACAGTAGGACTCAGCCATTTCTCCTCATGTCAGCCACCGAGGCCCAGAGCCTTGCCCGTGCTCCAAGTCCCCATGATGTGGGGTCAGCCTGCAAGACCAAGAGAAGAAGCGTGGAGTCCCCAGGCTATAAGTGGGGAAGGAGGGGTCCTAGGATCAGAGAGCAGCAGTGCAGAGCCCTGCCTGCCCATAGTGTGCAATGAAGTGCCTCCTGCTTTTCAGTCAAGGAAACTTGGACTCAAAGAGATGCAGCATTTTTTCCTGGGTCACATATCTCTAAATAAACAGGCAGGACTTCATCAACCAGTCTGTTTATGCAAAGTCCTTGTGCCCACAACTCAAAAGAAAGGTGTTAGATGAAGAAGGGGAGTTGAAGTTAAGGGAAGTTCTGCCCCTCTACATAGATAGATGGATAGATACATAGATAGACAGACAGACAGACAGATAGATAGATGATGGGAGCTGTACAGATACCACTTCACCAAGGATGTCTGTGAAAATGGAAGTTCATAGGCTCCATTCCAAAAACACTGAATAGTACCAATGCCTAGAAACAAGGAAATTACATTTAAAAATAGAAAGTGTTTCTAGTCATCTTAAAAACCATCCCCTCTCCAAACAGTCTAAAAAATAGATACACAGGCTGGGGCGGGGGGGGGGGGGGAGAAAGAAAGAGGGAGAGGGAGAAAAAGAAAGGAAAAGAAGAGAAAAGAAGCAACTAGAGAAAGATTTAGGTCTCAGAGTTTGCCCGGCCAAAGGTATAAAAGATGTGAGGCCCCAACCTGCCCAGGATCGTGCTGATCTTTCTCAGCAGTGCACACCAGATCCCGCACATGCAAAGGAAGAGACTGAGGCCTGGAGAGGTGAAGTCAGAAAGGTGGTACCTGCCAGCTCCAGCTGCCCACCCTCCACTGTAGCCCTGCAAGTCCTGCCCCAGCACAGACTTCCTGAAGTCCTAAAAGGTGTTTTGAATCCAGTAGCCAGTGCATCTGATGCCCAGGCAGGACTGCAAAACAAACACTACTGCTGGCTGCTTGGGGAGCATCCAGCCAGCTGCTTTGATGCTGTGACTGGCCGATGTCCACAGTGTGGTGGTGGGCGGGGTGAGGGCAGCCGACGGGTGTTCAAGCGCTCCTCCTGCCCTGCCCTCCAGTGCTCACCATGACACTCAGTGGTCATAGTAACAAAGGCCACAAAGCATGAGCAGGCCCAGAACGAGGGCCAAGCCCCGAGCCTCCGCCTAGAAGCTCTGCGCTTTGGTTAGTGATGCCTCAGGAGCCTGCCCACTCCACAGTCCCGACTTAATGGGTCTGGGATGCACTTGGACACAGAGATTTTTTTTTCACTGTAGCAGTCTCTCCTCTCTCAGCATCCTGAAGAAAAGCTGAGGTTAAGAGTCTTGGGGACCTAGGAGAGCCAGGCCAGAATTCAGCAACACTGTGTAAGGCGACCCCACAGCCTGGCTATAGTCTGGGTATTTGTCACTCCCTCGCTCACCTGGGAAATGCCCATCCCTTTGTGGCCTGGCTAGTTCGCGATCACCGTTGCCTGGGCTGCACTGAGAAGGCTCTGGCAGTCCCTGGGAAAACACATCTTGGCCAGATCCCAGGGTTCCCCACAGCCCCTGCCAGCCTCCGGCCCTAGCAACTTAACTCTAAACCTACCTCCTCAACGAGTACAGAGTCACAAAGTTCCCTACCCCCACCCCAATGACACCCATGGGCCCAGGCAAGTGGCACCAAGCAGTGCCTAGCCTTACACCCTGGGAATGCTCAGCTAACTCCTCCAGCCAGAGACTAGCCAGTGACTGCAAAGTGCTTGAAAGCCTTTGGAATATGGCATTTGCCCATAAGGGCCCACGTTTAGCTAACTCAGCCCCCCATCAGCCCCCTGGTGATAATACTGAGCCTGCAAGAGTTGTGCTGAGAGGTTTCTGTCTATCCTCTCAGTCCAGCCTCACACCAACCGCAGTTGCAAACAGGGAAAAGGAGGCGCAGAGAGGTTAGGTGTTAAGAGTGAGTGGCAAAGTCAGGTTTTGTGGTCCAAAGCCTCTGTAGGAGCGGTATAGGAGGAGACAAGAGCGTTGAACATCTGAGAGCCAGCTGAGCCATCTCTGAGGTCAGAAAAACACTGGCCAGGGCCAGAGGAATCCCACCGTTTATCTTGGTCTCTGATGGATCCCCTGAACCAGGACACTTTGAGGAGTAAAGGGGACTCCCGATAGTGATGGCAGGACAACCAGACTGTCCCAGGCAAGCAGGACCGATCTCAGGTCACCCCATGAGGTGCTAAAGCTGGCTGAGCTCTCTGGACCTCACTCTCCTCATGCCCCAAGTGAGGGTATTATGAGAGTGACTAAAGTAGTTTGGGTGACCACCCTCAATAGCTAACTATAAAACCTCACATCCAAATGCAGGAGTTTTATTCTGTTAGTTAAGTTACAGCAAGAACACAACTGGGCGAACTCATTCATGGTTTTCTAAGGACCTTGGGGCCATGTCCTGGTCCTAATAATGGTGTCATGAAAGTTCTGAACACATTCAGCATGCAAACTAACAGTGGGGTGGGCATATATCTGCCCTGGGTAGCAAGCCTCGTTTGGTCAGCAGAGAGTTTTAAAGCTTCTGAATTTGAGAGTCATAGCCCTGCCATTCTCTGTTAGCTTATTCCTGGCCTGACTCCCACAACACAGCTTGACACTATAGGTACCTGAGTTTAAATTCCATAGTTCTGAGGAGCTCGCCTCTGTCGTCCTTAATATCTAAAGGATATTGGTTCCAGAACCCTCAGAAATATCAAAATCCAAGGATGTCCCTAAGGTGAAATGGTAGTTTACATGTAATATACATACATCTTCTCATATGGATTATCTCTAGATTACTTGAATACCTAATGCATTATAAATGATGCAAGAAAAAGTGTACATGTTTAGTGCAGGCATGATATATATATATATCATGTATGTATATATATATCATGTATACTGAAAATATACACATATGAGCATGGTGATTTGAATGAAATGTTCCACATAGGCTTACCTGTTTTGCATACTTGGTTCCAAGATAATGATAATTTGGAAAAGTTGTGGAACATTTAGGAAGTGACACTGTACTGAAGGAGGTGTGTCAATGGGGGCAGACCTTGAGACTTACTAGTCCAGCCCACTGGGTGCTCAGAGTTAGTTCATTTTTACTCCTTCTTCCCAGCTGATGTTGCAAGATGTGATGCTCAGTTTTCTGCTCTACCATGATGAAGCTTGCCCTTGAAACTGCAAGCCGAAATAAACCCTTTCCTCCCATAAGCTGCTTCTGGTCAGGTGTTTTGTCCCAGCAATAACAGGGTAACTGCAACAATACATGTGTGTATATGTGTGGGTGTGGGTGGTTTTGGGGGTGGGGCTTGAGACGAAGGTTGGCCTTGAACTCATTACGTAGTCAAGGATGACTTTGATCTCCTGATCCTCCTACCTTAGTCTTCCAAACACTGGGATCACATGCATGTGCCACTACACCCATCAAAACATTACTTTGCAGATGTGTGTGTGTGGCTTGCATGCATGTGAATGCATGTTCGTATGTATGTGGGTGCACATATGTGTGCAGATGACATGCACACGTGTGTATGTGTGTGAAGGCTAGAAATTGACATTGGATGTCTTCCTCAATTGCTCTCTACCTTATGTTTTTTATTTTATTTTATTTACTTATTTGAGAGAGAGAGAGAGAAAGAGAAGCAGAGAGAGAATGGGCATGCCAGGGGTTCCAGCCACTGCAAACAAATTCCAGATGCATGTGCCACCATGTGCATCTGGCTTAGGTGGGTACTGAGGAATTGAACCTGGGTCCTTAGACTTAGCAGGCAAGCACCTTAACCACTATACAGTGTCTCCAGCCCTACATTATGTTTTGAGACACAGTCTCTTATTGACCCTGGAGTTCACTGATTAGGATGGACTAGCTAGCCAGCAAGTTTTGGGATCCTCCTGTCTCTAGCCCAGTGCTAGAATTACAGGTGTGTATCACCAACACACAGATTTTTTTTAAAGATTTATTTATTTATTTTTATTAGAGACAGAAAGAGGGGAGAGAGAGAGAGAGAATGAGAATGGGCATGCCAGGGCCTCCAGCCACTGCAGACGAACTCCAGACGCCTGTGCCACCATGTGCATCTGGCTTACGTGGGACCTGGAGAATCGAACCGGGGTCCTTAGGCTTCGCAGACATGTGCCTTAATAGCTAAGCCATCTCTCCAGCCCAATACGCAGATTTTATGTAAACGCTAGGGATCCAAACTCAGGCACTTGTGGTTGTGGGACAAGCACTTTGGCAACTGAGCCATCTCCCAGGCTCCAAGCCCTGATTTTTAAAAATATGCTTTTGATCCAAGGTTGGCTGGTTACAAGCATGCAGACCTCACAGACAGACTAACTATATATCCCAACTGAAGATACACAGGTGGATTAGTTGCTAGTATGCAAGGTCAACCTGTTAGAGAACATTCAGTATTCAAAAAACACCCAAGGACTGGGGAGATGGCTTAGTGGTTAAGGCACTTGCCTACAAAGCCAAAGGACCCAGGTTCAATTCCCCAAGACCCACATAAGCCAGATAGACAAGGGGATGCACACATCTGGAGTTCATTTGCAGTGGCTGAACACCCTAGTGTGTCCATTCTCTCTCTTTCTCTTTCTCTCTCTCTGTCAAATACATAAAGAAAAACTTTTTTAAATTTTTATTTAAATTAAAAAATTTTTAAATACATAAGACACTCTCCCCTGACACAATATCAAAGCTTTAATCCAAGTTGGCCAGAAAAATCAAGTCATAGGGTCAAAGGGGTCATTATACCTCAAGTGGGTGTTTAGTTTTCCACAAGCTGAACCATTGCCAACTCCTTAGGTTACTTGAGCCCTGCCCATTAAAGGAGAAAGTAAAGGAGAGAAAGAGCCTGCATTGCCCATGAGCCTCGGTCTCCTATTCTGTGGAAACAGGACACTGCCATGTACCGGGTGGAGAGACCTTCCCGAGCTCCACGGGCACTCAGCTCCTTGGAGACGTGCTCCTGGAGAGGGCCAGGTAGTCCTCCCCACGCACCACACGGAAGAGTCAAAATGGAGGCTACTCCGCACTAAGAACCAACACTAGTCAGCAAATCTCACCCCACCCCCGTCTTTCCTGTGTGCAGCTTCTTGGAGAAGCAACCCGGAGTCAGTTAGAGGAGCACAGTTTTCTATAAGTTGAACTATTGCCAAACTCCTATGTTGCAGTGTCAACAGTTCCTCCAGGCTGAGCCACCTGAAGGGGTTCCTGGGGTCTGTGTGCAGATGACAAGGGAGGATCATAACGGCCCTGCCTGGCTCACCTCACAGGTCGTCACCCTACCCGCGAATACCTTAGCTCATGGACAGGTGGCTGACAGACAGATTTGTGGACGGTCATGTCAACAAAGAGAAGGCCCTTCACACTCAGTCTGGTCACTCACTAAAGCTACTTCCAATGGCCACCAGGCTGGGCCTTTGAGTTTCTGTCCACAGATATCATCTACACAGGCCTCTTGGTCCCAAGGGTATGCTTCTTATTTGGGGTCATCAGTACATACCATGCATTACAACTACACACAATGTGAACAAATATGTCACTATCTGGATCCTATTAGCAGCAAGGCCAAAATTCTAACAGTCCACAGGGCCAGTTCTTCATTATTTGCGACATATGACCAGCCACAGGTATGAAGTTCACATAAGGGAGAGGGGCTCTTTAAAAAGAACAGAATTTGGGCTAGGGAGATTGCTAAGTGGTTAGAGGCTCTTGCTTACAAAGCCTGCCTGCCCAGGTTCAATTCCCCAACCACCTACATAAAGCCAGATTCAAAATGAGCACCTCTGTGATCCCATCAACCCACAACAATGGGAGGCAGAACCAGGAGAATCAGCAGCTCAAGGGCAGCTGGGCTCAGTCTGACAGTTCTGGCCGTCTGGCAGGTCTTTTGCAACGGCCAGAGACCCTGTTTCAAAGAAGGTGGAACACAGACTCAAGTTGTCTCATGACCCCTACATGCACTCCATGGCACGTGCACCCAGACACATACACTCATACACAAATTAATTAATTAAAAAAAAAAAAACAGAACTAGAGCTGGGGAGATGACCTAGTGGTTAAGGCACATTCCTGAGAAGCCGAAGGGCCCAGGTTCGATTCTCCAGGTCCTACGTAAGCCAGATGTACATGGTGGCACATGCGTCTAGAGTTTGTTTACAGTGGCTGGAAGCCCTAGTGTGCCCATTCTCCCCCCCCCCCTCTCTCTCTCTCTCATAAATAAATAACATAAAAATAAATCTTAAAGAACAGAACTACACACAAGTGAGGTGAGGTGAAGGCCTCGGAAGAGAGGTCCAAGAGAGGGGCCCTGAGACTTCATTTCTCCAGCCTCATGGTTGGAACCCACGTGCACATTGTACCTTTAACTCTTTCCCTGCCATCCCAGAACACAAATGCGTGGGTGAGGGTGAGGGATGGGGCATGGACAAATAGAGAAACTTGGCCAACGAACTGTCCAGGAAAGACGAGATTCGGCTGACTCCAAGTCCCATATGGTTTTGGCCACACAATATATTGCTTAAGCAAATGTAAAAGATGTTAAGGAATTAGTACTGCTGACTAGAACATAAATTTGGGGCAGGTTTCAAGTTTGCCCCATTGCTTCCCCAAAACCTCCCACCAGAACTCCTGAGTATCACTAACACTCCATCAGGACCCCACCTGCAAAAAGTCCCAGATCATAACCATATTAGAGTCATGGAAAATGAGAAAATGGAAAAAATAAAACAAAACAAAAACCTCTCCATCATTCCTAGCAAACAGGCCCCTCACAAAGCTCAGCCTCGCTCCCACTGAAGCAGCTTCCGGCAAGCGCCCATTTGCACAGCCAGCGAGAAACAGAACTACTGGCTTCTTCTTACCCCCACTTGTTTCTCTTATGACAATGGGCGGCTCTGGTGAGTTTCATAGCACCCTCAAAACGTGCCAGAGTGGGCTGGCTGAGAATCTCAGGACTCGGGGTATCATCACATCTTGGTTACAACCACAAAGAATTTTTGTCATTTTTTTTCTAAACCCCAGCTCAAAGACAGAAGAATTAGTCAGGGTTGAGAGGTTCCAGATTGCTGCTGCCCTGGGACCATAACATCACTGTAAGGCCCCACGGCTCAGCCACCAGCTTCACCGGGAGTAGAAAACTCCCAGGTACTTTACCAGACAGACACACAGAGTGCCATCCTGTTTGGGACATAGTCATCTGGTGCTCCAGGTTCTCAGCCCATAGGAACAGTGCACTGTGCTTTTGAAGCTGAAAAATAATGCATCCAAAAAGCAAAACCTGATGAGACATTATGACTAATGCCCTTCCCTTCTCCGAGTGCCCAGAGAAAGAGGGGACTCATTCGTTGCCTTTTATTGTCACCTAACCTGTGACCAGATAGGTCAGTGTGTCCATTTACTTCCTGTTGCTTCTAAGAATGAGAAGAGCCACCAGGAGGGACAAATGTCATACCACATAGAGCCAGACAAGCTTACCCTGTCATGCGTCCTTGGCCTGGGTGGTAAAAATGAAATCTGGATTGAAACAGCAGGTGTTTTCAGGCTACTAGGCCCCCTTTCTGCTTCCAGGTCAAGTGTTTGTTAGGAGTTGTAGATGGAAAGAAAGATACACTTCCACCTCTGAAGGGGCCCACAGCCCAGGGGAGATCAAGACCTAACAGACCACCAAGTAAAGAGGGTGTTGGGATGGTGTGTGTGAAGAAGGAGGGAACGGTGAGTCTGAGAACCTAAACGGGTTCCTAAAAGGAGGTGACAGTCGAGACTAGAAAGATAACGATAATCTTTTTTAAAAAGAAAATTACTTATTTATTTGCAAGCAGAGATAGAGAGAAGAGGGACAGAGAAAATGAAGATGCCAGGGCCCCCAGCCGCTGCAAACAAACTCCAGATGCATGCATCACTGTGCGTCTGACTTTAAGTGGATACTGAGGAATTAAACCCCAGTAGTTAAGTTTTACAGGCAAACATCTTAACCTCTGAGCCATCTCTCCAGCCCCAAAAATCATCTTAATGATGATAGTAACAGCAGTAGGGAACACCAGCTTAGTGTCTACGATATGCCATCTAGGCTGGGAATGTACTCAGTTGGTCGAGTACTTGCCTAGCATGCCCAAAACGCTGGGTTCCATCCCCGCACCACATAAACAGGGTAGGTTGGCACATGTTCAGCTATCTATGGAGTTCAAGGCCACCCTGGGCTATATGATTAAAAAACTGATTTGAAAAACAAAAGACATGGGGTACAGGAGAAATAGCTCCATTTAGTGTTTGCAACACTAGTGTGAGGATCTGAGTTCGAATCTCCGGCCCTCACTTAAAAGCTGATATGGCAGCATCCACCTATATAATCCCAGAACTGGTGAGGCAGAGATAAGATGATCCCTGGAGCCTGCCGGCTAGCTACTCTAGGAATGTGTGAGCTCCAGGTTCAATGAAAAACACTGTCTCAAAAAATAAGGTGAAGAAGACTGGAGAAATGGCTTAGCAGTTAAGGTACTCTCCTGCAAAGCCTAAGAACCCAGGTTCAATTCCCCAGTACCCACATGTGCATTTGGAGTTCATTTGTAGTGGCTGGAAGCGCTGATGTGCCCATTCTCTCTCTCTCTCTCTCTCTCTCTCTCTCTCTCTCTCTCTCTCTCTCGTAAATAAATGACTAAAATTTTTAAAAATAAGGTGAAGAGCCAGACGTGGTGGTGCACACCTTTAGTCCCAGAACTCGGGAGGCAGAGGTAGGAGGATTGCCTTGAGTTCAAGGCCACCCTAGACTACATAGTGAATTCCAGGTCATCTTGGACAGGAGTGAGACCCTACCTCAAAAAAAACAAAAAATTAAAATTTAAAAAAAATAAGGTGACGAACCATTAGGAAGACAATGCTGAGGATCATTGTCATTTCTAAGTTACAGAGGAGGTAACTGAGGCACCAAGCTGGCAAATAACCAGCCCAGAGCCACACAGCTAGAATGCACACTGTGAGGACCAGCTGACACCAACCACAGGGGTGGTCAGGCGAGGACAGACTTAATGCCAAGCTGCTAGCTTCTCATGCTTGCCACGGGCACATTTAGTGGCAGCCTACTTGGCATTTGCTTCTTGTGTGTAATTAATTTTGATGCATATATGTGCATGCATATGCATATCTGTGGGTATAGAGCCCAGGGAACAACCTCAAGTGCCATCCACAGGAGTGCCACCCAGCCCCCTCGCAACAGGCTCTCCCACTAGCCTGGAGCTCACCAATTAGGCTAGATAGACTGGACAGCAAGCTGCAGGTATTCTCCTGCCCCCGCCCCTCCCCAGCACCGGGACCACAAACACCTAGAACTTTGTGATTACTGGAGATCTGAATTAAAGTCCTCAGACACACCAAGCAAGCACTCTATCAACTGAACTATCTCCTCTGCCCCTGATACTTTTATTAAAAAAAAAAAAAGCCAACATTTGAAAATGGGATTATTTCATATAACACCCCACATTTCCAAAGGTGTTTGAGCATTCAGGATCTGGGAACACAGAGCCCATACTCTTCCATGGTGATAGCCAGAGTAGAGATAGTCCTCTATACTTTTGTTGTTGTTGTTTATTTTTTTTAATTGTTTATTTATTTATTTGAGAGCAACAGACAGAGAGAGAAAGAGGCAAACAGACAGAGAGAGAGAACGGGCACGCAAGGGCCTCCAGCCACTGCAAATGAACTCCAGATGCGTTGTGCCCCCTTGTGCATCTGGCTAACGTGGGTCCTGGGTAGTTGAGCCTCGAACTGGGGTCCTTAGGCTTCACAGGCAAGCGCTTAACCGCTAAGCCATCTCTCCAGCCCCGTTGTTGTTTATTTTTATTTATTTATTTGAGAGAGACAGACAGAGAGACAAAGAGGGAGATAGAGAGAGAGAATGGGCGCGCCAGGGCTTCCAGCCACTGCAAACGAACTCCAGATGCGTGTGCCCCCTTGTGCATCTGGATAACGTGGGTCCTGGGGAATGGAGCCTCAAACCAAGGTCCTCGGGCTTCACAGGCAAGCGCTTAACCGCTAAGCCATTTCTCCAACCCAGTCCTCTATATTTTTAATTTTTTTTAATATTTTAATTTTTTTATTTTTGAGAGTGACAGAGGGAGAGAGAGAGAATTGGCATGCCAGGGCCTCAGCCACTGTAACTGAACTCCAGATGCTTGCACCACCTAGTGCACATGTGCAACCTTGCATCACCTTTGTGCATCTGGCTTATGTGGGATCTGGAGAGAGATCTAACATGGGTCCTTAGGCTTCGCAGGCAAACGCTAAGCCATCTCTCCAGCCCAAGAGATGGTCCTCTTTAGATGAGGTGCCCCTCGCCCCTGCAGCTCCCCTCTCTGAGGTCTCTTCTGCAAGCCTATCAGTTCACAGCATGGCCAGGTGCCTCTATGGTGGTGTGGGGGGCCGTGCAGATCTAAAGGGCTGGGCTGAAGACTGCGGGTGACAGGAGAGCAGTGAACCCACCAGTTAGTTGTTCACAGACTGCTCTCTGGCAGCGGTGCGCAAGAGCGGCAGGGAGGTCAAAACTGAGACAGCAAGGTGAAGAGACAGTCCTGTCCACACAGGTCTCAACTGGGGGGAAGTATGATGGGACCCCTCTGCTGACCCTCAACAAGAGGGTTTTCCAGGGAAGTCTTCCAATATGTCTCTCTAGACTAGGGAATATAAACTACACTTAGCAAGCAGATGTTTTTACATGGGCATCTGAGGCTGCAGAGACTCTGTAGGATAATTCAGAGAGCCAGACAGAAAAATGAGGAAGACGCCCTTGTGGGTGAACTTGAAAGCACTGCACTGTTGATTCCATTCCAGTCCCAGGGGCGGAGGCTGCAAAATACTGGCCAGTGAGGCTCCTTGGGGTGCAGGATCAGATTTAGTTTTAATGAGCATTCTGTACTCTGTAAAATACATACCACAGGGAGAGACTTCCTCACCCTAGTTACTGTAGTCATTGCTATTCTTGCTGTATTTGAATTCAGGGCTGGCCCAAACCCTAAAGGAGAAGCCAGGCCAAGGGATGAAGCCTTCTATTTTCTTTCTCTGCTTTTCCAAGGTCCCCCAGCCCTGATGCTATTCCAAGACTTTAGTGTGGGATATGAAACCCACACTACAGTAATCTATAAAAAGATACCCCGTCACTTTCTTTTAAAAAGGGAAAACAGGCCTTAGGAGATAGCTCAGTCGGTAAAGTGCTTACCTTGCAAGTATTAGGATCTGACTCAGATACCTAGAATCCTCATTTAAAAAAAAAAAAAAAAAAAAACAGGTATGGTGGCACATGTTTTGCAATCCCAGGGCTGGGGCAGCAGAAATAGGTGAAGGATCCTGGGGCTGATTGACCAGCCAATCTTACCTAATTGGTGAGTTCCAGGCCAGTTACAGACCCTATCTCAAGAAGAGGTACATGGCATTTCTAAAAGAAGCAATACCAGAGGCTATTCTGCCTACACACACAGGCATCCATACCCATAGGTAAACACACATAAACACATGCACACATAAAAATAATAAAAGAGAAAAATAACTTTCTTTCTCTCTCTCTCTCTGTCTGTCTTTCAATAAGATCAACTATGTGAATCAGGCTAGTCTTGAACTCAATATATTGCTCAGGCTCAACTCATGATTCCCCCTGTCTCCTTCTCCTCCCAAATTGGGATCAGAGTTATATGCCAGTATGTCAGGCTTCCAAGGAATGTTTCTAACAGTGGTACTTCAGGAGGCGTGCAGTGACCCTTTCTAGGACTCTCAAGTGATTAGGTCAAGCCAAAGATCCCATTAAAAGCTGAAAGGGGGCTGAAGAGATGGCTTAGCAGTAAAGGCATTTGCCCGCAAAGCCAAAGAGCCCAGCCAGGTTCAATCCCCCAGGACCCACATAAGCCACATGCACAAGGGGGTGTATGCATCTGGAATTCATTTGCAGCTGCTGGAGGCCCTGGCGTGCCCATTCTCTCTCTCTCTCTCTCTCTCTTTCTCTCTCTTTCTCTCTCTCTCTCTCTCTCCCTCTTTCTCTTTCAAATAAATAAACAAAAATAAAAATATATTTAAAACCCTGAAAAAGAACCTCCACCAATGTGTAGCTGCTTCCATACTACTTAACTTTGAACAGACCAGAATTACAAACACGTTTCAATCTACATACCAGGTCAGTATTAACCACTGATTACATTAACAAGCCTAAACAGAATTTGAACTCTGCAGAATATTGAAATTGAGTAGTGATGTCTGTCAGGGCACAAGAATGGAGTTGACTGTGTGGATTATATTATTTTGTTACTGGTGTAGACAAAATACCATTCTTTCCCTGAGACACCAGACAGACGATATAGGTGTCCATTCGTGAAGTCATTCTGCTCATCAAGAGTCTGGCCCAACACTCCCACTCTGTGTTCACGCCACCATCCATCCATCTCACTTGGTGTTCTACTGAAATCACCCTGTCACCTTTTACATCTCCACTCAGGAAACAGTGACCACGAAACAGAGAGAAAATCAAGATCCCGTTTGCCTTGATGGATTCATTTCGATACAACTTCACTCAAGAGCTAGCCGCTTCCTGATTTCACATGTCACCATCAAAGACCAAGGCTAGGGCAGAGGTGGGGGCGGGGGGGGGGATAAGCCTCATAGGCAGCAAGTGGGCTGAGCACCACCTTTTGCCCAGAGAAGTGATTCTGAGATGTCACTGTTGGGCCCCAGCAGCAGAGGGACAGAGGGCGGCATCCTGGAAATCAGCCACCTGTCCCTCTCCACAGCTCTCGCAAAAGCCTCTGTTAGTGCAATGGGGGAAGCAAGGTCCAGTGAGGACAGTGACACAGCCTCCATCACACAGCAAAGCTCCAGAGTGCCACATCACGTCAGCTGGGCACTTCCCCCTACGGCAGGCATTGCTTCTGCCTACTTGATGTGGTCAAGCCTACATTCCTTGCCCCAGGATGGGGATTAAGGGGTCACAGCGGGGATCTGAGAAAACTCAGATCCAGGACTGTAGCAACCGGTGGTCTGTAATAGGACTTCTGGATCAAGGACTGTGCTGTGCAGTCCAGGTCCTCCTGAGAAGTGTCCTTGAGCTGCACACTCTTGACAGGCACTCTCAGCAGGTCTGTCTGAGAGGCAATCCACAAATGTCATGACCACTGTGTGGCTAGAACCCAGACCTGCTAAATTCTACAGCAGGTCAGAACACTGATGGATTCATTCATCATTCAACAAACTGCTCAGCTCTGTGCCAGGCTCTGCAGCTACAGTCTTGAAAAAGACACAGTGTAACGGCAGCCTGGAAAGACAGGAAAGTTGTGGAACAAGAGAAGGGAGACGCCCTCACTCAGAGTCGGTCGAAGCCTCTCGGCCAGGGGCGAAACAGAATTCCAACACATGTAACAACGGTGTAAGGCCCTTCTCCCTTCCCAGCTGTGAACCTGCAGTTTTCGAGGAGTCTCGCCAGGAGCCTGATATACAGGGAAAGGACATGTGCAACCCTAGAGGCTTCTGGTCTTACCTTACCAGATTATAACTCCACCCAAGACATCTCCAGAGCCACCCTGCAGTCCCACTTATCAAACAGAGAGAAAAAAGAAAAACAACAACAAAATGTTTCCTTAGCCACCTTTTGTGAAGTAACTTGACAGTCACCAGAATGGTATATATGACTAATGCTAAAACAACCGGCTGATTCTCCCTTGAGCGGCCTGTTGCCCATTCCCGCACTCCAGTAAGGCTTATCCTTTCCCCGAGCCACTCTTAGCGAAGCCCACAGCCAATGCCTAGGGTGCTGAACACCTTTCTTTCCTCCCTCATGCTTATTATATTATTTAAGTAAAAATCTCCAACCCTGCTTTGTATCTTTTCTTCCCGGTCTTCCTTCCTGTGCCAAAGCCACAAATCCCAGGTGGAGCCCGTACTGAGCTGCCTAAGGCCCAGGGGAACTCCTCAGGCTGCTGAGGGTAACAATGTGCAGCCGAGAGTGTCTCAGTCCTGTCGCTAATGACAGTGTCACAATCCTTAAAAAGATAATGTGTTAAGTCCTTCATGTGGCTTAGTGCAAAATCAACAGTGAGTTTTGACACAATGGAACAGAACACAGCACTAAGACGGAAGAAAAGAAAAGCACAAAGCACTCTACATCAAATGCACCAGTGAATTTCACAGGCACGTAATGAGCCAAAGCGGCCAAATTCAAAAGAATACACGCCGTGGTGGCTCCATTTAGCTGCAGCTCGAAATAGGCAAAGGGGAACAATAGGGATAGAAACGGGGCTGTGCAAAGTAAGGAGCTCAGGGAATTTTCTAGAAAGATCAAAAGATTCCATTTCCTGAGCTAGAAGGTGGTTATGAGGCTACATATTATTACTAAAAATAGAAATAATAAATGGTCTGTAGGCCTGGGAAGATGGTTGTGGGGTTCAAAATGCTTGCTTGCAAAGCCTGCCAGCCTGGGTTCAATTCCCAAGCCACTCACAAAAACCAGATGCAAAAAGTAACACAAACATCAGGTATTCATTTGCAATGACAAGAGACCCTGCCATGCCCCCTCCACACAAACATTTTTTCAAGTTTCTGTTTTTTTTTTGTTTGGGGGGGTTTTTTTGGTATGTGAGATCACAAAACAAACTCCTCAGGAATGCCATCCTGTGTGTGTGTGTGTGTGTGTGTGTGTGTGTGTGTGTGTGTGTGTGTACCAGTTAGACTAGACTGGCTGGCCAGGAAGTCACGGGCAATTCTCCACCTCCCCAGCGCTGGGATTACAGGCACACACCACCATGCCTGGCATTTTTAAGTGGGTTCTGAGGACTGAACTCAGGTCTTTATATCTGGGGCTATCTCCCCAGCTTCCAGGTTGTGTTTTGAAGTCTCCCACCTCAATCTGCGTGCACATTCCAGCATGCCCTCACATATGTTGACCAGTGGCAAGGCTGCTCATCCCAGATAGCACTGCCTAGGATTTGAAGCCATCCTGTGAAATAGGAGACTGGCGATACTGCAAGCCTGTTGCATGTCCCAGTATCCACGATGGACAGGTCTCCCGCCAGCCTGGGAGCCAAGCCGCCGCTGCAGACATTGTGGGTACCTGAACCCCTTTTCACAACCTGAATTCTGACCGGGCAATGGAGTCAAATTCTAAGCTCAGAGAGAGAAGCCTTGGGGTGACCAGACACACGCTACCCACATGGGCACCACTGGGAGCTGAGACACGTCAATCTGTGGTCAATGACAAACACGGTGCGGAAGCCCCACGCTCCAGAGTGATGTAGCTTTCAGAGCTGAGGTTGGCATTGATATTCCCAGTCTCTGCTCATTGTCTGGGAAAATAGCAGCCCCTCCCCCAAGCCACAGTAGGCAACTGGTGACTGAAAAGGAGGGCTTGGGAGGAATGGCAGACAGGCAACGTGGAGTGGACTCGGGGACAAATATCTCGCTTTCTCCTCTGAGATGCAGCTGAGGGCCACAGAAAGGCCACAGTGACTTTACATGATAAATCACCAGACACTGCATTCTCCCTGTCCACAGAGATGATACCAATACACCCTCACCCAGGACACAGGCTCACACTTCCCAGTCAGAAACTCCACCTGCATATTCAATGGCATTTGCACGGTGACACCCCCACAAGCAAGTTGACCACCCCTATCTCTGAGTGGTCATATTTTCCATCTTCTGGGGGTCTGGAGCCAAAACCCAGGTGTCATCCAGACTTCTCCCACCTTCCGCATGCCATCCACCCAGAAATCCTATGGGCTCTGCTTTTAGGACTGAGTCAAACAAGATCGCCCCTAATGTCTTCTCTCCTACAGGTTTCCTAGCTCTCTGCCCTCCCTCCCTCCCTTGGGAGCATTCTCCCCACTGTCTGTGAGGGACATTGGCCCTGCAAATGCAAGATCCCATCGCTCCTTCCATCTCTAATCCCACTGACCTACTCTGTTCCCACTACTGGGACCACACTGGCCTTATGCCATGAGGCACTCTGAAACAGCTCCTGCCCAGGGCCTTGGCAACAGGTTTCTCCTCCCACCTGGAATGCTCAACCCCTAGAAACCCACTTGACTCCTCCCTCATTGTAGGTAAGGCCTTCCATGACAAGCACCCTACCTTCCACACTTCCTTTCCTCTACCCCTCAGTCCCTTCCATAGCATTGACTAATGTATTTTCATTTACCTTGTTTATTGTCTTTCTCCTCAAATTTGACTAAGAATCACGTCAGCAGAAATGTTTTCCACCTGTTTTTTTCTTCAAAAAAAATTTATTACTTTTTATTTATTTTTTATTTATTTGAGAGCAACAGAAAGAGAAAGAGGCAGATAGAGAGAGAGCCACTCTCCAGCCACTGCAAACGAACTCCAGATACCGTGCTCCCCCTTGTGCATCTGGCTAACATGGGTCCTGGGGAATCAAGCCTTGAACCAGGGTCCTTAGGCTTCACAGGCAAGCGCTTAACCACTAAGCCATCTCTCCAGCCCTCGCCTGTTTTATTTATTGCTATATGGCTCTACACCAAGAGCACCTGTGCATTGCAGGCACTCAGCTAGTTGTTGAACACATGAAGAGTCCTGGGCCAGCACTTCCCTCTGGGAGCACAGTGTTGGCCGTGAGCTCCGCCTCCTTGGTGTTCACATTCAAGACAGGGACTGCAGGTGCTCATGTGGCTCAGGATGGGCCCCGTGTCTCCTCACATCTGAAGCCTCAAGAGCCACCTGCACCCCTATCATCCGTGTGCTGTTTACAATCCACACAGGGCTGGTGGGATGGCCGCATCCTATGTGCACTGGCCAAAGCCCAAGAACGCAGTCCAGACCCCTTGTCCACCCAGACATAGTCCTCGCTCAGTTTCACCCTTCCTTCCTCCCTCCCTCCCTTTCTTCCTTCCTTCCTTCCTTCCTTTCCACGGTGGTGAGATCACGGTGCAGGAGAAACAATAGAATTATCAAGGATCACATCCAGGGGAAACCGCGTCAGTGAGAAGTCAGGAGACAGGAGCTGGAGCAGGGGATACAGTGAGCATTGGGGGTCTCAAGTAGGACTGGGAAGCCCCGCCCCCAGAACCCACTGCTGGACTTTTTTTCCCAACCTAAAACGGATTCTGCTTACAGTACAGGAATCAATATCCTTGGCTTTTCTGATCATTTTTCATTTTTTCTATGTGTGCATGTGTATATGTGCATTTATATTCATGTGGGTGCACATGTGTGTGTGTGCAAGTGTGTATGCATGTGTGTGAGAGGGCAGAGAAAGACATAAGGCATTTTCCTCAATTGTTCTTCATGTTATTTTTTAAATATATTTTATTTATTTATTTGAGAGAGAAAGAGGCAGAGAGAGAAAGGGAATGGGGGCACCAGGGCCTCCAGCCCCTGCAAACAAACTACAGATGCATGCGTCCCCTGCAGCTTATGTGGGTCCTGCAGAGTTGAACCAAGATCCTTTGGTTTTGCAGGCAAACACCTTAACCACTAAGCCATATCTCCAGACCTTCATCTGACTTTTTGAGACAGGGTCTCTCATTGAAACTAGAATCCACCAATTCAGCTAACCAGTAAGTCCCAGGGATTCTCGTGCATCTACCTCCCTGGCACTGAGATTAAAGGCAATGCCATCCTGCCCAGCATCTTACATGAGTGCTGGGAATCCAAATTCGGGCCCTCAGGCTTTCACAGAGAGCAATTACCCACCAAGCCATCTCCCAGCCCTGCTCTTGGCTTTTGGATGCATATCACTGTGGTTCCATAACTGCTGAGCCAACCTGGGGCTTTCAAGCCATAGTGGAGGGCGCACAGGGCATCTATGCAAGAACACTAATGAGAGCAGAGCCAGGGAGAGGACAAGCTGGGAGACATGTGAGTGTCCAGCTGAGGGCAGGATCAGCCATCTGACAGCTTTGCACACGCAGCGTGTGCACCTGTGTTTCTGAAGCAGAAAGCTGACTGTGACTGTCTGAACTCACCAAACTGTTCTTTTTTCAAAATTGCTGTGTATGCACAGGAATGCTTCTAGAAAGACACAACCTGGAAGCGTACCAGGCACTTATCTTCAGCAGTGAGCCCACAGGGACCATCCTTTTTATTCTTTCTTACATTCCATGAATTATTTGACAACTAGCATTTATCAATATGCTTGGCACATAAACCACAACCGTTGCACCTATGTTTCAAAAGAGGCTTCCTGAAGGCCAGCTACCCGCCCTGCAGCCAGACCCAGCTCTGGGGAATTTTTACCAAGTTCCCAGGCTGACAGCCAGGTTCCTTGGTCGTGTGAACCTTGCTGTGTGACAGAGGGTGGGGGGGTACAGAGAAGAACCACTTCCTGCAGAGTTGAGGGGAGACAGTAGCTTTGGGGAGGAGTGACACCCACCCCAGGCAAGGCTCCCTCAGCGCAGGTGGCTGCAAGTCAGGGGTCCTCCTGGACTCACAGGGCCACAGATAGACCAGAGCTGCAGGTGTGTCCAGCCACGTGTGGTAGAGCACAGAGCTATCAGCATACTGGAATCCCTATGGGGGTCCCCCTGGATGAGAGGCCATCCTCTCTGAAGAATCCTGGGGAAGGATTACCAACCCCATCACTACCTCCAAGAGAAAGCTGTCCACGTGGGTAGTCGCAAGGCATGACAGGCACCTGCCGTGAGCTTAGAAAATGGACAGGTGAATGAATGAAGGGGCCATCTACCAACATGCCCCACGTTACCGTGCTGAGAACGAATATGTCCGCTAGTGGTCTGGGCTCCTCGGAGGCCGCAGCTGCCAGCCGAAGGAAGAGGTTGTACTTGGAGAGAGGAGAGGGATGCTCTGGGCAGGAAGTGCCAGGCCTGGTTATAGCAACCAGTGAGGACCCTACCTCATATGCAAGGGAAAAGAGACAGTCAGCTCCTGAGAAGTGGGCCTCCCCTGGGGCAGTCCCACTGTGGGAGGTGACATGCAGGGCCTCAGTTTCCTGCCCTTCGTGGGTGAGGGTTAGTCTGCAGGCAGTTTGGGAACACCAGGCCATGTCATACACTCCCTGGCTCCTGCCTGCCCAGTGAAATCACCAATCACACGTTGAGTTGGGCTAAGGGATTAGGGGGTGTTGGAGCTTTCCATGGGCCTGAGTTTGCACCACAGGTTTGTCCCTCATAGCCCGGTGCTGACAAGACCTGTGAGTTAGCATGATGCTGTTATGTCTCTCCAAGCTGACCTTCCACTCCCACACTGGGGCCTGTGCTCATCACCAGTAGCCACTGCCACCCCTAATCCACTTTGGCTTGGTCACGTACACCCATAGAGTGGGCACACAGCGCAGCAGACGCAACTTATAGCCCAAGTGCTTAGTGGGGGAGGGGGGCATATCCCGACGGGGGGGACTTAAAACTATCTTCCCTGGTCCCTATTTCCTATAGGTTCCTAACAGGACAGACTTACTCAAGGCAGAAAACAGTAAGTTCTGGGAGCTGGAGTTCCCCGACTCTGCTAGGCACCATGGGGAAGATGTCAAAATAAGAGTCGGGGTATCCAAGAGGCCCTCTTCAGGGATGTAGTATCCGCTTACTTCATAGAGACAGTCCCCAGTCTCCACCCTCCTCCTAATGCTTGCAGACCTGGTCCCAGCCTGGGGTCAGGGTGGGCAAGGTGACAGTTGTCCCCATGGAAGACTTGGGACCCCAATACCTACAAGAGAAAAGGGACAGTCACAGTGGCATCCACGGTACCTTCTGGAGTCCTGCTCCAACCCACTGTGTGGCCTTAGACAAGCTCTTCTCTCTCTTTCTCACTCTCTCTCGTTTTTCTCATCTATACAATGAACAGTTTGGTCTCTGAGAGTCCACCTGACTTTAGGAAGCTTAGAGGCCAAGCCTGGGCACGTCTGACCGCGTTGCAGGCAATCTGAATAGCAACGGTAGGCTGAGGGCAGCAGCCAGCACCTATCAGCCAGCACGCAGAAACTGAGGGGGGTCTGCATGGAAAACCTGAGGGGAGCCTGCTCTATAAAGCAAGTTCATTCCCGACCAGCCAGGGCTATACAGCAAGGCCCTGTCTCAAAACTAAATGAATCAATTTAATTACATGGAAAAGAATATTAATCATATATGTCCATATCATTTGTTTCTTTGTTTAAGGCAAGGTCTCTCTCTATAGCCCTGGCTGGCCAGGACCTTGATATGTAGCCCAGGCTGGCCTCCTGACTCTGCCTCCTGAGTGCCGGAATTATAAGCATGCATCACCACACCAGCAAGAATACTAAGGACAGAAAGACATGAAAAGGAAGAGCACAGAATGGGAATTTAGATGAAGATCCACTGTATTTTGTTTTTGCTAAATTTATTTTACCTCTTTTATTTAAAAAATAAAACTGTTTTGGGGGCTGGAGAGGCTTAGAGGTTAAGGCGCTTGTCTGCAAAGCCAAAGGACCCAAGTTCAACTCTCCAGGACCCACATAAGCCAGATGTACAAGGGGACACACACATCTGGAGTTTGTTTGCAGTGGCTGGAGGCCCTGGCATGCCCATTCTCCCTCCCTCTCTCTCTCTCTCTGTCTCATAAATAAAAATAAATTTAAAACAAACTATTGGGGGCCTGGAGAGATAGCATAGTGGTTAAGCCAAAACACCCAGGTTCAATTACCCAGGACTCATGTAAGCCAGATGCACAAGGTTGCACAAGGCATCTGGAGTTTAAGAGGTAAGAAAAAACTACTTTTATTTCACAAATACTGAAGAGCCAGATGACACATTTCCAATATTTAAGAAGCTGAATGAGACAAGAGGATAGTGAATTTGAGGTTAGCCTGGGCTACACAGCAAGATTTTATCTGCCCCCTCCAAAAAAAATAACAAAGGGACTAGAGAGGTGGCTCAGCAGTTAAAGACACTTGCTTGCAAAGCCTGACGTCCTGGGTTTGATTCCCCAGTACCCATGTGAAGCCAAATACACAAAGTGGCATGAGTCTGCAGTTCATTTGCCATGGCAAAGATGCCTTGGCTTGCCCATACTCCATCTCTCTCTCTCTCTCTCTTTCTCTTTCTCTCTCTGTCTCTCTTCCCTTCTTTCTCTCTCTCAAATAAATAAACAAATGATATTTTTAAAAAAACCATGAAATCATTCCAATGATTTTGTAGACTAGCTTGGACTAGCTTGACAGATGCAACTTCTTCATTTGCTGTTCAACTGGAAACACATTCACTGGGCATTCCAGCCCTAAATTCTGGTACCTGCTGGATCTCTGCTTTGGATGGAAAGCCCCTGAATGATTTTAAGATTATGTGTCCCAGAGCCGGGAATGGTGGCATACGCCTTTAGTCCCAGCACTTGGGAGGCAGAGGTAGGAGAATCGCCATGAGTTCAAGGCCACCCTGAGAATACATAGTGAATTCCAGGTCAGCCTGAGCTAGAGTGAGACCCTACCTCAAAAAACCAAAAAAAAAAAAAAAAAAAAAAGATTAATTGGAGGGGATTGTGATCAAAATACATTATGTACATGCATGAAAACATTTATTTCAATCAAAACATTTTAAAAAGAAAGATTATATCTCCCATTCTTTGTGTCTGGAGCAGTGTTGAACTCTAGAAAGATGATTACTATTATTGCTGGTGTTGTTTCCAGGCTAGACTCTGCAGAGAATACCCTACCTAAGCTAGTCTTCTCTCTTCATCAGTACAGATGTTGAGAGCTGAGAACAAGTTTCAAGTCAAATATCGACTGTAGGGTGGGAAGGCTCAATAGTATAAACACGCTTGTGATACATGAAAGAAATCTATAAGTTCATGGAAATGTAAATTTTACTATAAAGGATTCAGGATCTTTTGCACATGTATGTGTGTGGTATACATGAACATATAGGTATGTTTATATGCACTGAGCACATGTGATGAAACCCTCTACCTTATTTTTTGAGACAAGGTCTCATACTGAACCTGGAGCTCACCAACTTGACTAGCTGGCAAACCCCACAGATCTTTCGGTCTCCGCCTCCCCAGTGCTGAAATTACACACACACACTACATGTGGCGTTTTTGTGTGGGTAATGGGTACCTGAACTCAGATCTTCATGTTTGCATAGCAAGCACACCAACTAAGCCATCTCTCTAGTCGCTGAATTCAGAATTGTTGATAACTGAAGGGATTTTAACTGCTTTGCTGAGCACGTGCACACACATACAATGTATACCTGTGGATCTTGCTAACTTACTCTGTGGTGGCGACCACTGCACATGTGTATAGATCTCATAGTATACTCTAAATATACAGAAAATATACTTAAAATGAGAGCTGGAGAGATGACTTAGTGGTTAAGGCGCTTGCCTGCAAAGCCTAAGAACACGTGTTCAAATCTCCAGGTCCTACATATAGCCAGATGCAAAGCTGACTCAAGTGTACAATGTTGCACGTGCCTCTCAAGGAGCACACCGGTCTGGAGTTCGTTCACAGTGGCTGAAAGGCCCTGGCATGCCCGTTCTCTCCCTCTCTCTCCTTCTCCCTCTTTCTCCTTCTCTCTGTCTCTGTCTCTCTCTCTCTCAAAAAGAAAAAAGAAAAAGAAAATATACTTACAATGAATAAGAAAATAAATCTGATAGGATTTTTCAGAGGTTGGGAGGGTTGACAAATTTATGTTAAAATAGGTGATACTAAGAAGAGCTGGGAAAGAATCATGTCCTTCCACATTGTCAAAAATATAGTTAAAAACAAAAGACTTACAGAGGTCAATACTGGAGCACCAGTGTAAGAGAGAGATAACAGAAAGAAGAGAAAATCCAAAAAACATTTACAAGGAAATTAAATGATGGGACTCTCTTTCTCTGTCCCCCTCCCCTCCTCCTGGTGCTGGGGGTTGAACCCAAGCCCTTGCACTTGCTAGCCAGACATTCTATCTAGCCCCAACCTGCTGTCACGTATTTCCATTCTGTAGGGAGGAGCAATTTTCAAAAAGTAGCTTTGGGACAGGTGTGGTGACACACACCTCCAACCCCAGCACTTGGGGGGCAGAGGTAGAAGATCACTGTAAGCCTGAGACCAGCCTGAGACTTCATAGTGAATTCCAGGTCAGCCTGGGCTAGAGGGAGACACACCTCAGGAAGAAAAAAAAAAAAAGTGGCTTTGTAGTAATTGTTCTCTCTTTGAAGAAAAAAGTTAAAAAGTAAAACTTTTAAAAGATTTTTTAGTGCAATTCAACCCATATTTCACAAGATACTGAAAAAATAAAATACAATTAGAATGAAGACTTCTGACTGATAAAAAAATACTGGGAGAAACTATAGGGGAAAATATTTATAACTCCAATGTGAAAAGGTTCTTTCTCTTTTAAAAAAAATTTCCTTTAAATAAAATTTAATTTTTTTTTTTTCAAGGTAGGGTTTCACTCTAGCCCAGGCTGACCTGGAATTCACTATGGAGTCTCAGGGTGGCCTCGAACTCACAGCGATCCTCCTACCTCTGCCTCCCAAGTGCTGGGATTAAAGGTGTGCACCACCACACCCGGCTAAAATTTAAAATTTTCTAAATGGGGCTGGAGAAATGGCTCAGTAGTTAAGGTGCTTGCCTGTAATGTCTAACAACCTGGGTTCAAGTCCCCAGTACCCACATAAAGCCAAATGCACAAAGTGATGTGTTTATCTGGAATCCATTTGCAGTGGCTAGAGGCCCTAGAGCCCCCATTCTCTCCCCGCCCTCTCTCTCTCCTTGCAAATAAATTTTAATTTAAAAACATTTTAAATGTGTGTGTATATGTGTGTGCATAATGAATGCATGTATGTAAGCAGGTTTGCTTGCCCCCCAAGCATACGTACGAAGGCCAGGGAAGAGTTCTGCTGTCATCTTCTATCTCTATCTTCTTCCAGAGCCTCTCATTGAACCTGGAACTCAGCTCTTTCTGCTAAACTGGATGCCTAGGGAGCCTGGGTGATCCTTCTGTCTCTGTAGCCCTCAGCACTGTAGTTATAGGCATGCCTGGCTATACCTGATATTTTCGTTTTGTTTTGTGTTTTGTTTTTATCAAGGTAGGGTCTCACTCTAGCCCAGACTGACCTGGAATTCACTCTGTATTCTTAGGGTGGCCTTGAATTCATGGCGATCCTTCTACTTTTCCCTCCTGAGTGCTGGGATTAAAGGTGTGTGCCACCACACATGGCATATACCTGATTTTTAATGTGAATGCTGGAGATAGAACTTAGCTCACGCATGTGTGGCAAGCACTCTTACTCACTGAGACATCTCCTCAGCCCTAAAAGGTTTTTCTAAGCATTTTGGAAAATATTAAATGCACAGCTATAATCCCAACACTTGGGAGGTGGAAGGAGGAAGGTTAGGAATTCAAGGTCACGCTTGGGCCAGACATGGTGGGGCACACCTTTAATCCCAGCACTCACAAGGCAGAGGTAGGAGGATCGCTGAGTTTGAGGCCACCCTGAGACTACATAGTGACTTCCAGGTCAGCCTGAGCTAGAGTGAGATCCTATCTTAAAAAAAAAAAAAAGGAAAAATCAAGGTCACACTTGGCTGCACAATGAGTTAGAAGCCAACGTAAGCTACAAAAAGACCTGTCTCCAAAGAAAAAAAATTCAATTTAATTTTAAAAAGAAAAAAAGAAAAAAAAAATGTGAAAATTACCATGTTTCATCGAATATACTTGAATAATAATAAAAAAATAAAAACCTACAAGGAGAATGAAAAAAACTGATTACATAAAATTTAAACCTTTTTAATAGTGAAAAAAATAAAATAAAATAAAATATATTAGTTGGGCTGAAGAGATGGCTTAGTACTTGAGACAGTGGCCTACAAAGCCAAAGGACCCAGGTTTAATTCCCCAGGACCCATGCAAGCCAGATGCGCAAGGTGGCCCATGCATCTGGAGTTTGCTCGCAGTGGCTGAAGGCCCTGGGGCACCCATTCTCTCTTCCTTTTTGCCTCTCTCTCTCTTTCATTCTCTTTCTTAAATAAATAAATAATATATACTAGTCAACTTTTTTGTTTTTGTGTTTTACAAGGCAGTGTCTCACTGCAGCCCAGGCTGACCTGGAACTCATGGGACCCTCCTGCCTCAGCCTCCTGTGTACAAAAGGCTATATCCCTAGCCCATTTTGTTACATTTTAAACCATGATTGACATGACATCATAAGTACAAGCTTGCATTTTTCTTCAAAAACTATATTGTATCTGAGTCAATAAATCTTCATAAACATCAAAATTTAAAGACATCATTTTAATTGTAGCATTTCATTTTAAAAATAGTAATATTTTACCTACTATTAAATTTCATTCCCTTGACCCAGTACCCTAACCAAGCCACCAACACATTTCATCTCAAGTAAAATTCTGGGTACATCTTCTACACCAGAGCCTGAGATGACCAAGACATACTATACATCATGCCACACAGAGAAATTAATTCTGGGTGGCATACAGGACTAACTGGAGGGAGGGGTCACAAAAAGACTCGAGGTGAAGGAGAGAGTGTTAAAGGAGATCTTTCTAACCCTAAGGCTATGTCAGAAACCACAAAGAAAAGAGCATAGCTTTTGCTAACATTTTGATACGCTGTAAACAGCAGGAATGAAGAAGAAAAGGTCAAATAGCAACCTGGGGAAACCATTTGCAACAAATAAGATAAGAGATATGCTGGGCGTGGTGGCACATGTCTTTAAACCCAGCATTTGGGAGACAGAGGTAGGAGGATCTCCCATGAGTTCAAGGCCACTGAGCGAGACCTTACCTCAAAAAAACAAAAACTAAAATAAAAATGTAAATAACCATAATAAAGAAAGTGCTTTAGGGCTGGAGAGATGGCTTAGCGGTTCAGCGCTTGCCTGTGAAGCCTAAGGACCCCAGTTCAAGGCTCGGTTCCCCAAGTCCCACGTTAGCCAGATGCACAAGGGGGGCACACGCGTCTGGAGTTCGTTTGCAGAGGCTGGAAGCCCTGGCGCGCCCATTCTCTCTCTCTCCCTCTATCTGTCTTTCTCTCTGTGTCTGTCGCTCTCAAATAAAAAAAAAGAAAAGAAAAGAAAAAAAGTGCTTTAAAAAATCAATAAAAGTCAGCCACTTGAGACTCCAATACCTAACTGGGCAGAGGCTTAGGAGTGGTGTGCTATCCAAGACAGTAACTACTTGTCGCTGCTTCTATTACTTAAATTTATACTTAAATGAAAACCTTAAATAAATCTGCATTTAAGTTAACATTTCAAGTGCTCTTAGCTTCATTTGGCTGATTGCTATTGGAAGGTACAGACCTGGGCTATTTCTTACATCCCAGAAAGTCTGATGAGGACGCACTGTTGGAGGGACTGGGGAGATGGCTCAGTGGTTAAAGATGCTTGCTTGCAAGCCTTCCAGGCCAACTTCCAAGCACCCACATAAAGCCAGATGCATAGTGGTTCATGTATCTGTGATCCCAACACACCTACAGCATTGGGCGGCAGAGCCAGAAGAACCCCGAAGCCCATAGGCCAGCCGGACTGGCACCCTGTTTCACACACAGCAGCCAAAACTAGACTCTGTTTCAAAAAGAAAGTGGAAGAAAATGACAAAAATACTGAGGCTGTCCTCTGTCCTCCGTGTGTACTGCTGCGCCCGCATTCATACACACATAACTTTTTTTAAAAGCACCATTTTATATAATTTTCCAAAAGCAGATATGCACCTGACCAAGAATACATTAAAAATGTAAGCTCGGGCTGGAGGGATGGCTCAGTGGTTAAGGCATGTGCCTGCAAAGCCAAAGGACCCAGGACCCACGTAAACCAGAGGCACAAGGTGGCACATGTGTCTGGAGTTCATCTGCAGCAGCTGGAGGCCCTGATGTACCCATTCTCTGTCTCTCTCAAACAAAAAAGAAATAAATAAAATATTTAAAAAAAAATTCAGCTCCACTAACAAATGAGTGCTCATGAACCCAGAAAAGAGTTTATATTCAGTGCTCACTCTGGCAGCACATATACTAAAATTGGAATGAGAGAGAAAGTCTTATGTTCACCTCATTAGGAGTGAGTGGGGTGCTGCTAGGTTGAAGCACAGAGCTGGTGACCATCTGGGAAGTAACTATCACATCAAAACCTACATGAACCCTCAGCCTGGGAATGTGAAAGAGATGCACAGAAACAGTTTTGTGCCTAGACTTGTTTATCACTGAGTTATGTATAAAATAAGAGACCTCAAGACTAAAAGTCCAACCTCAGAGAAGTGAGTTCATTAAGGGGCCCCACTCCTTAGGCAGATAAAGTATCAGTAGGCCTGCTTTTCCCAAGAGCTTTGGTGACTTGGGGAAACAGCTCCTGTAAACTTAGATTTCAAATACATCAGCTTAGTGCATTGGTGCAGGAGTGTAATCCCAGCACTCACACTTGGGAGACTCAAGTACGAGACCAGCCTGGGCTACATAGGGAATCTCAGAAACCCAGGGAGACCCTGTTGCAGAACAAGAATAAATAGGGCTGGAGAGATGGCTTAGCGGTTAAGCACTTGCCTGTGAAGCCTAAGGACCCCAGTTTGAGGCTCAATTCCCCAGGACCCACGTTAGCCAGATGCACAAGGGGGCGCACGCGTCTGGAGTTCGTTTGCAGTGGGTGGAAGCCCTGGCGCGCCCATTCTCTCTATCTGCCTCTTTCTCTCCCTCTCTCTCTGTCACTCTCAAATAAATAAATAAAAATGAACAAAAAATTTTTTTTAAAAAGCAAGAATAAATAAAAATACCATGTGACAAGTACATTCAAGATCGAACAGCTTGATAACATCAACCATAAAAATATGGGGACAATACTTGTACAAAAAACTATCAGGTATCAGAATAAATATCCCTGGGGTGTAAAGATTCTGAGCACAACTTATGTTCCTCAGTCACTTTGATTTATTGATCTGCTAGTCTCCTGAGACAAGATCTAGCCATGTATCCCAGATGAAAGCTGGGATGCAGACATGCTCCATCACACTCAGAAATCTCTGAACTTTGAACTTCTACTGTCTTTATATGAAACTAACACAGCTGCTAAAACTTCAGACTAGCCATAAACTCGTGCACCTGCTCTCTGTCTCTCTCAAACAAACAAATAAATAAATAAATAAAATATTTTTTTTTAAAAAATCAGCTCCACTAACAAAAGGGTGCTCATGAACCCAGGAAAGAGTTTATATTCAGTGCTCACTCTGGCAGCACATATACTACAATTGGAATGAGACAGAGAGATTCTATGTTCACCTCATTAGGAGTGAGTGTAAGCAGGTGCCTGGACATCACACTGGACTGGGTATGAAAACTTTGCTCTTCCCACCCCGCCCTGTTCAGACCTGTCTGCGCTGAGTTTCTGTATCTGCAACAGCCAGTGGCTTCCTCAGTAACACGGTGCCTGCAAAACCCTGGGCATAGCCTGTGCCCACAGCCGCTGTTACTGGGTTACACTGTTGCATGGCCAACTAAGACCCAGAATTCCCTGTGTAATATGATCTGGACTAGGGAAAGATATATTTTTAAACCCTCCCCCAAAGGCCCATACCTTTGTAATCCCAGCACTGAGGGGGCTGAGACAGAATAATTATTGTTAGTTTGAGACCAGCCTGGGCTACAGAGTGAGTTCCAGACCAACTTGAGCTAGTGTGAGAGAGACCTTGTCTCCAAAATAAATAAATAAAGCAAGGCTGTGGTGGCGCATGCCTTTAATCCCAGCACTCGGGAGGCAGAGGTAGGAGGATCGCCATGGGTTCAAGGCCACCCTGAGACTACATAGTGAATTCCAGGTCAGCCTGGGCTAGAGCAAGACCCTACCTCGAAAAACCAAAAAAAGAAAAAGAAAAATAAATAAATAAATAAATAGGAAATAAATTAAACCTCCAACTCAAGGTGTCTAAGGAAGCAAGAAAATATCTTCTCTCACTTTCTATATTTTCTCCAAGGAACATGCTACCTTTATAATAAAGAACAAATAAAGCTTTAAAAAGCAAGGCTGGGGATGTAACTCGGTTGGCAGAGTGCTTGCCCAGCAGGCACAAAGCCCTGGGTTGGATCCCAGCACAGTATAGTATAAACTGTGTGTGGGCTGTGCCTATGATCCAACACTTGGGAGGCAGAGACAGGAGAGTCAGAAGTTCAAGGCCATCTCAGCTACATAGCAAATTCCAGACCAGCCTGAGTTACAGAAGACTGCTTAAGAAAAAAGAAATAAAATAGAAAAAGAAGGAAAGAAAGTCAATTTTCATGTCCCTGGATGATGAGAGAAACTGAGGAAGACAGAAAAGTACTGAGCAGTTGAGGCGCTGTCAGCACAACCCATGAGCCCATAAACCTGCCCTACTGGGCTGGCAGGTGGATGGGGAGTCTCTCCTGCTTGAGCCTCCTTGCCCTCATTCCTGGGAACCCAAGGCCAGCCCAATTGCAAATACACCAGGGGGCTGGGCTCAGGTGGTCTGCACTGGGAAGCCACGCCTTCTTGTTACTTTCCAGCCTAATAAAACATCCGCATTCTTTCTTTCACTGTCAGAACAAATCAAATAGGAAAAAGACTTGTATGTTGCAGTTTGTGGTTGGTAACAGATCTATCACATTTATAGATCTTTTATTTCCTTCTGAGAACCTGGGAGTGGTTGCCCCTGCCTGCCCACAGTCTCTGAAATTGTGCCTGGTCAAGACAAGAGCTTCAAATCTCACAGGTCTACGCACTCTTGGACAAAAGAGAAATACTGAATTTCATAAAGGACCACCAGCGGGGCCTGACAGCACAAACCTATAATCTCAGCACTGGGGGAGACTGGGACAGGAAAATCACAAGTCCAGCCTGGGAAACTTAGTGACATCCTGTCTCCAAATAAAAAGTGCAGTAATAAATGAATGAAGGAATGGGAATGTGGCTCAGTACTTACCTAGTGAGTGTGAGGGTCTGGCTTCTGTCCAGGGTGCCACAATAACAGAAAGAGCACCATCAAAAGAGGAAGAACATGGGCTGGAGAGATGGCTTAGCGGTTAAGCGCTTGCCTGTGAAGCCTAAGGACCCCGGTTCGAGGCTCGGTTCCCCAGGTCCCACATTAGCTAGTTGCACAAGGGGGCGCACGCATCTGGAAGCCTTGGTGCGCCCATTCTCTCTCTCCCTCTATCTGTCTTTCTCTCTGTGTCTATCGCTCTCAAATAAATAAATAAATAAAATTTTTTTAGAAAAGGAGGGGGGAGAAGAACACTTCGCAGGACATCAGGCCACTTCTTAGGCCAGGCCAATCCATGTCTCCCAATGTCACTCATCTCTGAGCTCCTCAAATTCCCCATGGTCTCAGGCCTCCACCTCTTGTCATCTACCTGCCAGCCCAGTGGGTCGGGTCATGAGGCTCCTGGTTTGTGCTGACACCTCCCTAAGCTAGGCTTTGAAGGATCTGGGGGGCTTGGGGTGGATGGGCTGTCCCTGGAGTCTGAGACCTCAATGCAGAAAATTCAAGGAAACGGGAAGAGATTGAAGGACACTCAAAGACTCTGCAGTCTCATGACAGGAACACCACCCTGGAATCCATACCCTTTGGGATTCCTGGGCTTGCAGGGCTGCGGTGAGCAGTAGGTTAAGTGGCTGCTGTGCAGAAAGTACTAGAAAATATTAAATTCCTCTAGCTCTTTTTCTGTTGTTGCCACAGCAACAGGAAAGGCTGAGGTTGGGGAACAATGAAGAAGAAAGGACTAAGGATCCAGAAGGTGACATCCCAGGCCCCATCCTTTCTCCCGTCACTTGACCTTGGGGGCCTCGGCACTCCAGCTCTGCACAGGAATAGAGTGAACTGCAGCAGCCTGAGTAGGGTCTTCCTCCTCACAGGACAGGGCCGAGACTGGAGTACAGGCGAGCTGCCAACTCTGCTGGCAAAGCTTATCACACACAGGGCTGGCGGCACAGACATAAAGCTCAAAGCCCAGGACACCAAGTTTCCTAGGTAGACAGCAAATGTATTCTCTACAGCAAACTAGCAATACACAAAGCCACACACAGAGTTCGCCCTGAATGCAAGGGAGGCGCAAAGACCCTGACCCACAACACAGATCCAGTGCCCCAGGCGGGAGGACCCTGGTACACAAGCCCAGCCTTGAGCTGGCGACACTGGTTCCACCCAGGGCTCAGGGGACCCCAGATGCCTCTCTAGCTGGGGCAAAGCAGCTCCTAATACTCGGCTTCGGCAGGGAGCTCCATCCCTGTGTTGGGGACAACATCTGACCCTGTTGATATCATCACTGCCCTGGAGCTACCCCAAATCTTGGCCAGAACACAGGACCCCAAAGACCTCCCAGAATCACCCACAAGTAGGTATACACCGGTAACAAATCAGCTCTCTACCCACAAGGCCACTGAGGGGCCCTCAGCCCTAAAGATTCCATCTACAGGTGGCTTCTCTGTGTCCTGAACCACTCTGGGCCTCGACCAGGTGGAGGAAGCCCTTTGTATCCCATCCATCATCTCCCAGTCCCCTCCTGCAGCCTCCCTTTCTGAACGTGCAGGGGGTGATGGACCTGCAGCTAAGCACGAGGCTTTCATGAGGAATCTCCTTCCTGTTTTAAATAGCTCCTTGCCACCACACATCCTGTCACGATTTGGCCCAGAACTCCTCTGCACACTGGAGGAGCACCGAATCACAGATGTATAGACTTGTTGCATTTCTGTCCAACCTCTTTGTCACAGAATGGAAATGATGTAGGAAATTTTTTCGGGGCTGGGTGGGATGCAGGAGACGTAGCAGATTGCCCCCGTGTAGGGTGGAACCCTGGAGGCCCCTAGGGGTGAAAGCTTTGTCAGGGCCTGGCTGAGGGTAAGAAGAGGACCACAGCCCAGCTTCCTCCTGCCCACCCTTCCTTCCCATGCCATCCAGAAGACCTCACCCCTGGCACGAGTACCTAACTTACCAAGCAGCTTCAGCCAGCCCAGCAGGGGTCATACCAACCTCACAGGAACACAGGGGACAGGCAGCCCTCTCCCGTCCCATCACAGCCCAGACAAAAGGCTTCCCTGGGTCCTGTTGCCCAGAGTCAGCCTACAGGAAGTTAGGGCTAGTTACGTGCCACATGGCATTTCAACACAGCCTGGGGACCACCTGGTAGCTGGGTCTTGCTAAAGAATCTAAGGGACAATGTTTGGGGTCAGTCTGCACACTGTTACTGATATTTAGACTGTTTCTCAGTCACAGAGGACTTCCTACCAGGCCTGTCACCTCAGCCACTTGAGAGGCTTAGGGGGATCGTAAGTTCAAGGCCTGTCTGGGTTATAGAGTGAGTTCAAGGTCAGCCATGTCAATTTAGTAAGATCCTGTCTGAAAATAAAAAGTAGAAAAAGAGGGTTGTGAGGGCGGGGGGGCAGGGCTCAATTGATAAAATGCTTGCCATGCCGCATAAGCCTGAGGACCTGAGCGTGGATCCCCAGCACCCACATAAAAGCTAGCTGTAGCGGCACATGCCTCAGGCCAGAGCTGAAGAAGCGACAGAGACAGCAGCCATTCTAGCTGAATCAATGAGCTCCAGGTTTCATTAAAGACCCTGCCTCAAAAAATGAAGTGATCTGCGTAAGAAGGAAAATACTTAGTAGCAGAGGCCAGTAAGTTAAAAGGGAGATATAAAGGGAAGAGAAAGGAAGGGAGGAGGGTACCTAATAGGTTGGTATTGTATATATGTAAGTAGAATGATTGAGATGGGGAGGGGATATGATGGAGAATGGAATTTCAAAGGGGAAAGTGCGGGGTGGGGGAGGGAGGGTATTAACATGGGATATTTCTTATAATCATGGAAGATGTTAATAAAAATTGTGAAAATACCATGGGATATATTTTATAATCATGGAAAATGTTAATAAAAATTAAAAAGAAAAAAATTGTGAAAAGATAAAAATAAATAAATAAATAAAAATAAAGTGAATAGCAATCTAGAAAGATACCCAATGTCAACCTCTCGCCTCCACACACATGCATGCATGTGCACCCTCATATATATAAACACACGCAGAGGATCGGGGCTATGGCACAGTGGAGAGCATTTGCCCAGCATATGTGAGGTCCTGGCTTCAATCCCCAACACCAAAAAAAAGAAATGAAGAAAGTGACTTCCCTTCCGGGATCTTGGGGAATGGATGGAAGTCATTCTCACAGGGGCTTGGGGGGCCCTGAGCATGAAGAGAGCCGGTGCTATTGTGTGAGAGCTGGAGGTGGGCTGCTTTACCGCCCTCCATCTCCATGGCAACCCGAGAACACAAATACTGACATTCCTCCCACGCACAAAGGAGCTGCTTAGGAGACAAGGGGCAGTATCCCAGAGGACAGCAAGGGCTCCAGAGCTGGGTCAATCCCCCGAGCCCACAGGGCATCTTCCCCTCCCCCAGGATTCAGCTTGTCTTGGGCCCCCAAGAAACACAGTCTCCCAGCCTCCCCACCTGTCCTGCTGAGGGCGGGAAACAAAACTATGGGCTGCCTGACTCTCCCTGCTGTGTCCTAGAGACACTGCCCACATGGCTTTCCTAGTGGACAGTGCCCAGGGTGGCAGGGACCTGGCCTCCTGGGCTCAGAGTCAGGAGCCTGGGTCCCTGTTGGTTCCTTAACCTGACATGAGGCCACAGGCGGGCCACCTTACCTCACTAGAAAATGGGGCAAGTGTCACCCTGCTGCCTTGCTCCTGGGATTGTTATGATAGTCAGCTCAAACAGAACAACTCAACTCAATCAGTCCAAGCCTGTTGTTAAGGGTGGCCATGGCCCTTCTCCTAAAGAGTAGCAGGGACCCTCCCCATTTGCAAATGAAAAAGGCAAGAGAAAACACGGTGTGTATGATGTGTGCCGGAGTGTGATGTGCGCATGTGTGTGATGTGTGTGCATGCACGTGTGGGTGCATGTGTGTAGTGTGTAAATGTGTGATGTGCACGCGTGTGATGCGGGTGTGCGTGTGATGCATGTGTGTGTGTGTGTATAAGGAATGCACTTTTTACATGTAAAGGCAGAGTAGTACCTCAGGTGTCCTAGTGCATTGCTCTTCCGCTTTGTCTCCTTCAGACAGAGTCTCTCACTGAACCTGAAGCTGCCATTTTTCCATTTTATTTTTTAAAATATTTTATTTATTTATTTATGAGAGAGAAAGAGACAGATAGAAAGGGAGAATAGGCACGCCAGGGCCTCTAGCCACTACATATGAACTCTAGACACATGTGCTCCCTTGTGCTTACGTGGGTCCTGGGGAATCGAACCTGGGTCCTTAGGCTTCGCAGGCCAATGCCATAACCACTAAGCTATTTCTTCAGTCCCCATTTTTCCATTTTAGAATGGCTGACCAGTGAGCCCCAGCGAGTCTCCTGTCTGTCCCTGACTGGTACAAGCATGTGTGGCTATGTCCAGCTTTTTCCACGGGCTAGGGATTGAACTCAGATCCTCATGCTTGCAGGCAAGCACTCTTTCCCACTGAGCCATCTCTCCCACCCCAAAAGTAGAGTTCAACTCAAAAAACCCAGACTCTTTTTGGTTTTAAAAAAATATATATGTATATGTTAATTTTTTGTTTTATTTATTTGAGAGAGAGAGAAAAAGGGCGCACCAGGGCCTCCAGCCACTGAAACAAACTCCAGACACATGCCATCTTGTGTATCTTGTTTACATGGGCACTGGGGAATTGAGTCTGGGTCCTTAAGCTTCACAGACAAGCACCTTAACCACCAAACCATCTCTCCAGGCCCCTCCTTTTGCTTTAAGTCCTTCTCAGAAGGAAATTTAGCTGCCTGAGCCCTAAGTCCCCTGGAAGGAGACAGAAAAGGCCTTGAGGCTTGGGCCGGGTCCTCCACGGGTACCACACAGCTGGAACAAAATACAAAGAGCCAAGGACTTAGTATCAGGGCCCAAGCTCAGTCTTTGGTTTGTTCCGATCATAGCCGGGGTGTTAGAGTCACCTCCCGAAACGGCAAACTCCTTTCATTCTATCCTAGGGATGGGCACACCTGCCAGGAATGAGCTGCTGAGAAAGTACGAGATAAAGTACAGAGCGGTGAGTGAAGAACAGGGCCAGCCACCGCACACCCCTCCGGGCCAGCCCCCCGCCATTCTGCATCCGGAAAGCCTCTGCCTGTTTTCTGCCCTCCGCAGCTCCAGCTCTCTGAAAGCCCTGCTGACTCTGATGTGCAGGTATCTGTGGGTGGCAGCAGAGCTTCAAGGTCAAGGGTGTAAACTCTCTAAGACAAAACACCTCGCTTAGTAGAGTGGGTAAATAAATTGTGGTTTGATCATAAATCAGAATACTATACAGCAATGAAAAGAAAATGGATTCCTCCTGTACAAAACAACACAGTTGAGTTCCCAAGCATAATGTTTGGAGAAAAATTTTTTAAAAGTGTCCAGTAAAACTGTTTAAATCATGTTCAAGAACAGGTAAAACAGCCTGAAAACTAATTCCAGATCAGCCTGGGCTAGAGCAAGACCCTACCTCAAAACACACACAAGTACAGGCAAAAGTAATCAATGATGACGAAAGGTTTCATGCATACCTGGGTAGAAGCAGTGAGGGGAAACTGTTTATACAAGCATGTCCAGTTTGGGTTGAAGCTAGACAGTCATGATGAATGCATTTGCTGGGTGCATCCTAGGTTTGAGTAATTTTCTCTGAAGCTGAGCACTGGGTTCAAGTCCTAGCTCTACAACCAACACATTATGTGACTGAGGTTAATGGAACTCGCAGCTTCTACTTCCTTCTCCGCGAAACTGGGACAATAATGATGACAGATGGCTGTAAATCTTGATTATTTAAGTTTTACTTTCTTACTCATTTTTCTAAGTCTGTGTTATTACTCACTTGGTAATTTCCCTTGAAATATTTTTCAGTCTAAAAAAAAAAAGATAAGAACAAAGCTTTTTGATTATTTTTCTTTCTTTTTTTTTGAGACAGAGTCTCATCTTGCTCAAGTTGGCCTTGAACTTGCTGTGTAGCTGAGGATGACTTTGAACTCCTCATTCTCTGCCTTCACCTCCTAAATGCTAGGATTATAGCCATGCACCACCACTCCTGGCTGAAAAATTAAACTTTCTAGCCGGGCATGGTGGTGCACACCTTTAATCCCAGCACTCAGGAGGCAGAGGTAGGAAGATCAACACAAGTTGGAGGCCACCCTGAGACTGCATAGTGAATTCCAGGTCAGCCTGAGCTAGAGTGTGACCCTACCTCGAAAAACCAAAATAAATTAATTAATTAAAATTAAACTTTCTAGCATTTTCATAAGTCATGGGCTTTGTGTGCTATATGCTTATGTTTTTAGTATATTGAATTAAAAAGCAAGTCCATAAATGCTAAGATTAAAATGTCTGCCTTGGGGACTGGGGAGATGGCTCAGTGAGTAAAGTGCTTGCTCTGAGGACATGAGTTTGGATCCGGTGGAAACAGAAGGATCCCTTGGGCTTACAGGCTAGCTAGTCTAGCTGAATCAGTGAGGTCCAAGTTCAGGGAGAGATCTTTTCTCAAAAAATAAGATGGAGCGTGATTGAGGAAAACACCAGCATCAACCTCTGGCCTCCACATGAGTGTGCACACATGCAGAAAACATGTCCACCTTTGGAGCCACCATATCAAGCTATCTCCCATATCAATGAAGGTGATACACTCACCTTAAGGGTGGTAATTCCTTGGAGCCTGTAGTAGGTCAGCCTGAGATAGAGTGAGACCTTGCCTCAAAAAATCAAAAAAAAAAAGTCCCCAGGGAGGGCCTGAGTCCCTTCCACACTGGCTGTCACGGGGTACCCAGAATGCCCTGTAGCAATTCCAGTAGTGACCACAAACCTAGCCAGGTATGTTCCTCTTTAAGTGTGTTCAGCCAATCAGCATTCACCTTTGCTAGATCTGAGTTGGAGGGGGTTACAATTCAGTTCCTACAAAGGCCTTTTGGTATTTGAAAGCATCAGAACCTTGAATACAAATGCTATTATTTAAAGGAAATAAATATCTTTTAAAAAGATGGTTGTGTAAAAATAGCTTGTTTTGTTTTTGTTTTATTTTTTTGAGGTAGGGTCTCACTGTAGCGTAGGCTGACCTAGAATCCACTATGTAGTCTCAGGGTGGCCTTGAACTTGCTGCGATCCTCCTACCTCTGCCTCCCAAGTGCTGGGATTAAAGGTGTGCACCACTATGCCCAGCTCCCAGAAGTTATTTTTAAGCATAAAAAAAGGAATAATAAGCAGGGCTAGGGAGATAGCTCACTGGCTAAAGGCACTTGTTTGCAAAGCTTTCTGGCCAGGGTTCAATGCCCCAGTATTCATGCCAGACGCACAAAGAGGAGCATGCATCTGGAGTTACTTTGCAGCTGTAAGAGGCCCTGGTACACCCATACTTACTCTGTCTGTCTGTCTCAAATAAAACTTTTTTAAAAAATTAACAATGGGCTGGAGAGATAGCGTAGCAGTTAAGGCACTTGCCTGCAAAGCCAAAGGACCCAGGTCCAGTTCCTCAGGACCCACGTAAGCCAGATGCCCAAGGTGCCCAGATGGTCAAGTTGGCATATGCATCTGGAGTTCGTTTGCAGTGGTTTGAGGCCCTGGTGTACCCATTCTCTCTCTTTCTCTCTTTCCCTCCCTCTTTTCCTCCCTCCTCTTTCTTTCTCTCTAAAATAAATAAATAATTAAAATTAGTTTAAAAAATAATGAGCAAAACCTATGCGGTGGCACACGCCTTTAATCCCAGCACTTGGGAGGCAGTAGTAGGAGGATCACTGTGAGTCTGAGGCCTGTCTGAGACTATAGAGTGAGTTCCAGGTCAGTCTGTGTTAGAGTGAGACCCTTCCTTGAAAAACCAAAGAAAATAAATAAATAAAAGTAACAATAAAGAAGCATGGTATAGTGGTGCACACCTTTAATCCCAGCACTTGGGAGGCAGGGGTAGGAGGATCTCTGTGAGTTCAAGGCCACCCTGAGACTACATAGTGAATTCCAGGTCAGCCTGTGCTAGAGTGAGACCTTACCTTGAAACGCCAAATAAATAAATAAATAAAAGAATGAACAACACAAAGGTCCACTAATAAAGATTAGTTCAACTTCGGGAATATGTATTAACTAGCGTAGAGCCATTTTAAGCCATTTGAACTGCAGAGCCGTGTATATGCTTAGAAATAAGCATGCAAGCCAGGCATGGTGGCGCATGCCTTTTATCTCAGCACTCGGGAGGCAGAGGTAGGAGGATCGCTGTGAGTTTGAGGCCACGCTGAGACTACAGAGTGAATTCCAGGTCAGCCTGGGCTAGAATGAAACCCTACCTCAGAAAATCTAAAAGAAATAAGCATGCAGAGTGGGTTTCAGTTTTCCTTTACAAGCTACTGTATTTGGTGACTTTCTCAAACAACATGCATTATTTTTATTAAGGACAAATCTATTTTTAAAATGTTAAATATTATGGATAATTACACAAATACATTGTACTGGTTTTTTTTTTGGGGGGGGGAGTTCAAGGTAGGGTCTCACTATGGCCCAGGCTGACCTGGAATTCACTCTGTAGTCTCAGGGTAGCCTCAAACTCATGGTGATCCTTTTCCCTCTGCCTCCCGAGTGCTGGGATTAAAGACATACACCACCATGCCCAACCTCATTGTACTGTTTTTTTTTAAATAATTATTTATTGATTTATTTGCGAGCAGAGAGAGACTTTAGAAAAACAGACAAAATGGGTGCACCAGTCACTGTAAATGAACTCCAGACACATGTGCCACTTTGTGCATCTGGCTCTATGTGTTGGGGAATCAAACTAGGGCTATTAGGCTTTGCAGGCAAGCACCTTAACCTCTGAGACCTCTCTCCAGTCCACATTCACTATTTCATCAAAATATCATCTGCAGATCCCTTTTATATTATTTTGGATGACTCCTACAATCATCACAGACTCCTGAAAGGAATTAAACAATATAGACATGCACATATTACAAACAAAAGCCCACCCACCCCCACACTACATTCTTCCCAATCCCACTCCATTATTAATCCCTTCTCATTAATTTGAACATCCTGAAAAATCCCTTCTGTAGGTGTAGGAACCACAGCTAACTGTTCAATCTACCCATTTTTTTTAATTTTACACAAATCAGATTGAAATATGCAAATTATTTTCACCATGCAAAAAGCCTCAGTCACTTCTATATCCATGCCCCCCAAGATGTTCTCTCTCTTTCTTTCCCCTCCTTCTCCTCTTTTTCCTCCCTCTCTTCCTTCCCTCCTTCCTTCTTTTTCTTTCTTTAGTCTAGGGCATTGAATCTCGGGTCTCACATATGCTAGGCAAGTGCTCTACCACGGCATCCTCGGCCTTTACTGTTTATGTTGAAACAGAGGCTCACTAAATTCCTCAGACTGGCCTTGAACTCACTCTGTGGTTCAGGCAGGCTTTGAACTAATGGCCTTCTTGCCTTAGCCTTCAGAGTAGCAGGTATTACAGGCTGACCACCAGGTTGGCGTGTGTCCTCTCCATGATAGCGTGTAAGAGCTAGAGTGTAGCTGGGCTGAATCCTTCACCTTTGGCCTGGTCTTTACCTGCTCCCCATCGATGGATAGAACTCCCTTGTGTAGGACCTGCTTCGTACCAATTGAGTCTCTAGAAAGATGACATTGTGGGGCTGGAGAGATGGCTTAGTTATTAAGGCACTTGCCTGCAAAGCCAAAGGACCCAGGTTCGACCCCCCAGGACCCACGTAATCCAGATGCAAAAGGGGTCTCACGCATCTGGAGTTTGTTTGCAGTGGCTGGAGGCCCTGACATGCCCATTCTCTCTCTCTCTCTCTCTCTAATAAAATATTTTTTAAAAAAGATGATATTGTGTGTGAGCTTCCTAAAGAAGACTCCAGCTTCTGGTATTTTGTCCTTTAAATGTGGTCTCCAGCCAATGTCCAAGACTCTGAGCCTCAAACCACAGTCTGGAGAATCTCAGGGACCATCCACAGCAACCCCTTGATTTCATAAGTAAACTGAGGACCAGGGGAGACAGACTACCCCAGGCACAGAATCAAGGAAGGCTGAGCCAGGACAGATGTCCTAGCCCCCAACTTCTGGACCCCTCTCTTCTGAAACAGCAGGGCTAATGCCCTAGGAGTACCCCAGAGCCTTTGTACTCGGGCTTCCCTCAGCCCAGGAAGCCCATCGGGCCACCTCACTGAAACACTGCCCATGCATCCTGTCCTCACTTCCCCTGGAAGTCTTCCCTGGCTTCCACAGAGGCTTCACTGGCCAGAGACTTGGTGTTCCCTCGAGCCTGGCCTTTCTCATGCTCTGGTCCAGTCTCTTTTAAGTGGCCTTCTGAGTAGCCAGGAAGCTCAGGGCTCAGTTGTTTTATGTGTCCATATTTAAAGCTTCCCTGTCACCCATCCATCCATACATTCATTCAAAACCTAGCTTTGTGCCGAGTGCCGGCTGGGTGCTACGGAGAAAGGACCTGGAGCAGATGATGAAGGAGGCAAGAGAGCTCTTGACTAGCATCCACGGGCCGCCCAAGGACAGAGGGGGAGTGTCCTTGCTGTGGAGCCCTGGAAAGCAGAGTACCCATGTCTAGCATTTTCGGGGACACTTCAGCCCATCTCACAACATTCACCACATTTGGCCCTGACCACCTGCTTTACGAATGGGACCTGAGGACCCAGGACATAGCAAGAACTGCTGCTTCACAGGCCCCAATATTTCTACCATAACCCACAAAAGCCTCTGACAGGCCAGGGGCAGCACCAGCCTGAGATGAAAGACAAGAAGTAGCACTAGAGAAAGGGGCACCCATGGGTCAGGAGGCCTGGAGATGCAGCCCAGACCTTACTGTTGGTGAGCTGTGCACCTTGGGGAATTCACCTAACCCATCGGATCCTCAGTTCATCTGAAAGTAGGCTTGGTTAACACCTGTCCCACTCTACTAGACCAGCTTGATTTGCTCCACCCCATTGTATACCCTGTGGTCAAACAAGTCCAACCTCGCTCACAAGAGCAACTACAGAATCCTCGAGACCATGGGCTGCCGGAAGTGCTATTCTCTTATAAACCCAATCTGAGGCTGCTGGTGGGCAGGCCTATCACTTCATCCAAGACCTTCACACACAGGGCCTCTGCGTGGGAGATGAGCTGACTGTCCATTATGCTAGGGGTGCTCTAGGGTTCACAAGACTCTCATGCCATCACTATAGAAGCTTCCAGAAGCCATGTGATGCAGGAAGGTGATCTCAGGAAGGGCAACTCACTTGTACAAGTTTCCTCAACATAGTCAGCATGCAAAGCTGGCCTCCAGACTTCCAACTCCATTGCTCCCCATGCTAACAGTGACCATCAGACCTCCAGACCCCAACTCCAGTGTTCCCCACACTAACAGTCACCATCAGACGGCAACAATCACAGATCTTAGCGTCTTCCCCAAGGGCCAAGATTGTGCTGCATGCCCTACAGAGTAGTCCTCTTCAATACATCACCCAGAAGGATGGGAGGCCAGCACTGTCCTGAAGGAGGCAGTGGAGCAGCCAGCCAAGCGGCCCCCTCTGGAGTTCAGAGGAGGTGCACACACTGAGACCTCACAGAGCCAGCGGCCCGGTCCCAGGCAACCACTGTCCTCCTCCCTGCCCCATGAGGTCTGACTTGTGATGCCCTGTCACACAGCAAGAGTCACACCTCCCTGGTCCCAGAAGAGAGAAATCCTGACCTCCAAGGGCACCTGGCATGCCTCTCAACACCACCCCCACCCTAGGTCCCTAGAACAAGAAAGCTGGTGTCAGGATCACCCAGCCCCATCTCCATGCTACACGTGTGTCAACAAAGAACCCCAGGGAGACACAGGCTCCCCTGGGGTCGCACAGCAAACACCACACTCAAATGCAGGAGCAGGAGGGCCAGTACCTCTCCCACACACAAGCAGACCCTTCATCAAAGAGCAAAGCCGGGGGAGTGGATACACTCCCTGAGCTGGGTGAGGGAGGAGAGAAGCTGGAGAGTCAGCGGCCCCGGGTGGTGGAGGGTGTGGGGGCCAAGGCTGCCAAGTAGACAGGGCATTAGCTCACTGACCCGGTCATCAAACATGTACTTGGAGGGCCTTATTCACTCCATAACTTCATTCAATCAACAAATGCTGAGGTCCTACTAAGCACCCTCCCATTTCTCACCCTCCTCCCTTCTCTCCTCCCATCTTCAGCTCCTCCTACTCCCTCCAAACACCCCCCCCCCATGATCACTTTGCCCACCTTCCCCAAAAGAAGACATCTGCTGGGGAGTAAATCCAGGCCAGAGTTGCAGAGCACGCAAACTACTCCCGAGGTTACCTGACACGGCCAGGGCATCAGGGTAGGTGTCTGTCCCAAGGAGGGTGCAGAGGTTCTGACGCTGGCCCAAGGGGTTTGCCGCCCCTCCCCCACCTCCAGGCCTCCACTGGGCTGCCTGGTGGAAAGCCCAGCTCTGCTCTTTGGACTTCCTCTTATGTCATGGAAAGTGTGGTGATGAGGACAGGAAGCTGTCGCCTGGGATACCAGCTCTGAGCAGGCCCAGGCTGGAGGGGTGTGGCGGGCGAGACTGCAGCAGGTGAGCTCATGGAGAGGGCAGTGGGGTAAGCCACAGGAGGCCAGGGAGGGACCTTTAGGGCAGGGGCTTTAGGGGCCCACAGGCCTCAGGCCTGACAGTGAAAGGGCCCCACCTCCAAGTATCGCAGGAACCAAGCCAGCAACCAAGACCTGAGGTACTTTCACTGGTCCAAAGTTAAAATACGGGGTGCAGAATGGATGGACATTGGTCTAATGCCAAGGCATTTGGGTTTCTTCTTGTCTTTTGGTAAAGGCAAGAGGGTAGGGAAGCCCAGGATTGTGGAGGGAGACGGACATAGGTCTCCCCAGTTGTTCACTAGGCAGCTGCACCCACTTCCTATGCCGGCGGCGGACAGGCCCTGGCTAGGATGGGTACTCGGTGAAGCTACGTTCTTCCTGGCTGTAACGATGTGAACTGAGTGTGGCGATTGGAGCTGTGAAGGGCTCTTATACACTAAGTCAGAAAGACAAATATCTGAGATAGGTCTTTGAAATATAAGCAGGGTGGGGACTGTGTCTGTCACCTTCATTCCTGTATCCCCATGGAACAAATGTTTGCTGAATGAATGAATGAATGAATGAATGAATGGGTCCAGAACCTCAGGACCAGGCAAGGTAGTATGAGCAAGGACAGGAAACAGGCAAGGCCCAACCAAGACAGCTGGCAGGTCTCCGTCCAGCTGAGACATTGCTATCCTTGGAACTCACACGACATGGAGATCCCACACACTACATAGAGATCTCATATCCAACACAGCAATCTCACACACAACATGGAGATCCCACCCACAGCACAGAGAGCTCACATTCAACATGCAGCTGCCATATACAAACATGGAGAATTCACACACAATACAGAGATTCCACACACAACCGGGAGATTTCATAACATGGAGATCTCATGTACCACAAGGAGATCTCACAGAATAGCGATCTCTTTCAATCTCTTCTATGTTTCTGTCTCTTACACACAAACACACACACACTAGTACAAGCTCAACCTCCTCCTCATTGGCAAAAGATCACCCCCCTGGGCTGCTAGGTATGGGGCCTCACAATTTATAATCCCAGCATTCGGTAATTGTGGTGGGAGGATTACCACAAGTTCTAGGCCAGCCTGAGCTACATAGAAAGAACTTCTCCAACCCCAGTTTGAAAAAGAAAAAGAAAAAAACACCATGGAGATTCACCCCAGACTTCCAGTAGGGCTTGTCCTTGGCTTTTCCTTACTAAATTTGCAACACCACCTGATGCCATGCACCCCTTCCCACTCTCACAGGCCAAGTCTTATTCATTGCCCTCTGAGGAGTACCCCTGGCTCTGGCACTCTGTCCACTCCTCCCTCCTATAGTGGGCTGTCGCCAGAGCAGGGTCTCCTCCTCCTCTGTAGTCTCTAGTTGGCCCCTTCCCTGCAGCCCCCTTCCTCCAGGACACCTGAGTCTGTTAAAGCATGAGCAGACCAGCTTGGGACCCTGTGGGCAGGAAGCTGACAAGAGGCCAATGCCACCATTTGAACTGGGGAAGGTGGTTTCACCAGGAGGAAGTTGACAGTTCAACTTCAAACGCTGGTGGCGCAGGCCCAGCACTGCCTGCTCCCTCTCCCCGCCACCCCCCCCCCGGCCTACGCCTCCTCCCTCCCGAGACACGACGCTGGGCCAGACACCCTCACCTCCAGGTGCTGTGCTTGCCGAGGCCGAGGCAGCAGGAGGCCATGCCCATGGGCTCTCACCAAGCACCACTGGCTGCCGTATACCTGCTGGGGACCCTGGGTGAGTTTTTCTCTGATGCTGCCAAGATACCTGGGTGCGCTGGGGTGCAGGAAGGAGCTTGCACATTGTCCCAGCTCTGACTCTGGGGTCACGGGTCACCTCTCTGAAGAGTCAGGAAGATTAGGGCCACCAGGTTCCCCAGCTTCAACTGGGCTCTGCCTGTGCACCCCACCCCACCCTCCCCATACACTCTGCCCAGCTTGCACCTGTGCTGTGGAGACTGATCCTGTGCTCCTCCTCCGGCCCTACTCGAGAAGTCAGGCCGTGTAGCCCACCCTACGCACCACCCCACCAGTATGCCGCCCAGGAGGGCCTGGCCTTTGCTTGATCACCTCCAAGAAGGGGAAGCTTGCTGTCTCTTACAGCAGCTCTGGTGATGCGCCGAGCAGAGCAGATCGAGGAGGACATGCTGAGAGATGACAAGCTCAAATACCGGAGCTCCTAGCCCCCCTCACACGCAGTCCTGGACCAACCCCGGACAGGTGCCCAGCCCTTGGGTTTTGCTCCAGACACAGGGTCTCTTCTGCTGAGCTGACACTGGCACTGACAGTGGAAAAGCTGCCGGGCAAGCTAGAAGCAGTGGGTGCTATCCCTGAGGACCTAAGATGGCCCTGTGTGACCTCAGAGAGGTTCCTGAGCCTCTCCAGGCCTGAGTGTGAGCTGATGGGATCTGACTGGTTGGAGGTGTGGCAGGGTGAGGAGTGTCTGGCTCTGGGTGTTAATGAGAAGCAGCAATGGCTTCCCACTTTGCAGGGAAGGGGCTGGGGCCTACTGACTCAACAGGGGCCTTGCTCTGTACCTACAGCAGCTGGTGGGCAGGTGAGTGTGTGGATGTGTGAGTCTGTGTGTGTGATCTCCCCCAGGAACCGCATGGCTGACCTTCCTCTATTCGTGTGGCCATGGCTCATGCCCATATGCTCACACAGCCATGTATATGTATAACAGCAAGGGGAACAAAATGCTTCTGTCCTAAGGATGCTGGTGTGGCCTCTTTGGTCCTGGGCACTCGTACAACCCAGGCCTCACCCAGACCCAGCCTTCCTTATTGGTCTCAAACCCACCCACAGGGAAGCCATGCCAGGCCAAGCTCTCAGGTGGGCATGGAGTGGGCTTATGGCAAGACTGACAGGTGTCCTGGCTGGCTCCATGCAACCCTGAGCCCAGAAGAGTTGGGAACATTACCTTCACCCCCAGCGTGGGTACTATCTGGAGCCTCAGAAGTGCATGGGCCCCCTGTGTGCGTGTGTGTGTGTGTGTGTGTGTGTGTGTGTGTGTGTGCGCGCGCGCGCGCTCATAGGTGAAAAGAACTCTCATGGTCCTGGGGAGTCAGAACTCACAATTTTATTTATATATATAGTTGAGAGAAAGAGGCAGACAGTGAGGGAGGGAGAGAATGGGCACGCCAGGGCTTCTAGCCACTGCAAATGAACTCCAGATGCATGCGCCCCTTTGTGCATCTGGCTTACATGGGTCCTGGAGAACTGAACCAGGAACCTTTGGCTTTGAAGGCAAACGCCTTAACCACTAAGCCATCTCTCCAGCCTACAATTTTATTTTTAGTTTTAGTTTTGTGGCCTCACATATGCTAGGCAAGTGTCTACAACTAAGCTATACTCCCAGTTTCTTTGTTTGTTTTGCTGTTTTGAGACAGGGTTATCATACATTGACCAGGCTGGTCTTGAACTTACTCCAGCCCAGGCAGGCCTTGAATTTACAACCTTCCTGCCTCAGGAATTGGAATTACAAGCCTGTACCACCAGGCCTGACTTTCACGGAATACTTTCAAAGCTATTTTTCTTACTCTGGAAGCTTCTTGACAGTGCAGGAAGTAGGTAGACCCATTTCATGAATTATGCAGGGAAGAAAACTGAGCCCCAGAAGTGACAGGCTCAGAAGCTGCAGCTGGCAGGTGGCACCCAGCACATCCCTCCCGCCCTCACGCAGCAGCCCCTCCATCCCCTTGGCTGAGAGTAAAGACGCTTCCACGAGCGGGAGCCCGGCCACAGGACCCAGGCTCCACCAACACACAGAGCTGACAAAGATAGGTGCTCTCAGGACCGGGACTGAGGCTGGGGACAAAGCACTGGCCTCCCTGGAGCCATTCCAGGAAGACAAGCATTGGTGCCAAAGCCACAGGGCCGCAACAGCCTCCAGGCTGGCATCAGGGCTCGAGACCTTTGGGTCCCTGGGGCATGAAGATGCCCACAGCTGGCTGGAGTGAGAGTGTCAGGGTTCCCCTAGACTGTTTCCTCTTAGCACAACGTGCTTGGGCCCCACTCCCGGGGTGCAGTGGAGACTAGCTCTGCTAGTGGGCCAGTGAGGACTCCAAAGGCCAGCTTCAATTCCACTCTGCCACCTACGTACGAGCTAGGTGGCCTTGGGCTAGTTGCATGAGCTTCAGTCTCCTCCACTGTCAGTTGAAGAGAACAGCAGTTCCTCCTAGAGGCTGCTGGGGCTGAATGAATCCCTGCATATTAGGTCCACGCTGGCTCGCAGTAGAGAAAGGGCTCTGTAAACACCTTGTCTGAAAGGAACAAGGCGAGGTAGGGGACAGGGTGAGGAAGTGTCTTGCCAAACACTGCCTCGCCATCAGCATAGTCCACCAGTCCCTGTGCATAGGGTATTCACTCATCTACAAATATGCTCTGCTAGCAAGGTTTTGTTTTGTTTTGTTGCTTGGCTTTTGTTACTTTGAATCAAGGTCTCATACGTCTCCCAGGCTGGCCTAGAACTCACTATGTATCTGAGGATGACCTTGAACTCCGAATCCTCCTGCCTCAAGCTGCCTCAGCTTCCAGAGTGCTGGAATGACAGGTGTGTGTCACCACACTCAGTTTATGTAGCGCAAAGGAAAGAACCCAGAGCCATATGCACGCTAGACAAGCGCTCTCCCAACTGAGCTACATCCCCAGCACAGTAGTGACCAAGGCAGGTGTCTCTGTTTCAGAGGTCTGTGCACCTCACAGAGGAGACCTAAATCCTCACCTACATGTGCACGATGAAAGAAACATCGCTGTCCCCAGGCACTGTGGCAGGCTTCATTTAGAGGACCACCCTGGCTGGACAGATCTAGGCCTCTAAAAGGAGATGGTATCTCCTCTGAAACCCTGAGGCCCTAGACCCAAGACCCAGTAGAAACCTGAGACCCAGGTAATGGGATTAAAATCATATATTGATTGAGTACCTACTATGTGCCAGGGACACACAGTCAAACAAAGGGACAAAGACCCCTGTCTTCGTGGTCCCACAGTCATCACGGTGTGATGGGAGACAGGCAAGAGACAAAATGAGTTAGTGAATCTATGGATGTTAGAAGGTCGTTGTGCAGTTCAGATAGTCGAAGGAGAGCTGGGTGGGCACTGGGGAGGGAGGGGTGCTATGCCTACAGAGAAGAGAGCATTGGCACACGTTAGGTGAGGGAAGAGAGTGAGCCGGCCAGCCGCGGGGCCTGGGAGAGGTGCCAACAGAGTGACCCTGGGCATGGCAGGCCCTCGGAAGGGAAGTAGTGAGTTTTGGGGAGATCCGGAGAAATGCAATTCAAGAGAGGTGCAGCAAGGCCAGGTATGGTGGCGCACGCCTTTAGTCCCTGCACTCAAGAGGTAGAGTAGGAGGATTGCCATGAGTTCGAGGCCACCCTAAAACTACATGGTGAATTCCAGGTCAGCCTGAACTAGAGTGAGACCATACCTCAAAAAAAAAAGAGAGAGAGAGAGAGACATGGATTGTCCTCTTTTAAGCAAAAGGTTTTATTAATGCCTGATACAAGAGCAGAAATGGAAGCTTATCCCACCCAGAGAAAGTGAAAATGTACTTTTAAGTCTTTTCAGGAGAGGGACATCTTTGCACCAAGGGAAGGAGGCTTAGCTAAGTGATGGAGGTAGGGGCCTTGAGCTACATGAGGTCACTTTTTCCTTGGGGTGGGGGAATGGAGCCTTGCTAATGTGTGATCCATGACTGGTTCCTTGGAACCACTGGCTGTTTAGGGCTCAGTTATCTGGAGAGCCTGTTTGGGATTTACAAGAGGAGCCAGCAGGGTCTCCTGGGGGCCTTGGCCTTACTTCCCATGAACCAGAGAGCCACAGGGAGCAAGGGCTTCCCTCTGGCCTCTCCCGGACAGTCCAGATCTCTACCCAGATGTCCTCTGGAATCCAGAAGCTTTCCAAATGTAGATGGTATGTTGTGTAAGCACTGTGTACTCATCACACACAAACTAAGGTCTGGGGCAGTGCTCAGGGACAGAACGCAACCACAGGCCTGTTTCTGTACTGCCGTTTTGGCTGCACACCCAGAGCAGACCCCAGGAGCTATGTCAGGCAGCGGAGATGTGTCTCTGCTCCAGCTCCACCAAGCCTGCATGCGACCTTGGCCAAGTCACCAGCACCGCTGAGCCTCTGCTTCCCCTTCCGAAACTGGGAGCAAGCATAACCCCTTCTCTAAAGGGCTGTGATGTCAAGAACAAGCTGCTGTTATTGAGCTTTGGGGTGCTTGAGGGAGGTTTGAACAAAAGGAAAAGCTGAACTGGGAGCGGTGGTGTACTTTGCAAACCCCAGCACTTGGGGGGTAAAGGCAAGAGGATCAGGAATTCAAGGACGTCCTCAGATACATAGCAAGTCCCAGGCCAGCCTACATGAGACCCGGTGCAGTCAATCAATAAATGAAAGGCTTGGCAAGATTAAGAAGGGAGAAATTCATGCAAATTCAGTTAAGCACTATAGGACTCCAGGCAGAAAGGGAATTAACAATTTAAATATCAAAGGTTATCCTGCCCCCAACATCCTATTGTGTGAGTGATGGAGACAGACCCTGGAAAGCCAGATTACAGAACAGCTTCTGAACCTCATCCCTGAGCTCCATTCCCAGGCCTCCCTGGCTGGCATGTGTATATTTGGCATATCAAAAGACTCCAGTCATAACCAGCGGCTCTGTCTGAGACCCAAATTCTGGCTCTTTCAGATTTCGATGTCTCAGAAGCTCTGAGAGTCTCAAATTAGAGACAGCTCCACTGATGAATGCGTTTTTCCAAAAACTGGGGTTTCTGATCTTCCAAGTCAGCCCACATGGGGGAGGTGAGGGAGAGAAGAAATCCAGTCCTCCCCAAAGCTGGCAGCCCCCTGTGTCAGATGTAAGCAGATGGCTGCAGTTTGGGGAGCTTATGGACTGTTGTTTAGAGAGAAATGGGACCATCTGACTTCCAAGTCACATGAAAGCTGTTGGTTGGTTTCCTTCTCTCAGAAGCAGGGTGGTGGCAGCCCCTTAATTTGAGGTTTGGGGGACGAAGTGGGTCTTCATAAGAAACATTCCTTTAGCTGAGGTTTGCACAGGCCTAGCAGGGGAACTACCACTGTCATTTATTGCCAGCGTCCCAGCCCTTCTCTGTAAGCCAGGGTACCCACCGGATCCCAAGCCACCCACACCCAGGAGGTCCAGACTGCAAATGAGCAATAGGACCTGAGTGGGTCAGAGGCAGAAGGCTGATCATGATTTTGTAGCCAGATGCCTTGGGTGGAGTTCTCTCCTGCCCAGCACCTACCCCTGTGCCTGGCTGCAGACCCACCACCTACAAGACAGATCATCCGCCACCCAGGGCCACAGACATTCACCAACCATCCCCAAACCCAGAACACATTTGCAAGTTTCTGGCAAATACATTTGGTGCAAAATGAAGGCAGGGTTAAACATCCATTTGAGTGGGAATTCATGTTTCACTGCACACATTAGTACCTAAAGTCAGGGTTCACGGGGTGCCCCGAGGTGGTATTGGAAAATCAGAAGACAAAAGGCACAGGCTGCTGGCTGGGCCTCTGGTAATGCAGCACATACACCCCAATTTTTTTGACTTCTGGATCTTGAGATTCATTCTAAAAGCAAAACAAAGGAAGTCTTGAACAGTGGCTGAACAGAAAATTTGTGAGCTGTGCCTGGAGCCAACTCATCTGTGGTGGGAGACTGTGCCAAGAACTCCTTGGAGTTTTGAGGGAGCAGGAGGGAGGAGATGGACATAGATGCCCCAGAGCTCCTCCTGGGGCTCATCTGACCCTCAGCAAGACCTATCAGGACAGGCAAACTTGAAATGATTGGATTTCTTTTCTTTTAATACATAAATATTTATTTATTTCGCAAGAGAGAAAGTGAGTGAATGTGGACATGGCAGGGCCTCCAGCCACCGCAGACAAACTCCAGATGTATGTGTCTCTTTGTGTACCTGGCTTTATGAGGGTGCTAGGGAATTGAACCCAGGCTGGCAGGCTTCCAACAAGAACACCTTTATCTTAACCACTGACTCATCTCCTCAGGCCCAGAATGATTGGATTTCTATGAATGCAGAGACAAGGGACTAGAGCTGGGGACAGTGAGGAAGGCTCTGCCTTCGTGGCTTCTTTTGCTCTGAGCTTTGCCTGGGCTTTCTCAGTCACAGCCCTGCACTGTGGGAGCTCAAGTGTGGTTGGCAGGAAGGGAATGAGCCTTAGAGAGTTGTCACTTGCTGCCTTAGTGGCTCAGAGGAGTGGCAGATAAGATGTTTCCTTCAGGGGCTACAGATTAGAGAGCACAGCTGGGTGGCTGGGAAGAGGGCTCGGGGTAAGATCACTTGCCACACAAGCATGAGGACCTGAGTTTGATCCCCAGCGCTCATGTAAAAAGCCAGGCATGGGCTGGAGAGATGGCTCAGTGGTTAAAGGCACTTGCTTAGAAAGCCTGATGACCCAGGTCTGATTTCCCAGTAGCCATGTAAAGCCAGATGCATGAAGTGGCACATGTGTCTGGAGTTTGTTTGCAGTGGCAGGAGGTCCTGGTATGCCCATTTTCCCCCTCCCCTCACCTCTTCTTGCAAATAAATAATAAAACACTTTTTAAAAAGCCAGGCATGCCTTTAATCCCAGCACTCAGAAGGCAGAGGTAGGAGGATTGCAGAGTTCAAGACCACCCTGAAACTACATAGTGAATTCCAGGTCAGCCTGGGCTAGAGTGAGACCCTACCTCATAAAAGGAAAAAAAAGCCAGGCATGGCCACACATGCCTGTACCCCAATACTAATTGGAACTGAGTCAAATGGGTCACTGGGGCTCACTGGCCAGGAAATCTGATTGAAAACCAGAGAGCTCCAGGTTCAGGGAAATAAGGTGGGCAAGTGATAAAAGAGGACACCCAACATTCTCCACTGGCCTCCATGCACACAGGGTGTTCCCATACCCCACACCCCTCACACCCCCACCAAAAAAATCACCAAGACCACAGATGAACCAAGAGCGCAGTGACATGTCGTGGAAATGAATCTCATCACTTTACAGACTAAAGGTTGCGTGACTTGCCGACCTTATACAGCATATTCAGGCCTCTGTCTTCCTAGCTTCCCACAGCATGTTTTGTGGACTCAACAGACTCACCAGTTTATTTCCTCTGATCAGTACTGCATTCTGAAAGCGTGCAGGAATTGGTGAAGATAGAGCACAGCAGAGCAGAGCAAAGCAGGCTCCCCCCACATCTATCCCAACCCCTCCCCCCCGCAACACAGCATCTGAGGCCACTGGCTGCATGGGCAAGATAGTTCAGCTCTCTTCACTTCCTCTTCCAGCAAACGGGATCAAAGCAGGAACGCTGGCTGTGGGCATGATGGCGAGGATTGACAGAGTCAAGAACCAAAATGCCTGGCAGAGTGAAACGGAAAGTGTCGATGACAGTGGTGATGATGGGGTGCTGGTGACGGTGATGACAGCAGTGCTGGTGACGGTGATGATGGGAGTGTGGGTGACGGTGATGACGGGAGTGTGGGTGACGGTGATGATGGGAGTGCGGGTGATGGTGATGATGGGAGTGTGGGTGATGGTGATGATGGGAGTGTGGGTGACGGTGATGATGGGAGTGCGGGTGATGGTGATGACGGGAGTGTGGGTGATGGTGATGACGGGAGTGTGGGTGACGGTGATGATGGGAGTGCAGGTGATGGTGATGACGGGAGTGTGGGTGATGGTGATGATGGGAGTGTGGGTGACGGTGATGATGGGAGTGCGGGTGATGGTGATGACGGGAGTGTGGGTGATGGTGATGACGGGAGTGTGGGTGACGGTGATGATGGGAGTGCGGGTGACGGTGATGACGGGAGTGCGGGTGACGGTGATGACGGGAGTGTGGGTGACGGTGATGACGGGAGTGTGGGTGACGATGATGATGGGAGTGTGGGTGATGGTGATGGTGATGATGGGAGTGTGGGTGACGGTGATGACGGGAGTGTGGGTGATGGTGATGACGGGAGTGTGGGTGATGGTGATGACGGGAGTGTGGGTGACGGTGATGATGGGAGTGCGGGTGACGGTGATGACGGGAGTGTGGGTGACGGTGATGATGGGAGTGTGGGTGACGGTGATGATGGGAGTGCGGGTGACGGTGATGACGGGAGTGTGGGTGACGGTGATGATGGGAGTGTGGGTGACGGTGATGATGGGAGTGCGGGTGACGGTGATGACGGGAGTGTGGGTGACGGTGATGATGGGAGTGTGGGTGACGGTGATGATGGGAGTGTGGGTGACAGTGATGATGGGAGTGTGGGTGATGGTGATGATGGGAGTGTGGGTGATGGTGATGATGGGAGTGCGGGTGACGGTGATGACGGGAGTGTGGGTGATGGTGATGATGGGAGTGTGGGTGACGGTGATGACGGGAGTGCGGGTGATGGTGATGACGGGAGTGTGGGTGACGGTGATGACGGGAGTGTGGGTGACGGTGATGACGGGAGTGCGGGTGACGGTGATGACGGGAGTGTGGGTGATGGTGATGATGGGAGTGCGGGTGACGGTGATGACAGGAGTGTGGGTGACGGTGATGACGGGAGTGTGGGTGACGGTGATGATGGGAGTGCGGGTGACGGTGATGACGGGAGTGTGGGTGACGGTGATGATGGGAGTGTGGGTGACGGTGATGATGGGAGTGTGGGTGATGGTGATGATGGGAGTGTGGGTGATGGTGATGATGGGAGTGCGGGTGACGGTGATGATGGGAGTGTGGGTGACGGTGATGATGGGAGTGTGGGTGATGGTGATGACGGGAGTGTGGTTGATGGTGATGATGGGGTGCTGGTGACAGTGATGATGGGTAGATAAGTGATGGTGGTGGCGATGGTGGTGATGATGGTGCTGGTGAGGTGGTGACAATGGAGGTAGCCATGGTGATGGTAGAGATGATAGAAAAAAATGCCGCAGAGATGGTGATGATAAACATGGTGAAGTCACTGACCGTATAGATGGTGGTGATGGTGCAGATGGTGGCTCTAGCAATGATGGTCATGGTAGTAGTGGTGGCAGTGACGACAGCTACAATGACCGTGACAGTGTGATAGCAATGGTGATGGATGAGGAGAAGGGGAACACTGCTTATATAAGGACCAGGCAGGTAGGTACCCCAGGCAGGCCACACCCTGGCTTGCAGACACCATTTATCTCCCAAGTACTTTATAATCCCAGCTGGCCTTAGTTGTTGGGCTTTTCTGGAGAACATTCTCTGAGCAGGGCTCATACCGTCCTATGTGGCACTCACAAGGAAAGTCAGGCTCAGTCCCTGCCCCGGGGGCCTCAGAGTCTCCATGCTGCAGTGCCTTAGTGTCAGGGTGCCAAGTCATGGCAACTTGGAGGGCAACTGAGAGCACAGGGTGAGGGTCTTGAAGCCACATGTATGATCTGAATCTAAGGGCCACCACATGTTAACCAGAGAAGACTACGGACTAGATCCTAACCATCTCGAGCAAGTGCTCAACGTTCCGAAGGAGCACTGACAGGGTGACTTTCAGGATTCGAAGTTTATGAGAGACAGGGAAGCAGGAACCCTGCGGCCTGGCCCTTGTACTGCCAGGACAGGGACTCTGAGTTCTCCCACAGGAAAGCCTGAAGTGCTGGACACACCTGCCCCAACCCAGACGGCAGGAACTCCGGCTCTGAGCCTCCGGGGAGGTACTGAGTAAGATCTTCACACAGTGGGTTTCAACTCTACCTATCCATGAGGAAACTGAGGCTTGAAGAAGCTACGGGACGAAAGTGCCAGATCTGGCTTAGACCCAGAGTCCCTCTTGTGCTAAAAACCTGTTCTGTGACATCCAGCAGCAAACAGCAGATCTAAGTGTTTCCTCTCCCCACAGACACTACTCCAAGCTGCCTTATCCTCCATGGCTTAGCTTGCTACAGGAATAACTCTCGTGTGTGTGTGTGTGTGTGTGTGTTTGTGTGTGTGTGTGTGTGTGTGTGTGTGTGTGTGTGTGCGTGTGTGTGGAGGCCAGAAAACAAACTCACATGTTGTTCCTCAGGCTTCACCAGCCTCTTCTTTTATACATACAGGATCTCTAGCTTACCTAGTTAGGCCCCAGGGTTCTACCTGCCTGTTCCTTCCTTCCTCCCAACACTGGGATTACAAAGCCATGCTACCTTGCCCAGCTTCTTTGTGCCCCCTCGCACGTACACTCTCTCTCTCTCTCTCTCTCTCTCTCTCTTACACACACACACACACACACACACACACACACACACACACACACAGAGTTCTGAAGACTGAGCTCAGGTTACAAGGCCTACCACTGCCAGGAAAATAGCGATGGGGGTCTTTCAAAGAGGGGGAAGTTACCACAGGGTAGCAACAATTCATTACAGGGAATGTTATCTTGGGGGAGGACAGGATATGGGGGGGGGCACATAGCCCCTTTAAATTACATTGCCAGCTTGAGACTTCTTATCTAAGAAAGGGCTTTCAAAGACATTGCACTGTTTTGTTTTGTTTTAAACACTCAGCAACAAGCACTTAACAACAGCCACTTCCTGAGGTGAGTGACTGCTCTGCCTGTAAGGCTATCCCAGGCTTCCAGTATGGAGGCAAGAGCAGGCCATCAGGCAGAATCAAGACACCTGCTCTATGAGGCCAGGCTGTGTGGCCACGGGAGCCTCCACCCACCTTGTCGCTACCTAGATAGCGCCTCCTTCCCAGCACCCCCCCCCCCCACCCGGGTGAGCCACCTCTGCTGTTGCTGTGCCTTGCCCTCCGGGCCCCTCTGACCAGGTTCCACAGTCTGGTGGGGCTGCAAGGAGGCAGAACCCCAAAATGACAAGCACACAGGGGACCGGCCCCAGCTCTGGAAACTGGGAGCGGCTGAAGACGCATTGTTGTCGCGCTTGCCCTGCCTTGGGAAAGCCAGGATGGAGCAGCTGTGAGCTGGAGTTTCCCTCCAGGCTGCCTGCTCGGTTCCCTGGAACAATGGGGTCCAAGTCTTTGAGTGAAAGCTACCCATAGGGCAGTTTTACAGCACAGCTCCTCCAAGCCACAGAAAGTGAGTCTTAGCCTTCGGCAGTCAGTGTGTTCTGCCACTCTCTATTCTGTCCCATTTCGTTTTTTAAGAAGATGAATGGTTGCATTACTGCCAAGAGACAGTGTGAGGCATTCCCTCCGGGTGGTGGAACAGCTGCATATGTTGCTGGTGGCGGAGGTCACACACATGGTATGTGTTAACATTTGCAGGGCCATGCACGAAAGAAAATCAATTCCACTGTGTGTTCACATTTAAAAAGGAGAAAATGGGCTGGAGAGATGGCTTAACGGTTAAGCGCTTGCCTGTGAAGCCTAAGGACCCCGGTTCGAGGCTCGGTTCCCCAGGTCCCACGTTAGCCAGATGCACAAGGGGGCGCACGCGTCTTGAGTTCGTTTGCAGAGGCTGGAAGCCCTGGGGCGCCCATTCTCTCTCTCTCCCTCTATCTGTCTTTCTCTCTGTGTCTGTTGCTCTCAAATAAATAAATAAATAATTTAAAAAAAAATAAAAAGGAGAGAATAAGAATCAATGGCTGGACCCACTAAGTTGATTTCGTAATCACTTTGGGGTCCTAAGCTATAGCATGAAAATCCTGCCCAGGAATCTTGTGACGGGGTGTGGTTCAGCCAGGGATCCTGCTTGTGCTGGAGGGTGGAGTGCAGGGGTTCACGTTCTGACCTGCCTCTCTGCCTTCCACAGTGACTTCCTGCCTCGGACAGACCAAGTGGGACAACTCAGGTAAGGAAGAGTCACAGAAGGGAGGAAAGCCTGGGGAGAGGAGAGAGCCAGCCCCACTGCACCAAGTGGCTCGGGAAGAAGTTGTCACTTCCACCAGCATAAACCCCACGGCAGTGGGACACACAGATGGGCCTGTCCATGCAGGCACCCTCCACCACCACGGAGCAGCACACACGTGCCACTCCACAAGACAATGAGTGTGCCCTCCACTCCGCGGCAGGAAACCTACCGGCACACAAATGTGCCTTTCAGAGTCTGGCTTCCTTCTTGCTCTTTCATGGTCAAAGATGTTTGTAGCTATGCTATACAGAAAGGCTATTCCAGGTTGCAAAATATCTTTATGGGTGGCCAAGCTTCAATCCTAGAGACTGGTGGCTCCTCAAATAGGCCAAGGGTGAGCCCCTGCAGTGTACAATAGCCTAGTACAGGCTTTTGAAGTGAAAAAGCATGCTGAGGTTATCTTTTTTAGTTTTTCTCCCCCCACCCCCCGGCCCGAAGGTCAGGTTCTCACTCTAGCCCAGGCTGACCTGGAATTCACTATGTAGTCTCAGGGTGGCCTCGAACTCGCAGTGCAATACTAAGGATGGAGTGCAGGATGTCACATGCTAGGCAAGTGCTCTCCCACTGAGCTCCAGCCCTAAACATTTTTTGCCTCAGTAGTTTCTACATTCATTGTGCCACCAACTGCTTCACCCCAACTTGGATAGCATCATGCTGAGTTCTTTTGGGGAGAAGTGAAGCTAGAGGGATCTTGGCAGGTCTAGGTTAGGACCTGGGTGCTATATGATGTCCAAGCTCCAAGCTCTTGCAAATCACTTATTTCTGAGCCTCACTTCCCACCTGTGGAAAAGGAGAAACTCTCAAGCTTGCACTTTGTACTCACAGTCTGCAAAGCACTTGAGGATGGTAGTTGTGGGGCCAGCCCCTCCCCCCCCACAGCCAGCCAGCCAGGAGAACACGGTGAGGTGCAGCCCTGCCTTCTTGCTGACTGCATGTCTCCATCACTGGAAAAGAAAAGGCAAAGTGACCAGCAGCGCCTCGCAAGGAAACCCTCTCCTCAGAAGCCCCCAAGAAAGGCTCTTACATTTAAAAAAAAATCTTGAATAATACATGTGCTCAAGGATTTCTATAAAATGTTCTGAACTAGATAATGTCATTTCCATTTCTACCTCTATCTGTCATCCCTCCCCACACTGAACAGGTAACAGGTAAATGTTCTTCTTATCTTACATATCCTTCAAGGGCTCTTTGTACACACACACACACACACAAATTTCTTTCCTAGCTGTGGATTCAAACAAATGCAAATCAAAACTGTGGTCAGAGCTGGTGAAATAATTCAGTCAGTGCTTGCCACACAAGCATGAGGACCCGAGCTTGATCCCTAGGACCCACATGAATCCCAGGCATGATGGCATGCACCTAGAATCCCAGTGCTGGGAAGGCAGAGACAGGTGGACCCCTGGAGCTCACTTCTCAGCTAGTCTGGCCTACTTGGTGAGTTCCAGCCAGTAAGAAACCCTACCTGGAAAAGAAGTGGACAACATTCTTAGGGATGACACCTGAGGTTGTTCTCTAGCTCCACATGCATGTGGACAAGCACCTACATGCACACACATGTCCCCACACACATATGGATACATATGAACACAAGTACATACACCACACGCACACATACACATGCAAAAAATGTTTTCAAAAATGTCATCGGGCCAATGACGGCTACTTATTTCGCTGACATGTATAAACTTCTTCCTCCCCCATTTCCTAAGCAATACAGAAAAGAACCATTAACATAGCCTTTATGGCATTAAGGTTCCAAATAAACTAGATGTGTGTAGGTCACACACAAATCCTCTGCCAGTTTGTCTATTTATTTATTTGTGGGGTTTCTTTTTCAGTGCTGGGATGGAGGTCAGGGCTTACATGTGTTAAGTGCATGCTCTATCGCTGAGTGACATCTCCAGCTCCTGTACCATTTTTATTTGTTTGATCCTCTGCCACCATTTCTCAAGTACTAGAATTGCATAAGTGTACCACCACACCCACACCTAGACTATTTTATAGAAGGATCTTGAGCTTCCATGGATTCTGGTGCCCTCACATGCTCCTAGAAACAATCCCATGGAATCTGAGGGGCAACTCCATATGGTGTGTGTGTGTGTGTGTGTGTGTGTGTGTGTGTGTGTGTGTGTGTGTTTTATAAAGTCACAAAAGCCATGAACCTACCTATGACCTAAGAATTCCACTCAGAGATATTTACTCAAGAGAGACACAAACATAGGCCCCCACACAGGCCTCAAATGCATGTTTATAGCTGCTCGATTCATAGTAGGTAAAACCCAGAAACAACCCACATGGGTGTGCAGAAAACAAATGGAGAAAATCCATACAATGAAGTGTGATTGAGAAGTAGAAATAAACTACTGATCCACATAGTATAAGCCTCAAATACATGTGGAGAGAAAGACGCCAGATCCAACCATGCTATCTGATTCAATTTAATTACATGACATTGTAGAATAGGCAAAACTAATGTTTCACGACAGAAAGCAGATCAGTGGTTGCCTGAGGCTGGATTTAGGAAAATTAACTATCTGTCCAGAAATAGCTGGAACTTTCTAGATGGCAAATATAGTCCCTATGTAGATTATGATGTTGGTTGTGTGCTTATAAAAAATATGTCCATTCCCACTGAAAGCACCTTTAAAATTAGCACACTTCACAGTGTGAAAATTGTACCTCAAGAAAATTGACTTTGTTTTGAGGCAGGATGTCATGAGTCCCAGGCTGGCCTTCAACTTGGTATGTAGGTAACAATCTTGAACTTCTTATCCTCCTGCCTCCACCTTCCAAGTATTGGGATTATGGGCCTGTACAAGCACACCTAGCCAATAAAATTCATTTTAAAAGTTAAAGCAATGCCAGGCCTCAGCTCAGACCTACTGAAACAGAACTTCCTGGATTGGAGGGTTTGGCACTGCTGGACAGGAAGTGGTAAGACCATCTTGTCCACTGTTCCAAGCTCCTCTCCACCTCTTACATCTAAGCCACAGCTTAGGGTCACCAGAGTACCCAACCTGTGTGTCTAGGAAGGCCCTATGATGGCCAGAAGGGAGACACTCAGGAGGAGCAGGGCAGGTAGCAGGAGGGGCATGCTGGGTCCCCAAGGAGGGCCTTTCCTGTCTTACCCATCTGACCTTCCCAACCTTTCTCTGGCCCCAGGTTTCCAGGTGGTGCTAAGTGGCACCAGGTCCAAGTGTCAGGGCCAGGTGCTGGTCCTGATGGGAAATCTATGGCACACCATCTGCAGTTCCAGCTGGGACCAGAGTCGGGATCATAAGGAAGCCTGGGAAGTCTGCCAGCAACTAGGCTGCAGGGAGCCCTTGAACCTCGCTCCCTTCTCTCAATTCAGCAGACCCCAAAACCAGCTCTTCTGCTATGGACCCGTGGGGTCCTTCTCCAACTGCAGCACCAACTCACCTACGGAGTGCCTCCCTCTGAGTCTGGTCTGCATGGGTAGGTAACATCGTGTGCAGCACCCTGTACGGAGCCTGAGCAGGCAGGGCGAAGGGAAGGGGTGCCCAGCAGACTATGCCCTGACAAAGGTACTGGTGGAGAAAGGCCAAGGGGCACTGTACCTGTGTGACAGGATGGAAAGCAGGACCTGGCTCTGTCCCCTGAACCTCCATTTTCGCATCTTTTGTGGGGGACCATCACCTCACCACGGGCTGAGAGACTATTATGAAAGGAGGCAAGTCAGAGCCTAAGCCTTCTGTAACCTGTTGCCGCCCCAGCTCCCCACACCCCATTCTCCCCTCCTCTTCTCCCTGCCCTCCCTTGCCAAAGTGTTTCATTACAGAGCCCCAGAAGACGACACCTCCACCCACAATTAGGCCACCTACTACCACTCCAGAGCCCACAGGTAAGAAGGTTCTCAGGCCTCTTTGTCGGGGGAGCAGGGAGTAGTCCAGGCTAAAAACCCAGGAGTCTGGTTACGTTTGGATTCCAATGGACATGACTCATATAAGTTGCCTGCGCAGTGTTCCCAAGGCCAGTCCTAACCGTGCATCTGTGGGGTGAACAGAAAAGCATGCTGCAAGGCATTGCACTCAGGCCCGTTCTCCCTCTCCTCTAGCTCCTCCAAGGCTGCAGCTGGTGGCAGAACCTGGGGGTCTGCAGTGTGCTGGTGTGGTGGTGTTCTACAGTGGCAGCCAGGGCGGCACCATCATGTATGAAGCCCAGGACAAGCTCCAGAGCCTGGGGACCCTCGTCTGCAATGCTGTCCAGTGTGGCTCCTTCCTGACACATGTGCCAGGGGCTGAGGCAGCAGGACCACCAGGCCCAGGAGAACTGAGGGACCCCTGGCCCTTGACAACTCAATGGGAGGTCCACAACTGGAGTTGTACCTCCATACAGCAGTGTTTCCGGAAAATCCAGCCCCAGGAGGGTAACCAGGTGCTCTCTGTCATCTGCTCAGGTGAGTGAGACTCAGCCATGAGCCATCTGGCCTTCCTGCTTCCCCAGGTGGTCAGGCACAGCACAAGGCTACTTGAGAGATACAATGGGGATGAAAGGGAAGTTGAGGCCTGTGGCCATAGCCTCTAGGAGGTAGAGCAGGTCAGCTGGAGAAGGTTGTCCCTTAGCGCTGCACGCATCTTCAAAGCAACTGTTGCCCAGCCCAGAGGAAAGCTGGCTCAGCTGACATGAGGGGAGGAGTCAACAGGAGGCAAGAGGGGAGTGAGTTCTCCTCCTGGGTCCTATGGAGCCAAGGAGACAAGACTCTGAAATTGAGACTTGGATGGAAACATGGGGCCCAGGGAGGTGACCTTTGAGGGAGGGGAGTTTGTGAATCTCCAGAAAGAAGGTGGAGGGATGGTGATGGAATGAGAAGTCCCTAAAACCTGGAAGGCACAACATGGCTATAGAGAGGAAACCAGAGCCCACCCCCAGGAGGACGCTCTGTGGTGGTCCTGAGCCACTGCTAGCCAACAACACTACAGAATGGAAGTGTTGTTCAGGGGAGGAGGTAGAGGAGGCTGAGTCTGTGGGACCCAAAGGAACCAACCAGGATCCATGGACAAAACTGCAGAGACTATGGGGATGGAGAGATGGCTCAGCAGTTAAAGGTACTTGCTTACAAAGCCTCATGGTCAGGGTTCAATTCTCCAGTACCCACATAAAGCCAGATGCACAAAGTGGCAGGCATCTGGAGTTTGTTTGCAGTGGCTGGAGACCTGCCATGCCCATTCTCTCTCTCTTTCTGTCTCTTTCTATCTCTGTCTATTTCTCTCAAATAGATAAAAATAAACAAAAAACTATTTTTTAAAAGAAGAATTCCTACCCAAATGTAGTATGTCTGAAGCAGGGCTGTCCACTCCTTTGGCAAAACTAGGAACATGCTGGCCCTTCTAGGCAGAAGCAGCCCCCAAGGGTCTCTGGGCCTGATGAGGGGCTCATGGCTGGTTCCAGACCTGCTCACCCCTCTGCCTCCATGCAGGCTACAACCTGCAAAAACATGCCTAGGGTCTTGCTTTGAAGTTTCACGTAAGTAGAAGATCCACTAGGGCTTTGCAGGATGATGTTGCCATGGAAACTGGCCAAAGCCGCTGAGATCATAGCTCACTATAAACCCAGCCTCCAGGCACCATCCTGCGAACAGCAATGACTACTGCCTGTGGCTCCACAAGGACAGGGTCTAGTTGGCAGGATTTCTGGGATCTGTCCCACCTTGGACTGCACGGTGTTCCCCCTCCCCAGATCTCAGTTTCCCTCATCTGCAAAGCCCTCCCTCTTCCCCAGGCAGCATGAGAATGAGAGAGCTTCTCGCTGCCAGCAGCAGGCTAGCTAGTCAACAGCCACCTTGCCAGGCTGGCGTCTTGACGGCTCCATCACAGGATGGAGGCCACAGCTGCCTGAAGGCCTCGGGCCCCAGAGCTCGGGTTGAGAAAGTGCTGAAGAGGACGTCTGAAAGAAGGGCTGTTGAAAAGAAAGGCTCACCCAGCCCCGGAGTTCCCTCTCTCCCACCTTGCCAGTGACACAGGCCCTGGGACCAGGCCTGCCCTCTTACCTTCTATTGTTTCCTCTCCACAGATTTCCAGCCCAAGGTGCAGAGCCGCCTGGTAGGGGGCGGCAGTGTGTGTGAGGGCACTGCAGAGGTGCGCCAGGGGGCTCAGTGGGCAGCCCTGTGTGACAGCCCTGTGGCCAGGGGCCCAGCACGATGGGAGGAGCTGTGCCAGGAGCAACAATGTGGCAACATCATCTCCTTCCACGCAATGGAGGCCAGTAGGACCTCCCATGGGTTCACCTGTCCCCAGGAGAAACTGTCCCAGTGCCATGAGCTTCAGGAAAAAGCACGCTGCAGGACAGTGTTTGTTACATGTGAGTTGGCTGCAGTTTATGATGGATGGGGGACAGTTACAGAATTGTCCTCTCGGCCCAGTGAATATGTCTCTGAAGGGCTGGTCCCAGGAGCCAGAGTCAGAGAACAACGATGACAATGAATGACAGAGACCAGGCAAAGCCCCAAAAAGACCACTCAGGCAGGGGGCAGATGCCAGAACTTCTATCTCCCACTCTCCCTGGGTGCAGGGCGAGTGCTTCGTATGTGCTACATCAATTCTAATTGAACAACAGATGAAAGGCAACAATAGATAAGTGAAGAGGTGGGTGAATAGGTAGGCAGACAGATGAATGGATGCATGGGTGAATAGAGCACCGATGAGTAACGACGTATGAGCATAGATGGTCATCTTCTTGATGGCATACGATGGAAAGCTGATCACCCATGAGCAGCAGGTGAAGGAAAGCTAACAAGAGTGGCACATGGTAGCCTGATAATCAATGGCAGACAGCCAGAAAGACAGCCAGACAGTGTGCTTCCACACACGCTGGTTGGAGAAGCAGGAGTTCCGGGTGAAGCCAGCAGCTGCTGCTCTGAGTAACCAGCTTTCACAGCCCTAAATCTGGGACCAACTTAAGCCTTTCCTTGTCCAGGTCAGGACCCAAACCCAGCAGGGCTGGCACCCGGCACCGTGGCAAGCATCATCCTGACCCTTGTACTCCTTACCGTGCTGCTGGTCATATGTGGTCCTCTGGCCTACAAGAAGCTGGTGAAGAAATGTAGGTAGTAGCGCCCTAAGCCCCCTCCTGCTTACCACTTCACCACCCCTGCTGACCACTGGCCTTCCTCTGCTCCAAGTCATGGAGGTCAAGAAATCAGACCTTCTGACTTGTCCATGTTTGGGCTCAAATGAGGCCCACCATAAGTAAGGGAGGCCATGGCCACCGGACATCAGCATGGCCTCTGATGTCAGCAGACATTGCCCAACCCAGGCTCCACTGTGTATCAGCTGCCCGTAACACTGACTGAGTCACTGTCTCTATTTGTGCCTCAGTTTCCCCATTTACTGAAAAAGCATCCTCACACCTTCTGAATGTGGAGGCTTGTCAGCCTGGTCTTGCAGAACTTAAGAGAAAATTACTCAGAGGCAAGGAAGGGAAATGAGGGATGTGGGGAGCAGAAATGAGTCCTGCTGGGTCCTGCCTGATGTGATCCTCTCTATGGTATCCTAGCTATATCCTTAGCATCCACTGGATTCAAACTCCCACCCTAGCCACTTAGGAAACTGAGGCTGAGATTGATGGGCCAGTACCCACCAGTCCTGTCCTCAAGGCACCCATGCTTCTCCCCTCCCACCCCCCATTCCCCTCCCCTTACCATCCCCTTCACCCCATCTTCTCCCCACCCCATATCCCCTTCTCCTGACACTCTTCTTCCTCCTACCATCCTTCTTTCTCCAAACCACCCCCTCCTCCATACAATGCCCCTCTCCCACTTCACCTCTCTTCCCCTCAAAATCCCCAACACCCCCACACCATTCCTATCCCCAGTACATCTCCTTCTCTCCCCCATTATTCCTCTCTGCCCCCATTAGCCCCCTTTTCTGCTCACCACTCCTTGTCTGTTGCCCAGTCCGCCACAGGAAGCAGCGTCAGTGGATCGGCCCCACAGGAGTGAACCAGAATGGTAAGTGTCCCCAAAGGCAGAGGCCTGCCCACTCTGGATTCAGGCTGAACACTGACAAAACCAGCATTGTCTAGAGGCCTCTGAGCTCTGCCACAGCCTCACTAAGGTGTGGTTAAGGCCAACAGCTGTCCCCACACCAGGGAGGGTTGGGGCTTCATCATGAGACAGGTGGCTCCCTGGGTTTTGCCTCTGAAGCCACACACCAGTGTCCCCTCTCTCATCTCATGTCTGTGGCTGACTTAACCAGAGGTCCCCACGGCTCTCAGCTCCATGGTCGCTGCCCTCAGCATGAGGGTAGACAGATGCTGATGGGAAGCCCTCACAGACAAGTTCTTCCACAACAGACCAGGTCTGGGCAGTCACGGACCAAGCAAAGCCAAGCATCTGTGTGTGTGTCAGGACCCATGGGAACCATCGTAGGCATTTTTTAAATAGATTTTTTAATTATTTATTTGTGAGAGGAGAGAGAAAGAGAATATGAGAATGTGTGTACCAGGGCCTCTTGCCACTGCAAATGAATTCCAGATGCATACACCACTTTGGGCATCTGGCTTTTCAAAGGTACTGGGAAATCAAACCTGGGCCAGCAGTCTTTGCAAGCAAGCGCCTTGGTGTGGGCATCTTTGCCTTGTTCACCTCTAATGCAGGGAAACACCACAAAGGGCAGTGTTGGCCCAAGACAACTTCAAAGGGCCCATCTTAGGGTGTTTCAATGCAGCTGGCCCAACCCTTTCCCTGGTGCTCTGTTCTCTATCCTTCCAGCCAGAGTCAGAGTAGACGTAACAGACAGAAGTGTGCTTTCCTCTTGCCTCCTATTCTTCATTCTCCCCTCACATGTCAATGCCCAAATCCTCCCAGAAGGTTCTCTGAGTTTTCTTTTTCTTTTAAATCATTTATTTATCTGAGAAAGAAAGAAAGAAAGAAAGAAAGAAAGAAAGAAAGAAAGAAAGAAAGAAAGAAAGAAAGAAAGAAAGAAAGAACGAGGCAGAGAGAAAGAGAGAGAGAGCAAACAAGAGAACAGGTGCACCAGGGCCTCTAGCCTCTGCAAACAAACTCCAAATTCATGTGCCACCTGGCGCATCTGTCCCATGGATCTTGCCTGGGGAATCGAATGTAGGTTCTTTGGCTTTGCAGCCAAGCACCTTAACCACTAAGCCATCTCTCTAGCCCTCATTTGTTCTTTAAATATATAAAAGCCCTCAGCTTCTGACAAGTGGGTTCTATATAGCCACCTGCTTGATGACTGACCAAATAGAGGCCTCACCTCAACAATCAGATGATTCTAGAAGTCTGCGGCTGACTCTGCTAACATCAATCTCCCCAGGGAGAAAAAGGAGACGGGGTACTGCCCCTCCCCCATGGCCTAACGGGAACAGGACTTTAAGTTCTGGATTCTCCTGAGGAGGGGGGAGTACAGAGCAGCCGGTCTGACCCCGTTATCTCCCACATCTGCTTAGTGTCTTTCCATCGCAACCACACTGCCACTGTGCGGTCCCAAGCTGAGAACCCTCCAGCCGCCCACGTGGACAATGAGTACAGCCAGCCTCCCAGGAACTCCTACCTGTCTGCATATCCAGGTGAGCGGCAGGGCACTTCTTGGAAAATGGAGGGGGATCCCTACCGAGGCAGGCTCCTGAGTTGACCTTGAAGGGAGGCCCCAAGGGGCAGGGGATGAAACTACCTGCTTAACCACAGATCCCAACAGGGCAGTGGTGGAGATACAGACATCACAGGCTTCAGATCTCCCTTTGAGACCTTAAGCCACTTGTCCAGAAAGAGCACTTGGATGGATGCCATTAACCCAGCCTTACTGTGACTTAATGGTCCTGTTTCTTTGCAGACCTTGAGGGGCTGGAGAGTAAATGAGGCCCCTCTTGGATTCCTCCAAGCCAGAACAGAGCCATTAAGGGGCCTGATAGCCACAGCACCTCACCAGCACTCACAATTAAGCCCCAGGGAGACTGGAGTTCAGCATCATTAGTGACTAGCTTGGCCAATTTGATCAAAACAGATATGGGGCTACTGCCAGCTCAGAAAGCCCCTGTGATCTTACGGCTCCCAGGGCTCCTGTAGCTTCTGGGGCCTCTGACAATACCCCTCTTTCTATCATCAGCTCTGGAAGGAGCCCTACATCGCTCCTCCGCCCAGCCCGACAACTCCTCTGACAGTGACTACGACCTGCATGTGGCTCAAAGACTGTGAAAGGTGAGCCTGCCCCTGCCTGGTGCCGATACTGTGTACCCTGGACCTCCCAGCCCTGGGGTAGCAGCACCCCTGCAGTTCCTTGCCTGGTCACTTCTGACAATACATTACAATGAACATCTTGCTTTGTATAAAAGCGGGAGAGTGGGCCGGGAGTGGTGGCACACAGCTGTAATGCCAGCACTTGGGAGGTACACTTAAGGGGATCGTCACAAGTTCAAGGGCAGCCCTGGTCTACATAACGAGTTCCAGGCTAGCCATACCTGCATAGCAAAACCATCTACAAATAAATGAATAAATGGAAAGAAAGAAAATAAATCATCAGTTTAGGTGATGGAACCAACTGGGCAATTTGCAGAAAAATCACCATTTCATCAATCTTAAAGCCATCCTGTAAAGTCCATTGCAGAAGCCTCTGAAGGAGGATGGGCAGACAGCTCAGTCAGTAAAGTGTTTTTTCTTGCAAGCATGAAGACTTGAGTTTGATCCCCAGAACTCACATAAACATCAAGTGTGGTATCTGTGTTCCCAGTGCTTAGGAGGCCAAGACAGGCAGGTATCTTGGAGCTCACTAGCCAGCTAGTTTACCCTAATCGATGTGCTCCAAGCCAGAATCTCAAGAAGAGGTAGAATGATTCTATACCTGAAGGTAACATCCTAGGCCTCCAGAGGCATGTCCACACATGTGCACATTACCCTGTGCATACACATACACCCACATGCATGCTCACACATATGCACATGCAAGCAAACAAAAAGATCCCTGAAGCCGGGCGTGGTGGTGCACGCCTTTAATCCCAGCACTTGGGAGGCAGAGGTAGGAGGATCGCCATGAGTTCAAGGCCACCGCATGCCTTTAAACCCAGCACTCAGGAGGTAGAGGTAGGAGAATTGCCATGCATCCGAGGCCACCCTGAGAATAGAGTGAATTTCAGGTGAGCCTGGGCTAGAATGAGACCCTACCTCGAAAAAAAAAAAAAAAAAAGGGTTTGTGATGCACAGGCCTTCAGTAGAGACCAGCAGCAGCCCCAAGATGAGCCCAGCATGGGACTACCCCACATCTCTCCAACTCCCCCAATGTGGTGCCAGCAGCATCCTTCCTCTGACACACGTTCTTCTCACCCAACAGAACCGGGAACCGCTGACAGAGACTGAGTCGACTGTCCTGAGGAGCCAGCATTCACCACTCAGCAATTTCCCTATCTATATTCATCCCCAGGCAGAACTTGGACAGGAGCCAGCGTCCCATCACACACAGCGTGGGCCCTGAAGTGGCAAGCCAGCCCACACATTCACCCCCCACACACACACACAGAGGCCATGACAGCTAGGTTGGCCTCTCCAGGAAGGATGTAAGAAGCGGAGCCCAGGAGCAGTCCTTCCACGCACACTCAGACTTGGATTTGCAGGTGTCCTGTGCGCAGGGAGCAGCGACTTGTGGACTGCTTTCTTCTTGGACCTTTGCAAGGAACAAACATGGCGGTGCACATTGGCACGGGAGTTGATTTCACTCGTGTAGTTTCCATTTGTTCTTTGTAAATGCTGCTGCTTCTACTGTAGAGAACTGGAGCGCTCCAGCCTCTTTTGTCCAGGGCCCACCCCACAGGTCCCTCCAGCACCGAGAGTCCATAGAAAGGGAAATCTGCTAGAACCTCTGCAGCCGCCATGGTCACAGGGCTGCACATGTGAGCACCCATCAGCTAGGGAGGCAGGGACACCCAGGCTTATGTTCCCTCATCTTCTGTCTGCAACACCCCCACATCATCCATCCAAAGATACCTTCCTCCCTAGAGAGCTGGCACGGGTGCTGGCACCCACCCAGAGCCCAGCACAGAAGAGCCCACAGCTAACCCTAGCCAATTTCTACACTTTTGTTTCCACAGTAGTTCAAAGTCCCCAGCTAACGTACTTCCAGCCAGTTGTGACTAACCTTTGAAACCAAAGCTAAGAATGGGACTGAATATGTCCCTTGCATTTAGGCAGTCCCAACTAAAGCAGTCTCCTCTGCTACTCAGAGATAAGAGACACAGAGCTACAACAAGAGGTGCCTCAGTTTCCCTGTGATCAAGAGAACAGCACTGAACAGGAACGTAGGTCTACCTCAGAGATAGGCTTTCCCAGAACCACTAAGCCTTCAACGCTACATGGCTCTCTATGAAGAGGAAGCAGCATGGGTGTGACACACACCTCGGGTCGTAGCTTTCTCACACCAGCTAGCATCTCCCGGGATTGTGGATATCAGTGGTCCAGCCAGAGCAGCAGCCAGCTCTGGAAGAGTAAACGGGAGTCACTAGAAGCCACAGGGAGGTGTACAAAGACTCAGGTTGCTGGGACACCACCATGCCAGGAGAGTCTGCTCAATGCTCTGCCTCAGGTTCTAATATACCAGGTCAAGGTCACAAATCTGCCCCTGACCACACCTGGAACCCATAAACAAGAACCCCACGTACCTGCCCATACTTGGTGAGGCAATAGGTCCCCTAAAAGGGAGCTTGAGAGGCTACCGGGGATCCAATGCACCCAGTGTTTCCCATGTGCCTTCTTAATAAACGGTCTTTGACGTTTGACCACCAACACAGTGGACTCCAAGTCACCGTGGTCCACTTAAAAATAACAAACCCAAGCTGGGCGTAGTGGCGCACACCTTTAATCCCAGCACTCGGGAGGCAGAGGTCTGAGGATTGCCATGAGTGAGACCCTACCTCAAAAAACAAAAACACAGGCTGGAGAGATGGCTTAGTGGTTAAACGCTTGCCTGTGAAGCCTAAGGACCCCGGTTCGAGGCTTGATTCTCCAGGACCCACGTTAGCCAGATGCACAAGGGGGCGCACGCATCTGGAATTTGTTTGTAGTGGCTAGAAGCCCTGGCATGCCCATTCTCTCTCTCTCTCTCTCTCTCTCTCTCTCTCTGCCTCTTTCTCTCTGTCTCTCTGTGTCACTCTCAAACAAATAAATAAAAATGAGCAAAAAATTAAAAAAAAAACACAAACAAATCTGGGCGTGGTGGCACACACCTTTAATCTCAGAACTCAGGAGGTAGAGGTAGGAGGGTCACCGTGAATTCAAGGCCACCCTGAGAATACAGAGTGAATTCCAAGTCAGCCTGGGCTAGAGTGAGACGCTACCTCAAAAAACAAACAAGCAAAAAAGAATAAATAACAAACTTCATGGACAAAGAGTCTTTAGAAGGCTGCTCTGGGCGGGGAGATGACTGCATGGATAAAGTTCTTACTGCTCAAGCATGAGTCCCGAGTTTGGCTCTCCGGAACCCATGCAATAGCAGGTGTCCACAGTCCCAGTGCACCTACAAGGTGAAGGGCAGAGACAGAAGAGGCTCTAGCAGCTTGTGGGCCAGCTAGCGTGGTGAACGCAGTGGTGAATAATCAGACCTGCCCCAAACGCAGGTAAGGTGAGGACATACCCAAGGCTGCTCTCTGACTTCGACACACGCATGTTTGTGTCCACTCTCTCACATACCAACATGTACAAACATATGGATGCACCAAAAAATAAAACTTTTAAAAGGAACACTGTTAGTGGGCTGCTGAGATGGTTTAGTCAGTAAAGCCTTGCAAAAATAAGGAGCACTGGTCTGGAGAGATGGCTTAGCGGTTAAGGCCTGCCTATGAAGCCTAAGGACCCTGGTTCAATTCTCCAGGTCCCACGTAAGCTAGATGCACATGGTGGCAAATGTATCGGGAGTTTGTGTGCAGTGCCTAGAGCCCTGACGTGTCCATTCTCACTCACTGTCTCTGTCTCTAATAAATCAATAAAAATAAAACCTTAAAAAGGGAAAACAGGGCTGGGGAGATGGCTTAGCGGTTAAGCGCTTGCCTGTGAAGCCTAAGGACCCCGGTTCGAGGCTCAATTCACCAGGACCCACGTTAGCCAGATGCACAATCTGGAGTTCATTTGCAGTGGCTGGAGGCCCTGGCACGCCCATTCTCTCCCTTTCTCTCTCTATCTGCCTCTTTCTGTCTGTTACTCTCAAATAAATAAACAAAAAATAAAGAAATAAAGAACTATTATGTTTAAAAAAATTATTAAAAAAGGGAAAACAAACACAAATAATAAGGTTAAACAGATAATTTAAAAAAATAAGGAAAATAAAAAAATAAAATAAAGAACTCCTTTCAATCCCAGAATCCAAAATGAAAAAGACAGCATGGAGGCAAGTACTGGTAACCCCAGCCCTGGGAAGCCTGAGACAGGCGGATGCAGCCTGCTGGCCACTCCTCCTAGCTTACTTGGCAAGTTTTAGGCAAGTTTCTGTCTCAAAACAGATTGATGACCCCTAAGTTATGACATGTGGAATTTTCCTCTGGGCTCCACATGCATACACACACATGCATGACCCCCCCACACACACACCACATACACAAGTGTTCTTAAGTGATGTGAGTCTGGGACCCCTGTTCCAACAAGACTTATTTGATCACACATGAGTCCTTGGGATGCCATCAAGCTCTAACCTTGGCTGGTAGACCCAATCCAAAGACTGCAGGTTGGCTCATACCACATCTTTGGCTGCCAAGGTTACCCTGTGACCTAGGCTACCTCAGGGTTTCTATTCTACACCACAACCTACTAGAACAGAGCAGACCTCCCCCCTTCCCCCCTGCCCCACACCACCCGCACTCACTTCCCTAAGTGTTAATGGACAACCTTTTGGAGGTACTGTGGCTGGCAGGCCTCACGGCTGTGTCCTGGAGACATCTAGCACCACAGAGGTGTGGTAAAGGAGCCTTGCAGGCTCAAGTGTCCTGTGGAGTCAAGCCCAAGTCCCATCTCCATGCCCAACTGGTCACTGTACCACTCCCAAGGCCTTCTACCTGTTTAAAACTGGGGCCAGAAGGGCTATGGAGAATACCCTAAGTAACAGTGCATGGCAAAATGCTGTGGTCTCAGCTCCTCCAGGAACTCTTCATAGCTGGCCTGCCTTTGTCAGCTTGTCAGGAAAAGAAAAGGCAGAAATGCTAACTTGTGAGGCCATCAGAAACCTCTCCGAGGCTTCAGCAGCAGCCCTTGGGGGAATGCTGGGCAACAAGAAGCTACTTGGTCTCATGGTCACTTTAGCATCCCCTGCCCCTCTGAGCACATTCTGCAGTCCCAGTTCAGGAACTGAATAGACCACAGTTTGGCTGACCACTGAGTGGCTGGCCCTGACAGCCAGCCAGCCCAGTGAGTTAGCAGCAACAGGAACGTGCACCTCCCAAACTTGGGCTGATGCATGGGCTCCCCCTGGTGGGATCATGTGGCCTTGCATGCTACAGCTGCAGCCCCAGACTTCAAGAAAATAGGGAGGAAAACCCAAACAGCAGCAAAGAAAAAGCCAGACCCTGGGGCCAAGCAGCAGCAGAGCACGCAGCTGTTCAGAAGATGACCAAAACTGGGTGGAAGCTGCTCTGCACTGAACGCTGCAGAAGTCACGGGCCCCCAAGCAGCCTCATCCTTAGACCTTAAGCCCATCAGAGCCACCACACGCCATAAGCCATGGAACTCATCTGAGTTTATTATGGCAATTAATTACATAAACGTAAGGCGATTGCTAATCCAGTTCAGCAGCACTCAACCGTAGACTCGACTCCATTAGTGACTTCTCTTTATAAATAACTTAGGAGAAGCAAGCAGTCTGTAAGGAGCCCGCTACTGTGCATCCGATCACAGAACCCACAGCTGTGCGGGCACCAGGCCAGGCTCCTCCTTGGCCGCCCCAGCCCCTTGGCCTACCAGAGGCTGAGCACGTGGGCAGAGGACATTTCAAGGCACATACAGCTTCCTCATCCGTAGCAGCTCCAGGGTCTGCCCTAAGGCTTGGTTCCGGTGTGAACCAGCCTAGCTGAAGCTTCCATTCATCACACCCCCTTTGTCTAGTGTTGTCAGGTTTTATTAGGAACATGTCTCACCCCAGTGTGCTGGGCTGCAAGTGACAGTCTTTGCCCTGTACATTCTTAAGACAAGGAGTGCAAACAAGCTGACCCCAATGTAGTGATGGTGTCTGGACAGCACCATTGGGAAGTTCTACGGGGACAGCTCTGACTTGCAGACACTGTGGACAGGGGGAATCACGTGGCGGTGCAGGGTGGAGGGACTGCTTGCGAATGAGATTCAAGGCACTGAGGAGTGGAGGGATGGGTGAGCCTTGGGAAAAACCAGCCAGAAGTGGAGGACCCCAAGGAGATAGGGTTATCTGGGAGGTGACTGGGGCCTCCACTGCAGTCAGGGCCCACGGATGACCCTTGGCCCTCCTGCCATGTAAATGAGGCCTTGCTTTCTTTCACGTACCCCAGCCCTCACACCATGCTGGCACAGCTGTTTCAAACTAGCACACAGGACACAGTTGTCTCGCATCAACCCATCAGAGTGATTTGGCTTTTATATGGCTTTTAGGATTCACTATTCCTGTTTCTCCTAACTGTTCTCTCTCTCAACCCAACTACAGTATGGGCAGTCCATCTTTGAATGGACACACACAATTGCATCCCCTGATATGGGGCTCCATGTAGAATATGCCAAGACCCAGGGGAAGAGACGTGGATGACCAGGCCCAGAGACCCAGGGCCACCTTGTCAGCAAGGTCATACTGCACTTGCTCGGAAGTCCTTGGGAGCAGTTACAAGTAGCTGTGCACACACTCATGCACACACTTGCTCACACAGACACACCAGAGTCCTGGGCTCCCTGGCTAGCCAGCTCAGTTAGAGCTCAGCCAGTCCCTGGCAGGAAGAGCTCCAGGAGCACCAGCGCCACGGCCAGCCTGGCCACACTGTCCAGGGCCTGTTCGGGACCTGCATGCTCCTGGCCAGGCACTCAAGGTTTCTGTGTACCCCAAGTCTGCAGGGAGCACCAGCTCCACTTCCAGCGTAACCTTGAATCTCAGCAATGGGTGTCCAAAGGCTGTGGTGCAGGTGGGAGGAGGGAGGGGCCTTGGGCTAATACCCAGGCCAAGCGGGCCCAGGGGCAGGGGGGAAGCCGTAGGGAGGAGCAGGCCCTTGGGGATATGGGGGCTGAGGGGGCACTGAGGGCTGAGGCTGTCCTGGGAAGCCTGGTATCTGGGGCTGAGTTGGGTAGGGAGGTTTTCCTCCTGTTGGGAGATAGGACTGTTGGGGATAACCAGGACTAGGGGTTCGGCCCCCCACCGGGGGATACCCATGGCCAGAGTTGCTAGTGGGAGCTACAGGATAGCCAGGTCGAGGTGGAGTGCTCCTCTGTGGGGACCAGGAGTAGCCCACAGCAGCCCTGGGTCCTGGCTGGGCTGAAGGGTAAGGAGGACCCAGAGGCCCACCGTAGGAGGTGGGTTGGGCCACCACAGGGAAAGGGGCTGGCTGCAGAGCTCCTTGCGCTGTGGGGCCCATGGGCCGGCCTGGAGACGGGCTGTAGGGCAAAGGGTAGGGAGGTACGACGGACGGCTGTGGCTGTGCTGGCAGCTGCTCTTCGACCACAGGAGGTGTTGCCTGGGGAGCTGGCCGCGGGGGCGGTGGGCGTGGTGGAGGGGCATCACCAGCCAGGTCCTGGGCAGCTCGGGGCCTCCTCACCACATCCTGAAGCTTCTCTACACGGACCCGGCGCAGATGTGACAGTGTCCTCATGGAAGAAAAGGCCTCCAGAAATGTTTCCAGGGGCACCTCACCCTCCAGGAACTTCTCAGCCATGGCCTAGAAGGTATAAGACCTGATGACAACCTTCCGCAGCCTTCCCTGGCTCCCGTCCGAGTTTTTCTCTTTGGCCCTCTCTGCTGACCTATCATACATTCACTTGTTTATTCCATCTCCCTCAGTAAAATGCCAGCTCCTTAAGAACAAGGACTATGCCTGTAATGGTCACCCTGCCTCCTGTCCCTGACACTGTGCCTGGCCCTACTGCATGTTTGTCCAACAGATGGGCCAATGAAAGTCACTGGGCCATGGGCTGGGCAGACCTACAAGTGGCCTCTACACAGGGCACAGAGGTCAAAGGACATGTGGAGAGAAGAGATGGAGGGGGAGATAGGCAGCGTGGGCTTTGCCTCGATTCCAGAGCACCCACTGAGCAGCCCAGGTCTGCCACTCCCCAGGGATTGCTGTCAGTCACCCAATCCTGTTTCAACTACAAATACCAGGGGTCCTGGTGTAGTAGTACCCCCTAATCCATGGTTTCAGCTACTGGAAACCCACTGTGGTCCAAAAACACTACATGGAAAAATTTAAAAATCTCTTACTGAGCCTGTTTAAAAAATATACTTGGTCATAGACACATACATATAAGAAAAAACACAGTACTGTATATATAGCATTCAGTACTATTCAGGTATCCACTTGGGGTTTTAGAGAATGTTCTGTGGATAAGGGGATGGGGGGTCACTATTGCATTCTAGCCAACGGGTATCCACTGGAACCCCAAGTACCATCTACCTCAACCATGTTCCAAGACTCATCATTTCATGCCTTGCAGTCACTGGGGCTTATCACATGGGTCCTGTACCAGGGCCACTGCCCTGTCCAAGGGCACAGGCTGCCCCTCTTCACCTTACCTCTGACTCCTCCTCAATCTTCATGCCTTCGATTTGCAGAAGGTCCAACAAGGTTCCCGGCTGTAATGCTGAAGAAAACTTCTCTAGAAGGGAGGGCAGAGAGGTTGACATTTTGAAAGTGCTGCCTTAGAGCGGAAGGCTAAGGTTCTGGGACAGGCATACAGCAGTCTCTGCACGTGGGTCTATGAGGCCCTTTCTGCTCAATCCCCCTCGGTGATTGCCTTCCTGAATAGAGAGGAGCCTAAGAGCCGAGCTCAAGGCACTGGCCAAGCAGCTCCCCAGAGACCGGCCAGGGAAGGGCAGGAAGGGACTCCAAAGCCAAGGGGCACAACCAGGAAGCCTCCCACCCACAGAGCCTGGGCCAGTTCAGCAAGACTCAAGGCTAAGCTGGCTGGGGTGAGGAGGGGGCAACAAAGGGTACCAGTGAACTGGATTCAATTCTAACACTAGCTGTGTGGCCTCAGGCAAGCCCTTCACTCTCTCTGCGCAGTGTTTTCCTTATGTAGGAGATTCAAAGGTATGTATCACCAAGGTACATAATAAAACCTAAATCACAGAAAAATTTACACTAACAACAGTACCTACCCTTACACAGCATTGTGCACACATGTGAAGTACTGAGCCCAGGGCAAGGGGCACAGTGGGCCGCAGCAGCTGCTGGCCCTTTCCTGTCTAAAGACGGAGGTGGATCCATGCTCCTGGCAGTTCCAGCTGCTCTCCCCCAGTCCCACCCTGAACAGAAACTCTGTGACAGCAGGAGAGCTACCCAAGGCACATGCCCAGGGTTAGCTGTCCCTACCCAGCTTGGCCTTCTGCTCTTGGCACCGCTCCACAAGCTTCCGCAGCTCTTGGTATTTGTCTGAGAGGTTAGAGCGGCTGATCTCCAGGGGGCCTTGGAACTCCAGGTTCCGCTCAGCTAGACTCCTGTTAGTGGCCAGTGCCATTTCCCGTTCAAGCTGCAGGTCCTGGACCTAGGAAATCAGAACAACTGATAGTAAGAACAGCCAGTAGCAGTCTCCCCATGGCAAGCGGAGCCAGGAGCCTCTGGACTCACTGCTCACCTTGCAGAAACCGAGGCAGTGTTCAACCCGAGTTACATTAACCTGTAACATAACCTTGCTCCACACAGGCACTTTGACTCACATGCCTCCCGCCATTCTGATTCAAGGTCCTCTGAGGTAGACACACATAGGAAATTGGCACAGCCTGGCCTACACCTCCAGATGAACAAACACCAGGTCCACTAGGGTTGTACCAGGCATGGGAGGAAGAAAGGACTGACTCATGTAAGAGGCATGGGACCAAGAGCCCCGAACACTGGTCACCGAGTTTCAAAGTAAAGAAAACTGCAAAGGAGGGCTCAGGGAACCCAGGCCAGGTCACAAGCCAGCCGTGCCATGAGGACTCAAAGGTTGTTCTGAAGTAGAAGGGAGCCAGCCCATGACACCAGAGCAGGACATTCATCCCTGCCTCTTAGGCCACACACCCTGCAGAGCTGCAGACAAGCCACCTTGGATGGGCCCTGGATGCCCTCTGCTAGAAACACGGCCTTGCCGGGGAGCACCAGGTCCTCTATTACTGACAGGTGGTCAGGCTGATGCTATGAACTCTTCCCAGCTGTCCTGTCACCAGAAACCCTATTCAGGAGCCAAGGAGTCCTCTTTACTAAGTGGGCTGAACACTGAGGCCCACCAAAGCCAGTGGGGACCACACATTCACAGAATCATGTGGTACCAGAAGAACGGGCTTAATGCCTGCAATAGAGATCAGATTGGTAAAAGACAGCTCCCATGGGGAAATGAGAACCCTGAACCATAGCTTCTCTCCTTTAGTCAGCATGAGCCAAACCAAGCCAACCAGGCTCACTGTCCATAGCAATGGGGAGCCGGGGGCCATCCTGGATGAGGGGCTTCCAGGAAGGCTGCCCTGCTTTATCTATATCTGCCTCAGGCCCTCAAGCCTTGCAGGCCAGGCCTGCTGGCAAGAGGAACACCATCAGTTACTCCATCCACAGACAAGGCTGCCAAGGCCTGGGGACTACTGGCCCAGAGGATGCCCAGCTCAGAGGCAAAGCTGAGCCGCTCCACCGCTGTAGCCGGTGCTTTGTGACTGGGCTGTCTGCTCTATGGCCATCCTTTCCAGACAGCACACTGACATGAGGACTGGTGAGCTCCAGTGCTGGCCAAGGACTGCTCTTCTTCACTTACCCAAGTGGGGCCCGGAACCCTCCTGCTCAGCTCAGCCACTACTGGTGGGGCCCCACACCCTCAGGTCCCTCAATTTTCACTGCCTTTTCCCTCGGTCTCAACCACTGTATCTATATGTTCCAGTCCCTCTACAATGGATCCACTTGTTTTCACTCCATTCCCACATAACCTCAAGTCTGTCTTCACTAGGATACACTACAAAGCCCTCTACTTGTAGGTCGCTCGTAGGCCTCACCCTTCCCCAGCACCTGTGCTCACTTTCTACATAAACATCTTCCTCTCTTCACGCTCATCCGGACGCAATCCCACAGTGACACAATTATTATTTGATGGTCCCTGATAGAAAAGCTAATAAAGGGCTGGAGAGATGGCTCAGCAATTAAGGTGCCTGCTTGCCCGCAAAGCCTAAAGACCCAGGTTCAATTCCCCAGTACCCAGATGCACAAAGTGCAGCGTGTGTATGTGTGTGTGTGTGTGTGTGTGTGTGTGTGTGTGTGTTTTGGTTTTCGAGATAGGGTTTCACTTTAGCCCAGACTGACCTGGAATTCACTATGCATTCTCAGGGTGGCCTTGAACTCACAGCGATCCCCCTACTTCTGTCTCCTGACTGCTAGGATTAAAGGCGTGCACCATCACGCCTGGCTTACATATGGAGTTATTTTGTAGCAGCCAGAGGCCCTGATGCGCATTCACTCTTTCTCTTTCCTTCCCTCCTTCCCTCCCTCCCTCCCTCCCTCTCTCTCTCTCTCTCTCTCTCTCTGCTTGCAAATAAATAAATAAATATTTTTTTTTTTTTTAAAGAAAAGCTTGGGCTGGAGAGATGGCTTAGCAGTTAAGGCATTTGCCTGCAAAGCCAAAGGACCCCAGTCCAATTCTCCAGGACCCACGTAAGCCAGATACACAAGGGGCACATGCATCTGGAGTTTGTTTGCAGTGTGGCTGGAGGCCCTGGCATGCCCATTCTCTCTCTGCCTCCTTCTCTCTCTCTTTCCCTCTCTCTCAAATAAATTTAAAAAAAAGAAAGAAACCTTAAAATTTTTAAAGAAAAGCTCATTTAAAAAATGTGTGTGGGACAGGCTGCAGCGCCTGATGGCAGGGGGAGAAGCTGGGTCCACTGCTGGGTGGAGGGGCCAAAGGCGAGAGTCCTTACCCTGAGCAATTGGGGCTCGGGCCTAGGGAGCTGGTTGGGAGTTGCGGCGGCGGGAACAGTCAGGGCCGAGCAGAAGTTGACATGTTGCTCATCATTGAGCAGGTAACGTCTAAAGGGACTGAGTTGAATCCTAATGCCAAAGTATGGCAAGAAATTCCTCCTGAAAATTCTATAGTCACTCCTGGGACACCTGGAATTGAAAGCTCTTGGCATGAAACAGCAACAGCAGCCACATCAGGATCTCATCCTGAGTGTGATGCAGAACTTTCAGAAGATACGTGTAAGGAATATGAAGTAATATTTCACCATCGTGTGAAACCACAAGAAGTACTACAAACATTGAAGAATCGACTGATGGCATGATTTCAGGACCTGAAGATCCAAGTTACCAAATATATGATGCTTCTGATAACCTGTCATTTCACTACCAAAATAAGAATTTAGGGGCTGGAGAGATGGCCTAGCTTCACTTGCCTGTGAAGCCTGAGGACCCTAGTTCGAGGCTCGATTCCCCAGAACCCACGTTAGCCAGATGCACAAGGGGAGCACAAGTCTGGAGTTTGTTTGCAGTGACTGGAGGCCCTGGTGTGCCCATTCTCTTTCTATATATATCTGCCTCTTTCTCTCTCTGTCGCTCTCAAATAAATAAATAAAAATAAATTTAAAAATTAAAAAAAAAGAATTTAGTACCCTAAGCCCTCCCCCATCATTTTGATAAACATGGTATTAATCAATTTGTTTTCTTCTTTGATTAAAAAAATTATGCGAGACTTCCGGTTAAGATGGCGGCGTAGGTACCACGCCAAAGGAGCCTAGGGGGGAAAAAGACCAAAAAAACTCAGCAAAATACACGCTTTTACTAAAAAGTGAGGTGTATAGGAAATTGAGGCGGCAGCGGAGAAGTAGAAGAGTTATAGAGCATCCAGAGCCCGCACAGGCGGGAAAAGCGGCTCCAGCGGCTCAGGCAGCTCGGCCAAATGCCGCAGCTGCGGCGCAGCAGAAAACCGCCAGACTCGGCTGGAGCCGCAGGAAAAGCCAGGTGCGGGATTTTCCCCTCACACCGCACTCTCCGCAACTCGGGAAAAGTGAGGGGAGAGCGGCGGAGAAGACCGCGAGGTATAAGAACACGTGGAGCAGCGAGACAACCAGAGCAGCCGCGGCTCCCTCCCCTCCCCCACCGCCTGAGCCCAGCTCCAGCGAACAGAGCAGCGGCCCGGGACCCGGCCACGCCAACTTGGGCTGACAGCGGGACCCAAGCAGGAGCAGAGTTCGGCACCAACTTCAGCGGCTCCAGCACCGGTACCAGCGGCCCCAGCAGCAGCGGACCCAGGAGCGGCAGTGGCGGCAGATCCCGCAGCAGCGGCTTCGGGGGGAGCAGCAGCAGTGGACACGGCAGCGGCAGCTTCAGCAGCGGTGGTGGCTCCGGTGGTGGCAGCTATGGGAGCAGCAGAGGCAGCAGCAGCAGCTCGGTTTGCCCCGTAGGAAAAGCAAGTGCCCAGCTCCAGAAATCAGAACAGCAGCCCAACGACCCAGGCAGCAACTTGACTGAGACCAAAATCACCCAAGGTAACTAGGATTGCACCAGGGAAGGGTCTCACTCGGTCACAAGCTGACTTGGATCCCTCAACAGACCAGAAATCTAAACCTCTTTGTTGATAGAAGAGCTGATCATTATAATAACTACTCTTGCATACATACTCGGGGCTGTTTTTGATTGAATGTGTACAGTGTTTAGTTAAATTTTAGAATCTACCTGTATTTTATTCCACTCAGCCTGCTTGAATACTCCTATAGCAGGGAAACTCAACCCCTAAGAACACCTTTGTAGATACTCTAAGAGTCTTAAGAGCCACACCTAATACCTTAAGGTCCTACCCTGAAAATATATTACATCAAATCAATTGATACAGCTAAGAATACACAGCTAGCTAGAAAATCCAAGCATTAACTTAATCCAAGATGCAAAAATATATACATTATAACACAAGAAACACTAAAAAGCAAGATGATATAAATCCACCTGAAAGTATTAATGCATCAGAAATGTCCTCCAGAGAGAAAGAGTTAGAGGAAATGCCTGAGAAAGAGTTCAAAAGAATAATTATAAATATGTTCAAAGAGGTCAAAGAACACATGAAAACAATCAAGGAAGAAATCAAAGAGGAAATCAAAGGAATCAAAGAAGAGGCAGGACACCAATTTAATGAAATAAAGAAGGCAATACAAGACATAAATAGGGAAATAGAAATAATAAAGAAAAACCAGTCAGAATTACTAGCAATGAAGAACACAGTTAATGAAATAAAAAACTCTGTAGAAAATCTCACCAATAGGATGGATGAGGGAGAGGACAGAATATCTAAGCTAGAAGACCAGGTGGCAGACCTAATGCAGTCCAACAAAGAGAAAGACAAACTTATAGAAAAGTATGAGTGGGAATTTCAAGATATTCGGGACACTAAGAAAAGATCCAATATAAGAATTCAGGGCATAGTAGAAGGAGAAGAACTCCACTCCAGAGGCATAGTAGGCATCTTCAACAAAATCATAGAGGAAAATTTCCCCCAAATTGGGAAAGAGGTGCCAATACAGATACAGGAAGCCTTTAGAACCCCAGCCAGACAAAACCCAGAAAGAACGTCCCCTCGCCATATTATACTCAAACTTCCAAACACACAAACCAAAGAAAAATTATTGAAAGCAGTTAGAGAGAAAAATCAAGTTACCTACAAAAGCAAGCCCATCAGGATTACAGCAGATTATTCAACACAAACTTTTAAAGCCAGAAGGGCTTGGAGTGATATATTCCAAGTTCTGAAAGATAACAACTGTCAACCAAGGTTACTTTATCCTGCAAAGTTATCCATTCAAATAGATGGAGAAATAAAGTCATTCCATGACAAAAGCAGGTTAAAGGAGTATTTGAAGACAAAACCAGCTCTACAGAAAATACTTGATAGAATCCTCCATGCTGAACAAAAGGAAAAGCACACATATAAGGAACCTAGAAAAAACAAGCTATACTCAAATACCAGTTAACAGAAGAGAGCACAGGTAGAACCAGTAACACACACACACACAAAAATGGCAAACATAAATACACACCTTTCAATAATATCTCTTAATATCAACGGTCTCAATGCCCCAACGAAAAGACATAGATTTGCAGACTGGGTTAAAAAGCAGGATCCTACAATTTGTTGTCTCCAAGAAACTCACCTTTCTACAAAGGATAGACATTATCTTAGGGTGAAAGGTTGGAAGACGGTGTTTCAAGCAAATGGGCCTAGAAAACAAGCAGGGGTTGCTATCCTAATATCAGACAGGGTAGACTTTAGTCCGACGTTAGTCAAGAAAGATAAGGAAGGTCACTTTATATTGATTAAGGACACACTCCAACAGGAGGACATTACAATCCTAAACATATATGCACCTAACATGGGGGCTCCCAAATTCGTCAAACAAACACTATTAGAACTAAGGTCACAGATAACACCAAACACAGTGGTGGTGGGTGACTTTAACACCCCACTCTCATCAATTGACAGGTCATCCAGGGAAAGAATAAACAGAGAGGCATCTGGACTAAATGAGGTCATAGAAGGAATGGACTTAACAGATATATACAGGACATTTCATCCAAAGGCTGCAGAATATACATTCTTTTCAGCAGCACATGGAACATTCTCTAAAATAGACCATATATTAGGACATAAAGCAAATCTTAACAAATTCAGGAAAATTGAAATAATTCCTTGCATTCTATCTGACCACAATGGAATTAAACTACAAATCAGTAGCAAGAAAGGCTATAGAGCATACACAAAATCATGGAAACTAAACAATACACTACTAAATGATGAGTGGGTCAATGAAGAAATCAAAAAGGAAATCAAAAAATTTATAGAGTCAAATGATAATGAGAACACAACATACCAAAATCTCTGGGACACAATGAAGGCAGTTCTAAGAGGTAAATTTATAGCCTTAAGTGCCTATATTAAGAAATTAGAAAGGTCGCAAGTAAACGACCTAATGCTTCGCCTTAAAGCCTTGGAAAAAGAAGAACAAGGCAAACCAAAAATTAGTAGACGGGAAGAAATAATAAAGATTAGGGCAGAAATTAATGAAATAGAAACAAAAAGAACAATCCAAAGAATTAATGAAACAAAGAGTTGGTTCTTTGAAAGGATAAACAAGATTGATAAACCCTTAGCAAATCTGACCAAAAGAAAGAGAGAAGAGACACAAATTAATAAAATCAGAGATGAACAAGGCAACATCACAACAGATTCCAGAGAAATTAAAAAAATCATAGGGACATACTACAAAAGCATATACTCCACAAAGTATGAAAATCTGAAAGAAATGGATGATTTCCTTGATCTATATGACCTACCTAAATTAAATCAAAATGAGATTAATCACTTAAATAGACCTATAACAAACATGGAGATCCGAACAGTTATCAATAATCTCCCAACTAAAAAAAGCCCAGGCCCGGATGGGTTCACTGCTGAATTTTACCAGACTTTTAAGGAAGAGCTAACACCATTGCTTCTTAAGCTTTTCCAGGAAATAGAAAAAGAAGGAATTCTACCAAACTCCTTCTATGAGGCCAGCATCACCCTGATACCAAAACCAGGCAAATATAGAACAAAAAAAGAAAATTACAGACCAATCTCCCTCATGAACATAGATGCAAAAATTCTCAACAAAATATTGGCAAACAGAATACAAGAGTATATCAAAAAGATCATTCACCCTGACCAAGTAGGCTTTATCCCAGAGATGCAGGGATGGTTCAACATACGCAAATCTATAAATGTAATACATTACATAAACGGGTTGAAGGACAAAAATCACATGATCATCTCATTAGATGCAGAGAAAGCATTTGACAAAATCCAACATCCCTTCATGATAAAAGTCCTACAGAGACTGGGAATAGAAGGAACATATCTCAATATAATAAAGGCTATTTATGATAAGCCTACAGCCAACATATTACTAAATGGGGAAAAACTGGAAGCTTTTCCACTAAAATCAGGAACAAGACAAGGGTGTCCACTGTCCCCACTTTTATTTAATATAGTTTTGGTAGTCTTAGCCATAGCAATAAGGCAAGAGACACACATAAAAGGGATACAAATTGGAAAGGAAGAAATCAAGTTATCATTATTTGCAGATGACATGATTCTATACATAAAGGACCCTAGAGACTCTACGAGCAAGCTGTTAGAGCTGATCAAAACCTACAGCAATGTAGCAGGATACAAAATAAATACACAGAAATCAGTAGCCTTCATATATGCTAACAACAAACACACAGAGGATGAAATCAGAGAATCACTCCCATTCACAATTGCATCAAAAAAAATAAAATACCTTGGAATAAACCTAACCAAGGAAGTAAAGAATCTATACAATGAGAACTTTAAAACACTCAAGCGAGAAAATGCAGAAGACACTAGAAAGTGGAGAAACATCCCTTGTTCCTGGATTGGAAGAATCAATATCGTGAAAATGGCAATCTTACCTAAAGCAATCTACACATTTAATGCAATCCCTATCAAAATTCCAAAGGCTTTCTTCATGGAAATAGAAAAAACAATCCAAAAATTCATTTGGAATCACAAAAAACCTCGAATATCTAAAATAATACTGAGCAACAAAAAAGAGGCTGGTGGTATCACCATACCTGATTTTAACCTATACTACAGAGCCATAGTAACAAAAACAGCATGGTACTGGCACAAAAACAGACATGTAGATCAGTGGAACAGAATAGAGGACCCAGATGTAAGCCCAAGTAGCTATAGCCACCTGATATTCGATAAAAATGCCAAAAATACTCATTGGAGAAGAGACAGCCTCTTCAGCAAATGGTGTTTTGAAAACTGGATAAATATCTGCAGAAGGATGAAAATAGATTCTTCTCTCTCGCCATGCACAAGAATTAAGTCCAAATGGATTAAAGACCTTAACATCAGACCGGAAACTTTGAAAGTGCTAGAGGAAAAAGTAGGGGAAACCCTTCAACATATTGGTCTTGGCAAAGACTTTCTGAATACAACCCCAATTGCTCAGGCAATAAAACCACAGATTAACCACTGGGACCTAATGAAATTACAAAGATTTTGCACCGCAAAGGACACAGTGAAAATAGCAAAGAGGCAACCTACAGAATGGGAAAAAATCTTCGCCAGCTATATATCTGATAGAGGATTAATATCTAGGATATACAAAGAACTCAAAAAGTTAAATAATAAGGAATCAAACAAGCCAATCAAAAAATGGGCTATGGAGCTAAATAGAGAGTTCTCAAAGGAAGAAATATGAATGGCATATAAGCATCTAAAAACATGTTCTACGTCACTAGTCATCAGGGAAATGCAGATTAAAACTACATTGAGATTCCATCTCACTCCTGTCAGATTGGCCACCATCATGAAAACAAATGATCATAAATGTTGGCGGGGATGTGGAAAAAGAGGAACCCTTCTTCACTGCTGGTGGGAATGCAATCTGGTCCAGCCATTGTGGAAAACAGTGTGGAGGTTCCTAAAACAGCTAGAGATTGATCTACCATATGACCCAGCTATAGCACTCCTAGGCATATATCCAAAGGACTCATCTCATTTCCTTAGAAGTACATGCTCAACCATGTTTATTGCTGCTCAATTTATAATAGCTGGGAAATGGAACCAGCCTAGATGTCCCTCAACAGATGAGTGGATAATGAAGATGTGGTACATTTATACAATGGAGTTCTACTCAGCGGTAAAGAAAAATGAAGTTATGAAATTTGCAGAAAAATGGATGGACCTGGAAAGTGTTATACTAAGTCAGGTAACCCAGGCCCAGAAAGCCAAGCGCCACATGTTCTCTCTCATATGTGGATCCTAGCTACAGATGACTGGGCTTCTGCGTGAGAATGAAAATACTTAGTAGCAGAGGCCAGTAAGTTGAAAAGGAGACATAAAGGGAAGAGAAAGGAAGGGAGGAGGATACTTAATAGGTTGATATTGTATATATGTAATTACAATGATTGTAATGGGGAGGTAATATGATGGAGAATGGAATTTCAAATGGGAAAGTGTGGGGGTGGGGAGGGAGGGAATTACCATGAGATATATTTTATAATCATGAAAAATGTTAATAAAAAAAAATTATGCTATACTGTTAGGTAAGTGTTAAAAATACTGTTAACTAATACCAAACAGGAACTTTGTTATTAAAAAATAATCTTTATTCTTTGAAATTCTATTAAAGAAAAGTATGAAATAAGAGATGTCAGGAAAAATAGTGAAAAGATCCTCTCAAAGGATCTTCTTAGTTAAGATCATTGCAAATTGTATCAGTTTTCCTATCACTTTTGTCAACCAAAAAGGAAAAAAAAAAGATGTGCTGGAGAGATGGGCTTAATGGTTAAGATGCTTGTCTGCATAACCAAAGAATCCAGGTTCGATTCTCCAGGTCACACATAAGCCAGATGCACATGGTGGTGCATACGTCTAGAGTTCATTTGCAGTGGCTAAAAGCCCTGGTGCACCCATTCTCTTTCTGTCTCTGTAATAAATAAATAAAAGAAAATCTTTAAAAACATGTGTTGGGGGTGGGTGGGTGTGTACAGGTGTGCATGTGTGTGGTGTGCAGGTACATGTGCATTCATGTGTATGGGTGGCGTGTATAGTTGTGCAAGCATGTGGAGGCTGAGGTTGACACTGGGTACCTTTGTCAGTTGCTCTCCAGCTTACATTTTTAAGAACAGGTCTCAAACTGAACCTGGAACTCATCAGTTAGGCTAGAGCAGCTATGCAGCAAGCTCCAGGGATCTTCCACCTTTACCTTCCCAGCGCTGGGATTACAGGTGAACATTGCACACACAGCTTTAAATGGATACTGGGGATCCAAACTCAAGAGTCTCATGTTTGCATGACGAACACTACCATCTCCCAGACCCTAGCCAAAGACTTTTGGAAAGTCTAAGTAGCTTGACCTACTTTGTTTCTGCCCAATTCACACTATTTCTCTTTTCCCCTCAGACAATTCAAATCCATTGGTCAGTCCTGGCTGCACACCACAAAATTCAAGTTGCCTTTTTTTAAAAAAAAAAATTATTTATTTGAGAAACAGAAAGAGGCAGATAGAAAAAAAGTGAGTGTGTGTGAGAGAGAATTAAGTGCACCAGAGCCTCTAGCCACTACAAATGAATTCCAGATACATGTGCCACCTTGTGCATTTGGCTTATGTGGGTCCTGGGGAGTCAATCCTGGGTCCTTAGGCTTAGCATGGAAGTGCCTCAGCAGCTAAGCCATCTCTCCAGCCCTCAAGTTGCCTTTTGCACAAGAGGCTGTATTTGCTCACACTCCCCATGAGTCTGTGTCTCCCCATGGGTCCCGCCAGCCTTCCCAGCCTAGAAGCAAGCAACTGAGAATTACATAAAGGCTCCTTTTGCTAGGATTCATGCTCTTCAAGAACCAGCCTTGGAGTTCTCATAACACTGAACTCGCCACAGACTTAAGGAACACTTGGACCTGAAGGTCTGGGTTCAATTCCCCAGTACCTATGTAAACCCAGATGCACAAAGTGGTGCATGTATCTGGAGTTCATGTGTAATGGCAAGAGACCCTGGTATGCCCTTTCTTCCTTCACACTCTCTCTCTTTCTCTCTCTCTGCTTGCAAATAATAAAATATTTGAAAAAAAAACAATAAAAAAGAAGGAAGAAAGTATGGTAGTTGTGATATGATTAATAAAACTGGCAGCATAAAATAAGAAGTTTGTCAATAACAGAAGATTTTTGTTGTTGTTGTTTCGAGGTAGAGTCTCATTCTAGCTCAGGCTGACCTAGAACTCATTCTGTAGTTCCACACTGGCCTTGAACTCACAGAAATCCTCTTACCTCAGTCTAGGATTAAAGGTGTACACCACATATTAGATAGGCAAAATTTCTGGGCAAAAGACAAACAAGGAGACAATGAGAGCAGAGAATTAACATCCACACATCTGTGCCCACCAGCAAAAGATACAGGAAGTACATGTAGCCCAAAAAGCTGGTCTACTGTTGCTACATAAAACACAATGAAGGGCCACTGTGGTCATCTCAGTAAGGAGGCTGTTTTGTGTTTGGGGCTGATATTGGGTGTTTGGAAAAGTCTGTTGGAGAGTGAACATTCTAATTGTGGACTGGAGCCAAAGTTGTTGCAATGTGTAAAATATCAGCAGGCTCTTGTGACTTGTACAAGGTCTTGTTTTATCTGTACTACAATGATTTTAGAGTGGCCATCATTTTGTTTTGCTTTATCATAATTAAGAATTCTGGTGTTAGTGTTCTCTGAAACAGTTTCTGTTAAATAAAAAACATTTGCTGAGTTCTACTCCCCAGTACCCACATAAAGTCAGATACACAAAGTGTGTGTATGTCCGGAGCGCAACAGCAGGAGGCCCTGGTGCACCCATACCCCCTCACATACACACACTCTCTCTCACATAAATACATAAATATATTTTAAAAAATTTTAAAAGAAAACAGTAGCCGGGCATGGTGGTGCACACCTTTAATCCCAGCACTTGGGAGGCATAGGTAGGAGGATCACTGTGAGTTCAAGGCTACCCTGAAACTACAGAGTGAATTCCAGGTCAGCTAGAGTAAGACCCTACCTCAAAAAAAAAAAAAAAAAAAAAGAAAGAAAGAAACATTACTTAATTAGTGTCAGCCATCTCTAATCTAAGATGCTGAAATCTAAAACTTGGTGAGTGCCTACAAGATCATCTCAGGTTTCATGTTTTTTTGTTTTTTTGTTTTAATTTATTTATTTACTTGAGAGCGACAGACACAGAGAGAAAGACAGATAGAGGGAGAGAGAGAGAATGGGTGCGCCAGGGCTTCCAGCCTCTGCAAATGAACTCCAGACGCGTGCGCCCCCTTGTGCATCTGGCTAACGTGGGACCTAGGGAACCGAGCCTCGAACCGGGGTCCTTAGGCTTCACAGGCAAGCGCTTAACCACTAAGCCATCTCTCCAGCCCAGGTTTCATGTTTTTGAATTAGAGATGTTTAACCAGAAAATTTATGCAAATATTCCAAAATCCAAGAAACTTCAAATTTGGAATATTCTGATACCAAACATTTTGGATAAGAGACCCTCAAACCATGTGTGACAGATGAAAGGAAGATGAAGGAATGAAGATCTATGCTGATTGAGACAAGACCCTGGCAGAGCTCACAGTGTGATTAACCCTGGGAGTTGGCCTTGGAGCCTAACCAAGACAACCTCCACTCCCACTGCTGACTGAACAGGCTCGTCTTGTCTCAGGACAGCAGGGTGTGCCAGAGTCCCCTAGACCTGCCCTCCTATCCTGCCTACCAAGAGGTCAAAAAAAAAAAGGGGGCTGGAGAGATGGCTTAGTGGTTAAGGCACTTGCCTGCAAAGGCTAAGGACCCATGTGCAATCTCTCTCCAGATCCCACATAAGTCAGACACACAAAGGTGACACAAGCACAAGGCCACACATGTGCACTAGGTGGTCTGGAGTTCAACTACAATACCTGAGGCCCTGGCATGCCAGTTCTCTCACTTGCTTACTCTCAGTCTTAAAAAAGAGAGAGGCAGGAGACTACAGCTTCCAGAGCAATGGCAGACTGCAGCCACACAAGGGATAACACATCTAATAACCTCTCCTCTTGAATCTCACAGGTAGGCCACAAGGTTACAGGAGACAGGCACTGGGAAAGCAGAATCAAGGTCTATCTCTATGGCAAGGTGGTATTTTTTCCCATAAGGATCTTGTGCCTAGGAGTTGAGATCAGGTGCTGGGAAAGAGGATCTATTTATTTCTTAGCTATTTCTTTTTTTTTTTTTGGTGGTGGTGTTAGGGATTGAATCCAGGACTTTTGTGCATGCTAGGCAAGTACTTCAACAGTGAACTGTATCGCCAGTACAACCCAGTCATAATCTAAGCCTTCTCTTTCTTCCCTCCCTCCCTCCCTCCCTCGATCCCTTCCTTCCTTTCTCCCCCACCCCATATTACAAGGTACTAACAAACAAGGGGCTTGTGCATGCTAGCTAAGCATTCCACCACTGTGCTACATCAACCTCCAGAGGCAAGCTGTGTCAGCCACAAATAGCTTCTAGAGGTGTGAGAACCACCTGAGGACACTGACACAGGGTCCCACAAGCCCTTGGGGAAAGTTAGTACCAAACCCCACTGTGCCTCAAGTTGCTGCCTCCAGAACCAGGCAGAAGCAGTGTGCAGACTTCTGAGGATTCTGGAGGTTCTGGGAGGTCGCACGTCCCAGCCCATGGATAACCTTGGTCTCCTGCCACTCCCTAAGGGTCCAGAGGAGCTAAGATCTGGCCTGGAACATCAGGAGCTCCTGTGGCTGGGTGCAGGCCAGAGTAGGCCCCATAGAGACGGGAGGCAAATCTGGCCAATGGCTTGCTAAGCTGGCATCCCGAAGAAGCACTTGCCAGCCTCCTTCTACCTCAGGGGACTCCAGCACCAGCCGGTCAATGGTTTCGGGGTCATTCTGCATCTCCTCCAGCTCCTTCAGGGTCTTGTCTTTTAGCGTCTCCATCTTTACCTGTGAATACAGAAAGACACCCAAGTGAAAAGGGAGCAACTTGAGGGACAAGTACCTGAGCCAAGGGTGACACCACTCTACAGGGGGCCGAGGGTCCACCGTAGCCCTGAGTATCAGGATGGTGAGTGCCACTTGTCACCCAGAGACAACACAATTCCTCGTGGTGCTAATGGCACTCCTAAGGACACGAGAGGAAAAGAGGGCAAGGCAGCAAGCACAGGGACTAAATTTGATCTTAGGCCACTGACAAGTGCTGAGACCATCCTGCTCTTGGCACGCATCTATTTCGGTCTGAACCAGAAATACACCTTCCCTCCCTGCCACGGGGCTTGGTAGGCCTCAACACCATGGGCCCAACTGTATCCCAGCATAATAATTATCTTGCATCTCCAGTAACCTTAGGTTTCCCTGAGCATTCTCAGATACCACAGTCCTCTCCACGTGACCCAGAAACGAAGTCACATGTGTGTCCTCAAGGAAGAGAAGAAAGAAACCATCGAACTAGCACCTCAGTCAGTCAAGAGGAAATGACACTAACCAAGACAGAGAGGTCTGCTCTAACTGGGCTAGTGTCATGGTCCTCTCCATGTCACTCGTCTGGAGGGCCATTGGTCATCTGTGTGACAGATCACACAGGCCCAGGGAGGCCGCCCAGGGGTAACGAGGAACCAAACACACCCAGAATCCCCCCCTTCCTTCCTTTCTGCTGGCAGGATGTCAGCTCATCTTTTCCAGATATATACATTTTATAACTTTGATGCTGAATCTTCCAATCATGAAGGTTGCTGGTTTCCAAAAGATTCCAACCCTGCTCAGCTGGGGCAGGGTGAGGGGACACACTGACAACCCAGCCATGAAGGGAAGGCACTGGAGAATCAAGAACCACAGTGACAGACAACAGCACCCATCTGTAACTGGAAGGAAATGACATCCCCAAGGGCCATTCTCAGGCAAGAGGACAGTTCCCTTCTCCAGGAAGTCTGGTTTGTGCATTACGTGTCCCCCTTCTCATGCTCAAAAGTGTCTGGTTTAAATAACAAATGATAGGGTGACAGGGTCACCCTGCCAGAGAAAAGCTACTCAAGCAGGACGCCATCGCTATTCATGTCCTGTTATTTCCTGAGGATGGACTGTGACCCAGCCTCCAGCAGGGATGGCCATTCACTGCCCAGCCTGCAGCTGTGCCTGCCCACCCAAGCCTAACTGTCAGTGGCCGGAGACGGAGGCCAGAAACCTACAGCCCCTCCCGGGACAGGATGCAGCTGGTCCAGGTGGGGATCTGAATAAAAGGATGGTTCGGTACTTGCTACATCATAGAGAAGGCCACTGGCTTCTGAGCATTCACAGTGGGAAATATACTGCCACTCCTGATGTATGGGGTGGCAGCAATCTCTTAGTGTGAAATGGAGGATCAGAAAGCTTAGGGAGGTCACAATAGCAACAGGAGAGATAAAAATCCCAGCCTACACTCTATTCACACTTCATGCTACTCCAAAATCCCTGGTCTCAAAGCAGGAGCAGAGGAGCCATGGCTAGTGAAGACCACAGGAAGGAGTAGAATTCCGGGAAGGCACACTGTTGTGCAAACCCAAGAGCCCGCTGCAAGCAAGATTAGCACTTTATGACTGATTGATTGATTGATTTTGAGACAAGGCCTCACTCTAGTCCACAATGACCTGAAACTCACTCTCTGGCCCCAGGCTGGCCTTGAACACAGGGCCATCCTCCTACCTCAGCCTCCTGAGTGCTGGGATCAAAGGCATGAGCCACCATGCCCAACGTAAGAACAGCAATTTAAAGAACCCAAGACTCAGTGTGTCTTCACTGCAGTGAAGCACTCAGGAGGTAGAAGCAAGAGGATCAGGAGTTCAAGGCCATCCTCAACTACATATCAAGTTTGAGGCCAGCCTAGGCTACATGAGATCCTACCTCAAAAAAACAACAAGAATACACTACTGACACCAAGGCACACAGGGTGCAGGCTCCAGCAACACAGAGCTATGATGAGTCCCAGGCCTGACACTTGTCAGCTAAGCATCCTTACCCAGGTGGACGCTCCTGGAGCTCCAGCTTCATCTGCATAGCAGATCTAATGACAGCGCCTCCCTCACGGCTTCAGTGACACAATGCAGGCAAGGCACAGTGCAGTTCAAGATGGCACACACAGAAATTACACATGGGTACCTTGCTGGGCCAAGCTGCAGTCCCCAGCCCAGCCCTACAGCCCCTCCCACCAAACCCGGGTCCTCAGGCTTCGCAGACAAGCACCTTAACTGCTAAGCCATCTCTCCAGCCCTTGTTGTATTTTTACTGAACATGACAACTTTCATATGTGAAAACCACCTCCTCTCTCAACGAACTTAGTTTGATTTTTGTTGGCACACAGACATGTATGGTGTGGTGTGACGTGTGGTGTGGAACATGTGTGCAGATGTGCATGTCATGCAAGTGCTGTGCGCACAGAGGCCAGAGAACTTTGGGTGTCATTCTCTATCGCTCAACCATGTTCTGAGGAATTGAACTCGGCAGCCTGCAGCCAACAGAGCCTCATGTTTAGCAGCAGGTGCTCTTAACTACTGGGCCACCTCCCAGGTCCCTCGTTTGTTTTCAAAAAGCATAAAAATGGCTGGAGAGATGGCTTAGCAGTTCAGGCGCTTGCCTGCAAAGCCTAAGAACGCATGTTCGAACCTCCAGGTCCCATGTAGCCAGACGCAAAGTGATGCAAGCATGCAATGCCACACATGAACACAAGGGGCACAAGCATCTGGAATTTATTCACAGTGGCTGAAAGGCCCTGACACACCCATTCTCTCTCTCTCTCTGCCTCTTTCTCTCTAAAAATAACATAAAAATAAATAGGTAGCATTTTAAAAAGCCAGGTGTCATGGTATATACCTTTAATCACAACTTTCAGCAGGCAGTACAAGGACTGCTGTGAGTTCAAGACCACTCTAAGACTACATAGTGAATTCTAGGTCAGCCTGGGCTAGAGTGAGACCCTACCTAAAAAACACACATACACAAGGAGGAAGAGGAGAAAGAAAAAGAAGAAATAAAAGGAAAACTCTACAATGGGTCAGCAGTCAAGGCTCGTGCCTGCAAAGCCAAAGGACCCAGGTTGGATTCCCCAGGACCCATGTAAGCCAGATGTGCAAGGGGGCACATGCATCTGGAGTTTGTTCATAGTGACTGGAGGCCCTAGCAAACCCATTCTCTCTCCCTCCCTCTCTCTTTCTCTCTCTCTCAAGTAAATAAAATAAAATTTAAAAAAAAAAAAAAAAAAAGGAAAACTCTACAAGTTACTGTGAACACAGGTAAAGGCACAGCAAGGCAACCCCAGTGAGGCGGGGAGATGCAGGATGTCGGGGGACAGCTCTGAGGGTAAAGTCCAGAGCAGAGCGCACACTGGGAGGAAGCAGCAGGTCCAGCAGTACAGGGTGGGAAAGGTGGGAGTGGCTAGAGTGGCGGCCATCACAAGTACAGCAGGACAAGAGCTCTTCTGGAGGCGACAACATCAAGTCTGAGGTGACGAGGCTTAGAGCAAAGGAAGCAGGAGCAAGCCTGTGATTTTTGTGCCAGAAGGAAAAAAAGGATCCTAGTTGCCTGCCTAACAGCCCTGAGAAGGAAAAGGGCTCGCTTTTTTCTTTCTTCCCTGTTCTGTGTCTTCATTCCACCAGAGGTCACAGCTGCAGCCACCTACAAAGGCCAGGCTGAGTCACAAGCCAAGCACCATGCGAGCAGGAGCCCTGGCCCTGCTCCCGGCCTCTCCTTCAGAGAAGAAGCCAGCCATTGGCAGCTGTGCCAGACCTGCCAGGTCCCCCTGGAAGGCTAGGGGGTCCAGATTTGGATGAACTGTCCTCTTTGTGACTTTTGGCCACCCAGCCACTGTGGTTAGTAACCTGAAATTAACACCATACACTTGCTGGCGAAGCATACAGGAATGACAGATCACAGGAAAGCCCAAGGCATAATACCGCCACCCTGACACCCTACCTTTTGCTACAATGCTCTGGGTGGGGATGAGGTGGGCACCCAGGCTGAAGAAACAAGGTAAAGGAGGAAACACTTCCAGTTGGCCTTGGACTTGCTTGCAATCAACCCCTGGCAGCCAGACCCTGTTTCAGATCTGGGCATTTTTTCCTTTCTACCTTGACAAAACCATTGCACATGCTTTGAACAAGGGGATCATGATATACTGAAGATAGTAGGGCCCAAAGGCAGGTAAGGCCTATAATAATGGCACACCTCAGCAGAGATGGCTGCGGACCCCCTTGGAGAGAATGCAGGGGTGCTGAGTAGAGCTCAGCAGACAGGACAGCCTCCAGACCTGTTCTTAACAGGAATGAAAACACCACCAACAGTACCGATGGTTCTCCCTCCAGGAGGGTCTTTGCAGGACCACTCAGTTCAAAGGCCAAGTTTCTAACCAGCCAGAGCTCTTTCAAGAGCAAATGAAGAAAGGAAACAGGAAGCACCATGTAGTCCTCTCTAGGTCATGAGGCAGCATATGGCCCAGTATACTAGTGCAGAGCTGGCTTTCAGTATGTGCCCCTTGCTTCTAACCAGCTTGTGCCAGCTCGTCCTCCACAAGATGGGACAGCTGACCTGCATCTGTGCTTTGATACCATTGATCTACACCATAAGACCTCCACCAAGTCCTCTGACCCAGGAAATAGAGCACCACAATTACCCTCTTGGGGGTTGCTGTATGGGCCCAATAAGCAAGCACTCTAAAAAGGCTTTCAAGCTAAGCACTGAATGCCACCCACCCTGCCTTTCAGGGATAATGTGATGGTTAGGGACAATTCCTAAAATTCCATAGGTGCAACACAAGGCAAGCAGCTACTGTTATCAGATCCTAATTTCCCTGGGATGGGACTCAGTGGGCTCAGTTCTGAGATCCCTTCCCTTAGCACTGATAACCAAAACTTATTGTCCAATGACTTTCAGCCTGAAATCACACCACACAGAGTTGTAAAATCCTGTTTCTGATAAACTCCCTGCATCCATCAGTAATACTAAAAGGTGCTGCTACCATAGCAACCGCATTTATTGCAGGGAATTGGACCCACCCCACCCCTCAAGCCAAAAACACCTGCTGTTGCCTTGAAAACCTTCCTAATCCTATGGCTTAATGAGGAAATATCTGTTGGCCTAGTCCGGTTTTCCACTCCCAGAATGATTCCAGCCATGCACCCAAGTATGAGATTCCTGGCCTCCCAGGGAGATAACAAACAAATCCAACCTTCAGAGTTGGCTGCCTGGCCCAAAGCATCAGGGAATTGGTCTTGCCTGCAATTTGAAAACCTGAGGTATAAGCTAAAAAAGGGAGACTACATTTTTTGTTTTTAATTATTATTATCACTGTTGTTTTCATAGTACTAGGGAAGAAACCCAGGGTCTCTTAAAACGAGGCAAGTACTTTACCACTGAGCAACACCGGAAATCCATTATTCACTCTTCCTAGGCAAATGTTGGGGAGTGGGAGGGGTGGGGGACTTCACAGCCAAATACTCCTACATTTCTATCCTAGCTTAACCTTTCACTGGCAACCTCCTCGGCCATTTTTATTCTGCTTCTGGTTTGTAAGATGGGCTGATGCTACCATCATCACAAGGACATAAGGACTTAATAAGAATGACGCAATCGCTAAAGGTGCTAGAGACGTGACTGAAGGACTAGGGAGATGATGGATCTGTGGTTAAAGGCACTTGATTGCGAAGCATGACAGCCCAGGTTCTACTCCCCAGTCCCCACGTAGAGCCAGATGCACAAAGTGATGAAAGTATTTAGGATTCATCTGCAGCAGCAAGAGGCTCTAGCATACCCACAGTCTCTGTCTCTCTCCTCAAAAGAAAAAATGTAAAAAAAATTTTTTTAAAGAAAAAGAAAGAAACATGACTAGGCCACAGGCCTGCTTAGGCAGGGGATGGGTTGTGATAATCCAACCCTCACACCTATAAATGATAAAACGCTGCCTTTCAACCTTTCCAGGCCACCAGCTAGGTACATGTCAGAAAACTCCAAACTTGAGTTGAGTCCAGAGGAAAGCACTGAGTGTGGCTTTCTTGAACAGGCTCCAAATTACAAATTAGTGCAAACAGAATCCACACACAGAAAAAAAAATTTAAAAAAAAAAACAGAAAAAATATGTAGACACATAAGGCGGGGGGATACAATCTCTCAGGATAAGATTTCATGGAGAATTTGCCACCTTTATCTAACTATTTACCTAGCATCCCGCTGCTCTTTGGGTCCATTTAAAAACTCACCGGTTGGCTGGATGCTCCAGAGCAGAGGTTGAGCTCCACCCTCCCACCTCCCCACCTCCCCCCTCCCCCCCCCTCCCCACCCCCCCCACCCCCCCCCCCCCGCCAACACACTCCCCACAGGCTCCTTACTTTCCTTTGATGACTCCCACCCGTGTGCTATGGAGACCAATCCCAAGCATGCTACACCTCACCCACATTCCTGATAGCCCAATTCCAGTTTCTCTCCCCTCCAAACCAGACATTAGCAACTCGGCTTCTCATAGTCATCCCAAGCGCCCAGCAGGCCAGCTCAGACATGTGAGTAATGGTCCTGATCTTGGATGTCCAATCAATTGCCAAACCTTGTTTAATCTGCTCCCAAGTCTCTTAAATGTAATCCTCTATCACGGCCGTGCCATGGGCTCCAAACTGGTCTTCTGCCTCCTGCGCCTCCTCCTTCTCAACATCCTGCTAGGCATCTCTGGGTCTTCAGCTCTTTGCCTTCCCTAGAGCCAGCCATCTCTTACCATCAAGGACATCACTGTCCTAGGCCCTTCCCATCTGATTATCTCAACCCTCACCATCCCTGCCCATGCCTCTTCCTCTACTTCCTCTCAGAAGTGCTGACTTGTCTTGCCAATGGGGCGAGGAGTGAAGGAGCCACACTGGGCTTACCACCCACGTCTCAGTTCTCCAGAGCCAACACAGACTCATTCAGTGAAACAGGCTGAGGCCGCTGCCCACAGCTCAGTGACAGGGCTCACAGGATAGAAGTGGAGAGAACAAGGCTGCAACCTCCCAGCAATCCTAAATGTGGAGCCGCCTGGGCTTTTCCTCCTCCTGCACTGGAAAACTGGACTGGGAGAAGTTCTTCCCAACGCCTCACAAGGAAAGGTGGAAACAGGTTCCACCAAGGATGTCTGGCGGGAAACCCACTCTTCACATACTCAATGCCAAGTTTCCAACGAGTCTGATCATAAAGCAGTGTCTGTATCTAAGGACAAACTTAATAAAGGGTCTGTGGTGGGTAGAATGTAAAATGCCACCCATGGGACTTCCGGTTAAGATTGCGGCATAGGTGCCACGCCAAAGCAGCCTAGGGGAGAAAAAGAAAAAAAAAAAAAAAAACAGCAAGGAGAGATGGCTTAGCAGTTAAGCGCTTGCCTGTGAAGCCTAAGGACCCCGGTAGGAGGCTCGATTCCCCAGGTCCCACGTTAGCCAGATGCACAAGGGAGCGCACGCATCTGGAGTTTGTTTGCAGTGGATGGAAGCCCTGGTGAGCCCATTCTCTCTCTCTCTCCCCCCCTTTCTCTCTCAGTCTGTGGCTTTCAATTAAATAAACAAAAAGAATTGAAAGAAAACAAAACCAGCAAAATATACACTTTTGCTAAAAAAGTGAGGTGTACAGGAAATTGAAATGGCAGCAGAGAAGTGGCAGAGATCCAGAGCATCCGGAGCCCGCACAGGCCGGCAGAAGCGGCTCCAGCAGGTGTGCGGGACCGCGGCAGCGGCAGGCACTAGCCAGCCACCAGGCTTGGCTTGAGCTGCAGGAAAAGCCAGGGAAGGGAATTTTCCACTTAGACCGGAGCTCTCCACAAACTCAAGAAACGTGAAGGGAGAGTGGCAGTGAACAACGGAGGAGCAGATCACAAGGTAGAAGAACACGTGGAACAGCGAGAGAACTAGAGCAGCATCAGCAGCCTTCCCTCCCTCACTGCCAGTGCCCAGCTCCAGCAAACAGAGCAGCGGTCCAGACCCGGCCACGCCAACTTGAACTGACAGTGGGACCCAAGCAGGAACTCAGCATAACTGAGACCAAAATCATCCCAAAAGGTAACTGGGATTATGCCAGGTCAGTACCAGCTTAATAAACCTGGTATATAAGCCTGTACCAGAAGTGCTAATTGCACCTTCTGTATCAGGATAAATTATATGTCAAATCTGACAGATGGTCAGATTTGCCATTCTTAAATAAAGTATGTTTCGGGCTTGTTATTTGTTGCTTCTTGATTTATACAGGCTTTCTTTCCTCTTCTGTTATACATTAGGGAAGGGTCTCACATGGTCACAAGCTAACTTGGAACCCTCATCAGACCAGAAATCTTAACCTCCTTGTTGTCTAGATTAAGGGAGTGAGTAAGGTATCACACAGCCTAAGGGAAAGACAGAAGATCTGATTGTCATAATAACTACTCTTGGATAAATACTCTGTGCTGTTTTTCATTGAAAGTGTATACTGTTTAGTTAAATTTTAGAAACTATCTTTATATGGTTCCACTCAGCCTACTTGAATACTCTCATAGCAGGCAAACCCAACACCTACGGTCACTTTTGTAGAAACTCTGAGAGTCTTGAGAGCCACACCTACCGCCTTAAGCTCATACCCTGAAGTTATATACCATCAGATTGATTGACACATCTCACAATACTCAGCTAACTAGAAAATCCAATCATTAAATAATCCAGGATGCAAAAATATATACACTATAACATAAGAAACACCAAAAATCAAGATAATATAAATCCAGCAAAAAGTATTAATGCATCAGAAATGACCTCCAAAGAGAAAGAGTTAGAGGAAATGCCTGAGAAAGATTTCAAAACAATGATTATAAATATGTTCAAAGAAGTCAAAGAAGAAATCAAAAGAATCAAAGAAGACACAGGACACCAATTTAATGAAATAAAGAGGTCAATACTAGACATAAATAAGGAAATAGAAATAATAAAGAAAAACCAGTTAGAATTACTCGCAATAAAGAACACAGTTAATGAAATTAAAAAACTGTAGAAAATCTCACCAGTAGAATGGATGAAGGAGAGGACAGAATATCTAAGCTAGAAGACCAGGTGGCAGATCTAATACAGTCCAACAAAGAGAAAGACAAACTAATAGAAAAGTATGAGTGGGAATTTTAAGATATTCAAGACACTATGAAAAGGTCAAACATAAGAATTCAGGGCACAGTAGAAGGAGAAGAATCTCACTCCAAAGGTATAGTAGGCGTCTTCAACAAAATCATAGAAGAAAACTTCCCCCAAATTGGGAAAGAGGTGCCAGTGCAGATACAGGAATCCTTTAAAACACCAGCCAGACAAAAACTGGAAAGAACCTCTCCTCACCATATTATAATCAAACTACCAAACACAAATCAAAGAAAAAATGTTGAAAGCAGTCAGAGAGAAAAATCAAGTTACCTACAAAGGCAAGCCTATCAGTATTACAGCTGATCATTCAACACAAACTTTAAAAGCCAGAAGGGCATGGAGTGATATATTCCAAGATCTGAAAGATAACAACTGTCAACCAATGTTACATCATCCTGAAAAGCTATCCATTCAAATAGACAGAGAAATAAGGACATTCCATGACAAAAGCAGGCTAAAGGACTATTTGAAGATAAAACCAGCTCTACAGAAAATACTTGAAGCCCGGCATGGTGGTGCATGCCTTTAATCCCATTCACTCAGGAGGCAGAGGTAGGAGAACTGCTGTGAGTTCGAGGCCACCCTGAGACCCCATAGTGAATTTCAGGTCAGCCTGGGCTAGAGTGAGACCCTATCGCAAAAAAAAGAAAGAAAGAAAGAAGGAAGGAAGGAAGGAAGGAAGGAAGGAAGGAAGGAAGGAAGGAAGGAAGGAAGGAAGGAAGGAAGGAAGGAAGGAAGGAAAATACTTGAAAGAATCCTCATGCTGAAGAAAAAGAAAAGCACACATACAAGGAACCAGGAAAAAACAAAGAATACTCAAATACTACTTAACACAAGAGAGCAAAGGTAAAATTGGAAGAACTACAAAAAATGGCAAAGATAAATACATACCTTTCAATAATATCTCTTAATATCAATGGTCTCAATGACCCAACCAAAAGACATAGGTTTGCAGACTGGGTTAAAAAGCAGGATCCTACAGTTTGTTGCCTCCAAGAAACCCATCTTTCTACAAAGGATGGACACTATCTGAAGGTGAAAGGTTGGTAAACGGTGTTTCAAGCAAGTGGACCTAGAAAACAAGCAGTGGTGGCTATCCTAATATCTGACACGGTAGACTTTAGCCCAATATTAGTTAAGAGAGATAAGGAAGGTCACTTTATATTGATTAAAGGCACACTCCAACAGGAGGACATTACAATCTTAAATATATATGCACCTAACATGGGTGTTGCAGTCCGGTTCGCATTGCTGGTAGAAATCACCCAACCAAGAGAAGCTTCTGGGAAAAAGAGATTTATTTTGGCTTACAGGCTCGAGGGGAAGCTCCACGATGGCAGGGAAAACGATGGCATGAGCAGAGGGTGGACATCACCCCCTGGCCAACAGAATATGGACCACAGCAACAGGAGGGTGTGCCAAACACTGGGATGGGGAAACTGGCTATAAAGCCCATAAGCCCGCCCCCAACAATACATTCCCTCCAGGAGGCATTAATTCCCAAATATCCATCAGCTGGGAACCTAGCATTTAGAACACCTAGGTTTATGGGGAACACCTGAATCAAACCACCACAATGGGGGTCCCCAAATTCGTCAAACAAACACTATTAGAACTAAGGTCACAGATAACACCAAACACAGTGGTGGTGGCTGACTTTAACACCCCACTGTCATCAATTGACAGGTCATCCCGGGAAAAAAATTAAACAGAAAGGCATCTGGATTAAATGAAGTCATAGAAGGAATGGGACTAACAGATACATACAGGACATTTCATCCAAAGGCTGCAGAATATACATACTTTTCAGCAGCACATGGAACATTCTCTAAAATAGACCATATATTAGGACATAAAACCAATCCTAACAAATACAGGAAAATTGAAGTAATTCCTTGCATTCTATCTGACCACAACAGGATAAAACTACAAATCAACAGCAAGAAAAGCTATAGAGCATGCACAAAATCATGGAAACTAAACAACACACTGTTAAATGATGAATGTGTCAATGAAGAAATCAAGAAGGAAATCAAAAAATTTATAGAGTCAAATGATAATGAGAGCACAACATACCAAAATCTCTGGGACACAATGAAGGCAGTCCTAAGAGGTAAATTTATAGCTTTAAGGGCCTACATTAAGAAATTAGAAAGGTCTCAAGTAAATGACCTAATGCTTCGCCTTAAAGCCTTGGAAAAAGAAGAAGAAGGCAAAGCAAAAATCAGTAGATAGATGGGAAGAAATAATAAAGATTAGGGCAGAAATTAATGAAATAAAAACAAAAAAAAATCCAAAGAATCAATGAAACAAAGAGTTGGTTCTTTGAAAGGATAAACAAGATTGATAAACCCTTAGCAAATCTGACCAAAAGAGAGAGAGAAGAGACACAAATCAATAAAATTAGAGATGAAAAGGTAACACCACAACAGATACCAGAGAAATGAAAAATATCATAGGGACATACTATAAAAGCATATACTCCACAAAGTATGAAAATCTGAAAGAAATGGATGATTTCCTTGATTTATATGACCTACCTAAATTAAATCAAGATGAGATTAATCAATTAAATAGACCTATAACAAACATGGAGATCCGAACAGTTATCAATAATCTCCCAACTAAAAAAAGCCCAGGCCCAGATGAATTTTATCAGACCTTCAGGGAAGAACTAACACCATTGCTTCTTAAGCTTTTCCATAAAATAGAAAAAGAAGGAATCCTTCCAAACTCCTTCTATGAAGCCAGCATCACCCTGATACCAAAACCAGGCAAATATAGAACAAAAAAAGAAAATTACAGGCCAATCTCCCTCATGAACATAGATGCAAAAATTCTCAACAAAATATTGGCAAATAGAATACAAGAATATATCAGAAAGTTCATTCATCCTGACCAAGCAGGCTTTATCCCAGAGATGCAGGCATGGTTCAATATACACAAATTGATAAATGTAATACATCATATAAATGGACTGAAGGACAAAAATCACATGATCATCTCATTAGCTGCAGAGAAAGTGTTTGACAAAAATCCAACATCCCTTCATAATAAAAGTCCTACAGAGACTGGGAATAGGAGGAGCATACATATCTCAATATGATAAAGGCTATTTATGATAAGCCTACAGCCAACATATTACTAAATGGGGAAAAACTGGAAGCTTTTCCACTAAAATCAGGAACAAGACAAGGGTGTCCACTGTCCCCACTTTTATTTAATATAGTACTGGAAGTCTTAGCCATAGCAATAAGGCAAGAGACATACATAAAAGGGATACAAATTGGAAAGGAAGAGATCAAGTTATCATTATTTGCAGATGACATGATTCTATATATAAAGGACCCTAAAGACGCTACCAGCAAACTGTTAGAGCTGATACACACTTATAGCCATATAGCAGGATACAAAATAAATACAGTGAAATCAGTAGCCTTCCTATATGCCAACAACAAACACAGAGGATGAATCAGAGAATCACTCCCATTCACAATTGCATCAAAGAAAATAAAGTACCTTGGAATAAACCTAACCAAGGAAGTAAAGAATCTCTACAATGAAAACTATAAAACACTCAAGCAAGAAATTGCAGAGGACATTAGGACATGGAAAAACATTCCTTGTTCCTGGATTGGAAGAATCAATATTGTGAAAATGGCAATCTTACCAAAAGTAATCTACACATTTAATGCAATCCCCACCAAAGTTCCAATGGCATTCTTCAAGGAAATAGAAAAAAACAATCCAAAACTTCATTTGGAATCACAAAAAACCTCCAATATCTAAAATAATACTGAGCAACAAAAATAAGGCTGGTGGTATCACCATACCTGATTTTAACCTATACTACAGAGCCATAGTAACAAAAACTGTAAGCCAGACCAACCCTTTCCTCCCACAAACTGCTTCTGGTTGGGTGTTTTGTTCCAGCAATGAGAAGGTTAACTGTAACAGGGCTGCTACTACAGCTTTCAGTTAGCCACTGAAGATCAAGCCGGTTAGACTGTATTCAGAACTCAGCATTCCACAGTCCTCAACAAACACTAGCGCACCCCTTTACCAATGCTCAGGGGGATACAAAAGCTGTGCTTCTCCTAGACACTGGCTCTGTGGAGCAGACCCAGCATCTGGAAGGCCAAGAGCCCAAGAGCTCGGTCACTTTCTGGGTGGGAAAACTGGGCAGGTAATGTGACATCCCTGTGCCTCAGTTTCTTCTCTAAGAGGGGGATTTGGTAAAGATAAAATGAGTCAATGCCCAAGGTCTAATATCAGAGTCTCAGGTAGGGCTCAGCAAATGACAGTAATTTTTACCATAGTGGCAAAGCTAGCATGGCTGCTGGCTCATACCTCTGCAACTCAGGCACTTCCCGTGGAAACTCTGAGCGATAGGAGTTTCAGAATCCTTCAGGAAGAGCATCTCAACTGGGTGACGCAGCTCTGATGGCCAGATATTACCAGATCAAAGTGGTCACTTCCATTCAATATGGCCAAGAAACAGATGATTTCATAAGCAACCTTCAAACTTCCTGACAGTAACAGCCAGTTGACAAGGCCTCTTCCTTCCTTGGCCTGTGGCTCTGACTAATGATTTCACAAAGAATTCCATGTTCTGCTGTGACTTGACTGCTCAGGGGGCTCAGAAATGACCCGAACATACATGCTGCTATCTGTTCTCCCATTAAACACTTCTAATCCACACAGAGAAAGCTAAGCAGGCATGAAGGTCAAGGCCAAGGCACACTCAGGATAATCCCCAGGAACGGTCCTGGTCCACAACGATGAGACAGTTGTTCTAGCTGGTCTGTGGCCATCTAAGACTAAAACTGATAGATGCCAAAGCAGGTAAGAGTACTGGTTGCTAAAGCATAAGAGCTTGAGTTCAAGTCAATGTTATGAGCTGGGTGTGACCAAATATGTCGATACCCCTAACTCTGCAGCAGGGAGAGAAGGATGGGGAACTGGAGAGTCACTTGGACTATCTAACTGAAAACAGCAGCTCCAAGAGAGGGCGTATGTCTCAAGAAAATGTGACAAGTAATAAGGGAGGGAACTTGTCTTTCTCCTCCTCTCCACATGTGTGTACACACGCATACTCCATACTTCACATGTATCACACAGCTTTCTCCTCCACCTCCACATGTGTGTGCACATGCATGCTCTACACTTCACATGCATCACACAGCTTTCTCCTCCACCTCCACATGTGTGTACACACACATACTCCATACTTCACATGCATCACACAGCTTTCCCTCCACCTCTACATGTGTGTGCACATGCATACTCCATACATCACATGAATCACAGCTTTCCCCTCCACCTCTACATGTGTGTGCACATGCATACTCCATACATCACATGAATCACAGCTTTCTCCTCCACCTCCAAGTGTGTGCACATGCATACTCCATACTTCACATGCATCACACAGCTTTCTCCACCTCCACATGTGTGCACATGCACACTCCATACTTCACATGCATCACACAGCTTTCTCCTCCACCTCCACATGTGTGCACATGCACACTCCATACTTCACATACATCACACAGCTTTCTCCACCTCCACGTGTGTGCACATGCACACTCCATGCTTCACATGTATCACACAGCTTTCTCCTCCACCTCCACATGTGTGTGCACATGCACACTCCATACTTCACATGCATCACACAGCTTTCTCCTCCACCTCCACGTGTGCACATGCACACTCCATACTTCACATGTATCACACAGCTTTCTCCTCTGCCTCCACGTGTGTGTGCACATGCATACTCCATACTTCACATGCATCAAATGGAGTCAGAGCCTCCATCTATCCACCTGTAACTCAAACAGGAACCCATGGAGGCCATAATTACACAGGCAGAGGCAACTGGCCACTGGCAGCACTGAACTCTGGATGTTGCTTCATCACTCAACTGGGTGCATATATATCAAGCTGCCTCTTCATTAGATGCCTGCCTAGTTCCAGCCAGCCTTGCCCAACAATCTTCTATATGCATAATGTGGAACATCTAACAGACACTCAGAGTTCTCATGACCTGCTTCTAAATCTTCTGTGGATCCCCAGTGCCTTGATGTTGTGTTTCAAGACTTGGGATCCCTGGGTTGGTATACAAAGAGTATACCAAGTGAGCCTCCCTGTCCACCAGGCTCTCTGTCCACCACTCCATTCCAACTCCTTCTGTTAAACCTTCTTCTTCAAGCAATGGGACATGCTTCCGGTCACTGACAAATAATTACCTACACAGGTCGGTAAGGCTGAGCTCCTGCCCTCAAGGAATTCACAGAACACATGGCCCTGCTTTTGTAATTCCCCATTCCCTCTGCCTGATAGTACTTTCCCTGAAAATCCCTCAAATATCAGCATCCCTGTGAAGCTTTTTTTGATCATTCCTCCAAAGCATCCATGCCCTCCCATGGTTCTCTGTAAATACCATGTGGCATTTATTATTAAAGAACCAGAAGCTTAGGCTGGAGAGATGGCTTAGCAGTTAATGCACTTGCCTGCGAAGTCTAAGGACCCAGGTTTGACTCCCCAGTACCCACATAAGCCAGATGCACATGCTAGTACATACATCTGGAGTTCATTTGCAGGGGCTAGGGGCCCTGGTGTGCCCATTCTCCCTCCCTCCCTCTCTCTCTTTCTCATAAATAAATAAAAATAAAAGTGAGCCAGGTGTGGTGGTACACGCCTTTAATCCCAGCACCCGAGAGGCACAGGTAGGAGGATCACTGTGAGTTTGAGGCCAGCCTGAGACTACAGAGTGAATTCCAGGTAAGTCGGAGCTAGAGACCCTACCTCGAAAACCAAAAAAAATAAAAATAAAAATAAAGAATATGTCTTATTGACGTTGTCCTCTCCCTTTCTCTTAAAAAAAAAAAAAAAAAAGAAAATCAGAAGCCAGGCACATTGGTGCACACCTTTAATCCCAGCACTTAGGAGGCAGAGGTAGGAGGATCACCAAGAATTTGAGGCACCTTGAGACTATACAGTGAATTCCAGGTCAGCCTGGGCTAGAGTGAGACCCTACCTCAAAAAAAAAAAAAAAAAATCATCATCATCATCATCAGGGCTGGGCGTTTTGGTACACGCCTTTAATCCCAGCATACTTCACATGTATCACACAGCTTTCTCCTCTACCTCCACATGTATGCTGAGGAGGCTGAGGTAAAAGGATTGTTGTGAGTTCAAGGACACCCTAAGACTACATAGTAAATTCCAGATCACCCTGGGCTACAGTGAGACTCTACATCAAAAGAGAGACAGAGAATCAGAATGTTTCTACAGTAAGAACATAAGCTCCCTGTTTCTCACTCAGTCCTGCATCCCGGCACCTAGATCAATGTTAAACATATACCAGGTACCCAGTGAATGGTCACTAGACAAGGGACATCCGCTCTGTGACAATGTGAAGGAGCAGGGACCAGACTCACCCTTCCACCTCAAAGTACTAAAACACCAGAAACAATAAATGAAAGAACAGCTTTTAAACACTGGACATTAGGCAGCCCAGAAGAGTAATTCTGGAGATAGAAACAGACAAGGTGAACTCTAGTTTCCCTCAATTTACTACCTATACAGTCTACAGATACGGCATGGGGAGTTGGGAAGGGGGATTCAGGAGTCCAGGAAGGCAAAAACAACCAGCACCCGCAGGGCAGAGTCAGACGGTGAAAGCTCCACAGAGAGGATGCCAGAGGCCTGAGAGGGTCCCCTCTGGGTCTCAGCACACACTGGTCAGTCTAGTCAGTATGATTAGCATGACCAGGACACATGTTTACAGAACACTGGTAGAGGACTACAGAAAGCACTACCTTTATTCAGTACTAGTCTAAAGGCTGTTCTGGTCCCACCAACCAAAGCTTAGGAGCAGCCTTTAGAAACTCAAACTGTTTCCCAAACAACCCCAAGAATATTTACACAGATTAAAAAATATATATATATGCACTTAACAAGATAAAATTCACAACATCTGACATTAACTTATCAAACACAGAAAGAATAAAATAGGACCTGTTATGATCAAAAACCCAGAAGTATATGGATAATAAGTTAAGAATATTGAAATGGTTACTACAGGGATTGGGAAGGTAGCTTGCTTGCAAAGCCTGCCAGCCTGGGTTTGATTCTCCAGTACGCTCTGTGGTGGTCTGAAGGTGATTATATGTCCCCACAGCCTCAGGGATTCCTTAAAAAATAGTTTTATTTATTTGCAAAGAGAGATGGAGGAGGGGGGAGAATGGGAGGGGAGACAGGGAAAGAGAATGTGCATGCCAGGGCCTCTCACCACTGCAAAGGAACACCAGACACATATGCTACTCTGCTTCTGGCGTGGGAACTGGGGAACTGAACCCAGGCCATCAGGCTTTGCAAGCAAGCACCTTAACCCCTGAGCCATCTCTCCAGCCCAGGGAATTTTTGTTGTTGTTGTTGTTGTTCATTTATTTGTTTTTTAAGGTAGGGTCTCACTCTAGCCCAGGCTGACCTAGAGTTCACTATGTCATCTCATGTTGGCCTCAAACTCACAGCAATCCTCCTACCTCTGCCTCCTAGGTGCTGAGATCAAAGGTGTGCACCATCACACCCAGCCAGTCCAGGGATTTTTTTTTTCAGGCAAGGGACTTTTGATTAAGGTTAAGCTTCCTAATTAAGTCTCCAGCAGCCTGATGGAGAGTCCAGCCCTACTGGGTGCGTAGACAGGAAAGTTTGAGCTCTGGCTGTTCGTGTTTGCTGGCTATTTGTGGTGCCTCTCTGCTGTGGATGCTGAGGTGAGCCAGCTGCTTCCACCATGATGAAGCTGCCCTTAGATTCTGCAAGCCTGAAATCAACTCTTTTCTCCCATACGCCATTTCTGGTTAGATATTTATCCCAGCAATGACAGTAACTGCAACACCCACATAAAGCCAAATGTACAAAGTGGCACATGCATCTGGAGTTCATCTGCAGCTGCAAGGGGCCCTAACGGCACCCATACTTCCCTCTCTCCCTCCCTCCCTCCCCCTCCCTCCCTCCCTACCCTCTCCCCCTCCCCTCTCTCCCCCCCTCTCTGCCTGCAAGTAAATTTTAAAGAATTTAAAAAAGAAGAAATTGTTACTGCAACTAGATCCGTATGTTCAAGATTCTAAAAGGTTGAGCGCTTGCTGTTGACTGCTTTTTTATGTACAGGCTAAAAACTACAATGTATAAGATAAAATGTATATGGGTGGGACGGCTGGAGAGATGGTTTAGCACTTAAGGTACTTACCTACAAAGCCTAAGGATTCCCCAGTAACCACATAAAGCCAGATGCAGAAGGTGGCACATGTATCTGGAGTTCATTTGCAGTGGCTATAGATCCTGGCATGCCCATTTTCTATCTCTCTTTCAAATAAATAAATAAAATATTTTAAACGTATACTGGGTACGAAAATCAGCAGGTTAGACATGCAGAAGATAGTAATTTGAAGACACAACACCAGAAAGAAAACTATCAAACCACAGAGATAAACAAGACTGGGGAGAAAATGAATCAGTGAGCTGTGGGACAACTGCAAGCTCTCTTATATACACAGAACAGAAAGAGAGAGAGAGAATGGGGAATGGAAATATATTTGAAGAATTACTGGAAGAAAAATGAAATCTATAAACCCACAGATCCAAAAATGACAATAAATCCTAAAATAAGAAACAGGAAGAAAACTATACCACAACACAATATAATCAAACTGCTATGAAGCTGACTAATCTAGAAACCTCATATAAGAATTACATAGTTGGGCCAGGTGTAGTGGCACACATCTTTAATCCCAGCACTTGGGAGGCAGAGATAGGAAGATCACTGAGTTTGAGGACAGCCTGAGACTACATAGTGAGTTCCAGGTCAGCCTGGGCTAGATTAAGAACCCACCCTGAAAAACAAACAAAAGAAAAAGAAAAGAATTATATAGTTGGGCATAGTAACTCGTATTTATGATTCCAGCACTCTGGATGAAGCAGGAGGACTGCCATGAGTTCAAGATGAGTCTGGGCTACAGTGAGACTCTGTATAAAAGAGAGAGAATACTACAAGATTTGTGCTTTTGTGAGTGGTATCTGTCACTAAGAATGTCTTCAAGGTTCATCTGTGCTGTAGCAAGTGTCAAGCTTTCCTTCCAGGTGATGTGTGTACACTTTATTCATCCATCTATAAATGTACACCTGGGTTGCTTGCATCCTTGGGGTACTGTAAATAATGGTGCTTTGTACCTACACGGATAGCTACTTGGGAGCCTGCTTTCACTTCTGAGTATATACCCACCAGCAGAATTACTGGGCCATACAGTAACTTTAGGGGTTTTTTTTTGAAGAATTACTATGTCTTTTTCAACTTAAACAAAAATTTTAGTTATTCATTTGAGACAGTGAGAAAGAAAAGAGGCAGAGGGAGAGAGAGAGAGAGAATGGACACGCCAGGGCCTGTAGCCACTGTAAATGAACTCCAGACACATACACCACCTTGTGCATCTGGCTTATGTGGGTCCTGGGAAACTGAACTGAGGTTTTGGCTTTGCAGGCAAACGCCTCAACTGCTAAGCCACCTCTCCAGCCCCATGTCTTTTTTTGAGAGAGACACACACACACAAAAAGAGAGGGACAGATTAGATAGATAGATAGATTGGCAGATAGATATATTAGATGGATGGATGGATGGATGGATGGATGGATGGATGGATGGATGGATGGATGGATGGATGATACAGGGAGGGAGGGAGGGAGGGAGGGAGGGAGGGAGGGATGGATGATAGGGGCATATCAGAAACTCCTGACACAGCAAATGAACTCTAGTAACATGTGCCACTTTGTGCATCTAGCTTTTCATGGGTACTAGAGAGCTGAACCCAGGCCAGCAGGGTTTGCAAGCCAACACCTTTAAGAGTTAAACCATCTCTCCAGCAGCAGCTAGAAGGTGGCAGAAGCCAGGAATGGAGACTGAGAACAGCAGAAGGATGAAAGACAATGAAAGGGCCGAGATGATGAGAGACAGTAGAGACAGCAGGTGAAGGACTATGAAGATGAAGGACAACGCAGAGCAGAGACTACAAAAAGTAACTGAGCTTGAGGACAAGCTACAAGCCCCAGCTGCTGGAAGAGTTCAAGAAAGTCTGCAAGAATACTGTAACACTAAGAGCTGAGGGTCCCCACACCATAGATTAGGAGGTGTTAATACGACATACTAGGAGCTGGGCTACAGCTATAACACTAAGAATGAAGGACTCCCCACACCCCACATTCAGAACCACTTACATAGTCCTTATCAGTTTAGTGACAGTTTCCATGCTCCTCGCTCAATGACTGACAGAACAATAAACAGTAAGGACATGGAAGAAGAGCAATGTTACCAACTAACTTGACCGAAATTGACAAAACATTCCACCCAACATAGGCAGAATACATTTTTTTGTTTTGTTTTTGTTTTTCAAAGTAGGGTCTCGCTCTATCTAGTCCAGGCTGACCTGGAATTCACTATACAGTCTCAGAGTAGCCTTGAACTCACTGTGACCCTCCTACCTTTGCCTAACAAGAGCTAGGGCTAAAAGCGATTGCCACCGTGCCCAGCCAGAATATACTTTCATATTAATTGCTCATAGAACATTTACCAAGATACACCATTTCCTGGGACATAACATGAGTCGCAGTAAACTTAAAACAATTGAAATCATACAAAGTAAATATTTTGTTCACAGAGAAACTGAATTATAAGGCAATGTTTATTGGACAGTATAATAAAGTTAATACTACTTGTATCCTGATGAGGAAGGACCTAACAAATTTGAAGTGTAGACCTCTCTTGTTGGAGTTATCTGTCTGAAGTTCATGGTGGAGACTCCCCCTTTTCTTTTTTCCCAACCCATCCTAAGCTTCAGGGGCCTCACTTGTCAGCCCAGACTAAATCAAGACAACCCTAATTTGACATTCACTAGGTAGTTGAAAACAGATGCAGAGGAGAGAGAATGGAGAGAACACTTGATAAGTGAGCATACCTTTAAAGTCAGCAACCCTAAAAGACTGTTGGCATTACAGAAACCTCTCTGTTACAGAACAGCTGTCCTGAGACAATGAAGAACCTTCCAGAAACTCCAAACCCTGTAAGGAAACTACTAACACAATTCCCTACAACAGAGACGAGGCCTTCAATGACCTCACTAGATCAGTGTGGAAAAACCCTACTTCTCCTGTCCAAGTGTCCAGAAATGATGCATATGCCTATTTATCACTCAATGGAGCATTAGCATATTTCAAAGCAAAAAGAAAACAAGAATCCTGAGTAAAAAGAAATCTCACTTCCAAGCTACCAGTGGACCTAGCAAATCTACAAATTTGCCTGGGAATCCTAAGAATCACCCAGTGCACTTGTCAAAAATAGATCCCTGGGATCCCCTCCAGATAATGTCACAAGAATCTCTAGGAGTGCGGCTCTGTATCTGTAATAGGCATCACAGATGATTCTCAAGCTCCATTTGGACAAATAAAGAATCTGAGACAATATGACAGAGTTGAAGGCATGTCAGATGGCTTAATGGTTAAGGCACTTGCCTGCAAAGCCAAAGGATACAGGTTTGATTCCCCAGGACCCACAAAAGCCAGATGCACAGGTGGCTCACGTGTCTGTAGTTTGTTTGCAGCGGCTGGAGGCCCTAGCATGCCTATTCCCTCTCCCTCTCTTTCTCTATCTGCCTTTTTCTCTCTTTCTTTTTTTCTCTCTCTCTATCTCTCTCCCCCTCTCTCCCTGTCTCAAATAAATATATACAAATTTTAAAAAATCTCAACTCAGCCACTTACAAATTGACACTAGCTAAGTTACCCAACATCTCTACAATTCTGTACAGTAGGGTCACCACCAACTTGGGGGGGTTCTGTTTATGCACCTGGCATTATGACAGGCAGGCAGGCAGGCAAGCAATCAGCTATTGCTACACAAAACAGCCACCAGAAATTGCCCCATGAGGCAGACCATCACAAACCTCTTCTACTTAATGGAAATTAAAAAGGCACTGAGCCAGATTTCCAAGATAATCTAGGAAAAAATGCTTTTCTGGGCACTATGTCCGCCAAGAACAAAGACTCACTTCAGCTTCCAAGATTTCAGCCAGCAGCCCTCATTCCCACCCAGAACGCCCAGCTCAGGTCTTTCCAGGGTAGCAGCTTTGGACTCGAGCCAGACAGGTGTTTTCTTCCCAAGTCCCTCTGTCCCCACCATCTCCATCTGAAGAGCTGACAGTCACGGAACTGGAAGTGGCACATCTTGAGTGGGGACTCCTGGCTAACAGGCAGGGATCAAAGGAGGTTGGAAGGGGGCAGAGACCACAGGAGACCGGGGACACCGTGCAGCTCACAGCAGACGGATGATCTCAGCGTTAGTGACAAGGTGCAACTCAGAAAGCCGCCTGTGCTCAGGGTTAGGACTGTGAGGTGTATCAAGCCGGCCAGTAACTCAGATGACAGATCCAGAGAGTGCTTTCCCCCTGCCCGACCCCTTCACGGGCTGTGAGGAGGAAATAAAGCCTAACCGGGAACATACTTGGACTATGAGCACCTCCGTCCTTTCTACCTAGGAGTCACAGTGTTCGAGTACAGCCCTGGGGAGAAGACACAGGCCATCATCAAGTCCCTCCAGCCTCACTCTGCCACCGGCCTCGCGTATGCGCGCTGGCTAGTCTCCCTCTAAGGCCTCAGTTTCCCCATACGTACAATGGGCAAGCTGGCTCTAAGGACCCCAGAAGCGTGGCCGCAAGCCGCTCCCACAGGGGACGAGGGCAGCGCGGCGACAGCCGAAGGGGAAGCCGGGGCGGGGACAGCCGGCCTCCCCCTCCCGGGCTCCCTCGGCGGGCGCCGGCCGCCCGGCAGCGAGTCACGCGCCCCTCGCGCCCAATCGCGTCGGCCGGGGGAGCGCGGCCGGCACCGCCCCCTCCGCCCGCCCGCCGCCCGCCGCCCGCCGCCCGCCCGGGACCCTCCCCAGCCCCCGCTCACCTCCCGGGCCGCCGCCGACCCGCCGCGGCCGCACCCACACTTCCGGGACCCGCGAGGCCCGCCCCCGCCGGATGTGCCTCCCTCCCGCGTCCGGCCCCGAGCGGGTCGCGCCGACCCTCCGCCACGCGGTGGGCGTCCGGCCGCGCGGGCCTCGGAGTCGCCACGACACGGGCCCCGCACGCCCTGCGCCCGGCGGCCGCCGGGGCCACACCCACCGCGGGCCGCGCCCCGCCCTCCCGCCCGGGCCGGCCGCGCCTGCGCAGGCGCGCGTGCGGAGCCTGGCCTGGGACGCGGCCCCGCGCCGGGAGGCTGCTGAGAGCCGCCCGCGGCGAGCGGGAGGACGGGCGTCCAGGCTTCTGAGGGAGGCTGGCGGGCGGGCTAGCCTGGGATTGCGGCGCCGCGGAACAGCTGCGCACCCGTCTCCAGGGTTTGCCCGGACGTACCGAGTGCCATCCATGTACGGTGGGTAACGCTGCGTAAGCCTCAGAGAGCCGGATCTCCTCCCCCAACGACGAGACCCAGCCCGGGGACAACAGGCCTGGAGATGAATGCCCTTCTCTGGGGCCTCACTGTAGCCGTGGACATTGCCTGGTGGAAGTGGAGACTCAAGGACACAAGCTTCTAGCCCAATGAAACCATGCCCCCTAAAACCCCAAGCCTTATTAGTGGCAGAAATCAGTTTATACAGAAGGGAAATTGTTGGGTCGTTTAATGGGGCAAAGTCCAGAGAGGCGGTGGTATCAGGTCCACAGAGGCATCTGAGGCCTCGTGCTCCTTCATTGGGTTGTTCATTCTGTCGACGACACAAAACACAGCTCTAGGGCTGCGGAGAGTGCTTAGCGGACAAGGCTCTTGTGCTTGCCCGCGAAGCCTAAGGACCTACATTCAGTTCCCCAGGTACATAAAGCTAGACGCACAAGGTGGTGCACGCGTCGAGTTCATTTGCAGTGGCTAGAGGCCCTGGTGTGCCCAAACTCCCCCCCCCCCCGCCGATAAACAAAATATTTTTTAATTCCTTAAGTGAGATCATATTTTTTTTAAAGCACACTTCTCACGTCAACAGGAATAAGAGTATATTCTTAAACCAAATAGGAACAACTATACTGCGGGAACAAGGATTCAGGTTGCCCTGAATAGCATGTTCCAATGTAGAAACAGTTTTATGAATTTATTTTAGTTACAAAACAAAGTCATAAGTCAAGGTATTTTTCAAACACATGGAGGGAACATCAGCTAGGTGGGTCATAGCAAAGAAGGGGAATCTCAGATGACATCCTCAGCCTTTGGGTTGGTGGAAGCTAGTGATCTGCCAAGCTAATACTTTCCAAAAGGTTTTACCTGGCCTGTAATCACAAGGATGTTGGGCCAGACACAGACATGGGCAGTGTGGACTAGTAAGAAGACTGAAGGTAACCGAAGATAATTTGGTTCTGGATCTGCAACATTCCTTCTCTCTATGACAATGAAATTCTATGTTTTTGTCTTTTGTTTGTTTGTTCATTTGTTTTTCTTTTTGAGGTGGGGTCTCACTGTAGCCCAAGCTGACCTGAAACTCATTCTGTAGCCAAAGCTGGCCTTAAACTTACAGCATCCTCCTACCTCAGCTTCTCCAGTGCTGGGACTAAAGGTGTGCACCACTACACCAAGCTGGTGATCACAAAATTCAATCAATCAGCCTTTTGGAATCTTTAACATAGGTATGACTTTTTCTGGGATTTTCAGTTCACAGGTTCCCTCCCTCCCTCCCTCCCTCTCTCCCTCCCCCTCCCTCTCCCTCTCCCTCTCCCCCTCCCTCTCCCCCTCCCTCTCGTTATCATGCTTTCAACAATGTCTCCCACATTTTCTATTCAAATTCTAGAGGGAATGAATCTGATTGGCTAAGATAATCAGCATTGTTCCTATTGGGCAGAAGTTCCTCACCCTTCATTTCATAGGCTACCAGTCATCCTGTGGACTAACACCCTATGGGTCATGTTAACTGTCTTTACCCATCAATAACCACCCCTTAGAGCAATATTACTTTGTTTGACACCAGTGTGTGGGGGTGGGGTGAGTACATATATGTGTGTGTTTCTATAGTGTGTGGGCATGTGTGTGTGTGGTGTGAGTACATCTATGTGTGTGTTTCTATAGTATGTGGGCACGTGTGTGTTTATGGTGTGAGTACAAATATATGTGTGTGTTTTTATAGTGTGTGGGCACATGTGAGCCCACACAGACCAGAGGTGGATGTCAAGTGTCTTCCTCAACCCTCTGCACCGTTTTGTGTTTTTTTTTTAATTTATTTGAGAGCGACAGACACAGAGAGAAAGACAGATAGAGAGAATGGGAGCGCCAGGGCTTCCAGCCTCTGCAAACGAACTCCAGATGCGTGCGCCCCCTTGTGCATCTGGCTAACGTGGGACCTGGGGAACCGAGCCTCGAACCGGGGTCCTTAGGCTTCACAGGCAAGCGCTTAACTGCTAAGCCATCTCTCCAGCCCTGCACCTTATTTTTTGAGATAGGGTCTCTCACTGAACCTAGAGCTGACCAATTTGGCTAGGCTAGTTAGTCAGCAAGCCCCAGGAATCCTTCTATCTCTGCTTCTCCAACACTGGGATTACTGGCACATGCCACACGAGCCTGGCTTTTATGTGGGTGTTTGTGATCTGAACTCAAGTCTTCATGCTGGCACAGCAAGCACTTTGCCCAACTGAGCATGTCTCCAGCCCAGAGTACAGTTGCTTTGGAGGGGATCATTGAAGTAAACAACCTCAGCTACCCACCTTTGCATGCCTGGTGACCAGTTAGGGCAGCCATGCTGCTTGTTTTGCAAACATTTTATTTTGAACATACGGTCGGAGTGATTACTATTGACAGCAGCTGCCAGAAAGTCATGTGGACACTGTTTCTCCTAGGCAGAGAGGCCTTGCCAGGGCAAATGACCTTAACTTTTGTCATCGTCTTTGTGCTAAGTGATTTTTAACTCCAGCCGGCACATTTTAAGATGATGCATCATTTTATACAGATGCTAGAAACTGTTAGAGCTTAACTGAAAACAACCAGAACCTGTGAATGTGACAGACGCCATGGCATATGGAGGGGGGTGACAAAGTGCAGCATTCTCTCTGCATACTCTGGATCACAGCCAAGCCATGGGGTGGCGGCCCTTCTGAATGATGGAGAATGAGGGCAGAGGAGGGAGGAGGAGGCAGAGACAGGAAATGGGTCACCTGTGGCTGGTGGCACTGGGAAGCCTGCCCTCTACCTTGCTTCTTGCTATCCTCTTCTGGCTCCTTCTGCTCTAGCCCACCCTCTGTGTCTCTATATCCTGTGCCTGGGTCACACTGAATTGCATTCATAACTGTGGCCCCAACACACGAGGAGCACTTTTAAATTCTCAGCCCAGCAGCCATGTTGGATATGAGTGAGGAGCCAGCCTTAGCTCCCTTGGACCCCTGAGCTCCAGGCTCACTGTCTCCACAGTGACCAGCTTGTCCTTTCCAGACTAAAGGGCACAACGCGAGCTGCACATCATCTGCTTCCTCTTCAGCACTCAAACCCCAGCTTTTACCCTAGTCTATGGCTGCTCAGCTAACTACATTTCCAGCCTCCCTTTTGCCAAGAAGTACCCTCTGGGAATTCCAGTACAACCCAGGAGAAAGGAGCAGAAGTAATTGCAATTTCTGAATTACGGCTGTGGTGGTTTGAGTCAGGAGACCCCCCATAAACTTAGGTGTTCTGAATGCTAGTCTCCCCGGCTGATGAATATTGGAAATTAAAGCCTCCCGGAGGCAGCGTGTTGTTGGAGGCGGGCTTATGGGTTTTATAGCTGGTTTCCCCTTGTCAGTGTTTGGTACACTCTCCTGTTCCTGTTGTCCACCTGATGTTGGCCAGGGGGTGATGTCCACCCTCTGCTCATGCCATCATTTTCCCCTGCCATCATGGAGCTTCCCCCTCGAGCCTATAAGCCAAAAATAAATCTCTTTTTTCCCAAAAGCTGCTCTTGGTTGGGTGGTTTCTACTAGCAATGCAAACCCGATCACAACAACAGCTATTAGAGAATGAAGACTGTCCTGCTTCTCTCTTTCCTGTGGCTGGCATGCAGTGCAGGTGTAATGACAGCCATAACAGACCAAACGATGAGTATTACATACCACTTTGGGCTGGCGGGATGGCTTAGTGGTTAAGGCATTTGCCTGTAAAGCCAAAGGACCAAGGTTCGATTCCCCAGGACACACGTTAGGCAGATGCACAAGGGGGCACATGCGTCTGGAGTTTGTTTGCAGTGACTGGAGGCCCTGGCACACTCATTCTTCCTCTCTCCCTCTTTCTCTGTCAAATAAATAAATAAATAATATGCACCTCACTTTTTTTGTTTTGTTTTTTGAGGTAGGGTCTCTCTCTAACCCACACTGACCTGGAACTCATCCTGTAGGCCAAGTTGGTCTTAAACTCATGGCATCCTCCTCTCTCAGCCTCTTGAGTGCTTCTTCTCTCTTCCAAGGTGCCAAGGCAACAAGAAAGAATTTGGGGTCCGAACACTATAGAATCACCTGGAACATTATGAGAAAGAGAAATAAAATTGTATTTAAGCCTCTGTTATGTGTTTGTTATAGCAACCAAGCCTGTGATCCAATACAGAGGGGGAATTTCTGTGTGAACCTCACTTGGATGATGGCAGTTATGGTAGGTGGAGACCCTATGTGAACAAGTCAGGTGTGATCCCAGCCTGCAGAAATATGTGGCTGGGCAAGGGGATCAGAAAACCAGGTCCTGACAAAGCCACAAGAAAGGAAAGGCCCTAAGGTGCTTCAGGAACTGCTGGAAGCGGCCAGACCTGACTAGTGGGAAGATCTGTCACAGTGAGCAGCCTTGGCCATTGTCTAAGACCAGCTTTAACAGAAATTGCCAGTAAGACCAGTTGTTATGTACAAGTGACTCATCTCAAGATGCTGCCAGGAGAAACCAGTGAGGAGCAGAGAAAGTAGGGCAGGGAAAGGGACAGAGTCAAGTGACTGTGTCTCCAAGCAAGTGACATGGAGGGAGTAGCCAGGCTGACCCCACATGGGAACTCTGCCATATATACATGTCAGCTCTCAGAACTGCCACATTCCGAGCCAGCCTTGTGCACACTGTGTGTGTCCCTGGTCTTCCCCTCCATCCCCTGGGCCTGTGAATCCTCTAAAGCTGGTGATGTATGCCCTTAGAAGCCAACACACCCCAGAGCCAGGTAAAAATGGAGTGGGGGGTTGTCCCATATAGCCTCCACTCTCTCAGACATCCCATCAGGCACCTTGCCAAGGCTGTAGGGTGAGTCCTTCCGATCCCCAAGGTAGAGACACCCTAACAGAAGAAGACAGGGCTGGAGAAATGGCTTAGCGGTTAAGCGCTTGCCTGTGAAGGCTAAGGACCCCGGTTCAAGGCTCGGTTCCCCAGGACCCACGTTAGCCAGATGCACAAGGGGGCGAATGCATCTGGAGTTCATTTGCAGTGGCTGGAAGCCCTGATGTACCCATTCTCTCTCTCTCTCTGCCTGCCTCTTTCTCTCTGTTGCTCTCAAATAAATAAATAAAAATGAACAAAAAATTAAAAAGAAAAAACAGGAGAAGACAGACAATTCAGATGAGCCAGACAGAAACCATCAGCTAGACAAGAGTGTCTTTGCCTAGGGTGCCCATGATACTGAACCACCCAGTGCCCAGCACACAGCTGTTTGGGAGCCAGGTACAAAACCAGGATATGGGGGTGCATGCCTGCAATCCCAGCATTTGGGAGGTAGCAGCAAGAGGATCAGTTCAAAGTCATCTTTGAATGCATAGCAAGTTCCAGGCCACCCTGGGATACATGAGGCGCTGTCTCAAAAAAAAAAAAAAATTTAAAAAGTAAGGCAAGGGCTGTAGAGATGGCTCAGTGATTAAAGGCACTTGATAGCAAAATCTGATGGCCCAAGTTCAATTTTCCAGTACCCACATATAGCCAGATGCACAAAGTGGAACATGCATCTGGAGTTTATTCGCATGCCCATTTCTTCTCTTTGTCTCTCATTCTCTCCCTCTCTCTACTTGCAAAACAATAAAAATATTTTTTTAAAAAGTAAGGTCTCAGCAAATCAGGAGGCAGACATAGGAGGATCACCATGAGGCCAAGGCCACCCTGAGATTACATAGTGAATTCCAGATCAGCCTGGGGTAGAACAAAACCCTATCTCAAAAAAAGTAAGGCAAGCTGGGTCTAATGGCACATGACTTTAATCTCAGCACTCAAGAGGCTGAGGTAGGAAGATTGCTATGAGTTTGAGACCAGTCTGAGACTACAGAGTTCCAGGTCATCCTGGGCAAGAGTGAGAACCTACCTCAAAAAAAAAAAAAAAAAAAAGTAAGATATTGAGATACCAAGTAAACCGATGGTGGAAGTAGGATTTGAACCCAGGGCCTGTGGTTCCATTGCTGCATTCTTAAGGTTAACCCTCTTAGGCACAGCTCCGTTGGCTTCAGGGTGACATGCCAATACCCTCGGTGTCTGCGAATGTACATGGGTGTCCTTCCAAGAGCTCAGACTAGAGTGAGAGCCAATCCTGGAATATCCTAGCCACTCCCTTTCCAGGATTGCAATGGACCTTGCGTCCACCATGGTTCTGGGGTCCTGTGTGGAAGCAGGGTGGCTCAGCCAAGCATGGTGCTCAGGCACCATGCAGTTCCCCATGTGCTCCTCCTCTGGGCTTTTCTCAAGGCACTCACCCAAGTGCCCCTCCCCACCTATGAGAACTCCCATGTGACATCACCCCCACTTTTTCTCTCACTGGGTCCTAGAACACACCAAGCCAACAACTGCCTCCCACGCTGCACCCTGGGGACCAGTCCTTGCCTGCAGTAGCACCCTCTCCTTCCTTCTCTCCTACAGCTTGGAGAACCAGAAGGAAGTGCCCATTTCCAAACACTGCCCACACTCACATCTGTGCAAGGGGCTTGGCAGAGGGTTCAAGTAACTGTGAAACAGATAACAGACTTTGCTTTAGGACTAAGTTCAATCAGGTGCCTGCTCTCAGAGCTCTCCAGAGAATAATCCCAGCTTTGTGCTTGGAATTTGGGGGAGGGGTTGTGTTTTGAAACAGGGTCTCATCATATAACAGCTCAAGCTGCCTTCAACCTTGAAACCCTCTTGCCTCAGCCTCCCAAGTGCTTCTGTCACACCAGGTGAGTACCAGGTGGTATTGGTGTGTGTGGTATGCGTGTGCATGAGGAAGCCAGACGTCAACATCAGGTATCTTCCTCAGTTGCTCTCCACCCTATTTAGTGTGTGTGTGAGACAGAGAAGCAGAGAGAGAGAGAGAGAAAGAGAGAGAGGCAGAGAAAAAGAGAAAGAGAACAGGTACATACATCCCACAGTGCCTGGGCGGAGGTCAGAGGACAATCTCAGTTGTCAACCTTCCACCCTGTTTGAGGCAGCGTTTCTTGTGCACTGCTGTGTTCACCAGGCTAGCTGACCCACCAGCTTCCATGGCTTCTCCTGCCTCCTCCTCCGCTCACTCTTGGAGCACTGGGAATACAGACTCTCCCACCATCACACCTGGCTTTCCATGGCCTCTGGGATCTGAACTCAGGGACTCACACTTGCAGAACAAGCGCTTTAGCCACCGAGCGTCTCCACAGCGCTCTATCTTATTTTGTGGAACAGGTTCTCTCACTGAATGTAGAGTTCACCAATTCCACCAAACTAGCTGACCAGGAATCCTCCTGTCCCTACCTCCCTGGCACTAGGATTACAGGCATGTTCTGTCACATTCAGCTTTTCCATGGATGCTGGGGAATCAAACTCAGGCCTCATGCTTATGCAGCAAACACTTTACCTACTGAGCCATCTTCCTAGGCCAAGCTCTACGTTTTTATTTAAAAAAAAAAAAAAAAAAGGCCTGGCGTGGTGGTGCATGCCTTTAATCCCAGCCCTCAGGAGGCAGAGGCAGGAGGATTGCTGTGAGTTTGAGGCCACCCTGAGACTTCATCCTGAATTCCAGGTCAGCCTGGGCTAGAGTGAGACCCTACCTCGAAAAACCAGGAAAAAAAAAAAAAAAAAAGGCCTTGGGCTATTTGAGGTTGGTCTTTAAGCCTTTGATTGTCTACTCTGAAAGTCGCCCTTTCATTTGGGCTCTTCTCATTGTCATTGTCATGCCCCCTCCCCACACACTCTTTGCTCTCTGCACTGGAAGGCAGGAGGTTCAGAACCTTCACTCTATGACCTGTTTCTCTCTCTCATTTTATTTACTTCCATCTTTCTCACATCCTCCTGGGGTTTTAGCCTCACTGTCCTCTTTTCTCCCCTATTTTCTGGAGTCTACTAGCATCTCATTCTTTCCTCACTCAGAGCTCCGACTTCCCACATGGCACATTCCAAGCTCCTAGCCTTGATCTTGTCCTGGGACCACGGAGTCCTGACCATCCGTGCTCTCCAGATCTCTCTGGCCTCTGTTCTAAGCCCTTGTCATACTTACTCCACATCGCCCTTGAAATTCAGTGTGGTCGTGTGCCTCATTGGGACAATGAAACTGGAATAGTAGCAACATCGTTCCTGACCACTCCTGTGACAGCCAGCACAGATAGAGTTGGCACATGTCCTTCTGCCTCCACACTGCAGACAACGGTGACCTTGCAGATGGTGAAGGTTCCCTGGCTAGGAGTCCTCGTGAAGAAGCTCACATCAGACCCTGGCTGACCTGCATGGAGAGAGATAAACCAGAAACTTCCGTGTTTTAAAGTTGGGTGGGGCTTGTTCTGCAGTGGTGCTGCCCGTCCTGACTGACCACACGACATAGTGCCACTTGACCCTTACAGTATAACTTTGCCACATGACTGACGACCCTTAAAGTCAGCCTTCTTTGACTGACAAACCTCCTTCCCATGCCCATCCATCCATCCATCCATCCTTTCATTGCTTCAGCTCACTTGCCACTTCCACCAGGAAGCCTTCCTAGTGCTCCACTGAAGACAGCATCAAGAGCCCCTCTGCAGGAACTTGTCCACATCTGTGCTACTCAGTTCTTTAAAAAACAAATTCAGCCGGGTGTGGTGGTGCACACCTTTAATCCCAGCACTCAGGAAGCAGAGGTAGGAGGATCACTGTGAGTTCGAGGCCACCCTGAGACAACATAGTGAATTCCAGGTCAGCCTGGACTAGAGTGAAACCCTTCCTCAAAAAAAAAAAAATCGTGTGTTGTGTGTGTAGTGTGCATGTACGCATGTTCATTGTGTGTGTTACATATGTGCACGTGGAGGTCAGAGGGCAACTTCGGGTATCTTCCTTGATCACTCTTCTCCTTGTTTTTTTAAATACATTTTTAAAATTTATTTATTTATTTATTTATTTGAGAGAGAAAGAGGGAAAGAATGGGCGCAGCAGGGCCTCCTGCCACTGCAAAAGAACTTACACACAAGATGGCGCATGCATCTGGAGTTCGATGCATACATCCCCAGTGCATCTGGCTTAGGTAGGTCCTGGGAAATCAAACTGGGATCCTTTGGCTTTGCAGGCAAACACCTTAACTGCTAAGCCATCTCTCCAGCCCTTCACCTGATTTTTTTTGTTTGTTTGTTTTTTCGAGGTAGGGTCTCACTCTGGTCCAGGCTGACCTGTAATTAACTCTGTAGTCTCAAGGTGGCCTTGAACTCACGGCGATCCTCCTACCTCTGCTTCCCAAGTGCTGGGATTAAAGGCATGTGCCACCATGCCTGGCTCCCTTCACCTAATTTTTAAAAATATTTTATTTATTTATTTGAACAAGATGGGGGGGATGGGTACATCAGGGCCTCCTGCCACTTCAAACAAGTTCCAGATGCTTGTGACACTGGGTGCATATGGTTTATGTGGATAATGGGGAATTGAACCCAGGCCATCATGCTTTGCAAGCAAGAGCCTTTAACTGCTGAGCCATCTCTCTGGCCTCTACCTTATTTTTCGAGACAGGGTCTTTCACTGATTTGGCTAGACCAGCCAGCCATAGAGCCTTGGGATCACTCTATCGTTCCCCTCAGTGCACACCTGATGTTACTGGCATGCCCAGCATTTGTGCAGGTGCTAGGGATCGGAACTCAAGTCCCCTTGCTTGCATGCCAAGCACTTTACCCACTGGGCCATCTCCCAGCCCCTGCTGCACATCTCTCCCACTGCTTTCCTGACATCTGTTTTCTGACTCCAGGCACCTACCTACAGACTAGTGCCTGTGCAATGGATATAACTGTCCCCTGTCCTTTCTTTTCTTTTCTTTTCTTTTTTTTTTCAAGGTACGGTTTTACTCGAGTCCAGGCTGACCTGGAATTCACTATATAGTTTCAGGGTGGCCTCAAACTCATGGATATCCTCCTACCTCTGCCTCCTGAGTGCTGGGATTAAAGCCGTGCATTACCATGCTTGGCTCATCCTTTTTTTTTTTTTTTTTAAAATAAGGTCCCAGCAGTGGGAAACTGATGCAGAAAACTGGTGACAGAGTAGGTTCATTGTCGAAATCAAGTTGGCCACGTGGCTCATAGTCTTTGAAAATGGTTTGAAGGAGAAATGTGGAAGGATTGAAACTTCAGACTAGAAAAACTTTACTGTGGTTTGGAGAGATGGATTAGTGGCCTAGGCACTTGTCTGTGAAGCCTAAGGACCCATGTTCGACTCTCCAGATCCCACATAAGCCAGATGCACAAGGTGACACAAGCGCGCAAGGTCGCACTTACGCACAAGGTGGCGCGTGCATCTGGAGTTCGACTGCAGCGGCTGTAGGTCGTGGCATGCCAATCCTCACTCTTGCGCTCTCTCCTCTTGATCTCACCCTCTCATTAAAAAAATACAAAAAAAGAACCTTTAAATCTTTACTGTGCTGTGAATGAAGTCTAATGGGCCATTTTTGTGGGAGTTTTAAAGACCAGAAGACAGACAGAAATGTGGATTGTGGAGTCTAGCCTTATAAGGTTTCAAGAGGGACTTCAAGGACTCTATCAGGAACTTGGCTAGGAGCAATTTCTGTGACATTCTGGCTAAGAAACTAGCTGTGTTCTTCCTGTGTCCTGAGAACTTGATCAAAGTTGAATTTAAAAGTAATGGATCCAAGCATGGTGACTCACCTTTAATTGGAGCACTCATGAGGCTGAGGTAGGAGGATCACCATGAGTTTGAGGCCAGTCTGAGCTACAGTGAGATCCCACCCGCAATAGATGATGCATAGACAGATAGATGATAGATTGATGGACAGTTAGATGCAATGAACTAATGTGTTTGACAGAGGAATTTCAAGGCAGAATAGCACTGAGTCTATGGCATGGCTTCTCTTAGCTGCTGTTATTCAGATTTATAGTGAAAAAAAAAATACCAGGAAGAAAGATAAAAAATATAGTTTATCACAAAAAGCAAAATGAACAAGTTTAAAGTGTGGGCACAGAAACTACAGCCACTTTGGCTATAACTGTTAAAGAAATTAGCACCATAAAAGAGAAATCTACTACTCTCTACAGAGATCTCTGAGGGCAAGACCCAACCCCTTGAAGATTCAAGATAGTAAGACTAAAGACTGAATTACTTTGAAAGGACAGGTCTGAGGGAAGAATGTTGAAGGAGGTCTCTGCTTCCCTAGGTCAACATACAAAGTATTATATAGCTGCATTCCATGGGCACCAGGCTTCTTTCCTAGCTAGAAGCAGAACTTAGCAGCATGGTCAACATAATACTAGGTGTTCAATGCATGAAAAATACTAGATAGAGAGGATCCCAGAGTATTGAACCATGACTCTAGAGAGCCACTGAGGCTAACCATAACCAATATGAGGCAAGGTCAAAGTCCCTGTGTGGAGGACATGGGAGATCACTTCGTGTATCTATAAAAGTGAACCCTCAATTGCAATAGAGACCTCAGGATACTAAAGATGCCAAGACCACAGATGTCCACCAAGGAAAGCTGTGGGTTTGAGGCAGACCCTACCCAGGACAAAGGCTACACGTAGCACAGCTCAAAGAGCAGAGCTACCTAAGCCTTCAGGAGCTTAGGTATATTCAGTCACAACTAGTAGATACTGGAGACAGAGCTGCAGGATTGGGTGTTTTTCCCTGCAAGGTTTCAATTGGTTGTCCATTCCTTCCTTGTTATGGCCCCATTCCTCCCTTTGGGGATGGGAATGTTTATTCTATCCCATTATATGTTGGGAGCACGTAACTTGTGTTTTCATTTCACAGGGCTCACCATTTTAAAGACAGCCTTGAGTCTCAGATGAGATGCTGGATGTTTGAACACTGTTGGAACCAGTAGAGTTGGGGGGCTTTTGAGCTAGGCTAGATGTGTTTGGCATCATGAGATGCCAATAGGGCCTCAGTGGGTCAGGGATGAAATGTGATGGCTTGAGTATAAAATGCTTAATCCCTGCTGCAAACACCCTGACCAGCAGGATAAGAACGACCAGCAAACAAAGATCCTTCTCGATCACACTTTATTGGAGAGCCTCTTGGTTAACAGGAAAGTTGATGGCAAAGGGGCCGGGGCGCAGGAGTGTAGCTGCTTTTATAGGGTGTAATACTACTAGACACCTACGGATTGGCCGCCACCTGCTCACCCACCACCCAGGGCCACGGGATAGGCCCAAGATGCATTACATCATGTGCACGCGCAGCATCAAGCAAGACTGTCACCAGGATATGACCAAGTAGGGGGTTGTTCGTCACCACTCTCAGCAGGAAGTCAGCACCATCTTGTAATGGCGTCTGTAGCCGCTCCCTGCAGCTACCCCTTTTTTGTTTAATAAAATGGCCAAGCGTAAATAGAAAACATGCCTTCCCGATCAGGTCCGCACCTCATGATGTGTTGACCGATCAAGGGAAGAAGTCCAACCTCCCCTTCCTCAGTGCAATGGGACAGGTCCCCTGAGAGTGCAAAGGCGGCGGTCAAATGAAAGATACCATATTCCTGCCCATCCTCGTGCAATGGGTACTCTGAGACCCCGAGGGTGCAAGGGCCAGGGGAGCTATTTTCCCTTTAAGGCTGCCAGCCAGATTTGGGGAGAGGAGCCACATTCTAAGGCAGCGAGCGCTTGTAAAATGACCATTTTATTTCTCCTAGTTTGGGTTCGCAGGCGACAGACCAACCATAGGCAAAGCACACACCCTCCTAGGCAGCACACCAGAAACATTCCAGTTCCTACCCATTCCTTGAAATAGGAGAATGCAGATGATATCCAAGAAGTAAAGCCTTTTGCCAAGCTAAGATCCACTCGTGTGGAATTAATATGTACTATAGCTTGTCTTAATTCCTCCAATTCCCTATCAAATTCCTTAGACCAATTTTGCGAGAGGGCTAGTGACAAACTACGAGACAGATTAGCAGCTCTGGTGAAGTTTTCATAAGGGACACTAGTAACACACAATGCATTATACTTCCATTCACATCCCAGCTGAGCTAGCTGCCAAAGGATATCAACCTGTTCTTGGACTAAATCTATTCTTTGGTTTAAAATTTGGATACCACCCTTTAAGTGAGAGTTTAAAGCTGTCTGAGTGTCTAAGGCCTCTGAGGTAGAAGTAGCCAAGTTATTCAAAGTTTCAGCCGTCTGTACTGAGGAAGCTATGGCCACACCCGCCGCAGTAGCGGCAGCGGCTATCGCAGCCACGGCTGCTATAACTGCTGCTGTGATGCCAAAATCCCTTTTTTTCCTAAATAAAGTCAGCGTGCTGGGAGCTTCCACAGGCACAGGGACCCAGCGAGGGACCCTAAGGACCATAGCATTCTTAAGCTTTGGAGCATCCCAGCATTGGGACAAGAGGCAGGAGGTATTGGAGCAACTACTGAAGGAGGAATTACTGAGGACAAACATAAACGGTGGGTGAACGCAAACTGGTGCCGGGGAGAAAGTAGCATTTCTTGCGTTAGTTTGGCACCCATGTCCAATGCTCATAATTCCCCCTGTGGAGTTGAGAGTTTTGTATAAAGCACCCCAGTTCTCATCAGCTTCCTCCACCACCTGCTCCTTCTCACTAAAGACTGCAGTCACATTATTACAAGCAACTTGTCCTCCTTGTAATAACACAAAAGGTGTGAAATCAGTACAGCTTCCATTTGTTCCACACAAAATCCACTTTGAAAATGGATTATACCTTCTATCTTGTCTGAAAAATCCCCCAGTCCATAAGGCCGGATAGGGATGGGGACCCCTCATGTCCGGGGAGAAATTAAAGAGTTTTCCCTTACTAGTCCAGCCAACACCGGTAGACTGACAGTCAGACCACGGCCAGGTTTCCCCTTCATCACTTCCCCAACAATGAGGAGCAAGTCATGGTTGGTATGCTTTGTCTGATATGTTTACACCAACCAGAAATGTTCCATTAAGCCAGATTGCCAATTCAGTATAGGTATAGTTACCAAATTTATATTGGGAAGTCTTATTCTCTGGACCATACCAATCATTACGTCTCTGTTGGTCATTTCTTTCCCAAACCATGTCCCCGTGGAACCAAGCAAAGGCTTGTTTCTTTAAGACCATACAGTCCTCATAAGTTGGATCAAGCGTAAAGCACAATGTCCCCGATGCCTGGAAACTCCGCTGTTCTCCGATAGAAACGGAAAAGGTGTCTTTCTTCACCATGGGAAGACCCAGTTCCTTCTCTGTTGTAAAGAAACGGGGAAAAACCACAGCAGAGTGGTATACTGGCATGGGTTTGGGAAATGCAGACATAATGCCCCAACGCTGTTCTCCCCTACATTCCAGGCACAGGATGAGGATCATCAATAAGGCTCTCCTTTTCTCCATCCTTCTCTCCATCCTGGTAGGCATCTCCGTCTCCAGGAGCCTCCTGTTGGGGTCGGATAATTGTTTTCACCAAGCGAGCCGGAACCCAATGCGGAGAATCTTGGTCCTGTGGAAAAACACAAACAGCTCCCCTGGATCTTAACATCACAAGATCCGGTCCTTTCCATTTATTATCTGAGACGTCCTTCCACATCACCATTTCACTGGGCATGGGAATCTTAGATTGACTGTGTCTTTCCGCTGTACTTTTACCATATGGATCCAAAATCAAAAAATTAAGAGTGAAGAGGGCTAAAGAAACTCTCTCCTTAGGGGTTGCATCCTCTGCTATTCCCCTTTTTTGTTTAAATAAGAGGGCTTTTAGGGTTTTATTTGCTCTTTCTACTATACCTTGGCCCTGTGGGTTGTAAGGAAGGCCAGTGGCATGAGCTACCTGCATTTTTGCGCAAAAGGCTCGAAAACCAGCAGATGTGTATGCTGGGCCATTATCAGTTTTTAAATGGCACGGCTTTCCCCAAGCAGCCCAGGCCTCCAAACAATGAGTCTTGACATGAGAGACCTTTTCACCTGCCAATGGAGAGGCGAAAATAACGCCTGAATAAGTGTCCACTGAGACATGTAGGTATTTTAATCTTCCAAACTCTGGAAGATGTGTCACATCCATTTGCCAAAGGTCTCTAGGACGTAGGCCTCGGGGATTAACGCCCACATGTGGGGAAGGCAAAAAGGTGACACAAGATTGACAAGACTTTACAATGTTTCGAGCCCCGTTTCTGGAAATGAGAAATTTGAGTCTTAAAGTATTTGCAGGCACATGATATAATCTATGAAATTCTATAGCTGAAGCCTTAGGATCTCCTAAGGAAACCATGGCCAGCCTGGTAGCCCGATCTACCAGGTCATTAGCCTGTGACAGGGGTCCAGGCAGCAAGGAATGGGCTCGGATATGAGAAACATAAAATGGGCAAGTTCGTTGTAGAATTAAAGATTGAAGTTGTAAAAGAATATTAGACACTAGACTAGTAGAGCGAACCGAAGCAGCGATCTCTAAATTAGCCACTGCATTGGCCACATACAAGGAATCTGTAAACAAATTAAAGGAAGTGGGGAATGTCTGAAATACCTCCAAGACTATTAAGCATTCAACAATCTGAGGAGAGTCAGGTCTGAACATTCTTACTATAGGCTCCGATCCCTGTACCAGGTAGGCCCCACGACCAGACTTTGAGCCATCAGTAAAGATGGCAGGGGCTGATGTAATAGGTTCCTGAACAGTGATTTTAGGAAAGTAAACCAGATTGTTTTTAACAAAAGACAAAATAGGGCTCTTTGGGTAATGATTATCTATGACATTTGGAAAGGCGCACATAAGAATGCTCCAATCATCTACTGTGCCACACAAAATTTGGACTTGTTCCTTAGTGTAGGGAATGATAAGTTTATCAGGCAATTTTGTAAAATGTACTAAGCAATACTTAAGCCCCAAACAGGCCTGCTGAGCTACCAACTGTGGGAAATACTGAAGAGTGCGAGCTCCTAAAGAGTTTTTTTTTTTTTTTTTTTTTTTGAAGCCATAATAGAAGCCCCTCCTAGCGGAGGCCAGCCGTGACCAACCAGGTTTTTGTTTTAATGAAGCGGCATGTGTCCCCAGGGGAGTTATAGGGTGGGGGTGCAGACGGCTCTTTCAAATGCAGAGAACCATCTCCCTGGGCCTGTTTTCCTTTTGTTAGTAGGGGGCGCCTAGGCAGAGATGAATAGTGCCCTTTTGTGACTTCCTTGATTCCTTCCCCCCCCCCTTTTGTAATGGTTCTTCCTCTTCCTCTTCCTCTAGGTCTGAGTTGGAGGTGATTTCCTCATCTGTCTCAAAAACACTTAAACGTACAAGCTCTTCAATAGGGGGATACAGCCTGGTAAAGGTCCTACTTTAGTCCCTTTCTCAGGCAAGTGATGACTTATTTCCCCCATCTCTTCAAGCTCCTCCTGTAGGCTTTTATCTTTATCTTGTATATGTTTCTCCTTCTTTATATCTCCTTTTTTCTTAGGCCTAACTTTTGACTCCCCATTTGAATCAGACTCAGAAAAACTATCCTGATGCTTTGCTAGAGCCTCCCGCCCTGTTTTCAAATACGGGTCTAGCATGACTGGGGTAACTTACCGCGGTCTTCCTCTCCATGTGTCAAGTTCTGGATCCTCTTTGGCCCCTCGCCCGGTGACCATAAAGCACCCGGCGTCCCGGGTTTCGGCACCACTTTGCTGCGAACTCCCTGACCAGCAGGATAAGAACGACCAGCAAACAAAGATCCTTCTCGATCACACTTTATTGGAGAGCCTCTTGGTTAACAGGAAAGTTGATGGCGAAGGGGCCGGGGCGCAGGAGTGTAGCTGCTTTTATAGGGTGTAATACTACAAGACACCTACGGATTGGCCGCCACCTGCTCACCCACCACCCAGGGCCACGGGATAGGCCCAGGATGCATTACATCATGTGCACGCGCAGCATCAAGCAAGACTGTCGCCAGGATATGACCAAGTAGGGGGTTGTTCGTCACCACTCTCAGCAGGAAGTCAGCGCCATCTTGTAATGGCGTCTGTAGCCGCTCCCTGCAAATCCCCACTGGTGGCACTATTGTGGAAGGTTGTATGACCTTTAGGAGGTGAGGCCTCACTGGAGGCAGCGTCGCATTGAGGTGGGGGCCTGGGAGTGTTATAGCTAGCCTTGCAGGATGTTCCCTCTCTGTTTCCCCGGCTTCCCTGTGATGCTGGCTTCTCCCTCTGCCACACTTTCCCTGCCGTGATGGACTCTACCCTCTAGAAGTGTAAGCCTAAGTCAACCCCTTTCCTTCCAGGAGCTGCGTCTGGCCAGGTCGTTTATCCTGGCAACAAGAAAGTAACTGATACTGAGGACAATCCAAGAGAGCCAAACTAGGTTTAAAACAACTTGCTTTTGTGACCCCTCATCCAGCCCCTAAAGACAAGCCCCATCCCAACAGATAGGCATTAATCCCTTCACAAGGTGGTGCTCCTCGACCTTGTTGTCTGTGTTTGTTGATTTTGAGACAGGGTCTCTCCATGTATCCCTGCCTGGCCTGGAACTTATTTAAGGAGACCAAACAGGGCTTGAATTTGCAGTGATTCCTACAGCCTCTGACTCCTGGGTGCTGGGAGATGGGCATGTGCAGCCACACCTGGCTCTCTGCATTACTTTTTACAGGTCCCCATACCTCTCAACACTGCTACATTGGGGACCAAGCCTCAATATGAGTTGCTTTGTTTCTTAGTATTTATTTATTCATTTGTTTGAGATAGACAAGGGTACAGAAAGAGAGGGGGCCATGCCAGGGCCTCCTGCCCCTACAAACAAATGCCAGACAAATGTGCCACTTTGTGCATCTAGCCTTATGTGATTACTGGAGAACTGAACACAGGCCATTAGTGTTTGAAAGCAAACACCTTTAACTGATGAGCCATCTCTCCAGCCCCAATATTTATTTGCTTATGTACTTATTTTGCATGTGTGTGTGCATGCACCATGATATGCATGTGGGCAGTGGAGATTCAAACCCAGGCTCCAGGCTTTGGAAGGAAGTGTCCTTAGCCACTGAGCCATCTCCCCAGCCCTAGTTTTGTTTTATTGAGACAGTATCCCATGCTGTATCTCAGGCTGGCCTTGTCCTCTCAGCAGTCCTCCTACCTTAGCCAATTTAGAGGTAGGATTATAGGTAATGGCTGTCATGCCTGGCTTGCCATGAATTTTGCTGGGGACAAATCATATTGAAACCATATCAGGGAAGAACATTCCAGATAGTGGGAATTTGCAATTGCAGGAGCCTAAAGTAAGTAGCTGCTTGCCCTTCTCTAGTTTTCCCTCCACACTTGGACACATCATTGTCCAGATGTGGACTATGGACCCAGAGGACCTCTGGATCCCAAGTTACCCATCATGCTTGATTCCTTGACTGGGAACAAGCGGCCAGTAGTGACCCATGAACTCTGCCCACAGTGGAAAGCTTGGGGCTGACTGTGACCGAGACAGGACAATCAAGGCTGTGCACAGAACAAAGTTTGCTCTGCGCTCAGGCCCTACTGATAAGCTGCCTGACACCAGTGCCACCAGCTCCCAGGGGCACAGCAGTCGTCACCACCAACAATGGCTCTGTTCTTTCGGTTTGCTTGTCCTCCTGGGTGGAGAGCCCAGATCTGGATAGGGCCAGGAGGAGAGTAAACGTTCTTGTCTAACCTTCCCCAGAGTGACCATGGGGCGCCCAGATGTGGCTACGCCCTTGGCAGAGTCTGCTTCCTGGACTTTCCCCTTATGACACATTTGCAGTACCTGTCCTTGAAGCCTGGGGTCTGGCAACCATGTAGTGCCTGACCTTTCCAGTGGCTTGTCCTATTTCCACCCAAATCCCTGTGATACAGTCCCTAGGAAGTTTGCAAGGTCTCATTCCCTCACTAAGGCTGTCAATACTCCAGGGACATTCTTAAGCATCAAAGAGTCAAGAAGTCCTGGAATTCAGCCTTGCTTAAAATACATGACTTAGGGCTGGAGAGATGGCTTAGCAGTTAAGTGGTTGCCTGTGAAGCCTAAGGACCCCGGTTCGAGGCTCGATTCCCCAGGACCCACGTTAGCCAGATGCACAAGGGGGCGCATGCGTCTGGAGTTCGTTTGCAGTGGCTGGAGGCCCTGGTGCGCCCATTCTCCCTCTCTCTCCCTCTATCTGCCTCTTTCTCTCTCTGTCTGTTGCTCTCAAATAAATAAAAAATTTAAAAATAAATAAATAAATAAAAATTAAAAATTAAAAAAAAATACACTACTTAATCATGTATGCCCTTGAGGAGGACTAGGCCATTGAGTTTCAGCTGGAAAAGACCGGGCAGAAGAGGCCTGGGTCTTTAACTATGTGACACTCCAATGTAAGAGAGGCAATGTCATTTGGGAGAGGAGAAGAAGCCAAGCTGGACATGGCCCAGTGCTAACTTGTACTGCTGTCTCCTGCCTCCTGGTGCCAATCTGGCTGCAGCTGCCCTTGACAGTGCCTGGCATCTGGACAACCAGTTCTCAGTTTTGCTCTCCTGTTGCCCTAGACGGCAGGTCTGGAGTAGAGGAGGCAGGGAAAGAACCACAGTGGACAGCGGCAGACCTCGAAGAGCCTCCTACATCACCGTGCAGTCTCTGGCCTGCCCTTCTCCATTCTTATCCTCATAGTAAGAGATTTCCTGAGCCCCAAAGCCCTGGGTGCCAAGACCTCCTCACTTACCTTACAAGTAAGCTACACTCTGTAGCCGTCAGTGTGCCCACCTCTAGGGGGAGGAGACTGGGCTTGGAGAACAGTGGTCACTCCAGTCCAAGTGCCAACACTGACAAATGGCACACTTGACTGCAGGCAGAGGAGGGGTGTTGCTCAGGACTTCATAGCCACGTGCAGAGGTCGGGCATGCTGGCATAGACTGGCAGTATCTGCCTGGCACTCGGGATGGAAAGAGCAGACCAGGTGCCACCTACCCCAGGCACCACCTACCTGCTACCAAGAGCCAAAGGACCTTGTGTTCCTGCCCGTGGGATACTCCACCACTCGGTTTCTGTGGAACATGAGGATCACAAGGTAGGCATTACCAACAAAATGAGAGCTCTCCAACAGAAACGACTTAGGATGGCAAGTCGCCTGTCCTAAACGATGGATAATGGGAAGAAGATACTGGATCCCAGGTGTGACTGGAAGGCTTGTGTGAATTTTAAGTTCTGGGTGTCCTGCTCTTTTGGGGTGACCTCAACAGCCTGAGTAATTAAAGGACCACTAGATGTGGCTATTCCTTTTCCCATGGCCCAGCAGCAGCCATTTTCGAGGGCCTCCATGCCTCCATGCCGAAAGGGACAGCTTCCAGTATCCGTGCACAGGAAGACCCACGCTGGACTGTCCCCTGGTAAGTACTGCAGAAGTCTTAACCCTCCTTCCCAGAAATAGCTGTTCTCTGTTTAATCTGAGCCTTTGGCCCACAACACACATCCCACTGCCATGGGAGACCCTTTCCCAACCTCTCTTTTTACTCTGCAAACATTGGGTTCCCTTCCCAGGGCCCTTTCCCACCTGGTCCCTCTTGCGTCTGGAATTGACACCCCTCCTCTCCATGATTCAACTGTGAATCCCTCTTTCCCGACCTTCAAAATATCCCGTGTTTTAGCCCGTGGCTTCCTCTGGAAGGCCTCTAATCCCTCACTCTGCAGATAGCCTGGCGACAAGGAAGCCAAGGTGAGAGGCTTCGAGCCCTGCCTTGACCCCTCAAACTCTCAAGCTGGGTGTTTAGGCACTGCCAAGGTGGGATCCCACAAGGGTGCAGGAAGTCTCCAGAGTGACATAGCCAGTGCTGGCGGCCAGGCCAGCCCTTCTTGGACCCCTGTGGATATCAGCTAAGACAAGACCACAGAGGGGTTTGGGAAGGGGGGGGAGGGGACTATGGTCATGCTCTATTGTCTATATGTATGGAAGTTGCCAATAAAAAGTTTTAGAAAAAAGAGACAGACTACAAAATGGAAATATTGCTGGGTATGGTAGTACATGCCTATAATCCCAGCACTCTGAGAGGCTGAGGCAGGAGGATCATTGCAAGTCTGATGCCACTCTGGTCTACATAGCCAGTTCCAAGACACCCAGGGCTATCCAGTAAGATACTTTCTCTCCAAAAGAGAGAGAGAGAGAGAGAGAGAGAGAGGGAGAGAGAGAGAGAGAGAGAGAGGGAGAGAGAAAGGAAGGAAGGAAGGAAGGAAGGAAGGAAGGAAGGAAGGAAGGAAGGAAGGAAGGAAGGAAGGAAGGTAGGTTTCAACTTATTATGAAAAAAATCAAACCTAGGAGTAAAATCATTAATATCATGAACTCCATATTCCATCACTCAGTATCAAAAAGTATAACCTGGACTGGAGAGTTAGCTAGTGGGTAAGGTGCTTACCTATAAAGCCTTAGAACCCAAGTTCAATTCCCTAGCACCCATGTAAGCCAGAGGCACAAAGTAGCACCTGTATCTGGAGTTCATTTGTAGTGGCGAGAGGCCCTGGCATGCCCATGCCCATTCTCTCTCTATCTGCCTCTTTCTCTCTCAAACAAACAAATAAATAAAATATTTTTAAATTTTATTTTATAGAGAGCTCATTGAAATACTTTCTTTATCTACAACCTCATGATTTGTTTTTTTGTTTTGTTTGTGTGTGTATGTTTGTTCTTTTGATTTTTCAAGACAGGGTCTCACTGTAGCCCAGACTGACCTGGAATTCACTCAGTAATCTCTTTTTTTGTTTGTTTGTTTTTTTTTTTGTTTGTTTGAGGTAGGGTCTCACTCTAGATCAGGTTGACCAGGAATTCACTATGTATTCTCAGGGTGGCCTTGAACTCATGGCAATCCTCCTAACTCTGCCTCCCGAGTGCCACCACGCCTGGCTACAACCTCATGGTTTTTTGAAACAGGGTCTCAGGTAAACCAAGCTGGCCTCAAACTTGCTATGTAGCCAAGAAGGACCTTGATCTTCTGATCCTCCTGACTACAGCTTGCAAATACTGGTATCTTAGTTGTCCTCTACCACACCCAGTTTATATGGTGCTGGGACTAGAACCCAGGGCTTCATGCATGCTGAGCAAGAACTCTACCAAATGATTGATGTCCCCAGCCCCTTCAAACTCATTTCTTAAATTTTTTATTTATTTGAGAGAGGGAAAGATTATGGATGCACCAGGGCTTCCTGTTCCTGCAAACAAACTCCAAACCCATGCACCACTTTGTGAGTCTGGCTTTACGTGGGTACTGGGAAATTGAACCCAGACCATGAGGCTTTGTGAGCAAGTGCCTTTAACTACTGAGCCATCTCCCCAGACCCACACTCATTTTGTAAAAAATTTATTTATTTATTTGAGAGAGAGAGAATGGGCATACCAGGGCCTCCTGCTCCTGCAAGTGAACTCTGGACACAGGTGTCACTTGGTGTCTGGGTCTACATGAGCACTGGGGACTCAAACTCAGGTCATCAGGTTTTGTAAACAACTTCCTTTTAAAAAAAAAAGTATTTTGGGCTGGAGAGATGGCTTAGCGGTTAAGCGCTGGCCTGTGAAGCCTAAGGACCCCGGTTCAAGGCTCGGTTCCCCAGGTCCCACGTTAGCCAGATGCACAAGGGGGCGCACGCGTCTGGAGTTCGTTTGCAGTGGCTGGAAGCCCTGGCGCACCCATTCTCTCTCTCTCCCTCTATCTGTCTTTCTCTCTGTGTCTGTCGTTCTCAAATAAATAAAGTAAAAATTTTTTTTAAAGTATTTTATTTATTTTATGAGAGAGAGGAAGAAAAAGAGAGTGTGATGGAATATTGGCACACAGGGCCTCTAGCCCCACAATCAAACTTCAGACACATGGGCCACCCTGTTCATATGCATCACCTTGTGCATCTGGCTTACATGGGTTCTGGGGAATTGAACCTGGGTCCTTAGACTTCACAGGCAAGCACTTTAACCACTCAGCTATCTCTCCAGCCCTCAAACAAGTGATTTTAACTGCTGAGCCATCTCAACAGTACCCCCAAACTCATTTTTAAATTTTTATTTATTTTATTTTATTTTACTTTATTTATTTTTGTTTGTTTGGTTTTTCAAGGTAGGGTAGGGTTTCCCTCTAGCCCAGGCTGACCTGGAATTCACTATGTAGTCTCAGGCTTGCCTCAAACTCACAGTGATCCTCCTGTCTCTTCTTCCCAAGTGCTGGGATTAAAGGTGTGCACCACCCTGCCCAGCTTTGACTGGACTTTTTTGCTGGAGTACTTTATTATAAATACTATACATTTATAGGACACAAAGTTTTATATATATATATATATATATATATATATATATATATATATATATATATCTTTAGGGACTGGGAGATGATGGTTCAGTGAATACTGCTGCACAAGAATGAGGAGCTGAGTTGATTCCCAGCACATCATGGTGATACATGCCTGTAGTCCCAGGTCTGGGAAGAGGACAGAGACAGAGGATCCCTGAAGTTTGCTGGCTAGCTAGTGAGCTACAGGTTCAGTGAGAGATCCTGTCTCAGAAAGTAAGATGAGGGCTGGGCATGGTGGCACATGCATTTAATCCCAGCACTTAGGAAGCTGAGGCAGGAGGATTGCTATAAGTTCAAGGCCAGACTGAGATTACATAGTGAGTTCCAGTTCAGCCTGGGCTAGAGGGAAACCCCACCTCGAAAAACCAAACAAACAAAACAACAACAAAAAGTAATATGAGGGCTGGAGAGATGGCTTAGCAATTAAGGCACTTGCCCATAAAGCCAAAGGACCCAAGTTTGATTCCCCAAGACCCACGTAAGGCAGATGCACAAGGTGGCGCATGTGTCTGGAATTCATTTACATTAGCTGGAGGCCCTTGCACACCCATTCTCTCTCTCTCTCTAATAAATAAATAAAAATAAAAATTTATTTTAAAAAAAGTAATATGAGGGCTGAGACGATAGTTCAGTGGTTAAAGGTGCTTTCTTGAAAAGCCTGCCAGCCCAGATTCAGTTCCCAAGCCACCCATGTAAGCTGGTCACAAAAAGTGGCACAAATATCTGGTGTTCATTTGCAGAAGCAAGAAGCCCTGGTGTGCACACACACACACACACACACACACAACACACACACATGCAAGTCAATAAATAATTCTTTGTTTTTTGGTCAAGCCCAACAGACTGGCCTTTTTTTATGAGGGAGAGCAAGAGCAAGAGAGAGAGAGAGGACTCGTACAACAGGGTCTCCAGCCACCCACTATGATGGAACTCCAGACACGTGCACCACCTTGCGCACATGCGTGACCTTGCTCAGCATGCGTCACCTTCTTACATGGGATCTGGAGAGTCAAACATGGGTGCTTAGGCTTTGCAAGTAAGTGCCTTAACCACTAAGCCATCTCTCCAGCCCCAATAAATAATTCTTAAAAAAAATAATAATGTGGGAACATGAACATACACCACACCATACACATGAAGTATGTATGTGTGTGTGTATTTATATGTGTATGTTTGTGAGCATGTTTATGCATATCCCTTCTGCTCTTTGGGAGGGTTGTCTGTTGGTGAGGGTTGTTTGTTTGCTTGCTTGCTGGGTTTGCTTTTATTTACTTATTTATTTATTTTTTGTTTTTTCTAGGTAGGGTCTCACACTAATCCAGGGTGACCTGGAATTTACTATGTAGTCTCAGGATGGCCTCAAATTCATGGCGATCCTACTACCTCTGCATCCTGAGTGCTGGGATTAAAGGCATGCGCCCCCATGCCTGGCTTTGTTTTTATTTATTTTTTTTTAAATCTTGTTTATTTTTTTTTATTTATTTGAGAGCGACAGACCGAGAGAGGAGAGAGAGAGAGAGAGAGAGAGAGAGAGAGAGAGAGAGAGAGGGAGAGAATGGGCGCGCCAGGGCCTCCAGCCACTGCAAACGAACTCCAGATACGTGCGCCCCCTTATATCTGGCTAATGTGGGTCCTGGGGAATGGAGCCTCGAACCGGGGTCCTTCGGCTTCACAGGCAAGCGCTTAACCGCTAAGCCATCTCTCCAGCCCTGTTTTTATTTTTGAGACAAGTGTCTTGTTACATAACTCAGGCTGTCCTAGAACTTTCTATATTGCTGGGCTCGCCTCAAATTCATAATCTTCCTGCCTCAGCCTCCCTAGTAGTGGGATTATAAACATGTTCCACTGTGCCCTTCCATGTTCAAATTTCCTTGATTCTTTTTTTGTTTGCTTGTTTGGTTGTTTGGCTGGTTGGTTTGGTTTGGGGGTTTTGGTGGCGGTGTTGTTGTTTTGAGGTAGAGTCTCACTCGAGCCCAGGCTGACCTGAAACTCACTCTGTAGTCCCAGGCTGGCCTCAAACTCAAAGCAATCCTCCTATCTCTGCCTCTGGAGTATAGGGATTAAAGGTGTGTACCCCATGCCCGCCTGGCTCCTTGACTCTTTCTAACACGCCTTTAAAGGACTGCGGGTATAGCTCGGTGGTAGAGAACTTTCCTAGCAAGTGTGAGGCCTTGAGTTAGTTCTCCAGATCAGCAAATAAAATAAAATGAGGGCAGGAGAGAGAGCTCAGTGGATAAGGTGCCTGCCTGCAAAGCCTAAGGACCTGGATTTGATTCCCCAGTACCCACAAAAAGCCAGATGCACAAAGTGGCACATGTATCTGGAATTCATTTTATGGTGGCTAGAGGCCCTGGCACATCCATTCTCTCTCTTTCTCTCTGCCTCTCTCTTTCTCCCTCTCTCACTCTCAAATAAATAAATGAATAAATAAATAAAATACATTAAAAAATAAAATGAGCTGGACATGGTGGCACACTTGGGAGGCAGAGGTAGGAGGATCGCCATGAGTTCGAGGCCACCCTGAGACTACAAAGCAAAAAAGGTCAGAAAGGGCTAGAGTGAGACCCTATCTCATAAAACCAAAAGTAAATAAATAAGTAAAACAAAATGAAATAAGACACCTTTTAATGGTTTATATATTCAAATCACAGATTAGGCTCTAGAGAATGTCCACATGTAATGCATTTGGTTGTTGTCACTTGAGACTTTCAAATCGTTTTCCTTTTATGTCATTTGTTTGTTTAAAGGTGTATGAGGAGCTGACTTGTGGCTCAGTTGGCAGAGTGCTTGCCTAGCACGCCAATGCCCTGGGTGCCATCCCCAGTTCAATATAAATCAGGTGTGGTGGAGGGAGGACACCTGTAATCTTGACACTCGGGACACGGAGCAAGAGGATTAATCAGAAATTCAACATCATCTTCAGCTGCATAGTGAGTTTGAGGTCACCTGGGCTATAAGAGACTGTCTGGAAGGAAGGAAGGAAGGAAGGAAGGAAGGAAGGAAGGAAGGAAGGAAGGAAGGGAGGGAGGGAGGGAGGGAGGGAGGGAGGGAGGGAGGGAGGAGGAAAAGGAAGGAAGGAAGGGGAAGTGGAAGGAAAGAGGGAGGTTGGGAAGCAGTGAGGCCAGAGCCCTGCGGACAGCAAACCTGGCGTGGCCCTGAGCCATAGGAGCCTCATTCACGGAGGCGGGGATGAGAATGGCACAGCCACCTTGGAAGCAGCTTGTCAGGTTCTACAAAACTAAACATACTCTCGTCATCTAATCCAACAATTGTCCTCCATGGCATTTCCCCAAAGGAGGTGAAATCTGGTGTCAACATAAAAACCCACAACTAATGATCCGTGCTTTATTCATCATTGCCAACAAGATGACTTTCAGTAGGGGGCTGGGTAAATAAACACCCAGATGATGGTACAAAACTGCACTAAAAAGAAGTGTGCTATCGAGCCATGCAAAGACACCAAGAAGCCTTAAATGCTCGTTGGTAAGTGAAAGAAGACAAGCCAAAGAGGTTACAGCCCCATGGCATTCTGGGAAAGGCACAACTGAATGCCGTGAAAAATTTGTGGTCATCAAGGAAGGTTTGGGGAGGGGAGGAATAGCCAGAGCACAGGGGAGGTTCGGGGCAATGATGCTACAATCAGACTCACGTCACCTTACCTTTCAGCCAACCCACAGAATGAACCACCAGAGGGAGCCTAATGTCAACCATGGACTGGGGGTGATTAGATATCAACACAGCTGGAGGTGAAGGTGGCGCATGCATCTGGAGTTTGTTTGCAGTGGCTGGAGGACCTAGCACTCCATTCTCTCTTCCTCTCTCTCTCTCTTCCTCCATTTCCCTGTCTCTCAATAAATAAAGTAAAAACTATTTAAAAAAAAAAAAACATTTGGGCTGAAAAAATGGCTTATTGGTTAAAGTACTTGCCTGCAAAGTCTAAGGACCCAGGTCAACTCCCCAGGACCCACATAAGCCAGATGCACATGGTGGCACATGTGTCTGGAGTTCACTTGCAATGGCTAGAGGCCCTGGCATGCCCATATTCTCACTCCCTCTAATAACTAAATTAAAATAAGATATCAACATGGCTGCTTCAGTTGTAACAAGCCACTCTACCAGGGAATGTTGAGAATGGGAGAGAGTTTATGCACACTGGGGCAGGGGGCAGCTGAGATGCCTTTACACCTTCTGCCCCATGTTGGCAAAAACCTACAACTGCTCTAAAAAGTAAAGCCTATGGGTGGTTTTATCGTATATGTGTGTGCGTGTGTGGTGTACATGTGCATTCTTGTATATGAGCGCACGTGTGTGTGTGCATATAGAGGCCAGAGTGTGATATCCAGTGTCTTCATCAATCACTCTCCACCGTATTTATTTATTTTGAGCGAGAAAGAGGCAGGTGGAGAGAGAATTGGGCATGCCAAGGCCATTAGACATTGCAAACAAACTCCACATGTGTGTGCCCCCTTGCACATCTAGTTTACATGGGTACTGGGGAATCAAACACAGGTCCTTAGGCTTTGTAGGCAAATGCCCTAACCACTAAGCCGTCTCTCCAGCCCTCCACCCTATTTATTGAGAGAGGGTCTTTCAATTGAACCCCGAGTTCCCCAGTTCAGTTACTCTAGCTAGCCGACTTACCCCTGGGATCCCATCTCTACCTTCTCAAAACAGGCGTTACAGAAGGCTGCCATTTCTACCCAGCATTCACGTAGGTGCTAGGGATTCAAACTGAGACCCTCACACTGTGGAACACATCCCCCCAGCTCAAAGTCTGTAACTGTTAAAGGGGTGGTTAAGGAGGGGGTCATTTGTCCCGTGCAATGTTCCACCAGTTCAATTTGAATGGTTGCTTCCCTGTTTCTTTATCCATGAGTTTCCTGAAAATTGGTATTTAGATCCAGACCCAACTGCAAGTTTCCCATCAGTACCCTTCATGGGTGGTTCCCTTTTTATTGCATTATATCATAGGTATGTGGCTTATCTGTCCAACTTTGATCAATGCTGAGGTGGACCAGTGAGTCCCAGAGTTGCCAACCTAATCCACCCATCATGAACTGCCCTTCAACTTTCCATCTTGCAGCTTTGGCATCCATTGATGGTCTTTGCCTAGATTCATTGTTCCTTGGGGGCAAAAATTACTGGGTCTCTCGTTCTCCAGTGCCTTCCTAATTTAATTGCTGTAATTACTCAATTCAAAAGAATGTCTTTCATCACCTATTTGTGGTCATACAGAAAAAAGTACTTAGGGCTGGAGAGATGGCTCAGTGGTTAAGGCACTTGCCTGCAAAGCCTGACAACCTGGGTTTGATTCCCAGTACACACGTAAGCCACATGCGCAAAGTGGTCTGGAGTTCAGTTGCAGTGGCTACAGGCCCTGGCACACCTACCTATACTCTATCTATCTACCTATCTATCTATCTATCTATTTATCTATCTATCTATCTACCTATCTATGTATCTATCTATGTGCCTATCTATCTATCTATCTATCTATCTATCATCTCTTTGCTTGTAAATAAGTAAATAAAATATAAATATATATTTTAAATGCTGTTAGAAAGACAGAAAGGGGGCTAGAGGGATGGCTTGGTGGTTAAGACACTTATCTGTGAAGCCTGAGGACCCGGGTTCAATTCCCTAGTACCCATATAAGCCAGATGCACAAGGTGGCACATATATCTGGAGTTTATTTGCAGTGGCTACAGCCCTGGCATGCTCATTCTTCCTCCCTCCCTCCCTCTCACTCTCTCTCTTTCTTAAATAAATAAAACTGTTTAAAAATAAAGGAAGAAAAAAGGTGCATATATATTGGTGATTTTCCTTCATCAATGAGAATAAAGAATCTGTGCCCTAGTGATTGCCAATGATGACAGGCGCCATATAAAATCATATCAGGGACTGGCAGAATGGCTCAGTGGCTAAAGGCACTTACTTGCTTGAAAGTCTAATGGCCCAGATTCAACTCCCCAGTACCCACATAAAGCCAGATGCACTGGACAGTGCATGTGTCTGCAGTGGCAGTAAGCCCTGGCACACCCACACTTACTCCCTCTGTCTGCCTCTTTCTCTCTCCCCTTCTCTCAAATAAATAAATAAATAAACTTTAAAGGCATATCAGGCTCTTGGATTTTATATATTTTGTCGCAATTCATGTGATGCAATGTTCAATGTTTAGCCAGTGGGAGCCTCTTGGTGTGGGTTCATAGCCCTCAATGTGGTTTGAAGTCCGCATGTCCCAGCCAAGGTTCAATTCCCCAGCACCCACATACAGTCAGTCAGCTGCACAAAGTGATGCATACATTGAATTGGTTTATAGCGTTAAGAGGCTCTGGTGTTTCCATTCTCTCTCTCTCTCTCTCTCTCTCTCTCTCTCTCTCTCTCTCTCTCTCTCTCTCCCCTCCAAAATAAACTAGGTAAAAATTAAAATTAAAAAAAGGCTGGAAAAACAGTAGTCCCTCTGCAATAGGACTGTACGGTACTGCATCCATGTGGGTACTGGAATATCCAGGACACTTGGGAGAGAATGAAAAGCCATTTTAAGATAAGATAGACACAGGACAAGGAGTCCTAAAGAACAAAGTGGCTGAGGACATTCAAGATGGCTGTAGAAAGATGGGGATACACAGGGTGTTGGGGAAAAGAAATGGGGCTTAAAAATACAGGGCTGGGAATAAAGCTCAGTTAATAAAATGCCTTGACTGGGCATTGTGGCACATGCCTTTTTATTATTATTTATTTATTTGACAGAGAAAGAGAGAGAGAGAATGGGTGTGCCAGGGCCTCCAGCCACTGCAAACAAACTCCAGATGCATGTACCCCCTTGTGCATCTGGCTAACGTGGGTCCTGGGGAATCGAACCTGGGTCCTTTGGCTTTATAAGCACCTTAACCACTAAGCAATCCCTCCAGCCCTGGCGTATGCCTTTAATCCCAGCGCTTTGAAGGCCAAGGTAAGAGGATCTCTGTGATTTCGAGGCCAGCCTGAGACTACATAGTGAATTCCAGGTCAGCTTGGGCTACAACAAGACCCAATCTCAAAAAAAAAAAAAAAAAAAAAAAAAAAAGAATTCTTGGGCTGGAAAAATGGCTTAGCAGTTAAGCGCTTGCCTGTGAAGCCTAAGGACCTCGGTTTGAGGCTCAGTTCCCCAGGACCCACGTTAGCCAGATGCACAAGGGGGCACACGCGTCTGGAGTTTGTTTGCAGTGGCTGGAAGTCCTGACACACCCGTTCTCAATCTCTCTCTCTCTCTGTGTCTCTTTCTCTCTCTCTCTGTCACTCTCAAATAAATAAATAAAAAATGAACAAAAAAAAATTTTTTTTTAAAAGAATGCTTTAAAACCTTGTACTACATAAACAAAGTGTGGTGGCATACACCTGTAATCCCAGTGCCCAGAAGGTGGAAGCAAGAATATCAGAAGTCCAAGGTCATACTTGGCGACACTGGGAGTTGGAGTATAGCCTGAGCTACATGGACCTTATAAAAATAAATAAATAAATAAAACAAATTCCAACCACACAGAGCCAGGTAGAGCCAAATAGAAAATGTGGTTAATTTCTTATGGAGATCAAAGGAGCCTTCAGGGTGTCAGTCCTTGCCTTGCACCGTGTTTGAGACAGGGTCTCTGGTTGTTTTGCCCCTGCGAACACCAAACTAGCTGGCCCATGGGCTTCGGGATTCTCCTACCCCACCTCCTACTGGTGTAATGCGTAAGATTACAGATGTGGGCACGACTTGTGCCTGGTTTTACATGGGTTTTTACGCAGGTTCTAGGGCTCCAAACTCTGGCCATCAGGCTTGCAGAATAAGCACTTTTAACCACTGAGCAACAGCCCCAGCTCTTATGTCTTGGGTATTAATGAGCTGTGATATCCTACCATCTATCCCAGTCTCAATACACAGTGGGTCCTCAATAAATGCTTATTAGATGCAAACAATATCTTCTGATTCTAAGCTGATGCATGGTTCATGCAGGGCTAGTCCAGATCTTTAGGGCACATTGGCTCCTAAGCACCGCCATAGGAGCCCACTCGTATCAAAGAGGGCCACCTCCAGCATCTCCACTCTGCAACTTGACTCTCTTCCTCTCAGCAACTCGCTGTCACTGTCCTCCAATGAGGACAGTGATGTGCTCCTCACAGGCTGCTAAGGAGCCACATGAGATCTTTGAGGGCAAGCATGGCCCCCAGCGCTTACGTTTATCATATTCTCCACAGTGTCTTTATCACCAAGATAGCAAGAGTCTCCCCACTTGTTAGGTCAGGTGGCTTGGTGGTATTGTTTCAGCCAAGCCCCAAGGAAATGAGTACACTAGAAATTCTGGGAATTTCTAGCCCTCTATCCCTGCTTCATGAACCAAACATTGATGGGGGCAAAGATCTCATCAGGGCTGTGTGCATTTCTTATCGAGTCCCATGAGTGGCCCTCCCGAGATGATTAGCGCAGGTCTGAGGGTATTTAACAAGCAGTTCCCAGCACAGCTGCAGCCCCAGAACTCGCCCTTCCTGAGAGCCTTAAACCCAGGGAGGAAGCATGAAGTGGTTTGGAGTCCTAGGGCTTGTGACCCTCTCAGAGTGTTTGGTCACGTAAGTATGGGACAAATAGTTTCGGCTGTCTTTCTGGATGCCTCTGCGTTCTGATAGCCTCTGGTCTTCTTACTCTGCCCACTGATGGTGGGAAAAGGAAATGCAATCTCCTCTGACTTTCATGAAGATCAGGTGTTCTTCCACTAATGAGTGGTGTGCACTGGGACCCAGAAGCCTTAGAGCAGGTCTGCATGCTTGCACAATTCCAAGGGGCACATACCACATGGGCTGTGTGAATGTCACCCCCCAAAGGTGTTCAGTGTACCACCTCTGCAGCTGCAGGGATGGACCCAGCTAGGAAAAGATTTATATTCATTCTCTCTGTCTCTCTCTCTCTCTCTCTGTCTCTCTCTCTCTCATTCTCACTGACTCTCTCTCGCTCTCTCCCATATCTTTCTACCTGTTGGGGTGTGTGCAGAACTCTGCCTCTCTCAGTTTTGACTTTTATTCCTCATCCCTCTTCATTTCCCTTATCAATTCCCCACCTTAGCTCCCTTGAGTTTCTCATGTCCGGGCTTCCTCTCACCCATAGCTTCTGATTGAACCTGAGATAGACTAAGAGGGATAGCCCCAGCTGCGCATGATGGCACATGCCTATAATTCCAGAGTGTGGGAGATAAGAGACAGGAGGGTTAGGAGTTCAAGGTCATCCTTTGCTACATAGCAAATTCAAGGCTAGCCTGGGCTACTACTTCCTAGGCCCAGCTTTGACACTAGTCAGCTGTGTGACCACATGAATTCCTAATGCCCCACAGTGTAAGAAAAAGATATTGATTTGTATGTGCAAGTCTCTGGGTTCTATCCCCAGTACAAGAAATAGGAAGGAAGGAAGGGAAGGAGGGAGGGAAGAAGAGAAGGGAGAAAAGGAGGAAAAGAAAGGAAGACAGAAAGAAAAGAGGCCTGGAGAGATGGCTTAGTGGTTAAGGCACTTGCCTGCAAAGCCAAAGGACCTAGGTTTGATTCTCCAGGAACTACGTAAGCCAGATGCACAAGGTAACACATGTGTCTGGAGTTTGTTTGCAGTGTCTGGAGGCCCTTGCATGCCCATTCTCTCTATCTGCCACTTTCCTATCTTTCTCTCTCTCTCAAATAAATAAATATAATAAAATATTTCGGGCTGGAGTGATGGCTTAGCAGTTAAGGCATTTGCCTGCAAAGCCAAAGGACCCAGGTCCAATTCCCCAGGACCCATGTTAGCCAGATGCACAAGGGGGCATGTGCATCTAGAGTTCGTTTGCAGTGGCTGGAGGCCCTGGCGCACCCATTCTCTCTCTCTCTCTCTCTCTCCCTTTCTCTGTCAAATAAATAAGCAATGAAATATTTTTTTAAAAAAAAGAAACAGAAAAGAGATCCACAGGGCTGGGGAGATGGCTTAACAGTTAAAGGCACTTGCTTGCAAAGCCTACCAGCCCTTGGCGAATTCTCCAGTATCCACATAACTCCAGATGCACAAAATTGTGCAAGTGTCTGGAGTTCATTTGTGTAGTGGCAAGAGATTGCAGTGTACCCATACTATCTTTTTCTCTCTCTCTCTGAAATAGCTGAGTAAAGATATTTTTTTAAATTTTTTTGTTCATTTTTATTTTTTTTATTTGAGGGTGACAGAGAGAGAAAGAGGGAGGGAGAGAGAGAGAGAGAGAAAGAGAATGGGTGTGCCAAGGCTTCCAGCCACTGTAAATGAACTCCAGACGCGTGCGCTCCCTTGTGCATCTGGCTAACATGGGTCCTGGAGAGTTGAGCCTCGAACTGGGGTCCTTCGGCTTCACAGGCAAGTGCTTAACCACTAAGCCATCTCTCCAGCCCAAAGATATTTTTAAAAAGAGGGGCCAGGAGTGGTGGCGCACGCCTTTAATCCCAGTACTGGGGAGGCAGAGGTGGGAGGGTCACTGAAAGTTCGAGGTTACCTTGAGACTACATAGTGAATTTCAAGTCAGCCTGGGCTAGAGTGAGACCCTACCTCGAAAAACAAAAACAAACAAACAAAAAGGGGGGGGGACTGGAGGCATGGCTTAGCGGTTAAGGCGCTTGCCTGCAAAGCCAAAGGACCCAGGTTGGATGCTCCAGGACCCACGTCAGCCAGCTGGACAAGGCTGGAGGCCCTGGTGCGCCTATCCTTCCGCTCACTCTCTCTCTCTCTCTCTCTCTCTCTCTCTTCTGTCAAATAAATAAACAAATAAAAATAAAATATTTAAAAAGAAAGAAGCCAGGCGTGGTGGCGCATGTCTTTAATCCCAGTACTCAGGAGGCAGAGGTAGGAGGATCGCCAGGAGTTCGAGGCCCCCCTGAGGCTACATAGTGAATTCCAGGTCAGCCTGGGCTAGAGCGAGACCCTGCCTCGAAAAAAAGAAAAAGGAAGGAAGGGAAAGAGAAAGAGAGAAAGAGTAAGAAAAGAGGGAGGGAGGGAGGGGGAGGGGGGAGCGGTCCCTCTGGCTCCCAGGGCAGCTTCAGAAAAGACACGGAACGGGAAGTGGGATAACAATGCAGTCACCGTCAGGACCCACTACATGATGGGTGCCTCCTCGACCCCACCCCCCCAGCATTCTGGGAGGGATGTTATCATCCATCTTCCCCACGAAAAGGAAACGGGCTCAGAGCAGTTACCGCAGAACCACCATGCCCACCGTGTCGGGGGCCAGTTCTGGAGGAAAGCCTCCAGCAGCCGCCGTGCAGTGTGGTGCCACGGGTCTCTTGGTCTCTCCTTTAAAGAATCCCTCTGATGAAGATTAAATCCATGCGAGAAAACCTGCGGGAGGGCAACATGCTGAAGGATTACCTGGACAGGTACCCGCACAGCCGCGCGCACCGGACGGAGCAGCGCCCGGGGCCGGCGCTTTCCTTGGAGCCCATGAGGAACTACCTGGACGTGAGTGTGGCGGGGGCTCCGGCGCGCCCCCTAGGGCTCCTGCCCCGCACCGCGGCTCACAGCCCGGCCCGCGGCCGGGGCTCCTGCAGGCAGAAATGGGAGCGGAGAGAGCATGCCTACTTCAGCCCTTTGGATCAGGCCTAGCAATGAGCACGTGCCAACCATGTCATTGGGCACACCTGGCCCGCGTTCTTTCTCCCCTAGGCCACAAGCATACACGCATGCAAACCAGACACACACATGGAAAACAAAATACAATTCTGATGACAGAGTCCACTGCGCCGTCTTGATATTACCCACTCTGACCTTAGAGAAAGTGAGGAGTACAGAGGGTTGAGGTGACCAGGAGGTAGAGAGCTGATGGGTGGCAAGTGGAAAGGATTTCAGAGCTGCAGGGGCGATTGGAGAACTCCCAAAAGAAAGCCCTGGCTTCAGTGCAGGTTGGGAGATGAGGACCCCCCACCCCAGTGAAGCCAGGAACCCCTACAGTCAGGCGGACCCTAATCACACACTTCCCTTCACAGTTGGCCTATATAGGCATCATCAGCATTGGCACGCCCCCTCAGGAGTTCAAGGTCGTCCTGGACACTGGATCTGCGGATTTTTGGGTGCCATCCATCTACTGCTCCAGCCCAGCCTGTGGTGAGGACCTGCCCCATCCCCTGCCCTGTTCTGCAGCTCCCCTCCCCTCCCATCAGGCCTGAGGAACACCCGCTGCTTCTGCCCTGCAGCTAGACACAAGGTCTTCAACCCTCTGCTCTCCTCCACCTTCCTGGTCTCTGGCCGGCCTGTTAACGTCGCCTATGGCTCTGGAGGGATGTCAGGATTTCTTGCCTACGACACCGTTAAGGTAATATGGGAACCAAAGGGAGAGATGGCCTGGGGCAAGACAACTCCTGAAGGGCCAGAGATAGCTAGAAGTGATTATATGCCACAGCTGGCTGCCCACTCTGTGGGGCTAAGGACATGTTCCCCCATGTGTGGGACCATCTGTCTGCAGCTTGCCTAGACTTGCATCTCCTTCCCCCATGGTAAGTACAAGGTCTGTCAGGAGTAGAAAGGGAGGTGGGTTAAAGAAAAATAATCACCTGGGCCAGACATGGTGGCGCAAGCCTTTAATCCCAGCACTCAGGAGGCAGAGGTACGAAGATCACTGTGAGTTCAAGGCCAGCCTGAGATTACATACCAGAGCAGCCTGGGCTAGATGGAGACCCTATCTCAAAAAAAAAAAAAAAAAAAAATCACCTGGGGGCTGAGCAGATGGCTCAACAGGTCAAGTGCTTGCTGCACAAGCATGAGGACCTGGGTCGGGATCCCCAACACCAATGTAAACTCTGGGTAAGTAGTGTGTGTATGTAATCCCAGCCTGCGGAATGCAGAGACAGGAGAATACCTGGGGCTTGCTGGGTACACTAGCCCTGCCAATGAGTTCTGGATTCAGAATGAGACCCTGTCTCAGAATCTTAGGTGGAGGGGTGGGGAGATGGCTTGGTGGATAAAGTGCTTGCCACACAAGCCAGAGGATTTAAGTTTAGATCTCAGAACCCCCACAAAGCCAGACACTATACCAGGTGTCTGTAATGCCAGCACACCCTAAGGCAAGAAGGGAGACAGACAAAAGAATTGGCATGGAGTTCATGGGCCAGCTAACCTGAAAGATGCACTGGTAAAACAAGAGACCTTGCCTCAAACAAGGTGGAAGGACCAACACCTGAAGTTGACTTCTGACCTCCACACACAAACCATGGTATGTGCACAACCACACTCTTATATATAAACACACATGGGCTGCAGAGATGGCTTAGAAGTTAAGGTGGTTGCCTGCAAAGTCAAAGAATCCAGGTTCGGTTCCCTAGGACCCATGTAAACCAGATGCACAGGTGGCACATGTGTCTGGAGTTGGTTTGCAGCCACTGGAGGCCTTGGCATGCCCATTCACTCACTTGCGCATGTGCCTGCTCGCTCGCTCGCTCTCTCTCTCTCTCTCTCTCTCTCTCTCTCTCTCTCTCTCTGTGTGTGTGTGTGTGTCTCAAAAATAAAAATAAAAATAAAATATTTTGAAAACACAAGGTATGTATACACACACACACACACACACAAAGTAAGGTGGACACCTAACACTGACCTGTAGCCTCCACATGTACATGTGTATACACATGCACACTCATACACACATGCTTACATTCATAAAGACATGCATTGTGAACACTGCACACACAAAAAAAATATCATCAGCTTTCACACTCTATACTGTGCCAGGCTCTATGCTGGGCACTTTCTTTGTAAAAAACTCCTTTTATCCTCTTTATTTTTTTCTTTATTTTTTTTTAAGGGAGCATCTCACTCTGGCCCAGGCTAACCTGGAATTCACTGTGTAGTCTCAGAGTGGCCTTGAACTCACTGCAATCCTCCTACCTCTGCCTCCTGAGTGCTGGGATTAAAGGCGTATGCCACCATGCCTGGTTCCTTTTATTCTCTTGATAACCCCACATGAAAGGCCCTGCTGTGAGTAAATTCCATAGGTGAGGGAACAGAGAGTATGAGTCCTAAGGTCACCCAGCTGGTAAGATGGGGAGTGAATCAGAACACACAGGCAACTTGGGGGGTGTTCTCAAGAGCCCCAAAAGCTGGGCTGGAGAGATGGCTTAGTGGTTAAGCAGTTGCCTGTGAAGCCTAAGGACCCTGGTTCCAGGCTCCATTCCCCAGGACCCACATTAGCCAGATGCACAAGGGGGCGCACGCATCTGGAGTTTCTTTGCAGTGGCTGGAGGCTCTGGCATGCCCATTCATTCTCAGTCTCTCTCTCTGCCTCTTTCTCTCTCTGTCTGTCACTCTCAAATAAATAAATAAAAATGATTTAAATTTTTTTTTTAAAAAGGACCCCAAAAGCTGGAGAGATGACTCAGCAGTTAAGGCATTTGCCTACAAGGTGTAACGACCCATATTTGACTCCCCAATACCCACATAAAGGCAGATGCACAAAGTGGTGCATGCATTTGGAGTTCATTCGCAGTGAGTAGAGACCCTGGTGTGCCCACTGTGTGTGTGTGTGTGTGTGTGTGTGTGTGTGTGTGCCTCCCTCTCTCTCTTTCTCTTTCTCTGTCTCTCTTCTCTTTCTCTGCTTGCAAATAAATAAATAAAATATTAAAAAAGGAATTCCAACTCTGAGACAAGGAAAGTAGGACAACTCTGCCTAGTTGGTTTTTTAATCATGGAAATCTTGGATATCTTTGAGAATCTAACAAAACCTATGAACTGCCTCCCTCAAAATGACTGAATACATGCATGCACGTACACACACACACACACACACACACACACACACACACACACACAGAGCAATGTTTCTCAGGCCAAGTTTTCCTAAGAGCCCTAATGGCTGTGTGGTGTTACAAACCCCTGTCTCCCAAGGGTACAGGAAAGACCATCTTGGATGATGTCCCAGAGGAAGTGACCCTGTTCTCTACTTGTCCTCATTGGGAACCCTCAAGTCATATTCAGAGTCACAGTCTCCCCACTCCCTCTACACACACTGGAAAAACAAGGTCAGATGAAACTGGGGATGCAGGGGTAGTGACATCTCACTGCACCCACATAAGAGCCGTCCCCCTGGTCCTGCCTGAGATAAACATCTGAGTGGGCCATGGCACAGCCTCCGTTCTCCTCTGTGGAGCAAGCCATCTCCTCAGCCACTTCCACCCTGGCCCGGCCCAGCCCAGCCCAGCAGCACCCTAGCCCCCAGTTCAGAGCCTTACATGAGACGTCCTCCTCTTCCACAGATTGGGGGCCTCATGCTTGTTGCCCAGGCATTTGGCCTAAGTCTGCAGGAGCCGGGCAGTTTCATGGAATATGCATTCTTTGATGGCATCCTGGGGCTGAGCTACCCCAGCCTTGGCCTGCAGGGAACAACACCTGTGTTCGACAACTTGTGGATACAAGGCCTCATTTCACAGAACCTCTTTGCTTTCTACTTGAGCAGGTGAGTGTGCGTTGAACCAGCCCTTTCTCCACCTTGGCTGCAAGACACTTTCAATTGTATTTAAAAAAATATTGGCCGTAGCCGGGCATGTTGGCGTACGTCTCTAATCCCAGCACTTAGAAGGCAGAGGTAGGAGGATTGCCATGAGTTCAAGGCCAGCATGAGACTACCTAGTGAATTCCAGGTCAACCTGGGCTAGAGTGAGACCCTACCTTGAAAATCCCCCCCCCAAAAAAATATATATATGTCTGTATGTATGTATGTATACACACACACATATTGGCCAGGCATGGTGGTGCACGCCTTTAATCCCAGCACACAGGAGGTAGACGTAGGAGAATCACCGTGAGTCTGAGACTACATAGTGAACTCCAGGTCAGCCTGGACTACAGTGAGACCATACCTCAAAAAACAAAACAAAAAAACAAATAACAACAAATATATATATTACACTCTGACACTGAAGATTCCTTACAGGTTGTCTAGATCAGGAATCAATAAACTATGGCCTGGTATAAGGGGGTGTGTGCGGGGGGTGGGGAGTGAATCTGACCCACCACATGGTTGTTTTTTTTTTTTGGTGATATTTTATTTATTTATTTAAAAGAGAGAAAGATCCAGAGACAGAGGAAAAGAATGGGGATGCCAGGGCCTCTAGCCACTGCAAATGAACTCCAGATGCATGTGCCACCCTGTGCATCTTACTGGGGAATCGAACATGAGTCCTTTGGCTTTACAGGCAAGCACCTTAACCACTAAGCCATTTTTCCAGCCCTCTAATTTTAATTTTACTTTTTATTCATTGATTTGGGAGACAGAGAGAGAGAAAGATACAGATATAGCAAGAGAAAATCCCACCACCTATTCTTGTAAATAAAGTTTCATTGGAGCCCTGTCCATTCATTTACGTATTGCACAAATCAGCTGCTTTTGCATAAGTGGTGGCATTGAGCCATGCAATCAAGATGATGGCACAGCGGGCCAAGCCTCTGGTGCTGACAATCTGGCCCTTCATGGAGAATTTGCCGAACCTCGCAGTCTGGACCCTCCTCTTGGCAGATGATCAAACCGAGGCTCCTAGAAGGGTTATACTGGAAAGGCAGCTCTCAGGACTCTGTCTCATGGCAGTTATCAATCAATCCATCAAATATCCAACCACAAGTTTCAATAAAGATATGCTGAAATGCCCTGATGGGCTAAGGGTCTGGTATAAGACCCAGGAGGAGGCAGAAATACAGCTGAAGGGACTTCCTGTTGACAGTTGTGTATTTGCCACCAAAAACAGAGGCCAACCACATATGTTCAAGTGGCAGGCAAGGGCGTGTATGTGTGTGTGTGTGTGTGTTTGGCTACACGTGTATGGGTGCATGCATGTGTGTTCATGTGGAAGCCAAAGGTTTGATGTCTTTTTCAACCTCTCTCCACCTATTTACCTAGTCAGGACCTCTCGCTTGAACCCAGAACTCACAGATTTAGCTAGTCTAGTTGCCAAATGATATGGGTGCTAGAATCCAAATTCAGGTCATCACATTTACATGGTAAGTGTTTCATCCATGACCCATCTCCCTAGCCCACACAGTGTGACCTTAAACAGATGATTCAACCTCTCCAAGCCACAGGAACATTTGTATCCAGTCCAATGAGAGGATGCATTCAACAAATGTTTATTAAGCACCACTTCATGCTGGGCACTGCTCTGTATGTACTTCATGCAAGACAGAGCAGCAGAGAGAAGGAAGGCAAAAAGAGGTTAAAAAGAAAGAAAGAAAGAGAAAAGGACATTCAGGATGGCACTTGGTTCCGTGAAAGAAATAAGTAAAGTTGATGGAATGGACAGGAATAAGGTGGGGGACGGAGCTCACTGAGCTAAGACTTGATGAGGAGCCTGGCCTGAGAGGCAGCCTTTTGGTGCAGGAAAGAGGGAGTGCAAAGTCTTCAAGAAGAAATGGGTGTGGAGCATCCGCGAACCAGGAAGGAAACCAGACAGGACGAAGCACAGGGCAAGAGCTGAAGTTTGCTTAAGTGCCAAGAGGGGCCCTGAGAAGGGGTTAAGCAGTGAAGACATGGTCCAAGATACACTTTTGTTTTACCTTTGTTTAGTTTTATTGTGTGTGTGTGTGTGTGTGAGAGAGAGAGAGAGAGAGCAAAAGAGAGAGCGAATTGGCACATGGGCCTTAGACACTGTAAAGGAACTCTAGACATGTGTTCTACCTTGTGCGCATGTGTCCCCTTGTGCATGGCTTACATGGATTCTGGGAGTTGAACCTGGATCCTTAGGCTTCTCAGGCAAGTACCTTAACCACTAAGCCATCTCTCCAACCTGTTTAGTTTTTTAAATTATTATTATTTATTTATTCGTTTTTTGAGGTAGGGTCTTACTCTAGCTCAGGCTGACCTAGAATTCACTATGTAGTCTCAGGGTGGCTTCCAACTCATGGGGAGATCATCCTACCTCTGCTTCCTGAGTGCTGGGATTAAAGGTGTGCGCCACCTCACCTGGCTGTTTTACTTTTAATGGACATATAATACTTGTACAAATGTATGAATGCAATGTGATGTTTTATACATGTACATTGTATAGGGATCAAATCAGAGTAGTTATGTGCAGTTTATGTTTTTGTTTTGTGGGAGAGAATTGTTGTTTGGTTTGCTTTTATTTTTTTTTTAATTTTTATTTATTTATTTATTGAGAGCGACAGACACAGAGAGAAAGACAGATAGAGAAAGAGAGAGAGAGAATGGACACACCAGGGCTTCCAGCCTCTGCAAACGAACTCCAGACGCATGCGCCCCTTTGTGCATCTGGCTAACGTGGGACCTGGGGAACCGAGCCTCTAACCGGGGTCCTTAGGCTTCACAGGCAAGTGCTTAACTGCTAAGCCATCTCTCCAGCCCTTGCTTTTATTTTTTAAGACAGCATCTCTGTAGCTCAAGCTGGCCTGAAACCTACTATGTAGCCAAGGCTGGCTCCAACTCTCAGAAATTCTCCTGCGTCAGCTTCCAGAGGGCTCACACAGGGTGAGCTGCCACCATTCCCAGCTTGAGTTCGTGTTTTTGGAAGCTCACCCTGGCACCCTCTGGAGAAGGAATGTAGGGGGAGGTGGCAGGGAGGCTGGAGGAAAAGGAAGGAGGGTGGAGTCAGGCTGGGTGCTGGAGGAAGAGGCCACGCAGTTTGCCAGTGGTCAGATGAGGAAGGAGAGGGATAACAAGGATATTTCTTCCTTCACTAATATTTTACTGTGAGTCCAGGCCCAGCTGAAAAACATATACTATTTGTAAAATAATAGCATGGGGCCTTTGTTCAGGATAGCAACTACAGATGTGTTAGGGTATTTCTTTCTTTCTTCTTCTTTTTTTTTGGAAGTAAGACCTGAAATTCACTATGTAGTCCCAGGGTGGCTTCGAACTCACAGCCATCCTTCTTCCTCTGCCTCCTGAGTGCTGGGATTAAAGGTGTGTGTCACGCCCAGCCCAGGTCACCTGCTCATGAAGCCAGCCCTGTCTGAGCTCGAAAGCCCACCCTCAGCCCCATTGGACTGTGAGTCTTCTGGAAAAAGACGGGCTAGACAAGGAGAGGTCAGACCTTTCTGGACACAGCAGTCTCCAATGGCAACAGAGTCAGCTTGGAATGCCAGAAGTAGCCTGGTGCTCTGCCGAAGGGTCAGGAGGTCAGAGCCCAGCTCCTAAGCCAATTTTCCATGTTTAAACCTCAGCTTTGCCACTCAGGAACCACAAGACCCATCTTGAGAAGGTACTCAGCCATCCTTGCCTCAACTTCCCTGCCCATGAAGCAGAACTTGTAGTAGAGCTTGCCTCATGGAGTCATGTGAGCCTGTGTGGATAAGTGAGCAACAAGGAGCAACCTGTATAGCCAGGGCTAGGCCGGTCAATGAACCTGAGGGACACAGCCCATTAGTCTCCGCCAATAGTGACTCTTTCTTCCTCTTCCTCCTTCCAGCAAGGGTGAGAAGGGCAGTGTGCTGATGCTGGGTGGGGTGGATCCCTCCTACTACAGCGGAGAGCTTCACTGGGTGCCCGTGTCTAAGCTTGCCTACTGGCAGTTAGCCATGGACAGGTAAGCATCTGCCTGGTTCTGCCCCTGTGATGTTCCTGCCCCAACGTATATGCCCGTGGGCATAGACCTGCACATGGGTACATTCAGTTTCATGCAGGCACATGTGCGACATAGTCACTGACCCACAACTAACAGTCATAAGGTATGTACAATCCCACAAACACAGGTGCGTGTACACACACAGAGACACACCAGTAGCACCTCACACTGACACGTGGTCACATACACTCACACAGACACACACTCCTTGCGTATGCATCTGTAAGCCCTCCAGACCTCCTCAGCAGGGTCTTGGCCAGAGAAGATGGGTCAGGCCTGCTTCTGGAGCACTAAGAGAAGGGCTGGGAACCTACAGAGAGGAAGCAGAAGTCTCCAAAAGAGGCCTATGTAGGGTGAGGACACCTGCTCTAAGCTGTTGATAGGAAGGAAGCGTGGTCTAAGCACCTGAAAGTGGGGTGAGAAGGGGACTAGGAAGAAGCCGCCAAGCTGAGCAGAGTCACAGTGGCCACCCACCATCCTTGTTTGCCCAAGACCTGGGGTTTCCTGTACAAAACAGTTCTGAAGTCCTTAGCACATGGGGAAATTTGTCACCCCAGGAAGAAGACAGCCAGGAGTAGAGACACCCTGCTCCATTCTCAGGATTGCGCACCCCAGCCCATCCCAGGCAACCAGCAGGCTCAGGTTGCGGGGTTGTGGAGCTGAGCACACGAGAGCGTGAGGACTGAGCAGACTCTGCAGAGAACTGCCAGACAGAAGCTCAAGGGTCCTTTGGAGGTGTTGGTGGCCCTGGCCTTCTGCTTGGGTGGGCAGCCTCAGGGACTGCAGGGCTTAGGTTGTCCCCTGTCCTGATCATTCGTTCATTCATTGACTTACTCCACAAACATACGCTGAACAGTTCTGTGTGAGGCGCTTGAGGGAGGCACTTAGTGACCTCACCAGCTAGTAGGGCAAATGTATACGAAGCAGAGAGCCCCACAAACAAGGAACCACCGTTCCACTACCTGCCAGGAATATGGAAAAGATGGAAGTGACTAAGAGAGGGGTCCGATCTAGTCTGTAGGAAGGCATCGCACAAGAGGTGAAAAGCTGGAACCTGGAGCCAGCCAGCCAAAGGGAGCCTGTGCCTGAGGAAGAGGTCAGTACACTCAAGAAAGTCAGGCATGGTAGCATGTACCTGCAATTCCAGCTCTTCAAAAGGCTGAGGCAGGGGAATCACTTGGGCCCAGGAGTTAGAACTCAGCTGGGGAGTCATATGGAGACTTCAACCACATAAATAAATCAATGGTAGATGATAGATAGATAACAGAAGATGACAGATAGATAGAGAGTGACAGACAGACAGACAGACAGATCTGAATGAAGGAGAGTATGGCCATGCAGGGGGAGAGTAGAGAGGGCTGAGAGTTGAAGGGCTGATATGAACCAGCCAGGGAGGGGGAAGGTAGGGAGCTGTTTGGCGACCCCGATGTCTTCTTTGCCCCTGCCTCTCTCAGCATCTCCATGAATGGGGAAATCATTGCTTGTGGTAGTGGCTGTCAGGGCATTATCGACACTGGCACCTCCTTGCTGACTGGCCCACGTCAATCAGTCCTCAACATCCAGAAAATCATCGGTGCCAGGGCGTCCCATGATGGCGAGGTAAAGAGTCGTATGGGTGGGTCACCCTGAGCACTCTCCACACTGAAGCATCCGCCAGAGTGACCTCAGGCTTCCCATTCTCTCACAGCATGTCCTTGACTGTGACACGGTCCACTCCCTACCTGACATTGTCTTCACCATCAATGGAGTCACCTACCCAGTGCCAGCCAGCGCCTACATTCAAAAGGTGAGAGACTGCGCGCGCACACACATAAACACACACACACACACACACACACACACACACACACGCATGCACGGGACTGGACCTCAAGTCTTGGGATTTGCAGAAATCCCTGCTCTGTGGCTGCTGATGAGGGGGAACGAAAGTTCCTGGTGGTCAAGACCTGTCATTACAGGAGCTGCCCACAGAAAAGGACCCAGACCCTAAAGGCAGTCTGGTATTCTCCCCTCCTCCCAGAAACACCAAGGGAGTAGCCTGGCCATGGTGACACATGCCTGTCATCCCAGAACTTAGGAGGCAGAGGTAGAAGGGTAAGGAGTTTAAGGTTATCTTTGGCTACATAGTGAGTTTCAGGCTAACCTGGGCTACCTGAGACCTTGTCTTAAAAATTAATAAATAGCCGGGCATGGTGGCGCATGTTTTTAATCTCGGCACTCAGGAGGCAGAGGTAGGAGGATCATTGTGAGTTTGAGGCCATTCTGGGACTACAGAGTGAATTCCAGGTCAGCCTGGGCTAGAGGGAGACCCTACCTTGAAAATCCAAATAATAACTGAGGTATCAGCTGATGCTGCCAGGGTGCTAGGAATTGGGTGACGATAGAGCTTCTGTTTTATCAAGATACTCCAGTGCACGAACGCAAAGTCAGCTGCGGCAGTCCTTGAAACAGGCCAGTGGAACGGTGATGGGGGAGGTGGGGTGGCGACAGACTCACTATAACTATTAGCAGTTCTTCCTTTCCATCTCAAAGTTGTCCTGGCTTGGACAACATAACTTATTAGTTATGTTCCTCACTACTGCATCAAAAATGCCTGACATCTGGGCATGGTGGTGCACGCCGTTAATCCCAGCATTAGGGAGGCAGAGGTAGAAGGATTGCTGTGAGTTCGAGGCCAGCCTGGGGCAACATAGTGAACTCTAGGTCAGCCTCAGCTAGAGCGAGACCCTACCCTGGGAAAAAAAAAAAAAAAAAGCCTGACAAAAGCATCTTGAGGCAGGAAGGGTTGACTCTGGCTCTGTTTGCGAGAACATGCTATCCCTGTAGAGAAGAGGGCTTGGTCAGAACACAAGGCAGCTGGGCGCAATTCCTCTATAGTCAGGAAGTAGAAAGCTGACAGGAAGTGGGTCTCAGCAACAAAATCTCAAGGCGCCGCCCTGCAGTGATCCACTTTCTCCAGCACGGCCAAAGGTTCCACAACTTTGCTAAACAGTGCCCCCAGCAGGGGACCAAAGTGTTCAAACACAGCTTCGAGAGATATTTTACATTCAAACCACAACAGATGTTAAATTATTTGGTCACACTAGTCCTACACCACAGCCACACCTAGGCAAACCCCAGCAACCCCCTTCATGAGTTACAGTGGCAGCACCTCCCTCTGTGGGGGCCTTTGGCTGTGACAGGAACAGGGGGTGCACAGGGTCCCTAGTACCCAGCACACAGGCAAGGCACCAGGCATGGTAGTTCTCCCTGGAGGCCACAGGCTAAAGCAACTAAAAAAGCTGTGAGGAGCCCAGCAAGGAGGACACACCTTTAACCCCAGCACTCGGGAGGCAGAGGTAGGAGGATTGCTGTGAGTTCAAGGCCAGCCTGAGGAGACTACATAGTGAAAGCCAGTCTGGACTAGACAAGCTTCTACCTCAAGCAAACAAACAAAAAAGCTGTGAGGAGAAAGGAACAGAACTGTGCCGTCCCTCGGGTTCACAGAGGACGGATGAGGGCAGCTTGGATTGGGGTAGGTCTAAACAGACTCCACGCAAGTGGCACCGCAGAGCTCTGCAAGGTGACAGCTGGGTTATATGGGCTGGATGACCAGGGTGATCTAGGGTAACAAGTATGTAGATGGAAGAGGAGAGTGAGTTGCCCAGAGTTTTGTCAGTGAGGAGGGTAAGTGCCGCCCACCCCAGAGACTGCCCAGAAGGGCAGCACTGGCTGCCACTCAGGAGGGAGCGAGCTAAGGGGGGGAAGCATAGGTCTGCTCCGCAAAGAGAGCAGCCAACCCAAGGCTGGAGGAAAGAAACGACAGAGCGTGAGGGGCGCTGCAAGCAGTTCTGCTCCTTGCTGGGCAATCCCAGCCTGAGAACCACTTGGTTCCAAGAGAGGAGGGACATAGAACCACGCAGCTGCCGGGTGTGAATGCTGAAAGGATGGGGAGCAAGGCTGACCACCCCGCGTGTCTCCTCTCCTCTCCAGAGTGACCTGCACATCTGCTATACTAATTTTGAAGAAGGCATGGACAACTCGACGGACCCTGAGATCTGGGTGCTGGGCGACGTTTTCCTGAGGCTGTATTTCACCGTGTTTGATCGGGCAAACAATAGGATTGGCTTGGCTCCTGCAGTGTAACTGCTGGGGTTCCTTGTGGGAGCCTGCTAGGCACACCCTTCACACAATCTCACATGCATATGGGGCACCCCCAGTCTGGGGAAGCTGACCCCAGCTGTTGGGTGTTCTACAAATCCCTGTTTCTGGGTGGAGAATAAAGACTTCATTTGCAATGGTGCTAATTCTAATGGTTGTTTTCTCTGGATCAGGAAGGTACATGGGGCTGTTGCTGTTGAGTGTGTGTGTGTTGCCACGGAATGCATATAGAGATCAGAGGCATTGGTCGTTGTCTGCCGCCTTGTTTTAGGCAGGGTTTTGTTGTTTGCTGGCTGGCCAGCTCCGGGGCTACTCCTGGTTCTGCCCATCTTGCCATAGGTGCACTGGGATTACACCTGTGCTACTGTGTCCAGCTTTTTATGTGGGTCCTGGGGATCCAAACTCAAGTCATAAGGCTTGTGCAGTAAGTGCTTTTAACTACTGAGTCATCTCCCCAGCTCTCTTCAACAGAGTGGAGACCCTGTCTTTGCTGACCTTGCCTGGGCTCCTGTTGGATCCAGTTGTTTCTCATGGATCCGGCTTCCTGAGTGTCCATTGCATGCTGACACCTACTGGTCAAGGTGGATATTACATACATACACTCATGAGCACACAATTCACACAATGGTTTGACCTTCCTTTCTACCTACAAATGGTTATTTAGCAACATAAAACCAGTCCTATAAACCTTCCTATCTTTAGAACTATTGATCCCACTGTTATAAATAAATAAATTTATGTGTTTATTATCTATAAATTATTTGTTGATTATAATGAGTTTCCCAGGAGACTGACATGCAACAGGAAAAATGAATACCTTCTCACATACGAATCATAGGGAATTAGGGAAGGAGATCCCTGCCATTGAGGTGATGAGTGTGGGCTGCATCTAAGAAAGGAAAGTGGCCCCAGCCAGGAAAGCTTTCCCTGCCCCTCGCCTGTCCCTGCTTCCCTTGCCTCCGGCATCGCCATCTAATGCTCTCTGAATACATTAGCTTATCCTCTGATGATCTGTCTCCTTGGAGTGTGAGTGTGTAAGGGCAGAGACTCAACTCCTCAGTGCTTAAATTAGAGCCTGGGATGTAACAGATGTTCAGAAACATTTTAGAATGTGTGGTGTGGGAATTAACATCAAGAAAACATAATGACACAGATAACAGATACTCAGAAAATATTTTTGAAATGAATGTCATGTGAAGTTAAAAATAAGAAAATATAATGACGTAAGGTCATGATAGATACAGCTTTACACAGTAAGAAGTCTGGAAATTGTCTACTGAATTGGTTTATGGCGGAAAGTATAAAAGATGAGGCAAGCACCTTAACCACTGAATCATCTCTCCAGCCCAAAGATTTTTTTATTTGAGGCAAGCCCAACAGACTGGCTTAAAAAAATTTTTTTTGTTTATTTTTATTTATTTGAGAGCAACTGACAGAGAAAGAGACAGAGAGGTGGACAGAATGGGCACACCAGGTCCTCCAGCCACTGCAAACAAATTCCAGATGCATGTGCCACCTTGTGCATCTGGCTCACGTGGGTACTGGGGAGTTGAGCCTTGAACCAGGGTCCTTAGGCCTCACAAGCAAGCGCTTAACCACTAAGCCATCTCTCTAGCCCCCCAGACTGGCTTTTTATTTAAGAGAGAGAAAGAGAATTGGCATGCCAGGGCCTCCAGCCCACTGGAGTCAAACTCCAGATGTGTGCACCACCTTGTGCGCATGTGCAACCTTGTGTGCTTGCATCACCTTGTGAGTCTGGCTTACGTGGGACCTGGACAGTCACCCACGGCTTCACAGGCAAACATCTTAACCACTAAGCCATCTCTCCAGCCCCCAAAGATATTTTTAAACAGAGTCAGGAATGAGAAAGGAGCCTGAGGGTTTGCTCCAGCCTGAAGGAGACGCAACCACAACAACATGTGAGCTTGGTCAGATTCTGTGTCAGAAAGTAAGCATCACTGAGAAGGATAATCTTAGAACACATGGAAAAATTTAATATATGCTGGATGTTAGATAATATTGTGTAACTGGACTTTTAGGACAAAAGCCCAACTTTGGTAAGCCCAACAAGCTAGGCACAGCCATTTATCCCAATGTGTCAATTAAAAGATGGATAGGAGCCAGGCGTGTGGTGCATGCCTTTAGCCCCAGCACTTGGGAGGCTGAGCTGGGAGGATCTTGGTGAGTTCATGGCTAACTTGAGTCTAATTCCAGGTCAGCCTGGTCTAGAGTGACATACTCCCTCAAAAACCAAAAAAAAAAAAAAAATTTTTTTTTAAAGACGGGTACGGGCTGGAAAGATGACTCAGCAGTTAAAGGCACTTGTTTGCAAAGCTTGTTGGCCCAGGTTCAATTCTCCAGGATCCACATAAAGCCAGATGCACAAAGTGGCACAAGCATCTGGAGTTCATTTGCAGCAGCAAGAGGCCTTGAAGTAGCCCTTCTCATTAATTTTCCCTCTCCCCCTCTCTCTCCTTGAAAATAAATAAATGGGCTGGAGAGATGGCTTAACAGTTAGGCACTTTACTGGGAAGCCTAAGGACCCTGGTTCAAGGCTCTATTCCCCAGTACCCACATAAACCAGATACACAAGGTGGCACATGCATCTGGAGTTTGTTTGCAGTGGCTGGAGGCCCTGATGCTCCCATTCTCTCTCTCTCTTTGCCTCTTTCTCTGTCTGTCACTCTCAAATAAATAAATTAAAAAAAAATATCTTTTAAAGGATGAATAAAAGCCAGGTGTGGTGGCACATGTCTTTAATCCCAGCACTTGGAAGACAGAGGTAGGAGGATTGCCATGAGTTCAAAGCTATCCTGAGACTACATAGTGAATTCCAGGTTGTGGTGGTTTGATTCAGGTGTCCCCCATAAACTTAGGTGTTCTGAATGCTAGGTTCCCAGCTGATGGATATTTGGGAATTAATGCCTCCTGGAGGGAGTGTATTGTTGGGGGTGGGCTTATGGGCTTTATAGCCAGTTTCCCCATGCCAATGTTTGGCACACCCTCCTGTTGCTGTGGTCCACCTTATGTTGGCCAGGGGGTGATGTCCACCCTCTGCTCATGCCATCATTTTCCCCTGCCATTGTGGAGCTTCCCCTCGAGCCTGTAAACCAAAATAAACCTCTTTTTCCCAGAAGCTGCTCTTTGTTGGGTGATTTCTACTAGCAATGCGAACCAGACTGCAACACAGGTCCACCTGGGCTACAGTGAAACCCTTCCTCAAAAACCCAGGAAAAAAGCTGGGCGTGGTAGCACACGCCTTTAATCCCAGCACTCAGGAGGCAGAGGTTGGAGGACTGCTGAGAGTTCAAAGCCACCCTGAGATTTCAGGTCAGCCTGAGCCAGAGTGAGACCCTACCTTGAAAACCAAAACAAAACAAAACAAACAAAAAAAAAAAAACCAGGAAAAAAAAGATGAATAAAAATGAGAAGCAGAGATATGTAATTGATATTGCCACATTGGGAAAAATGGATAAAAGGGTCCAGTGACTGATCAGAATTTAAACTTAGAGGCTTAAAAATCCAGCTCCAGTTTCCTGCTAAAAATCCTCCTAGAGACTGAGATGGCTCAGTGGACAAAGTGCTTGTCACAGAAACATGAAGATCTGAGTTTGGATCCCCAGCACCTATGTAAAAGCCAGGCATGGGGCTGCACACCTATCATCCCAGAGCTGGAGAGGAGGAAGCAGGAGACTCCCCGGGGCTCGCTGGCTAGCCAAATTAGTGAGCTCCAGATTCAGTGAGAGTCTGTTTATAAATTAATAGATAGATAGATAGATAGATAGATAGATAGATAGATAGATAGATGATAGGGAGAGTGATTGAGGAAGATGCCAGACATCTCTAGTTTCCACAAACACATGTGCCCACACACAAACATGCATACACACACATATAAATAAAAAAAAAAAAAATCAGGCTTTCTTCCAGCCCTGACAGCTGCAGACATGGTCTTGAGAGCAAGTGACTCATTTGTGTTGGGCCAGAGAAAGAATGGAGATTAAACGGAAAAGAAAGCTAAAGCACAAGTCGTTGTCTCTTCCTTAACAAAACAACGTAGTGGTACCAGCATCCTCCTGAACCCCTGGGCTTTTGTAGGCCTCCCTCACTCCCACCCACACTGAACATGGCACACACCACAGGGAACTGAGCCAGCCCGCAGTCCTCCGTCTCCCACCATGGGAGGCAAGCAACGGCCCCTGCCTGCTCCATTGTGTAGTCTGCCCGGCACGCTGAGGACAGCTCTCTGCCATTGTTGGACACTACGAGCCCTGTCATGTACTCCTTAGTTTGAAGAAATTGGCTTGGCTACCCAAACCCACGCAATATCTGCTTTTATAGCTCTCTGGGGACTGGAGAGATGGCTTAGGGGTTAAGGTGCTTGCCTGCGAAGCCTAAGGACCTAGGTTCGATTCCCCAGGACCCACGTAAGCCAGATGCACAAGGTGACACATGTGTCTGGAGTTCACTTGCAACGGCTAGAGGCCCTGACACACTCATTCTTTCTCTCTCTCTCTCTTGCTCACTCTCTATCTCAAATATAAGTAAATAAATAACATATAGCTCTCTGGGGTGTACATCCTCAACCAGGGAAGCGATGTCTTGAAGCCATGCCTGCTCCTAACAAGGCGCCTTGGCTGCCCTTAGAACTACCCGACTCGGTCTCCTGGCTGGCTCTGCGCAGGGCGTCCCGCTGCTCCTGCCCACACTTGTGGCTGGCAGACAGAGTCCTCGTTGTTATGTGTGTATCTGACAGGCCGCAAAAATAGCATGTCTAGCTTCATCCTGTCCTTGCACTGGCACCATGCCCTCATAACCACCCCTTCCATGATCCAGGTGGCCACCTCAAGTGAGCACACGGGATACCTGCCTGTCTGTCCCTTCAGAGCATCTAAGAGAGTTCCTCTGATGGGAATCAGTATATCTTTATAGTGCCACAGGACTGGTGCCCCACGCAGGATCCCTTTAATAGGTCAGGTCTCTGTTGCCCTCCTGCCTGCCATTGGCCACTGTCCATGAGTCAGTAGGAACCCACATTCTGGGTCTATGAGTACAGTTCAGCTCCTCAGCATGCAAGCCAGCCCACCTAGCTGATTTCTTCCATCACTAAGTCATTGTTCCAAATGCCACAGAGGAACCACCATCCACATACCAAGCAGTCCTCTGCCGGCCAGTTATTGAAAACTGTCATAGGCGGGGATCTAACTTGTCAGTGCCACCTCCTGGCATGGAAATCACGTGGTCCCACACAAATTATTTCCACCTTCTTACGGAACCCCCAGGTGAGGGTTTCCCTGACATCATCGTAAACACTTTTAAACTTTAACACTTTTACTAAAACATTTCCAGGCCATTTTTCCTCGCTCAGTCATAGAAGTGGCATCCTCCCCATGAAAGCCCCAGCCTGGTGGCACAGGACTGGACTCCCAGCTACTCTGTAGGATAAGGCAGAAGGATCACAAATTCAAGGTCTGTCCCTAGAAACCCTGACTAGAAACGCCAAAAGAAAAAAAAAAAAAAGCCTCACAAAGACTAGGCTGAGGATTTTGATCTGAAGGTACCACATGGTCAGAGTGCCACCCAGAAGGCAAAGATATATCACTCTGGGAATAGAAAGGAAGAATGGAAAAAGCCGGGCATGGTGGTGCACGCCTTTAATTCCAGCATGCAGGAGACAGAGGTAGGAAGATCACCATGAGTTCAAGGCCAGCCTGAGACTACATAGTGGATTCCAGGTCAGCTTGAGCTAGAGTGAGATGCTACCTTGAAAAACCAAAAAAAAAAAAAAAAAAAAAAAAGAAGAAGAAGAATAGGAATTTCCAGAAGGGGGGAAAAAACTGGTAATTGCTTGGCTTTGCTCAAGCTTGCCACAGAGGGGAGGGGCAGACTGGAGAGAAGGAGGGCAGAGGATGTGGAGGGCAGAGACACGGAGAACAGAGACAGCAAGGGCAGAGCAGACACAGAGGGAGCCAGGGAAAACACAGAGAGGCCCAGGTAGAACCAAAGGAGAGCAGGGGAGAGTCAAAAGCAGCAGCACCGGGCACAGAGCTGTACACCTTTAACCCCAGCACTCAGGAGGCAAAGGTAAGAGGACCACTGTGAGTTCAAGGCCGGCCTGGAACTACAGAGTGAGCTCCCAGGCAGCCTAGACTAGATTGAGACCATACTTCAAAAAACAGACAAGCAAAAAGAAGCAGCAAGGCATGGAGGGAGTGTAGGGCAGAGAGAGACCCACACCAGAAAGGCCAGGCATGGACACACTGATGTCCTTGGTGCTTCTAGTTCATCCAGCATGAGGTCAGGGCTTCATTGCAAGAACACTATGACTCTTACTCATGGCCCAAGAGCCTGATCTGCCTTGTGGTGGACACTGTGTGTTATGCTACAGAGCCTGTGGTCAAGGCATGGCCGCCAAAGCCCACCAGACTTGGACCCAACTGCTTCTAAGCTGAGGCCCTCAGGAAAGTCATTCAAATTCCTTAAGACTCTGTTTCCTGATATGTGAACCAGAGCCACTGGTATCTACCATCAGAGGCTTACTTAATTAGCCCCGTACAGGTAGAGTTTTGTTTGTGTGGGGCTGAGGAAGAACCCACAGCCTTGTGCATGCTACTATTGAACTGCACCCCCAGGCCCACAGTAAGGATTTTTGGAATACCTAGCACAGGACCCTCAGTAAAAGGTTACTAAATGCCGGGTGTGGTGGCTCACACCTTTAATTCCAGCACTTTGGAGGCCAAGGTAGGAGGATCTCTATTAAAAAAAATATTACTAAGAGGATGCAAATAAATCATATGAAATCTTCCGGTTTCAGACAATGGAACACTCAGGAGCCATAGATCATTAGAAAATTTTCAGTGCCAGGGATGGGATACCTCCAGTGGGTTGTTGGCCAGGAAGGTCCCTGATGCCCCCAAAACATTATAGGCCATTGCCGAGGCCCTTGGTTTCCCACCAGGAATAGATGCTAAGACCCTATTGCTGAAGACTCCACATACTTGGGCTGCAAGGCCACTGAGAAATCCTGCTGGAAATGAGCTGATAACCTCCTCCATGTAGACCAGCTGACAGAAAGCTGGAAGAAGCCATTCTGCATGTAGTTCAATGGGAGAAAGAGATACCACCTGTGAAGATACTCAACAGTGGACACTGCAAGCCTTATAATTGGCCAGCCAGGCCAAATGAGCCAACGGCTACAATAGTGGCATTATCTGTCATGGTGGAAACCAACTGCCCTCCAATTGGACTGGAGGCCGGCTCCATTGGGGGGAAACATAACCCTGACACTGAAAACTTAAAACAGGGGTAGTCATGAGCCCTAGGGGTGTAACATCTGCTGAAAAATGTATATACTATGCTTACCAAACTGCCCAGTAAGCCCTTTTCTTAATATTTATACCCTTATATTTACACTACTCTCACTTTGGGTAGAGAATCTTCTCTTTTCAGATGCCAGTGACCTTGGGATGACTCAGAAGGTATCATAGTGCTGGAAAGAAGTGACTGGAATACTGAGTAACATCTCAACCACACCTTCCAAGGCTCAGGGTCTAATGTGGAAGAGGTGGCGGAAAGAATGTAAGAGCCAAAGGAAGGGTAGGACTCCTTACAACGTGCTCCCTCCAGACATAAAATGGTCTGGATATTCATGACCTCATAGTGTCTGACACTACCTACACAAGACCATCATAAAAGGAGGAGAAGATCATGACATTAAAGTAAAAGAGAGACTGATTGAGATGGGGAGGGAATATGATGGAGAATGGAATTTCAAAGCGGAAAGTAGGGGGGAGGGTATTACCATGGGATATTTTTTATAATCATGGAAAATGTTAATAAAAATTGAGAAAAAAAATTAGCCGGTGTGGTGGTACATGCCTTTAATCCCAGCACTCAGGAGGAGGCAGAGGTAGGAGGATCACTGTAAGATCAAGGCCACCCTGAGACTACATAGAGAATTCCAGGTCAGCATGAGCTAAAGTGAGACCTTACCTCAAAAACCAAATGCATACACACACACACACACATATACATACATATACACACACACACAGGTGTAGCTATGTATATGTGTGTGTATGTGTAGCCATATATATATGTGTGTGTGTGTGTGTGTATATATATATGTATATATATATATATATATATATATATATATATATATATATATACACACACACACACACATACATGTAGCTTGGTTGGTAGAATGCTTGCCTAGCATGCATGAAACCCTGGGTTTGATCCCTAGCACCCTATAAACTTGGCATGATTGGGAAGGTCTATAAATCCCAGCACTTGGAATGTAGAGACAGGAGGATCAGAAGTTCAAGGTCATCCTTGGCTACATAGCCAGTTGGAATCCAGACTGTGCTACATGAAACCATGTCTCAAAGGAAGAAAGAAAGTATAATCTTTTGGTCCAGGAACGTTATCTTAAAGATAAAATTTAAAACTACCTAAGTATGAGGTATTCTTTGAAGCATCATGTGTAAAAGACGACTTGAAATGACCCAGTGTGCTTTATGGGGCATGGTGATTCAGCCCTCCATGGCTGCAAGCAGAAAAGGCGCTCAGCTGGAAATAAGCTATAAACAAACACTGATACACAGCAGCACCTCCACTGTGATCACAGTATGTGCTGGGTCTGCACAAAGGAACTCAGGAAGATGTTTCAGACCAGAAACCATTGTGAGAGGAAGAGGGAAACCAGGTGGATGTGGGATGAGGCAATTTCTAATCAAGTATGATTTTTATCTAGTTTTATTTTGAACAATGTGGGTATGTTATACATCAAAATGAGTTGTTCAAAGCTATTCCGCAACTTCTTTGAACCCTACTGTAATCTGTCTTCAGGCCCAGTCACCTAAGAATGCCTTCCAAAATTATGTTTCTTTTAAAAATATTTATCTATTTATTTACAAGGAGAGAGAGAGAGAAGAGAGAGGAGAGAGAAGACAGACAGAGAGAATGTGCACTAGGGCCTCCAGCTGCTGCAAACGAACTCCAGATGCATGAACTACTGGGCATCTGGCTTTAGGTGTATACTGGGAAATCTAACTTGAGTTGTTTGGCTTTGCAGACAAGTACCTTAACCACTGACTGAGCAATCTCTCTAACCCCATAATTTAGTTTCTTGAGCCAGGTAATCCTTGAACCTGTAATCCTAGCACTTGGGAGGATGAGGCAGGAGGATTAGCAAATTTCAGGCCAGCCCGGGCTACCATGGGAGATCATATCTCAAAAACACAAAACAGGGCTGGAGGGATGGCTTACCAGTTAAGGCACTTGTTTGCAAAGCCTAAGGACCCAGGTTCGATTCCCCAGTACTCACTCAAACCAGATGCACAAGATGTTGCATGCATCTGGAATTCATTTGCAGTGGCTGGAGGCCCTGATACACCCATGTTCTCTCTCTCTCTGTCTCTCTCTCTCAAATAAATAAATATTTTTTAAAAAACACAAAACAAACAAACAACAGGTCTGGTCATTTGCCCCTTTGGATAGCTTCCAGGATCAGGAAAACAGACACTGTGGACACTTTCTCCATCCCATAATTCTTCTCAGATCCTAAAGTAAAATTTGTCGGGTAAGGCAAAAGATGGGGGCATTTCCATCCAAGAACACCATCCCCTTGCTGGTTGGAGCCCAGGCTTCTGAGAATTCAGATAGCTCATCTGTTCAAAGCCCTCCATGCCCAGCGGAGTCTTCCACTTAATCCCCAGCCTCCTCAAGGCAGCCAGCCTAGGCAAGGGCCACACTCCTTGAGACTTCCCCTAGCAGCAGGACATGTTCTTAGCCAGTCTCATCCCACCAGGAGCCCCATGACATGTCCGTGATGCTGTCTGCTCTCAGGGAGAACGCTCACCCACCCCAGAGACACTAAGCGGGGACTTCACTGTGGATGCCCCAGTAAGAGTCCATCAGAGGTCCCCTAACACTTCCTCCCTGAGATTGCCTGTGTCTAAAGTAAGGAGAATGGAGGCAGGCTTGGGCCTTGAGGATACTAGCAGCATCGGCTGGGGGCCCAAGAGCCCCAGAGCAAAGGTCAGCCAGTGGAACAGCTATCTGTGTTTTCACTCTCATGGGACGGTCCCGAAGCCTGGTCACATAGTCTCCCAACAGATCCCCAGAGGCCTCTGCCAGTGTTCACACAGTGCATCGTGACTGGTCTCCCCCCCCCATACTCATCACATCTGTAGCTCCATCCAGATCCACTTTGTGGGGAGCCCAAACTAAGATAAGTGTTGTAAACCCCCCCCCCCACTATAAACTGTCCACTTCCTCCCTGAACTCCAGCCAAAGAACCAGTTCAAGTGAGATGAGGAGGAGCCAGGTTCAGGAAGCATGAGGTAGGTATAGCCACAGAAAGCTACGTAACCTCAGAACACTCTCCCAGCCTCTGCGGGCCTCAGCTATAAGACTGGGAAGACAAAGGGAATTCTGATAGTTGCAAGGATGTGTGGGGTTCTGTGCACATATGGCTCTGCTATCTGTGGTCCTGGAACGGGTCCCCAGTGGGTCCTGAGGCAGTTATACTTTGATTAGAGCCCAATCCTCCATCAGCATCTGGGCCAGATTACCCCGATGGCCTTTGTAGCCAGGAACCACATCAGCAGACCCATCACCCTGGAGCATCTTAACAGGCCAGAGGAGGGGCAGGAAGAGGATAGTCTCTGCAATGGGGAGGAGGCATGTCACACACTAGGATACAGCTCACCCCACAGCCCTCGTGGGAGTCAGTAATAGAAGCCGGTGATGTGGTGACCATGGAACTGTCTCCCAGCCCCATTTCACTTCTCTTGAGAATCCCCTTTCCTGGTTTGCTGATGCTGCTGACCTCCCCCACCCATCATCAGCCGGCTTGCCTGCCTGCAGTTCATCTTAGTGCTTTCTTCCCAGCAAAGCATCTCCAGCCATCTATCTTCTCAAGTGTCTAGGAGTCAACTTCTAAGACCACAGATGAGTACCTGAGACCCCTCCCCGGCCCAAGCGGTACAGGTGACTTTCCATCAGTAGGTTGGGGAAAGGGTGGTTCTATACCAGCTGGGGGAGGCCTGGGGCAGCATTCCCCACCCCATGAGATATGAATAAGCAAAGCATCTGGGGAAACCAGGACAGCCTTTAATCAGGACATCTCAGATAAGAATGCATAGCAGCTGTGCCTCCAGTCGCAGCGGGATGTCAGCCCCATGTGACTCTGCTCAGAGCGGGCTCACCAGCCCCAACCTTCTCACAAGACAAGGCAACTGTGCAGCCTATGGAGAACGCTGACCACAGAGAAAACCATCTATGTAATTCTCAGGAAGACTTCCATGCCTCCAGGGGCAAGATGATATCAGCCTTGAGGGTTTCATCCCAACCAGGAGCTTATGTGGGAGAGAACCTTTGGTGGCCCACCAGGTATGCCCTCCAGGCCCAAGCATACTCCCTGAACCACTTGGCAAAGCTCTGTCCAGAATCTCCCAGGCACAGTGACCTGCTCAAATTGTAGACTCTTCCTTCCTTGCAGTCCCTACTGTGGGCTGCTGAGGGCCAGGGTCGGGGGTGGCCATGAGGGCTGCAGAGAGCGTGTGAGGTCTCAAGGGGGTGCTAGGGGTCTCTGAGGGGCCAGGGTCTGTTGTGGAAGGTGCTGAAGCTTTGGTCGTGGGGGTGACAGGCAGAAACCAGCTGGACCTTGTCCAGGCCCTGGAGGCTAACAAGGAGCGCTCTGGAGTAACAGGTGGTGAAGGAGCCCCCAGGGAGGCTGGAGGTAGAGTAGAGGAGGGTCCAGAAAGGACAGACGGCCCTGTTGAGGGCTCAGGGGGGAGGCTGATTCTGGCCTCCCCTAGCTCCACTGGGGGTAAGGATGATGCCTGGGCTCCTGGCAGGCCTGTGGGTACCATATGCACATTAGACCGGTTTGTCCTTAAGAGCAGCTGCAGGAAGTGGAGTGTGGGTCTTGTAGGTGATTCTGGCAGGAGCCCCAGGCAGGAGCTACAGTTGGCAGGGATCTTGGTGTCTCCACGGGGGCTCCGAGCAGCCTTGTCGAGTGCCAGGTCTCCATGAAGTGAGAGCCACGGACCTTCTTCTGGAGGAGACAGGTACTCTGGAGAGAGGGGGAAAGAGAGGCACAAGGGGACTTCTCACTGACTGAGGAGAGACACCTCAGCATTCCTGGTAAGAGCAGCTGGCTCTTGCCTTCAAAGACAGAGGACTGAAAAGGACTCATACATAGGGAGGGAGGGGACACTTCACCAACATGGCCCTACCACAACTGTGCAGTGTGATTTGTGCAAGGCACGGAACTCTCCTGGGTATCACCGCTGAGACACCCTGGGGCAGAATGAAAGGGTGTACGGGACATCTCAGTCTAAATATTCAGGTCAGCTATAGACTGTGGGTGTCAGTGACATATCAGTATAGACACACCACTAACAACAGAGGTACGCACCACTTTGCTGTGGGATACTGATAGCGGGGAAGGCAGTGGGTGTGTGGAGTCAGATATATACAGAAACGCTATTCTTGCCTTTAATCCCAGCACTTGGGAGGCAGAGGTAGGAGGATCGCCGTGAGTTCAAGGCCACCCTGAGACTACAGAGTTAATTCCAGGTCAGCCTGGACCAGAGTGAGACACTACCTCGAAAAACCAAAAAAAAAAAAAAAAAAAAAAAGAAACGCTATTCTTTCCACTCAGGATTTTTTGTTTTGTTTTGTTTTGTTGTGTTGTGTTGTGTTGTGTTTTTTGAGGTAGGGTCTCACTCTAGCCCAGACTGTCCTGGAATTCACTATACAATTTCAGGGTGGCCTCAAGCCACTACACCTGGCGGACATTCAGTTTTGCTATGAACCTAAAATTATTATTTTAAAAATAGTGTAGGCCAGGTGTGGTGGCGCACGCCTTTAATCCCAGCACTTGGGAGGCAGAGGTAGGAGGATCTCCATGAGTTAAAGACCACCCTGAGACTACATAGTGAATTCCAAGTCAGCTGGGCTACAGTGAGACCCTACCTCGAAAAACCAAAAAAAAAAGAAGCCCTGTGAGGAAGGTTACATAACTCTGACACTCTGACTAGCTAACAACCACGGAACGGTACGCATTAACTGTGTGAACTGGGCGGGATATGAATTATACATAAAGGAAGCTGTTATATTTTACACTCATCACAAGGAAGCAGTTTCTATTCTCCTTCAATGAAAAAGGTGGTGTTCCTTAAAGAGCACTTTTGGTGGGAAGAGGCATGTGGCAAGCACAGGCAAGGCAGGAGGTTCTGAGAATAGGAATTGGCTCAGCACTCCTCTTTGAGCCTCAGTTTCCTCATGTGGAGGAGTGCCAACGAGCCCAGGGAAGGAAAGAAAGGCCCTAGGCTTCAGTCCAGCAGCAATAGCTAGAAGCATTGCTTCTCCCAGTCCCTCCCCATCTGGAAAGTGGAGATAATGCTAGCTGCCAACCTGAGAAGGCAGATGCTCAGTGGCCACCTGGTTGCAGGCTAAAAGTCTCTAGACAGCCAGAGGAACGGTAAGTGTCTGTTTTAAGTTGTGTGCCACTCTAAGTAACATGACGGAGCCTCATACTACATGGCCCAGGCCATGACTCATGCTTTGCCACCATGGGAGGGGTCAGCCTAGTACTCACTGAGTTTTCCTGGTTATCAGATTGATGGTGGAGTTCAATATAGTCCACAGTTTCAGACAGCCACTGAGCATCTCAGAATGTATGCCTTATAGGAAGTGCATTGTGGATGAAGGAAGAAAATGAGGAAGACACAGAAAAACAGGATATAAGAAAGGGAGGAAAGGAGAGATGGAGGGAGGGCAGGAAACTCTTATAATCAGAACGGTTCCAGTGACTAACAGACTGTTTTAAAAGGCTAGCTGTGATCCACATGTATACTCTGGGACTGTATAGCAGGTAGCTGTGCCCTGGTTTGTAACTGTGAAAAAGATCCACACGGACTAGCCAGGTCTGGTAGCACATGTGTGCAGTCCCAGCACTCAAAAGTTTGAGGCAGGAGGAGTGCTTCAATCTAAGAGTTCATAGCCAGCCTGCACAACAACAAAATCCCATATATATATATATATATATATATATATATATATATATATATATATATATAAACAGAGGGGGTGGGGCAGGCAGGCAGGAGAGATGGCTCAGCAGTTAAGGCACCTACCTGAAAAGCCAAAGGACTCAGGTTCAATTCCCCAGGACCCCCATAAAGCCAGATGCACAAGGTGGTGTATGCATCTGGAGTTCATTTGCAGCAGCTGAAGGCCCTGGTGTGCCCATTCTCTCTCTCTCTCTCTCTACCTGCCTCTTTCTCAAATAAACAAATCAAAATATTTTTTTTTAAAAAAAAAAAGAAGCCGGGCATGGTGGCATACACCTTTATCCCAGCATTTGGGAGGCAGAGGTAGGAGTTCGAGGCCACCCTGAGACCATGTAGTAAATTTCAGGTCGACCATGAAAAACTTAAAAAAAGAGAGAGAGATAGAGAGAAGTGGGAGATGAGGGATGGTGGATTACTCAGTCAGAGGCAGAGCACTGGCCTGACATACACAAGGCTCTAAGCTTGATCTGCAGCATAAATAAATAAACAAGAAAACATCAGGTGGCACATTAGGGTATGGCAGAATGGACTACTCAGGAAACCCCACCACAGCCATGTGATCTTGAGCAAACCATGCTCCCTGTGTGAGCCAGGATTCCTACGGCAGTCCTTTCCAAGCCTGATGTCTCTAAGCTCACAGTGGAAGATGGTGAAAGCCCAGGATGCAGAGCCTGCTTACCTTGGCAGGAGGAGCAGCAGTCTCCTGGTGATAGGGAGGGGTCAGCACAGGCCCGCTGGCAGGGGACCCTCTCGCAGCTCACCTCCCCCAGCTGGAACAGAAGGACACCTGTGAGGAAGCCCAGAGCATCTCTCCCACCCAGAGCAAGGCCCTCCAGAGCCTCCTGTGGCAGCCGTGGGATCCACAAGAGGGTGTCAGGCAGAGACCACAGTGCCTAAGAATTACATTACAATAGGTAATGCCGGCCATGGCAGGCCACCTTCATCTGGACTTGCACGTAGGGGCGCAGGTGGCCAGAAGACCCGGTGTCCCAGCAACTGATGACAGGTGAACAGTAGCAATACAGGCACGTTGGCTCAGGTGTTCTGTATGTGGCAAGAATCAGACCTGGCTGGCAGTCCTGGCTTCCCAGGCCAGCTTACCTGGCACACGCACCGTGTACAGGGTTCGTTGTCCAAGGTGAACACCTGGCCGTTCACCACCTTCCTTCCCTCGTAGTTGCAGTCTGCAGAGGCAGAGACAGGCTCTTATGGAAGAGCCCGGCCCACCAGGGAACCTCGGGTGCGGGCAGCTGCTCCCACTCACCACGGCACACGGGACAGCACTCGCCGTCAGGGTGGAAGGGGTAGGTGCAGGTGATGGGGCAGTCCACCGGCGAACAGGCCACTGAGCCCAGCTGCAGGATACAAAACGCACAAAGCCCTTCACTGAGGGCAGCTGGTGGGACAACGGGGAAGGCGCAGGGCACACAGCAATGTATTCCCACACGAGCACACGTGAGACATCCATGGAGGGACAGGATGGGGACGGGGTGCCGTGTGCTCAGTCAGGATTCTTCCCACTAGAACATGAATCTCACAAGAACGGGGTCTGACCAACCCAACGGGTGGCCTGTTGAGCAAATACAGAACTGCCCAGCAGAGCTTCACAGCAAAGACCAGAGGAGGGCGGGGGCAGGGCTCAGCGACACTTGCCCAGCATATGTGAGGCCCTGGGTACCATGCCCAGCACCACGAGAGAGAGAGAGAAAGAGAGAGAGAGAGAGTAAACTGGGGAAAAAGGACCCAAAGAATGTGGCTGTGAGTAGATGGGGCCAATGGGCAGTAGGTCACTGAGGCCATGGAGATGTTGACTCTGAGTTTCCCAACCTTCCTGTCAATTTTTGGCCCTTTTCACACACAACCAGAGCGAGGCTTGCCGGCTGCTCACACTGCAGCCGCAGCCAGCATGAGCAGCTTTAGCGTGACAAGCAGTGGGAGTTTTGTCCTGCAATTTCAAACGCTAAATCACTGCACGTACTATCGGGTGTATTTTTCACATGGAGACACGGGATGGCTCAGGGGTATAAGCTTGGATCTAGAGTGAACAAGGCTCGGTGCATGGCATCGCTCTGGGATCATGAACAAATAACTTGGTCTCTGCGCGCTGGTTCTCTCACCCACAAACAAGAAGAACCTCCAGTGGATTCACTGAGCTTGTGCACAACAAGGTCTGAGAACAAGTGGCCGGCATGTAGCAAGAGCTCAAGTGGGGGCATATTTCAAAGGCCCTGACTCCCCCACCCTGCTGCATGAGTCTCTGAGCCATTAGCACGGGGAGTCAGCCTCCATGACCCAGAGTCAGGGAGCCTTGGCTGACCAGGGTTCCAACTGTTCCCTGGCCCTGGTTGGAGAGTCATCCAAGGTAGCCTGGGAGGAGGAGCTGACTTCCACTAGGAGGAGCAATGGCCCTTCTCTGGGGTGCTGGGGCTGAGGTCTGGGGCTCGGGTCAGGTCAGGGGAATGCCTACCAGGCAGATGCAACTCAGGCAGGGGTCCAGCACTGACGGGAAGGTCTCATTGTTGTAGAAGATTCTGCCTGTGTAGGTGCAGCCTGCCAGACAGAGCAAGCGGTAAGCAGCAGCCAAGGGGGGTAGGGGTGGCTGGTGGCAACCAGGTGTATATCCAGGGCAAAGGTCAGAAGACTATCTGGATAGCAAAGGTCAGGCTGCACACCTTCCTAGGCAGTCACCCTGAAGTTAGGCAAGTGACAAACACTCCTCGGAATAGGTGCCCCTGGTTTTCTCTACGGGATGAAGCAAGGGGTTCACAGTGTCTTGGTTTTTAGTGTCCTCGCCCGTGGGGTGGGGGCTGCTGAGGACAGCAGGGGTGGGAACAGCAGAGGGCCAGGAGACACACAGGTCTGTGTCCCTCCCCACTCAGCCAGCCACAACTACCTGTCCATTTCCCCAAAAGCCCCCATTCTGATACTCCCCAGAGGCTTTATCTGAATGAAGCCATTGGGATGCAATTGGTTACATACTGCTAAGTGCAAAAGCAGGTGCTGAACTAATGGAACATGCCCATTAATACCAGCTGTCAGCAGACTAAAACAGGAGGATGGTGAGTTCCAGGCCAGCCTAGGCAACTTAGTGAATTTGAGGCCAGGATGTATTACACAGCAAGACCCTGTCTTAAAAATAAATAAGCAAGTAAAAATAAAAAAAAAAAAAAATAAAAGCAGGGAGATGGAGAAATGGCTTAACAGTTAAGACACTTGTCTGCAAAGCCAAAGAACACAGGTTCGATTCCCCAGGACCTACATAAGCCAGATGCACAAGGTGGCATATGTGTCTGGAATTTGTCTACAGCAGCTGGAGGCCCTGGCCCATTCTCTCTCTCAAATAAATAAATAAATAAATATGGGTTTTTTTTCTTTTGGTTTTTCGAGGTAGGGTCTCATTCTAGCCCAGGCTGACCTAGTCATACATAGTCTCAGGGTGGCCTCAAATTCATAGCAATCCTCCTACCTCTATCTCCTGAGTGCGGGGATTAAAGGCATGTGCCAGCACACCCAGCTTTACACCAGGCTTATTTATTTATTAGAGATACACAGAGAGAGTGAGAGTGAGAATGGGTGCACCAGGGCCTCTAGCCACTGCAAATGAACTCCAGATGCATGCACCACCATGTGCATCTGGCTTACATGGGACCTGGAGAATCAAACCTGGGTCCTTAGGCTTCACAGGCAAGTGCCTTAACCACTAAGCCATCTCTCCAGCCCTATGTCAGGCTTTTTATATGAGAACCTGAACTCAGATCTTCATGCTTGCATAGTAAGCACTTACTGACTGAGCCATCTTCCCAGCTTTACTTTTTTAATATCGGGCCTCACCATGTAACCCAGACTGGCCTCAAGCTCACCATCATTCTGCCCTGTCTCTCAAGTGCTGGGATTGCAGACATGTAACACTATGGCCAGCCCTAAGGGAAAGACTTTTAAAGAACAAGCCACATATACTATATAGTACTCATGTACATATACTATCAATTGATGTATGTGTCACAGATAGACTAGAAAGACACAATCACAGAGTCCACAAAGGTGACGGTAAATCCCGTGTGCTCTGATCTGTGTCCAGCGCCTACCAGGACCGGCATCGGGCAAGCAGCTCTACTTCTCTGAGCCACAGTGTTCATCTGTAAACAGGCTGCTTAGTAGATAAGGTAAGATGAGGCCTGACGGGCGCTCAGTGTGGAGCGACACGAGGCAGGGAGGCCCAGGACTCCCAAGAGCGCTGAGCTGCCTTTGTGGGCTGGGGCCAGGCCTGGGCTGGGGTTACCTGCTGAACAGTCTGGGCAGCACTGTCCAGGAATCCGGATGGGGTGAGGGCAGGAGTCCACACAGTCTGTCCTCTTACAGCTCACAGAGCCATCTGCCTGAAGGAAGAAAGAACTTCACCAAGACCCCACTTGGGACACCAGGGCCCACCTCCCAAACCAGAGGAAAGAACAATGCTGTCCACTGCCCACTGCCTACTGCCCACGGCTTGCTCTCAAGGGTGCCAGAGGTCCCCTTCCTCAGAGCCAAAGAGGGCCAGCTGCTTGGAAAAGATGACCTAGGTCTTCCCGAAGATTTCACTTATCTCAAGAGAGGGAAGTCAGGGCTGGGACCTTTTTCTCCTCAGCTTCCTGTCCCTCCACAGCAGCAGCCAAAGCCGTACCCTCACCCTCCACATTCTTCTCTCAGCCTTTCCCTGGAACCCTGGCTTACCCCAACCCTATAGAGAACAATAAAATCTTGTTTTTATAGACAACTATTCTGCCGGAAATGCCTATTTCAGAAGACCAAAATGCCACATGAGGTTCCTTCCTTTTTTCTCTCTCTCGTAAGAATCTGCATGTTTATGGCTCTTTTATTTTGCTCCCTTATAAAATGAGTTCTGGGAATCAGTTGTGCAGGAGAAACAGCAGGGAAAGGCCTGCCTCCCTCTTCTGATTCCAGCAGATGCACTTGGGCTTTGCAAGGGCCGAGGCACCTCAATGACACATGGAAGACACTGGACCGCCCAGCTGCTCACACACAGAACTGCATGCCAGTTATGAGGAGGTTGAAATGCAAACTCCGCGTCCAGGATGCGGGGGGGGGGGGGGCCTGGAGCTCCGACATGACTCCCAAGGCCTCCCCAGTGATGTACCCCTCCCCACACTGTCTTATTTTGAGAAAGAAAGCCCTCAGGAGCCAAAGCGCTCTTAAAATAAAAAGGAACACTAGTGTAGTAAAGACCAAGCTGAAATTATTGCATTTCTTTCTCAGTAGCCTTGTTTCCATTTCTATTTGACTCTCAAGAGCTTGTCCTTCTTATCTACCTCCGACAGGTGAAGTTCAGAAGAAATGCTGCAATGAGCAGAGGTGGCATCCCCGGGCCCTCAGCCAGTCATGCCCCACGCGACCCTCGACAAGGCCGCCTGATGGCAGACCCCTCCCAGCAACAGCTCCCTGCACAAGCTGTGCCACCCACAGCGCCTACGGCAAGTCCACCAGGCTCTGCTGCCCTCAGTGACCCCCCTGAGGACAAAACAAACAGGGTCCTAAGGCTTGCTATGAGGGAAAGTGAGGCCCCGCTGGTGGTGACCCAGCCTCTGAAGGGGAAGGGGAAGGGAGTGGTCTCCTGGGGGTGAGGCAGGTGGGACAGCCAGGTAAAGCAGCTGAAGGCGAGCAGGTTGTCATTCACCTGGCAGATGCATAACTCACAGGGATCACCAGGTGACCAGATCTGTCCAATTGGAAATTCAACTCCGTTGTCATCAAGAGAGCAGCCTGGGGAGGGGACAGTGAGGGAGAAAAGACAGTGAGGGAACAGAAGGCTAGGGGTGTGGCTCAGGGGTGTGACATGCTCAAGGCCCTGTGGCTCTTCCACAGCACTATAAAAACATTTATAAAAACACAGTACACAGCTGGGCGTGGAGGCGCATGGCTTTAATCCCAGCACTTGGGAGGCAGACGTGGGAGGATCACTGTGAACTCGAGGCCACCCTGAGGCTACATAGTGAATTCCAGGTCAGCCTGAGCTACAGTGAGACCCTACCGTCAGAAAAAAAAAGACTACACAGAAGTCCCCTCCAGACCTCCATCCCTCCAAGGCTGACACCCTACATTCACAGATACACACACCACATAAAACATATGCTTACATATATAAACTCACCCAGACGCTCAAACACATAGACTCCCCAAAACACTGCCTACACTCAGACACACACAAACATACATACTTACAAAACACAACTCTCATGGATACACACAAAAATACATGTGCAGGTTTACGTACACACAACTGCATACACACAGACACCTATTACAAACACATACTTTATAGAACAAACTCAGGTATCACACAAAAACAAGCCTACATCAAATAAGACACATGTCCACAGTGAGCTCACAGAAACACACATACAGACATGTGTTTAGACATACTAAACCAAACATACATGCACATATACCACACAACTGGTCCTGGAAGAGGAAGCCCAGACTCTCTTCTGGGTCCCCAAGCCCCGCATTGGGAGCCACCAGCACAGCCTCACCTGTGGCAGGTGTGGGCTCCCGGCAAGAGAAGCAGCACTGTCCTGGGCTCAGCCACCACTCCTCCCGGGGACAGTCCAGGTCTGGACACGGCGTGAAGGAACATTCCACCTCTCCGTTCTGGAGGAGGGCCAAGAGCACAGGTCCGTGAGGGCTAAAGAGGAGGCTGAAGGGGCTTCCACCCCCCCCACCCACCCACCTCAAGTAAAAGTGGCCAAGAAATCTCCAGGGGAATAGCGGGGAGAGAAAGGCGAGCTCTTTCTTGGAGGCTGGGAGAGGTCCCTATGCAGTGCCTTCCATCATAGCTGGGGGTCCTCACCTGTCACCCTGCCTCCATCTTGAGCCGCCTGCCACTCAGACACCAACTATTGCCCTCCACTCTGGCCCCTCCAATCTACTCTCCTCCACAGTTGGGGGACTGTCCCAGACACCAATCCCATCAGTTCTGCGTATATGTGAAAACCCTTTAGCAGCTTAGCCAATCCAGTCCTCCACCGGCTGGAAGCACTTCCCACCTGATCAGGCAAAGAGCTGTCACCCCCATGCAGGACTCCTCCCCTAAGTCCTGCCCTAGGCTGACACAGAGATAACTGGGAAGGCTTCACCCCTGTGCACAGACCGGAAGCCCAGTCCCTGACGCTAAATCAACGCTCCCTCCCTGGCACATCCACACCAGAGGTGCCTGGTGGGCTCAGCAGAAATGGCATCTCCACGGATCCTTCCTGTACAGTCCTGCTCCCACGGCTTCTCCAGAGGATGTTCACCCACAATTACATTGCCTGCACAAGCACCGCAGCTCTGAGCCTGCTTCCAGGGGCCCCACATTCTCACACAGCCCACCTCCTGCTCCCCTCCCCTTTCTGTGCTCCAGCCAGGAAGACTTCACTCCACTCGTCCCCTGCCATGGAGTGCCCTCTGTCAGGCACAGTGCCCTCAGGGCCTCAACTGAATGATCCCAGTCACTCCTCAAGTCACCACTACCCCTTTCTCCTCCTCAGGAAAGCTTCTGGGCCCCTGGCGCCTGCCCGTGCCCAACTGTGGCATGGCTGTGGGCTGCCAGGTAGAGGGGGCTGGGTCTGTGCTGGAACGCACTGTGTTCCCAGCTCAATCCATGTAGAGCCGAAAGCTGGACTTTACAGAGACTTGAGAAGCCTCTGGGGACCCCTTTGGTGACTCTGCTACCTCTGTCTTCCTTTTGCTGTGTGGCAAGTTATCTTCTCTCTGAGACATGGCATTAGGAGTAAATTCCTGTACTGCCCACCCCCTCCCTTCCCACTGAGTCCACAGCTGTGGGAAGCTTAGCCACCCTACCTGGCATACACAAGTGGTACAGTCGTCACCATCTCCACTGAACACAGCCCCATCCATGTACCACCGGCCATGGAAATGGCATCTCCCTATTGAGAAAAAAGACAGAAGAGGCTCAGGGCCTTCAGGCTGGGCCATGAGAAAAGGGGATAGATGGACAGGATGGGCTGGGGCAGCTCCCACTCGCCAGAACCTAGAGTGCTCCTTGACCTCCAAATCCCAGACACAAAACAAGTTACTACCCACAAACCAACAGAACGAGGTTTGCAGCCCCAAAGACAGAGGGAGCCCTAAAGAGCTAGGGTAAGAAAAAGCATAACCAGAGGAGCGTGCCAGTCACCTAGACAGAACTGGGGGGGGGGGTTAATGAGTGTGTGTGATGGTTAATCTTTTTGTGTGACAGTTAATCTTGTATGTGTACACACATGTGTGTGCAGGTGCAAGTGCACATGTGCACATATGTATGAAAGCCAGAGGACAATCTCAGTGTTGTTCTTTAGGTGCTGTCTACCTTTTTGAGACAGTGTCTCTTGCTAGCCTAGAACTCACCAAACAGGCTAGATTGGCCCGGCAGTGATCTCCAAGGACCCACCTGCCTCCTCCTCCCTCAAGTGAGGATTATGTGTGTACCTCCATGGCCAACTTTTTGTCATGTAATTTTTTGTCCTGGGGATTGGACTCAGGTCCTCATGCTTCCAAGGCAAGTACTCTACCAACTGATGGTTAATCTTATCAAGAAAATCACCTAGGAGACAGGTCTCTGGGTAGGTCTAGTAGGGTGTTTCCAGAGAGGTGTAACTAAGGATAGAAGACTCACCCTGAATGTGAGTGGCACCACCCATGCTCTAAGGTCCCATACTGAACAAAATAGAAGAGAAAGCAAGCTGAGCCACAGCATTCGTCTGTTTCCTGACAGCAGATGGCCACAATGTGACCAGCAGTCTCCCGTCCCTGCTGCCATGTCCTCCCTGCCTTCATGGACTGTCTGTCCTCAACTGTAAGCCACAATAAGCTCCTTCCTTCCTTCCACTCCTCTTCCTCCCTCCCCCTCTTCCTTCCTTCCCTCTCTCCTCTTCCCTCTCCCTCTTCTTTCCTTCCTTCCCTCCCTCCTCTTTCTCCTTCCCCCTCTTTCTTCCTTCCTCCCCTCCCCATCTTCCTTCCTTCCTCCCACCTCTTCCCCCCCTTCCTTCCCCTCCCCTTCTTCCCTTCCTTCATCCTTCCTTCCATCTTTCCAGGTATTTTTTCACAGCAATGAGAAAGGAATTGGCACAGTACGGATATGAGTCCTCCCCAGGGAAAATTCAGCCTAAGAACCTGGAAGGCCCACCAGATTTCAGTCAGGCTGCCCTGGGCTACGTAACACAGAAGGGCTGACTTTGGGCACAAAATACAAGAAGGACTGTGCAAGGGAATCATCAATAATACTGCTGTATGGGGTCTTATCTAACCATACAAAAAGAGGCAAGAATGAGTTGGGATAGGGAGATTGCTCAGAGGTTAAAGATGTTTGCTTGCAAAGCCTGCTGGCCTGGGTTCAATTCCCTACTACGCAGGTAAAGCTGGAACAAAAAGTGGCATAGGGCTGCAGAGATGGCTTAGTGGTTACAGCACTGGCCCACGAAGCCTAAGAAGCCAGGTTTGATACCCCAGAACCCATGTAAGCCGGATGTACATGGTAGCACATGTGTCTGGAGTTTGTTTGTAGTGGCTAGAGGCCCTGGCACACCCATTCTCTACACTGCCCTCTCTCATAAGTAAATAAATAAAAATAAAATATTTTTTTAGGGATGGAGAGATGGCTTAGCAGTTAAGGTGTTTGCCTGCAAAGCCAAAGGACCCAGGTTCAATTCCCCAAAACCCACGTAAGTCAGATGCACAAGGTGGCCCATGTATCTGGAGTTCGTTTGCAATGGCTGAAGGCCCTGGTGCACCCATTCCCTCTCTCTATCTCTCCCTCCCTCTTTCTCTCTTCCTCTCTCCCCCCCTCTCTTTCTGGTAAATAAAAAAATATCTTTTTTAAAGTGGCACAAACACTTAGTATTCATTTGTAGGGACAAGCATCCAAGGTGTACCCCTTCCCCCCCCCACACATATGCAAACAAATAAGTAATTTTAAAAAAAAGAATGGGCTGTGGAAATGACTCAGTGGGTGAGATGTTTGCCACTCAAGCCTCAGTGCCCAAGTTTGGATCCCCAGACCCCATGTAAAAGCCAGCCATGGTGGGCTTCTATAATCCCAGCAAGCTGATAGGGAGATGAGAGGCAAAGACAGGACAATTTTCTGGAAACTCATGGGCCAGCTTGTCTGGTGAATGCAACGTAAACCTCAACAAGGAGAACAAAAGCCTTTACCTTGAACTGGGGAGGGAGAAGACTGGCATCCAAAAGTTGTCCTCTGACATCCACATGTGCCCCCCAAAATAAAATGTATTTTAAAAATTAAGAATAGAGCTGGGTGTGGTGGCGCATGCCTTTAATCCCAGCACTTGGGAGGCAGAGGTAGAAGGATTACCATGAGTTTGAGGCCACCTTGAGACTGCATAGTGAATTCCAGGTCAGCCTGGGCTAGAGTGAGATCCTACCTCGAAAAAAAAAAATTAAGACTAGCCTAACAGCTGGGGGTGCTGGTACATGCCTTTAATTGCAGCACTTGGGAGAATGAGGTAGGAGAATTGCTTGTAAGTTTGAGGCCAGCCTAAGAGTATATAGTGAATTCTAGGTCAGCCTGGGCTACAGCACGACCCTACCTTGAAAATTCAGAAACAAGAAAGAAAGAAAAAATAATATAACATTTCAAAGTTTATGCATACATCTGTATGTACTTAGTATTATTATTATATTATGCTGGACTGCCTGATGGTGCATACCTGTAATCTCAGAAGGCTGAGGCAGAGGAATAGAAATCTATTGATTTTGCAGCTTGGGCTATAGAGGAAGTTCAAAGCCAGCTCAGGAAACTTAGTGAGATCCTATCTTGAATTAAAAAGCATAAAATGGAGCTGGAGAGATGACTTAGCAGACAAGGTGCTTGCCTGTGAAGCCTAAGGACCCAGGTTTTAGGATTCCCTAGTACCCATATAAGCCAGACACACAAGGTGGTGCATGCTTCTGGAGTTCGTTTGCAGTGGCTAGTGACCCTGGAATGCACTCATCCCCCTTCTCTAAAATAAATAAATAAAAAAAATACTTTTTAAAAAGCATAAAATGGGGCTGGAGAGATGACTTAATGGTTAAGGCACTTGCCTGCAAAGCTTAAGGGCCCATATTTGGCTCCCCAGATCCCAGGTAAGCCAGACGCACAAGGTGACTCATGCAAAAGGTAGTACATGCCCACAAAGTGGCACAAGCATCTGGGGTTTGATTACAGTGGCTGGAGGCCCTGGTGTGCCAATTCTCTCTCTCTTGCTCTCTTTCTCATTAAAAAAAAAAAAAAAAAAAAAAAAAAAGGCCAAGCCAGGCATGGTGGTGCACACCTTTAATCCCAGCACTTGGAAGGCAGAGGTAGGAGGATCGCCGTGAGTTCGAGGCCACCCTGAGACTACATAGTGAATTCCAGGTCAACCTGAACCAGAGTGAGACCCTACCTTGAAACCTCCCCGCCCCCCAAAAAAAGGCCAGTCTGGACAGGAGAGATGGCTTAGCAGTTAAGGTGCTTGCCTGAGAAGTCTGAGGGCCCAGGTTCGATTCCCCAGATCCCACATATAGCCGGATGCACAAGGTGACACATGTGTCTGGAGTTTGTTTGCAGTGGCTGGAGGCCCTGGCATGTCCATTCTTTCTGTCTGTCTTTTTTCTTCCTCTCTCTCTGCTTGCAAACAAATAATATTTAAAAAAAAAAAAAAGCCAGTCTGAGCCAGGTATGGTGGCACATGCCTTTAATCCCAGCACTTGGGTGGCAGAGGTAGGAGGACTGCCATGAGTTCAAGTCCACCCTGAGACTATATAGTGAATTTCAGGTCAGCCTGAGCTAGTGAGGCCCTACCTCAGGGGGAAAAAAAAAGCCAGTCTGTTGGGCTTGCCTCAATAAATAAATAAATAGCATAAAACAGGGGCTGAAGAAATGGCTTAGCAGTTAAGGTGTTTGCCTGCGAAGCCTAAGGACCCAGGTTTGACTCCTCAGAACCCATGTAAGCCAGGTGCACAAGGTTACACATGCACAAGGTCATGGATGTACACAAGGTGGCATGCATCTATACTTCGACTGCAGCTGCTAGAGGCCCTAGCACACCAATTCTCTCTCTCTCTCTCTCATAAGAAAACATAAACATAAAATGAGATAAGGGGGCTGGAGAGATGGCTCAGTAGACAAGAGTACTTCCTGCACAAGCATGACGGTCAGAAGGGCCTGAGAGTGCTGAGTTTGAGTCCTAGAACCCATGTAAGTGGCTGGGGGTGGCCATGCACATGTGAAACAGGAGAATCACTGGGGCTCAATAAACAGCTGTACCAGCGGACAGACTCCACCTCAAGGAAACAAGCAGAAGAGCAATGGAAAGGGACGCTGGGCATTTTCCTCTGGCTTCTGTACACATGCGAGGAGTGCTGCATCTGCACACATGCGCGTACACCACACACACGCGTACACCACACACAGACCCACCACACACCCCATCACACCTACTACACACAAAAAGTATGGGCAGGATTATAGTTCAGAGGTAAAGGGCTTGCGTAACATGCACAAAGCCCTGTGTTGCACGCATGTACCTACCTACATACATGTACCTACATACATACATACAATTTTTTTAAGAATGCTAGCTTTGAAACCAGGTAGACCGGAGTTCAAGTTTCGCTCCATTACCAACTACTGTGTGTCTGACCTCTATGAGGCTGATTTCTCATCTAAAAAAGGAGCAGTTAGCAATGCTCCCTCCACGTGCTGACTTAAGGATTCTACAGATCTAGAGCTGGCGGGTGTCCCAGACAGTAAGAGGTCCAGAGCTGGTAGAGAATCTCCATGATGCTGATCACAGGTAGGAACCATGGTTTTATGTCATTAGTGAGTTAAGAAAGATCCTTCCCTATCTAGGAACAGAGTAATGCCAAAGGTGGACTCACAGCCTTTCTGCCTTCATCCAAGGTATGTGCAGGGAGGCAGGGCAAGGTCAGGACATGAGCATCCAAGCCACTGTGTGCGTACCTGGTACTCACCAAAACCAGGCCACTGAGATGCACTTGACCCGTGCTCCAGTAGCAGAGCTCCATCTCCCCTTGTCCCCTCTCTCCATTTCCAAAAGCCATTTCAAAGACGCTGTTCCTCTGCACTCAGAAAAGCAAAATCCCCTAAGAGCCACTTACCTGGAACACAAGTACAGCAATCTGACTGCGGGAGGGTCTTGCAAGGACCAGAGGGACACTCTGGAGAGATGCACGACACATTTCCAGCCTGAGGAGGCAAAGGCGGATGGTGTGATAGGGGAGGGGGGTGAAACTGGCGTTGTGAAGCAGCTCATTCCCTGTAGCACACCATGCTATTCCAGCCTGACAGCTCCCTAAGTTGTCTCAGAAGGGCCACATTCTTGGTAGTCACTAGACGAGGTTAGACTATCCCTTCTGAGACATATGGACGCATGGGAAAGGCTGGGGCTGCCGGGAGAACAGTGATCCACTTTCACACTCAAAGGCATTCTGCTCACAGAAGTGCTGCGAGGGTACCACAGGCGCAGAACCCAGACTCCTGTCAGGAAGGATGCCCTCAAGCTTTTCCTTGTGCATGTAGATACTGACCCAAGAGGCCCTTATGGCCAGGCAGAGTGAAATATAAAAATAAGCTAATTTAGCCGGGTGTAGTGACACAGGCCTTGAATCCCAGCACTTGGGAGGCAGAGGTAGGAGGATCACCATGAGTTCAAGGCTACCCTGAGACTACAGAGTGAATTCCAGGTCAGCCTGAGCTACAGTGAGACCCTACCTCAAAAAACCAAAATAAAAATAAAAATAAGCTAATTTAAAGTTGTTGGGTTTTTTTTTTTTGTTTGTTTGTTTGTTTTTTGGTTTTTCAGGGTAGGGTCTCACTCTAGCCCAGGCTGACTTGGAATTCACTATGGAGTCTCAGGGTGGCCTCAAACTCACGGCAATCCTCCTACCTCTGCCTTCCAAGTGCTGGGATTAAAGGCATGCGCCACCACACCTGGCTTAATTTAAAGTGTTTTAGACGACTAGAGAGATGGCTCAGCAGTTAAGGCACCTGCCTCCAAAGCCTAAGGGCCTGGGTTTGATTTCCCAGTACCCACATAAAGCCAGATGCACAAGATGGCCTGTGTGTCTAGAGTTCATTCCTAGTGGCTAGAGACCCTGGCAACTCATTCTTTCTCCCCACACTCCCACACACAAATAAATTAATTAATTAAATGTTTTTAAAAAATGTTTTAGAGCTGGCTGTGGTGGCGCATGCCTTTAATCCCAGCCTCAAAAATCCCTACCTCAAAAAAAAAAAAGTTTTAGAGCTATGGATGCCTCAGTTGGTACAATGCTTATCTTGGAGCACAAGTTTTGATCCCCATCACAATATAATAAAACAGGCCATGGTAGAATAGGCCTATAATCCCAGCAGCAAGATCACAAGTTCAAGATTATCTTCAGTTATACAACAAGTTCAAGGTTAACCTGGGCTACATGTGACCCTGTTTATAAATAATTATATAAATAGACAAAAAAATTTTATATCTTAAATTTAAGATCAAAAAGCCCCAGGCTTTGAAATCACCAGACACTAGTTTATTTATGCTTTTCCTCTAATAAGACAAAGGCAAAGGACATGATATCTCTAAGAGCCTTGGTCTCTCTATCAATAAGGTAAGTTGGGCTGGAGAGATGGCTTAGTAGTTAAGGTGCTTGCTTGAAAGCCTGACAGCCCAGGTTCAAATTCCCAGTACCCATGTAAAGCCAGATGCACAAGGTGGCACGGGCATTTGGAGTTAGTAGTGTCAAGAGGCCCTGGTATGCCCATTCTCACTCTCTCTTTTCTCTCTCCTAGCCAATAATAATAAAATAAGAAAGAAAGAAAAAGAGAAAGGAAGGAAGGAAGGAAAAAGGGAAAGAAGGGAGGGAGGAAGGAAGGAGGCACGGGAAGAAGGAAGGGCTGGAAAGATGGCTTAGAGGTTAAGGCACTTGCCTGAGAAGCCTAAGGACCCATGTTCGACTCCCCAGATCCCACATAAGTCAGATGCACAAGGTGACACATGCACAAGGTCATATATGCACACAAGGTAGCACATGCATCTGGAGTTCAATTACAGTGGCTGGAGGCCCTAGCATGCCAACTCTCATGCTCTCTCTCATAAAGAGAGAGAGAGAGAGAGAGAGAGAGAGAGAGAGGCCAGTCTGTTGGGTTTGCCAGAAAGAAAGAAAGAAAGGAAGGAAGGAAGGAAGGAAGGAAGGAAGGAAGGAAGGAAGGAAGGAAGGAAGGAAGAAAAAGGAGGGTGGATTCAGCGTTTGTCTCATTACACAAAATGCAATTATGCATGACAGTGCTTGGCCCCAGTGCACTGGGCATACAGGAAAAGCTTGATGAAAGCTGGAGGCAGCTGCCTGTGTGTGCCTCATCTTAAGCCACTAGATCCACCATTGTGGATAGCCCAGGAAACACTCTGAAGACAGTCAGAAGGTGATGGCAAGGCTTTGCAGACAAAACCATTCTTTGGACTCACACAGACCTCTGCTCAAATCCCAACTCTGGGCCGAAAAGATGGCTCAGCAATTAAAGGTACTTTCATGCAAGATCTGATGGATCAGGTTCAATTCCCCAGTGCTCACACAAAGCCAGATACACAAAGTGGCACATACATCTGGAGTTCATTTGCAGCAGCAAGAGTCCCTGGCATGCTCATTTATTCATTTATTCTCATCTCATTCTCTCTCCTTCCCTCTCCCTCTCCATCCTTTTGTGCTTACAAATAAATAAAAATAAACCCAAGGTCCTCTGAGATATGGGAATCCAAAACCCAGTTTTTGTGCCTATGCGTCATCCACTGAGACAATCCCCCTCCCATAAAACACTTAATAAGGTGACTGTGGTCATGAGCCTTCTTCCCCCCACATGTCAGGGATGCTTTTCTTGTGGTGGTAAATATTTTGCCTGGAGAGAACAGCCTCCTTGGGGAGACTTCCAAGGGGGTTTCATCCTGTCCCTTCCAAAACAGACTGACCCTGTTTGCCTCTGGCTCTTTCCTGCCCAGCAGATGCCTTCCAAACCCACCCACCAGAGCTCTGACTATTCCCTCACTCTTTCAAATTTAACAGGTTCTAACCAAAACCTACAACATGAAACAGCTCTCTTCCATTCAGAAGGTCACCTTCCACATCCGGTCTCTTCCACAAAACTCTCAAAGGTTAAGAAAACACCAGCAAGTCTTTGGGGATCTTGGGTTGCTCACCAGACAGACACACACAGTGCAGTTCTCGTTGGGAGGTGAAAACACGTCCCCTTCTGCTCTGATGGCACCACTGTGAAAGCAGCCTTTGAAAGACAAACCATAGGTAGAGGCATCAGCTCTTCAAAGAAGAGGATGCCTGAGGTTTCTACAGTCTAGGCATAATGCTTCTAGAACCTTCTGTCCCAGATGCCCCAGCAGTGGTAGATGCAGGTTCCTTGAACTGAGTTGTCCTAGGACCCCTAGAGAACAACCCAGGAGACATCTGCAAGGATCAATTGTGGTAGTCCTGGGTACGTCCATTCATGTCAGCTAACCCCACAAGCAAGCGTCTTGAGAAAGCATCATTTGATTCCTATCACATAGAACAGGCTCAGTTCCAAACCTAGATTACTAGTTTACCCAAGTGGCCCTGCACATATACCACTCTGCCTCCCTGCAACTCCACTATTCTCACCATAAAATGTCCATTTTATCACCATGTACACAGCAAGGGATTGGGACAGATCTGAAACCCTGAATACAAAGAACCCAGTGCTTTCCCCTCCAGGGCCCACTACTTAGGAGGAGCCTAAAAGATCACAATCATCACTAAGAAAATCAACAGAGGCACTTCTGTGTTAAACCTTGTTTCACAGTGGTGGGGGTTGAACCCAGGGCCTCATGCAGGCTAGGCAAGCACTGAGCCCTCTCTCTAACTCCAGCCTGTGGGAGGGAGGTGAAATAGCTGTCCCCAGTCACTCAAGGAAGTTGGGGCAGGAGAAAGAGACAATAGGGTGGATTTGGAGAGACTCATGGAACGGATGGATGGATGATGACTCTCAAGAAAAGTGCTCTGTTGAGTGGTTTCCCTTAAAGAGTACTATATCATAGACAAGTGGTTCTCAAAATGTGGTCCCCAGAACACCAGCAGCAGCGGTGGCAGCGGAGGCAACTGGGTGCTTGTTAGAGATGCACATTCTCAGACCCTGTCCCCAAACAACCAATCAGAATCCCCCCACCCCTAACTACAAGAATGGACGGTGCAGGAAGCTGGAATATAACCTTTGGGATGCAAAAAGCATGCGGGGGCGGGGGGGGGGGTGGAGGCGGGGAGAAGAACCATGTCCCTCCCCACGCCAGCTCTCACCTGTGCAGGAGGGACAGCACCCTCCATCTCTGGGGGGAATCGGGTGGGAACAGGCTGCAGCACACCTCACTGGTCCACAGGTCACCTTCCCATCCTGGATGCGCAGACAAGAGTGCGTTGCAGCTACTAGCAGGCCCCAAGCACCACCAGGACCCCCAGGGCAGCAGGGGACCCTAACACTCACCTCACACACGCACTGAGAGCAGCCAGGCTGGGTCCAGTGGCTCCCTGACTCATATATGGTTCCTAGGTGCCGACAGTGAGAGGACCCGGCTGTCAGCCTCGGGCCATCGGGGCCCTTGGGTGAGTTAGGGGACCTCACTGCTTCCCCCTGGAGAAGTGAGGGGGGCCTGGGGGTCCCTGGCAGAGAAGCACTAGGCACTGGGGTGGAGAGTAGGTGCATAGGGAAGGATGTGGCTCGAGTCAGTGCGGGAGGTGGCAGGCGCGTTGTAGAAGCTCCGTCAGGGTGTCCTGGGTCGCCTGGAGGGGGGCTATGTCCCGGGGACAGCGCAGGTGGGCCAGCCTCAGGAAGTAGCAGGGGCATCTTTGGAGGGTGCTGGCGAGGCTGCAGAATGGCAGATGGAGCCATAACTGCCTTCGGGAAAGCTGAAAGGGAAGCACAGGGGCTCCTGAGGGAAGCAGCAGGGACAGGAAGTGGAGTTCCTGGGCCCTGTTCCCGTTTCCTGATCAACTTAATGGGGCTGATGGTGAACTGCTGGAGGGTGGAGAAAACCACATGGGACGAAGGCTGGGGAGGCACCAAGGCGCAAGAGGTTCCCAGCCAGTGGCATGGAGGTCCTGCTGCTTGAAGAGTCCCATGCCCCCCTTCCTTACTGACCACAGAGGGAACACAAGTTTTCCTGAGACCAGCCCATCGCCGTGGCCATCCTGGGCACAACTGCCTCCAACTAATATGTCCTGAGGTTCTACCCTGCTGTGGCTTTCCTGCAGGGGAGCTGGGGCTCAGAATGAAGGGCTGGCTCAGCGTCCTCTCTGCCCCACGGCAGACTGGCACCTTGTGCAAGAGGAAGCTCCGGGCCCACAGACCCGTGCATACAGAGGGACCTGAAAGGGCGTTTCCCTGCACATGGATACCCGCTGGCGGTGGTCCAAAGGGTTGAGAGAAAGTCGGGGGGGGGGGGTGAGGGGGAATAAAACGAGAGAGAGGAAGGCAGAGGGGGAAAAGGGAACAGGGGGATTTAGAGCTGGTATCAAATGGGTGAGTGCCCGGCCCCAGCCTGGTGGGGGCTGGGAAGATGGCTCAGTGGATAAGTGCTCACTGTTCCAGCTGAAATACCAGAGTGTAATCCCCCAAACCCACATGAAAGGCTCGAAGCCTGTGACGGACTTCTGCAATCCCAGCAGGCTGATGCTCGAGGTGGGAGGTGAAGACAGGGGAATTTCCTAGATGCTAGTGGGGAGCGCAGAAAAGACAGCAGAGCAAAAATCCAAGAGTTGGAAACCCTGCCTGAAGCAACACGGACTGGCAAAGACTAACTGAAAGTTGTCCTCTCAGTGCCACACACGTGTTGTGACATGCACACACCCACACTCATACGTACACACAAACACAAATACATAGTAAATTTTTCCCCCTTTTTTGGTTTTTCAAGGCAGGGTCTTGCTCTATCCCAGTCTGACCTGGAATTAATTATGTAGTCTCAGGTTGGCCTTGAACTCACAGTGATCCTCCTACCTCTGCTTTCTGAGTGCTGGAATTAAAGGCGTGAGCCACCACACTGGCAATATTTTTAAAAATATTTTACTTATTTATTTGAGACAAAGAGGCAGATAGAGAGAGAGAATGGGTGAGTCAAGGCCACTAGCCACTGCAAATGAACTCTAGATGCATGTATCACCTTGTGCAGCTGGGTACTGGTGAATTGAAACTGGGTCCTTTGGCTTTGTCAGTAAGCACCTTAACCACTAAGCAATCTCTCCATCCCATTAATAAATGTTTTTAAGTATTAAAATAAGGTGGGTAGGGCTAGGAAGATGGTTCAGCTGTTAAGGGTACTTGCTTGCAAAGCCTGCCAACCTGGATTCAATTCCCAAGCTAGTCACCTAATCCAGACACAAAAAGCAGCTCAAGTGTCAGGCATTTGCAGCAGCAAGAGGTCCTGGTGTATCCACAAACATATGTACAAATAAATAAAACTTAATTTTAAATTAGTTAAATTAAAACAGTAAGGTAGAAACCAACTAAGGAATACCATGGTGTTAACCTCTAGCCTTTATTCCCACACACGTGCACATGTACACACATACACGAACATGCATATACATAACACAACTATGCATGACACATGCACATACACACACCAAAAAACAAAAAAAAAAAAGAAGAAGGAGGAGGAGGAGGAAAGGAAGGAAGGAAGGAAGAAGGGAGGAGATAAGGAAGAGCCTAGCACTGAGAGGGAGGAGCTTGGGACCAGGGGTGGATTGTGGTGCCAGGGCCTGCAGGGAGGTGAGCCTCCAGGCTTGGGGCCAGGAGCACGGGGCCAAGGCCTATGGGCTGGGGCCTGGTGCTAAGGCAGGACTCCGGCTTGAAGGACAGGGCCGGGGCCTGGCACTCACCTTCACAGGACACACGGTCAGCTCGAAGCCTGAAGCCAGGTCTGCACGTACACAGGAAGCTGCCCACAGTGTTATGGCAGGAATGGTGACAGACTCGTCTCTCCTGGGGCCTCCGGCACTCATTTACATCTGCAGAAGAGTCCTGCTGCCTTATCCTGGCTACAAAGCCCTTCTTTCCTCTAATTCTATATCCCAAAAGACTGAGAGAGTTCCCCTGTGAAGTCGTTACAGAGTCTGCCTGCTCCATGGTGCAGGCTGGGACTCAGATGGCTGGGAATGGGGCTGAAACCTAGCACTAGTGGCCTTAAGAAGGTTCTTGGAAGAAGTCACCATGCAGTGGGTGTTTCTGCCACTCATCTCCAGGACAATGCCACATGAGTAAGGGCTCCATCATTCGCTGTTGGGAATCTCATTTCTAAACCTTTCACTGCCTGGTGTTTCTTTCTAAAAAGCATCTCAAAACTCACCATGCTAGGCTGGAGAGATGGCTTAGCAGTTAAGGCGCTTGCCTACAAAGCCTTAGACTTAGGTTTGATTCCCCAGGATCCATGTAAGCCAGATGCACAAGGTGGCACTTGTATCTGGAGTTCATTTTCAGTGGCTAGAGGTCCTGACACACCCATTTTTTCTCTCTCTTTTCCCTTCCTCTCTCTCTCAAATAAATAAATAAATATTATTAAAAACAAACAAATATCTGGGCGTGGTGGTACACGCCTTTAATCCCAGTACTCAGGAGGCAGAGGTAGGAGAATTGTCGTGAGTTCAAGGCCACCCTGAGACTACGTAGCAAATTTCAGGTCAGCCTGGGCTAGAGTGAAACCCTACCTCGATAAAACCAAAAAAAAAAAAAAAAAAAAAAAAACCCCACAAAACTCAAGCCAGGTGTGATGGCGTACACCTTTAATCCCAGCACTGGGGAGGTAGAGTTGTTATTAATATCACCATGAAGCCGGGTGTGGTGACGCACGCCTTTAATCCCAGCACTCGGGAGGCAGAGGTAGGTGGATCGCCAGGAGTTCGAGGCCACCCTGAGACTCCATAGTGAATTCCAGATCAGCCCAGGCCAGAAGTGAGACCCTACTTCAAAAAACCAGAAAAAAGAAAAAAGTAAGATCACCATGAACTTGAGGCTACCCTGAGAGTACAGAGTAAATTCCGGGTCAGCCTGGGTTACAGTGAGACCCTACCACAGAAAAAAAGGAAAGAAAGAAACCTTACTGCGCTGCTCAAGGAAGGCTCCAGAACACATACCTAACTTCACTAGCCTAGGCCTTTGCCAAGCTCATGGGACCCCATGTGCTTCATGAGCCAAACATGGTAATCCTTTCTGGAAGTTTCAGCTAATGAACTGAGAAAACAGGGTTCACCTTCTAAACCAGAGGAATCGAGACATAAAGTGCCTTATTTACCCAAGGGAGCAAAGGCAGCCAAGAAAATGGGTGAGCAGAGAGGAGTCCTTGGGGTGTATCTGGGAGAGTAGTGGAAGAGAAACATAACAGAATGGAAGTGGACAAAGGCAGGACAGAAGAGCTGAGAGTCAGGTCTCCTGTGCACAGCCACACCCAGCATGCGACAGGTGGGCTCTGAGCAGAGAGAGGCTCAAGCTCCTTTGGGATCCTGGGGACCAGGAGGTCCAAATGTTGGTCTTCCTGTGTCCCAGGCTGACCTGTCCATCTTCCTGATTGGCAACCTAAGTGTGCCACCCACAAGGGTCCCAGACCTTACCTATACAGGAGTGCTGGTTGCCATGGAGATGGAAGCCTGCACGGCAGGAGCACTTGTAGCTGCCAATGCTGTTCTTACATCTCTGCTGACAGGGCGTCCCCAGACATTCGTCAGTGTCTACAGGGAGAAAGGACAAGCTGGTGCCATCTTCCTGCAGGGTTTAGAGTACTTCTCAGCCCCTTCACTCACGTAACTCAGAGTGCCCCATCCATCCGGTCTGCCAAATCCTGGACCCTCCCCTCCCAAACAACCTATGTGCTTCTACCCTCACTGTCTCACCCCAGCCCAGGCCACTCGTGCCCTCTGTCTATAACTGCCCTCTCCAGAGCCCATCTCCCACAGCCTGCGGGGGGGTTCTCGTCAAAGGCCACTTCTGATTGGGCCACTCCCTGCTCAAACCTGTTGGGAGCCCCCACCCTTACTCCGGCCACACTCAGAAGCCATCAAACACAGCTCCAAGCGACTTCTCCTGCCTCCTTTCAGTACTCTTAGTTAATTAAGTTCGCGTTGTGCTCCTTTTTATTATTTTGTGTGTGAGCGTGCGTGTGCGCGTGCCAGTAAGTGTGCACACTTCACACACACGCTTGCGGAGGCCACGGGAGAAGGTCAGATGTTCTCTAGCGCTCACCCCCATGTCCCTTGAGATGGAGTCTCTCACTGAATCTGGAGCTACCACTTTCAATCAGACTGGTTGACCAGTGCGCCCCAGCAATTCTCCAGTCTGAATGTCCCCTGGGCCTGGAGTCACAAACATGCATGGCTATGCCCAGCATTTCACGTGGGCGTTAGGGGATCAAATTCAGGATGAATCCTGAGCTCTCAGGCTGTCATGCTTGCACAGAGAGTGCTCTTACCCACGGAGCCATCTCCCCAGCCCCCTCTGGCCATCTTACAGGCTCATCCCACTCCTACAAGCCTCCCTTAGGCCTCATGGATGTCTCTGTCCTTAATGCCGTTCCCTCTTGTCTGACTGAAAGAGTCTTATGCTGCCTTCAATACCTTTTTATATAGCACTTCCTGAGTAGAAACATCCCTGCGCTATTGTTTGAAGTTGTGAAAAACTAGAAATAACTTCCATGTTCATCAATAGAAGAGCTCATAAGCTATAGGATGCTTGTGCTACAGGGAACCAGGCAGCAGTTAAAAGGATGTGAAAAGATCGTTAAGATCAATCAGGCATTCAGAGAAAAGTTGGGGGTGGGGAGCAAGTGGAGGAACAACTAGGTTCAGATCCCAGCTCTAATGTGATCCTGGTTACTGAGCCTCACTATGTATGCTTCAGGGTTCCTGTCAACAAGATGGAGATAAATGGCATCAATCTCGTAAGATAATTGCAAGGATGAAATGAGCAAATGCACGTACTTTGTAAGTGGGACACAACAATTAGCACATCTGCATAGATGTGTACCTGTGTAAGAACATGTAGTCAGGAGAGGCAGGCAGGCAGGGGGGCAGTTAGACTGATGACTGGTGCCACAGACTAAGTTGTGCCCCTCCCCAAATTCATGTTGAAAGCATACCTCTAGATGAGTAGTATTTTGAAGGTGAGGTCTTGGAGAGATAAGGGCTAGATGAAGTCACAAGGGTGAGGCTTTTACGATGGGATAGTGCCCTCAGAAGAGTGCCTACCCTCTCTGCCCCTCCCTTTCTCACAATCTTCTGAGGACACAGATCAGCCTCTGAAAGCCAGGAAAATAATTCTCACCAGGAATCAAACCAGCCAGCTCTTTGACCTTGGACTTCAGTCCCTTATTGCCTAAACTGCCTAGCCTGTGTTATTTTGTTAGAGCAGTTCAAGCTCACTAGGACAGCAGGGTTAATCTCTAGGGAGAGAGGGCTGTAGTGAGAGAGGGCGGAGACTTGCCCTGTCATATGCAACATTCTTGTGCTTTATGGAATTTCGCACAGAGAACATGATAGTATTAGTGTCAAGGGGGCACTTTTGCCTTCTTTGCCATGTGTGAGACTTTTCCTTACATAATTTGGGTAAATCAAGGTCACTTGTAAAGGATGAGTATTGTAAAAGATCTTATCCTGCTGGTGGTGTGGTATATGCCTATAATTCCAGCACTCAGGAGGCAGAGGCAGGAGGACCACGAATTCATGGCCAACCTGGGCTGCAAAGCAAAAACCTGCATGGGGGTGGGGGAGGACAGAAAAAAGATGCATTCACTCCCTTGGGCCTCCATCTCCCTGGTACCTTGTCCCAACCTTGTGCACCCCAAAACCAGCAGATTGAAGAACAGAGTCACATTGCCCAGGGTGCCCAGAACCTGGCCCAGCCAGAGACAGGTGGAAGCCATGAATGCACTGGCAGACTTCACCACAGCAGGCCCTCACGTGGCTCCTCTGACCCATCCACAGTGTCGGTCCCTCCCAGCTCTCTTTCACCTAGGTGCATCTACCCTCTGCCCCTTGTTCCCGTAAGACCTCTCCTTCACCACTCTCTGTACCCCACAGCAGTAGCAACAGCAGTAGCAGCAGATTCTAGCACATCTTGGTTCAGAGCCAAGGCCCTAGAGCCCACCATGCTGGGATTCAAAACCTGACTCCACCTCTTGCTAAGGGGGTGGCCCTGGATGAATCTCAGTTTCCCCCTTGGTATAGCGAGGATAATACAGTGTACCACTCAGAGGACTGTGTAGTGTGAGGTCTGGTAAGGCCACGTGGCCACCCCTCCTCTGCCCACTCACCTTGGCAGCTGTGGCGATCAGCAGACAGCCGCATGCCTGGCCCGCACTCACACACAAAGCCGCCTTCCGTGTTTACACAGTGGCCTTCGCAAGAGGAGCTTAAACACTCATCGATGTCTGGGAAAAGAAAATCCTTGTGCAGTCCACTCTGAGTATGGCTATGACTCCCCAAGGAGCCTGTGACCACACCCAGCAGCGTGGAACCCCTATGTGCACCCCAAGAAAATCAGGTACCAAGAGAGTGACCTGACCATGAGGGGAACCCCAAAAAGAAAAGGCAGAAGGACTGAGGGGCTGGACCTTACCCTTTCCCCGTGTAGGTCAGATGGTGGCAGACCACGGCTGAAACAGAACTGTACCAATGGCCCCTCCCATGTGGTAATCCCACAGGACTCCCCAAATGGACAAGGCACTATGGGCAAGAATCTCATGAGATGATCAACAGTGTAATTCCCTTGCATGGTCAATCAGCACAACTATGTGCAGCAGACCAGAGTGCCTCACACACAGCATGACTGCTCCAGAAGCTTGACGTCTGACCACAGAAGGTCCAGACACACACCATGGAAGACCAGAGTCTGGCAGGGTGACATACGTCCTGCTGGGAATGACTGGCCACAGCAGGTATGTCTTGGAAGAGTGTGAGGCTGGGAAGACCAGAAGCATCTAGCAGGGCTCTCCATGTAGGAAAGGGTTTAAAGAGCTTGAGGAAGCCACCAGGCACTTTGGGGTGCACTGAGAGCCCGAGTAGCTGTGGCTGGGGTTTTGGGGAGGCAGGAGGTCAGCGGAGAGCAATGGGTTAAGGCAAAAGTAGGCTGGGGAGCACAGAGTCGCTCTGACCAGGGTGGGGTGACTACTTGCCCAGCGCCTTAAGAAAGTGAGTCCAATGAGACACTAGCCTGGGGGCGAGCAGGGCTGGGGGCAGAACTCCCCAAAGGTTGCTCTGTGGAGTTCCTTCCCCGCCTGAGAACACAGTAGCTCCTGAGGAGCTATAAGATTGGTTCAGCCCAGAGTCTGCCCTGAGTCTCCCCCCACACCCCAACACCTGGCATCTCCACTCCCCTTACTCCCTACTCAGCCTTTGACCAAGCATCCACTTAACTCTCCCCACAGACAGGCCCTGCAAGACCATGCCCACTGCCTCTGAGAAGCCCATCCGTATTCAGCCAGCCCCAGGGAGAACACTCACACAACTTTAGCCAGAGCCTCCCTGTCTACACTTGCCCTAACATAGCCTCTGGCATTGGCCTTTGCAGTGAGGGGTACATACAGAAAGAACTCAAGGCAGAGGCTGGAGAGATGGCTTAGTGGTTAAGGCACTTGCCTGAGAAGCCTAAGAACCTAGGTTCAATTCCCCAGCTCCCACGTAAGCCAGATGCACATGGTGGTACATGCATCTGGAGTTCTTTTGCAGTGGCTATAGGCCCTGGGGCACCCATCCTCCCTTCCTCCCTCTCTCTCAAATAAATAAAAATAAAAAAAGAAAGCACTCAAGGCAGAATGCAGTCAGGAATGCCCACTGCTTCTCCATTCTGGAAAACAGTACACCAAGCAGCAGACTTGAGTAGGACCCTTTCCCCCAAGAGTTCCTCTGGGAAATAATCAGAAGAGACAAGAAGCAACCACCTTTCTCTACAGTGCTAAGAATGGAACCCAGGGCCTCAGGTACTAAGTGATGGCACACACCTTTAAGCCCAGCACTCGGGGAGAGGAAGTAGGAGGATCACTGTGAGTTCAAGGCCAGCCTGAGGCTATATAGTCATTCCAGATCAGTCTTGGTTAAAGTGAGACCCTAGCTTGAACCCCCCCCCAAAAAAAAGAGGTATGATCCTTACTGTATAAAGCACACAAAAACATACCTTACACACACATTCATACTCAAAAACAGGGGCAAAAGAGAGCCAGGCATGGTGGCGCATGCCTTTAATCACAGCACTTTGGAGGCAGAGGTAGGAGGATCACCTTGAGTTCAAGGCCACCCTGAGACTACATAGTGAATTCCAGGTCAGTATGAGTTATAGTGAGACCCTACCTTAAAAAAAAAAAAAAAAAAAAAAAAAAAAAATCAGGGGAAAAAGAAAGTACTACATTTTAGTGAGACAACTCTCGCTGGGCTTCAGGTGTGATTCATTTTCACCTTTCTCTTTCTACTTTTACTTCCCAAAGGCTTTTTAGTTGCATTGCCATTTACTTTATTATTCAGCAGAAGAACCCTTATTTATTTATTTATTTTACCAAATTTTAATACTAAACAGGGAAGCTGGGCATGGTAGTGAAAATCTTTAATACCAGCACTTGGGAGGCAGAGGTAGGAGGATCATCATAAATTCAGGCCAGCCTGAGACTACACTGTGAATTCCAGGTCAGCCTGGGCTACAGTGAAACTCTATGTCAAAAAAAAAAAAAAAATCTAAAAAGGTTTTTGCTGCTCTGTGGAGATTGGCAAGTAATTAGTCTCAGTGACTGCCTCTGAGAAGGTCAGAGAGCTCTAACTGTGGGAATTTTTTTTTTTTAATCAAAACAAATAAACAATACTTTTGGGCTGGAGAAATGGCTCAGCAGTTAAATGTGTTTGACTGCAAAGCCTGCCAGCCTGAGTTCAATTCCTCAGCACCCATGTAAAGCCAGATGCAAAAGACAAAACAAACAAAAAAACCAACATGGTGGTGCACACCTTTGATTCCAGCGCTCAGAAGGCAGAGATGGATAATTGCTGTGAGTTTGAGGCCAGCCTGAAACTACATAGTTACACAGAGAATTCCAGGTCATCCTGGGCTAGAGTAAGATGCTACTTTTAAAACAAATTAATAATAATAAATGGTGCAAGCACCTGACATTCATTTGCAATGGCAAGAAAGAGACCCCTTAAACCAGGCATGGTGGTGCAGCCTTTAATCCCAGCACTTGAGAGGCAGAGGTAGGAGGATTGCCATGGGTTCAAGACCACCCTGAGACTACATAGTGAATTCCAGGTCAGCCTGGACTAGAGTGAGACCCTACCTTGAAAAACCAAAAAATAAAAATAAAAGAATGAGACCCCTGTTGTGCCCACATATACATGCAAATAAATAAGTTAAAATATTTTAAGCTGGACATGGTGGCCCATGCCTTTAATCCCAGCACTCAGGAGGCTGAGGTAGGAGGATCACTGTGAGTTTGAGGCCACCCTGAGACTACATAGTGAATTCCAGGTCAGCCTGAGCCAGAGCAAGATCCTACCTCAAAAAAAAAAAAAAAAAAAAAAAATACACACACACACACACACACACACACATTGATAGAATAATTACTAAGTCTAATTTTCCTCGGCTTTCAAATGTCAACATGTCAATCTATGCACCAAGTATGGCCTCATGCACCTCTGTGGGCCCAGCACCCTGTTACAGCCCCCACCTTGCCCTTGTTCCCCTATCCCACATTTGGAAGCTCCTTAATAGCAGTGACTACTTGGTCACCTGTAATGTCAATGTCAAGCTCAGTTCCTACCCGTGACTATGTGAACATAACAGGAGAGAAACAGTCCTCTTTGCTTGTCTCACAACTCCTCTTTCCCCCAGGTCCTGGGCTCCAATCATTCCTGCCTACCCCTCCTGACTCTCCTGGGCCCTTACCTGCACATCTGATGCCAACAGCTGTCTCTGTCATCAAGAAGCCCACCGGGCACACGCGGGCTACCTCCTGACAGCCGCCATGATTACAGCTGAGGTCACAACCATACTCCCCGCAGGATCCGTGGGCTTCTAAAAAGGTCAAAAACAAGGCTGAGCACACCCACACCTAGGAACAATGCAGTAGACAGCATCCCTGGCCAACCTGCTGCCCCACGGCGCCTGAGCTCTGTTGGGAGTTGGTTCTGGAGGCAAAAAGACTGACTTTCCATCCGTTCTGTCACTTACTAGTCTCATGACCCAGAGCAAGAGAGTAATTTGTGTCTTGGCTTCCTCATCAATAAGATGGCATGAACATGCTCACTTAGGCCTGGGGAGATGGCTCAGCTGGTAAAAAGTACTCGTCACAAAAGTTTGAGGCCCTGAGTTTGGGTCCCCAGCACCACATAAGTGCCAGGAGAGCACTGAGACAGGATCTCAGGGCAGGCTAGCCAGCTAGACTAGCTAAATCAGCAAGCTCTGGGTTCAAGTGAGAGATCCTGTCTCAATCAACACCATGGAGAGCTAGCAAAGAAGACACCTGACACCAACCTCTGGCCTGCAAAGGTACTTGCACATATGTGAGAACACATGTGCATGCACACTCTCATGTACATGCATACACACCACACACACATGCACGTGTAGAAGAAAGATAAAGAAAGAACGAAAGAAGAAAAAGAATAGAGAAAAATTCTTCCTAACAGGTTTAAAGATGGCTAGATTGAGGCTGGAGAGATGGTTTAGCAGTTAAGGCACTTACCTGCAAAGCCAAAGGACCCAAGTTCATTTTCCCAGGACCCAGGTAAGTCAGATGCACATGGTGGTGCATGCATCTGCAGTTCATTTGCAGCAACTAGTGGCCCTGGCATACTCATTCATTCCCCCCCCACACACACACACCTATTTCTCTCTCTCTGCCTATTTCTCTCTTTCTCAAATAAATAAATAAATATTAACGATGGCTAGCGTGAAGCCCTCTCAAGTGTGCAGTGCCAGGCAACACAATCTCAGTATAACTTCAGCCACCCCAGCAGCCATTTCCCATCCCAGTTACCTGGGCAGGTGGCCCCTTGCTCTCCATCCTGGCAGGAGCAGACGTTGGGAGCAATGCAGATGCCATTCCCACAGCCAAAGGAGCAGAGGGCTGAGAGGAGAAATGCAGGTGAGGGACCAGGAACCAGAGCCCCAATCCATCCCACAGCCGTGGACTGAACGCTGAATACTCACTGCTGGTGTGCAGAGAAGGCACAGAACACAGCAGCAGGTACTTACGCAGGGTGCAGTGCCCACCACCCAAGGAAGGGGCCCAGCCAGGGCAGCAACCGCTCCCGAAGCCCGAGAGGCAGACGTGGGGGCCCAGCCGGCGTCTGCAAGAAAGGAGAGCACTTTCCACATTCTGCACGGGGGCAGGAAACCCACACCTCCATGTCCACAGACCAGTCTGTAAATTAGCCAACCGATCTCTCCAGAATCCCTGAGGAAGAACAACAGGATGTTTCCAAAGAAAAGGGACCCAGGGTCTCTCCCGAAGGCAGGACCAGATGAAAGTGTGACAGAGCACGCACAAGCTGTGAACACAGTAAGGAGCAGCCGGGAGAGAGAGGAGCTAAGGAGCCCCGGGGGGTGGCTGACCCAGGCCTGATTTCATTCGTTTGGTTGTTTTGTGTGGGTGTATGTGTGGTGTATATGTTCTTACATGTGCATGTGGGTGCATGTGTGCAGTGGTGCACGTGTGGAGACCATGGCACAGCTTCAGGTGTCAGTCTTTATCTTGTTTGAAGCCTCTCACTGTTCACCACTGCATTCCCCAGGCTAGCTGCCCACAAGCACCCGGGACATTCTCCAGTCTCTGCCTCTCTTCTCTCCCTGGGATTGCGGAGGCTAGCACTAGAATATCTGGTTTTACATGGGATCCAGGGATCCAAACTCAGATAGTCATGCTTGGGCAGCAAGAGGCGCATCTACTGAGCACTGTCCTCAGGCCCCTGCCTCGGTATAAGGGTTGTTCATCTAACAGGGCTCGGGTAGTGCACACCTGCCACCTCAGCACTCAGATGGCCAAGGCAGGAAGATCACAAGTTTGAGACCAGCTTCGGCTACATAGAGAATTTAAAGCCAGAAGGGCATATATCAAGACCTTCGCATATGGCACATAGCAAGGCCTTGTCTCAAAAAAAATTAAAAAAAAAAAAAAAACTCAACTCACATGTCTCTCTCTCTCTGTTGCAAATAAATAAATAAAATATTATTTTAAAAGGGGGACTGGGGCTGGAGGGATGGCTTAGCAGTTAAGGCGTTTGCCCATAAAGCCTAATGACCTAAATTCCATTTCCCAGTACCCACATAAAGCCAGATGCACAAAGTGGTGCATTCATCTGGAGTTTGTTTGCAGTGGCTGGAGGCCTTGGTGTATCCACACACTCTCTCTCTCTCTGCCAAGCATGATGACACATGCCTTTAATCACAGCACTCAGGAGATAGAGGTAGGAGGATTGTTGTGAGTTCAAGGCCAGCCTGACACTACACAGTGAATTCTAGGTCAACCTGGACTAGAGACCTTACCTCAAAAAAAGAAAAATATAAGAAATAAATAAAATAGGGGCAGGTAGGAGGGAAATGATGGCACCAACACATGATGTGTCCATACAGTTTCTACTTAATAAAAGAAAAAGAAGGGGCTGGAGGGATGGCTTAGTGGTTAAGGCACTTGCCTGCAAAGCTAAAGGACCCAGGTTCAACTCCCCAAGACCCATGTAGGCCAGATGCACAAGGTGGCGCTTGCAGGGGCTGAAAACCCTGGTGCACCCATTCTCCCCCTCTCTCAAGCAAATAAAATATTTTTTTAAAAAGTTCTAAGAAAAATTTAAAAAGAAATAAAAACGGGGGGCAGCACTGAAGAGATGGCTCCAGATGCAGTTAAAGGCACTTTCTTGCAAAGCCTGATGAGCAAGGTTCAATTCTCCAGTACCCACAAAAGCCAGATGTACAAAGTGGTGCATGCATCTGGAATTCGTTTGCACCCCCACTCCCTCCCTTTCCTTGCTCTCAAATAAATAAATAAAAATATTTTTAAAGCCAGGCATGGTGGTGCACGTCTTTAATCCTAGCACTTCGTAGGCAGAGCAGGAGGATCACAGTGAGTTCGAGGCCACCCTGAGACTACATGGTGAATTCCAGGTCATCTTGGGCTAGTGAGACCCTACCTCCAAAACCAGAAAACAAAACAAAACTTTTTTTTAAAAGAGGATGACGCTCGGGCTGGAGGGATGGTTTGGCGGTTAAGGCCTTTGCCTGCAAAGCCAAAGGACCCAGGTTCAATTCTCCAGGACCCACGTTAGCCAGATGCACAAGGGGGCGCATGCGTCTGAAGTTCGTTTGCCGTAGCTTGAGGCCCTGTCATGCCCATTCTTTCCCTCTCTCTCTCCACTCCCTTCCTTCCTCTTTCTCTGTCAAATAAATAAATAAATAAAAATAAAGGTGTCAAATACCAGCTTAATTTAAAAAATAAAATAAAATGAAAATATTTAAAAAAAAAGACGATGACGCTCAGGGTACGATGGCAGTACAGAAAAAAATATTCAGAAAACTGTCGCTGGGGGCCAAGAATTGGTCCTCACCCAGAGGAGGGTCCAGCAGCTGGAATCCTCAACCGGAGCCAACCGCTGAGTTAAAGGTGGCTCTGAAAGGCACTGGCGGAACCCCCAGCTCAGGGAGACAGAGGGCCCGCGCCTCTGTGCATCTCAGGGCTGCCTTGTGAGAGAGAGACAGGTGGCAGGAGGCTAAGCTGCGTCTGAGCAGGAACTGGCTGGGGCTCAGGAACACACGTGCGAGACGTCTCGGACCCGCAGGGGCCGCCCCCGCTGCGTCCCGCGCCGGGGGGTGGCCGCCAGCCAAGCCTCCCGGTGACACGGTGTTCCCTGGCTCCCAGCATCACGCACACACGCTCAGTGCCTGGCGGCGGCGGGGGGCCGAGGAGACGCGCGGGGAGGGTGGCAGCGGCCAGTGGCGACTCGTAACCCGCTTTCGCCCCCAGCGCACAGATCCACGCGTGGAAACCGGGACATAAACCCAGAACCACTGATGGCTCCAAGGTCCACTGGGTGCGCAAGGCCAGAGCACTGGGAACGCCGCCGGCCCCAAGACGACACGCGCAGCGGGAGGCCCAGCCGTGCCAGGGTACAGCCGCTGAGCTGGGCACTCGAAAGCAGATGGCACGTGCGCGTCGGGGCTCCCCTCTCCCGGGGTACAACTAGAGCTCCCGCAGCGCACGTATCCCGCCCAGTCCTACTCAGGACAGTCCCATACAGGGGCACCCAACCGGCATCCGGTCACAGGCACAAGGTGCTTCTCTTTGTCCCGACCCCCCGGGCTGCGCCCGCGCCGGCGGCGCCCCCGAGGATGCCCCGTCCCGCCAGCGGCGGCGCCGCGCCTCCCAGCTCCACGCGGTGGCGCTCCCCGGCGGGGCCGCGAAGGGGCGCCGGCTCTCACCTCTCGGCAGCGAAGTGCCCCGGCGCCTTCCTCCCGGTGTAGCCTCTGGCTGGGGCCGCCGGCAGCAGGAGCGCGAGGCACGCGGCGCGGAGGTACAGTCCGGCCCACATGACCGGCGGCGGCGGGTCCCCCGGCTCCGCTTGGTTCCCGCGCCGCGCGCGCGGGGGAGGGGGCTGCCAGCCGTCGCCCCTCCTCCTGGCGCGGCGGGAAGCGAACCAGCGATCCCTGAGCTGGCACGCCGAGCTGAGCCGGGGGCTGAGGACGCCTAGAGGAGGGGCCGGGGGATCAGGCGGACGGCTGGGGCGGGGGTCCAGCACCTAGGAGCAGAACACACAAAAGGAGCGCCGCCGGCGGCCGGGTCGGTCAGTGCTTCTCCCTCCCAGAGGCTCGGAGTCCGCGGCGAGGGCAAAGATCAGGGACCCCTGGAGGCGGGGTTTCACCCAGGACCTACAACCCCAGCCTGGGCTTGGGAGTTGACTTCCACCGAATGGCTGAGGGCGTCAGACTGAATGAAGCCTTGATTGCAAAGAAACTGAGAACAAGGCTGCAGCGGATGGCAACTCCCCGGCCATTGAATGTCTCTGGTGTCCAACACTCCTCAGGAGGAAGTGAGACTTGTGGGAGTTCAGACTAAGGACAAGGGGTCTTGCGCAGCTAGGTAATTCTGTTTGCCCCAGCCTACCAACAGGTCTGGTTACATAGGCTGATGGGTCAGCCGGCTCCCTGGCCAGGAGGTTCTGGCCAGTCTTGAATCCACAGGCTTCTTGGGAGTCGGGTGGGCTCATTTCAGGGGTGTCGAGACTGCTAGGCAGTGGCAGTGGCAGTGGAGCTGGGGAAGCACAGATGGAAAGTTCCATTTTGTCCCTTTCTGCAGCTAGCCCAGGCTGCAAGGTTTAGGCAGGGAAAGTAGTGAAATTGATAGCTGGAACTCAGAATGACCAAGCAGGGAGAAAGCCAAAAGCACCAAGTTTTTTTTAAAGTTAAAAAATATTTTTATTTATGTTTTTGAGACAGAGGCAGAAAGACCAAAAGTATGGGCACACCAGGGCCTTGCCACTGCAAACGAACTCCAGAGGCATGCACCACTTTTTGCATCTGGCTTTACACATAGGTACTGGAGAATTGAACTCAAGCTATCAGACTTTGCAAATAAATGTCTTTAATAGCCACACCATCTCTCCAGCCCTAAAGAAGTACTTTTGTCTGAAAATGCCCTTGCTTCCCAAACAAGTCCAATTCTTTTAGGTCCACCTCAGCCTCTCCCTGGGATACTTGACATTGGTAGCAACAATGAATACCAATGTATCAACTGTGACCTGAACCCTAGCCTCCTTCATACAGACACCATACTTTTACTCAGTCAAATGTTGAGTTTTTGTTTTTTTAAAAAAATTTTCTTGTTTATTTATTTACTTATTTAGTTATTTGAGAGCAACAGACAGGGAGATAGAGAATGGGCACACCAGGGCCTCCAGTCAGTGCAGATGAACTCCAAACGCATGCGCCCCTTGTGCATCTGGCTAACGTGGATCCTGGGGAATTGAGCCTTGAACCACGATCTTTAGGCTTCACAGGCAAGTGCTTAAGTGCTAAGCCACCTTTCCAGCCCTGTTTGTTTTGTTTTACATGTGCACGTGTAGTGTGTATGCGAGTGTGTACACGGATGAGGGGAATATCTGTCATCTGTCCCCATACATTGTCTATTTTATTGAGATGTCGTCTGACTCTGGAGTTTGTCCTTACGAGCCCCAATGATTCCCCAGTCTTTGTCCCTCTCCCCACCAAGACTGGGGTTAAAGATATGTGTGACTATGCCAAAGCTACCTATGTGGGTACTGGGGAACTCGACTCAGCCATCTCAGGCTCTCATGCTTGAACAGAAGCACTCTTACTTACTGAGCCATCTCTCTAGCCCCACACTTGGGATTTGATGTAGGTCAGGTCAGTTTGAAGCACACTGCTTTAATCCTAGCACTCAGAAGGCAGGGGTAGCTATGAGTTCAACACCAGCCTGAGACTACATGGTGAATTCCAGATCAACCTGGAAAATATAAAGAAAATTTCAAGTACTTTTTGTTGCCTGGCTAATCTTGTCATCTTGACTGGATTGAGACTCGCCTAGGAAACAAACCTCTGGGTATGTCTGTATTTCCAGACAGGTTTGAGGGAAGACTAACCTTGAATGTGGTTGACGCCATTCCACAGGCTGAATAAAGAAAAGCAAGCTGAACACGAACATCCATCTTCTGCTTTCTGAATGGGTACAATGTGACCAGCCACCTCGTGTTGATATCACCATGCATTCCTCACTATGATACACTATTCCCCAAAATGTAAGCCACTTAAAATAAACTGTTCCTCCCTTAGGTTGCTTTTGTAAGGTATTTTGTCATGGTATGAGAAAAGTAACTAATACAAGTTTATGTTGATGTTACTAATACAAGCTGCCTCACTATCTCTACCTGAACCCATGTGGCTGGTGTTTGCAGATGTTGTTATACCGATCTCTTACACCTAATCTGGGGCCCATCTTCTAATCTAGTCAACAAGTTCACAGCAAACAGGTTGCCAAAGATGAACGTGATTTCCACGGGTGTGTGCATTGAGTCCTAAGGACCCTCCAACTCCTAAGACATCTGTCTTTGCATTTAACATCCAAAGGCTGCTCTTTTCTCTCCACTGCCACCAGAAGAGCACAGTCTCTGGTAAGTGCCTCCTTCAGTACTCAGAAGCTTCCTGTACATGGCTGACTTGGGTCGTGCCATCTATGGCTCACTGTCCTACACAACTCAACCACCTTTGCTCCTCACTGTACTTTAGGTAGCCTCACACCCTCCTCTATCTACTTAAACTTTGTGCCTAGCAAGGTTTGTATTCCCCAATGGCAGATGGAACAGCAAAATGAAGCTGAGTGTTTAAAATCCTCACCCTTCTCTTGCCCCTAATGCAGACTTCTGGATATGAGCTAGGAAATTCCTACTGGGAAACCCCCAAGTGCTTTTCTGAACTGTCCATACTTCATTTCCCTTAGCTGTTTTAATCTGCCTCTCCTATCAACTGATCAGTCCTTTGGTTTTGTTTTCTTTTCTTCACCTTGTTTGGCCTGAGGCCTCAGTTTGAGTAACACTGCTCAGCCTCAAGGACTAGTTTGGGCATATCCTGTAACTGCAGTGGCTCAGCATTTCCTCCCCACTTCTGTGGTTTGTGGCTTCTCAGTAACAAAAGAGACCCTCCACTAAAGGAGGAGGTTCCAAGCTGTTGGGTACAGAATGCCAGCCTCTGGTTTGACAACCTCCCAAACTGTCATGTGGTGAGTCAGTGTTTCTATTTCTCTTCCCAAGGTCCCTTCATGCAGAGGCCTGGGGTGAACCTAGCTCTTCATTGCCTGCTGCAAGGGTTGGTCCAGCAGACTAGCAAGCCTCTGAGGATGACCTTTCTTTTTTGTTTGGGGGGGGTATTTTTTATTTATTTATTTATTTATTTTGGTTTTTAGCCTAGCCCAGGCTAACTGGAATTCACTATGGAGTCTCAGGGTGGCCTCGAACTCACAGCGATCCTCCTACCTCTGCCTCCCAGTGCTGGGATTAAAGGCGTGCGCCACCACACCCGGCTTTGAAGATGACCTTTCATCCTGAGAAAGGGGACTAATGGTGTTTAAGTGGAGATCTGGGAATGTGGAAACAAGGGTTGCTGGAGTTCAATCCCAAGTGAATATACCCAATTACATAAGAAGCAAAACATCAAAACATTAAGGACTCCTGATTTCAAATTCAAGACTGAGTCAATGATAACTCAATATGGTGGGCCTCAATAGAGATCAGGAGTGGGTTGGTCAGACCAGCATAGTTCACTGAACAGCCAGACATGCAGGTGTATGCTTGACTCTAGCACTCATGAGGCCTCTAGAGAATCCTGAGCTCAAGGCCAGCCTAAAATGCATGACAAGGCCCTGTCTCAAAAAGATCATACACAGGCTGGAGAGATGGCTTTAGCAGTTAAGTGCACTTGCCTACAGACTCAGGTTCGATTCTTCAGTACCAACATAAGCCAGATGCACAAGATGGCACATGTGTCTGTAGTTAGTAGTGGCTGCAGGCCCTGGCACGCCCATTCTCTTTCTCTCTCTGCCTCTTTCTTCAAATATAATATTTGAAAAAATATTTTTTATAAAAGCATACACATATTTACACTTCCCTAAAGATTGGTAAGGTATTCCCAGAACAGCACTTTGCAGGCTGAGGCAGCTGTGTCCAAGTATAAGCCACCCTGGGCTAAAGTATAAAACTCTTCTTTTCTTGGTTTTTCGAGGTAAGGTCTTACTGTAGCTCAGGCTGACCTGGCATTCACAGTCTCAGGATGGCCTTGAACTCATGGTGATGATACTCCTAACTCCCAAGTGCTGGGATTAAAGGCATGTGCCACCACGCCTGGCTTACAGTGTAAGACCTTTTCTTAAACATCCTCCATCAAACAAAAAACTCCACCAGACTCATCTGCCCATGTAGGATAATTGCTCAGAATAATTACAGTACAGAAACTGTTGCTGGTCAGCCTCATTAGAACTGGTCTCTGGCATTGGGGCAGGCCTTTTCAAAACTAAACTGTAATTTAAAGAATTTGATTAGTTTCAAGTTCAAACTGGCTTTTGACATTATTTTTCTTCAGAAGACCCTTATCTTCTACCTTCAGAAATCCCAAGAAAATAAGGAAAACTGGAGGCCAATAAATTATAAGCAGTATCTCCAGGGAAGGAAACTTATCAGGAAGGTCCCCCAAAGCTGGGATGCATCCTTGAACTTTCCTTTTCCTTTTAAGCTAGACTCTCAAAACCACAGTTTAACTCGAAACCACAATTTTCCTGACACTGTATCAAAGGCTGGTCTTAAAGGAGCCAGTAAATATGCCTGGGATCCAACCTGAGCCACTGTTGGGACAGAGTAACCTTTATTCCCACAAAACTGTGGGCCCACCTTGCCCTACTAAACTGACACGATGGCAGACTTTGTTTCCTGTACCAAAGGGTGGCCTTCAAATGTGCCCTATTCCTGTATTTTCTTTTCTTTCTTTTCTTTTTTTTTTTCTCCAGTGCTAAGATCAAACCCAGGGCCTTAACACTAAGGTAAATCCCAAGCCCTTTATTCCTGTATTTTCAAACCAAGGGCACCACAGCCTTTGGTGAGAGAATAAAATGAAATAAAGGGGCTGGAGAGATGGCTTAGTGGTTAAGCGCTTGCCTGTGAAGCCTAAGGACCCCGGTTAGAGGCTCGGTTCCCCAGGTCCCACGTTAGCCAGATGCACAAGGGGGCGCACGCGTCTGGAGTTCGTTTGCAGTGGCTGGAAGCCCTGGCGCGCCCATTCTCTCTCTCTCCCTCTGTCTTTCTCTCTGTCTGTCGCTCTCAAATAAATAAATAAATAAATAAATGCCATAAAGGCCATGTGGCAACAGGAAGCTAAGCAGTAAAATAGTAGGTACTAGGTGGCCAAGGAATAGCACCTGGGGACTGATTGGATGCCCATTACACACACCTGGCTATAGAATGAGGCAAGAAAAGGCAGCCCAAGTGGCCCCAGGCAGGCAGGTTACTAGCAGAGACAATCAAAATGACTGCTGAACTTATGGAACCTAATGCCACTATCCTTGGAACCCTACCCAAACCAATCACCAATAAAGGAGGGCATGGACACTACTAAAGGAGATCAGCAGTTGCTGGAACAGGGGAATACCTATGATGATGGACAGATGGGCAGAGAGGAAAAAAGGAAAAACAAATATATTATTATTCTTAGATTCTACTTTATTTGGTAAAATTCAGAAACTAACGATCAATTCACAGCCCACCACCTCCTTCTCTTTGAAGAAGGGAGTTCCCTAAGACAAAAGGGCTGTTGTTTGGGGATCATCCACCATCCCAGGTTCCCACTCAGGCAGCTCCTGGCCTGACAGGCCTCCAGGCTGATGTTCTCAGGCAAGAGAAGAAAGCAAAGGGAAGCTCTCACTTCAAGACAACAGAACCCTCTTGATCTTCTTCCCTCTACCTCCACCTCCCCACACCCACAACCTAAATAAAAAGATAGCAGAGGACAAAGTGAGTGAGACACACATCCGCACACACAGAGCTTCCTTTCAGCCGAAGAGCTGCAAAATCCCTCCCCGGAAGGAGGCCAAATGGCGACACCGTTCAAGACGTGGTGGTCCAAGGTGATGGCTGGAATCATGTAAGACTGGTAAAAATCCAGGGAGAAAATATTCCACCTTCAGCCCATTCCTAGGTCTCTAGTAAATTGGTTTTAGTTCTAGAAAGTCCCATTTCCACACATTTTGAGTAGTGGCTTTAGGGGCAGCTGGCTTAGGGAAAGGCCTCCCACGGCCAAGAAGACAATGGTGGGAGGGGGGGGAGGGCAGTGCCGTTAGGGAGGGTCAGGAAAGGAGCCACCTGTCCTTGGCTAATGAATCCGAGTCAGCTCCTCCACAACCTTGATGAGGTCGTCTGCAGTGGCCTCCCGCTTCATACCACTGCCATCGTCGTACTGCAACCAGACAAGGGGAAGGGCATGAGGACAGGAAGGTGTTCCCTTAGCAGGGCAGCGAGCTGCCCACCAGCACCACTGTCACACAGGGCAGTGCAGCCCTGGCCCTGGGGACCCAAGTCAGTAAAGCTGGCTCGCAGGCCTTTACTGGTGAACATTCTCCCCAGTGAGCAATATCCCAAACTCCACAACTTAGGAAATTACTCCTTGCAGGATTTGGGTCCAATCTCCTACCTTTTGTCCTTGTCAGAGATCCCAGACCTACCCAAATGTGCCCTACCTACTACAGTGGAGGGGCAGACACAGGAAGTGTTTCCAGCATACTGTCAGGTACCCAGTAAGTAAGTATCCATGGGCCTCAACTTTACCACTCTACCCCTACCAAGAGGTGAGCATCATGGAGGATCACATAGGGCCACTAGCTCTGTGGCTCCCATGAGGTGGTCTCCTGGCAAGCCCTGCCTGTGACACCTGTTTGAATGGCCCAAGGTGAAAAGCACATAACTCACCTGTAAGTTTGCCACAACCTCCTGCATCTTGGGGCGGCTGATATCAAGGAAACTCTCAATCAGGTCACCATCGATGAAGCCTGTGGCTGGTTCTGTCTTTCGTTCGGTGTGAAAGGATCTCCAGGTGACAAGTGAGTTAAAGAAGAATGTAGCTTATCTGCAAACACCCATACTTATTACTCTTCTCACTCATTCCTACTTCTTTTTTTTTTAATTTTTATTTATTTATTAAGAGACAGAGAAAGGGAGTGGTGAGAGAGAATGGGCACACCAGGGCCTCTAGCCACTGTAAACGAACTCCAGATTCAGGCACCACCATGTGCATCTGGCTTACATGGGTACAAGAGAATAGAACCTGGGTCCTTAGGCTTCTCAGGCAAGTGCCTTCTTAACCACTAAGCCCATTCCCACTTCTAACACCAGAATATTCCCAGATGGGCAGGAGAGATACCTTAACGGTTAAGGCACTTGCCAAAGGACCTATGTTTGATTCCCCAGGACCCACACAAACCAGATACAAGGGGGCACATGGGTCTGGAGTTCGTTTGTGGCACCCAGAGACCCTTTTGTGTGCCCATTCCCTCTATCCACCCCACCCCCGTCTCTCTAATAAATAAAATAAAAGTTAAAAAAAAAAAAGAATTTGGGCTGGAGAGATGGCTTAGCGGTTAAGCGCTTGCCTGCCTGTGAAGCCTAAGGACCCTAGTTCAAGGCTTGATTCCCCAGGACCCACATTCACCAGATGCACAAGGGGTCGCCATGTGTCTGGAGTTCGTTTGCAGTGGCTGGAAGCCCTGGAGAGCCCATTCTCTCTCTTTCTCATTCTATTGCTCAAAAAAAAAAAAAAAAAAAGATTCCTAGATGAATAAACAGACTCAATAAACAGCAGGCTGCCCAAAGTCCTACTAGCAAGCAAAACACCCTAATATCAGTGTTCTCCCTAGGTCAACCTCACAGACAGTAGCTCTTCCACACCCAGCCTCTGGAGGACTCTAACTTCTATAACAAACAAACTTCCAGAAGTGGACTCTGGTGCCTTTGGATGGCTGACCCTGGAGCTTCTGGAGTTTCAAATTCTCTACTCTCCCTGTTTTTCTGAGCCCAAAGAGGATGTGCTCCTACATCATGACCTGGGCTCCCTCTCAGAGGCAGACCTGGGTCAAGAACTGAACATAACAATACATTCCTAAGATGGGCCAGACACAGCTTGGTGATAAACACATGAAGATTCACCATATTATTTTCCCTCTATTACTGCGTATGTTTGAAATTTTTCACACAAAATAGTTAAAAAGAAAAAGAAAACAACCTTGTTCTTGTAATAAATTTTAAGACGCAACCTGTGTAAACACGTCTCTCTCCATGTGCTGGGATATGTGTACCAGCAGGGGACCCTCTGGGAAGGAAGGATATAAGGAGTGCTCTATCTTGCCCACGCTTTTTATGACTTTATTGAGTCGGTTCTGCATGTCCAACAGGAGGTTGTACCAGCTCTCTGACAATGACGTCACCAGTCCTGAAGGAGAAAGGGGGCAGTGAGCTTCAGGGCACTACAGAGCCCACAGCAAACCCCTTATAACCAAGCTTGCCAGGGATAAGCTTGCTGCAGCCTCTGGCAAACTCCTAGCTCTATCCACTTGCCCGTCCCTGTTCCTTCGCATGGCAGTCTCAGCCAAGAGGCCTATGTGGAAGTGTGGAGTGACCTTACCAATCATGCCGTTGACTGTGCCAAAGAGCACCGAGCCCTGTGTAGGGGTAGAAGTCTCGCCCAGATTCTGCATGACCAGAGAGCCGTGGCAGAAGACATTGACAAACTCGCCCAGGTGGAAGAGACCAACCTCCTGTAGGTGTTGTCTCTCCTCATCGGTGGTGGCAGCACTGAAAGGCATCAGATGTTACTAGCCAACAATGCCCCGGGCCAAGACCACGTGTGGTAGACACTGTATACTGAGCATCCTAGGGAGCCCATCAAGGGGGTACACCTGAATCTGACATTCCCAGTCCCACACAACCAGAGGTTCATTTCACCTATTGCCTACCAAGACCACTCACCTGTCCTTCTGACACACAAACAAGTTAAAGGCATTTTCAGCCCCCAGGAAATTGTCATCATCCAAGATTTCCACTGCACTCATCCAGTTGGGATTGAAGTCTCGTGCAATCTTGAGGTTAGGCAAGGTGCAAAAAGAAAATACTATTAGTAGTTTTCATGGAATGCCGTCTGGGATTCATCTTGATCTTAATGATCCCAGGTGCTGGGATTAAAGGTGTATGCCACCACGCACCCACCCTGCCTGGCCTTAATTTTTGTTCTTGGTGTGTGGGTACGTGCAGGTGGAGGTCAGGACAACCTCAGGTATGTTCTCACCTTCCACTTTGTTTGAGTCAGGGTTTCTCATGTTCATCACTAGCTGGCCCACTAGCTTCCCGGGGATTTCCTGTCCTGATCTCGCATCATGCTGTAGGAGCACTAGGACTATGGACGCTGGTGTGCTTCAGGCTTCATGGAGTTCTGGGAACTCTGAACTCAAATACACCTGCACAGCAAGTGCTTTATCCCTGCGTTTAATAAAGGTCACCATGGGCTGCAGCGGTTACAGTGCTTGCCTGCGAACCCTAAGGACCCACATTCAACTCCCCACTATTCACATTAAGCCAGATGCACAATGTGGTGCGTACATTTGGAGTTTGTTTGCAGTGGCTAGAGGCCCTGGAGTGTCCATTCTCTCTCTTTATCTCTTAAAGAAAGAAAGAAAATATCTTTTTAAGAGGGCTGAAGAGGTGGCTTAGTGGTTAAGGCACTTGCCTGCAAAGCCTAAGGACCCAGGTTCAGTTACCCAGTACCCACATAAGCCAGATGCACAAGGGAGCACATGTGTCTAGAGTTTATTAGCAGTGGCTAAAGGCTCTGGTGTGCCCATTCTCTATCTCCCCCCCCCAAAATAAATAAAATAAACAGAGTGTTAAAAAAAATAATGGTCACCCTTGAGACTCCTTCCTCACCCCAAATATCTGGTCAACACAGGCCATTTGGCTGCCATTTCCCAGAGATAAAGCCTCTTGAGTTCAGGATGGGAGACTAAAATACTTAGTTGACCAAAAACATAGCTCTGGGAAGACTTTCCTGCCTACACTGGGTTTATCCTTTACCATCAGAGCATCAGGGGCAACAGAATAAGCAGAAATCTGAGGCTAGAAAGATTGCTTAGTGGTTAACACTGCTTGGAAAGCCAGGTTATCTACGTAATCCCACTGCAAAAAGTGGTGCAAGCACCTAGTGTTCATGTGTAGCAGGCCCGGGCTTATCTATCCATACATACATATGCACGCACGCACGCACACATGCTCAAATAAATTAACTTAAAATAAAGCAGAAATATGCATCCAGATCCCTGCCGTTACCTCTTCAAAGTTTCCCTCCATGGGCTTATAGGCAAGCAGCAGCACTGAGCGCATGAGGTCACCCACAAGGATGAAGTCGCCCTTGGTCTTCAGGTAGAGGGCCATGATGTTGTTATAATGATTGCACTCAGTGCGGAGCTCCTTCTCTGTGGTCCATTCGTACAGCCGCACCTGGAAGGGCACGCTGTGTGTCAGCCTGATGGGCCCAGCCCTCTGGGAATAACTGTCCCCAACTCAATCTTCCACTGTAGCATTGTTCCACATGGGGCAGGGTGGGTTGGGAAATAGTCTGTGTAGAACTAGGGTAAGTATTTTTTTATTTCAGTATTACATACTGCTGAAATAGAAAAACAGAGTGAACACGTCAAACTAGAAATGTTTGCCTTTACATCAAAAAAAAAAAAAAAAAAAAAAAAAAAAAGCCGGGCGTGGTGGCTCACGCCTTTATTCCCAGCACTTGGGAGGCAGAAGCAGGAGAGGATTGCCAGGAGTTCAAGGCCACCCTGAGAGTGCATAGCGAATTCCAGGTCAGCCTGAGCTAGAGTGAGACCCTGCCTCAAAAAAAAAAAAGAAAAAAAAGCTGGAGAGATGGCTTAGTGGTTAAGACGCTTGCCTACAAAGCCAAAGAACCTGCGTTCAATTCCCCAGGACCCATGTAAGCCAGATGTACAAAGTGACACATGCATCTGGAGTTCATCTGCAGCGGCTGGAGGACCTGGCATGCCCATTCTCATTCTCTCTCTCCTCTCTGCCTCTTCTCTTTCTCAAATAAATAAATAAAAATAAAATATTTTTTTAAAAAGAGTCCAAGTAAAGAAAATAATAGCACAAGTACAAATCTTCTTGCAGCTAAAGTCTGTGTTCTAAGCTAAAGAAATATCTCTAGAACAAAATTTCTCAATCAGAAAGAAAAACTACATCCAACAAGCTGTCTTTCCTGAACCCTTCTCAAAATGTGTACATTTCTGAAATAGCTTGATATGAACCCAACGAAGAAAACAATGGGAAAATCCAATATAAATGATGGAGATAATTAAGGAAAATGAAGAACTACCCCCCCTCCCCGCCACAACACACACACAAAAGCTTTGGCCAGGAGTGGTGAAATAATCCTTTAATTCCAATACTTGGGAGGCTGAGGTAAGAGAATTACTGTGAAGTCCAATGCCAACCTAAGACTACATAGTGAATTCCAATTCCAGGTCAGCCTAGGTTAGAGTGAAACCCTACCTATCTTGAAAAACAAAACAAAACAAAGTGCTTTATAATCAGCAGATGGAGAAATCTGGAACAGCCCAGAACTCCACAAGACCAACTCAGCTTGTCTGAGCTGAAAGGCCTTCTCCAGATCCTTCAGCACCCAGATAATCTCATCAAGACTTCTGCCCATCTACATGCCCCTCAGCAGAATGAATTATGCCATGATTTCTCAAGATGTGTCCAAACAGCCCTAGCTCCATGGGCTTGCATTTTACTGAGTCTTTCCAAGTGGCTGGTATACTTTTCTATCAGCATGGTCAAGGGTCCCTCAAGAGTGCCTATCATCAGGGGCTGGAGAGATGGCTTAGTGGTTAAGGTACTTGCCTGTGAGTGAAGCCTAAGGATAGAGATTCAATTCCCCAGTACCCACATAAGCCAGATGCACAAGGTGGTACATGCGTCTGGAGTTCATTTGCAGTGGCTAAAGGCCCTAACTTACACAAGCTTTCATTCACTCATACTTTCTCTTCCCATTCCTTACAAATAAATAAATAATTTTTTTTGTTTGTTTTTTGTGTTTTTTTTGAGGTAGGGTCTCACTATGGCCCAGGGTGACCTGGAACTCAGTATGTAGCCTCAGGGTGGCCTTGAATTCATGGAGATCCTCCTACCTCTGCCTCCCAAGTGCTGGGATTAAAGGCGTGTGCCACCACACCCAGCTAAATAAAAATATTTTTTAGAAATTAATTTTAATAGCTTCTTTTTGTTTTTTTGAGGTAGGGTCTCACGCTAGCCCAGGCTGACCTGGAATTCACTTTGTAGTCTCAGAGTGCTCTTGAACTCACGGCAATCCTCCTACCTCTGCCTCCCAAGGGCTTGGATTAAAGGAATGCTCCACCATACCCTGCTGTTTATCTGCTTTTTTATATTAACAAAGCTACTAGGAAATTTTAAATGACATATATTCATGTGACATTTCTATCAACCTGCAACAGACCAGACATCTCGAGGGCTGATCTCTGATCCAATCTTTTCAATCATTACATCAATTCATCACGCTTCTTGAACACACCTTCTTTCTCTGACTGAAACACGGCTCTCCCACAGGAATAACTGGCAAAAGGATCATCCTTCATGCTGCCCCCATGCCGCCAAACACCTCAGTTTTGAAGTTTACATCCTCCATCACACCTGGATACAGCCACCCCATACTTCTCACCTCAACCCACAGGGTTCTGTCCCATATAACATGCCTACCAATCTTTAACAACAAACTAAACATCATTTTCCCAATTATACTAGTATTTCAGGGATAGGATGATATGGGTTGGTTCATTCTGTTTGGATGAAATTTCTTTTGACATGGCACAATTTCAGTGTAGGGACCACAGGCCTCACCCCTTGTTTAATCCCCACAGCATTCAGAACCCAATTGAGTTCACATAACCAAGTCCAAAGTCTGTCTCAACCTCAGCTCCAATTTCCAGCTTAGAGCTCCATCCTCCATTCCCACTACTCGGTTATCCTTAAAACACACAAATCCCCAGAAACACGAGAAAGACATGTTTTATAAGCAATGTAAAACCTAAGGTACAAGTCCAAGTGGTGTGGGCCTCACCGTGCTGTTGATGCTGGCAAGCAGCTTCCCATTAAATTCTACCATAGAGTACACAGCCCCTTTCACTTCCTTTTCAGCCACAGTTTGTAGTTTTCCTAGGGAGAAAAGGTATTTGAGTCTCTTTTATGAGCCTATACTTTACCTAATCAAAAAATTCCTGGTTGTTCCTGTAGCTAAAATTCCTGCTCCCAAATTCCTCATTTGAAAACTAAGAAATACAGTCAGTATATAGTGAGGTGAACCACCACCAAAAGCATGTCCCCAAGACAATGGGCAGTAATTCCAGCCAGCACCAAAATCTGCCTTCCCCTCCATATTCTTCTACTATTTAGAGACCTCAGCAATCTGCCCACCCTCTTAGTGTTGCACATCTCTCAGGTCAGAGGACTGCCCACTCACCATCTGAATACTGGAAGACAACGATGCGACCCTGTTTGGGCTCTGCCTCTTCAGGATATACCATGGCTGTGCCCACAATGAAGTAGGTATTAGGGTCTTTCCCCAACTTGCAGGAGACCAAGCTGAGGGCATATTCATTCTGTAGAAACTGGTGAGCATGAAGCACTAGGAGAGAAGAGAGATTGGTCGATGATACCTTGTCCTGTAGCCTTTCACAATTCTGTGCCTATACAAGCAAGTGACTTAGTGAAAGAACATGAGCCACCCACTGCCTGCTCAGACAATATATCCTTCCCCCACCAGCCTATGCCAGCAAGAGAATACCCAACACCCCAGGTTCACTGCAACTATAAGCAGCATCTGTCATCTTCTAACAGAACCCAAAGCAGCCCAGTTTATACAGGACACAGGTAAAAAGGACAGAAAATCTCATCTGTACCTTCAAAGGTATGCTGGTCAATGATGAGAAGGTTGTGCACTTCCACCTCTTCTCCAAAGGAGGTCTCATGAGGAGCAGTACTACTAGAGAACAGTTTGCTGGAGCTGACACTGCTGGACAAGGCCTGCCGGCAGAGAAAAGGCCCATCATCCCTCTTCAAAGCAGAACAGGGGCTGCAGAGACGGCTCAGCAGTTAAGGCACTGTAAAGCCTGCAAAGCTTACAGACTTGGGTTCGATTCCTCAGTACCCACAAAAAGTCAGATGCATAAAGTGGTGCATGCATCTGGAGCTCATGTGCAGAGGCTAGAGGCCTTGGCGTGCCCAATTCTGTTTTTTTTTTTTTTTCTCTCAACCTCTCTTTACGTGCAAATAAGTAAAAATATTTTTGAAGTTTTTAAAACATTTTATTTATCAGAGCGAATGGCGGTGCCAGGACCTCTAGCCGCTGCAACCGAATTCCAGATGCATGTGCTACCTTGTACTTTTTACGTGGCTTTACAAGGGTACTGGAGAATTGAACCTGGGTCCTTTGGGGCTTCGCAGGCAAGTGCCTTAACCACTTAGCCATCTCTATAGGCCTTTTTAAAAAGTATTTATTTATTTGAAAGAACGGTAGGTAGAGAGAAAAAAAAATTTAAAAACAAAACAAAACAGAACAGGGCTGGAGAGATAGCTTAGTGGTTAAGGCATTTGCCAGCAAAGCCAAAGGACCCAGGTCTGATTCCCCAGGACCCACAGATGCATAAGGTGGTACATGTGTTTGGAGTTTGTCTGCAGTGGCTAGAGGCCCTGGTGTGCCCATTCTCTCTCACTATCTGCCTCTTTCTCTCCCCTTCTTCTCAAATAAATATTTTTAAAAAAAAAAAAAGGACTGGAGAAATGGCTTAGAGGTTAAGCGCTTGCCTGTGAAGCCTAAGGACCCCGGTTCAAGGCTCAGTTCCCCAGGTCCCACGTTAGCCAGATGCACAAGGGAGCACACGTGTCTGGAGTTCGTTTGCAGAGGCTGGAAGCCCTGGCGCGCCCATTCTTTCTCACTCCCTCCGTCTTTCTCTCTGTGTCTGTCGCTCTCAAATAAATAAATAAATAATTTAAAAAAAAAAAGAGTAGGTGGCCAGGCATGGTTGTGCATGCCTTTAATCCCAGCACTTGGAAGGCAGAGGTAGGAGAACTGCTGTAATTTCAAGGTCAGCCTGGGCCAGACACCCAAGCTTGAAAAAACCAACAAATAAAATAATTAAACAGCAATGCCACAAGTCAATCAAGCAAAGTTAAAGGACCCAGGTTTGATTTCCTGGGGCCCACGTTAGCCAGATGCACAAGGTGGCACGACACATGTGTCTATAGAGTTTGTCTGCAGTGGCTGAAGGTCCTGACATGCCCATTTTGTCTCTCTAACAAATAAAATAAAGTTTAAAAAATAAAAATAAAAAACAAACTGGGCATTGTGACACATACCTTTAATACTAGTGTTCAGGAGACTGAGGTAGGATTATCACCCTGAGTTCATGGACAGCCTAGACTACAGGTTGAGTTCCTGAGTTCCACAACAACCTGGGTTAGAGTTAGCCTCTGCTTAAAAAAAAGAGGAGCTGGGCGAGGTGGCTCATGCCTTTAATCCCAGCACTTAAAAGGCAGAGGTAGGAGGATCGCCATGAGTTCCAGGCTACCCTGAGACTCCAAAGTGAATTCCATGTCAGCTCGGGCTAGAGTGAGACCCTACCTCAAAAAAAAAAAAAAAAAAAAAAGAGGAGGAGGACTGGACAAACAGCCTAGTGGTTAAGATGCTTGCCTACAAAGCCAATGAACCCAGATTTGATTCCCCAGGACCCACATGTACAAGGGGATGCACACATCTGGAGTTCATTTGCAATAGCTGGAGGCCCTGGCACGGCCATTCTTTCTCTGTCCCCGTGCCTCCTTACTTATTTCTCTCTCTCAAATAAAGAGAATTAAAAAAAAAAAAAAAAAAAAAAAAAAGAGGAGGAACAGCCAGGCGTGGTGGCTCATGCCTTTAATCCCAGCCCTTGGGAGGCTGAAGTAAGAGATCACTGTGATTTCAAGGCCACTGAGACTACATAGTAAATTTCAGGTCAGCCTGGGCTAGAGCATAACCCTGGGAGGGTGAGGCAGGGGGAAGAATAAGGAGGAATTCTCAAGCAAACTAAAACTGATGGAATGCCTCTGCCATCAATAGGAAAAGAAAATTCAGTATGGGGCTAGAGAGATGACTAAACAGTTAAGGTGCTTCCCTCCAAAGCCTAAGGACCCAGGTTCTACCCCCCAGAACGCACATAAGCCAGACGCACAGGCGATGCATGTGCACAAGGTGGTGCACGTGTCTGGAGTTCAAGTACTATGGCTAGAGGCCCTGGCACAATTCATTCTCTCAAAAAAAAAAAAAAAAGCACTGGGCTGTTGAGATGGCTTATCCAATAAAGCTCTTGCCTGCAAAGCCTAAGGATCCAGGTTTGATCTCCCAGTACCCAGATGCACTAAGTGGCGCATGGGTCTAGAATTCATTTCTAGTGGCTAGAGGCCCTGGCATGTCTATTCTCTCTCTAAAAAATAAATAAAAATAAGTGTTTTTTAAAAAGTAGTAAGCTCAGTATGGTGGCACATGCCTTTAATCCCAGCACTTGGGAGGCAGAAGTAGGAGGAGCACTGTGAGTTCAAGGCCACCTTGAGACTACATAGTAAATTCCAGGTCACCCTGGGCTAGAGTGGGATCCTACCTCAAAAAAAGAAAAAATAAATAAAAGAAAGAAAAGAAATAGTGTGATGTGGGGCCTGTGGGGATGGCTTAATTGTTAAAGATGCTTGAAAAGCCTATTGGCCTGAGTTCAAGAAACCCTGGCACACTCAAACATATACGCGCGCGCGCGCACACACACACACACACACACACACACACACACACACTAAACCATATATAAAAGAAAAAAGTGTGCAGACTTTAGAATAAGGGGTGACTTTATCCAATGTACAGGAGGAATGAAGGAGAATATATGGAAGAAAATGGTCAAACTCTATCTCCACTAAGCTACTTGTACTCACCTCTACATCTTGCCTAGATCTACATCTGGCATGTGACTAACAAACCTCAAAACCAACTCCACTGGCCTTTAACCACAAGTTCTACCCTCAATTACACATACTATAGATTATCCAAATTGATGATGAAAGTGAAACAACTGTTCAAGTTATGAGATCACCAAGGAGCAGGCCATGGGGGCACACACCTTTAATCCCAGCAAGACGCAGAGGTAGGAGACTGCTGTGAGTTTGAAGCCAGCACAGATTATAGAATGATTTCCAGATTAGCCTGGGCTATATACAGTGAGATCCTGCTTTTTTTGGGGGGGAGAGGGGCGCTAGAGGGACTGGAAAAATGGTTCAGTGGTTAAGGCATTAACATGCAAAGCCTAATGATCTGGGTTTAGTTCCCTAGTACACAAGTAAAGCCAGATGCACAAAGCAGTGTATGCATCTGGAGTCCATTTGCAGTGGCTAGAGGACCTGGTGTGCCCAATCTCTCTCTGTCCCTCTTTCTCTCTGCTTGCAAATAAATAAATAAATATTTTTTTAATTTTTTTTTGTTGTTGTTCATTTTTTATTTATTTATTTGAGAGCGACAGACACAGGGAGAAAGACAGATAGAGGGAGAGATAGAATGGGCGCACCAGGGCTTCCAGCCACTGCAAACAAACTCCAGACGCGTGCGCCCCCTTGTGCATCTGGCTAACGTGGGACCTGGGGAACCGAGCCTTGAACCGGGGTCCTTAGGCTTCACAGGCAAGCGCTTAACCGCTAAGCCATCTCTCCAGCCCAAATAAATATTTTTTTAAAAAGGGTGTGGTAGTACATGCCTTTAATCCCAGCACTCAGGAGGCACAGGTAGGAGGATCACTTAAGTTCAAGAACAGCCTGAGACTACAGAGTGAATTCCAGGTCAGCCTGGGCTAGAGCAAGACCTAACTCAAAAACAACAACAAACCACAAAAAAAAGGGCTGGAGGGATGGGCTGGAGGTTAAGGCACTTGCGTGCAAAGCTGAAAGACACAGGTTCAGTTTCCTAGGACCCACGTAGGCTAGATGGACAGGAGGGCCCATGCAACTGGAGTACATTTATAGCGGCTGGAGGCCCCAGCACGCCCATTCTCTCCTCTCTCCCTGCCTATCTCTCTCTCTCTCTCTAATAAATAAATAAAAGAATTTTTTTTAAAATAGGGACTATGGAGATGGTTCACATGGCTCAGCAGTTAAAGGTGCTTAATTGCAAAGCCTACCAGCCTAGATTTAATTCCCAACCATCCATGTGTAGCCAGATGAGCATTCACTTGCTAGAGACCTTAAGTTTTATGTGTGTGATGCTAGGTATCAAACGCAGTGCCTTGCTGTGGTCGCTGGATTCAGATGTCCCCCATAAATTTAGGTGTTCTGAATGCTAGGTGATGATGGAGATTTGGGAATTAACACCTCTTGAGGCAGTGGATTGTTGGGGGCGGCTTCTAAGTGCTGTAGCCAGTTTCCCCTTGCCAGTGTTTATCACACTCTCCTGTTGCTGTTGTCCACCTGATGTTGGTGAGGAGGTGATGTCCACCCTCTGCTCATGCCATCGTTTTCCACTGCCATCATGGAGCTTCCCCTTGAGTCTATAAGCCAAAATAAACCTTTTTCCCCACAAGCTGCTCTTGGTCAGATAATTTCTGCCAGCAATGCAAACCCAACTACAGCACTTGTCTATTCTAAGTATGTGTGCTACAAATGAATTACCTTCCCACCTCTTTAAGGCAAGTTATACTGGAACCCAGCTAAATCCACCTGTTGTCTTACAGGCTATAATGGCAAAGGTGGGTAGCTTTAACTGTATCCATACAGTTTGCAAAGCCAAAGATATTTCCTGTCTGGTTCTTTGCAGCAAGCTTTCCCAGCCCTACTGTCCTTACCTGGGTGCTGGCACTGGGCCTCAGAGCAGTCGTGCCTCCACTGGTGTCTTGGACTTCAATGCGGCTGGAGAGGACCCCAAAGCACTGGGACACTTCCTGATAGCAGATCTTTCTGAAGAACAAACACAGAAGCATTCAGAAAACCTGAGGTTCCCTCTTCCAGCTACCTCTGCAGCTCCCTTGACCGGGACTCACCTGGGAGATTCGTAGAGGGGAACAGTGCGAATGTGCAACTTCTGAATTTCATCAATGGTGCCAATGGTCAGGGTGCTGTTGTTGGCCAATGCCAAGCTAGAAAGAAGGGTTGTGGTTTAGAGGACTTAACCACAGAAGTAAAGGATTTTCTCAGACAACTCCGTGACAGAAGAAAGACAAGGCAAAATTACACTATCCTGCTTCAAGCTGGCTCTAAACTTTGACTCTCTGTGAAAAATCACTTGGTTCTGATACCTGATACTGCCCATGAGATTGCCTTATTCAATTGGTCTGAGTTAAGGCCAAGACTGTTGTTTCTTATTTTTATATTTTTGCAGGTATATGTGTGTTTGATGTGCACATGTACATACATGTTCATATGTGTGTGAATACATGTTGGGAGGTATGCATGCATATGTGCATTTATGTAGAGACCAGTGGACAATCCAGGACCACCACCATCCACTTTATTTGTTTTGTTTTCAACATAGGGTATCACTCTAGCCCAGGCTGACCTGGAATTCACTATGTAGTCTCAGGGTGACACTGAATTTACATAGATCCTCTGCTGGGATTAAAGGTGTGCATCATCAGGCCCGGCTAATTTTTTTTAAAAGTATTTTATTTATTTATTTGAGAGAGAGGGGGGGGGGACAGGGACAGGGCAGGCGTGGCAGGGCCTCCAGCCACTACAAATTCTAGTCGCATGTGCCTGCTTGTGCATCTGGCTTATGTGGGTCCTGCAGAATCGAGCCAGGATCCTTTGGCTTCGCAGGCAAACACCTTAACCTCTAAGCCACCTCTCCAGTCCCCCAGCTACCTTTTTTGAGATAAGGTTTCTCACTGGCCCCGAAGCTTAGCAATTAGCTTACACTAGCTCACTAGCAAGCCCCAGGGATCCTCCTATCTCTGCCTACCCCACTGCTGGGATTCCAGGCATACACCACGATATCCAGCATTTTTTACATGGGTGTAGGGATCAAATGCAAGTCCTCAGGATTGTGTGGCAAGCACATTACCAACTAAGTGATCTGAGTAGAAGCTGACATTGTTAACAGCTTCCACTTAATGCTAATATGCAATCAAGATTGTGAATCAAGAATCACAGCTGAGGCCGGGCGTGGTGGCGCACACCTTTAATCCCAGCACTTGGGAGGCAGAGGTAGGAGGATCGCTGAGTTCAAGGCCACCCTGAGACTACATAGTGAATTCCAGGTCAGCCTGGGCTACAGAGAGTCCCTACCTCGAAAAACAAAAACCAAACAAAACAAAAAAGGAACCATAGCTGTAGGTTAATAGGGTGAGTTTCACACTTCTGGGTCCATCAGAAGCAAGGAGTAGGCTCAATACCAGGGCCCAGGCCCCATGAGCACTGCAATTCTTCTTCTTTTGTATGTGTGTGGTATGGTATATGTACATATGTGTGTGTGTGTGTGTGTGTGTGTGTGTGTGTGTGCATGCACACACACAATGTGTACACCCCATGCATGCACAGAGATCATAATGTTGAGTATGCTTCTCTATATAGCTACTGTGTGTGTATTTCTTTGACACAGAGCCTCTCACTGAACCCTGAAACTGCTGCTTTTTTTCTTTGTTTTGTTTTGTTTCTCGAGGTAGGGTCTTACAGTCTTCACTATGTAGTTCCAGGTTGGCCTCAAATTCACACCAATCCTCCTACAACTGCCTCCCAAATGCTATGGTTAAAGGTGTGAGCCCCCATGACCGGCTTGCTGCCATTTTTGGTCAGACTGATTGCTCAGTAAGACCCAGGAATTCTCGGATCCCAACTCCCTACAGAAATGAGTTCACAGGTGTGCACTACACTGCCCAGTTGTTTTATGTGGGTGTTGGAGATGTGAACTCAGGGTGAATGGAGCCCTCAGACCCTCATGCTTGCACAGCAAGTGCTCTTAAGTGCTCAGCCATCTTTCCATCCCTGAGTACTTCATTCCTAACAAGTTCCCTCACAGTGCTATGGCTACTAGCTGGAATGATCCTTTGAGAATAACTCCAGGCCAGTACATGATGATCCCTAAATCTGGGCTTCGAAACTTTAACCAACCATCTGGAAAACACAGATTCTCTAGAGCCTAGCATCAGACTTACTGAATCAGAATCTAAGAACTCAAAAGTACCACATTACTTTTTTTTCTCCCCAGTGTTAGAGTCGGAACCCAGGTAAGTGCTTACATTAGGTATAAGTGCATTGCTACTGAGCTATACTTCCAGCCCTAAAAAATCCTTTTTTTTTGTTTGTTTGTTGTTTTTTCGATGTAGGGTCTCACTGTAGTCCAGGCTGGCCTGAAATTCACTATGTAGTCTCAGGATGGCCTTGAACTCACAGCAATCCTCCTACCTCTGCCTCCCAAGTGCTGGGATTAAAGGTATGCACCACCACACCCTGCCTTGGCAAAACCTTTATGTTGTTTGTTTGGTTGATAGGAGGTATTTTTTGTTTGTTTTGTCTGTTTTGATTTTTTTGAGGTAGAGTCTCTAGCCCAGGCTGACCTAGAACTCCCCAGGACTGGGATTAAAGGCATGCACCACCATGCATGGCTTTTTTTTTTTTTTTTAATTGATTTGCAGAGGGAGGTATGGAGAGATAGAGAATAAGAGAGGAAATGAGTGCACCAGGGCATCTTGCCACTGCAAACAAACTGTATATGCATGTACCACTTTGTGCATCTGGCTTACATGGGTACCAGGGAATTGAACCCAGGCAGTCAGGCTTTGTAAGCAAGCACCTTTAATTGCTGAGCCATCTCTCCAGCCCCTGGTGTTTTTTGTTGATTTTTTTTTTCTTTTAAATAAACTGAAAAAAAGCCAGGGCTAAAGGAATGGCTACAAAGCCAAAGGACCCAGGTTCTATTCCCCAGGACCCATGTAACCAGATGCACAAGGGGGCACACACGTCTGGAGTCTATTTGCAGTGGCTGGAGGCCCTGGGGCGCCCATTCTCTCTCTGTGTCTCTCTCTTCCCCTCTTTCTCTGTCAAATAAATAAAAGTAAAATAAAAGAAAGAAAGGAAGGAAGGAAGGAGAGAGAAAAGAAAAGAAACAAAAAACCTTCCAGGAGTTTCTGACAGATAGCCAGATTTGAGAACCTCTGTCCCATACTTCCCATTAGTTATTTACCAACTCTGACACTGGGGTAAAGGAAAAACTTTAGGGAAAATGTGAGGAAAGTAACATGATGCCCTCAGTCAACAGAAAGAAAGAAGCTCACCTGTCAGGATAGCCATCTGAGTTGAGAGGACACATGTAGTTCACCTCCTTGAGGTTGACATTGGAGAAGACCAGCTTATGGTTGCTGCTGTAGATGACAGTAGGCCGGTCAGAGCAAGCAAAGACATTGGTGGTAGAAAGAGAACGGAAAGTCCTCAACACCGTGGGCTGGGTGCCCAAAGTCACCTTCTTACGGTCACTCAGCAAGCCTGTAGAAAGAATGGCATCAGAAAAAGGATGGAAAGAAAACAAGCACAGCTGGGTGGTTAAAGTTCAAAGCAGTACCCTGAGGCTAAGAACTCAACACTCCCTGTTTCTGAATGAGCCCTCATGAAAGTGTTGTTCTTACCAGTCTCAATGTTGAGCCCAAAGTAGAAAAGGGCCCCATCTCCCAAAGCACAAAGGAGATAGTGGCTGCTTTCAAAGGTGGTCATCAGGATGGACCGGGGAATAATCTCTGTAGGAAACAAGGGCATTAAGTTCTGTTCCACATTCTGACTCTCACCCTGCCCCAGGACCCCAAATGGCACATACCTCCACCCAGCATCTCCTTGTGCAACAGTTCAAAAGATGGCAGCTTCAAGATACGGGCTGAGATATCTGTCCAGAGGCCAATGGCACAAAGTGGTGACATCCCATTGCTGTCCCCTAATGGGGTGATGTCCAAGCAAGCCACTTCATGTTCCATCTCTGTGTGGCTAAACACAGAGGAATATGGGAGAGGAAGGAATCCTAAGTTCAAAGAAATAGGTGGACAGGATAGGAAGCTAAGCAGACACACAAACACCTACACACCTGATCTGCCGGAGCTCCTGTGGATGGATCTGTAGGTAGTACAGTGCCCTTCCCACAGCGACGACAACCTGGCTACTGTTGCAGGAGGCCACACTGATGTTCTTGCCCTGAGGCTCCTTCCACTCACTGACCAGAGCTTTGGGCTCTTGAGAGACCAACCTCACAGATGCTGAAGTGATCTAGAGAAAGAAGAGCAGATGTCTTCAAGTACCTGTAAAGATCTATCCAGGCGGGAAAGGAGTCAATGCTATCTTTCTAATGCCCTAATAAGCTATCACCCTAAAAAACACTAAAATCTGCTAATGTTCAAATCTTTCATATAAAAATAAGACAGCATTTATGCATAACCTGCACTTATCTTTCTGTGTATTGTGAATTATCTCTAGATTACTTTTTATGGAATTAGGGATCAAGCCTAGAGCCAAGTATACCTGCAAGGGCTCTACCATTGACAGCTACGTCTCTAGACCTCTACATCACTTACAATACCTACGATAATGTAAATGCAATATAAATAGTTGCTGTAATATATCACTTAGAGAATGGCAAAAAAAAAAAAAAAAAGTATATGTGGGTTAGAGAGATGGCTAAGTGGATAAAGGCACTTGTCTGCAAAGCCTGATGGCCCAGGTTCCATTCCCCAGTGGCCACGTAAAGCCAGATGCACTGAGTGGGACATACAGCTGGAGTTTGTTTACAGTGGTTTGTGCCCATACTCTTTCTCTCTGCCTGTCTTTCTGTCTGTCTGTCTCTCTCAAAAACAAATAAATAATTTTTTTTTTTAAATGTCAGGCATGGTAGCGCATGCTTGTAATCCCAGCACTTGTGAAGCAGAGGTAGGAGGAGCACTGTGAGTTCAAGGCCACCCTGAGACTACATAGTGAATTCTAGGTCACCCTGGGCTAGAGTGAGAGCCTACCTCAAAAAAAAAAAAAAAAAAAAAAAGGTGCATATGTTCAGTATAGACACAGTTTAATATGCAAAGGTTCACGTGTGTGCAGGTAGAAGCACACATGTCTCTATGCATGTGGAGGCCAGAGGATAAGTCTGAACATCACCCTCAGCAACAACATCCACCTTTTTTAAGACTGAGTCTCACTGGCCTGGAATTCACCAATCAGGTTAGAACTGCTGACCAGCAAATCCCAGTTATCCTACCTTCACTGCCTCAGCACTAAGACTATAGGCATGTGCAACCATAGCTGGCATTCTGATGTGGGTTCTGGGGACTCCTGAAAACACAACTGTTTTTCCAAAATATTTTCAATCTAAAGTTAGTTTGATTCATGGATATGAGACCCACAGATACAGAGGGCCAAGTGTATTACTTTTCCTGAAGTCACTCAATGATTTATTATTGTATATGTATGTATCTGTATGGATATATATGGTACATATGAGCATGAGCATGACACGGCACATGTGGAAGTCTAAGGACCACCTCAGAATGTTTGTCTTCCCTCTCCATCGTGCTTGAGTTAAAGTCTTCCTTATTATTTTGTTTTTGCCACTTTGCTTTGGATAGCCCATGTGGAGAGTTGAACTTAGCCAGCAGGCTTGCAAGCCATCTCATCTATCCTCTAATAGATATTATTTTTACTAAAGGAGACTGTACTAAAGCTGCTTACAAGCCTATGGTAAAAGGAGGGGGCTAGGACACATACTTCATAATTGAGCTTACATTCTATGGAGACACGAGCCATTACAATTATTTAAAGTTCCTCAGCAAAGGCTCCAAAACTGTATTGTAATATATTTGTTTTGGAGCTGGGAATTGGAAGCAGGGCTGCATGGATGCTAAGCACACATTCCACCACTGATCTGCTCCTTAAGATGTTTTATAACTTTGCTTTACCACCAAAATAAAAAGCAGGTCAATGAAATGTTATCAAAGGATTTATCTTACTCATCATGACTGAGGTTGTAAGAGGGGCACGTTAGTGACAGAAAGATGAGCTGGTGCCAGTCTTCAGACCAATATTCAACAATACTGACAAAGCAAGCACTCAGTATCTAGGCTCATCTCATACTTGATCAACAAGCCAATAGAACTTACCCTCTGAATTTTTGCCAATCTATTAGTGCCAATGGGCTAAAAGACCAGTGGATGGAAAGATGAATAGTTTATTAATCCTAAGGCATTCAGATATCCAGGAATGCTTCTGAAAACAGCAAAGGAGGCAAGAAGGAAATGCAAAGATATAAAGGCACGGGGTATGGTGGTACACACCTTTAATCCCAGCACCTGAGAAGCAGAAGTAGGAGGATTGCTGTGAGTTTGAGGCTAACCTAGAACTATAAAGTGAGTTCCAGGTCAGCCTGGGTTAGAGTGAGACCCTATCTCAAAAAAGTTTAAAAAGAAATTGAAGGGCATCAGGTCATTTGAAACTTAAAAAAGATCAATGAAGCTGGGTATGGTAGCACATACCTTTATCCCAGCACACAGGAGGCAGAAGTGGGAGGAACACTGTGAGTTCAAGGCCACCCTGAGACTACATAGTGAATTCCAGGTCAGCCTGGGCTGGAGTGAAACCCTACCTCAAAAAACAAAAACAAAAAGATCAATAAGGGTTAGAGGGTCAAAATATTACCTACCCTCACACTCCTGATAGATTTCACACAAGGATGAGCATAGAATTAAGAGCTCTCATATCAATTCGTATATGAAATGCTATCAAAAGTCATGTGGGTCATAGCATTTAAAGTAAGAATTTTTTCATTTTTTTTTGTGCTTTTTGCTATTTCTTCAACTTTTATAAGTATGTGTATTATTAGTGTTACAATGAGGGGGGAAATCTGAGTTTCAGACTGGAGAGATGTCTTAGCATTCATGGCACTTGCCTGCAAAACCTAACAACCCTGGTTTGATTTCCCAGTACCCTCATAAAGCCAGATGCACAAAGGAACACATGCATCTAGAGTTCTTTTGAAACGTCTGGAGGCCCTGGCATGCCCATTCTCTCTTCTACTTCTCTCTCTGTAAATAAATCAAAAATAAAAACTATTTTTAAAGTCTGCTCGGTGTGGGTGTGGTGGCATATACCTTTAATCCCAGCACTTGGAATACAGAGGTAGGAGGATTGCCATGAGTTCAAGGCCACCCTAAGACTACAGAGTGAATTCCAGGTCAGCCTGTACTAGAGTAAGACACTACCTTAAAAAAACAGAAAAAGGGGCTGGAGAGACAGTTAAGCACTTGTCTGTGAAGGACTCACGCTAGCCAAATGTACATGGGGGTGAACGTGTCTGGAGTTCATTTGCAGTAGCTGGAGGCCCTGGTGCACCCATTCTTCCCCCTCCCCTTTCTCTGTCGCTCTCAAATAAAAAAATAAAAATAAAAAAATTTATAAGAAAAAAAAAAAGCCAGGCGTGGTGGCATACGCCTTTAATCCCAGCACTTGGGAGGCACAGGTAGGAGGATCACCATGAGTTCGAGGCCACCCTGAGATTACATAGTAAATTCTAGATCAGCCTGAACTAGAGTGAAACCCTACCTCTGGAAAAATCTGAGTTTCTCAGAAGACATGGTATAATTAGCACTAAAACAGGACCCAGCATTATTTATATTATAATCTCAGTCTATACAGAAAATCTAAGTAAATACCCATTTACTGGCAAGAGAAAAATAAAGCCACAAGGAGCAACTCCAAAGTTAGGAGTTATTATATCTAAATAACAGGTAACCAGTTAATTTAAAATTTTCCCCTAGGATTTCCATGTTATTTTTAGTGTCATTAACAACTGATTTGGCCATGGGTGGGAATGGGATGGTTATCTACTTAAACAGTTTTTTAAAAAGAAAAAAAATATTTTTCTACCATGATATATAATCTTACTTTATACTAGTTTCTCTCTTGTAAGGCATGCCAGAAGCCCAAGGTAACATATCACAAGTTCTTATGTATTGTACCTTTTATTGATGGTTAAATCACATCAGATGCTTGGTACTGCCACCAAAATTATGACATGCTTGTAAAGGATCAAATATCACTTAGTACTTAAAGTTATTTTACTTAAGAGTCTAATCTGGGAAGTCTGCACATCATACTATTAATATGTAATCTAAGCTCTTTCAGATATACCCCTGAATCATCCTGTAACAATACTGCTTGTACTCCTGTCATAGGAACAGGTTTTATAATCTTTGAAAAATGAAAATTCATATAATAAAGTTCTAAATAAGAAAAAACAACTGATTTAGGGACAGGCACATGCCTTTAATCCCAGCACTCGGGAGGCAGAGGTAGAAGGATCACTGTGAGTTTGAGGCCACCCTGAGACTACACAGTGAATTTTTCCAGGTTGGCCTGGCTAGAGTGAGACCCTACCTCGAGAAACAAACAAACAAACAACAACAACAAAATAAAACAATTCAGGGCTGGAGAGATGTCTTAAAGGTTAAAGAACCCAGGTTCAATTCTCCAGTACCCATGTAAGCCAGATGCACAAGGTGGCAAATGCATCTAGAGTTCTTGTACAGTGGCTAGAGGCCCTGGCACACTCATTCTCTCACAAATAAATAAAATATTTTAATTTTGTTTGTTTGTTTTATTTATTTGACAGTGACAGAGAGAGAGAATGGGCATGCCAGGGCCTCCAGCCACTGCAAACAAGCTCCAGATGTGTGCTCCCCCTTGTGCATCTGCCTAACATGGGTCCTGGGGAACCCAGCCTTGAACCGGGGTCCTTAGGCTTCACAGGCAAGCGCTTAACCACTAAGCCATCTCTCCAGCCTGACAAATAAATAAAATATTTTTTAAAAAACTGATTTAAAATCTAGTAGTAGTACTTCTACTGCCCTTTGTCAAATTCAAATTAATAGTCACTTGCCCTCTCAAACCCATTACCTGGATAAGTTGTTGATGAGCCACGTTGCCACAGAAGAAAGTCTGCTGATCATCCACGAAGCCCATCAGTTCCGTTTCTTCCACCTCCTCTCCATTTAGCATGAGAACTCTGAAGCAGGATGAAGTCCTGGGTCAGCCTGGGACCACTTCCCCACTATACAACCTTCAGCCCAGACCTAGAGAACTGGCACCAAATCATACTTACCTTGTCTGGCCCACAAAAGAGAGTACTAAAGTATCATCAGTCTCCCGGTTGGGGTCAGACCGCAGTGGCCATAAACCTGAAACAAGGAACAAGAATGAAGAGGCACACCGCAGACCAGCACTCTGCTTGCACACCTACAGAGTTAGCATGCAAGGGCAACAGGGAACTTTGGAGTCACAGCTGAAACCCTTCTGTTCCTTCCTGACTTTAAGACTAAAGAAGACAGAGATTTTAAAAACTGTGTTTAGCCTAATATTTTATATTTTCACCTTGATTTTGGGTTAGATGTTCTTTCTATGGTTCAAAGTTAAAATTGGTATTTAAGGCTGGGGATCCAGCTTGGTGGCAGAACACTTGCCTAGCATGTATGAGGCCCAGGGTGCCTATCACCAGAACCAAAAGAAAAAAACTTCAACTTTACAATATTTTCAGAGGTCTTAGCCCCCATCTCTCTCTCTAACCCATCTCCAAAATAAGTAATCATTTAGCATTTCTTGTTCATCCTTAACAGGGAAGTACAAATATAAGGTGCTCTTACACCTTACTTCTAAACTTAATATATGCTGGAGCCCTTATTAAAATAGTGTTTCCTCATTTTCTGTACCTACACAGTATGTTAACAGTATGTAAAGTTAGACAAATGTCCATAAAACACCACAAGGAATTTAGTCACATTATGTATATGAAGGTCATGGAACAGGCACTATAGAAAATTGCAGTTGCTAGCTAAATCACAAAACCCAGCTCCTGTGCTACCAAATCCCCTCTAAAGGGCACATGAGCTTGTCTATTTTCTATAGCCTTACTAACATACCATATTTTCAAAAGTTGGGATTGGGTGATATAGTTTTCTTATTCTGGGACAACAGGAGGGTTGACACAAGGGTCTCACCATGGAGCCTGGCTGACCTCCAAACTCAATCCTTCAAGGTCACTGTGGGATACAGCTCAATGATAAAGTGTTTGCCTACTTCACACAAAGTTCAATTTTATCTCAAATATGGCAAAATATAAACAATATTCCCTAATGTAAAGTTATGAAGGAATCCACTAACTTACTCTTCTAGCTTTTTATATATTTCATTTTTATATCTTTGGTCCATTTAGAGTCTAGCAAAGTATGCCTTGGACAGTATGAACCAAAATTTATCTTTTCCCAAATGTGTACAGTTAGGGCTGGCAGATGGCACAGCAGTTAAAGGTACTTACTTCCAAATGCCTACAGTCATCCTAATCCTGTTTATTAAAATGTCCCATCTCAGTTGTACCCTAATGAAATGAGGTGCCACCACTCTCAAGACAGTAAATTGCCATGTGCAATTGTGTCTGTTCTGGACTTTTCAATCTCTACCATTGCCTATTGTGTACTAATATTATGTATAGCCTAAAGTGGCCTTGAACTGACAGTAATCCTCCTACCTCTACCTCAGCCTCCCCAGTGCAGGGATTGAAGGCGTGAGCCACCACACCAAGCTCCAATACTTCAACACCTTCAACACAAGTGACCCTCTTGTGTAAGCCTCCCAAAGAGCTGAGTGTACTATAAGTATGTATGTACCACCTTTTGTGGTGATGGGAGGTTAAACCCAAGGCTCACGCTAAGCAAGCGGTCTACCTCCGAGTTACACCTCCAGCAACCACTAGCTATTCTTTCAATTACTGAGGCGTAATAGTTCACTTTATTATCTGGCAGGGATAGTCCCTACTCAATTTTCTTCTTATGCTTTTTCCGACTTTGCTTCTTTCTTTTTTCTTTTTTTCTTTGGACTTGCTTCGAGGGGGGGAAATAAGCCTATAGACATCTCTACTGAGAAACATGAGATGTAAGTCAAAGAACAGCTTTATAACTGTTATTTGTAGACCTGGCATGTCTTTTCCATTTTAACATTCTATTCTCAATACTCTAGGGGTATATTAAATCTTTCCTTATAGTAAGTTTTCCTTATTTCTCATTAAAATAATTCCTAAATAGCTGGATAAAGCATCACATGCCTTTAATCCCAGCACTTAAAAGTGAGGTGGCCATGAGTTCAAAATCAGCCTGGGCTAAATAGAGACCCTGCCTTAAAAAAAAAAAAAAAAACAGACAGGCGTGGTAACGCCTTTAATCCCAGCACTCAGGAAGCAGAGGTAGGAAAATCACTGTGAGTTCAGGCCACCCTGAGACTACAGAATGAACTCCATCCAGGTCAGCCTGGGCTACAGTGAAACCCCTACAAAAACTCAGGTCCTCACACTTGCAAGGTAGGTGCTTTATCTACTGAGCCATCTCCCCAGCCTCCACCCTGCCTTCCAATGTCCTATGTCACATGAAGGCTATTTGTTTCAGCATACTAATCTTATATACTCCATTAAAAAAATATATTTTATTTATTTGTTTGAAAGAGAAAGAGGGAAGAGAGAGAGAGAGGGCATGCCAGGGCCTCTAGCCACTGCAAGCATGCAGCACCTTGTGCATTATGAGGGTACTGGGGAATCGAACCTGGGTCCTTAGGCTTTGCAGGCAAACGTCAACAACTGCTAAAGCCATCTCTCCAGCCCCTATCCTCCTGTCCCCCCCCCCCCCAAGGTAGAGTCTCCCTGTAGCTAAGGCTCACCTGGAATTCACTCTGTAGTCTCAGGATGGCCTTGAACTCATGGTGATCCCTCCTACCTCTGCCTCCTGAGTGCTGGGATTAAAAGTGTGCACCACCATGCCCAGATGCCCCATCTTCCTTCTTAATATATTCAGATTATTTGTAGTTTTTCAGTTGATTCTCAACTGCTTTCTACTTCCATATACTTGTTTTTGTTTTTTTTTAATCTTTCCCTGTCATTTAAAACATATACTTATGTGTACATGTGGAGGTCAGAAGACAACCCTAAAGTGTAAAGACAACCTTGAAGTGCCTGTGTTCCAATTTTTTTTTTTTTTTTTTGGTTTCCCGAGGCAGGGTCTCACTCTAGCTCAGGCTGACCTGGAATTCACTATGTAGTCTCAGGGTGGCCTCGAACTCTCAGCAATCCTCCTACCTCTGCCTCCTGAGTGCTGGGATTAAAGGCGTGCGCCACCACACCCAGCTTGTTCCACTATCTTTGAGGCAGGATCTCCTCTGTGGCACACAAACTACTAGACTGCAAAGGAATAGTGAGAGAGTAGCCGGCCTCCCGAGCTTCAGATTCTCCTGACTCCATCTCCCATTGCTGTAGGCACCTTGAGATCACAGATGCAACACTTTGTAGCTGGCTTTACATGGAAACTGGGGAATTGAACCTGACTGGCAGGCTTTACAAGCAAATACCTTTAACAGCTGAGCCACCTCTTCAGCCCCTCCCTATCCTTTTATTTTTTTGAGAGAGAATTGAGAGGCAGGGCCTCAGCCACTGCAATCAAACTCCAGACGCTTGTGCCCCCTAGTGTACATGTGTGACCTTGTGCTTCCAACACCTTTGTGTGTCTGGTTTATGTGGGATCTACAGAGATCAAACACAGATTCTTAGGCTTTGCAGACAAGCCTCCTGTCCCTTTTATTTTTGTGTTTTGAGGTAGGGTCTCACTCTAGCCCAGGCTGACGTGGAATTCACCATGGAGTCTCTAGGTGGCCTCAAACTGATGGCAATCCTACCTCTGCCTTCCAAGTGCTGCTGGGATTAAGGGTGTGTGCCACCACACCCGGCTCCCCTGTCTTTTGTTTTGTTTTTCGAGGTAGGATCTCACTCTGGCTCAGGCTGACCTGAAATTCACTACGTAGTTTCATAGTGGCTTTGAACTCCTACCTCTGCCTCCCAAGTATTGCCCTATCCTTTTTAATATGGATTTTTACTTGCATTTTGAAAACTGTACCTCCTTTTAAGTCAGCTTTACTTATGATTCTGCCTAATCATTCTTCCCTCATAACCTTCTAACAGGGGAGTTTAAGCTACTTATATTTCCTTATGCCTGTTATGCTTAGTATTTCTTCTCATTGTTTAGTATTACTTATCATTGTTTTTAGGCTAAGCTTACTGCTTATACATCAGCCCAGGCTGACCTGAAATTAACTATGTAGTCTCAGGGTTACCTCGAACTCATGGCAATCCTCCTACCTCTGCCTCCCAAGTGCTGGGGTTAAAGGCATGCAAGATCCATCACGCCCGACCCCAGTTTTTTTTAATATTTGGAATATGCACACTGTGTGTGGTGTATATAGATGTATGTGCTAATGAGGCACCCCATACGCGTGCCTGCAGAGGCCGTGAACATGCTGAGTGCTCCCTCCAGCACTCGCCTGCCTGTTTCTCCTTAAAAGAGTCACCAAATCTGGAGCTTGCTGTTTTTTTTCCCTAAGCCTTAGAGGTTCTCTAGTGTCTGCTCCCCACAGAACTGGGGTTACAGACATGTGTGTCTACAACCAGCTATTTATGTTGGTGCTAGGGGAGTCAAACACAGGCAGTCTCAAGGCCCCTCAGGCCCTCATGCTTGCACAAGAACCACACTTAAACCACCAAGCCATCTCTCTAGCCCTTAATACCCAATTTTTATCAGTATTTTTAATTTTTCTTTTGTACTTTTAAATATCCATAAACTCCTATAGATGATCTTTCATTATGACTTTTCTTACTCTTTGTTTTCTTCTAGCTCCCACCAAAATGCCTTCACAACATGTAATGAAGCCAAAAGCCAAAGTCACTCAAGTAAAATCTGCATCCACCAGAGAGCTACCTTTGATGCCCGGTAAGTCAATGCTGGCATGCTCATGGATTCCAATTCCATTCCGGATGATCCGCAAGGAACCTTCCTTGAAAGCCCCAGAGCAAGTGACCAGCTGCAAGCAGAGAAAAGGTTTCTCAAGAACCCCTCAAGAGACTTGGGCAATCATACCACACTAGCCCTAAATCCCAAGTCCCTTACTGTGGAGTTAGGTTTGAGGATGCAGGCTTAGCAGAGGTTGATCTCCAGAGTTCCTCGAATTTACCATGAAGACAGGATATCCTAGTCCAAGAAGTAAAAACCTCCTATCATTGCCCCTAGCAAGCTTGCTTAGATCCTAGGACTTAGTTTACTAGGAAGAGCACAGTGTCCGGAATCAAAACATACTTGCCACTTATTCATTATGTGACCTTGGACAAATTACTCCATCTTTCTCAGCCTAAAGTTTTCCCAAGTCTGGGATAGCCAAGAATCCATCTAACAAGGTGCTCATGATGTTACAGAAAATATATACATAAAGTGCCTGGCAGATCAAGGTTGGCACACACAAATGGCAAATATCCTTGTATCACTAAGATTAATGAAAAGTATCTTCAGTGCACACTCCTCGTTCTACATAAGCCAAGTGAGGAATATAATTTGAACAGGTATACCAAACATCTATTTCCAGATGACTCTTACCTGCCCCTGTCCCTGCCTCTCCAGGTCCACCACACACATATCCACAATGGGTCCTAAATTGGTAAAGGTTTCCATGGCCACTACATAGGAGCCTTGTTCATTGCTGTCAACATTGAGCTAAGAAGAAAAGAACAATGTTACTCCTAGGATGCCCCAAAAGATCCACTATAAAGAGATAGCTATTTCAAATCAATGCTCAATACTCCTAGATATATCCTCCTTATGCTCCAACAGATGCTTCAAGGCATTTACTGCCCAAGGAACAAGGTTATCTTACAAGTGACCTGCTAACCAGCCAGCAAGTTCTAACCTATAAGGGCTTCAAAGAAGCAGTGAATTTTAGAAAATTAAAATGTTTGTTTGCATTTTTTTTTCTAGAGGGAATGTCCCAAGTTTTCATATTACAGAAGCAAACAATGCATTATATTAGATCATGACCTATTTGAGAGGGAGTGCTAGGTCTTATCACCTTGCCCAGCTTTTTTTTTTAAGGTAGGTCTCACTCTAGCCCAGGCTCAGGGTGGCCTTAGACTCACAATGATCCTCCTACCTCTGCCTCTGGAGTGCTGGGATTAAAGGTGTGTGTCACCACACCGGGCTTGCCTGGCACTTTTGCTAAACAACCCTTACAAGAGAATTAGTCAGGGGAAAGATGTTAAGTTAACCAAGTACAAAGTTAAGATAGTAGAGATGGGGATAAGCCAGACATTGTTGAAAGGTACCAACAAACAATGAGGACAGTGAAAAAGAAATTACAGATGTTTTCTCACCTTTACAAGCTGGGAATCACCTAGGCGAGAACCAACAAACACAACACCATTATCAAGGTATGTCAGGCACTCAGCAATGGAGGTCTGCAAGAAAGTTGGCAGGTCAGGGAAAATGGAGTGGATTCCATGTGGGCACTAATGCTGTCCTACCCACCTGACACATAAGAAACCTCCCCTCTGACACTGTAATTCAGGAAACAATCCCCCTTCAAGGCCCTAGGTCATACTAAACGTGTTTCTACATCTCTCAAGTTTGTGACTGTCCACTACTCACAGCCCTTCACTCAAAAGTAAAAAATGAAGAAGGGGCGATAGAGAAATAGTTCAGCAGTTAAGTCACTTGCTGACAAAGCCAAAGGACCCAGATTCAATTCCCCAATACCTACGTAAGCCATACGCACAAGGTGGCACATGCATCTGGAGTTCATTTGTAGTAGCTAGAGGCCCTGGTACACCCATTCTCTCCCCTAACTCCCCACCCCTCTCTCACTCACATACAATAAAATATCTTGAGAAAAAAAGTCAACAACTTATCTTGAAGGTATCTGTTCCAAACGACAATTTTATTTATTTATTTATTTATTTATTTATTTATTTATTTACTTACTTACTTATTTATTTTGGCTTTTCAAGGTAAGGTCTCGCTCTACCCCAGGATGACCAGGTATTCACTATGTAGTCTCAGGGTGACCCTGAACTCTCCTCCTACCTCTGCCTCCCAAGTGCTGGGATTAAAAGCATGTGCCACCATTGCCCAACTCCAAATGTCAATTTTTTATATTTTATTTTTATTTATTATATATATGTAGAGAGAATATGGGCACACAGGGTCTCCAGCCACTGCAAACGAACTAGACACATGTGCTATACCATGTGCATCTGGTTTACATGGGTTCTGGAGAGCTGAACCTGAATCCTTAGGTTCATAAGCAAGCCTTGACCACTAAGCCATTTTTCCAGTCCCCAAATGATAATTTTAATCCCAATACCTCCAGTCTGCACAAAATAATTAGAGACCTCTAAAAGCCACTGCATAAATTTATTAAGCTTGACAGTAGCAGGGGCAGGAGAAATTGGGGCACGTCCAAATACGAGCAAGGTACGATATGTATGTATGAAAATATCAATTATGAAACTCAGTATTCTGTAAACTAAAAAAAATTTTAGTGAAAACCCCTCACTGAATGCATGCTGTAAGACCTGAGGGCCTCTTCTATCCTTGTCAAAGGGAGTGCTAACCTCTCCTTTCATACAACATGAAAATCCCTGTCAGACTTGGATTCAGCATTACTCTTCAATTCCAAATAATAACTTTTTGTTTCTCTTCCTGGTTTGTGTTTTTGCTTTTTTTGGGGGGTGGGGTGGGGAATGGGACAGGTCTGAGCTATGTAACTCAAGCTGATCTTAAACTTGTTTCCTCCTACCTCAGCTTTCTAAGGTACATGGCAATATACTGAGCTGTTTCCTTTCCTTTTCATGCTTAAGGTAGTATCTAGCACCTGTGAGATTCTCCAACATGTAACACATTCAAGTCAACTTTCACAGTAGAACTGACAGATGCTATTAAGTGTGAAACAACATAATTCCCAGAGTGGAAGTGTGGGACCATGTGTCTGAGATCACTAGAATGAGATGGAGAACAGGAACAAATCCTACCTCTCCAAGGAGTTCCACACGGAGATCTTTGAGGGTGACAGTGCCATCCATCTGTTCCTCTTTCTCCAAAAGCAGCATGAAGAGCCGTCCTTCCATATCTCCCAGAAGGTATCGTGATCCATTAGGATCCACACGATTGTGGCACACAATTGTGCTTTGCTGCCAATGAAGACAGAACATTATACTCAATATCTTCCAAACCAGAAGCCCTAGTGAGTCTTCCAAACCGTAACAAGCAACTACTTTCACCAAACTCAGCCATTTTACTTATTTATTTGAGTATATGTGTACATGTGTATGGGCATGCCAGGGTATCCTGCTGCTGCAAATCAATGCATTACATAGTGGCTAAGGAATTGAATCTGGGCCAGTAGACTTTGCAAGCAAGCACTTTTGACTGTTGAGACATCTTCCCATCCCAAATTCAGCCATTTTCTATTTGAGAAATTCAGTCAGCTTACCACACAACTACTACCCAGAAAAAAAAAAAGGCACCTTTATATACTAAAGGCACAATTTCTTAAGAAGCTCAGTCAATATACATGTTTCTTCATATATTATTCTATGGGAAATTGAAGGTGTCAGCTGAGTGGGAAAGTTCTTGTCTAGAACGTGTAAGACCCCAGGTTCAACCTTCAGCACAAGAAAAAAGAAAATAAAGACACAGCTAGGTGTGGTGGCACACACCTTTAATTCCAGCACTCAGGAGGCAGAGTTTGAGGCCACCATGAGACTTCATAGTGAATTCCAGGTCAGCCTGGACTGAAGCAATACTCGACCCCAGGAGGGAAAAAAATACACTTACAAGAGAGAGAAAACAGTAATCAATTACAAGTATTGGCTGCATTGCAAATACTGCCAGACTTTGTTACTTATTCACATTTTCACATTACAAATTACCTACTACCAATAAAGAGCTGCCACAGATTGTGTTCTTTATCCTCAAGAAAATGTGGCCATGGTGGCTCAAGCCTTTAATCCCAAGTATTTGGGAGGCAGAGGTAGGAGAATCGATGTAAGCTTAAGGCCAGCCTGGAACTACAGACTGGGTTTCAGGTAAACTTGGGCTAGAGTGAAACCCTATCTTGAAAAACCCAAAAAGGAAAAGAATATTAAGCTTTCAAGGCTTAATTTTTATGGTTTGAAATCACAAGGCCTGAATTTTCATGAATAATCTCTTAAAGTCTATATAGTCTATATATAATTTATCATTGTACTATCTTTACATGATTTGAGCCCTAAAAATACTATATTTAATAGAATTTGCCTAAATTTTTTTTATTGTTTTGATACTAAGGATTAAAACCCTAGCCTCACACATGCTAGGCAAGCACTCTACTGCTAAATAAATTCTAGGCCCAAAACTTTCTCTTCTTAAAGTTATATTATTTCAGAAGAGTATGTGGTATATCTCCTAGTTGGGAAGTAAGCTCTTTTTAAGTCAAACCATGCCAATCTCACCCTGTATTCCCCATGAGTAATCAATATCTTATTACAACAGTGACTAGTATAACAGATGAATCTCCTCTTAAAAATAGGGAGAAGCAGCCAGGCATAGTGGCGCACACCTTTAATCCCAGCACTCAGGAGGCAGAGGTAAGAGGATCACTGAAAGTTCAAGGCCACCCTGAGACCACACAGTTAAAAAAATGGGGAGAAGCAGGCTGGAGAGATGGCTTAGTGGTTAAGTGCTTGCCTGTGAAGCCTAAGGATCCCAGTTTGAG